>NC_133659.1:206934705-208208222 GCF_037893015.1 Macrotis lagotis
CTTCTTTGATGGGTTACCCATAATGATAATTCTTCAGTACATCAATCAACATGCATTTATTAGGATGTCTACTATGTGAGAAACAATGTGTTAAGTCATGAAGATACCAATGCAATGAATGAAACAATCGCTTCTCACAAAGAGCTTACATTCTAATGGGGGTACAACAAGGACATAAATAAATAAATATAGACAGAATAAAAGATAGAGATGAGTCCTATGATTTCATTAATATAGGTTACATCCAAGTGAAGAAACTGCTTCCACCCAACCTTCTCTACAGTTATAGTCTCAGCTGCATAGAGCACTGAGAAATTAAGTATCTTGCCTAGAGTCACCATTAAATATGTCAGAGATAGAATTTCAACCTAGGTCTTGCTGCCTTCAAGATTAGCTCTCTGGCAGCTAGGTGGCACAATGGATAAAGAACTGGCCCTGGAGTCAGGAGTACCTGGGTTCAAATCCGGTCTCAGACACTTAATAATTACCTAGCTGTGTGGCCTTGGGCAAGCCACTTAACCCCGTTTGCCTTGCAAAAACCTTAAAAAAAAAGATTAGCTCTCCAACCACTATGTCACACTGACTCTCAAATATAAAGGAACAGAATAAATATAGACAAATGTATAGTAGCCATTACCTATAAGATAATTTGGGAGTGAAGATATAAGTTGTTGGGGGAGATGAAGAAAGATATCATAGAAAGAGTGATGCATCTTGAAAGCAAAGTGATTCTTTGAGGTGTAGATGAGGAAGTATTCTAGCCAGACCAAAGGCATTGAGACAGAAGATGGAATGTTTATATGAGGAACAGAGAGAGAAATGTCATTAGGCCAGATCAAAAAGTGAAAGAAGAGAAATATGGAACAAGGGTGGAAAGGTAGGCTGGAGTCAGGTTGTGAAATGTATTTAACAAGCTAAACAAAGACATTTATTATCTTTTATCCTAGATGCAACAAGAACCACTGGGGTTTGTTGAATGGGGCAGTGTGATGATCAGATCAGTTCCTTAGAAAAATCACTTTGGTATCAATTCAGAGGATAGCTGGGGATGAAAAGAGTTTTGAGTCAAGAAAGTGTCACTATATCAATCTCCTTAACTAGTTCTGGTCTAGAATGACTCAGATCACACCTGTATTTGTTAAGATTTAATATTGGAACAATATAAGACAATCATAGATCATTCAAATATTATCTAATATAATCCTTACAGCAACCCCATATAATACAATTATTATTATATTTAATTTATAGATGAGGAAAATGAGGCAGACAGAGACTAAATATTTACTTAGATATAGCTGAAGAATATGCAACAAAAATATGCATTCGGGATATTTCTATTTAATCCATTTGAGCAAAGTTTCCTTGCCTGAGTTGTCCATTTTAATGCCTTGGCATCAGACAGACCTGCCCTATGCCTCACATAGATCATGACTCTCCATGACTGCTTTGTATTCAAGGGACCAGGATCTGATGTCAACCATCTTAATCTTTCCTCTTCTGAGCCAGCCAAGCTTTGAAGATGGTCTAAATACCCTTTAAGGAAAATTTAGTATAACTTGCATGAAGGAAGATATTACTCTTTCCACAAAATCCACCATTCCCTTTTTCATTCCCATCCCTCTTCAAATAGGTTATGCTTTCTGCTGATAAACATTACAAGTATTACCCAGAAGTGACCCATCTCTTTCCAATACATTTTTCCCTTTTTCTTACCTGTTTCTTTGACCTCTTGGATCCTTCACAAGTCTGTTGCAAAGTTATATTCTTTGGCAATCATTCTCATCAGTCATTTGTGATGCCCTATTAGAAATTATTCACTATTATAATCTCAGAATCTGATTCCCTTTATACTGATGTTTGAAGCCCAGTACAAAGAATTAGAATTGCTTCCCTATCTGAATATAAAGGTAAATCCACCATGATGGGTCTAATAGATCTGCTGTGGAGGTGATAGAAACCAGACATTTCATGCATCAGTTTGGAGGAATGATAGAGAATCAGGCAAAGTTCAGAGCTATTTCTGGCACCATTTCCTTGCTCTGGTCTTAAGATCACTACAAGCTCTGGAGAGAAATTTTTCCAGTGATTGAGATCCAGGTATGCCCTTTCTTCATCTTCCCTTCCTCCCCATGACTGAGACACAGAAGTTATTGTTTGCCCTGAATCCCTCTTTACTTGTCAGTGCTCTCCCATACCCTGGTTTCTTGATGTCTCAGATTAATAGTTGTACCTTCCTTTGTGTGATCAAATTGTACTATAATTAAGCTCAATTATTTCTTCACACATAGCTGACCTGTCTAGTCTTTTATGCACAAACTTTAAGTTCCTGAAGAAACTGTCACCTTCCTTTCATCCTGTCAATCCCCAGGGCTCAAAAGTCTCTCACATTTTCCTAGTGCCTATCTGTTCAAGATGCCCAGTGTGGAATTTGGGGATGTCAATAATTTAACCCCACCCTCTCTACCTAACTTTATCTCCCACATTCTACCTGCTCTAGTTAGATCAGTATTCTTACTTTATAAATATAAAAACCCAAACCCCACCCAGCTCTTCCATAAAACCATCTATGACCCCTCAAATACTTGACCATTTCTCTTTCCTCTTATTTCACATAGAAATTACTTTCTAAAGATACACCTTAGCATGTCTTTTCTAGTTCTTATTGTTCACAAATTACTTCATTTACATAAGCCTTGTTTCCCTAACAATATCCAAAGACCTCAAGGCTAAGAACTAAATTGCCTACTTTTGGGGGGTAATTTCTCTCTCTACTCCTAAAAGAAAGGGTGGGGGGAAGCACCTAATACAATTCTGGGGCATCCAAACATCAAAGGAATTCAATAAATATGTTTTGGTTGATTGATCATCTGAATTATTTACATCATATTCTCCTCATCTCAGAGAAAGAGTATATTGGGGGTGGGGGATCTTCATAGCAAATTTCTCTAATAAAATTCTGAAATACAAAATACATGTAACCAAGAGGTCTGAGAGACCACTGGCCTTCTTTTTTTAAAAATATATTAATTTTTTTCAGTTAACTAATTTTTATTTTCTCTGATTCTCATTCTCCCCCTGGGGTGGGGAGAAGAAAGAGGAAGGAAAACAAAAACCTTTGAAAAGTTATACATAGTCAAGCAAAATAATTTCCTTCATTGTTCATATCCAAAAATACATGTCTGATTCTACATATTAAGTTCAGTACCTCTCTGTTAGTAAGCAGGAAGCATTCTTCATCAGTGGTTCCCTAGAATCATGATCACGTGATAATTCATTGATCAGATTTTATAAATCTTTCAAAGTTGTTCTACTTTTATGGTATAAATTGCTCTCAAGATTCTGTTTGCTTTACTTTCTATTCTTTTATGTAATTCTTACCAGGGATCTTTAAAACCATCATTTTCATTTTTTCTTACAGCACAATAGAATTCGATTATATTTATATACCATAATTTATTCAATCATTTTCCAAATGATGGAATCTCCTGAGTTTCCAGGTCTTTGATACCACAAAAAGAGATGCTATGAATATTTTTGTACATATACAATATTTTTCTCACTTTTGGACCTCTATGGACTATTGAGGTCGAAGTAAACTCTCTAGGTCAAAGGGCAAAAAGAGTTTAATGATGCTTTGGGAATGGTTCTAAATTGCTCTCCAGAAGGCCTGACCAGTTGATATCTTCACCAACAGTGGGCAGTTTTCAAAAGAAGAAATGCAAAATACTTACAATAATAAAAAACACAAATAATATAAGAAATACAAATTAAAACAATTCTGAAGGTATGCTTCATACTTAGATTGGCAAAGAGGACAAAAAAGGAAAATGGTGATTGTTGGAGGAAATATGGGAGAAAAAACATAAATATAAATACACAGTTGTTGGAGTTCTGATTCAATCCAAATATTCTGGAAATTAAGGTTCTAAAGTCACTTAATTGTGCATACTTTTCAACTCACTGATGCAAGCACTAGATATATACCCCAAAGAGATAAAGAAAAAGAATATCCACCTATATAAAAAATATTACAGTATCATTTTTATTGTAGCAAAGAACTGGAAGCCAATTAATTAGATAATAGATTATCAAATTATAGTATAATATTGACATGGAATATTGTTGCACCATAAGAAATATCAAAAGGAATAGACAGATTCAGAGAATCCTAGGAAGACTTGTATGGATTGATGCAAAGTGAATTGAATGCAACCAGCAGATCAATTTCTATAATGATCACAGTAATAAAATGGTAAAAAACTGAATGTTTTAACAATACTCTGATCATGACCAATGAGTCCAGCAAATTGATAATAAAGCACACTCTCAACTTCTGGACTGAGATAAGAACCAGAGGAATAGAACAAGACATACATTTGTGAACAAAACTAATGTGTGGGTTTGTTTTGCTTGACTTAACTTGTTTAATAATAGTAGCATGGATTCTATTTGAAGGTAGATGGACTGGAGACTACTGATGCAAAAAAAGAGGAAAAGAAAGAAAAGACCATCAAGAAAAGTTTTAAATACACAGAAATATGTTGCAAAGGTAACATGGATAAGCAGGGAAGTTCTGTTATTACTATGTTAAAAATCAATTCATATTTCTTTATATGAAACAAACCACACCTGTATTAGAAATTCAGATTCTACTCTTGTCTGTTCTTTTTTTGCAAGTTGAAATATTTGTATTAATTGCATTTACGTTCATAACTTATTTTTAAGAAAAAACGTTTTGAAAAAGAAAAAGAAAAAGGACCTAGATCTGAAGAGCTGTGTTTTAATAGGGATGGAATTAAATATGATGCCATCTCAATTCTCTTTAGGTGAGCAAAACCACAGTCCATTGTTCCTATCCATAGAAAAACAAGAACAAACCATCCTCTATTAATTCTCTAGTTGAAATAACATGTCCTCTATTCTTCTTCCTTTCCTCTTCTCCCTTCAAGCACCTATAGGGGATGACCCCAGGAGAATTTCCCACTGTGAAGTTTATTTTGAATTTAATTTGAAAGGAAAAATAAGGGAACAGGGATTAATTAAAAGAGAGTGATGGCTCAGTTGGAGGACTAAAGAATCCTGTGCTTGGGTTTCTTTATAGCTCCACTCCATAGCTCAACAAGGACCTGGGTTTGCCCTCAGAATCAAAGACTAGATATATTTATTTGACATTGGGTGACCTGGCCTGACCCCTAGATTGGGCTCAAAGAAGTTGGAATATAGGAAAGAGAAAGGCATAGAACAAGAACAGTAGCCCAAGAGCCTTTGCATAGGAAGAAAAGACTGAAAACTTGCACAGGCCATTTCTGAGATATAGTGAGGAAGTAGTCTTCTCTCAGGGACTGTAGTTGTCAGTGTCAAAGAGATGCGGACATGGGTCTCCATTCTCAAAGTGCACTGATGTGATTATTAAATCCACTTCAGATCATCTTTGTCATCTGTTGTCACCCAGTCCCTGGTTCCATGATTTTGATAAATGGACCAAAGGCTCATCCAGTAGAATTGATCTCTCTGAAGACACAACATAGCAACTTCTCCCTTTCCCTATAGCAGTTTTCCTCTTCAGTGAGGGAAGCATTAGGTTAGAAGCAGAGATGTGAGGTTTCCACAGATCCTCCATCTGATCACAGAAATCTGTACTATAGACCTATGGGCAGGAACTGTGACCCATGTGGTCTGTGAATTATAATCATTAACATTTATATAGCATATTGAAGTTTTAAAAGCACATATTCTTCACTATAAGCCTAGGAAGCAGGGAGTGCAATCATTACTAGTTCCATTTTATTGAGGAGCAAACTGAGGTATGGAACACTTAAGTGACTTGTCATGGTCAAAAGTCCAATTATTTTTTTTAACATTTTAACATTTTATTTGTTTTCCAGTTATATACAATAGTAATATGTACCCATCATTTTTTTTTGCAAGACTCTGGATTCTACAATTTCCCCCCTTCCCCCCACCCCAAAGAAGGCAGTCTGACAGTCTCTAGATTGTTTCCATGCCATACATTGATGAAAATTGAATTTTATAGGAGTAAACATAAGAATAATCACAAACCCCCTCACCCCCAAGAAGATAAGAAATCTCAAGAATAGAGAGAGAGAAAAAAATTGTACTTCAGTCTGTGTTCAGATTTCAATGGCTCTGTCTCTGGGGTGAGTTGCTTTCTTTATCATAAGAGAAGTTGCTTCAATATTTTTCCCACAATTGTTGTTACTAGCTGTACCTCCACTCTATTTCTCCCCACTCTCATTTATTCTATTCTTTCTCTCCTTTCATCCTGGCCCTGTCCAAAAGTGTGTCGAATCTGAGTACCCTCTCCCTTGATCTTCCCTCTCTTCTATCACCTATTTCCCCCTTCCCTCCCCCCATTCCCCCTCATTCTGTCCATTTCCTCCCATCCTTCTCCAGGGCAAGATAGATTTCCTCCCCCTATTAAGTGTATATGTGATTTCCTCCCTGAGCCATTTCCAATGAGAATGAAGGCTCACTCATTCCCCCCTGCCTTCCCCCCTGCTCCACTCCACTGGAAAAGCTTTTTCTTGACTCTTATGTGTAATCTCTCAGCTTCTTCTTCATCTCCTTTTCCTTCCTCCCAGTACTTTCCCCCATCATCCATTGACTCCTTCCATTTACCACATCATACCATTATATTCTGCTCCTTCCTATGTCCTGTCTATATATGCTCCTTATAACAGCTCTTATAAATGAGAAAGTTCATATGAGTTATCAGTATCTTCTTCCTGTGCAGGAATACAAACAGTTCAATATCATCAAGTTCCTCATAGTTAGTCCCTCTCTTCCACTCCCTCTATGGTTCACTAGAGTCCTGTACTTGGAGATTAAACTTTTTGTTCAGCTCTGGTCATCTTGATAGGAAAGTTTGAAAGTCCCCTGTTTCATTGAAAGTCCATTTTTTCCACTGAAATAGGATGTTCAGTTTTGCGGGGTAGTTGATTCTTGCTTGTAAACCAAGATCTTTTGCCTTCTGGAATATCATATTCCAATCCCTATGAGCCCTTAATGTAGATGCTGCCAGATCCTGTGTAAACCTGACTAGGGAGCCTTAGTAGTCAAATTGTTTCTGGCAGCTTTTAGAATTTTCTCTTTGATTTGGGAGTTGGCTATAATATTTGGCTATAATATTCCTGGAAGTTTTTCTTTTGGGATCCCTTTCAGGGAGTGAAGGGTGAATTCTCTCAATTTCTATTTTATCTTCACCTTCTAGGATCTCAGGGCAATTTTGCTGTATTATTTCTTGAAAAATGGAGGCTCTTCTACTGCTCATGGCTTTCAGATAGCCCAATAATTTTTAAATTATTTCTTCTGGATCTGTTTTCAAGGTTGGTTGTTTTTCCAATGAGATATTTCAAATTTTCTTCTAATTTTTGGCTTTTTTTGGAAGAGTTTTATTTCTTACTGATTTCTTGCAAAGTTATCAGCTTCCTTGTTCCATTTTGCATTTGAAGAAGTTATTTTCTTCAGAGAGCTTTTTTATCTCTTTTTCCAGCTGGCCAATTCTGCTTTTTAAGACAGTCTTCTCCTCATTTGCCTTTTGTTTTGCTTTTTCCATTAGGCCTAAACATATTATTTTCTTCAGTATTTTTTGGTATATCTTTCACCAAGTTTTTGATTTGGTTTTCATGATTTTTCTGCATTGTTCTTATTTCTCCTCCACCTCCCTTAATTGCTTTTCAAAGCCTTTTTTGAGCTCATCCATAGTCTGAGCCCATTTTCTATTTCTCTTGGAGGTTTTAGATGTGGAAGCTTTGATTTTGTCATCATCTGAGTATGTGTTTTGATCTTCCATGGAACTAAATTCTCTATGGTCAGATTTTTCTGTTGTTTATTCATTTCCTCAGCCCAAGACTAATTTACAGTACTTCCAAGGCTTTGTGGTTTTTTATTTTTTGGGACACCCCACTGGGAACCTTTATTCCTCCTAGGTCTTATGCTCTCCAGCCTGTGCTTTGATATGTAGATGACCACAGCACTGCCCTCTGCCCTGGGGCTATAAGGAGGGACCCAGCTATCTTAATATGGAAGCCCAAACTGCAATATGTGAGTGTAGGCAAACAGGAGAGTCCTACTCCTGGGAGAGCAGAGAAATCTCTGCAGACTTCCCTTATGGTCTCTGGGGGTGCAGGCTGCTTTCTCCCGATTCTCCCTGCAGGTTTTGCAGCCATGCTCCTCACTCCACACTCACCCAGGTGCAGCAGAGTTCTCTCCCTGCCCCTTCAAGCTGTTGCAGGTGATCTCTAGGTTGGGCTGGGCTGGGCTGGGCTTTTTTCCAACCCCTGGTCCTGGTGAAACACACCTTTCCCAAGGAACTTCTAAATTGTCTTGGATTGGGAAAATGTATCACTCCGTCTTTCTATGGGTTCTGCCCCTCTAAATTTTGGCTTTTGCCATTCTTTGTTTTCTGGGGGTTTGATGGGGGTCAGAGTTCTCAGTAAATGCTGCCTTCATGCTGCCATCTTGACTCCACCCCCCAATTAGTTTTTTATATAATAGACAGAACCCAGTTAGGATAAGACTCATGAGTAGACTATTCTAAACCAATATCCTATTAGCCAGTATTATGTGTAATGGTATTGGGGAATCAAGGGCTACCTCACCTGAGAGATCCTTCCTTGTCCTTATCTTGGTTTCAATTTTTAATATTAACTGATGGTGTTTTCCACCACCCATGTCTTACATAGGACATTATCTGTTACAGGAGACAGACATTACATGTGCTAGATTAATCCTTGGGAATTTATTTTTTAAAAGATTATATTTTCCCCATTGCTTTCTTTCATGTTATTGGGTCTTAAGTCTTTTTTTTATATCATTTCTGAAATGCTTTTTTAATATGCTCTTGTAATTAGAAAGTACAAATGAAATCAGTGTTCATTTCTCTCCCACTCTCACACCATGCCAGAAGTCATGCTAAAGAAGGAAAATTTCTTTCATTAAAATCTCTTTCCAAATTTCTATCAATTCCAATATTAAATCTATACCAAAGGTAGAGGCTTCTATTAGAGTATCTGTTTATGATTATTGATAGAGACATATCATAATAAAGGGGAGAAATTCATCTGAGAGCAAATAACATAACTGACAAATTTTGGTTAACAATTTGCGAAGGTCTTTATTTGCCTCTGCATTAACCAATCAGGAAGTAGGGTGGGGCCAGCATTGAGCATCTATCCCATTAGTTTGGATTACCAGTATCTCACAATCACAGCCTTCCAGAATCCTAGAGGAGAAGAGAGGTAGCAGAGCAGGCTTTGAGACATTAGTCTCAAGCTAGACTCTGCTCACCTCATCTCCTCCTGAATGGTCTTGGGTTGGAGTGGGGGGAAGGCAGAAGAGGGAGCAAGTAAGAATTCTTTTGACATTTCTTTCCCACAAGTGTCAAAAGTCACATTCAAAAATATGTCATCAAAGTGAAAAACCCTGGAAGGATTTATTTGCCATATCCAGATTCTGGTGAGACTATGGCAATGATATTTGAGTAGTATCCTGGAAGTCAAGGCTTACATATATGAGATAGGGGTTAGTTTAGGTTTCCTCCCAATCACTTCCCTTGGCTTCAGTTCCTAAGGATTCCCAGTTTCAAATCATTCTGTCAGATAGTTTCCTTTGCTCTTTCAGCTCCCTGAAATACTTCTCCCCCATCCCTCAATTACTTAGTATTCTCCCAAAACACTGTTCTCCTGAACTTTTACCTGACTCAAACCTGGAAAAATATGGGAATGTTTATTTCCCTCTCCAGCCAATCCAATTTGTACAGCTTTCTTCATTGTCCAGTCTACAAAGGGGACTTTTCCTCCAAAGAGTAGAAAAAAGTGAATTTGTCACTTTAAATTCCCTACAAACACCTGTCCCTTTGTGTTCCTTGCCTGAACTGCATTGGTAGAGCAGCAGTCTTCAACAAAGCAAAATGAAAGCAAGATTGAAAGAACAGGACCAGCAGCAAGGCTGAAGGTTTAACCAGATGTGTACCTCTCTGTTGAGCACTGGAACAATTTGTGGCTAGGCTTCTGGTGCAAAAAATGAACCAGAGAAAATTAGGGTTGGTCAAGACCTCACAGATGAACTAGTATAACTTCCTTATTTAATAGATGAGAAGTTAGAGCCTACAGAAACAAAATGATTTACATTATGCATAGCAAAGTTAAGGAAAACTAGAAACCAGGTCCCCTAGATTTCGATCTAGTGCTCTATTTTCACTCCTTCCTCTTCTCCTGAAGTATATTTATCCAAGTCCTAACTTTAAAGTAGGGTTGCCCTTTTCTATACCAGATTTATGAGATAGTAATAACAATAATAATAAAGCAACCAGATGGTGCAGTGGCTAGAGTATAGGTCTGAAGTCAGAAAAGTTCATCTTCCTAAGTGCAAATCTAACATCATATATTTTCCACCTGTGTAACTCTGGTCAAGTTACTTAACCCTGTTTGCCTCAGTTTCCTCATTTGTAAAATGAGCTGGAAAAGGAAGGGGCAAGTTGCTCCAATATCTCTGCCAAGAAAATCACAAATGGGGTTATTAAAGAGTTGGGACGTGCTGGGATAAATGACCCATCAACAACAAAATTTTGATATATCACTTCAAGGTTTGTAAAATACTTGTAAATATCTCATTTTATCTTCAGAATGATTCTGAAAGGAAAGTTATTATCCCTGTTTTAAAAATGAGAAATCTGAGACTGAAAGGTTGTGTCATACCTAATGTCACATGGGAAGTGTCTGAGGCCAGATTAAAATTCAAATCTTCTAGTCACCAGATTCTGTGCTTTATCTATAGCACAACCTAAGTGGGGGATCAGAATACCTTCTTGATAAACAACTCCCATTGTCCATATCTGCTCCTTATCTCCAAGTCACCTGTATACACACACAAAAACATATACTTTGGTCATACAAGTTCCCATGGGAGCAGAAGGTTCCAGCCTATGTAGAACATCTCATCTTGAGTAGGGGAATATGTAAAGAAGTGTTTTCTAGTATAATGCCTCATATCTTCATCCAATTCTAATAAACAAAGTTTTAACATACTTTCATAATAAATTCCAAATCAAAATCACCAAAGGTAGGACTAACATAGTAAATTCATTCTCAGTGATAGAGAATACAGGGCTATAATTATTGATACAATATGTGTAAATGAGGTCAGGATGGAGCTGGCCTCTGCAAGTTCAATCTGCCAGACATGATATCCATCAGTCTGAACAAGCCTTTATGACACACAAGTTAAACCATTATGCTACTTATTGCATTTGAACATGAAAAATATAAATTCAAAGTGGGGAAGTTAAAAGTATCATAATCTATATGGCTCAATTTCTTTCCTTTTAGTAAATACACTGTAAATGTTAGTTTCCAAAAACAATCCCTTAATACAGAAATGTTTTTATTTTCTCTAATTTTTAAAGTGAAAAATAACTCTTCATGATGGATATATCCATAAGCAATTTGAAAAGAAAATCCATTAGGTTTCTGAAAAAAGTATAAGCAATATAGAAGTAGTTTAAATCATGGAAATGCAGAAACAGAAAGGAAATGCCAAAGCTAGAAAGCATGTTCTAATATATTTATTATTGGAATTCACAAGCACTAATATTGATGAAGAGACAACTGGGGCCAGTTTTTTACAATTGTTTTAAATTCTCTGCCTCCTTTCACCTCTCAATAAGCAGACAGCAAAAATGTGACAAGTTGAAACAGCATTTTGACAGGTTCATGCAAATTACATTGGTAAGATAGGATAATTTTTCCCAAAATAAAGTAGATTTTTAACAAGTAAAATCAAATGTAACTGAAGGGAAGGGGTAAAAAGCCTAGGCCCTTGACCATCCTCCAAGATGAAGATATAGTTATAGAAGTAAGGGGGCAGACTATTGTTGTTCAATTGCTGTTAATCATATCCAACCATTTGAGGTTTTCTTGGAAAGATACTGGAATAATTTTTCATTTTCTTCTCTAGCTTATTTTACAGATGAGGAAATTATAGCAAAAGACATAAAGTGACTTGTCCCTTATCACACAACCAGTAAGTATCTGAAGTCAGATTTGAACTCAGGAAGTCTTCCTGACTCCAGGTCTGGCTCTCTAAAAACTGTATTGCTTAACCGCAGTCAATAAAGCAATAGATTAAGTGTACAGATAAGAGAGTTCTCACTCAGAAGTATTTTTCCAAAGCATCATCTCTGATTGGGGGCCCAGAGTTACAAAAAAATTAGACAGCCTTTGATATAACATACAAGAACAGAAAAAGAATGTCTGTCTTGGGGAGTCCATATAAGCAAAAAGTCATGAATCGGGGGAGGAACACAATAGGAGTGAACAACTCTACCACAATTCCCCACCACTGCTACATTAGATTATTTTTTTTAGGTTTTTTTTTTTTGCAAGGCAAATGGGGTTAAGTGGCTTGCCCAAGGCCACACAGCTAGGTCATTATTAAGTGTCATTATTAAGTGTCTGAGGCCGGATCTGAACCCAGGTACTCCTGACTCCAGGGCCCGTGCTCTATCCACTGCGCCACCTAGCCGCCCTGCTACATTAGATTATATTGACACTCAGTTGATATCAGGATGAAATACAGGTCTATTAATACAAAGTTGAAATGTGACCCATCGAGCAATATGAAACATTACATGTTTTGCAAAATATCACTCATATTAAGAAATTTGAGTGAGGAATTCCAAGAAATTTTTAACTATTAACTAATGAATATACATAAACCATAAACTTTATAAAAATAATTTATCTAAAAGAAGAATTTTTTTTTGCAAATCTGTGGGAGCAAAGTATAGGAAATTTCTATATTATTGAGAAATGTGCCGAATTTCTCCTGCTAAAGTACTTTGGAGAGTGTTTGACCTAAAGAAGAGCTTATAACACTGATTAATGGTAATAATAAATGGAGCAAATTAATTTTATGACAAAAATTTCCTACTAAAACTTGCATATTTAGTGGAAGTTTTTTTTAACTTGACTTTTTCAAATAAATCAATGTAAGGCCTTCAAATTCATACTGTAATCCAGAAAGATAAAGTGACAACATTTAGGGAAAAAACCTTAAACCAGGGATAATAAATTTAACAATAATATTTTTAATGTTCCTCAATTTTAAAAATACCTGTCCTGAAAATGAAATAGATGAAAATAAAGACTTGCTTATTAATCACTTGACTGATCTGCAGAAGCAATTTCCATTTTATTGTAAAGACCTATATATATTTCTAAATGTGAATGGATAAGGAACCCATTTACCATGGATAAATATGATGCATTTATTCTTATTTCATCTGAACAAGAATGATTAATAGGCTATCACAAGACATTTCAATCATGTGTTGAAATAATTGTTTGAATCTGAAAATCTGGTTATGTTTTGGCTTCGGGTGAATAGAGTTCTCTGGTTTATCAAGCAGAGTGATGCCAATTTTCCTGCTGTTCCTAACTTCTTATTTGTGTGAAATGGGGTGTTCTGCTTTAACTATTATAAAACAAAACATCTATCTCAATTACTAATTGAATAAGAAGTACAAACAGCAATAACATCAATGACACCACTTTTGATAAACTTTATACCAAAAATCAAGTGTACCAATCTACCATGTTAAAAAAAAATTGTACTAGGGTTGTAATTTTTATAATTTACACACATCAATATTGTGAATATTTTATAAGTAATTAAATAAAGGCATATCTTGCATGTAAGATACTAGGGTTTTAGTTCATCCCCCAGCCCACTTGATGTAGTCAAGGATGTAATCACAGATGAGGAGTTTATGCATTAACAAACTGTTATACTTGATTGAGTTAAGGGAGTAATACCATTGGACAAACAATGATAGGTCATTTCCCTAGATGACCTTTAGAAAACCTCAGTAATTAGCAAGTTGTAGGCAGTCAAGGCTAGGAGATAGTAATGAATTAAAAATATGATCCCTAAGAATGAATAGCTCTTGGGAGAGATGTAAGGGAATTGTCTTTCCTACCCCCACATTCAAGAGAATTGCTTGCCTGAAGGAGAATTCCATCCAGTAGTCATAGAGTCAGTTCAAGAGGACTCCAGACATAATTGAAAAAAGCATAGACATATTCTTTATTCAGACATGGACAGACTAGAGGGAGAAGTAGCTTCAAAGAACATTATACTTAGTAGGAAAGCAGAACACCAACCATGGATTGGTTGCCCTGGCAATTGAGTGGTAAGTTGCTTGAGGATTTTTTATACAAAATTCATATTGAGGATTTTTCAATGTGATATGGCAGTCCTGAGTATCAGATTTGTGAACTGCCTTGTCCACATTTATTCTATATTTGTAAGTCACCGCCAATATAGTCTTTGCTCACTTTTCTTATGGACACTGTGCATATTGTGAGGGGTCAAGTCTCAGGTTTAGGGAATGAAGGAAATATTTTATAGCTACTATTCTTACCATACCTTAGTATTATAAATAATATGGCTTCTAGCTAGGTGTATATACTATTAAGGATAAGCTGACAATTGAATATAATCACCATAGTAGGGATCCTGAATAGTAGAAGTGGAATACCCCTGGAAACCAAGATAGCAGCCATCCTTTGAGGGAATCCAACTCATCAGGACAAGTATAAGCTGGGAAGAGTAGCACAGAACACATGTTACATATGTAATTTTATTGTATGTTTAAGATTTGAATGTTATAAACAATAGTAACAAATACTTAATTTTATTTGAATAAAATATAAGCTAAGAAAATTATTTCCATAGATTATTTTAGTGAATATGGTGGGGGGGAGGGCAACTCATAATGTTATTTGTAAAAAAGGCAAGTATCACTACAAAGAGTTTGTAAATCATTGCACTAAAGTAAAGAAAGAAACCCCTTGCTCCTGTGGCAGACTTGGTGTCATAGAGGAGACTCAATTGTATTTCTAGGGTTTTAAATAATAACATCTCTGAAATACTGCCAAAATTGGAGTCTGGATGTGGTGAGGGAACAGTCAGATCCCAAGCAAATGCTGTCTCTTTATTGGAGTGGATTGAGAATCAAGCACCTTTCCCAGCTATCTTCTTTTAAGTACCTCTCTCCCCTATTCTTTTGAAATTTTACTTTTTTTTTTCCCCTGCACATTGGCATGAATAATTTCTTGACTTTTTAATATCATGATTGGTAGATGTCCCTAAAGAGATTGATACTCAAGAATATAAACTTCCATTCTCCCCCTTTCCCACTTTATTCCTGATCTTTTTGTGGGGCCCCTTTTGAGGAGTATATTTGCTTAATCTAGGCCAACAATCTGCTCTCTTGAGATTTACAATACTGGTCACTCAAGTCTACTCTCAGGTAACTAGCAGATATTCTCATTTTAAAGCAGAATCGGCTTTCTGATCGACACTGGTGAGATCTATAGGATACAGGGAAGCATTTCAATAGATGGGGAGATAAGAAACTTATCCAAATGACTGATTAATCAATACAGGGGCAAGTGAATGGATAGGAAGAAAAAGAATGGGTCAGAAGTTCTAGTGTAAGGTCATGAGTTTAAGGCTGGATTGAGTTAGGTGAAGCAGAGTGGATCTGGGATTCAAGAGGCCCAGAGTTTAGTAAAGGTTCTGCCACTGTGAAAGTTGGACAAGGGATTCCAAATCCTGGGACTAGTAAAATGAGAATTTTTTTTAGACAATTTTTCAGATCCCTCCCAGAAGGTAACATAATGTGTGTCATAAGGTAAGGACATGGGCTGAATGTGCATTGGGGTTTTTCAATGTTTATACTTTTAACCAATTGGTCTGTATCACTGGGCATCCTGCCTGGTATGCAGACAACCTAGGATTATACACAATCTGCTTTGGTGAGGATGTCACCTAGGTAGCATCATGGATAGAGTGATGCACTTTGAGGAAGATCTGAGTTTGAATCCTGCCTCTGATATTTTATTAGTTGTGTAATGCCAAATAAATCATTTAATCTTTATAACTCTGTTTTTGTTTATGTCTCAGTTTCTCTTCTGTAAATTGAGGAGGCTGTATATCATATCCTCAAAAGTTCCTTCCAGCTCTAAATCTATGGGTCTAAGTACCAATTTTATGTAAGGAAAGAATTGGAATAATCTGAGAAACTAGGGTAAACTTGAGGAAAGTTATGGGAAATCAGCCAAATGAACAATTAAAGAAATATTAAGATCCTAAGAATTAGAGCTGACAGAAAACTTAGAGGTAAGCTAATTCAAATGTTTGATTTTATTGATGGGTAAATTGAAGCTCAGTGAGATGAAATGACTTGACAAATAGGTAGTGAACATCAGATTTGGAGTTGAATCTAAATTGAAGGCTCTTGTTTTCCCCTGTCTGCCCCTAGAAGACCCCAGAGTGGATGCTTAAAAACCCTGGCTCCTATTTCTGAAAGTCCCTGAGAACAAATCCTGTCATTCTGGAGATCTCCATCCTATCAATCTCTATAATGGAAAGTGGTTTCTTCCTTGCCTTTCCCTTCCAAGTAGGAGAGGAGATGATGAGTGAAAGAGGGGATAAGGGAGAACCCAAGAGGACTTAGCAAAGATGAGTCTGGTAAGAGAAACTTTACTGCTTTAGTAAGTAATTAAAAACTGTATTTGGTCTACTATGCTTCTGTGGTAAAAGGAGCTATCACAAAGTTAACTTCAAAGGTGACAGAAATCCCTAGATATTTGCTCTTAGTTTCAGCAGGAAAATAATTGAAACTCATATGAAGACGACAATGTGGCTGAGGGGATAGGCTCAGGCCATTCTCCTCTTGAAAGGACCCAGATTCTCTCTCTGAAATCTTTTGTGATTGTTCTTATTCATCTTGGAATCTATTTGAGACTTTAATTCTACTTCTTCTTCCCTCCTAGACTCCCACTTCTTACCCTAAGAATTAAAAGGATAAGAAATAGAAAATAAGACCTCTGAGGAGAGGGGGAAAGTGTTGGCACACTTTTTAAGCTGCAGCATAGAAGCTTGAACCTGGTGCCAAGTTCTGTTAGTAAATCTCGAATTGGAAGCTGTATTAATTATCTCCCATTTATCCTGTGTTTATCTTGTTTATACAGACTTGTTTGCATGTTATCTCCTCCATTAGAATTAAGCTCCTTGAGAAGGACTATCTTTTGCCTTTCCTTCTATCCCCAGGTCTTCATACAATGTCTGGCACATTTTTAAATAATAGTTGACTGAGGAGGTAAAGGTGGGAGGTGAGAAAAGGAAGGGGTGGGGTGCTATGGAGTGATCCTTTTCCTTAAGAATATATATAATCTAGTGTAGTGAAGATATCGCCAGAAGTATGCATGGGGATTGGTCTGTGCATTGGGCCTTTCTGAAAGGACACAAATATTCTGGCCCCTTTTATAAAGGAAATACATGACCTAGTTGGATTCTTGTTTGGTCTCTTGTTCATGTCAAAGAGGATTGACCACCAAGGCAGGAAGCTTAGCCCATTCTATCAGTTATAAAGACCAGGGATTCCTTCCAGTATCTTTTATCACAGCTTCTTTGCTGGGACAACAAAATTGTGCAACATCAAATCCTCTTATACTTTCAAAAAGGGAGGGCACAAAGATTTTACTCTTCTCTCTTCCTACTTCCCTCTCCCTTCAGCAGAAGCTGTGAGAATAGTATACCTATGGCAACAAGAACATTTATTTGCCTAGGTAAGCCCAAGACTGGACCTCAAATTCCTAGCTAGTTCTTCTACTTTGTGTTTCTTTCCTATGCTTCAGCATAAATGTCTAAATAGTGATTCCAAGAAATGGACATTTCCATCCATGTTGACTACTTCATGAGTTTTTTGAGAAGTTCCTGTACTACAATCATTTCTCAGAGGAGAAATTAGACTACTGACAGGAAAAGCCACCAAGAGAATTCTTCAACCAAAGCACTAAAGCCCAGACCCTAACTTTCCTGGACATCTGGACTTGTGACAATCTGGGTTGTTGTTATTGTATATCCTTTGTTCTCAAAGGTGATGTCATGACTTTCAAGTTGGATTTAAATGAAGCAGAGATGGGCAAAGTGGTCAGTCACACTGGCTCCTCCAGAGTTGTAAGAGTTCCGTGAAAAGACTGATTAAGTCAACTGATCCAGCAACAGTCTGAGTCAACAGTGAGAATGAAATACATCTTTAGCAGTCCCAGAAAATATTTGCCTTAAATCCAGTTTCCATGTAAGTCAAAACAAGTGATGTCATTGGTCTTTCTCAAAAAAAAAAAAGAGATGAACAACAATGTTATTAGACCAAAAAGCATTTTCAATCAAATCTATACTATCATTGCTTCTGGAATAGGCATGTCCATTTATTCATAGAGTTCCATTATCATTCACTATCTCTGAGACCAAAACAACCTTCCCTTGACACTCCTCCAAAAGTATTGTTTCCCCCATTAAAATAGAAGCTTCTTGAGGTCAAGAATTATTTCTCTTTTGTTTTAGTATCCTCAAAGTGCTTTTTCATTCAGATAAAGCAACACATTCTATATGACTTGACCTCTCATAAGTTTAACTAAAAATTCAAATTTAAAAAAAAAGTGAATGTTAAAATAGTTTTTACATATAATTGGGGGAAAATAGCAATTTTTTTTTAAAAAAGTTCACCTTATAAGTTTTACCCAGCACACTAGGGATAACAAAATAAAAGGGTCATCCTTGATTTTGCTTGACATATTTATATGCCACACAAGTATTTAACTATTTTTTAAAATCCTGAATTTTGCCCCCTCTGACAAGAGTAATGAACTTTACAAAAGAAATTACAGAATTGGGAAATCATTGGATCATAGATCATAGACCTTAAAAATAATAGAATAAAAATTACTTAGAGGGAATATGAATATCCAGGAAAAGAAGGGGAATATAAGGGAATACCTAGTTATCCTAGATGACTTCAAGTCCCCAGGACCAGATGAATGATATTTTGGATGATGAAAGAACTGAGATATCTGCTAAACCATCATCAGCTATGGTTGTGAATATTTGAAGGATGAAAAAATTTCTGCAGGAGTGGGGAAAGGAAAGTATCCCAATTTTTTTTAAAAGAGGGAAGGAAGTTGGAATTTAGTATGGAAGAAACGTAGATTAGACCAACACCTCACACCCTTTACCAAGATAAGATCCAAATGGTTACAGGACATAGACATAAAAAAAACAATACTATAAGCAAATTAGAAGATCAAGGACTAGTCTACCTGTCAGATCTATGGAAAGGGGAACAGTTTATGACTAAGGAAGAGTTGGAGAACATCACTAAAAACCAATTAGATGATTTCGATTACATTAAATTAAAAAGCTTTTGCACAGATAAAACCAATGTAATCAAGATCAAAAGAAAAGTAGTAAATTGGGAAACAATCTTTACAACTAATGATTCTGACAAAGAACTCATTTCTAAAATATACAGAGAACTGAGTCATATTTTTAAAACAAAAAGCCATTCCCCAATTGACAAATGGTCAAAGGATATGCAAAGGCAATTTACAGATGACGAGATCAAAGCAATCCAAAGCCATATGAAAAAATGCTCTAAATCATTAATTATTAGAGAAATGCAAATTAAAGCTTCTCTGAGGTACCACCCCACACCTCTCAGATTAACCAGTATGACCAGGAAGGATAATGATCATTGTTGGAAGGGATGTGGGAAATCTGGGACACTATTACACTGTTGGCGGAGCTGTGAACTCATCTAACCCTTCTGGAGAGCTATTTGGAACTATGCCCAAAGGGCAACAAAAATGTGCATACCTTTTGACCCAGCAATACCACTACTGGGTCTATACCCTGAAGAGATGAGGAAAAAGGGTAAAAACATTACTTGTACAAAAATATTTATAGCAGCCCTGTTTGTGGTGGCAAAGAATTGGAAATCCAGTAAATGTCCTTCAATTGGGGAATGGCTTAGCAAACTGTGGTATATGTATGTCATGGAACACTATTGTTCTATTAGAAACCAGGAGGGACGGGATTTCAGGGAAGCCTGGAGGGATTTGGATGAACTGATGCTGAGTGAGATGAGCAGAACCAGAAAAACACTGTAGACCCTAACAGCAACATGGGAGTGATGTTCAACCTTGAAGGACTTGCTCATTCCATCAGTGCAACAATTGTGAACAATTTTGGGCTGTCTGCAAAGGACAGTACCATCTGTATCCAGATAAGGAGCTGTGGAGTTTAAAAAAATACAAGGACTATTCTCTTTAATTTGGAAAAAAAACAGATATCTTATTATCTGATCTTATTACCTCTGAGACTTCTCTTCTCTCTAAGGATATGATTCTCTCTCATCACACCCAATTTGGATCAAGGTACAACATGGAAACAAAGTAAAGACTGACGGAGTGCTATCTGTGGGGTGGGGGTGGGGGGAGGGAAGCAAGATTGGGAGAAAATTGTAAAACTCAAATAATATCTTTAATAAAAACAACAACAACAACAAAATCAAAAAAAAAAGTAAAAAAAAAAAAGAGGGAAGGAAGGGGAAAGATTAGAGTTTTCCAGCTATAGACCAGTAAACCTGACTTCATTTCTGGTGGAAATTCCAGAATGGATCACAAAAATTATGATTCATGAATATCTGGAAAAGAATTGGGAATCAGAAATAGAAATGAAACAGACATGGAAAGGGAAACTATATATGCCAAACTTACCTTATTTCCTTTCTTTTCAGGATTACTAAGCTAGTAATTCAGGGAAATGTTATAGAAATAGACAGCAAGACCTTTATAATAAAAATATATCATATTCTTCTACATTTTATTCAAATCATACTATTCTAATTCACTTTTCTCTCAGCAACATGTTATATACCTCTACCACCACCTTTCAATAAACTAAAACTTTTTCCAGGATTAAATATAAATTCTCCTGTTTAACTTTTAAAGTCCTTTCTATCCACTCCCCTTTTTCTTAAACCTTACTCCTCTCTCCACACCTTGTCACATTCTCTAAAATCCAATAATGGATCTATGGACATTTCTGATTGAGCATTTATACTGATTGTCTACCATGCTTAGAATGCTCTCCTCACCCCCACCTCCTGGCTTCCCTGACTTCTTTCAACCTTCTGCAAGAAGCTTTCCCTAGTCCTCTTTAATGTGTCTTCCCTCTGAGACTATCCCAAATCTATCCTTTCTATATCTTCTTTGTACATAATTGCTCACGTGCTGTCTCCTTCATAGTAGGGTCTATTATTTTGGGGTTCTACTTTTTTTGTATCAACAACACTTAGTATAGTGCCTTGTATAAATGTTATTTAATTGGCTGATTCTTGTGGGGAAGATGGAGAAATATGGGTTAAACAATAATATAATTAGATTTATTCAGAACTGGTGGAATGGTCAGCTCGAAGAATAGTCATTAATGGTTTGATGTCAACATGGCAAGTGTTCTCCAAGACATCACCATAGGGATTTGTGTTTGGACCCAATCTTATATATAATTTTTATTAAAAACTTGAATTAAGGCATAGATGTCATGTTCCTTAAAAATGACCCAAAGCTGAGAGAGGGAGACCTAGTACACTGAGTGACAGAGCCAGGATGCCGAATAGTCTTGACAGTATAGAGCAAAGGTGGGGAATGTAGGACCCTCAAAATCATTTGGTTTGATGCTACCATAGCAACCACAGGGGAGGAGCTTTTTAGGGGTGAATAAATTCGATGTTTGATAAAAAAAAATTGGTAATTTTGTATGACCCAAGAATGATGTTATAATTTTCCAAATGGCCCTTGGTATAAGAAATGGTTCCCCACCCCTGGTCTAGAGCCAGGATCTCCAAATTGTTTTATCAGGAAAACATGTGTCACCAAAATACATTTATTTATTCTTAGAGTATTAGGTATACTACTGTGTAATTTACTCTTGCTCATCTCAAAGCAAAAAAGAGGACTGGGGGTTGGAGGGAGAAGGAAAGATAGGAAAGCCCTGACTAGGGGTAGAATGAAACTTCCTGTGACTTCTTCCACCCAAAATAACCAACAATAATGAAGATAAAATCATGGATGTAGAGGGAAGAGACTTCAGAGGTTCAGTTCCTACATTTTACAGAAAAAAAAAAATGGAAGCCAAAAGAAGACAAGTAGCTTTCTTCCTAATTGATCTCTTTGCCTTAAATCTCCCTCTGATCAATTTGATGAGATCTCCCAATCTCCATGGATTACAATACATGAACCTTTGTTAAAAGCGCAGCTCTCATAGAAGAAGGCATGTTCCTAACAGTCTGCTGAGAAGAAGACTAAGGAGTTCTCTAATTAGTCCTAGTAAAAACTGGAGCTGCCTCCAGGATGAGTCAGAGGAGAAGACAGAATCTTGATGAAGGAACCTTCATTTCCCTTTTTGTCTGTAAAAGCAAGTTAACCACCTTTTGTTTTCCAGATCTTTCTCTCTTTTATTTCTGGACAAGAGTGCAGCAAAGGTTATGGGATGGAAGATCAGAAGATGTTTCTTTTTTCTTCTTCACCTTGCCTAAAGCAGAAAATGATAGCTCTCTGAGTTTCACAGATAAGCCTGAGAAAACAATTCCTAGACTTCCCCTCCTTCTTCTGCCCTTCTATTTCTTCTGAGCACAGGTCAGCAACTGGATTTCCTGAAAAGAGAATGAAATTATGTAGCTACAACATTCCAAGCTGTATGTAAAGTATTTTATAAATTATTTTATTTTATCTTCAAAAAACCATTTGACATAGGTGATACTATTTCCATTTTACAGTCAAGGAAATTGAGATAGAGGTTGGTTGACTTGCCCAGGGTCATATAACTGGTATATACCTGACAGCAAATATGAACTTAGGCCAGCCAAGTGGATAGAGTGCCAGGGCTATGGTCAGGAAGTCTCATCTTCTTGGGTTCAAGTATGGCCTCAGACTTACTTAGCTGTGTGACCCTAGGCAAGTCACTTCACCCTGTTTTCCTCAGTTTCTTTTAATGAGAAACAGAGAATGAACTGGAGAAGAAAATGGCACTTCAGTATCTTTGCCAAAAACAGCAACACAACATCCAAAAAATAAAACTAAAAAAATGGAGTTACAAAGAATTGGACAGAATTGAAAAACAACTCAATAACAAACTTCCAGATTTCAGACCTAGTGTTCTATTTACTTTGACAATAAAATTCTTCTGAAGATGGATGTTTTCAGTCTTTGGAATTGCCTCTTAGATAAACTTAAGTTATGAGTTCCTGAGTTTGAAAATTGGGTATGATCCTTTCTTCAGCAGTATGCAATTTGGAGAAAGAAGAGGATTGTCCTGACACTAAAGGTCTAAGGCAATACCATAACAGGCCAGGAAATCCATACCTTGCCAATCAATATCACTTTGAGTTGCCAAGATGGTAAGAACCTAAGTGAATGAGTAGCATTGTTCAGCAGGGCTTCAAAATGTCTTTCCTTCTCATAGGAGTCTTATTAGACAATTTTAATGTACTGTGTTTCTGTATTTATTCATAGAATCTGATGAGTCATTTACATAAATCTGACTATCTCATACTAAATATCCATATTGTACATATATACATATATATCTAAATATGTAACTGTGGAAATTGAAGATATTGTGACTCATTTTGGGAGAAACATAGACATGCACTGTACCTAAGCTTTGTTCAAACTTCCCTGAAATTTTACTCTAGGGTAAGAGCAATGAAATGAGTTAGTGACCCTTCAGAGGTCATGCCCCTCAGAATGGTACCCAGAGCCACATAAGCTCCTAAAATTCTTTTGAGGACCTTGAGCCATGGGGCACAGAGGAGAGAAGAGAAAAAAGATGATAAAAGAATGTGGCAAGAAAGGGATAATTAAAAAATAACACAGGAAAGAGGGAAAGTGGAAGCAAGGAAGGTGAAAAGAGGATAGAAGAGGCCAGATACAAGAGAGAAAAAAAGAGGAGAGCCTGGAGTAGATTTATACATGTCCAATACTCAATCACATACAACAAGGGGTTTGGCAATACTAGGCAGTCATGTTGAAAGATCTGAATAAAAGACAATCATGAGAAAGAAGACAGAAAGAGACTGAAGTATCATGTTCCTGAAAGAGATAATGGAATATTGGAAAGATAGGGAGGTAGTAAACTGTAGACAGCCTTGAATGATAAGCCAAAAAGTCTGGAGGTTATTTAATAGATAATCAAGGGGTGTTGAAGGATTCTAAGCAAGGCAGTAGGGCATCAGATCATGTAAATATGTATGTCTGTGTGTATAAATACATATATGAATATATATATATATATACATACAAATACTATGGAATATATAGATATCTCTTAAATAGTTTAGTCTTCCACATAAAGATCTATGTATCTACATCTACATCTATATCTATAACTGGAAGATTCATATGTAGCTATCTATCTATCTAAGATTAAGCTATCCATGATAGACTAAATAGTAAAGAAGGTTGAATAAAGGGAAATATTGGAGGCAGAGATATCAGTTAGGAAGTTAGAAGAATAGTCCCAGGAAGATACAAAGGGGAGTCTTTACCAGGTTGGCAGTAATACAAATACAAGGAGAGTATCAAGAGAATATCAACCAATTCTCCATAGTCTCACAAACCAAATAAATTATAGCCTGATAGAGTTGAGTTAGATTTAGGG
This sequence comes from Macrotis lagotis, assembly GCF_037893015.1. Lineage (NCBI taxonomy): Eukaryota > Metazoa > Chordata > Mammalia > Peramelemorphia > Peramelidae > Macrotis > Macrotis lagotis. Next base: position 206,959,297 of record NC_133659.1, read on the forward strand.
AAGAGCTTTTAGAATATAGCATCCCCTTTTGTTCAGAAGTAGGTTGAAATTCTGGCTGTGTAGCTCCTCAATGATTCAATTCAACCAATATTTATTAAGTATATTAAACATGTATAACCTATACCAGATCACTTACTGTCATGGGGAGGAGGGGAGGGAAGGAAGGGGGGGTAGAAAAATGTGGAATTTAAAAGCTTACAAAGCGATTAATGTTGAAAACTATCTTTGCATGTAATTGAAAAAATAAAATAAAATAACATTCAAAGGAAAAAAACAAATATTTGTTAAGCTCTTGCTGTGCTGTGCTAGGAAAGAGATATAAAGCAGTCTTTGTCTTTATGTAGCTTACAGTTAGGGAAGAGAAGGTTAAGCTTGGCACATGGATAAAAATACTTTATTTTAAGTTTATAAACCTCTCTCCACTAAGTAAAAACAGCAACTCATTTGTAATTTATGGTCTTAAAGAGTTTCCTAGTATAATGGTTGCTCAGCTAGTTCATGCCACAAATAGGATTTGAATTCAGGTCTTTATTATCTAAGGTTGGCATACTGAACACCATTCCATGTTGCCTCTTTTTAGACATAATAATGCATGATAGGTGCATTGGAGAGGTACAGATGAAAGACATTCAGAGGGTAAAACATTACCTTAGGAGGAGATCAAGCATGGCTTCCTAAAGATAACATATCAATTGGGTTTTAAAGCATGACAGGGATTCTACAAGCAGAGGGAAAAGAGGTGGAAGATCATTGACTTAAGAGTTGAAAGTTAACTAGTCAACAAGCAGTACCAGGTACTTATTAGATGTTAGACCAAACAACTGGAGAGAGTTCTGGGTCTGAAGTCAGGAGGACAGGAACTCAAATCCAACTAAGACACTTACACTGGACAAGTCATCTAACCCTATTTGCCTCAGTTGCTTCATCTGGAAAATGAACTGGAAAAGAAAATATACCTTTGCCAAATGGGTTTACAAAGAGCCAGGCATGACTATGCCAGACACTAAGATAAGTGCTTTGCATATAAACATGAATAAAAAGGAAGCTAGTCCTTATACTCAAAGACTTTAAGTTCTAATTGGGGGAAAGAGGACAACACATAAAAAGGAGTTGAAAAGGGAAGGAAAGGGGCAAGACTAATGACAAACTGCCGTGGAGATACATCAGCAGTGAAGCCTGGAGAGGAATGAAGACATCGTTGGCCTGGTCCTCTTTCTTAAAATGGTGGTTCTGAAAGGAACCAGTCAATCAGAAAGAGACCACAGAGGTGGTTGGGAATTCTAGTGTGGAAAGGACCTCAACAGAAACTGGCAAGTGGGTTACCCAAGGCCACAAAGGTAGTGAAATAGCAGAGAAAGCTTCTGACTCCCAGAGTCAACACACCTTGTCCATTGTATCCCACAATTTCTAAGGCAAAGTACTAGACTATATAAGTGTAGAGGTCAGACTAGTTAACTTCTCTGTGTTCTGGATTTCCCTGTTTCAGAGGGATTGATGAGTACATTGACAGTTTAGTGGAAAAGGGAAAGGATAATTTCTTAAACTTGATGTGCAAGCTGGAGTTCTACTTACTGCCTAATGATCAAAGGGCCCTCTGTGGCCTCTGAAGCAAAGGGATGGGGGAGCTTGAAGCTCCTAAAATGGCTTTAAATGTTGAGAAAGTCAAGCCACTGTAGTTAAATTTTACTAGTTAATCTGAAGGAAATCTCTCTGAAGTACTTTGGCTGAGCCCTGTGGGGCTAATTCATTCAGATAGTTGTTAGACTACAGTCTCAATGCTGAAGTGAAATATAAAACTACTGCCACCTGCAGGACAGGAATTAAAAAATGCCATATACTAATAAAGGTACTCTTCCCCTCCCCTAGCTGCTCACCTCATGGTGCAATGTGGCTAACACCTTGGTCACAATGTTAGGTTAACACAGCTCATTAGCTTTCATGGAACCTCCACTACATTACCTGGTCTACATACAGTTTTGACAGGATTATCTTAATTGGTACAGGCAGTTTAGGTGATACCACAACCTTAATGTCTAAACTCAGCAAGAATAACTGAAAGATGAGCAATACTGCTTGCAGAAATTGGTCTCTACCTAGGATATTAATACTTGCATCTTTGTGTTGTACAATATGCCAGTTGTGGTATAGCCAAGACTTCCTCTGAGTAGCCAATGATTGGAAACTCTGCTACCTGCTATAGAGGAGATTGAACTAATAGATATTCAGCCTCTTCTTTGGACAACACTTTGGATGAACAAAGTCCATTTCTCATGCCCCCAGAACCTTTGGAGTTAATCTGAAGATGAAAAAATAAACAGGAAAAAAGGTCTCTGTATATTCTAAAATATTTATAACAATACTTTTTGTGGCAACAAAGCCCTGGAAACAAAGTGGGTGCCCATCGATTGAACAAACTGTGGTATATGAATGTAATGGAATATTATTGAGCTACAAGAAATGACAAATAGGAAGAATTCAAAGAAACATTGGAAGATCTTCATGAACTCATGCAGAGTGAAGAGAAAGAAATCAATGAAAACAATATGCACAAATGATTATGGTAATGTAAATAAAAACAACATTAAAAGAGAGTTGAAATTATATTAAAAGCAAAGACTAATATTGGTTCCAGAGGATGAGACAATTTGAGGGTGGGACTGGTGGAATAAGGATAATGGGGAGAGGCGTAGAAACGAGTAAGATGCTAACAGGCACAGTTGCAGTTTCTGGGACCAGTTTCTTTTACATGATTATTTTTCTTTGTTACAAGGATAGATTTGTTTGAGATGATTTTTGTGAGAGAGTTTTATCAGGTAATTTTGTCTTGTTAAAAAATCAATAAAACAAACCCAAAAAGATAGCAGCAAGGAATATGGCAAACAAGACCCTAACACATTATTCTTTGGAAAGAAATAACTAAGAAGGCAGAGGAACAGGGTGACAGAAAGGATTCTAAAGAGGCAACAAACAGGTTGGTGATAGAAGAATTTCCTCTTCCCAGGGAAGATTCAATTGTATGGGACATTCCTTGTTCCATAAAATAGTGACCCCATTGCTTAGAAATGTGATGCTTAAACTTGAATTGGTAAAATGTGTACAATGTCTGAAAGAATGTATATCATGGGGAGACAATGTTGCCCCATTTATCATGAGGAGGGAGATCAGGGAAGCTGACAAAAGAAGCTGCTTGAGGAAGTCAAGAAAATAGATTAGAAGAAAGAATACAGAATCCCATGGAGTTGAGAAGTCACCAGAGTTAAGAAGAGGCTGACCGGAGCTGAGCACAATTGACAAAGGAGAAGCTGTTAAAAATAAGAGATTGGGCTAGATAACCTATAAGGTCCCATGTAAACCTAAATTTATACCCTCATCCTGTGAACCCCTCAAAGACTATAGAATTTAAGACTTGAATGGTTTGTGTCTACCTTTTCTCTCCATCCACACAGATACTATATTAAACATTCAATATCTCTAGCCATCTAAACTAGCTTCCTCATTGGTTTTGTTCACATCTCTATCACATAGCAAAATTTATTACTGTACAGAATTAGGCAGGTATGTTTTTGAAGTTTGAATCTAGGATGGGTTGATATTTTTCAAGCACTATGGTGCTATGCCTTCTTGAGTGGTTCAATCTAAAAAAGAGAAGGAAACAAGAGTGTTAACTAGATAGGAGTTACCAATTCAGTTATTAGAATATGGGATTGATGAGAAGGAAAAGGATGATCAGTCCTTTAGGATCCTGATTAGAAAATACCAGAAGAATAAGAAAAAGACAGTATTTGCCTCAAACATCTGCTAAACTTTCACCAACTCCCTTATTCCTTGAACTTAGGAATCTTAAATGTTATGTGGAGAAGCTCCCCAAATTTGTTCATTTCTTACCATCAAGTCAAGAAGATCAGGGAAAGTAGGGTTCAGATTTGGGATAAGGTAGGCTCAAGCAGTCAGATAACTCATCTTTGGAGAATCCCGCTTCAATTAAAAACAAAATCCCAAAGGAAGTGGGAAATTTAAAGGGAATCATCACATAAGGAACACAGACAATTGTTCAAATACAAATGGGAGGACTACTGGTAATATGTGCCTCTATAAAACAGCCTAAATAAATCATTGGGTATGAATCCATTGAGTTAGTCCTAGTTCAGGCTACTATTTCATCAGTTTAGCCCATTAATTATTATGTGGAAAAGTTCATTGGAAGCTTTTTGATGTATCCCAAACATCAAACAGTGTTAAATTCCTGGAGGGCATTGCTCTATTATGTACCCTTATGGCAGATTTTAATAGAACGGGTAGCAGGGACAGAGATGGGCTAAGTCTATAACTGCTGGTACCAACATCTTTCATGAAAAGGTCACTGACCTCCCTAAGGGTGATATTCTCAGTGAAAGTTTTTCATTTCCACTGTCACCTCTGGCCACCAAGATTTCAACACAATGAACTGCTCTTGTGTTTGATTTACGGACAACTCTACTGAATTGGGTTCAATATCTACTACTGGTTTTCTTCTGAATTCAATACTGTGGACTCAGTAAATGACTGCTTCCAGGAAACCAAAACAACCTCCTTGGTTATCATGGTTTTTGAAATAGGCTGTTCACAAGGGGACTAGGCCATGTTCAACTGATTAGGAAACTATAGCTAATCAAGAATTCCTAATTCTTTCAGATAGCAAGCATCTTCCCTTTCCTGCTTCCACAATGAAGCGGAATTTGTCCTTACAGTGCCAAGCCAGGCTGATTCCTTCCTAACCCACAAGAACTGAGATACAGGTTTCCTCTCCCTATAGGGCCTTGCAAAATGGAAAGAGGAGAGAGAGTCCTTTGCTAATTCCCTCAGCTTATGAATTTAGTCTCAGTAAATAAATCAGTGTCATTTCCCAGGGCCATTAAATAAACTAGCCCAACCTTTATAGCCTTCTTCACCTTCTGGAAATATTTAGCCTTCCAGAATCTTATTTCCTTCCTGGAATACTCCTTAATCTCTTCCAATTCATCATCCCATATGAGAACAGGTTTTGGAGGTAGTGATGTTGGGTTCCAATTGTTGAAAAAAACCTGTGGCTGAGGGCAGGGTGTGTAGGAGGAACCAGCACAGGGAGAATCTTCTTCATTTCAGTCCACCCTTCCCCCAAATTTCATCTCTAATAACTCAAATTTCCTAAAGCAACAGTATCAGGGTTCCCATACAGATTTTCATGGAGACATTCCTACCTTCAGCTAGGCCAAATCAAAATCTATCAATTGTTCCTGCAGTGTCTATGCATAAACAAATAGGTTGGCCTCATTTAATTTCACTTCTATTAATTCAGTGGCCAGATTTTCAATAGCAATTAGCAACAGTCAGAAAATAGTGAAGTGAGTAATATTTTACTCCCTTGTTTTTTCTCTCACAGAATCCAACTGGCTGGGGCGGCTAGGTGGCACAGTGGATAAAAGCACCGGCCCTGGAGTCAGGAGTACCTGGGTTCAAATCCAGTCTCAGACACTTAATAATTACCTAGCTGTGTGGCCTTGGGCAAGCCACTTAGCCCCATTTGCTTTGCAATAAACATAAAAAAAAGTATATAGGAATCCAACTGTCTACCTCCTCCAGGTTTTCAGGGTTTCCAAACTTGTTCTCTTGGTGGAATCCATCCCACAAAGTCTATATTTCCTATACCATAAAATCATAGAGGCAAATATTGGACAGTCATCACAATAATAGGATTGCTCCTTCCTTCTTTCCTTCACCACTGACATCCCTTCTGTTAATCCAGGAACCCATTCTTAATATCATGATATCCTGCTAACTTTAGTCAGATATCTTAGGTCAGATGTTCAATGGTCCTGAATGTAAGTTTGTAATCTGAAAAGACCAAATCAATGAGACTGAAAATTGAAAAAAATTACTAGTCATACATTAAGAACCATTGGTTCCTTTACATTAAGAACCTGGTCTCAAGAACTGGGACACTACACCTGTTCCCTTTATAATAATGGGCCTATAGTGCAAGTGATCAAGACTGGATTCTGTCCTAGAAATTCGGGCCTCTAAAGGAAAGGATTAGGCTCCTTAGAGATTTTACTTCAACTTAGGTTGTGGCTCCAATCTATGTACCCCCCCAAAAGTATACAAAGTGCAATATGATTCAAGTGTGGGTCAGGTATTTATTACTTACACTCAAAAGAAATGTTGAATGCAAAACACTCTCAATCCTATAAAAACAGAAAAATCAAAAATAGGTTTCAGTAACTTAACTGTTTCCATGCCTTCACAGGAAGATGTCTCTCAATGTAGATGTCAAATTATGTTAAGATTGACCTCATCCTCTGGAAAAAATATCATCTCTAAGAATCCTGGAGTGGTTGCCTCGGACTCTTTCTCCTGCTATCAGACAGTCCTGATGGAAGATCCAGGCTAGCAAATCTCTCATTCAACTTAACCCTATTCAAGGGCTACATGACTAAGGGTCATTAGAAAGAAAATCCTCTTGTAAAGAGTCTAATGTCAAAGTAAGACCTAATTCCCAAAGCATCGAAGTCCTTTACATGCACATAGGAAGGATTTTGATGATGTTAAGGAACATAAAAGATCATAAATTTGGAACTAGAAGAGACCATAGAGGTCCTTGTATCTAATGCCCTTTTCTTAAAGAAAAGAAAACTGATGTCTAGAGAGGTGATGTGACCAAGAAACGGATTAGATCACAGTCTGTATTGTTCAGTTGTTTCAGTCATGTCCGACTCTTCATGACCTCATTTGGGGTTTTCTTGACAAAGATACTGGAATGACTTGCCATTTCTTTCTCCAGCTCATATTATAGATGAAGAAATTGAGGCAAACAGGGTGAAGTTATTTGTTCAGGGCACCTCACAGAGTTAGTAACATCTGAGTCTGGATTTAGATTCAAATCTTTCTGACTTCAGGCTATGTGCCACCTAACTGCCCCTTAGACCAGGATCATACAGCTACCGAGTATATAAGATGTCAGTCAAACTTAAATCTTCTTGGTTCCAAATACTAGCACTATATTCACCAATCATGTTCTCTCTTTGATTCATATATTCTGTTTATGCAAGATATATATCCACATATAAGATTATGTGTGGGTGGATCATCTAAATATATAATTGTGGCCAGATCGTAGGAGGAGAGCCACTCCTGCATTGGCAAAATACTTGTTGGAGGAAGGGGAGGAGAAGGGAAGGGAAAGTCTGTGACAGATGAGGTTAGGCAATCATCCCTCTAATCTCAAAAAAGGATATTGGGCTAGAATTATGTCCATCTTCCACCCCTAAAATATCTGTGGCCTAAGGATATAAACCTAGGATCAAAAGAAAAGTCACTTCTCTGATCAGTCTCAAAGGAGAGGGTAACCCTTAGCTATACTCTCTAGCCTAGCTCCTTCCTACTAAATGTTAGTTACAAAAAGATAATCACAAATAATGAACATCAAATAAATCCATTTATAAGAGTAAAACAGGAAACTAGGAACTGGAAAAATTCTAGATATTAAAATATGCTAGCTCTTTTTCTGGGTCAGAAAATCCAGTCAAGAGGTAATGATCCTAGAGGCTGGAGTGGGGGGAACAGGGAGATCCTCTCTCAGTAATCTTTAAAATGCAGGATTAGTATAAATGTAATATGATGGGGTAGCTAGGTGGCAAAGTAGGCAGAGTGCCAGTCCTCACATCAGAAAGACTCATCTTCTTGAGTTCAAATCAAGCCTCAGACACTTACTAACTGTGTTACTTTGGACAAGTCACTTTACCCTGATTGCCTCAGTTTCATCATCTGTAAAATGAGTTGTAGAAGGAAATGGCAAGTCAGTCCAGTATCTTTGCCAAGAAAATCCTTCAATGGACTCATAAAAAATTGGACACAACTGAAAACTGATTGAACAACATCAACATGATAGGGATGGGCTTCTCCATATGCATGCAGTTCAGAGGCCTGTAGTCTTTCTCTTCTACCACCTTTAGGAGGTTCTTTCTCCATATTCTAAAGATGATCTGGAACTATATACACATATATACATATATATATATATATTTTACATATATATAATATATATATATGTATATATAGCATAGGACTACCTTTCCCCCATTCCTCCTGGGTGGGAATCAGTACATTTAAAGAAGGAAAAGAACTAAGAGATTATCCAGAACAATTCATTTTCAAGAGAAGGAAGCCAACAAACAAAGGAATGAAATGATTTGCCAAGGACACAAAACAAAAATGATGAGTTTATTGAAATGTTCTACACAATCTTAGAAAAATGCTGTGTTTGACTAAGCAATTGTAATGGGGGTCTGTCACTCAGCAGAGTGCCTAGAGATTATCAAGTCTGTGAAAGCATCTTGTAGCAGGTTCTAACTGACTATCTCATGTTGAAGGGATGTTTTTAGGGAGCCATTCAAAAAGACCTATTCTTTCCAGTTCTGTTATGTATCTGGTATCATTTGGTGACTCTTCAGCTTAGAGCATCTTGTGAAGGACTATGATAATCTTGGGTGGTTGTAAAGGCTGGGAGAGTAAGCCATAGGAATCTGGGAATAAGAATCAAGGTAGCATAGATTCCCTGAAGGGCAAGGAGTGATCTTTAAGATCTCAGTTCAGTAGTTACAGGTTCATCTGTTTTGCCACATTTAGAAGTGAAATTAGTGGGATCAATGTTATCGAAGAACTGAACAATTTCTTAGCTCTAATCCCCTAGATATGAAATGTTATAAAGGAGAATGTATCCTGGAGATACTGGAGGAAGGAGTATGCTTGTATAGTTATTGTTCTATTATTTTAAGTAATTGCCCTTCTATAAAAGTGAACCAATGTTAAATGCTTAAGTGTAATGTGCAAGTCATTGGAACCCTAATAATGTAGAGAACACAATGAATGAAGATTTGAACTGATAGTGATAAAGGAAACAATCCCCCCAAATCCTGGAACCTTAGGACCCTAGAACATGAGGGAAGATTTAGTAGGCCTAGTCCTAAGAGAGTAGGGTCAGGGTATTCACATTACATGATTATTGATAATTGGTCATTGAGCTCTGATATTTATATTTTTTGAAAATCTCTGTAATTATTCAAGGTCCTTTTAAAAGCACTGCCAAAGACTGACCAATTTATGATATATGAGAAACCACGAATGGTCAGAGAAGCATGGAAAGAATTACAGAAACTGATGCTGAGAGAAGGGAACAGAACCAAGAGAGCATTGTACACATTCAGAACAACACTGTGAATTGATCAACCGTGATGGATGCAGCTCCTCTCAGCAATTCAGAGAGCTAGGACAATCCTGAGAGGCTTGTTATGGACAACACTATTCACAACCAGGTGAAGAGAAGAAAAGAAAACAAAAACAATCTGCAGAATCTGAATGAATACTATGTTCATGTTTTAAAATTTTCTCTTGTGTTTTTGCTTCCTATTCCTTTTCCCTTATTCCAATTTTCTCATACAGAAAATGACTAAAATTCAAACATGTTGAATACAGATGTACATCTACAATGTTCACTAGATTGTTCACCACTGGGGAAAGGGAGGTGAGAAGGGAGGGCAGAAGAAAATTGTGCAATCTATAAAAATGCATGTGGATGAATGCTGAAAAGCTTTCATAACATGTAATTAGAAAAATAAAATAAAATATCAATGAGAAAATAAAGGCTTTAGCATAGCTTAAACTTTTAGTTTGATTTCTTTTATATATACTATATATATACTTATATTATACTAAATTAGTATACTTTTAGTATAAAAAGTTAACATTAATATTTTTCATTTTTAATTTTAGAAGGATAATTGAATGGAAGAATATTTTAAATCTTCTTTCAGTTATCCCTTTCAGAATTCTAGGTATTCAGATCAGGAGTCCATATAACCAAGGTACTGCTTCTCACTTGATGGTCACTTATTATAATTGCAGATCAAATGCCAAAGAAGAAATAAACAGTCTGTGTGTGTTAGGATTCCAAGCCTACCCTATGAAATGACAAATGCCACAGTCTTTAAAATCAAAGTTGCTGAACTTGACTTGGCATATAATGGGAAGCTTAGGATAGAGGTTTTGGAGTGGCTATAATCTAATGGAAGTTGGAAGTGATGGAAAAGGACCCAGGGGAAGCATTTGGTATTTGATGATATGGAGAAAAACCAGAGCCTCTGTTTGGAGGAGAGATAGGCCCTGAACCTGAGATTAAATGCTTCTGGAACTTTGGGTAGTTCACCTCAACTGCCTGGGCCTCGGTTTCCTCCTCTGTTAAATGAAGGTATTGGAATACTGGCCTCTCAGATCCCTTCAAGCTCTAGATAAGCACAAAGAGCTTAAGGAAAGAAGTTAAGGAAAGCACTAAATGATTATATTCTTTCAAAAGGAAGCAGGCCCTAAAAAGCAACAAGGGGAAACTATGGCTCCCATCTTGGAGGTATTGTGACAGAAGCAGTGATCCTTATTGTTGTTGTCGTCATTCATCCTTCATTCTCAGAGGACCGATGACATCAGGAAGGTGTTATCTTGACTTGCAAGTGAACTGGATTTAAGTGAGACAGAGCTGTGCAACATCATCACTCTTTCCTCCAGAGAAATCAGAGGCCAATGGCAAGGCATACAAGTCTTGCCATAGCGATGACCTAGGGTCCTTATGTAGTTCAGAAGGCTAGAGGGAGGAAGTGAAGATCCTGCTGAGAGTCTGTGATTTCCCAGCAAGAGCAGCTGGACTGATTTTAAGGTTTTGTTGTTGTTTTAATCAAATCATTGTTGTTTTTCCCCTCTCTCTGAAATGGTAGGAGGGTCAACATTATCAATTTTGCTAGTATTGGTCAAATACTTTCAACTCCTCTTAGGAAAAGTGCTATAGGAACATTTGAAATCATTTAGAGGAAGATGGAAATGAGAGGAGAAGAATTCTACACCATCTCTCCTTTCCTCACACAGACCTAGGCACATCATAGATGCTCAATAAATGATTGGGATGGGTGTCTTATTTCTCATTTTCTTTGCTAGCAAACAAGTAGAGGATGTGTGGACTAGTTAATGAATACATTAATGAATTTGGTTCATGAATTTGGCTAATGAATAGGAAGTCCTTTCGTCCATCCCCAAATTTCTTTTATTTGTCAGATGAATCAACTAACTATGAGGAAGAGCAGAGAAAGGGGTTGACTCAGTGTTTTCATTAGCCTTTCTTCCCTCTTCCACAGACATTCATATAATTATAGAGAGACCTTTTCTCTTCTTTGGGTATGTATATATATATATATATATATATATATATATATATATATATATATATATATATATATGTATTAAGGGAGTAAGGGAGACCCCTGGGGTGCATCATTCCCTCCATTATTATGCTGGCTTCCAGATATCATTTGAAGTAGAGTTATTGGGTTGCCTTGCCCTACTCTGTCTTTCCCATGATATTGTAGATTCCTGGAAAATCAACAGTTGAAGAAAGTTCTAGCCTCTTTAAACTTTGTCCAGTGGTAGACCATTTGGACAAGAGGTTCTAAAAATTCTTCTGGCATTTTCTCTACATATAGAATCCCCACTACTGTTTAAAAGCTTTTTGTTGTTCAGTAATTTTCAGTCATGTTTGATTCTTATGATCCCATTCTTGACAAAGATACTGGAATGGTGTGCCATTTCTTCTCCAATTCATTTTCTGCTGAGAAAAACTGAGGCAACCAAGGTTAAGTGACTTGCCCAGGGTCACAAGGCAGTAAGTGTCTAAGGCCAGATTTAAACTTGGAAAGATGAGTCTTCCTGACTCCAGGCCTGGCACTCTATCCACTATACCACCCAGCTGCCCCCCTAAAAGTTTTATCTACTATCTAGTCCTTCAAGACCTAGCTCAAGTCACACCTTCTTCATAAAACTTTTCCTTCTCAGTCTAGGCCATATTGACCTCACTTGTCTATATTCTTCATGGCATTTATTGTTGCATCTTTTATTTCTACCAATCAACCAACAAGTATAAATTAAGTGCCTACTATGTGGCAGGCACTTTTGCAAGGCCAAGGAGATACAAATATTAAGAATAAAACAATTCCTATTCATAAGAAGCTTCCATTTGAATGGGGGAGAAAACAAGTAGACATGGAAACATACAGTATAAAATGAAAAACTAACAAACATATAAAAAGAATAAAAATATAATGAAACCATCCCTACATTGTCAGAGAAAATAATATATATGCATGTATATATAAATGTATAGCACAAACATAAAGTAAATCAATAATGATATGTAAAAAGTAGTTTAAAAAGCTACATTTAAGGAAAGATGACTCTATGATAGTAAGGAAGAGTGAGGAGGGAATATATTTTAGGCATGGGGACATATAGAGACCTGGAGACAAGAGGGAATATGCCTTAGATCTGATCAATTTGGGATGAACAGAATGTAGGAGGGGCATTACACCTTTTCCTGTACATGCCCTGTCTTACTAAACTGCAAGCCCTTCCAGAGGGTTTGGGTTCTTAGTGGTATATTCCCATATACCACATTACACTTCAAACATAGGAGATTCCAATGCTCCCTAAAATTGATGGACAATGAATACTTTTAAAAATTGAAGAAATAAAATTACTGAATGAATTTTTCTCAAATCTAAGATAAAAGGACCAAACTTACTGCAGACTTTACCCTGTCTTCTCCTTGGATAGACCAAACATAATGTGGAGGTACTAGGACTTTCAGGAGGTTTGAGGGTGGAGAAGGAGTTTTTAGCTGCTCACAAAAGCCTCATCCTCATGGAGGAAGAAATGAGGGAGGGGAAGAATTCAACCAGCAATAACAACAACAACATGACAGGCATTGCGAGCCGAGCATAACAAATCAGACTTTAAAATTCTGGGGCCGTGGTGTGTGCCTTGGATAAAGTTCAGGTAATTATGCCTTGTGCTTGCCTACCCCCCTCCCTGATTTTTTTTTCCTGCTTCATACTGACAGAGTTATAATAATTGGGTGCCACTGCTTAAGCTCATCAGCTCCTGGCTTCCTGAAAGGAACGTTGCAATTAGCAGCCCTTACCCTGTAATAAAGCCTTTAATATCCACTTTCATGGTTCATATTACAGCCATTCAGGCCTGTCCCCTTCCACATGGCCTGTCAAGAGAGGGGCTGGGTGCTACCAGAGAGATGCCCCTTTGAATGGCTTGGCAAACAATTGTTCCAGAGGCAATCTGGGCCAGACAGCTGAAGAATTACAAGGGGAAATTAGAAGGGATATTTCTTTCCTCCTTCTCCTCTCGGTGGCTCCATCCCAACTATCTTCCTCCCAGTCACCCCTGCTCTCAATCTCCCATCTTCTATGGAAGAACACTTAGGACAAATACAATTGGGTAGGGTGGGGGCATAGGTGAAGGGCTGGCAGTGCCAAAGATAGTGCAACTCTGCTGCTGCCCCACCAAGAAAGGGGGTATCCTATGTTTCTGAGGGGATGGAAAGGATAAATGAGCTCCAGGAGAGGGAGCTCAGGTAATGGAAACCTTTAGAGTAGATGAGTATAGATGAACAGAAGATCTAATGGCACAAGAACAAAGATGGAGGCTCTAACACTTTGGGGAGGATACGTATTCACTAAGGATGATGTCTACCAGTCCTTCACTGCACCTGCTGGTTGGTACCCTAGAACAAAGGTGTGCTGTCTTCACTTTATTGCCCAAGAATCTCTACTGCTAGCTTTCCTGTCATTATATTTTTTGTGCTATTTTAGAGTTCTCCCAGGCTAGGCTCTACTAATAGAGGTCTTCAGAGAGAGGGGATGGGGACAGAGGGGTTAGTTGACTATATGAGTGTGCATGTATACCTGCCAATCAAGACTCTCATTCGAAAGGTGGGAAGAACTTCCCTAAGGAACCGGCCAACACCCTCACTTTACAGATGAAGAAACTGAGTCCCAGAGAAGACTAAACACAGATGTTAGTCTTGGGGCTAGTTCTAACAGCTTGAGAGCATTATGAAATGTTCAGCAGGAACATTTACACCTCGGAAATTTGCCATTGCTACAAATCAGAGCTTGATTTATTGTTTCATTGATTATCTAGACAAAGGCAGTGTCATTAATAAAGACAGATTAGATTTAAAAGTACATGCACATACTCCCCTCCCTCTCCCCAAACACACATGGGCCTGGAGTCTGGTTGTTAAACATTTATGATCAAACTCCTGCATTTCTCTATAAATATTTCTTTGAGCTCAGCAGGAAGGCACTAGAAGAGTGAGGAAATAAAATCATCACCAGAACAGAGGTCTGGTGATTGTAGGCTAATAATAAAATAATAACTGGCATTTGTATGTTGATTTAAGGTTTATATATGTTATTACATTTAAATCTCACTATATCTCTGGGTCCTGGATTTGGGGCCTGTGTCTAGAGATCTGGTGGAAACGGTATCCTTTATACCGTGGTACAGAGAGCAGCAACAATCTGAAGTCTTACTATTCTTCCCTTTCCTCTGGTCTTCTAGGAATATGATTGGTCTACTTTATGCAGTGACCCATTCTGAGAGCTGTTGGGGGTGCAGAGCTCATATATCCTACATATGGGTAGGATATATGATTTCACAGGATTTTAGAACAGGAAGGAATCTTAGGGATCATTTAGTCCAGTTCTGCTATGTGTGTGATTTAGAACAAATCACTTAACCTCTGTAGGTCTCTGCTTTCACCTATGCAAAATGAGAAGATTGGATTAGGTAACCTTGAAAACCCTTTATAGTCTTCATTTATGATCCTATAATCCAATACCCTTACTTTACAGATAAAGAAAATAGTCCCAGGGAGGGGGATATGGCTCAAACAATGTTACACACATAATAAATTGTAGAGGCAGGACTTTTCAAGCTTGGTCTTCTTTCCATTATTTCATATTTTGTTGTTATTCAGTCACATCGAACTTTTCCTGATGCCATGTTCCATAGAATGCCAGACCCTTCTATCTTCAGCTATCTTCTGAAGTCTATCCAGATCCCACGAGACCCTCTACTCATCTCATGTTCTGCAATCCCCTTTTCCTTTTGCCTTCAATCTTTCCCAACATCAGGACCTTTTCCAATGAGTCCCATTATCTCAACTCAATAAACAGTCAAATAGTTGTAAATTGAATCATGTAAAATAGACTCCAGGACCTTGTTATTCAGAGGAACCCTAGTGTGAATCCTTTTGCTTTGTTTTCTTTTCAACATATGATTTTACACTTTTTTGGTTATTCTGTACTTTAGAATTTGAACACTGTCAAATTGTTTTTCTGAACTTTAGAATTTGAATGTCAACAAATATGAGTAATTCTATCTTCAAAGAACAGAAAAAAAGATTGCATATTTAATCGCAGATATCCATTATGCATAGCTTCCATTTCTCTGCAAAAACGTGACACATTAGTTTCAAAGCTGTCCTATTTGTTCTTTTCTCCCTTAGAACCTGTTTTTGTTCTGTATATTTTTTCTTAAATACTATAATGATCATATTTTGTTTTCTCCCTCTTTTCTGACATCATTATTGATACTGACCTCCTTCCTCCCAAGTCATACCCCCCATTTCAAAACAAAACAAAACTTTTGTAACAAGTAAGTACATATAAGCAACACAAATTTCTACAATGGCTATATTCAAGAATCTACATGCTGGCAGTGTTTCAGTTTGCAGCCTCATCTCTGTAAAGCAAAAAATTATTTTGCAAACCAAATGACTGGTCAACATCCTTGATCCAGAATTTCCCTTTCATTTTAAATCAGTTCCATAAACAATCAGTGAATCTCTACTGTGTCTAAGTGTTAAGTCAATAATTAAGACAGAACAGTTCCTGCCTCCAAGAAACTTACACTCCTCTCCTTTCTAGACTTTATCTTTAGACCAGGCCCTCCTTTCCAGAGCTACTGGCCCCTAGCATAGGATCTTACAAAGAATGGCAATCAGTGCACATCTGTTGTGGCTACTGAAGCTGAATGCAATTTTCCTCATACTTCTCCTCCTCTGAGACTAGACATTAATAAATTGACACTGTCTCTCTGGTCCCACATCTAAAAGGGAACAAAGGCTCATTCCTTATTAGTGTGGGAGAGGACAAAGAATTGATCACAGAAATAGACTGAGACATTAGTCAAAATTGTATTCAGTTTAAGGGACAAGTCAATTGGAGTCCCCCAGAGATGGGATAAATCTGTCTAATCACCCAAATTCAGCCTCTTTGTGAACCAGATCCTTCTCTCTCTGATTCTTTAGAAGTACTGTCACTTTGAAGACTAGATGTTTTATCCCTTGCTGTTCAAGGTAAAATAAAAAAGTGTAAATTACAGGGTGTTAGACTTTAGTTCAGCAAGATAATAACCCCTTCCACCCCAAAAAAAACAAACAAAAAAATTTTTTGACATATAGCAGTGAGCATTGAAAATATTCAATCTGAGAATGTATGTATGTTGTTCTATAGCTAATTTCCAATCAATGAAAATGTACCATATTAAGATCAGGAAAAAATAAGAAGACATCCATCTATTTGGCTTAAGTTAAGAATAAACCTTTTGGGGGATTGGGTCTAGGCAAAGTGATCTCTTAGCTCTGACTCCTAGAAGCCAGAGGTACTTGATTTTGAGGGGCCAATTGCTGTACAAAGGGATCCTGATTAGTGGGAAAATTCCCTTGAAGTGATAAAAAATATCGAATTTGTTCTATCTGAAGTTACAATTGTGTAAAATATGGTCATTGGTTCCAGCCCAACAGAACTAGGTAGTGTGAATTTAAATAAAGTAAACACTTCAGGAGGATTGATTATTTAGATCTAAAGGGACTTGGCTGTACTGGTATTGGAAGTGTCCAAAGTCCAATAATCCCAATGAACACTTATTGGTCTCAGGGTAACTCAATCAGATTTCTCCAGCCTGCCTTGTGTCTGAGCTCCTACTGCCTATTCCTCCTCTCACCTGCTTTCTCAAATTAGCTTTGGACCTAACAACTTCCTCCCCACATTAAGCTAGAATGGTCAGCCGACAGCATCTGCAGGCTGCCTAGTTACCAAGTGGTGGGGGCAAACAGGAGAAAAAGGTGAACTGAGATTAGAACAGAGGAAAGGGAGGAGGTAGGCACTCCATGATGCTTCTCCTTTCACTTTCTCAAACCCTCCTTATACTGTCTCTTCCTAAACCCTTTGCCCACCCACCAGAACTGAATTAAGAAGAACCAGGCAGGTGCTTAGCATCTTTAATGTACTTCCTTACAAATGTTCCACAATAAGGTAATTATGTTAGAAAATAATAAACGTGTCGGTCTTTCTGGAAATATTTTTACTTCTGGTGAAGGAGGAAACAGCTCTATTGTTTTTCAAGTGCATTTATGAGCCTGTACATATTAATTAACTGAATTCTGGCTCCACCACCTCCTGGCATTTGTATTATTCATAAATGTCTCAGGGCTACAGTAACTTATGTACTTTCCTCTTCAGCTTAGATTCATTTTTTAAATTTGAGTTTCTTTTCTGACTAATTGCAGTTGTGGTTTGAGCTTCCCAGGTTGGAAAGTCTCCTGTTCTTGGGCTATTTCTCCAATCCCTCCTGCCCTCCTCTGAGTTCTACCTGCAGAATAATAATAAATGACATTTTTTTTAGCATTTCATATATAAACCCTCATTTGAGCCTTGTAACCCTCCAGAGAAATAGCTAGCTCAGGATTTTTAAATCCCAATTCATAGATGGCAAAACTGAGGGTTTCAGAGAATTTAAGTGACTTTCTGTAAGTTCAATCAGCTATTAAGAGCCAGCTCAAGGGGTGGCTAGGCTAGGTGGCGTAGTGAATAAAGCACTGGCCTTGGAGTCAGGAGTACCTGAGTTCAAATCTGACCTCAGACACTTAATAATTACCTAGTTGTGTAGCCTTGGGCAAGCCACTTAACCCCATTTGCCTTGAAAAAAACCTAAAAAAGAAAGAGCCAGCTCAGAACTCAAATCCAGATCTTAAAAAACATTTTTCATAATGTCATATTATAAATAAATGTTACTTTTGTTTCTCTTTAATTTACTATTATCACATCTACTTAATACCCAGAAAAGGAGATTCTCATCACTAAAGTCTGAGTTCAACCTCAGAAATATGTGATATTATCAGTAGAAATGACTTTAAAGAAGAACCATTAACACTGGTTTTGCCCTGACAATCTAAGCATCATGGGGCTTTTCCTTATGACTTGGAGCTAAAATTTCCCATCTTAGTTGCCTTACCACCTTAGAATGTGAACTCCTTGAAAGTACTCTTACTTTTCTTTTTATCCCAAGCTCTTTGCATAGTGTTTTGCACAAAGAACTAAATAAATGCTTTTTTCATTCATTCATTTCTGTTTATACCACCACCACCCAATGAATCATTCCTTATAACAGAAGCAAAACCAAATAACCCTGATGGTATAGGAAGCTTTCTGCTCTCAATAACCCCTCACCGTTCTAAGTCATGAGGAAAGTACTTCTTATCTTTGCTTTAGAGCCCAGGTCTTTCACTCCAAGTGCTAACACAGAGTTAAGTTTTCAGATCCTAATTCTACTGTTTACCTGTGTGGTTTTGGAAAATCACTGAACATTTTTAGATCTCAGTTTTCTAATCTGTCCATTGGATGAACTGGACTAGATGGCTTCCAGTTATAAATTTATAATTTCACTGAACTATGTTTCATCCATGTGAATCCCTTCTTTCCAAGATAGGTTATGGGTATCCAGGTATTGTGACATTTAATCTTTTCCAGGACTCCCCACATAAAGCTGTGCTTGTTGGCTAACTGCATCATGAATTTAGGAAAGAGACAGAGCCAGAGAGCCAAAGAGAGAGACAGAAATAGAGACATAGAGAGGGAGAGGGGGAGAGAGAGAGACAGACAGACAGACAGAGAGAGACAGACAGAGAGAGAGAGAGAGAAGGACAAAGGCAAACATAGAGACAGATATTCAAGATATAGAAAGAGATTTCCCCAACAAGACTCTATCACATTTTTTCTGGTCTTTGTTTCCATTTAAAAGAAGAAGTAGACTCATTTCTAAAATATACAGAGAACTGAGTCAAATTAAAAAAAAAAAAACAAGCCATTCCCCAATTGACAAATGGTCAAAGGATATGCAAAGGAAATTTACAGATGAGGAAATCAAAGCAATTCAAAGTTATATGAAAAATTGCTCTAAATCATTACTTATTAGAGAAATGTGAATTAAGGCGTCTCTGAAGTACCACCTCACACCTCTCAAACTGGCCAACATGACCAGAAAGGACAGTGATCAATGCTGGAAGGGATGTGGGGAATTTGGGACACTAATACATTGTTGGTGGAGCTGTGAACTCATCCAACCTTTCTGGAGAGCAGTTTGGAACTACACCTAAGGGGCAACAAAAATGTGCATACCCTTTGATCCAGCAATACCACTACTGGATCTGTATCCTGAAGAGATGATGAAAAAGGTAAAAACATCACTTGTACAAAAAATATTCATAGCAACCCTGCTTATGGTGGCAAAGAACTGGAAATCAAGTAAATGTCCTTCAACTGGGGAATGACTTCACAAACTGTGGTATATGTATGTCATGGAACACTATTGTTCTATTAGAAACCAGGAGGGATAGGAATTCAAGGAAGCCTGGAGGGATCTGCATGAACTGATGCTGAGTGAGATGACCAGAACCAGAAAAACATTGTACTCTCTAATGGCAACATAGAGGTGATGACCAGCCTTGATGGACTGGCTCATTTCATCAGTGCAACAATCAGGGACAATTTGGGGCTGTCTGCAATGGAGAATACCATATGTATCCAGACAAAGAATTGTGGAATTTGAACAAAGACCAAGGACTATTACCTTTAATTTAGAAAAAAACCCACTGATATCTCATTATGTAATCTTGCTATCTTTTATACTTTTTCTTCCTTAAGAATGTGATTTCTCTCTCATCACATTCAACTTAGATCAATGTATACCATGGAAACAATGTAAAGACTGGCAAATTGCCTTCTGTGGAGGGGGGAAGGGAAGTAAGAGTGGGAAAAAATTGTAAAACTCAAAATAAATAAAATCTTTAAAATGGAAAAAAAAGAAGCAAAGACATCACACTCCTGTGGTGGACTGGCTGGGTTAAAGCCACTCAATGTGGGGGAGCTGCTTTTAAAGATTTCCAGAGAAGATGGCTTAGACTTCTTTATGTCATCCCTTGTAGAGCATTATACAACCACCCCGTTAAGAGATTCTGGTTGATGCCTAATCTAAATATATTTTGCTTCTATTAAAACCCATTTTGTTGTTTTCTGCCCTCAATGCAGTAGATTGGAGAGAAAGTTGCTACCCTGGGACTTGGGAAGTAATAGGACAGACTTGGTCAGAATCCAGAGTTCATGTATATACTGCCTAGATAATAGGAGAAGGGAATGGATCAAAAGAAGTAAAACTATATATGTAGAACTAGGCAAAAATCAGAGTTCAAGAGATCAGAGAATCACTAAGATTGCACTAGTAGGCAAGGTTTATTCATTCTGTTCCTAGGATAGAGTCTATATTCTTTCTTTTGTACATCATGTTAGATGGGGACAGCCCTGGGCTAAAATATATCCATTATGCATATTCAACAACAGCCAGAGGATCTGTCTCTAGAGGAAGAGGCAACAAGGCTAGGCCCCTACACTGACCCCCAGCAGCTTTACCCACATCACTGATGTTCCCCATGGGTGGGTAGACTTGCCAAGACTTTGATGATGAGTTTGAGTATTCTAATTCATCTACTACCCACTGTTATAAAAAAAAGTAATACCTACAAGTTACTCCTTCCATTTTCTCATCTTCATTTTCCTTAACCTTATCCTTTCTGGGATCCCATCCAAATCTGCCTATCTCTTCTACTGTGTCCTCTACTATTCCTGTTCCATAATAAGCAATCATCCATTCTAGACGTCTTCCTCTCATACCCTTGACTTCCCCAATATTATGCTTTCATTCTCTCTAACACTGACTTCTCCTAATGTGTCCAATTGGTAATGCCCTCCCTCCATAAACATTTATTTATTCTATATACTCTACATTTATTCTGTTTATTCCTTTGTAGTATTATCATTGAGCTACCTTCCAACTCAGCACCCTTATAGATTAAGTTCCTCAAAGAGTAACTACTTTCAGACATTATATTTCAACAATAATATAGTTCATAAGCCCCATCAGTGAATTTACCTTTAATAGTCAGTCAGTAGATATTAAATAGAAGTTGTCATTTACTAAAATGGTATTAAGAACAGTAGCAACAAAATAAAACATCATACACCATCTCCTAGAAATATGATGCATACTCCCTCATAAATAGTATCTGACAGCAGAATGGGGACAATTGAAAAGAATGGCCATCAACAGGAGAATGATTGAACAAATTGTGGTATATGTATGTGATGGAACACTATTGTTCTGTAAGAAATCATGAGGGATTGGAATTTTAGAAAAGCCTGGAAAAACTTGCATGAATTGATGTTGAGCAAGCTGAGCAGAACCAGAAGAACATTGTACATCCTAACAGTAACATGGGGGTGATGATCAACCTTGATGGACTTGCTCATTCTATCAGTTCAATAATCAGGGACAAATTTAAGGGATTTGTGATGGAACATAACATCTATATCTAGAGAATGAATTGTGGAGTTTAGCTTCAATTTTTAAAAGTTGCCTTATGTATTATGTAATTTTGCTATCTCTAATGCTTCTTCCTTTTGGATCTGATTCTTCTCTCAAAACATGTTCAATTTTGATCACTATGCTGATCATGGCTGCAAATGTAAACCCTTTATCAGATTGCCTTCTGTTGGGGGGGTGGGGGGGAAGGAAGGGAGGGAGGGAGAAAAATTGTAAAACTTAAAACCTTGCAAGAAATGATTGATAAGGGGTGGTTAGGTGGCGTAGTGGATAAAGCACCAGCCCTGGAGTCAGGAGTACCTGGGTTCAAATCTGATCTCAAACACTTGATAATAACCTAGCTGTGTGGCCTTGGGCAAGCCACTTAACCCTGTTTGCCTTGCAAAAACCTAAAAAAAAAGAAAGAAATGATTGATTGATAGAAACTATCATTGTATGTAATTGGAAAACAAATAAAATATTTATATAAAATTAAAAAATAAAAATACATTGGTAATGTGGCACAAACCTGGGAAACACATGATACCTAGCTAATTCATGCATCTGATAGTCTAGGATTCAATTCCTTTCTCTTCCTTTAGAGTCTTGCTATTCCTTACTGACTACAGATTTCTGTTAAGAAGGTTCTTCTAGGGGCAGCTAGGTGGCACAGTAGATAGAGCACCGGTCCTGGAGTCAAGAGGACCTGAGTTCAGATCCAACCTCAGACACTTAATAATTACCTAGCTGTGTGGCCTTGGGCAAGCCACTTAATCCCACTGCCTTGCAAAAATCTAAAAAAAAAAAAAAGATAAAAAAAATTTCTTCTAACTGGACTCTCTGGGTTCATTCTTTCCCCCAATTTGAGACTCAACTGCCAGGGTATAAGGTCTCTTCTCTCTGCTGCCAGAGGTCTTGTTCCTCAAAGTTGCTTTCTGTCTGGAATGTTACTCTTCTCTGTCTGGTCCTCAAGACCATGTTTCTGCTCCTTGCTAGATATAACAACTGGGTTCCTAACTCTTTCTTTCAAACTGGCAAATTCTTCAACTGCTGGATGAATTCTCTCCTGCTGGTTGAGAATCTCTGTTGAAAAGCCCCAAAGTCAATGGAGGGGAGAGAGAGAAAAAAAATCCTCCTTCTCCAGCCCCTACCTGTACAAAAGGTAAAACTTAATTATCAGGGGTCAGGATTTTTTAGTTTGTTTTTAAGTGCTATCATCTCCACAAATTGACTACTAGAATTTTTGCATTTTGGGACCAGAATGATCTTTGCCCAACCAAACAACAAACTCCTCTTCCAGATCAATGAGAGCTTTTTCAAACTTTATGAAGAAATAAAACATTTTTTTTTACATTTAGCTTAATATGTAATCATCTATCCCTTACTTTTTGTGATTCTAGTCAGAGGTGGGAGTTGAACAAGGACAAATCCTCCCCTCCCCATCACTAGATTGAATCTAAGTACCTGGAGAAGAAGGATCATTTCAATTTTTTTTTGTTTTTGTATCCTCATACAGTGACTACCACAAAGTAATGCTTAATGAATTCTTGATTGACATGATAATAATAGCTAACATTTATTTATCAGTTTCTATCTGCCAGCCCCTTTAAGATGATATCATTTGATTCTCATAACCACTCTGTAAGGTAAGCACTGTTATTATCACCCCCATTTTACAGATGAGAAAACTGAAGCAAACAGGGATTAAGTGACTCATCAAGGGTCATACAGCTTGTGAAATATCTTGAGGTCACATTACTCGGGTCTTCTTGACCCCAGACCCAGCATTCTATCCACTATACCAATCCTCCGCACCTACAAAAATGTAGCAGATCAACTGTCTGCCTGTGACCTCTTATTCTGATTGAAGTGTCAAACATGTGCTTATTATATGAAACAAGTGATGGAGATGGGGGGAAGGAGTGGAAGGCCAGGAAGTTACCCACTGAATATTAAACAATTTTAAATCATCCCCCCAAAGCCTTTTCTTTTCCGATTGTAATTTTTATTTTAGGGAGAAAGAGTTAAACAAAGGAAGTTCTTCTGATGCTCTGAAAGATGGACAAATAGAGTTTAGTGAATTTAAAATCAGAATTTAATCAGAGAGACCTAGATTTGAATCCCGGTTCTAGTACTTACTATTTGTTTGAAACATATTGTGAGAGTTACTTCCCATTTCTGGGCATTGGTTTCATTTTTATTTTTTTCACTTGTTAAATAAGAGGGCTGGACTAGATTGTTTCTACCATCTCTTCTACCTCTAAACTTTATGAAAATAGCTAACATTGTTATAATGCTTTAAGGTTTGCAAAGTAATATGTATATACATATACAAATGTATATACATACACATGGATATTTGTATGTATATATGTGCACTCATATACAAAATGAACATATATATATATATATATATATATATATCTTATTTAATCAAGATAATCCAATAAAGTAGATGCTATTATTCCCACTTTACAGATGAGGAAACTGAGGCTGGGAGAAAACTTCAATCCTCTGGCATCTACTGATAACAGCCTCCTTACTATTCCACACCAAAAAGCAGTCCATCTCTGCTCTGAGCATTTTCTTTGGCTGTATCCCATGTCTGGAATATTCTCCCTTGTCATCTCTGACTCCTGACTTCTTGAGCTTTCAAGTCTAAGTTAAAGTCCTATCTTATTCCTCCTTAATCTTAACTTCTTCCTTCTGTAATTAGTCCCAATTTATCCTGTACATATTGTTTGTATATAGTCCACAGGTCATCTCCTTTAAACTGAGTTTCTTTTTTTGTTTTTGTTTTTGTTTTTGTTTTTGTTTTTGTTTTTGCAAGGCAATGGAGTTAAGTAACTTGCCCAAAGTCACGCAGCTAGGTAATTAAGTGTCTGAGAGTCCTCCTGACTCCAGGGCTGGTGTTCTATCCACTGTAGCTGCCCCTGACTGTGAATTTCTTGAGAACATGTTCTGGTTTTATTTGTTTTTAGTCTTACTTTGTATTCCCATTGCTTAACACAATATCTGGAGCACTTAATGCTAATTGTCTGGCTGAATGATTAAGTGATTTACTCATGGTCATACATAGTAAATCCCAAGAATGAGTTTCCTTCTAGCTCAGTGTCTGAGATGAGATTTGAATTCAAGGCTTTCCAATTCCAAGTACAGAGATATAATCATAATGTTAAGTCTTTTATCACAAAGTAAAAATACTATAAAATGAAATTTTGGATGAAATAGAATGTCTCATCACAAGGAAGGACTTAATTCACATAACAAAGGACTGGATGAGCATTCAGGTCTAGGACCTAAAATAGGAACTTAGAGTATTCTAAGTATCCAGGGAAGCTGTAGCTCTCCCCCAATCCAAACCATCCATCCCCACCACGACCACCACCTCCACCCCTAAGGGGCAGCCCCTGTAACCCAGAGGGAAATGTTGATGGGTATGCCCATCTCAGCCTGCATTTCTGAACTTTAATTTCAACTGTGACCTCCCACTGCCCCTTCAGACAGAGTACTATCCCTCCTGGCAGTCTGCCAATCAACTGGCATCTTCACACCCTAGCCTGACTGTCTCCACTGCAGGCAGCCCTGAGTTGGCAAGGGCATGAGCCCAGTGAGGGCTCTAAGCCTCCATCAACAGCATTGATTTTTCTCCTCTTCAAGGTCAGAGAGGTTGGGGGGAAATGTGTTCTGAAACCCAGAATAATGTCTTCACCTTAAAGAGTTAGTACAGTACAGGAAGTTTTGAATACCTTCTATGGTCATTTTGTCCTCACCTTGAGCTGGGGACTAGCCCTCCCAGAAGGTTGAAGCCGTTTGCTGGTTGACACCATTGATCTCCCCTTAGAAGCAGAGAGATCCTTCTGTTAACTGAACCTAGGACCAGGAGAGGGATACATCCTTCTTCAAGGTGAGCAGACATCCTAAATTCAGCAAGATGATTCTGTATTGCATCTTCCTG
The DNA here is from genome assembly GCF_037893015.1 of Macrotis lagotis. Taxonomy (NCBI): domain Eukaryota; kingdom Metazoa; phylum Chordata; class Mammalia; order Peramelemorphia; family Peramelidae; genus Macrotis; species Macrotis lagotis. The sequence goes on from NC_133659.1 coordinate 206,984,858, forward strand.
TCCTCCCTCAGAAGTCCCCTACACTGATGCATTTTGCCCTTCAATGTCTCCTTTATTTCCTTTCTCATCTTTCCTCTTAGTATTTATATCAGACTGTTCTTGGATTTCTCATGCACCATGATGAGATTTGTGTACCTACTTCCTTCAGCCTTTCCTAATTAGTTCTTTTCTTTCTAAACTGAAATCTAACCCCATCTTCTCAGTCTCCATACAGACTTCCTGAACAAGGTCAGCCAGTCAACTAATCAATCAGTCAATAAATATTAAATTTCTATTAAGTAATAGGTTTTGTGCTTAGTGCTGGGAATATTAATGAGAAGACAGACAGTCCCTACCCTCAAGGGGCTTACAATCTGATGGAAGAAGACAACATACCAAAAGAAACTTAAAGTGGGGGGAGGGGCTCCAAATCCCACTCCCCAACCTTGAACACTCTTAATTTGTCAAGCACTCAGTTTTCTTCCACCTTGTTCAGTCACTATTGAGTTCCCAGAATTAATTCATCATTCACATAGCAAAGCCAAGACTGAGACCCAACATAACTACAATATTGCGGTGTATAACCAGGTAAAAGTATGATGACTAGTTAAGCAGAAGTTCTTTACCTGGGGTCTATGAAGTTATTTTCTTTTGTTAATGTTATGTATTTTATTTTAAGCATCTAAAACATTCTTGTGAGGTTTCAAAGCCTGAACCAGATTGGCAAAGGGGCTGATACACACAAAAATTAAGAACCATTGTTATAGAGGAAGCACATATGAAAAAGACACAAGACCAAGTACAATATATTTCACAGAATCATAGAATCTAGAGGTAGTAGAACCTCAGTGGAACCCTTAGTCCAACCTCTTGGTTTCCATACAGTGAAATTGATATTCAGAGAGACTGAGTGATGATATAGCTGGTTGAATAGTTGAATTGAGACAAGCTTTCAAGTGATGTGAGTATAAACAAATGTTTTTGTTGTTCAGTTTTTTCAATTCTGTCCAACTCTTCATGACTCCATTTGGAGTTTTCTTGGAAAAGATGCTGCAGTAGTTTGCCATTTCCTTCTCCAGCTTATTTTTACAGATAAGAAAACTGAGGCAAGCAGGGTTCAATGACTTGCTCAAGTTCACACAGCTAATAAATGTCTGAGGTCATTTTTGAACTCTGGTTTTCCTTACCCCAGACCCTGTATTCCATATACTGCCACCTAGTTGCCCGAAATAAAAATACTGGAGGAATACTAAAGATGGTGTGGACTTAGGTAAGATCAGTGCAGGAAGTTTTCTGGACAGACTGCAAGTCACTTCTCTCAAGGGTGGTCCAGACTTTTGGTCAGAGCTATGGTTTGACTCATCCAATGCAGTAAGGGAGAAGGATAACTGATGGAGTTTCAGAGATACTCCCAATATCCCTGAAAATTCACTCAGTATCAAGAGAAGGCACCTAGAGTGTTAAATAGACACAATATGGTAGATATACAGGGCAAGTATGAACAAGAGTCATAAAGAATGAGCAGATAGGGCCAGCTAGGTGGCGCAGTGGATGGAGCACCGGCCTTGGAGTCAGGAGTACCTGGGTTCAAATCCGACCTCAGACACTTGATAATTACCTAGCCGTGTAGTATTGGGCAAGCCACTTAATCCCATTGCCTTGAAAAATCTAAAAAAAAAAAAAAAAAAAGAGAGAATGAGCAGACAACTAATGGCTAACATTAACCTCACTGGAGGGAGGGAGTACTGACATCCCTGGGATCATATGTCCATTGAATACAGATAAATTTGCATGTGATTTACATGTCTTTGTCACATTGTTTAAATCAAAATCCTACATCATTCCTTCCCCCCAACACACACACACACACACACACACACACACACACACACACACACACACAAATCTTAGACTTTTTGCATTGCCAGACTGAACTCTCTCTGCCTTGCCACCTCAGAACCAACCACAGACACTATTCTTAGCCTTCATAACTCATCCAGAGAGTACAGTGGTACAGTGATTTCTCATTTCTATGAAGTTGTTCTATGGAGAGTCCTGGAGGGCAGGGAGTGAAGGAGGTTGTCTCAAGAAGTGAGGAAGGTTTATTGCACAGGGATCCTCTTGGCCAGGAAAAGAGTCTGAATCTCTCTGATCCTTCCAGGCTGTCCTCTTTGTTGAGCAAAAGGAGGGATGGCTGGGGACAATAGGTTAGGGGTAGTCATTTTATATCTACCTCAGTAACCAGTTTGAAAGTTGAAAGTGTGGCTCATGTTAATAGCTTTTCTCTAATTATATACACATACAATGTATTGTATACAAAGATACATGTTTTATATACATATGCATGCAAGTATACATGATGTGTATGTCTACATCTATGTGAATGTGTGTGCAAATAAGTGTTTATACATACAAGCTGTTGTTGAGTGATTTCAGTTGTATCTGACTCTTTATGACCCCATTTAGGGTTTTCTTAGCAAAAAGTGGTTTTCCATTTCATTCTCCAACTCATTTTACAGATAAGGAAACTGAGGCAAATAGGATAACACTAGTAAGTATCTGAGAGCTGGATTTGAACTGGCATCTTCCTGACTCCAGACCTGGTGCTCTATCATGATATCACTAAGCTGCTTTATACATACATATCAAGAAAGAAAGAAAGAAAGAAAGAAAGAAAGAAAGAAAGAAAGAGTAAGAGGGAGCAAAATAGTGAGAATATTTCAAATATGAGAATATAAACATTTGAAAATCTATGAAAATATGCCTGTGTGGAAAATGCAGATTAGCTCCATGGGGACCAATTCCAGTGGTCTGGAGTTTGGGGGATTTTTTTCCTTGTCTAATTATAAAAAACAGATTCTGTCCATTGCTAGGGATGATCCTTAGGCTGGGGTCTGGAAGTCAGGAGACAATAACACTAGTCAATTCAATTCAACCCTATATTCAAATAGGCAAGCACAGAAACATTTATTCAGGAGAGCTCCACACATATATTGCTATATAAAGATAACTATGTCTATACCTGTATATATATATATATATATATATATATATATATATATATGAATATATATGTATATATATACTTCCATATACCCAGATATATAAAATATACACAAGTGGAGTAGAAAAAGCAGTGGTCTGGGAATCAGGAGGTGTCTAGGTTCTAGGTTCTGCTCTGCTGACTGACTGGTACTCTTTCTCTCTTAGCTTCTCTATGGTTGTTCAAATGTTCTGATAATTCTTGACTCCATATGGGGCTTTTTTGGCAGAACTCTTGGAGTGGTTTGCCATTTCCTTTATATATGAGGAAACTGAGGTAAACATGTGAAGTGATTTGCACAGGGTCACCCAGCTAGGAAGTGTCTGAGGCTGGATTTGAACTCAGGCTAAAGGAAGAGACCATATTTCTGCCTTTCTTTACATCCCCAAGACTTAGCCCAGTCAATAGAACATAGTAATTATACTATTTAAATACTTGTTGATTTGTTAGCTGATTGTCTATGTGTCCTTGGAGAAGTCCCTTATCATATCTGAGTCTCTTCTGAGACTCCTCCTCCTCTGAGATAGGAAAGGTTTGTGCTAGTTAATTACATAGGTCCCTTCCAGCTCAAAAATTCTATAATTCTTTGAGATTTAGAAAGAAATATAAAGATTCTTAGAAGTATGCCCTTTCTATTCAGAGAATGCCTATTATGATGAGCAGTCACTTTTACAGAAATATATCCTTAAACAGAGAATGGTTTGAGGAAGGTTTAAGAGAGGGGCATGAGAGATTGAGGGAGACCCCGAGTCACTCCCACCCAAAGGTGGCCAGGAGACATGCCCTCTATAATTCTGACCAGGTTGTGATGGATGTAAATTTGCCAAGGGCCATACAATAGTATTCCACAGCCCTGCCAGAGCAGCTTAGAGGGGGTAGAGAAGAGGTGGTAGGGCATAGAAGAATTTAGGATGGAAAGAATCCTGAAGATGCCTCCTGCCCTCTCAGGACTTACCTTCTGGGTATCTGCTCACACATTATCAGGTTCAGGCCACAGGTTATTGACTCTCATCTTGTCTTTTGGAGTCTGTTACCAGGACATGTAATGAAAGAACTGCAAGTAGTTGGAGAATGGTTGATAGTGGGAAGATAGCAAAAATCACCCTAAGGGAGAATGGAGCCATGGCTATCATTCAAAACTTGACCGGTCTAGGAAATTTTGCAATCCTAGATGCCTCCTGCTGTCTAAAAACACATTTCCCTTAACAAAGAGATAGCTTTTACCACTAGCCTTTAATAAAACTTTCTAAACACAGTTTGGGGATTGATGTGAGTGGGGCCTGTGGACACAATTCAAGAGTCAAGTAACAGCGATTCTGGTAGATTTAATTCGATCCCTCAAACCTCTCCTGAGCCCCTACTATATCCACAGCACTATGTGATGGAGTCTTTCTATATATTTCACTTATCCAATCCTTTTTGGTCCTTTGTTTACCATAGAAAATTAAGCACTGGCTGTTCTTGGAGGAAACCAAAGTGGATCTAGAGATATGAAGACTGGAAGACATTTGACTGATTATGATTCTCAAAAAGCAGTCTCTGTGGCATTCTATGATTTAAGTAGCACAAGGCATCCTTAATTAAGGATGTCTGGAGCTTTGTCATCATGAATCAGTGTTGTAGAATGAGAGTAGCTAGGTGATGCCATAACTACAGCACCAAGCCTGAAGTCAAGAAGACCTGAGTTCAAATATGACCTTAGACACTAGCTGGGGGACACTGAGCAAATCACTTCACCCTGTTTACCTCAATTTCCTCATCTGTAAAATGATCTGGAGAAGGAAATGTCAAACCATGTCAGTACCTTTGACAAGAAAAACCCAAATGAAAAGTCAGATGAGGCAGCTAGGTGGTACAGTGGATAGAGCACTGGCTCTGGAGTCAGGAGGACCTCAGGTCAAATCCACCCTCAGTTACTTAATAATTATCTAGCTGTGTGATCTTGGGCAAGTCACTTAATTTCATTGCCTTGCAAAGAAAAGAAAGTCAGATACTATACAATTAACAAGTTGTGTAGTGGGAAAAGCGTAAGGTCTAGAATCAGCAAGATCCTCCCTGAGACACTGCCACCTCCTATTGAAAGCCTTCCTTAATCCTCCTGTTAATATTGTTAACCTACTCAGATTTTCTTGTCTTCACTTTTCTCTTTATATACAGTGTTTTCCCAACAGAATTAAACTACTTGTATTTTCATTCCTAGTACTTAGCATAATATATTGAACAGAAGTACCTAACAAATGCTTACTGCATTGAACTGAAATCAGAGCCAATGTTCCCAGTGTATAATATAAACTCAATTGTAAAATGCTATAAACAAGGATGGTGGATACTTATGAACAGTGATATTTAATAAATATCAAGAAAAAGTGAAGGAAAAAAGTTTTTTTTTAAAAGCTTGGTAAGAGACCCGACTAAATAAAATTCATCTAAGAGCATTTAACGATAAAAGTCAAAGGAATACATCCCATTGATGAAAGATGTGAAAAATCTGAAGAGATTATTTTTATAACACAGTCTTTAAATCATCAAGAAAATGGAGTTCCAATATTTGACTCCTACATTCTAGTCTTACAGGGGAGTAGAAATAATACTGGAGAAAACAAGGCAGCTAAACTAGATCAAGCACACACAGTATTCTGTACTCAAGAAATCACAGATTTGAGGACATTGAAAAATTGTTTTTCAATAAATCACAAGTAGGTGAAAATACAAATTTGATGAGAAAAATCTCCTATCTCATTACTACCAAAAAAAGGAGAATCAAGAGAGCATTATAAACCCACAAGCTTTCTTTCCAATCTATAACAAATTCTTATCAGCATAATCTTCTCATTATTGAGGTCATCCTTGTTTAAGGAATGAGAAAAAGGAATAATAAGAAAAGGGAACAGAGAAGGCATCCTAAGTTATAGCCCACAGAATATTACACCTTTACTACCACACAATTTATTGAAAGATTTAGAGAATATAGATTCCATTGTACTTTTTTAAATATTAAAAATTGATCTGGTAGAGTAAAATATGGCTTTAGCATTTATCCTCCAACATGGTGTTTTCTATGTTCTATCAAAACTCAAAAGGATTCATTGAGTAATGTAATATTGAAGTTTGTCCTACTTTCTAATAATTAATATCTGACAAGTCATTGATCAGGAAGCATATGCCTAACCAAAGGTGTTCATCACTGTCATGGAAGGACATCCAATCAGATGCAGCCCAGAAGAGTTAAAACGTTGGATACCCTTGGCCTAGAAAATTGCTGCCAATGCTATTAAACGAGATGTATAATCATTCAAAAGACCACAGCTCAATTATCTATATAGGGAAAAATCAAGTGGATGAAGAATGCTTATTAAATATTTTGAAATGGGCAAAATAGAATCTATCCTATTAACAACTTGGGCATTCAAAATCCATATCTGATTGGAAAAAACAATTGCAGGTATGGACGCAGTCTTTCCAAATATGGAAAAAGAGAACCATCTAGCAAGATTATTTTATATAGCTAGAGAGACAACCTGTAGAACTCATCCAATAACATCTGTATCTGAGACAAACATCGCAAATGAATGATGAGCTGGGCCTAGAATTGAACAGAAGAGTGGATTAAATTTCCTATGGGAAAGATTCCAAGAGTCTTTGAAACAAAGAATCATCTTTTTAATACCAATATATTCTTCAGGTAATGTGATATGGTCTGCAAGTCATGGCACAATATAGTCTCCAAAGAATTCGAGTTGTGGAACACCCAGAAGGCAAAATGATTGATGTGAATAGGCTGCCATACATTACAGACAAGGATCTATGAAGGAGAGACATATTAAACTGCCTAATAAAAAAAAATGTGAACAAAAAAGAATATTTCTAGTCAAGTTAATCAATAAGTCTGTAAACATTTATTAAATGACTATTCTATGCAAGACACTGTACAAAGAAGAGGCAAAAAATGGTCCCCTCTCTAATGGAGATCCCAATCTATTGGGAAAGACAACATGCAAACAACCATGGACAAATAGTCTATATGTAGGACAAATTAGAAAATCAACAGAGGGAAGGCACTAGAAATATTTTGTGTGGGGGGTGAGGTTGGAAGGAAGAATTCTTTTAGAAGAAAGGATTTTAGCTGAAACTTGAAGTCAGGGTAACCAGGAAGCAAAAAGGAAGGGAGAGAGGAAAAACTAATAGACATTTTTCCTTTGTAAATGAGAGACAGAAAAAAAAGAAGAGTAAGCCCCAAGGAAAAGTTTGAAATAAGCAAAATAGAAACCTGCGCTACAGTAGCTTAGGCATTCAAATAACTATATCTGATTATATGAAACAATCACAGAGATGAAAGCAGTCTTCCTCAGATGGAAAAAGAGATATATCTAGCAAGAATCTTTTTTTCTCCATCTTTTCTATTATATAACCTGAAAAAGGAAAGATCGGCAGTGAAAGGCATCTTTGGAAGCTCAGTCAGGGACCAGGCAATCATATTCTAGGGTTCCTAGATATGTAGGTATAATTAACTGCAGGAGGCATTGTTTTTTTCTTTGGGGGCAGGGGAGGTAAAATGTAATATTTATTGTTGTTGACCTCACACTTTGAGGCGTAAATTAATCATAAACCACCATGAGGCAATTAACTCCAAAGCAGGTGAAGGGAGCACCAGTACAAATGATTGACCTGGATGCAATCCCACAGATCTGCTCTGACTACATGAGTATTTTCCTACAGGAGCTTAGTGGAAAACTGGGGTAAAATGGGATTCAGCAGTCATGAGTCAGAAGTCCATTAGATGGAATGAGTCTGAATCTGTCAAAAATTTATATTTCCTGGGCCACAAAGCAGTCAATATGAAATGAATGTAAAAATTTCTAACTTAAAAAAATCCACTCACCAATAAGTCAAATTCCCTCCATCTACCAAGATAAATGGCTTCCTTTGGAAAAAAAAATTCTGTCTGTCACTCATCACTAAACCTATTTCCTCATCTGTAACATGAGGGAGTTGGAAGTCCTTCCAATCCTTTATCTATGGACCTACAATCTTATAAGTCATAAAATTTAAAATAGCAATCTCAACCAAGTGAAGAACTCCATTTAATCCAAAATCTTCACAAGTTTATACAATTCCTCTGATTTTACAGATAGATCTATTTATCCAACTCCCCTGACCTCTAAACTGACATTTCCAAAGGCATCCAAAGGCATTTCCAGGACATCTTAAACTATTTATCCTGTAGTCATCTTAAACTCAACATGTCCAAAATAAAACTTATCTTCCTTGTTCCCTCCCTTATTTTCCCAAATCCTGCTCTCTTTCCTTATTTACCTGTTAGTGTCAAGGGTACCACCATCCTTCCAGTCACTCAGACTCAAAATCTTCAACTGTTTACTCTTTCTCACCTCTCATATCCGATCTTGTTGCCAAGTCCTTTTGATTCTACTTTGGGAACATCTTTGATACATGCCCACTTCTCTCTTCTAACACTGCCACTATCCCAGTAGTGGCATGACCTCAAGCCTGGACTATTGCAATAATCTTCTCATTGCCCTCCTTGCCTCAAGTTTCTTCCTATCCATTCCATCTTCCACTCAGATGTCAAAATGATCTTCCTAAAATGCAAGTCTCACAGTGTCAATCCACCACATACTAGGCTCCAGTGGCTCCCTGAATCAGATGTAAAATTCTGTCATGAACATTCAAAGCCCTTCATAACCTTACCTCCTTAGGCATTGGGCAGAGTACAATAGATGAAATTTTGTTTCATTTTGTTTTGTTATTTATTTGGCAAGATAAGCAGGTGAGTAAAAAATATCTGAGGATTTCTAACACTTGTAAGCAATACTTTGAACACGAGGAAAGATCAAGATACAAAACTTCTTTACAAAGCTTAGAAACCTTGTAGGTGAGAGAAAGTAAAAGCCTCCAGAGAAAGAGAAAGTCAAGATTTTATTAAGAAGCAATCAATAACAAACACAGGTTGGAGTTAGCAGGGCACTTTATTGTGCCCAAGTGTTATATCCTTGAATGCTGAAGAACCCCAAATCTCAAGAGAGATTGACCCCAGGTCTCAGCCTGAATAAGGAAACATTAAACAATGTAGGAAGATATATAAAAATTAGAACTGAAATGAATTTCCTGAGTGGAGAGTCAGGGTCTGTTCTGAGACCTGGGGTGACATAACTTTTATCCTCATTACTTAAACTAGACCTCACTGATGGTGTCTTTTGCATTAAAGATATTTTTAGTCAAGTCATTCAACCACATCCCTTCATCTTGTCTGTCTCTTGGATGTTGGAGTATATCCCTCTGACATTTCCTTTTGGTGCTTCTCTATTTCTTTCTAGAAAGCCTTCTTTCCTCTCCATGAATCTATGTCAATCATATCCTTTAAATTTAGCTCAAAATTTACCTGCTTCAAGAAGTTTCCCTCAATTAAATATATCCACTTCCAATTCTTCTCTTATTTTTCATTCTAAAGCATATAGTGGTTTAGTCTTTTCTAGAGATTTTAGTATAAACTTTACTCAGTACAATTATACCTATCTAAAATTTTTTAACCCACAGAGGTTATAGCTATTTGAAATTTTTACAGTTGATGAAGTGAGTCCCAAACAGAACTAAAAGTATTCCTTCTTATTTTTAGTAATATACCACATTTGATAAAGCAACAACAACAAAAATCATCAGTTACTAACCATGATCTTAAAACAGAAACAAAATGTTGAATAGAGAAGCATTGGGGTACAGTAGAGAAAACACTAGACCTAGAACCAGGAGAGAGATGAGTTCAAATCATAGTTCTGGTGTTCAGTGACTCTGTAACATTGAACTAGTCAGTTTTGCATCTCTTTCTAACCCTAATTTCATCATTTATATAATGTGTATCATTATAATTTCACTCACTACATCATAGGGCTGTTGGGAGAATCAATATAGAGAATGAACAGAAAATGTTTTTCAAACCTTAAAATGTCATAAAAATGTGAGTTATTAACAGTTAAGTTGAAACAGAAATCAATCAACTAAAATGTGTTATTATTAATAATAACCTCAGCCACTGACATTTGTATTTGAATTTTATGAATAATTGAATTTTCATGAATCATTTATTAGGCATTTACTTTGAGCCAAATACTGTAGTAAGTCCTGAGGAAACAAAGATAGGTTTAAAATACCAACCCTGTCCTCAAGGAGTTTACATTCTAATGGGAGATACTTTACATAAACTTTTAGATACCTCTCTATTCCCTTCATATGATCCCACATTTGAAATTTATACAATTCCACTGATTTTACAGATCTATTTATCCATGCCATTTTGCCCAAAGATGGGAGACTGAGTCCCAAACAGAACTAAAAGTTTTTTCTTAGTATGTTTAGTAATGTACCACAACTGATAAAACAACAACAAAAACCATCAGTTACCAACAATGATCTTAAAACAAACACAAAATGTTGAATAGAGAAGCATTGGGTATAGGGGAGAAAATACTAGACCTGGATATATATATATATATATATATATATATATATATATATATATATATATATATAAAGTATAAATATAAGGTAATCTCAGAGGTAAAGATTTGAGGAGCTGACTAGGAAAGATCTGCAGGAGGTGAGGTTTGAGCAGTCCTGAAGAGAAACCAGTAGGTAAGTTGAGGCAGAGTGAAGATTCCAGGCACTGGGGGTGGGAGGAGAGGAGGATGAGGAGGAAACAGAGAGTCGGGCAATCACAAGAGGGTCGGTGTAGCTGAATTGTAGTGTATGTGGAGGGTAATAAAGTGAGAGAAAACTAGAAAGGTAGGAAGGCATTCAGAAACCAAACAAAATTTTATATTCATTCTGGAGGTATAGGGAGCCACTATAATTGATTGAACAGTGAGTTATATGATAAGAACTGAACTTTTAGGAAGATCATTTTAGTAACTGAGAGGAAGATGGATTGGATTGCTTGAAGAAGAGAATAAACTGAGTCAGAAAAACCGTTCTGAAGTCCATTATAATGGGCTAATTATGATGGGGGGTCTGCAGGGTTAGGGTGTCAGCGACATGACTGAAGAGAAGGGAAGGGATCACATAAGAGGAACTTGGAGGTAGAAATGGCACTTTTTATTTTCATCATCAAATATTTGAGAAAGGCATGAGAGATTATTCTCATTTTGTAGATGAGAAAACTAAAGCACAGAATGTTGAAGTGATTTACCCAAGGTCACATACTCTGTATGTGGCAATGGATGCTTTGTATCTATTGTTTTGAAAAAATTACTTCATTGATGTGTGTCTTGCCTCTCTAATTGAATTGAATCTTCAAGTATTCACTACTAGTAGTATAGCACTGGACAGAACACTTCAGAACATGCAAAAAAAAAAGGAAGGAAGGAAGGAAGGAAGGAAGGAAGGAAGGAAGGAAGGAAGGAAGGAAGGAAGGAAGGAAGGAAGGAAGGAAGGAAGGAAGGAAGGGAAGGGGAGGAAGGAAGGAGGGGAGGAAAAAGGAACGAGGAATGAAGGAAAGAAAGAAAGAGGGAAGGAGGGAGGAGGGAAAATAGGAGGGGGGAGGAGAGAGGGACAGAGAGAAAGGAAAAAGAGAGCTATGAGTACTGAACCAGTATAATAAAAGATTTTAAGATCTCTTAAAAGATCTTTAAGATTTCCAAGATCTTTAAGACCACCTTGTTTTCTACCTAAGTCAGATTGGCACACAATAATGTCTCATTTATCAGTAAATATTATTCACTAATTAAGTAATATCTTTGCTCCTAGCACTCTCCCTCTAATCATGTATTATGTTTTGTTACAGGGAAGCATATTTTAAAAAAATGATTTTTAGTCCAACCAAAAATATTTAGAAATAATATTTTCTTCAGCCTAAAACCCTTTCCAGATATTTTTCCGTTTAGGAGAATGGGTAGAATAAAAGCTAAGGTTCTTTTTGGGAAAATAAAGGATGATAAGCTAGGTTAACTGTGGTCTAAAGAAGTTATTCTATCTTCACTTCCCTATCTCGTTGGTCCTTGATCCAATGGCATTGCTCCCTTTGAGAATTTAATATTCTGTTTAAACATTGTCTTTTGTTTGTTTTTTTTTTTTGACTGTATCTCTAGGAAGGGTTTTTGTCTCTAGATAAAAACTGATTTTTTCTACATTCTGAGCAGGTGTTTGCTGTAAAGCAGCAGAGCACACAAGAGAGAGGGGGTCAAAAAAACAACCTGAGCCTCATCTCCTTAAACTTAATCATTGGTCTATATTAATATCCGCCCCTCACTACACAAAGAGAGGCTTCATGCATAATGATTATTACATCATTGTAAAAGAAGGGGAAAAAGAACTTCAAGAAGTTGAACAGAGATCATTATAATGGCTAAACTTGGTTCTCCCCTCCCCCTCAAGATTTGAGAAAATGTACCTCCCTCCTCCATTGGAGAGGTGGGGAATCACAGGTGGGAAATACAGCATATACTGACAGACACTTATCTGCTTGGTAGGAGAGGAAGAATATATTTGGAAATGAATATAATATCATAACAAAAGGCATGAATAAAAATAACATAAAACTTAAAAATAAAGATACTTTATTATATTTTATGGATGATTTAAAATTTTTTTATTTATTTAAGGCAATAGGATTAAATGACTTGCCCAAGGTCACACAGCTAGGCAATTATTAAGTGTCTGAGGTCAAATTTGAACTCAGGTCTTTCTGACTCCAGGGCTGGTTCTGTATCCACTATTTTATGGAAGATTTAAGGGATTTGATAATTCTGACTTTATGCAAGATTTTTGCTTTATGTTCTGATTTTAGAACATAAACCATATATAAAATGCCAGTCTATTATAAGAGAAATTTCCCTTTTTCCTGCCTAGCACCTTTATTCTGAGCTGCCATGAATTCTGTTACCTTTCATTGGTGCAGTTAGTCCTGGGATAGCAAATTGGACCTGGAATCAGGAAGACTCATCTTCATGAATTCAAATCTGGCTTCAGAAACTTACTAGCTGGGTGACCCTGGGAAAGTCACTTATCCCTATTTATCTCAGTTTCCTCATTTGTAAAAATGAATTGCAGAAGGAAATGGTAAATCACTTTAGTTATTTCTGTCAAGAAAACTCCAAGTGGGACATGAAGAGTCTAACACAACTGAAAATGACCAAACAACAAAAATCAGAGAATCTGAGGCATGACCTCATAGTGAATGGGTTGGGATTCTTGGATTTCCAACCATTTCAATGATCCTTTTGTTCTGTTCCATTAATATTGTCCAGTGTGTTCATTACCTGCATTTTGCAGACTGGAAAATTGAGATGTAAGTAGATGAGTTTCTAAGACATCTTCAGTAAAGCTGCAATCAGAACCCATTGTTCTTTTTTTAAATATTTTTATTAAAGATTTTATTTATTTTGAGTTTTACAATTTTTCCCCTAATTTTACTTCCCTCCCCCACCCCCCACAGAAAGCTATTTGTCAGTCTTTACATTGTTTCCATGGTATACATGGATTCAAATTGAATGTGATGAAAGAGAAATCATATCCTTAAGGAAGAAACATAAACTAGAAGAAATAGCAAGATCAGACAATAAGATATCAGTTTTTTTTTTCTAAATTAAAGGTAATAGTCCTTGGACTTTATTCAAACTCCACAGTTCTTTCTCTGGATACAGATGGCATTCTCCATTGCAGACAGCCCCTAATTGTCCCTGATTTTGCACTGATGGAATGAGCAAGTCCTTCAAGGTTGATCATCACTGCCATGTTGCTGTTAAGGGTATACAGTGTTTTTCTGGTTCTGCTCATCTCACTCAGCATCAGTTCATGCAAATCCCTCCAGGTTTCCCTGAAATCCTGTCCCTCCTGGTTTCTAATAGAACAATAGTGTTCCATGACATACATATACCACAGTTTGCTAAGTCATTCCCCAATTGAAGGATGTTTACTTGATTTCCAATTCTTTGCCACCACAAACAGGGCTGCTATGAATATATTTGTCCAAGTGATAGAACCCATTGTTCTAATACCTTTTTTCTGAGTCTATGTTAACAGAATCAGAGATTTAGATCCTGAATCAAAAGATAATTATCAAATGACCAAATGAGATAACATATGTAAAACACTTTACAAAACTTAAAGTAGTATATAAATATTACCTATTCTTATTTTGATATAATTATGGAACTTTAAAATTTATCAAGTTCAATTCTCACATTTTCTAGATGAAGAAATTAAGGCCAAGAGTTATTAAATGACTGGTAGTAAGTGATAGATCTGATACTGAAACTTAGGTTCCTCTGAGTTTAAATACAACTTCTTTTATTACTCAGCCAAATTGCCTCCTCTTCCAATGCAAATTATTCATGTAATTGTAATTGGAAACACAATTGATCCCTCATTATCTGGGTATTTCCTTCTACCCACTATGCAATTCAGGAGAAAGTGGGTGGGTTTTTTTTTTTTGCTGTTATTTGGATTTTCTTTTTTTTATATGTATTTTTATTTAACTCTTTTTTTTGTTTTTGTTATTTTTGCAAGGCAATAAGGTTGAGTGACTTGCCCAAGGTCACACAGCTAGATAATTATTAAGTGTTTGAGGCTGGATATGAACTCAGGTCCTCCTGACTCCAGGCCAGTTCTCTATCCACTGTACCATCTAGCTGCCCTGGATCTTCTTTTTGATTGAATTATTTCAAGGTCACAGGTATCTGAATTACACCCCTGTCCATGGCGGCATTGTCCTTTATTCTTTTTGATGCTTTTTTCAAACAGAAGACTCTACCCATGTGTCCATAGCCTGACCTTGGGGCAAAAGATTTGGATGAAATTGACTGCCAGGTTCTTTCAACCCTTCCTTTTGAAAAGAAATAACTGAGGATGAAGGAGACAAAAGAGCAAATAAAATGGAATGGGGGCAGCTAGATGGTACAGTAGAAAGAAAACTGGAGTTCTTGAGTTCAAATCTGGCCTTAAACACTTAGTAGCTGGGTATCCCTGGACAAGTCATTTAACTCTGTTTGCCTCAGTTTTCTCCTCTTTAAAATAAACTGTAGAAGAAAATGGCAAACCACTCTAGTGTTTACCAAGAAAATCCCAAATGGCATCATGAAGAGTCAGATACAACTGAAAAATAAGTGAACACCAAAGTAGAAGACAGGATTAGGGAGGCTAGCAGGGTTGCACAGAGATAAACCTGATAAACTCTTAGAAAATCAGAGAGTACTCTGTGGTACCACACAATCCCAGGAAGGTGAAAACTAATCAAAAGACTGGATCAGGTGCCCTCAGGTATCAAGCCCATAAGGGATGTCTGCTGCTCTTCATCTAAATTAAAGCTACTTTTTTTAAAAAATACGATTACCTCTGAAAGAAATTCCAAATAGTGTGCTTCATCCCAGAATCTATGCTATATTGAAGACTTGATGTCAGAATCTGATTTTTGTTGAGGACCTGAGTAGATTGTCATCCCTATTCATCCTTCAGGCAAGCTCCAACTAGTAGGGTCCAAGGAGGACAAGAGATGGTTCCAAGGCTCATGATATACAACCCAGGCTTCTACACAAGGCTCTGGTGCTGCTCC
The DNA here is from genome assembly GCF_037893015.1 of Macrotis lagotis. NCBI lineage: Eukaryota > Metazoa > Chordata > Mammalia > Peramelemorphia > Peramelidae > Macrotis > Macrotis lagotis. The sequence continues at coordinate 207,000,436 of NC_133659.1, forward strand.
TTCACCTTCAGACAGGAATTTGCTTTTCAAAAGAATAAAAAAAATAAAATAAAACACAGCGGGTTATCCCTCTGGCAGGAATCTGAATGTTCATTAGGTAGAAGCTTGAAGGTGAGGGGTTGATCTAGACCCTGACCTTTCTGTCTTCTCAAAGGCCCTGGGGATTTTGAGGAGACCTTGAAAGACAGACTATGTAGAAACAATTCAGTCATATCAGATGTCCTTTTTGCTCCTCTCACACCCATTGCCCACCCCTACTCCCACTCTGATTTTCCATTATGTAGAGATAATGGCACAGTAATAAGTTTTTCTGTTCTTTTCCCTTTTCCTGGGCACCTGCGACTCCCCCTCCTCCCCACTGGGGAGGCCTGTATCAATGACATCATGACTTGGTTGCCATGGAAACGGGGACCAGTGAGGTCAGACAGCAGGGGCTGATTGTTGGGGGTGAGGGGGAGGGTAAGAATCTGGGAATGAGGTAGAGAGCTCTGGGAGAGATGAGAGTTGCTGGGATGGAGTGAGAAGACGCTTGCAGACATTCCAGCAAGTATGTTTCCTGATAAAACAGGAGGCATCTTTCTAAAGGTATCATCTAAAGACAATTCAATGAGCACCCCTGCCCTACAAATTATAGCTCAATTGGCCTACCTGAGCTATTCCTGTCTTTCATTTTCACAGCAGTTGATATTTATCAAGAATAGAGTCTAAGGAAAAATTAAGTACCCTTCCCTCTCTCCTCCTCCCCTCCTCCAACCCCCAGCCACTCTTTGGGGGCAGAGGGCTTTAAGTCAACTAGGCTTAATTGGGCCCCCATGTGCTTTGAAACTGAAATCCGGGGGAACCAAAGGGGAAGATAAGGAAACAGGAAGAAGAAGAAGGATGAGGGGAGAGAATGAAAAAGGATGAGGAGGGAAGTTTGAAGAGGTGGAGGGGCTGTTAGAGAGGGAGACAATAGTAGGAAGAAGGAACTAAATATATATTAAACATTTTGCTAATATTTTCTCATTTGGGGCTTATAATAACCTTGGGAAGTAGATGCTATTGCCTTTACATTTGAAGAAATTGAGTCATGAACAGGTTAAGTGATTTGCCCACAGCTAGCATCTGAGGCTGAATTTGAACTCAGATCTTTCCTACTCTTATCTATTATACCACCTAGTTTCCTATAAAAATGGTGAGAGATGGAACCAAATTGATAAAGATGCAAGAGAATAATAAACTCTGATTTAAACCATCTTATGGATGAGAAAACTGAGTCTCAAAGGGATTGAGTGATTTGCTTAAATTCACACTAAGAAGAAGCAGAACTGGGATGGGAAAAGGATTAGGAATGGAGAGTTGATGGGGATTAGGAAGGAGATACAGAGAACCAGAAGTAAGGTTCCAAAGAGAGGAGGAAGAATGCATTTATAAATCACCAACTCTTTTAAAAATTGAGTTTTGATATTCATAGCAGCCCTGTTTGTGGTGACAAAGAATTGGAAATCAAGTAAATGTCCTTCAGTTGGGGAATGGCTTAGCAAACTGTGGTATATGTATGTCATGGAACACTGTTGTTCTATTAGAAACCAAGAGGGATGGAAATCCAGGGAAGCCTGGAGGGATTTGCATGAACTGATGCTGAGTGAGATGAGCAGAACCAGAAAAACACTGTATACCCTTAACAGCAACATGGCAGTGATGATCAACCTTGAAGGACTTGCTCATTCCATCAGTGCAAAATCAGGGACAATTAGGGGCTGTCTGCAATGAAGAATACCATCTGTATCCAGAGAAAGAACTGTGGAGTTTGAACTAAGATCAAGGACTATTACCTTTAATTTAGAAAAAAAAAAGACCTGATATCTTGTTGTCTGATCTTGCTATTTCTTCTACTTTATGTTTCTTCCTTAAGGATATGATTTCTCTTTCATCACATTCAATTTGGATCAATGCATACCATGGAAACAATGTAAAGACTGGAAAATTGCCTTCTGTGGGGGTGGGGTGGGGAGGGAAGTAAGATTGGGGGGAAAATTGTAAAACTCAAAATAATTAAAATCTTTATAATTCAAAAAAATGGAGTTTTGACCTTCCCCAGCTTTGCTTGTGAATTTATTAGCAGTTTCGTTTCCTATGGTAATAGTTCATTATCTTATTCTCCATCTGGGAAGCAACATGGGCTCAGAAGTGGCATTTACCTTCCCCAGCCTTTAGGCAGTGATTTTTTTATCTGTGTCATCTCCAGATCATTCATAGAACCCATCTTTAGACCCAGCCTGCTGTTCCACACTTCCCATTCCCCATCTTCCCTCCCTATGTCTTAGTTTTCCCATGTGTCACAAAAGGTGCTAGATGACAACCTCTCCCCTGCCTCCTGCTTGGTCTCTCTCCCTCCCTCCTTCCCTTCCTTCCTCCTTCTAAGAATGTTCCTGTCTGCCTTTCTTTTTGACACTGTTTGCATCAGAGTATATATATTGAGACCCAATCCTCTCTATTGTGAAGTTGAGACAGTTCTGAACCTTTGTGTGATAGATAACTACTACCGGGAAGAGAATATGTGTGTGTGTGTATGTATATTATATAAATATATTTATAAATATATATATATATAATTATATAATGTACCTATATGGGTTGGAGGGTGCCACATGTGTTAGGGTAACAGGAAGATCTGAAGAAGCAATTTCAAGCTTGTCTCAAAGTAGAAAATCAGTTCTTTTGTAGTCAAGGTCTTTTGTGCCTTAAAAGTTTTCCTTTCTCTGTTTTCTCTATTGGGGAAAGAAATTGATCAGGTGAGACTAGGTAATAAATGATTCAATGAATGAATGAAAAAAATTATTAATCATTTAATTTGTACAAAACATGTAAGTGCTGGGAATACAGACAAACAAACAAACAAACCAAAAAACCCCAAGATTTCCTACTCTTAAAAAAACTCACATTCCAGTAGAGGAAGACTTCACAGGTACGTTTCAGCTACAAATTCTATCGAAAGAACCAGGAGTTGGGGGTGGCTAGGTGGCACAATGGATAAAGCACCGGCCCTGGAGTCAGGAGTAGCTGGGTTCAAATCCGGTCTCAGACACTTCATAATGACCTAGCTGTGTGGCCTTGGGCAAGCCACTTAACCCCATTTGCCTTGCAAAAACCTAAAAAAAAAAAAAAAAAAGAACCAGGAGTTCCTAAAATGCAGAGGTAAATCAGATGGTAATATATCTATCTTCTGTAGTCTCATTTCCATAGATTAAAAGCATATCCATTGCTCGATTAGGGGTGCTAAGGACTTGAGTGATGATCTTTTTTCCTGGTCTTTGGAAGCTGGGCTGCTGAGAAGGACTCTCCCCTCCAGAGGGATAGCTCTCATGTCTCATTTTTGCAGGGGATACTTCCCTAGCTGATTGTTTGGAGGAACAACTGTAAGTAGGACTGTTGGTGTGTGAGTTCCTATATATTCCTGAAAATTCTGGGCTAACCTAATCATCAATAGCAATTTGATTAGCAGATGGTAGTGGCATGGATGGTGGGCCTTCTCCAAGAAGGTTATTTCCCTGGTTAAGTAATCTAGGTCAGGGTCCTTCCCCTCCCACCCCTTTGTCCTAAGAGCTAAATCTTAAGAAAAACCTCTCTCCAAAGTAGGGCAGAAAACCTCCAAGCAAAGCTGAGAAATTCCCTTATAATGGAAAAAAAGAGGATAAGGTCATTGTTTTCTCCCTCTACTGCTCATTCTATTCAGTTTCTTTATTACAAAATACAATCAATAAGTATTTATTCAGTACCTATCATATAACATATAGACTGCGCCTTGCACTCAAGAAAATCACAATCTAATGGGGGAGGGGGGGACGACAGGAAAGCAAAAATGTACAAATAAGGAATATTCAAGAAAAATTGGAACTCATCAACAGAGGGAAGGCATGAGAATTAAAGGAGAACAGAAAAGGGTTTCTGTAGAAGATTGGATTTTGGTAACAACACAACACCAATACAAAAAACAAACTTTTTTTAAATAATATTTTTAAGTACTTTCTGGGCATCTTAAGTTTAGATGAGTCCAGTCCCTGTCCTTATAGAACTCACACTTTAAGAAGAATTTAAGTCATAATCACAGAGAGTAGGATATATAATATTATGTATGATAAGTGATTTTAGTTCTAGAACTGAAAGTGTCCTCAGAGGTCATCTGACCCTCATTTTATGAATGAAGAACTGAAGTTGAAAATTTTAGTGACTTACAGAGCACACTTGCTCCTTGAGTCAGGAGGATCTGAGGTCAAATTTGGCCTCAGACACTGTATTAACTGTGTGACCTGGGCAAGTCACTTAACCCAGTTTACCTCAAAAAAAAAAAAAAAGATTTAATGACTTGCCCAAGCTTACAGAAGTAGTAATTAACTGAGGTGAGATTTGAACCCAGTGCTCCAGACTGTAGACACCAGGGTCTTTAAGCCACTAAAACCATTCAGCATTCAACATCCAAAATGGGGCTAAAATACTGGAATCTGAGGGAGAAGCCTTTTGTCTCTGGTGCCCCCAAAAGTAGTACCACTAGAAATGTCATTGATTGAGTTCAATTATCCTCTGTGAAGAATCATTCTGACCCAGGAATGCAGGTATGGAAAGAAAATAGAGATTTATTAAAAGAAGTTACAACACAAAAGAAAGTGATAGGAAAGTTAAGTAGAAGGAGTGGCTAGATGGCGCAGTGGATAAAGCACCGGCCCTGGAGTCAGGAGTACCTGGGTTCAAATCTGGTACTCAGACACTTAGTAATTACCTAGCTGTGTGGCCTTGGGCAAGCCACTTAACCCCATTTGCCTTGCAAAAACCTAAAAAAAAAAAAAAAAAGTTAAGTAGAGATTAAGGAAAAGCCACATGGATTGCTAATGACCAGGGAGTGACCCAAGTCCCAAATTGGAGATTTTGCCATTTGGAGAGGGGTCTCATGGGTGGTCTTAGACATGTTTTCAGTGCCTACACACCCTGGCTGCCCCAGACCAAAAGAGGATGTAATCTAGATCAGATTAAATGTCAGTTGGTGGCCTAAATTAGATTATAAAAGAAGACAGATTCCCTTAACAATCAAGCAAAAGATTTACAAAATTTGTCTCCAAATGATCTCAACATTCCCCATGTCCATGGTTCCCTGCATCAGAGAGAAGTCCCCTTCCTAAGTCTTGCTTTCAGAAAATTGGGGTCCCCATTTCCTGTCCTTTCATCTCCCACTTCCAACTTTATTGCAAAGTATATGGGCATAGAAAGGAGGAAGATGTCACAAAGTACCACAAGAAATATCCTGGGCACACCTATGTCAGAGTCCCATTTGCCAGGTTGGTTCACCCTGAACTGACAACTTCGGGCTAAAAGAAACCTGGAGCGAAAAAACTCAAGGAGAAGGAGTTTCAGAGCATTCTGACATTAAATAAATTGTATGCAAATGATATGCATATTTTTTGTCTTTTAGGCTTTCAGCAGGGACCAGAAGGAATCTTCAAACCTCTAGATGGGGTGCGAGAGAATTCAGAAATCAAAAAAATTCTTTAAATGAGTGTTAAAAAATAAATGAATTATGGAGTGGCTAGGTAGTGCAGTGAATAGAGCACCTGCCCTGGAGTCAGGAGTACCTGGGTTCAAATCCGGTCTCAGACACTTAATAATTACCTAGCTGTGTGGCCTTGGGCAAGCCGCTTAACCCCATTTGTCTTGCAAAAAAAACTAAAAAAAAAAAATTAAAAAATAAATGAATTATATTAAATAAATAATAGATAATAGATAAAATATATAATACTCAAAAGAATCAGATATATATTAACTGTAATAAATAAATTTTATATCTATCTTTATCTCTTATCTATCCCCTCTAGAAAAGTTATAAAATCAGAGAATTTAGATCAAGGCTCCTTAATCTTTTTGTCTATGTTATGGACCCCTTCCTTTGGCAGTCTGATGGAACAAGGACTTGCCTTCAGTAGAGTGTTTTTAAAAGCATAAATTAAAAAAACTAAAGGATTTCAAGGGGAACCAACTATATTGAAAATATTATCAAAATACATTAAAAAATATGTTCACAGACCCCACTTCAGTCTTTCCCCAGGTTAAGAATCCCTGGAAGAAAGAAGAATCTCTGCATAGACCAGAGATCAGGAGAGCCAATGGTACTGGTATGCCCAAGCCTAGCTCTTGAGGGGTGTCTTGGGATCTGCCTTACCCTCATGGTTCAGCTGGGGGTTTGTTGAGGGGAACAGTGCATGGCTGGCCATCAGTAGGGATTTCGAAGCCTTTCCTTGAGCCATGCCTTCCTGGGTAATCCCAGCACTCATCAGATCCCAGTTTTCACTCTTGCTTCCTCACTTATGCCAACAGCTGTAGCTTGGCTGCCAGGGCTCCTGGCACCTCCTCCATTTGTACCTTATTTGTCAAAATCGCAGCAGTGTCAGGTCCTTAATGGTTGAACAGTTTCCCTCATATTCGTATTTCCATCTCGTTAATGGGCAACACCTGTTTTTTATTTTTGGTTTTTGGTTTTTTTTTTTTTTTTCGGGGCTGCTGGGGGGGGGGGGGATGGACCAGGAAGATTGAAAACAATTCCTTTCACTTGGTTCCACTGTCCTTACCTTAGGAACCTGGCTGATGTCACCACTAGTCAGAGCTAAGTGGAAGAAAATTATCCCTCCCACTAAGTCCCCTACTGACTTTCTCTTAGCCTTGGATATCTGTCTTCTTTCATTCCCCTCTGCCAAGAGAATGAGTTACTATGACTAAAGAAGAGTATAGAGAGAGTATATTTATGTCCTTTCCTTGGGAAACCATGGTAGAGGGAGTAGAGATAATGTGCTATAGTGGAAAGGCCCCTGAATTTAGGATCAAAGAACCTGAGTTTTCACTCTGTCTGTTATTTACTAAAGTAGTAGGTGATAGAATATTTGATTTGAAGTCAGGAAGACCTAAATTGATAATCTTGCTTCTGACTATGTGACCCTGGGCATATTAATGTGTCTGCTTCAATTTCCATATCTATAAAATGGGAATAATAGCACCTACCTTATAAATGAAATAACAAATGTAAAGCACTTTGCAAACCTTAAAAGTATCATATAAATGTCATCAACAGCAATATGTGACTAGGTGTCATAGTGGAGAGATTCTCAGGTCTCACTTTCCTCATCTATCAAATGAAAATAACAGTAATGCCTACCTCACAGGGTAGGATCAAGTGAGGATGACATATGTATTGAGTTCTTTACAAACCTTAAAGTGCTGTATAAATGAATAAAGGTATCACTTGAATCACTTCTTTGGAACTCAGTTTTTCCTGTGACAAAAGATGAAATTAAGTTAAATCATCTATGAGACTTTTTTTGAGTGCTAATCCTATCATTTAAATCTAGTTGCAAATCTTAATGAGGCTTGTTGGAATCAAAAAATCTAATCTAGCAAGGAAATGTTCATCATAGACACCAAGTCCCCTGAGTTGGATAGAAGAAGCAGCTACCCAGAAATTTCTGTGAGAGAGAAACAGACATTTATTTTGTCTCTTTTGGTATAGTGATAGCTCTTTCTCAATCGAACTTGGTGTCAAATAAGATAAATTTACTAGTTATACTCCCAGATCTTGTGAGCTTTTGATGAGGTAAGAGAGACCTCAGTTTTGCTGTCCCCCTTCCATCTATTGGGTATATTGCAGGTGGATACCTATGAAGTGATTATACCAGTCATCTGATACTTAACATACCTAGTATCCTCTTATCATGGTACAGATTTAAGAATTTGTAGCTTCTTTAAAGGCAAGGATTGGTTCTTTTTTGAATTTGTACCCACAGTGTTTGGTATAAGACCTGGCACATACTAAATGTCTTTTCATTCATTCATTCATTCATTCATTCATTCATTCACTCTTTTGATTCCTTCATCCTATTTATCCCTCTCTGGAGTCTAGCTATGAATGAATGTTTCTAGGAAACTTCTAGAGCTCAACACAACAATTCTGATTTGCCCTAATTTGCTCTCCCAACCATGTCCTGCTTGTATAACTATTTGGCTCTTTCAAGGGATTTCTTCTTTCTCTTCCTATTAACATATTACCTGCTCTGATTCCTCCAAATGTTGCACTCTTATTGAACAAGAGTAGGGTATCTGTCTTCTGGCAGGTATGTCCCTATGTATGTTATCACCAATAGACACCTTTGGCCCTATGTGCTGGAGCTACAAATGTCTGGAATCTTAAAAACCCAAAAAGCATCCTTGTTTCATAGAAAGAACACATGAGTAGGAGGTATGAGGTCTGGGTTTAGTGCAAATCTGTTAATGAGTCACAAGGGTATTTCCTTTCTCTGAGCCCCAGAGCTTGCCCAACTATGAAATGGATTGGGTCTATGATCTTCAAGGTCCCTTGCTGCTCTAAAATGCTAAGACCCTGATCTGACATCTCTCAGAATATCTAGGGACTTTGTTTTTTTAATTATTCTTTTTCTTTTCAATTTCTAGACCTCATTCATTTTAACAAACTTTTATTAAAGTACCTGCTATTTGAAAAAGTCTACTGCAGTAATGTCAAAACTCAGATAGAAATTGTTTTTGTTTAATTGTGTTCAACTCTTCATGCTCCCTTTGCCATTTTCTTCCCCAGGTTATTTTATAGATAAAGAACATGCAGCAAACAGGGTTAAGTGATTTGCCTAGGATCACACAGAGAGTAAGTGACTTAGGTTAGATTTGAACTCCAGTCTTCCTGACTCCAATACCAGTGCCCTATCTACTGTGCCAACCTGGTTGCCCCCAGCTGAATATAATGTTTCTTCCTTTTTCTAGGCACTGGGCCCAGAACAAGATTGAGGTAGGTTGTCAATCCAGGGTGTGAATTGATTTAAAGTCATTAGGGAAATAACTATAAGGATCCTTGAGTGCCTCCCATTCCAGAAGGATGTGACTCTTCAGATCCCTATGGAGTGAAAAACCCTCTTAGAGGTTTTCAAGCAGAGTAGGGAATGGTCATCTGTCAGGCATGTTATATTGGAGATTCCTTTCATGTGTAGGTTGGACTGTTTCAATCCTTTACAACTCAAATTCTTTGATTTCTAGAATCCCTCACTTCAAAACTTATGAAACCTTTTCTGATCTCCTCCAATTGCTAATACCTTCTCTCCTTCCCTAATTGTATTTATTTTATATTTGTTTTCTATTGTTGCTTTTGTTGATCCTTCATTTTGAAAGAGGACCAATGTCATCAGGAAAATGATGTCATGACTTGCAAGTGAATTGAATTTGAGTGGGGATGGACTATGCAAAGTTGCCAGGCTCCTCTCCTCCAGAGTTATCTGGTCCAGTGGCAAGACATAGATCAAGATGACAAGAGATGGCTCAAATTCAGTGGGAGACCTTGGCCTTTTTAAGTGAAGGTCTTTCCCAGGTCTCAGTTTGTCTGAGTCAACACCCATTGAGTGACTAAGACTGGGTAATAAGTGAAGTAAAAAATGACTTCTTTTACCAACTCAAAAAAAAAATTAATCTGGGAGTCAAAGACCCCTGGTTTCTGACCAGAGAAGACACAATTGCTATTTGCACTCACTCTGAGGCAACAAAACACTAACAATAACCAAGTGAGGCTTGGGTTGGGACCTATTATTGACCAATCAGTGAGAATCAGAGTGATTTTGGTTTAAGGCATTTAGGATAGCTCTATTTGAATCCTAATGGGATTTATCAGAGCCTGGTTTAACTGAACTCCATTTCAAGAAATTTATATTCCTTGTAAGGTCTTTCCCAAGTCTCAGTTTGTCTGAGGCAATACCCATTTAGTGAATTAAGGTTAGGTAAGAAATAAAGCAAAAAATAGCCTTGCTTACCCATTCAAAAAGGAAAAAAAAAGAAATCAATCAATCTGGGAGGGAAAGACCCTATGGGTTTTTGACCTGAACAGAAACAATTGCTATTTACTTTCATTGTTAGCCAACAAAACCTATACCATGACCCACTGAGATTTGGACTGGGACTTATTAACCAATCAGTGAGACTATAAAGTGCTCTCTAAAGATTTATTCTCTATGTAATAATGCAAGTACATATTTTCTCCCAAGGAAAATACTTATAATTTCTGAGGTAAAGTTTTTCATTTTTTCCATTGTATACCAAGTGCCTTATATAATACCTAGCACATAGTAGGTATATAATACAAACTTGTTGATTAATTGAATTAACAAACCCTAAAGGAAGCTCACAAAATATTCTAGGGTATAATCTGAATATTGCTCAAGTTTCAGCTATTTCATCAGCTCATTATAGCCCACCATGGTCCTCCTAAAGAAAATCTATTTTCCCTTTTGGTTTAATTGCAATCTTGTTTAAACTCAAACTGGATACTCAGAAACTTGTGAAATGGTCATATAATTTAATAGCATCCTTCAATAGTGTTACTAATGCAAATAAGCAATGAAAGGAATAAGTTTTCCAAATACAGATTGCAATGGCTAGAGGAGGTAGGGTGAGTAAGATTATCTTTCCCATTCAAGTCTCAGGAACTGGAGGCTAATGGGAAATGAAATGATTGGATGGATAAAGAGGAATTAGGATTCCCCTGAAGCAATGTTCCATGGGAAAAGGGGTAATCAAAGAGACTGTGGAGTAGATTCCAGTTCATGTCCTTTGTCTCATCAACTATACCTGGTGTTTTGGCCTTATCTGCTCTCAGTTCCCTGTCCACTCCCTGTCCACCTGTGTCTCCTTTGAATCTAGTCAGCCCCTTATCTCTGCGCCTTATCTCTTTGTCCTCCACTGATGACTGCTTTCAGGCAAGCATTAGTTGCTAGCTATTACTCTGCTCCTATCAGAGGTGTGTGTGTGTGTGTGTGTGTGTGTGTGTGTGTGTGTGTGTGTGTGTGTGTGTGTTGGGATGAGACATAGAATAGTGGGTAACAATGGCATAGCTGACAAGGATGCTGATAAACAAGAATTCCAAGAACAGTGTCCTTTCCAACTGTCTGGACCTCATTTCTCATTGTGAAATGGGACTGGATTCTCACTTTGAATCTATTATCCTATGATCTAAGGTTCTTTTTTTTCACCTATCCATGTGACTGCCTGCCTTCTCGCTAGAAGTCTCTTTCAATTTCACTGGAAACTAGAAAGACATGCTGCATTCTGGGGGTGACATTTGTTCTTCTAGTCTTTGATCCTCCTATGTCTCTCTCTGACAATGTCTCTGGGTGGAGGGGTGGGTCACCCCTATATAACTGAGTTCTTGTGCAACTAAAAAATGTGAAAAAAAACTTCAAGTCGATGCAAAACTAGAGAGAGATGGTGGTAGATGGGAGGTGGGGAGAATTGGCCCCCTTGCTGTACTTTTTTTCCCATTTGAATAGTTCTAGGATTGGGGCAAGCTGAAAGAAAAACACCATCTGCTAGGACTTGGAGCTGAAGAAAGAGAAATATTCTTTCCCATAGAATACTAGAATATTAAGACTGGAAGGAATATCTAGATCATTTAATCTTGAATTGCTCTGAGTCTAGAAAATTGTTAGAGGTAAAAGGGATCTAAGAGGTTGTCTGGTCCAATCCAGGCTCAGAAAAAATATCCCCCCCACAATATATCGAACAAGTCAAGAACCATCTCTGCAACACAAACAAGTGGCTATCCAACTTGCATTTGAAGACTCTTGGTGAAGATAAAACTAAAATGAAGGAATAAATGGATGAATGTGATGTAGGGGAAAGATGAAGAGAATTGTGAATGTAGAAATTGGGTGAACATGTAAATTGACTACCACGTAGTCTTGAGATGCAAATTGACAAGAAGCAGAGAATTATAGTAGGAAAGAGAAATAAGAAATTCCCCAAAGCAGGAAGTCACATGGACAGATCAAAGAGGATCCTTAGATCATAGGATAACAGATTTAAAGTGAGAGTCCAGTCCCATTTCACAAATGAGGAAACTGAGGTCCAGACAGTTGGAAAGGACACTGTTTTAGGAATTCTTGTTTATTAGAATCCTTGTCAGCTATGTCATTGTTACTCACTATTCTATGGCTCATCTTAAAACACACACACACACCACACACACACACACACACACACACACACAGACACACACACACACACACACACACACACACACACAGAGTTTACCTTTTGCCCTCTGAATGAGAGACAACATAAAAACCTGGGTTGGACTCCAGCTCAGGGCCACCAGTCTTCTTTGACCTGTGGCCCAGTCAATACTACTTGGCTGTTCTTTTATCTCTCTCTCTCTCTCTCTCTCTCTCTCTCTCTCTCTCTCTCTCTCCCTCCCTCCCCCTCTCCCTCCCCCTCTCCCTTCCTATATCTTGTAACTTTTTAAATAAATTTTTGTTGGTTTCCACTCTTGCTTTCCCGAGTCTGAATAATGATTCCTCATAGGTAGAACAGAACTCAAGGAGCCAGAAGCTACAAATGGATGGATGGGTGGATGGATGGATGGATGGATGGATATTTGGGTGAATGAATCAATGGATAGATCAATGAATGAACAGATAAATGAGTGAATGGATGCTTGGATGAATGAATGAATGAGCAGATGAAAGGTTGAAAAAGCATTAAGTGCAAAGCACTGTTCTGAGTGCTAGGGATACAAATAGAAAAATAAGTTTATGCTCTTAGAAGCTAATAGTATTCCAAAGGGAACAGGCAATAAGTCAGAAGGAAAAGTTCCATGATTCTTAGTGACAAAACAGATAATAATACAGCCTCTTTAAATGTCATTTTCACTGATAAAATCATATCAATTTCTTCATAGTACCAAGGATTTTGATTGTGAACATTTCCTCTTCTGGGTCCTCTATAGCTGTGGCTATAGCTTCTAGAAAAGCAGTTGCCAGATTACATCTCTATATGGGGATTGCTTTCTGGGATGATGGCTGCAGGAATTGAGCTGGAAGCAGGACCAGTGATCTGGGGGATGGGGCGGGGGGAAGTGGTGCTGCTACTCTCAGAGCTCTTTTCTTCTCATTGCTCAGCAGTTGGTGTTGGTATGGCAATAGTGATTGATCTATTTCCCCAAGGCAGCCCATTCTACTTTTGGACAACTTAATTTAATTTCTCCTATCCAGATTAAACATCTCCAATTATTTCAGCTAATGTTCACATGGCATGGTCTTTGCATCATGGTCATCTTTATATTGGAGCATTTTAGTTTGTCCTTAAAATTTGACTCCTAGTACAAAACATGATATTTCAAATATTGACTTTCTAAGGAAGAATATAGGAACTCTCACTTTTATGGTCCATAGTTCAACCTGCTTATTATGCAAGAGAGAATGCCTAGGTCCAGAGAAGTTAGGTGACTTGTCCAATATCACCTAGAAAGCAGCAGTCCCAGATTTCCTAACTTTCAGTACAGTGCTCTTTTCATTTGGCCTTGTCTCAGTCAACTCATAGGTGACCTTCTTCTTGTTATCCAATACTTGTGTGATTTTGGACAAATCATAATATCTCTTCTCTCTCATCTGCAAAATGAAAGGAATTAGTGACATTGTCTGTAAAGCCCCTTCCAGATTTAGAATAATAATTTCTAGCTTGTGTGTATATTTTATATATATTTATAATTAAAATTTTGTAAGATGCTTTACATATATTATTTGATATTTATAACAACTCTTCAAGGTATAATTAACAATGTTTATTATTGTATTATTATTCTCATTTTATAGATGAAAAAACTGAGGCTGAGGGAGGTTGAGACTTGTCCAGGATCACACATCCAGTAAAAGTCTAAGACTGAGTTCACATTTGGATCTTCCTGACTCAAAGGTTAACACACCATTCATTGTGTTACCTAGCTGCCTGGGTCCTATGATCCAAAGAGGATCTGGCTATTTTAATTTGTCAATGAGCCCATTGTTCAATCTTTAATGGACTAGTTCCTTTCACATGAAAGAAAAATATTCTTCTGTAACCACAAAAGACCTTGGCCAGCCTTCTGGCAGTTATGCACCCCTCATCACAGACACAAAGAACCAGAGTAATTCAACATAGCCCATCCCTAAAACACACCACAAATACATGCACTGCTAACAGCAGGGACATTACTTAAATTTTGATGTACTCTTACATGTGCCCTATTAATTATTAATGTAATAACTACTTCAATATTCTCTGAAATGTATCAGTTGAAACTTCCATTAACAGAAGACTTTAAGGAAGTGATTCCTCATCTGAGTAGTTAAGTTGTTAAAGAAAAGAAGAGAAGATATGATTTGTTTCCTAACAACTTTGGTGACAAGGCTTACTTGCAGTAAGTGATCTCAGTCTGGTACTTTAGAATAACATTAACTAACATCCCATAGAGGTATTTACAAGTGGGAGACACTATTTATGAAGAAATAAAAAAAAATGAAAATACTTGCTTATTCAAATCAATGATAAGACCTCAATAGCCAACAGAACTGTCACTTATACAAAGTAAACTAATATTTGCCCTTGATACCTCATAGAGGAGTACCCTTCGTTTCTATGGGTATTGAGAAAAGAGCAGGAAAAAATAATAGCACATATTCCTTTTCTGAATATTTTCTAAATCATGAGGAGTGTAGAGTGTAGTTAGGGAAGACCTTATGTGAGTGAGAGCTTTCCTTTCCACCTTTGGTGTTCACTTGATTCACCTGCTCTCACCTCTGGCTCCCAAAAAACTATAGCCTGCACAACAGCCACATCCTAGTAAACTGCTTCAGCAATTGGGTTAAACCAAAAAGTTCTCAAATCTATTGATGAATTAGGGAGGAGTTTTATCCCAAGAAGGTAAAGACCCCCCCCCCCCGGTGGAATGGGAGGACTTCCAACAGTCATGGAGGCAGCTCAAGTAGGTGCTGTGGAACACAAAGAACTTGGTTAGACATCAAAGACACCAAGATCATCCTCTGCAGCTCAAGCCAACACTAGTTACCTTAATTTTGTCTTGCCACTAGATTGTGAGGACTCTGGAAAAGAGAGTGAGGCCAATAGCTTCATGCAATTTTGCCTCACTTAAATCCAATTTATGCATGAATCAAAAGACAACACCCATATCATTTTATCACATGTACCTATCTCAAATCCTGTGGTGACAGGCAAGTAATGAAGCAGCAGGTGCAGATACACTAAAAGCTGTAGTCACAACCCTACACACAAGTGGCCCAAACCATAGGGTCATCTGGAAGCAGTCAGGGGATTCAGCAGCCCCTGGTGTCTGAGTAGTCTTTCAAAGTGTGCACTGCTCACCTGTTGATGTGAGGAAGGGGTAAAAAAAGATGCCCTAAAAGTTGTCTGCTTATCCATCCCTGGACTTGATTACCATGGCAGGTGGGAATTGTACCCTATAATGGAAATCTATCAAAAATGTACAAAATTTATTCAAAGAAGATTCCATCCATTGATATATGAAATGTGAACATACTCATAGACAATACAAAATCCAATAAAACTGAAAGACAAATAGTTCTTGTTGTGAAAGAACTTAGCAAGTATCGAATAGCAGTCATGAGTGAAACAAGGGTAGTAAATGAAGAACAACTTAGTGAAGTCAGAATTGAATATATGTTTTCTGGGGAGTGACTGCAGTGAAAGGGAGTGCCATGAATCTGGTAAAGGTTTTGCAGATCAAAACTAATCTAACAAGCTTGTATGTCTTTCAAAAGGAGTGGAGATGGGCTCACTGATAATGCAATGGCCACTTGCAAGAAAACTTAATGCCACCATCATCAGTGCCGGTGCTCCAAATATTACTAACCCTGATGAGGTCAAAGAAAAATTTTATGAAGACCTAAAGACCTTTATCATCAATGTGACAAAAGAGGTCAAGCTTATAATTCTGAGTTGCTTTAATGCTAGAATAGACTCAGGCAACCAGACATGGCAGGGAGTCCTTGGGAAACATGGAGTTGGAAATAGCAACAGCAATGTCACTTCCTACTGAAGACATGTGCATCTTCTGAACTTGTCATCACCAAAACTGTCTTCCATTTTACCTAAATGCAGAGTGCTGGACTAATCATAGACTTATCCTCTTCAAGATAAATATTTACATTTATTTTCTTTGGGGTTTCTTCTGTTGACTGTGAATATTTAACTTGGAATTGGTGTCTATGATCAGTCTAGTACTCTGTCCCACAAGTGCCTCTATGACTCTCATAGTTTCTGTCTCTTCTCCTTACAATCACACAGTCTATTAAATACCAATATTTGCTAAGAGAGTGCATCCATGAAGTCTTATTACATTTAAGTAATTGGCTAATCCTTCACCTGGAAGATAGTTATCTAACTGAGAGCCAGTGTGGCTTCAAAAAGGGCCAAGGAGTGGTCAATATGTGTGTGCTGCCTGACAACTGCAGAAGAAATGCCAGGAGCAGAACAGAAGTCTGTAGACAATGTTTGTATATCTGACCAAAGTCTTTGTTACTGTTAGTCATGAGGGCTTATGGACAATTATATCAAATTTGGTTGCTCAGAGAAGTTCATAGTATTATACAGTAATTTTATGAAGGAATGCTTGCCCAGGTCTGGGTAATGGTTGATGTTCTTGCCCTTTCACTAGTTACCAATGCAATGATGCAAGGCTGTGGGCTTACTCCCATGCTTTTTGTCATGATGTTTTCAGCCATGTTGTCCAACACATTCAATGAGATCAAATTAAGCATTAAGGTTAGTTACCACATTGAAGGTACATTTTCCAACTCTAAAAGGCTACAAGCTTAGACTAAAGTGGAAGGAGTGTTGGTGTAGGATTGTTTTGTTTACAGATAATTGTGTACTCAAATCTGCCTCTGAAGCTGAGATACAACAAAGTACTGATATCTGCTACTTATACTAATTGTGGCCTAACAATTAACACACTTAAGAAAACACAGGTACTAATATCAAGCCTAAATGGGCCTCTTTATACCTTCATCTATTCCTCGTGGTCCATTCTTTGGTAGTAAAAGTATATTCTTTATACCATATGACAACTCTTCAAATACTTGAATAAAGCTATCATATCTCCTAGATTCTTCTTTCCTCCAGGCTGAACACTCTGAATTCCTTCAACTGACTTTCATGAGTTTTAGTCTCATTGTCCTGCATGAGCCTCTTAGCACTTTCCATTTTAGCAATGTTTAACTCAAACTGGAATGCTCCAAAACAAAAGCAAGTGTCTCTCAAGCATAATGTTGAAGATGAGACAGAGGGACTATTACCTTCTTATTCAAGAAAATTAACCCTCTCTTACTGAAGCCTCAAAATAATATTAGCTTTTTTGGCTTCCATGTTACATGATGGATTCAAATTAGCTTGTAATTCACTAAAGCCCTTAGGTTTGTTTGTTTGCTACATAATCATGGATTCTTCATCTTGTACTTTTGATGTTTACTTTTTCTTTCTTAGTGGAAGACTTTGCATTTATATCTTTTGAAATTCATCTTGTTTGATTAAATCCAATATTCTAGACTTTGAAGGTTCTCATGTGCCCTGATTTCCACACTGAATTTCAGTTTAACCCTCCCATTTTTAAGTCATTGCAAATTTGATAAATATTCCAATGCTTTTGCCCAAACCATTGATTTCAAAAAAAGTTAAGCAAGAACATATCTTTGGTGGTTTTTACTAGAAATTTCCTGCTATGATGAAATCAAACCCATTGAGAATTACTTCTCTTTGAGTCTGATCATACAAGCTTTCTGAATCTATTAATGTGATTATCTAATTCATATATTCTCTATCAGAAGAGTATAAGAAGCTTTTATCAAAAGCTTTTTGAAAATCTAGGAAGCAAATTTGGAACCAGGCATCTCTGCCTTTTCTATATCATCAGTTATCATCATCATATCCACCCCAAGGAAAGATCCTACCCCTTATTCTGTCCTCCTTTTTCTCTCAATAAAGATTTAAAACCCATTTTGTTGTCCTTAATTTCCCTTATCAGCCTCATTTCATTCTGAATTTTAGCATTCCTGGCAATATTTTTATAACCAGAACATACCATTATTTTCATCCTCTGCTACCTAGTTTTGTTTCTACCTTCTGTATACTTCTTTTTAAAAATAAGTTAGTTGGTGAGTTTCCAGTGCATCCACATGGGTCTCTTCTGACAAATTTCATTTTTATTTTTCTTTGGAAATCTTTCTCTTTATATCTTTTAGATTTCATTCTTGAATATCTCCCATCTCTCTCCCCTGGACTGAAGTCCCTTATAGAATTTTAGTATAAAGAACACATTCTATCCTTCCTCTGAACTGCTTTAAATATATTTCCAAAGTCTTATGTGAATATAGATTATCCCTGAATTTCCTTTTCTCTATCACTGATTCTAGGAGGAAGTGATCACTTCTTCCCAAGACACCTATCATTTCTTCCCCAACAGATAAATCTTCCCTGTTAGTGAGAACAAGATCCATAATTAAATTTTCCTTGTTGGTTTCTTCACCTTTTAAAGGATGAGATTATTACTAGAGCAAGCCAAAAAGTTCTACCCAGAGATTGCTCATTGTGCCAAAAAGAGAACTGCTCTAGATATCTGAGTTGCTGGTCTCCCACTTTTACTCTACCAAAACCTTTTCATCTATTTCTTAGTTCTGTGTAGATGAACTATATAGTATGTTGTCTCTCCATTGTCCTTTATCCAAATGATCTCTACTATGCTCACTTCCTTTAATCACCTGGTTTCTTGATGCCTTCTTAATATTACCTTCTTTTCCCCCATTCCTATTTACCTATAAAGTTTTTTGGAATAAAGTATAGCCATACAGAGCCAAATAACATCATAGGTTTCATACACCAAGTCCCATGATATTTCTGAGACCCAATTGCCTTCTTGTAATAGTAACTTGTATTAATACCTTTGAACTAATGTCTGGGCATTTGTATGTAAACCTTTGAGCTTAGGGTCTCTCTTGCTGGCTCCTTTTTTGACTTTTGCCACTGTGTGTCTCTATGTCTATTCCTCCTTCATTGTAACTACTCTCTATGACTGTAATTTTCAACCAGTAATCCAGTCAGTGCCTATTATATTTAAGTGCCTATTATATATCAAACATTGGACCAAATGATGGGGATACCAAAAAAAAAAAGGAAAAGACAGTTTCTACCTTCAATGAGTGAATAATCTACTGGGAGAAACAGCAAACAAACAAACATGTACAAAGTCTAGAGACATCTGGGGAGTTTCCAAGACCCTTCTAGAAGCACTATGAGGTCAAAATTATTTTCACAATACTAAGATATAATATAGTAATTGTGATATAATATGGCAAATGTTGATAGATATAATCCACATAAACAAAAGTATTATGGGAGGGTTCTAATAATTTTTTAGAATGTAAAGTGCTGTAGATACCAATAAGTTTGGGAACTACTGATCTAATATATATCCAGATTTAGGGATATGCAGAGACAGTCTTCTCCTTCCCCTTTTAGTCTGAAGCTTTCTTCATTAGAATTACAAATACAGTTTTGGCATAAATAACTGTGAAATGCATATATACCAGTTTTTGTTAGGCATACTTCATTTTTTTTTTGCCAAAAGTCTGTTGTTCCCACTATTTTAAGCCATGGTCCAAAAGTCCAATTTCCATTCTCAAACATCATCTTACTTAGCTATTTATTTTCCAAATCAAATTTTCTTTTCTGCATCACTTGCCATTGCTAGACAGCAATAAGGAAAACACAAATGGGTCTCAAGTTCCTTTGCAATCTTTGGCAATATTTTTAAATTTTCTTTTAGTAGTATTACTTGACCTCACATGAATCACTAATAATGGAGAGTTGTCATCCATTTTCATAAGTCTTGATAGCTTCTTCCCTATACATACCCTAAGAAAATAGACTTCCCTTTTTTGGTTATCAGGACAACTTCTCATTATTCCTAAAGAGGGAATCAACAGCTACAACTATATTGGCTTCTCTTCATCTGATCTATGAATAGTCTCTTTCCTGATTGTTTCAGTGATTCCACTGTTGTTGTTCAGTTGTATTTGATTCTTCATGACCCCATGGATCATACTGTCCATGGTTTTTTGTTTTTGTTTTTTTCTGGAAAGATAATGGAGTGGTTTGCCATTTCCTTCACCAAAGAATTAAGGCAAACAGAAGTTATGATTTGCCCAGAGTCACACAGTTAGTGAGTGTCTGAGGCTGGATTAGAACTCATGTCTTCTTAACTCTAGGCTCAGTACTCTATCCACTGAACTACCTGGCTTTCGGTGGTTCTAATAGAGCTTTTTTTTCGCTTGCTCTCTCTCTCTCTCTCTTTCTCTCTCCCTCTCTCTCTTTCTTTCCTGCTTTGTAACTTCCTTCCTTCTTTTCTTCATTCTTTTTTTTTCTTTTTGAGACATTCTAAATATCTCTCTCAGATGTAATCATAATCTATTGACACAGAAACTTTAGCCTTCTCCATATTTTAGGTTCTCTCCTCCCCAGGCAGCCCGATAACCCTCTATTCCCACCATATTGAGGCCATACTTAATGGAAACACATGATCAAACCTTAGTCCTACTTATAGTTCAGTTCTCCCAAACTCAAGCAGCAGCCACTACTGGAAAATGCCACCACTCCCTCAAATCTGCTAATTTGGTTGTTTATTTTTAGAACTCTAAGAGTACAGCTTTTCCTTTTCCTTGTCATCTTTTGTAACATACTTATCCTCTCCAACCTCCCACAAGGGTGTCTCCCTTCTTCCATCTCATATTACTTTCCCCCCCTTCATTAAAGTCTTTAAAAAACATCAGCCCTAGCAAACTGGGATTTGGAGAGGTATTCCTCACAGCCCTCCTATTTCACTTCCCAGAAAGTGGCCTAACTGCATTTGTAGAAAAGCTAACTGGGCTACTGGGCTCTGGTATAAATCTTATACTTATTGTAGACCGCTTCACAGTTTTTCCTTTTTTTTTTTAATAATGGTTGGGATTGAGGCAGGTGATAAACTGTTTAAAGTTAGCACAATGTATGACATGATCTCTAAAAGGTCCATAGGGAAAAGGACTTTTTTTTGTAAAAAAGTATTTACAACAACATTTTTTGGGGGGTAGCAAAGAATTAGAAGTTGAGGAGATGTTCATCAATTGGGAAATGGCTAAAAAAAACTGTAGCATTTGTTTGTGATGGAACAGCATTGTGCTATAATAAATGATAAACAGAATGGTTTCAGAAAAACCTAGAAAAACTCACATGGACTGATGGGGAGGGAGGTGAGCAGAACCAGGAGAACATAGTATACAGTAACAACATTGTACATGACCAATGACTTAACTATTACCATCAATTCAATGATCCAAGTCAATCCCAAAGGACTTTTGATGAAAAAATGCCATCCTCCTCCAAGAGAAAGAATTGATAGAATCTGAATGCAGATCAAATCATACTCATTCATTTCATTCATTTGTGCCTTTCTTTCTTGCTCTTTTTATTTTTTATTTTTGGTTTGAATTTTTTCCACAAAATAACTAATATGGAAATATGTTTTACAAAATTAAACATACATAACCTATATCAAATTGCTTATCTTCTCAGGGAGGGAGGAGAGGAAAAGAAAGGGAAAGAATCTGGAACAAAAAAAAATTTAAGTATGTGAAAAATACTTTTAAATAAAATATTAATTAAAAAATAATATAAAGGGGGCGGCTAGGTGACACAGTAGATAGAGCACCAGCCCTGGAGTCAGGAGTTCCTGAGTTCAAATCCGGCCTCAGACACTTAATAATTACTTAGCTGTGTGGACTTAGGCAAGCCACTTAATCCCATTGCCTGGCAAAAACCTAAAAAAAATGATATAAAGACCCATGGGATCTCAGAGTCAAAAATTCTATTATACCAATAGATGGTAAAACAATCTAGAACTTCTTAAATTTCAGCTTTAAGGTGATGTCTGCCCAACTCTGCTGCTCTCAGTATTTCTACTAAAGGGTTGGCACCCTTCCCATCTGCCTGGATCAGGTCATGGTCTGTTTTAAACTAGAGAAGGGACTGATGTCTAAAAGTCTCATAAACTACCAGAGAGAGTAATACAATAACTCTATCTCATCATTTTGAGGATCTAGAGTACTTCTTAAGAGAAGGATGGGAGAGGAAGTATAACCACTTTCATTATGAATCTCCCATTTTACCCATTTTATAACATCACAGAAAGTGGAACTTAAAAGTTAGAAATAATCTAGTGAAATCCTTTCATTTTATGGGTAAGATTAAAGGATAGATTAAGGACTTGTCCAATATCACATAATTGGTAATGAGTGTGGGATAGAAGTCTATATTATGGGAAAAAAGTCTATATTATGAAATCCTCTATTTCACATTTGACCTTCAGGGTTGTGAGGGTGATACTCCAAGATAGGAAGAAATTCAGTTTTCATTCTAAAGAATTCATAAAATTCAACCCTCCCCCCATTCTAATATGTAATTTCATGCCTTTGGGACCCTGAGGTTGGGGACTGGGGGTGGGTGGGGAGAGAGCAGCGAGGGAACTCATATTTTTCAAGTGGTGGGGAAAGAACGCTTCAGTAGCTTAGTCCCTGGGCTTCCTCCTTACCAACCTTATCATTAGAAGAATTTACTTGGCTTGCTGTGGATGGGAGGTAAGGGTGGGGGGTTGGGGAGTCCCATCTGGTCTGTTATCTAAAACACTGGGACTCTAGGAGAGAACTCACTTTTTATAGTGCTTTCCTCATTTACTCATTTCTATAATACAGTGAGATAGTTAGCAAGTCAACAAAGATTTGAATAGTTGTTATGTTATCCTAGGGGGTGACTAGGTGGCACAATGGATAGAGTGCCAGCCCTAAAGTCAGGAGGATATGAACTCAAATCTACCTAAAATATTTACTAACTGTGTGATCCTGAGCAAGTCATTTAAGCCTATCTTTGTTTCCTCATATGTAAAATGAATTGTAGGGGGAAATGATAAACTTCTCTAGGATTTTTATCAAGAACATCTAAGAAATAAAGTCACAAAGCATCAGACATCATTGAAATGACTCAACAACAAGAATAACATGTAAGTCTAGACAGCACTTATGGCAAAGTATTGGACCTATAATAAGGAAGACCTGAGTTCAAATCTCTGCTTCAGTTACTTACTGGCTATATTTTTGAGTAAATCACTTAACTACTATCTCAGTTTCCTTATCTATAAAATGGGGATAATAGTCCCTACCTTCCAGAACTGCTGTGAAGATAAAAATGAGATTAGGTTTGTAAAGCATTTTACAAACTCTAAAATGTTATATAAATGTTAGTTGTTATTTTTATATGCCAAGCACTAAGTAAAGTAAATACCAAAAATCAGCCATACAAAGAAAAAATTTAAAAACAGTAGAGATGATAGAGAAATAAATAGATAAACAGATGGATAGTTAGATTGGGAGACAGAGAGGGACAGAAAGGAGGAGGAGAGAGAGACAGAGAGACAGAGAGAGACAGAGAGACACAGAGAGAGAGAGAGAGAGAGAGAGAGAGAGAGAGAGAGAGAGAGGTGAAAAAAGAAAGTGAGAGAAAGAGAAGAAAGAAAATGGGAGAGAGAGGACAGAGAGAGAGAAAAAAGAGGTGTGAGAGAGAGGAAAAGAGAGAAATGAGAGAAAGAAAGGAAAAAGAGAAAAGAGATAAGAGAGGGAGAGGGAAAGAAGTGAGAGAGAAAAAAGTGAGGAAAGAGAGAAAAGAGAGAAGTGAAAGAGAAAGAGAAAAGAGGTGAGAGAGAAAAAGAAACAAGTGAGAAAGAGTGAGGGAAAAAGAAGAGAGAGAAAAGAGGTGAGAAAGTGAGGGAAAGAGAAGAGAGAAGTGGGAGAAAGACAGAACAAAGAGAGAAAAGAAGTGAGAGAGAAAGAGGGAGAGGGAGAGGAGAGACAAGTGAGAGAGAAAGACTGAGGGAAAGATTGAAGAGAGGGAGAGATAAAGAGAGAGAAGTGAGAGAAAAAAGATGAGAGAGTGATAGAGCACCAGCCTAAACCTTTATTAAATACTATTTGCCAGGGACTGTGCTAAGCCTTGGAGAAACAAATATAATCAAGAAAGGCCCTCAAGGGGCTTACATTCTAGTGCTTTCATCCTCATTTTACATAAAAAGAAACAAATAGGAATTTGAAATGACCTGCTGAGTAAGTGTCTGGGGCAAGGTTTTTCTTTATCCCATTAACTACATGATGCTGCTCAGATCAGAAGGTTTTCCTGTGGCTGCTCCTCCGACTTCTCCCCTACCTGACAAAGAGAAAGTTAAGTGCATCTGCAGCCAGCATATTCCATGAGGCCCCAGGCTCCACTGATAGATAGATCACGTCTCTATCTGGGAGCCCGTGCCTAGGCCGCCCCCATATACATGCAGTCATACTTGGTTATAAATATCTATATAGTGCAATACCAAATAATTGTGGAGCATATTTCACCCTGCCTGTTGAACACATTGCAAAAAAGGAATTGATCCCCGCTGTTTCATTTATTAGATGGTGTAATACCACAAAAATCGTTTCCACAATATCCCAAACTAAATCATTTATTCTTGACAAAAATCCAATAAAGAGCTCAATCCTTCTCTATAGGCAGATAAAGAGCAGATTAATGGGGCTGCCTAGATAAAAAAAAATCTGGGAAAATGAAAGCCAGATAGAGAGAGAAGGTTCCTTTCTGCCACCTCACTTTCCCAAGATTGCCTCAGCTCAGGGTTTTATTACCAAAAGCCTCCTAAGTATTACAAGCTAATCCGTAAATCCCAGCCTAGTAAAATATGTGACGGATTTGTAAATTGTGCTCTTTACAAATCTGATTGAACTTTTCTTTTTCCTTTTTAGTTTTCTCATTTCCTTCCTACCTCTCTCTCAAGTTTCCCCCAACTCCTGTCTCTCTGGTGGCTTATATGGAGCCCTAGCCTCAATTCTATTCCTGTTCAGCTTGTTTCCTGACCCTATTCTGACTTGTGCTATTGAAGGCAGAAATTTTTGGTGTTCTCAGACTCAGAACACTGACTGATTGGGGAGGTTTGAGGCCCTGCAAACATTAAATAATGATATCAAAAATATGAAGAAATTCTTGTGCATTTGAGGCTGCAATGTCAGAATTGTGCCAAGCTGACCCTAAAAATACTAAGTTCAGAGGCCAAGGTGGGAGCTGGGGGTTGGGGGTTGTATACTTTTTTGAGTCCCTTGGATAAGGAAATCAAAATGGCTCACTCATCATCACAGAACCAGAGAGAGAGAAAAGACCTGTGAATGGCATCTTATCTAGACCTTGGCCTTAGGGCAACTGAATATCTTAATCTTTCCAAAAAATCCCATCCACTGTCTGCTGTCTGCCTAAAGATCTCCCATGTGACCCATTCCAGCATTTTGTCAATAAGTTTTCCTTTATGTTGACCTACCACCAATATCTGTTCCTTTAATTTAACCCTATACATTACCTTGTCCACCATGGGCAGAGACATGGAGTGCCATTCTTCTCAAAATTCTATCCTATGTATACTGAAAAAGCAATCAATTGATTTTATCCCTGAGCATCCTTAAAGGTCAAACCAGCTTATTCCCTGAGTCTTTTGAGATAAGATTGATAAAAGGTAGTGGGATGGTGAAGGAAGAAGTAAAATATCCCTAATTTAGTTCCTCTCCATCCCTATCTCCTGCTTTAGCTGAGTCTTGGGTGTAAGCCTAGGCCACCAAAAAGGAGCCAGTAGTTAAAAAAAGAAAGAAAAGAAAAGAGAAGAAAAAAGAAAAGAAAAGAAAAGAAAAGAAAAGAAAAGAAAAGAAGAGAAGAGAAAAGAAAAGAAAGAAAAGAAAGAAAAAAAGAAAGAAAAAGAAAGAAAAACAACTGCAATGCAGATGATGGTCTAGGGATCATATCTCTTTTCTGCTTAGCATGTGCCTGAGATATTATGAGTAAACATAAATAAATTCAAGATTTCCAGCCCTGTAACTCTAATGGAGGAAATTCACTATCTTTTTTCTGGAGATGCTCAAAAAATGGAGACAGTCCATCCCACTGGGGCTAAGAAGAAGAAAATGTCAGACAAAGAAAGACCTGAGTTCAAATCCTGTACAAGATCATTCCTTGGTCAAAAGTAAAAGTTGTAGTAAAGGAGAAGTGTACCCAACTTCTAGATCAGATAGACATGAGAAATATTTTTCAGGCTTGCCAGCGTTTACAATGACCATATCTTCCTATCTGTTTTTTTTTTTGACTTAGGACTAGTTTAACATAAAATTCTACCACCCTCATATGACTTCTTACCTTAATAATAAGGATAACAATTATAACTATTCACAATTCCATAGCACTTTTCAGTTTATAAAGAACTGTTTATCAGAAAAAAATGGTGAGGTTAGTAGTACCAGTGTTATTGTAATGTGAATGCTACTTAACTCTGAATTTGCATGGATTAATGAAAAAGAGGCCTGGATTTGGAGACAAAGTATCCAGGTATAAATCTCAGTTCTGCCACTTATTACCTGCAGGCCATTTAGCCTCTTTTTAGATTTCTTAATCTCTTTTAAAAAAAAAGGGAGGGGTAAACTAGAAAGCCTCTAAGCTTTCCTTCTAGCTTTAAATCTATGATCTTATGATCTATGATCCTATTACTAAGTTCAATAAGGAATAATTTAGATGATAAATGTACCTCATTTGGCTTGAGCCCCCATCCTAGCTCAGATGGGAGTTTCTAAGGGCATCTAAACTCAATCTGTACCATGCTAGCAGATCAGACAAGAAACATGCATTATATGAGCAAAATATCCAATAGGGAATAAAACTGTTGGTAAAGAAATAGGAAAATAATCTCAGCATACACATTCTGGAGATTAGGTCTCCATTCCTAAATGAAAAGTGAGAGATATAATTTCCTTTGACATTCACATTCTGCTATAGGAAGACCATAGCCAAGTCTCTGACATGGCTCAAATGAAGATTTGGAAGCTCTATTTATGCTGTATGGGAATCTGCATTGGATCATCCACCAGTCTCCACCATGTCAGTGACAGTTTTTGGTCCCATTGATTTAGATCTCCTCAGATTGTTCTTGGAAGCCCAGTAAAGTTTGCACACTGCACCAGACAGAGCCTTGATGGTCTTCTCTTTCTTCTTCATGTAGTTCACCTCTTCTTGGAATTTATTGTCCTCCTGATGTAATCACCCTGCACTGCAGGCGCATAGTTGCACAGTAATTTAAACTCTGAGAACATTAATCAGACTTGTCCTTGAAGCCAAGAGCCTCAGGGGAAATGCAGTCCTTTCCTTTTGCAAATGCTTCTGTTACATCTTTCCATCTTGCTCCCCCCCACCCCAAGCTTGTGAAACACTTTGTCAAACTCTCTACAAAAATCTTTACTCTCATATCTGCTTAGTCAGTCCTCAAGCTTCAAAAAGAAATGGAATCCTTTCCCTCCTTCAACTATCTCTATTATATTTGAAACTGGGGTTTGATCAAAGGATCCCTTTTCAAATTCATTTAATGAATTTGCAATATGTAAGGAACAGGTAATAGAGAAGATGAGATATTAGGGTGCATCACATTAAAGACTTTGAGTAGCTCATCATCAAAGTGACAAATACAACCCTTTCCATATTAAGACTGACTTATTTGTATATGAAATGGTTAGAAAACTTGACTGTGGATGGGAAGTAGCAGTTGACTTACCTTTTGGGTAAGAATAAACTCAATGAAGATTTAAAGATAGGGGAATAGAGCTTTGGAGTTTCTTAGGTTGTTTGTCTTTCATTCTCAGAGGACCATGAGATCAGTCTCAAAGAGGACCATGACATTCAAGGAGATGATGCCATGACATTCAAGTGAAATGAATTTAAGTGAGGGAGGGCTATGCAAAATTACTAAGTCAGTTAAAAAGGAAGAAAATTCTTGAGCACATTTCTGGAGAGTTCAGCAAGGTATGAGCTCCCCCAGTTTTTCTTACAGCAAAAGTACAAATCAGTGTCCAGTGGAGAGGGAGTGCAGCCTTAGAGCTGAAGAGTCAAATTAATGAGAGAAGACTCCAGAGCAAAGGCTCCTGCTGGTCCTGTGGTATAAGTCTTAGTTATCTCTGAGAGACTATAGAGATTTCCTAAGTCAGAAAACAGCAGGCACAGAACCTATAGCCAAGCTTTGGAGTCACACATGCAATTTAGGAGTAGGAACTTAGAATGTGAGATCCACTTGAGTAACTTGCCCAATATATGCTAGTCCTTTTTATCCTTCATTTTTTGAAGAAGACCTCAGCATCAAGGATGAGAGGCTATGATAAGCACATGGATAGAATTTAAGTGAGGGGGTGCTATGCTAAGTCATCAGCTTCACTTTCTCCTCCAGAGTCATCTAGGTCCAGTGGCCAGATATGAATCAGGATAATTGGAGATGGCCCTGGATTCGAGGCAGAATTAAATGACTTGCAAGTGTCTAAGTCTGAGTCAAACTCCTGTCCTCCTGATTCTAAGACTAGTGCTCTAAAAGAATTGAAATTAGGGGAAAGAGGAAGTAGAGACCACAGTACCAGATATGGTGGGTACCTGGGTCTCAAATGTTTCCTATGTGTGTGCCTCTCTACCTGTGAATACTATGCATATATCCACTCTTCCAACTTGATGCTGTGTGTATATGTGGGAGAATAAATCACAGATTTATGGTAAAAGGATTTTATTACTACTATCCTTACTCTTCCATTTCAGGAAATGTCTCCTTTTTGAACTAAATGCATCCTCTAACTAGAAACCATGTAAACATGTGGATGGGACTCATGAAGTATAAAGAGTGTAGCTCCACAGAATACTTTGGACCTGATGAGGCTATCCCCCAAGGGGATCCATCTGACAGTTGTAATGGGAGAGAGGATTATCTTAAAGAAACCTTTTCTTTATTGTTTTCAATTTATAGGTGAGGAAATTGAAGCCCAGAGATATTAGCAACTTGTTCAAAAATCACATAACTCAAAGAAGAAGCTAGTAGAAGCTACTTCTTAGGATCCAAAGATGAAGGTTTTTCCCATGATATCATCATATAAATAGGAGCAGGAAAAATAGGGATGACAATAGAGATGAGGACAAATATACTATGCTGGCAGGTGAAGTAGAACCAAAAGACAGTAAGGAACCATTTTTACTTTTGAGGGCTGTTAGCATCAGAAGAAACATCACCTTGCCTAGGAACTTTTAGGAAGAGAAGAAACTTTCATTTGACCTGAAAAGTCCTATATAACCTGTGATTACTTTTCTTTATAAACTTGAATACTCAGTTTTATTAGTTCATCATTAGCCTTTTATCTCCTGTTTCCTATTTCTGGCACTTTAAATATTTATCTCAGCATCCCAGAGAGTTGCCTTCTATCAATTTGCCCTTTACCTACTCCCCACCATCCTAGTAATGTATGGTTCAAAGAATGATATCTTTCATATAGCATATAGTAGGTATTTAATAAGCACATGATGATTGATAGATCCTCTAACTTTCACATAGACCCTAATCTTAGAGCTGTACCCTTTCCTTTTGGATTTTAGAGTGGGAGATGAAATACTTCCTATTATACAACTGATTTGTTGAGGGGAAGGAGAGAGAGAAAGAAGCAAATAAAGTTCTCTGCTGTTGTTCAGTTGTTTTATTTGTGTCTGACTCTTGGTGACCCTATTTGGGGTATTCTTGGCAAAGATATTGGAGTGGTTTGCCATTTCCTTCTCCAGATAAGGAAACTGAAGCAGAGTTAAGTGACTTGCCCAGGGTCATACAGTCTAAATAAAGTTATAGGTCTCCAAAGGGCAGTAAGGAATGAAGAAGAGCCATGGAGCCCTAATCTACTTTGTTATTTTTAAGAGCATTGAGGGGAAGAATACCAAACAGAAAGTAACAGTGGCTAAAATATTGATTGATGACCTGACATGGGAGGAGAATGAGATTGGTCTGTCTGATGAAAGTCACTCCTACTGGTGGGGAATGGGTTGAACTATGATATTTAATAAATATATTTGGTGAATTTGAATTGACAAGGTCCTCAGATGAGCTGGAAGATGAATACTTTCTGCCTTTCTTAACTACTTATCTATCCTAATCTCTCTGAAAGACTCAAAATCAAGATTCCATAATAGTATCTTAGTCAAAGTCATTCCACCAGCTTTGTTTCAATTCTCTTGAAATTCCTCTTTTCTCCCACATTTTCCTTCTTGCCATCCTATCCACTTCAGAGACAGGACACCAGAAAAAGAGCATTTCACAAGCAAGTTCTTACCCCTTTAAATAAAAAAAGAAAAAATACATATAATTTTTTAATATAACCACCTCATTACCAATGAATAATTTACTGTGGTTTCATTCTATAGAGCAAATTTTGCCTAGGCTTTCATATATCATTGATAATATCCCTCATGAGGCAGATAGGTGATAATATCTTTTATGATATTAGGTAGATTGGACACTAGACAGAGTTAGGGAGACCTAAGTTCAAATTCTGCCCCAGATATTTACTATGTGATCTTGAGAAAATAATTAAACTTCTTTGTGCCTCACTTTCTTTATCTATTATAAAATTAATAAATGACTATAAAATATGTATAAACTACTAAATAATAATAATGAGGGAATGGACTTGATGACCCATAAGCTCTCTTCCAGCCTAAATCTCTGTTCCAACATCAATGTGAGCAAAATGGAAAAATTGTGGAATGAATGATGGTACCAGAACTGGTTGAAAAACTGAATGCAAAATGGTCTCCAATCAGAAAGTGATTTCCAATGAAATGCTGCAGAGCCCTTTCATTGGCCCTTGCAGTGCCTTTTTTTTTCCAGTGATGTGGTTGAAGGCAAAGATGGAGTGTTTAATCATGTTTGTAGATGATATAAAGCTGGAATTCATAGTTAATGTGTTGGAATAGCAGAATCAAGATACCAAAAGATCTAAACAGATTAGACTAATGGTTTAAATCTAATAAGATAGTGATGAGGATGATGTTTGTCCTTTGTTCTTGAAGAAGAAAATAACATCGGGGAGGTGATGCCATGACAAGCACATGAATTAGATTTGAGTGAGGGGGATGCTGTGCTAAGTCACCAGCCTCACTTTCTCCTCCAAAGTCATCTAGGTCTGGTGGCCAGATGTGAATCTGGATGACTGGGGATGTGAAGCAGTAAGGGTTGTGACTTATCCAGTGTCACATAGCTAGTAAGTATCAAGTGTCTAAGGCTGAATTCGAACTTCTGTCCTCCTGACTCCAAGTCCAATGTTCCATCCACTGCTCCATCTAACTGCCCTAAAATGATGATAATTAACAGGTTTAAATGTAAAGTCTTCCACTTGGGTTTTTAAAAAATTAGCTGTACAGAGGCAGGAGGACTTGAGTTCAAATCCAACCTTAGACACCTGACACTCTCTAGTTGTGTAACCCTGGGAAAATCACTTAAAACTGATTGCCTCACAAAAAAAAAGAAAAGAAAAATTAAATGCACAAGTATAGAATAGGTGAGGTGTAATTAGGCAAGACCTCCTATGTAGAACTAAAATTCTTGGTAGACCAGAAGGCCAATGTTATAGTTATAACATTAATATTGCATTACTAGGAAGGAAAAAAATATATTTATTAAGTACCTACTTAGCACTGTGCCAAGAACTTTTTACAAATACTATCTCATTTGATCCTCATAAATACCCTGGGTGGGAGGAAGGGGCTGTTATTATCCTCTTTTACAGATGATGAGATTGAGACAAAGATAAATTGATTTGCCCAGGCTCACACAACTAGCAATCCAGATAAAGACAGATTTGAACTCAGATCTTTACTACAGATCCAGCTCTCTGTCCACTATATCACCTAGCTGTCAATCACATATAGAAAATGGTATTTAATTCTCGGAATCATCCCTTAGCAAGAAGATTAACGAGCTGGAGCCCAGAGGAGATTCTCCAAAGAAGTTAGATGAAAAGCCATGCCATATAAGAATTAGTTGAGGAATAGAGATATTCAGTCTAGAGGGCAATGACTGAAGTCTTCAAGTATTTGGAAAACTATCACATTAAAGATTGCACATGTTTAATTTGACTCCAGAGGGAAGAAGTAAGATGAATAGGTAGAATTTGCAGGGAGTTGGTTTTCAGTTCAATAAAAAAGCAAAACCTCCTAACAATTAAAGCTATCCCAAAAAAAGAACTGTTTTAACTCTGACAATGGTGTTTTACTTAGGTCTTCATTTTGGTAAGAGACAGTATTCAAGGGTAGCTGGATTGTTCTAGATTCAAGGTTCCTAGGTTCCTAATTCTCTAAAGTTCCCGCATGACATGCACAAGAAATAAGGAGTAAATGATGATATAAGTGGTCCCCAGGACATGTTTATTGGAATTGTACCAACTGAATTCTCTCCTGCTTTTCTCTCCCTAAAAAGAATTAGGCTGTTAATACTATAACTTTGATTTTAATAATGCCCAAGTTTCTTTTATGCTTTCCCTTCCTTTCTTGTGAGTTTTTCTCCCTTAGTTCTAATTCCTTTTTTACAACAAGACTAATATGGAAATATGTTAAACACATGTACATGTTATACATATATATCTTTTACCAGAGTGTTCACCACCATGGGGAGGGGGAAGAAAAGGGAGGGTGGTAGAAAAATGTGGAACTCATAAACTTGGAAATGAATGAATGTTGAAAGTTACCTTTGCATGGAATTAAGGGAAAAAATAAAAAATAAAAATAAATAATGTAGAGGTATCTTTCTCACAATTTCCCTCAATCTGAGGAACCCTTATCTAAAAGAAAGGGCAATTAAGTAGTACAGTAGATAGGGTGCTGGGTCTAGTGTCAGGAGTCTTAACTTGCTGACTTCAAATCCAACCTCAGAGATTTACTAGCTATGTGACCCTGGGCAAATCAATTAATCCTGTTGGCCCCAGTTTCCTCACTCTGTAGAATAAGCTGGAGAAGAAAGTGGCAAACCATTCCAGTATCTTTGTCAAGAAAACTCCAAATGAGGTCACAGAGTCAGACATGACTAAACAACCTCAAAAAGATAAATAGATTTCATAGAGACCCTTAAAATCTCCATTTTCCCTTCCAACCTCTTCTTTTCAGCAGTACTGATAAAGGAGAGAGTTACCTTGAGCCAACGTATCTCAGGTGGAAGGCGGGGGAGAGATATTTCCAGTATATTTTATTTACTAAACTTCCCTAGCTCCATAATCACCAACTCCACTCAATATTTTATTCTTGTTGCACCTGCTCAGACTGCAGGACTGCAGGCACTTTTGATAAATGGATTGAAAGGTTTGTCTAGTTTTTCTGAAGCTTCTATGAGTACTTCTGTATCTTCCACCAAAATCATATTTCCCAACTCCTACAGTGACTTATCTCCCCATTGATTCTCCAATTCTCAGTTGCTCATTCTTGTTTTCTCTCTCTCTCTCTCTCTCTCTCTCTCTCTCTCTCTCTCTCTCTCTTTCTCACACACACACACACACACACACACACACATGCTCAAAGACTCACAATTAAATAATTATGTAAGTCTAAACATGTAAAATATATTTCCTTGGATATAAATTCATCCACAAAAATTTATTAAGCACCTACTATGTTCCAGATACAAAGCCAAAAATAGTAAGTTAATATGTATATAGAACTTTAAGATTAATAAAATACTTTTCTCATATTTTTTATTTGATGCTCACACCAACCCAGGGAAATAAAGACTATTATTATTCCCATTTTACATAAGGAAACTGAGGCTGAAAGAGTGTGCATAGTCACACAGCAAGCAAAGGCCTGAGGAAGATTTTGAGCTAAGGTATTTCTGACCCCAAGTCCAACATTCCAACCACCAAATCATCTAACTGCCTCCAGACATTAATGATAGAAATAAAAAATACTGAAACTATCTCTACTCCCAAGAAGTGAAAATGTCAATGAATCTATGATGGGGCTACTTTCTGAAACAGTGTAGGTTGCCACCCATCCATGCCTTCTTATTCTCCAGGATTCTTGTTTATGTCTGCCCACAAATCATAATGGAGGATTTGTGTCTATCTCTTGACATTAAGTGAGGACTGATAGAGCCTCTGGGAGATCCATCCCTCATCTTTGCTATAGGACTGTTCACCTCCTCTGTTGGTTGTACATCTCTCTCTCTCACATATACCACACTTAATCAATCAACAAATATTTTTTAAGTGTCCCAGACACTAGGTTCAACCTGGAGGGTAAGAATACAATGAATGAAACAATCTTTACTTAACAGAAGCTTCCATGGTTCATGGGAGAGGCAATAAGGACATATATAAATATATAATGAGAACACATACAAACACTTGCTTATTAAATTGTATACCACAGAAGTTCACATAGACATTCAGACTCAAATATGCTCATTTCTTCCTCATTGCCAGGGTTGGGTGTGCAGCACTCAGATGGATCTGGAAATTTCTCATAAAAATCTTTTAGTCCTCCCTTTGTACCAGAAGAGGAGTCTGAATTTTTTTCTTTTTTTTATGGGGTGTTTATAGTACCTTATTGGAAAATTTGGGTTAAGTATCATTCTGCCACCTGCTGACCCTCATGTCATCTGTGACTTCTGTAAAACTCTCCCCCCCAAAACATTTCCATTTAATTTCTTCAGCAGACTCTCAAAATATTGAAACCACAATGGGACAAGTTGTGGTGTAGAATTACACACACGCTCACACATGAGTACATACCTACCTACACAAATTCTTTTGTTTTCTATAGGAAACTCTTTTTCACACCCAGTTCCCCACCCCCAATATTCATGCTGTTGTCAAGGTGTGCAATATCTTTTACATGTGTTCTCTTCTTTCCTTAACTACCACCACCACCCTGGTGCAAGCCTTCATCACCACACCCCTGGTCTATTATAACAGCTTTCTGGTTGGTTTGCCTCCACAGATTTCTCTCCACTTCAGTCCAGCCTCCAATCAGCCGTCAAAGTGGTCTTCCTTAGGTGCAAGTGTGATCAGATTTTATAAAATTCTAGTGGCTCCCTTCTACATATAGGACCAAATAAAAATCTTGTGGTGTTCCAAGTCTTTCAAACATGAAGTCTTGCCCCACTCTCACATACACACCACCTTCTTATGCCCTTATACCCTCTCCACCTTGCCCCATATACTCTTCCACACAGTCTCACTGGGCTCCTTGTTACTCCTTGCACAAAACACTCCATCCCTCAACCTGAAGCATTTTCACTCCTGGAATGTTGTCCTTCCCCATCTAGCTTCCCTGGATTCCTTCAAGTACCAGCTAAAAATCTCACCATCTATAACAAACTTCTCCTAGTCACCTTGCAATTCTAGTGATTTCCCTCCATTGATTATTTTCAATTTATTCTGCAGATAGTTTGTTTATACAAAATTATTGGCATGTCATATCCCCCATTCAATTGTGATCTCTCAAGGGCAAAATTTTATGTGTTTTATGATTCTTTGCATCCTTGATGCTTATCACAGTGGGGAATGAGAGAACTTCTGGGAGATCCATCCCCTAAGTTCATTGATATTTAGTCTAGGTGGCACAGTGGATATAGCACTAGTCTTGGAGTCAGGAGGACAGGAGTTTGAATTTGGCCTCAGACACTTGACTCTTATTAGCTATGTGGCTTTAGGCAAGTCATTTAACCCTGATTGCCTTGCATCCAGGGTCACCTCCAGTCATCCTGATTCATATCTGGCTACTGAACCCAGATGACTCTGGAAGAGAAAGTAAGACTGGTGACCTAGCACAGAACTCCCTCACTCAAATCCAATTCATGTTCTTATCATGGCATCACCTGGCTGATGTTCTGATCTTCTTTGAAAATGAAGGACAAGGGGCGGCTAGGTGGCGTAGTGGATAAAGCACCGGCCTTGGAGTCAGGGGTACCTGGGTTCAAATCTGATCTCAGACACTTAATAATTACCTAGCTGTGTGTCCTTGGGCAAGCCACTTAACCCCATTTGCCTTGCAAAAAAACCTAAAAAAAAAAAAAGAAAATGAAGGACAAACATTAAGTCTCATCTAGTCTTAGTGGCCCCATTTGGGTTTTTCTTGACAAAGATACTGGAGTAGATTCCATTTCCATCTCCAGATAATTTTATAGATGAAGAAACTAAGGCAAACAGGATTAAGTGACTTGGCCACAGCTGGTATCTTGAGACTAGATTTGAACTCAAGAAGATGAATCCTTCTGCCTCAAGGCCTGGCACTCTACATACTTTGCCACCTGGCACAAAGAGAAGATTCACCGTGTTTTAGGAGAAACTAGGTTATTTGGTTCTACACTCTGAATTGACTAGGCAGACAGGAGGCTGACACAAAAGATGCATGGAACCATTAAATTGTTGCAACTCATTACTGGAAGCTCCTAAAAGGCTCTGAAGAGGTCTGTCCCCTTCAGTTGGCTGCAGTCACCGTCTCTACCTCTCTCCTCCTCCTCCTCCTCTTAGCAAGCCCAGGTCTGGCAGTTTTGTTAAGACAGCTGGGGGCTATGTCTCCACTAGCATCTGAAACAGCTCATGATCTGGGACCTGGTGCCCAGCCATTTCCATAAATAACTTTCTGTGGCTGGCCACCAGCCCTCCTGGTGATGTCATTGGCCCCAACCCAAATGATGATGTCATAGGCTTCCCTTCCACTCCCTCCCTCAAGGGTGGGGAGCATCAGTAAAAGAGGCTCAGCTATGTCTGCTGAGAGCTCACCGTGACTGGAACCTCATCTGCTCCCACTCAGATCAATACACATACCCTGCCAGCTGTGGATGGGTGATTTGGTTGTGGCAGCCAGCCTCCCTCCCTTCTCCATGGTGCGAGACATTGAAAAATTTCCTAACTTGTCTACTTCCTTCTCATGCTGCTGTTTCACAGAGTGTAAGCACTTTTATACCATATGTAATGTTATCATGGTGCTTCCATGTGGAACAATAGACAGGGGTCCTTAAAACTGGAAGGGGACAGAAACTAAATCCAGGAAAGAGAAATTACTTGTCCAAATCATTCATTCATTCATTCAACAATCACCTCTTGTATACAGTTATCCCTTTCACATTCTGACTTTCCCTATCTTGGATTCAATATATCACAGATTGGAATGAGAAATTAAATGGGAGTTTTATGGGAGTTTTGCAGAAGCCACTGATGACACATAAAGACCAGCAGATGATACAGAAAAAGTTTAGAAACTCAGAAATGCACAAAATATATGTATAATATTGTATAATATGAACATATTTTTCTTTTAATATTCTCTGGTAGGAAGAATCAAAAATTTTTATGCAAATTTCCCAGATTATGAGAGCACTAACTAGTCCTCTAAACCTTGTGAGGTAGAAGGGATAGCTGTACAAGAGCATAAGGGTAGGTAAAATGGGAGATACAAGATTTAGTTAGGACACAGTCCCTGTCCATATGGAGTTTGTGGTTTAGAAGAGAAATAAGTCATTTCCTAAGAATAGGACATTATAGATGAAATCCAAGAGACTGGAGAAAACCAGGAAAGTTCTCTAGAGAAGATAGATGTTGAGAAGGGCTTTAAAAAATGAGTAGAAATTCAACAGGCAAAGAAGTGGAGGAGCCCCCTTTAGTTGGTGATGAGACTGAGACAAACCCAAATGGCAGTTCAGTGCTCTTTCCTCTACATGGTAAAGCCTCTCTCTTATTTCTTAGGTGAGGACTTGCTGGAGGGTGGGTCATGCAATCATAATATTCTCTCCATGATTCACTTCTGCATAATCATTCAAATGTTCAGTCTTTTTTTTTTCACTGCCTCTCTCTGCCTCATCACCCAGTTCAAATGGTTTCTTTATGTTCTCATTGCCAGGACTGCTAACAATCCTCCTTAAAATAAGGAAAGTTTGGAATGGAGGAAGGAAAAGGTAAAAAAAGAACAATTTCTGGACGATTTCTGTCTGGGAAGACACCTTCAGCAGAATGAGTTCATATGTCCTCCTCCTTTTTCCTGCCCCATTCCACCTCCCACTCCCACCCCCAATCATTAGAATGATGCTCACTTCCTCCTGGGCTTCATAATAACTCACAATCCTTATTAAGTAGTCACATCAACTCAATTCATGATTGGTCAAGAGCTTGTACCTTGCAATTGCCTATGGCATCTTTATATCATGTGTGTATGTGTGTATGTGTATGTGTTTAGAAAAAGTACTACGGTATAAAATAGTCTGCATATTGCTCAGGACTTTGTCATTTAATAAATGTCTGTTGAATTAATATGAATTATCCATTATGATAGGAGAGGGACACTGGTCCTTGCTGCTCTTACAACTTTGCTGTTTTGTCCTAGAATTGTGGATGCCTTTGTGTCCTTTCCTTTTGAAAGTTTGAATGATTAGTGATACTGTCTGTGTGAATATTTCTTCTCATCCTCATCACAGGCAACTGGGTGGTGCAATGAATATGGAACTGTAATCAAGAAAAGCTATGATCAGATCTGGCATCTGATACTAGTTGTGTGACCCTGGCTAAGTCACTTAAGCTCTCAGTTTCCTCATCTGTATACTGTAATAAATCTCCCTGTAAAATAGAGATAATAAGAACAACTACCTCGTGAGGTTGTTGTGAGGGTCAAACAAAATGATTATAGGGTGCTTAGCACAGTGTCTAGCATATAGTAAGCTCTATATCAATATTAACTAAGAAGATAGAGTGTCGAACCTAGAGCCAAGCAGTCTCATCTATCCGAGTTTGAATCTAACCTCAGACACTGCATGACCCTAAGTCACTGAACCCTCACTTTGTCTCACTTTCTTCTTATGTCAAATGAGCTGGAGAAGGACACGACAGACTTCTCCAGTATATGTTTGCCTAGAAAATCCCAAATGGCATGATGAAGACTCAAATAAAACTAAAAAAAGGCTCAACAGCAACAACCAAGTGTTAACTTTTATTATACATGTGAGAACTTCTACACCAGCACAGGTCACAACCCCTCTACCTTTCATGAATTGTAATAACCCAAACCTTTATTATCCTGTGGTCAATCTACTGATGACCCTTTTTGCTCTTAGCAAGTTAGACTGGTACAAAGGAAACTGATACACAGTAATAGGATATAGAATTTTAAAAGATCCAGGAGATCATCTAGTCTTATACCACCCCCACCCTGCTCCCACAATTATACATTTTGAAGATAAGAAAATAGAAGCAAAGATGATAAAGCAAAACAAAACACACACAGAGATATACACACATATGCACACACGCAACTTTTTTTTGTAACTTGCTTAAGATCACTCAGGGAATCACTGGTAGAATCCAAGTCTTCTAATTCCAAATTCAGAGTTCTTTTTCCACTTTACCAAGCTCCCTAAATTGACCTACCACAGCATGTGTTTCACTGGCACAACCTCTACTTTCATAACACCCAGAAGTATTAAATAAGGATTCCTTCTCAGAGGAGTGAAAATAGCCATTAGCATTTAAATCAAGAGATTTTTCCAGTATTATTATGACAAGTTCTTAGGAAGCCTAGGACTTCTATTCTTTCAGAGCTTACTAGAAGAATACCCTGAACAGATTTATTAACATCTTTTGAATCTCAGTTTTTCTAAGTCTTATGTATGAGGCTAAATCTCTTTCAGGCACAATTTCCTCATTTGTAAAATGAGGATATATGTTTATAAGAAATATGTTGAAAAACTAGATGCAATATATAAGTAAAAATATTATATATTATGTATTATGCATGTATGTGTGTATGTGTTTGCATATACATATGCATATATGTAGATAGTTAATACTCCTTCTGGACTTGCCTTCCCAACTCCACTGACTGATTTCCCAAAAGATAGTTAACTATATCTTTTCTCCTCAGGTCTAATCTGGAAAGATTATAACTTCTAACAGCATGAATCACAAGTTCCTATCTGGAGGTGCTCCCCACAAGATCCTATCCTAATGCCAATATCAATCAATTAGATGATGCCAATGAATTTTCACAAAGAAATATTTACTAAAAAGGTATGCAAGGATAGATTAACTAGATAGCACAATGGATAGAGTGCCAGGTCTAGAGTCAGAAAGACTTATCTTCCTGAGTTCAAATCCAGCTTCAGATACTTTCTAGCTGTGTGGCTGGGCCAATCTCTTAACCCTGTTTGAATCTGGTTCATCATCTGTAAAATGAGAAGAAAATAGCCAACCATTCCAGTATTTTACCAAGAAAACCCCAAATTGGGTTATGAAGAGTCAGATAAAACTGAAAAATTACTAAATAATAAAAACGGAACCTCTAAAGTTCTTTCAATCTTTGAAGCTCATAAAGTTGTGATCTAGTCAATTCCTTTGCAGGATACATATTTCCTTGAATTCAGGAATGAATCAAACACAAAAGAGATAAAAAAAAAT
The DNA here is from genome assembly GCF_037893015.1 of Macrotis lagotis. NCBI lineage: Eukaryota > Metazoa > Chordata > Mammalia > Peramelemorphia > Peramelidae > Macrotis > Macrotis lagotis. The sequence goes on from NC_133659.1 coordinate 207,040,659, forward strand.
AGCGGTTCCATGTGTTTGTAGACACATAATTACTGGGTGAGGGGATAAGGAAACTCAGCCTGGGTTAACAGAAGTTATGGTCTACCTCAGAACAAAATGGACTAAGGGAAAGGTATATTGATCCCTTTGTGCAAACTCAGTTTGAGCTCCTTGCCTCCTAAATTATCCAGTTTTCTGGCTTCAAAGCCAATTAGAAGGCTGTCTACCACATACAAGGCAAATTTCTAATTCATCATCCACATATTAGACTGGAAGCAAGCAGAGAATGCTTGTATATATTTCAGGACCTGGATCCTTATTGGTCAGTTTCTCAATTTATATTATTATTACAATTTTTATTTCCATTGTTATTAATATTGAAAAGGATGACTTCAAAGGAGTATTTTCTCCAAAGGTATGTCTTCCTAGGCTTCTTACCTCCCACTTTTCCCTTTCCCAACTCATTTGATCCTTCTGTTCCCAGTAACTATTATTTCATAACATCTCTGTCCTTATTGACCAAATTAATTGAAAAGGCTGTCCACAATCAGTGGGCATTTTCTCTTCTTTCACTGTCAATTACTTTCCAATGTTCTCCTAGTTACAAAATTCATTGACTTTTCTAAGTTCTCATTCTCCTTGCTTCTCTGCTGTCTCTGATGCTATTGATAATCTCTAGGTTTTTGGATCTCCTTTCTCTCCTGATTCTTCTTCTAGCTATCTGACCATTTCTTCTCAATCTTCTTTCTGGTTCCTCCCCCTCGATCATGCCCTTTAATCATAGTTATCCCTCAGGATTCTGTCCTGGGTCCTCTTCTCTTCCCTATAATACTTCACTTAGTGATCTCATCAGTTCCCATGGATTTAATTACTATTTCTATGCTGATGATTCTTAAACCTATCTATTTCTTTCTATTGACTTCCAATCTTGCATCTCCAACAGCCTTTCAGATATCTCAAACTGAAAGTCCAACTCAACATGTCAAAACTGAACTCATTATCTTTCCCTCTAAACCTTCCCTCCTCATATTACTATGAGGGCAAATCATTCTACCAGTCCCCCATTATCAAATCTTCATATTCTCTCACCCCACCCTCCATATCCAATCTGTTGCCACAGTTCATTGAATTCATCTCTGCAACATCTCTCAAATATGTTTCCTTCTCTCCTCTGCCACTACCACTACCACTCTAATGCAGTCTCTTGCTTGCCTCCTTTCTTCTCACTTCAATCCATCCTCCATTTAGCCACCAGCAATTTTCCTAAAGCATAGATCCAACCATGTCATCCCCTTTCTCAACAAACTCCAGTGACTCCCTGTTATCTCTGGGATCAATTACAAAATCCACTGTTTGGCATTCAAAGCCCTTTATAACTTAACCTCCTCCTATCATTCCAATCTTTTTTCACCTTATTGCCCACCACATACTCTTCAATTCAATGACACCAGACACTAGCCTCCTGGTTGTTCCAAGAACAAGACCCTCCATCTCTCAGCTCCAAGCACTCTTTCTAACTGTTCCCCCATGCTGGAACTGTTTTCCCTCCTCATCTCTTCCTACTGACTTTCTTGGTTTCCTTTAAGTCCTAACTAAATCCTAACTTCTACAGAAAGCCCTTCCCAACCCTTTTTAATTCTAGTGGCTTCCCTCTTTTGATTGTTTCCTTTTTAATAGGGAATATATATATATATATATATATATATATATATATATATATATATATATATTTGTACATATTTGCTTGTGTGTTGTCTCCCCCATTAGATTGTGACTTGGGGATAGGGACTGTCTTGCTTTTTTGTATCCCCAGTACTTTGCACAATGACTGGTACATAGAAGATGCTTAATAAATATTTATTCATTTACTGACCCATTACTCCCTTTCCCCGCCATGGTCTTTTGCTTGGTGAATTAACTTTCCCTAAATTTTCCTAAGATTTCTGACCTTTAAGTGTAGAGTTCTGGGTTTTGTCCCTCTTTCTCACAAGAAAATGTTACCCCATGACCCAGTTCATAAAGGAGAAAACCAACCAGAGTGGTCTGGAGGAAGATGGATTCCCCTGTCTAGATGCTTGGAGAGGGCTGAGCCTCATGGTCAAACCTCATTCTCAGTAGGAGGAGCTGAAGATTCTTAACCCACTTTCTCATTTAGGGTCTTAGTCTTTTTTGTTTTGTTTTGGTCTTTTGCAAGGCAATGGGGTTAAGTGACTTGTCCAAGGTCACACCGCTAGGCAATTATTAGGTGTCTGAAACTGTATTTGAACTCAGGTCCTCCTAGTCCAGGTTCCATGCTCTGTTCACTGTGCCACCAAGATGTCCTAGGGTCTTTGTTTTTCCAAAAGAAATCAATGACCACCAATTTATTGATTACTAACTAACCTAATTAATAAATTGGTTATTAATTACCTAGAAAAAAATGTTACCCCATATATCATAAACACATAGCTCTTTGGGAAAATTCCTTTCTCTACCCTTTTGGAGTTTATTGGCTGTTTATGAGACCCAGTTTCCACTGTGCTTCAAAAGACCCCTATTTCACCTCACACTCAACACAGCAGTGAATATCAGTGGCAGGTCCAACCCCTGCTTGCTATCTCCCTCCCCAAGACCCATCGCCACCAATTCACATTGCCTCCAGCGTGCATTATCAAGGCTTTTTGACTCTTCCTCCACAGGATTCACTCTGAGTCTACTTAAAACTCAGTTACTGTCACCCCAGCCTCTGCCAGTTGGGAATTAATTCCCCAGGTTTCCTTCCACTGCATAAAAACCAAACTCTCTTTTTATGGTCTTTACATGTTCTGCCCTTTCATTTTATTCAGGTTCCTCTGGGCTCCTGGGGAATAAATAAATACGGTTTAACTTTTACTGGTGGTGCCTAATGCACTATATTCCTCTGGGAATGGTTTCAGCACTTAGATGGTACATAACTGAGGTTTAGGAAGAATAAAGCATCAAACTAGACCATCCCATCTTACCCTAAAGATCTTCATGGAATCTACTGCTGCTGACAATGAGCAGTGATGATCCTAGGTTTTCCCTTCTTCCTTCTTCACCTTTACCTCCCCCAACCCTTTGAGAATTGGTCAAACACTTCCTAGTTGGTCACCATTTTCCTAGGATTATTCCTGTCTATCCTACTGCCTTCCTTCTCTTTTGCCTTACAACTCTAGTGAAACTCTTGTGAAAGCTATTTGCAAGGAAAAAGAAACAATAGGTATAGTATCCCAACATAAAGAGACACTCCTTTAAGCAGAGTGGACGCACTTCAAAGGTTCAGGAAGCATCCAGGATCTTGGGCCATAGCTGCTCCCTTCATCATTGTTCAAAGTACAAGTGCTGCTAATTACTAATCAGAGCAATTAGTGGTGTTTGCAGGGAATAGAGCTCTGGGTTTAGGATTGGGAAGACTCATTACTACTCATCTTCCAGAATCTTCATCATAAGAAGAAATGAAGACTTCATCAGTTTTTCTAAAAGGAATAAACCTCCCAGCTTCAGACACTGCAGGTGAAATGGAGGAAGGTTTTGGAAGTTGGGTATAGCAAGGTGTATGAATGACCTGGGTCCCTAGCCACCAAGTCTGATTTAGCATTCAAATAGCAGGGGCCAAAAACTGCTGTTTGGGTACAAATTTCAGAAAGTCTTAAAAAAGAAGCAATAATTTCTGTTTTCATTTCTGGCTGCTTCACCTCAATTTTTCTGATCTTCTTCTCATTGATTTTTGAGCCTGATAACTATCATGACAACATTTTGAAATGGCAAGCAAGTACCTGACATTTATTTTTATGGAGGTCGTTTCACCTGTTTCTGGTCTCAGGTGCATACTACCTGTGTGACTATGGGCAAGTCACTTAAATATGTTTGCTTCAGTTTTCTCATCTGTAAAATGAGCTGGAGAAGAAAATGACAAACCACTAGCTATGTGACCCTGGAGAAATCACTTGGTGCTGTTTGCCTCAGTTTCCTCATCTGTAAAATGAACTGGAAAAGGAAATAAACCACTCCAGTATCTTTGCCAAGAAAACCCCAAATGGAGTCATGAAGAGTCAAATGTGACTGAAACAACTGAACAAAAGCAATAATTACTATGGGTTTCCAAGCAAATAATTTGTTTCCTTGTCTCAGATCAGGCAATACCAATGTTTGAGGACACAGCTCGTACAACTGTACCTTGAGAGAATACTGTCCCAGACGGAGACTGTCTCCATCACCACCATGCCATACCTTCCATTCTTCTTTACTCAGCATACTCCTTAGCTGTATTAATCTCCTTGGATTCAGATCATCATTCAATATCTTTCCCATTTCTTACCTATCTCTTTGGATCTACTTAATCTATGAGTTCCAAATTCATATCCTGCAGATTTTCTCACAAGATCTCAACTGAGACTAGATTCTTTCCCTAGGCAATTTACTACCCTAGTGTCCTCTTAATTTGATCGATCAAGTATATATTAAGTACTAACTACATTTCAGATACTGTACTAGACCCTGGGGTTACAAAAACAAAAATGAAATTATCTCTGCTATGAACTTCTATTTTATCAGGGGAAAGATGTAAATATATACATTAATATCAAATCAATCAAAATAAATAAAAGGTAGTTTTAAAAACAAGGGAGTTTGGGAAAGATGGCATTTGCAGAGAGGAGCATCAGGAAAGGTTTCATGGAGAAGATTTTTGAGTTGAGCCTTGAAGAAAACCAAAGCTTTCAAAAATACATTCCAGATAAGGAGGATGGTCAGTGCAAAGGCACAGGTAAGAGAGATGAAGGCTTGGGAAGGCTACCTTAGCTGCTCTGCAGGGGGTAAGAAAGGGAGTAATCATGTTTATATTACAAATACTGGTTTGGGATCACTTTCCAAAGGACATTAAAATCCAAATGGAGATTTCCAGACTGTATTTCTGTATTTGAACAATAGTTACTAGAATCAGGCAAAATGACCCTCCACAAAAATAAATGTCAGTGTTCCAGGGGCATACATATACATATATATAGATATAGATATAGATATAGATATAGATATAGATATAGATATAGATATAGATATAGATATAGATATAGATATAGATATAGATATAGATATAGATATAGATATAGATATAGATATAGATATAGATATAGATATAGATATGCTTTCTTGGTGCTGATAGGAAAAGATGAGGCAGAAGATCAGAGAAGTTGATAACTACCTGAACAAGAGGCAGGCTATGCAGTTTTCACACTCCAGTACAATCCTAAAGTTCATATTGATCAAGAAATCCAATGAAAAATTATAGCAAGTAAAATTTTGCACCTCAAAGTTTTGCAAGAGGTTAACAGAAGCCCAGGGAGCTATTAAATAAAAATGTGCATACTCAGAGACAGGGAATGTATAACCTAGAAGCAGAATAAGAGGAAAGTTCCCCCAAAAAACTTCCAGTATGATTAGAAAGTCCCAAGATGAGTACTATGCAAGTACAGAAGGAAGATCCAGGGGCTCTGAGGGTCTCAAACACTCTGTCCTGAGATTCCCAAGAGCATCCTAAAAGATCATAGATTCTGTACCTCAGAAATCTCAGGGGAGCAGATCCTGGGAGGAGGAGGTTAGCACAAGAACCCAGGAGACCAGTTTGAGACTAAGAAAGGCCAAGTACCTTACCCAAAAGAATTGCAGTGTGAGTGTGCCAGAAGTCTAGCCCTATCACAAAGCCCTAATTCAAGAACAAAAACTGGAGAAATGAGTAAATCAAAGAAAACACTATTCAATATCAAAATTGTTGCAAATCCAACTCCATGACAAGTGCAGAGAGAAATACAAAGGGGGGAAAAATGGGTTTTCCACAAGAACTTCATGAATATCTAGGAGAAATGAGAAAAGTGATTTTTTAAAATGGCATATAAGCTCTTGAAGAAAGAATTGGGAGGGGACCGAGGGGAGTGAATGAAATCATTCTTTTTTGAAATGTATAAAAGATGACTGAACATAGAGTTTGGTGTAGAAACGTATAAAACTCAGAGGGAAGTAAGTGGAAATTGGGAAGTAGAGAAGACATAATATGGTGGAGGGAATCAGTCACAAGCAAAGCAAATTTCTTGATACTTAAGGAGGGATTAAAGGGGGACCATGAGAAGAATAAATTAGGGAAACAAAAAAAAGACCAATGTAAAATATTTTTAAATGTACAAAAGAGAACAGAAGGAAGTACAGACAAGCAGGACATTTTTGAAAGTAACGTGTGAAATTTATTATATACCTTAAAAAAGGATAAAAGCATACAGTGTGAAATGGAGATTCACAGTTTCATATAAAGTGCCACGTTGTATTCTTTTTTGTGTATGGAAATGCACTTGGAAGGAGATGTTTAAGTTCTGGATAATAAAATAAAATAAAAGCCAAATAAAAGGTTTATATTTTATACTAAAGGCAATTAATTGTCACTAGAGGCTATTGAGCCAGGAAGAGGCACCACTCCTTTTTGAAAAAAAAATGTTGGTTCATATTGCTGTTATTATGGCTCCAATAATAAATCAAGACCATATTGGCTAAGTCAGAGTTCACCATTTCAGTTTTGCCCTACTCATCATGACCTCATTTAGGTCTTTCTTGGCAAAGATACTGAATTAGCTTGCCATTTCCTTTTCCAGATTATTTTATAGATGAGATCAAGTCTGTGCTTAAGGAAAATGTTGGGCAACTATATGACAAATGAATCAAAGTAGGAAGAAACTTGAAACAGGAAGACCAATTAGGAAAGCGTTGCAATCTTCTAGACAAGAGGTGATGATAACCTGAACTAAGGTGGTGATTCTGTGAGTAGAAACAAAAAGTAAGATGTGAGAGATGTTGTGGAAAAAGAAAAAAATAAACAAAACAACTGTTTGGATAGGCAGGATGAGACAGAGGAAAAAGCCAAGAAAAACACTAACATTGTTAAGCTAAAAGACTGGAACAATTAGGGTGCTCTCAACAGAAATAGGGAAGTTACTTAGTAAAGGACTGGGTTTGGGGGAAAAGATAATGTGTTTTTAAGATATGCTGAGTTTGAAATGTCCCTGAAAAGGATGTGGGAAATCAGGGACACTAATGCATTGTTGGTGGAGCTGTGAACTCATCCAACCTTTCTGGAGAGTAATTTGGAATTATGCCCAAAGGGCAACAAAAATGTGCATACCCTTTGATCAAGCAATACCACTGTTGGGTCTATACCCTGAAGAGATGATGAAAAAGGCTAAAAACATCACTTGTGCAAAAATATTCATAGTATCCCTGTTTGTGGTGGCTAAGAATTGGAAATCAAGTAAATGTCCTTCAATTGGGGAATGGCTTAACAAACTGTGGTCTATCTATGTCATGGAACACTATTGTTCTAGTAGAAACCAGAAGAGATGGGAATTCAGGGAAGCATGGAAGGATTTGCATGAACTGATGTCGAGCGAGATGAGCAGAACCAGAAGAACATTGTACACCCTAACAGCAACATGGAGGTGATCATCAACCTTCATGGACTTGCTTATTCCATCAGTACAACAATCAGAGACGATTTTGGTCTATCTGAGATGGAGAATATCATCTGTATCCAGAGAAAGAATTGTGGAGTTTGAACAAAGACCAAAGACTATTACCTTCAATTTAGAAAAAAAACCTAGTATCTTATTATATAATTTTGCTATCTTGTATACTTTATTTTTCTTCCTTAAGGATATGATTTTTCTCTCATCACATTCAACTTAGATCAATGTATACCATGGAAACAATGTAAAGACTAACAGACTACTTTCTGTGGGAGGTGGGGGGAGGGAAGCAAGAATAAGGGTAAAATTGTAAAACTCAAAATAAATAAAATCTTCCTTGAAATGTCCCTGAGATATCCTTTTTAAAACATCAAATAAACAGGTGGTTATGCAATGATACAGTTCAGGCATTTCAGTCATTTCACTCTTCATGATCCCATTTGGGATTTTCTTGGTAAAGATACTGGAGTGGTTGACCATTTCCTTCCCCAGTTGTTTGTACCTAGGCAAACAGGGTTAAGTGGCTTGCCCAAAATCACAAAACTATTAAGTATCAATAGTAGATAGAGTTTATACCCATTTCTTTAAGACTCATCCAACAGTTTATCTATTAAAAGTTTAAAGTACATTAATTTTTATTTTTATTGAATAATTTTTGATTTAGAAAAAAGTGGGTTCATTTGCTCTTATTATGGTTCCAGTAACAGATTAAGACCACACTAGCTAAGTCAGAAGAGTTCATCATCAATCGTCATTTCAATCATGCCCTTACCCATCATATACTCATTTGGGACTTTGGAGTAGTTTGCCATTTCCTTCTCCACTTCATTTTACAGTTGAGGAAACTGAAGCAAACACGGTTAAGTGAATTGCCCAGGGTTACATAGCTAGTGTCTGAGGACATTATGAACTTAGTTAGGTCTTCCTGACTTCAGCCCCAGCCCTTCTTTCATTGGATCTTCCATACTGGGGCTCCAAATACAAATCATCTGTACAGATATGATAATTCAGTACAAGGGAACTGAAGAGACCATCAAGAGAAAGTCATAGAGAATACATGTGTATTGTATGTATGTATGTATGTATATATATATATATATATATATATATATATATATATATATATGTGTGTGTGTGTGTGTATGTATATACAGACACATACACACACACAGAGGCAGCCTGGACATTAAGGGAACATGATAATGATGATAAGTCAGTCAAAAAAAACTGAGGATTGTTAAGAGATCCAGGAAGGAGTAGCATCACAAAATCCCATAGAGAAGTATCCTAGGGATGGCTAGGTTGGAGCAGTGGATGGAGCACCGGCCCTGGAGTCAGGAGTATCTGAGTTCAAATCTTACCTCAGACACTAATTGCCTAGCTGTGTGGCCTTGGGCAAGCCACTTAACCCCATTGCCTTGCAAAAATCTAAAAAAAAAATGTATGCTGGAGAAGAGGGCATTCAATAGGATCAAGTGTACTAGAGAGGTGAATAAGAATGAAAATTTGAGAACATCACATTTGACGATTAAGAAATCATTATTAATTAATCAATGATGAGGGTCAGAAGCTGGACTGCAAAAAGTTGAGGAATGCATGAGAGAAAAGGAAGTGGAAACAACAAATATAAAGAATCTTTTCTAGAATTTTGGTAGAGAAAGGCAGGGAAAGATATAGGACAAAAGATTGAGAGAATGGTAAGGTTGAGTGAGGGAATGGAGATAACTTAGGTATGTTTGAAGATAATAGTGAAGAAAGCAAGAGTTAGGGGAAGAATTAAAGATTAGAGAATTAAAGAGGATGATCGAGAGGGGAATCCACCAAAGAAGATGAGAGAAGATATGTTCCAGAGTAGATAAAGACTAAAAGGCTTTCAAAAGGAGAAGAGTCAATTCACTGTCAGAGACTCGAGGAAGGCAGGAGAGAGTGCAGAATGACTTTGAGGAAGGTTAAGATGAAGAGAAAGGCTGAAAAAGTTGTACTAAATTATTTTTTCCATTAAGGTTAGAGGCAAGATCTTCAGTTTAGCCAGTAGGAAGAGTTGGGAGAAAAGTTTGGAGCAACCTCTGTGGGAGTCGGACTTGGTAATCAATTAGGGAAGAATAAAAGGATTGTCCTTAGTCCACTGTGTAGATCCCCTTTAAAGGCTTTTTTGGAGAGGATATGGATAAAACTTGCCTAAGACAAAGAGGTGTGAATAATCAGTACCACAAGAGGAAATGAGGTCACAGATCCATCAGAGCATCAAAATATCAATGAAGTAGTAGCAGATAAGGCAGAAAAGATTCATTCCCATTGAGTTTTACATTGCTTAGTGGAATTTTTTTTTTTAAAAACTTTCTGGAAGTAGCTATCTTGAGTTAGTTATGTTTTGCCTAGAATTTGCACTACTTAAGAAACTCACTGAGCAAGGCTAGATGGAAGGTAACCCAGAATTACCTTGAGTAGCTAAAAACCAGGCTGAGATTACCTACAGAAGAGGAGCCATGAATGGCTTGCTTCATTCACTTTCTTTCATTCTTTTTCATTTATTGAATGACTAGTGCGGATTTCACATTATAATATTGAATTGCTTACTGCCTTGGAAAAAAAGAGAGGGGAAGGAGGGATGGAATTGGAACTCAAAACTATAAAAAATGTTAAAAATTTGTTTTAACCTGTCATTGGGGAATATACATACATACATATACATATATACATACATCTGAAAATAATTCACTTTCTTACCTCTCTGTTAATTACCCCCAAGACATCCCAAGGAAATTAAAATATTAAAAAATCTTATACTTCTGTAACACTTCTGGATGTTCAAAGTGCTTTCCCCATAACAACTCTGTTAGTAGAAGTACATTTTATCACCCTATTACAGATGAAGAAACTAAGGCTGAAAAAGAAATGAAATGATTGGCCAGTGGTCGCATAAAGAGTAAGTGATGGCTTGGCATTCAAGCACATTTCTAGATTCCAAGTCCAGAGCTCTTTTTTTGCCTAAATTCATCATCAATATTTATTAGGAAGGCCTCTTTTATATCTAACCACAGCTTCTCTCTCATTAGAGGGGCATCCCATCTTCAGTTGGTCTGGCAAAAAGTCAAAGAACCCCCCTCATCTTTCAAAATAGAGATTATTCAAAATTGTTTTTCCTTCCTTGTTTTTAGTGAATATGATCAGAAGCATGCAACTAAGTCATCATCCATGAAGACAGACCAAATGGTTGTGTCAATCCCATTTTGGTTTTACTATTTTACAAAACAACAGTCCTGTCAAATAATATTGAAAATTATTATTGACTTTGCAACCAAAAGGAGGGGGTCTTCCTTCTCCATGCTTTCTGACTACATAATCTCAGGGCTAGGAGAAGCATTGAAAGCTCATCTAAGACATTCCCCTTTCCTGTAGGGAAAGTATATGGAGGAAGTAGCATTGCAACTGGGACTTGAAAGATGGGTAGATTTCTTAGAAGCAGTAATGTGGGAAGAGAGCATCCAAAATTGAGGAAACATAATAAACAAAGATATAAAGGTGAGAAAGTTTAAGGTATATGGATCCAATTTGATTGAACTGTGGAGTATAATCTAATGTTCCAGTGTATTTGAGATGCACCTGCTCTGATTAGATTACAACAGAAGAAAGAGGAGGAGGAGAAGGAGGAGTAGAAGGAGGAAGAGGAAGAGGAAGAAGAAGAAGAAGAAGAAGAAGAAGAAGAAGAAGGGAGGAGGAAGAGGAGGAAAGAAAAAATGATAACAATGATGAACAAAGAAGAGAGAGGAAGAAAGGAAGAAGAGATATAAGTGGGGGGGGGTAGAAGAAGTAGGAAGAGGAATAACAAGGGATCAAGTAAGGTGAGAATAGCTCCTTTGAACTTCCAAAATAATAATAGATTAAATAACAGATAATAAAATCTCTAGGCTCATACAGTTATTGAGGAAAGAAGGGTCAGGCACAGAAGGGGTTGGAAAGCTAGTTCTATAGCTGTTAAAACAGAAAGCATGCTTTAAGATTTAAAATAGAACATTTTTCGGTATCTACACCCAGACCATGTCAGTGGAACTAGATAAAAGTATACTCTCTTTTAACATAAGCAGACTATTTTGCAGACCTTCCCCACCCTTCTTAGGGGTTCCATGTGGCCCCTGCTCCTTCCACAGCTCTTCAGCAGGTCACCATAAGGGCTTCATCAACCTCTGATATCACCACCCTGCCCAGAGTAAGTGGGAAGTCAAAATTTCATAATGCAAATTTACATAAAGTGAGATTATCTGTATTTCTATTAAACTGGGTACCACACTACACACATGCAAAGTCTTTATAATGCCCCAACTTGGTAAGTCTAATTAGCATGATGATTATAATACTGAACTTAGAGTCAGGAACACCTGAGTTCAAATCACAGCTCATTCATTTTCCTAGAGTCATAACCTAAGAGAATTAGTTAACCTCTCTCATCCTCAGTTTCCTCATCTGCAAAAATCGGAATAATAATAATAACACCTCCTCTACAGGAATATTCTGAATATCAATGAGATAATATATGTAAAATACTTTGTAAATCTTAAAGCTCTATATAAATGTTAGCTAATATTATAAGTAGTACATAGGTGAACCCAGTTTCAAGCTTCTTCTTTATACAAGGGAACTGGGTGCCCTACCTCTACTCACTTGAGCCCATGCTGTGTTTATGGGGAAGTTTCTTTAAATGCTTTCGATATGAGAGCAACCTATTTTTTTCAGGTATGTATTTCTTTGATAAAAGCTCTTGCACCTTTGGGGGGCATATTCTTTATTTGTTATGTGCTAACAGTTATTCATGCCCTCTGTGAGCCTTACCATTGCACTGTGAATGATACTCAGATTCAATTCCTTAAAGACTTTGACCACCCATGACTCATAACCATGCTGCATCACTGGAAGAACATTACAAAGTAAACATTGAGACAACATTCCCTTGCCTGAAACAGGGATAGTAATTTGAGGATAGGACCTGATTCTCAGATTCAAAATTCTAGAAACTTTTCAATTTGTCCTTATGAATTGCTCTGCTTTATTGAAGAGACTCATGTTCTTTAGGGTGATGAGGTGTTGAATGCTTTTAGCTTGTCTACCATTCCTGTTTTGGTTTTTGGTTGTTTTTTTTTTTATCTTTTGCCTTTCACTGACCCAGAAAACAGTCTTCTTTTCTTCTCCCCAGCTCACATACAAACACCATCCCTTTAGCCTGAGCTCATCCTCCAGGCATTCACTCATACTCATTTCTCCTGTTATGAGTATGTTGTCATGTCTACATTTGGCTCTGGCATTACAAGGGGGAAATTTCTGAAGAAGTTAGATTATTTTTAGTCCTAGTTTTGAAATAGCAAATGTTCTTAGTTTATCCCCAGGAACTCTCTCCCCAGGAGACCTTAGCAATGGACCCACTATTATCATGTTTCTAAATTTGAGACCTTCCTAAATACCTCACTCCCTTTTTTCCCCCTACCACAATGAAGTTCTGGGAGATGGGGGGGGGGGGATGCACCTATGCTTGAGATAATTGCATGAGTAGGGCATTATTATACAACATTACCAAAATTTCGCTAGCAGTTACTATGCATTCTTCTTAGTAAAGGTAACTGGATATAACCTCTTTGTAAAATAAATGAGCTACTCATTCTTTCTCTGAATGGGAGAAGCAGGATGTTATTAAATTAATGAAGATACCTTCAATTTATCCTTCATTTCTTCATACATACATTCTATCTACCCCATCCCAGGGCCAGGAACTTGCTAAGAGTTGTAGTAATCATGAACATTGCTATAAGTTAGGTGTTTAGGGGAGGGATTGGTGTGTTAAGTGGATTTAGAGTCATTAGAGTTAAATAGAAATAAATTTGTGATAGTCAATAGTTATGTCATGGGATCAGAGATCTTGGTGATCCATGGTTTGTCTATTTCTATGACTATGTCTATGTGTCTAGATCTGTGTTCTTACTGTCTGTATTTCTGTCTATATCTGACTACCTCTTTGTTTTTGTCTATATCCATGCCTTTATCTATGTCTTTGTCCATGTCTGTGTCCATGTTCATGTTTATATCTATGTCTATGACTATGACTATGATTATGTCCATGCCTATGTCCATGCCTATGTGCATGCCTATGTCTATGTCTCTGTCCATGTCTATGTTTTTGTCTGTGTCCAGAAATATTCATTGGCTGTACAGGGTCCCAACCTTCCTCAAAAGAAAAGCCCCAGAGTCCAGGTGGTTGCAGCTTTATTTTTCATAAATTAGTCTGACTTTTTACTAAATATGACATTAAACTGATAAAATCTGGGTTCTAAATATTTTTATCTAGTTTTCTTCATTTGTTGATAATTTCTTTCTTGATTAAGGTATTTATTAGCCAATTTCTCTGCGACCTTTTCTATGTTTCTTGCATGGAAAAGTAGGGATATCTAGAACTATCTTCTTTCAGAGAACAGAGCTGATAGTCAGAAAAAGCATGAGAATATGGTCTTCCTAGTACACCTTGCTCTAACTCCTTTTTGATATTGATTATTCAGAAATGCCTGATTTATCCATTCAGAAAAGCTAGTGTTGAAAAAAGTCATGGATTTGACCCACATAACCCTAGAAATATATGGTAAAGTACAACATAGGCTTTGAAATCAAGAAGATTCGGGTTCAAATCCTCAGTCTGAAAAATATTGCTGTGTGACTTTAGCAAATCACTGGGCAAGTGTCCCAGACAACTCTTGTTACAGAGATAGTGTTAACCTACAGTGGCAGAATGAATTTCTCACAGGAAGCTCCTATGCCAATGAAATGACAATGCAAATCTTCCTTTTGCTCTGATACCATCAGCAATTACCATAATCCATAATTATTTGGGTTTTACAAACAAGATTCAATTTTTTTTGTGTATCTATTTTCTCTTCTTGAAGGCAGAACTTCCAGCATTGACTCAGAGTCAAAAGACCTAGATTTCACTTGAAGGTCTGAACCTTTCCTAACTGGGTGATTGTGGGTGGGCAAGTCACCTAAATTTTCCAAACCTGAGTTTCCTCATCTGTCAAATGAGGGTGATAATACTTTGTGCTGACTATCTCAAAGAAATGTTTATGAAGCAAGTATTTTATAAATCTTAAATATTATTTTCATTATGTACTTTTTCCTTACCTGTCTTATAGAATCCTTCTTTTCCTCTAAGACAGCTTAAGTCCCATCTTCTGCATAAGGTCTTTCCTCATTCCCTACTCCTGTCAACTGCCAGTATCCTCTTTCATAAACTACTATATCTAACTACTTTGCACATTTTGTTGTTTGGTTGTATTCAACTTTGCATTTGGCAGAGATACATGAGTGATTTGCCATTTCCTTCTCTAGCTCACTTTACACATGAGGAAACTGAGGCAAATAGGGTTATGTGACTTACTCAGTACTACACAGCTAGTAAGTCGCTGAGTACAGATTTGAATTCAGGAAGATAAATATTTTTTGCCTCCAGGGTCAGTGCTCTATTCACTGTGCCACCTATTGTATCTATTTTTATAATGTATTGGTTGTCTCCCTCCCCCATTAGAACATAAATTCCTCATGAATAGGGATTGCCTTTCTTTGTATTTGTGTGCCCAATACCTAGATCAATGCCTAACACAAGTAGGCACTTATGAGTAGTGAATGAACAAATTCAATTCAATAAGGCACCATGTTATAGTAGAGAGAGAGAGAGAGAGAGAGAGAGCTGACCTCAGAGATGATCTGAGTTTAAGGCCCACTCAGATTCTTACTGATTGTGTGACTTTGGACATATTTCTTAATCTCTCTGGCCACAGGTATTGTGAATTGCAAAACAGATGCCAAGAGATACTGGTAAAAGGAATCTCTTTAATGAGTGGTAACTATACCAAAGAAATCACAGGTTTGATCAAATTCAAAAATTACTTGTTAAGTCACCTACATATTGAAATAGTTTCATGTATTCAAATTCACACTATTCAAAGTTATGAGTATGTGAAATATAGTCATTGTTTTCAACCCAATGGAAATACTCAGTGCAAATTTGAATAATGTTACCATTTCAGGCTGTAATGAACGAAAAACTCAAGAGACAAAGTTTCTGGGTAATTAATAATCAATTTATTAGGTAGGCTAGCAAGGGAATCCATAAATTGATGATCAGTGGTTTCCCTTGGTAACCAAAGACAAACCCAGGGAGACACTTAAATGGAATGACCCAACAAGTGAAAATGAACCCCGATTGGTGGACATTTAATAAAGAAATGAGCTAGAGTCTTCAGGCCCTCCTACTGAGAATCTCCAAGGGAATCTTCCAGACTACTCTGGTTGGTTTTCTTCTTCATGAACTGGGTTACCTTAAACTCTAACAGAGAGATATAAGGACAGGGGTTTCTATTCCAATTCTGTTTATACTCTAAATGGAAGTAAGTTCTCCAATTTAAATGGGGTCCTCCCTAAGATCAAAAAACATTCCTTGAAGGTTGCAGACAATCTCATCTATCAATCAGGTCCTTCAGAGACTGACTATTTACAGGAGCTGGACCTTAAAGAGAAATAAAGGAGAAAAGTTTGAATCCCAATTTAATCATTGATTATTAATATAATAGTAAAATAACAGTTTATCTCAAGGGGAATTTGTTATTCTGATTTGTAGCAGTGATTTATACCAAGTTCTGTACCAGACATTGAAGACATAAAAAGAAAAAAAAGGTTTTGTCATCGAAGAGCTTACATTCAGTTGCGACAGATACATCTTATACACAGACAAAGAATTCTAAAATACTGCGAAAGTAAATAAGTGAGTTGGGGAGGAGGAGTGAAAAAAATAACAACTGGGGAGATCGGGAAACATTTTATTTTGCAAGCAGCATCTGAACCTATCCAGAGGAGTCAGGGAGGCAAAGGCAAGAAGGGAATAAAGTTCCAAAGAATGGAGGTGGAATGTCTTATACTGGAGGCCAGTTTAGCTATAACATGTTATCCATCTTTGTCATCCCCTTTTCAACCTATCACAGTAGGTTCCAATCAATGTTCACTGATTGAAACAGAATTGGGCAGTAACAGCCTGGCCCCCAGCTATGAAGGCAGAGAATCTTACTCCAAAATCTTGACAGGAAAAGAATCAAGTCTAATTTCCCAAGATTTGAAGGGGTCTCATCTTTCTAATCAACCTATACATTTGAATGCTGTCTTCTTAAAAGAAAGAGTCAAAAGGATTAGATTATTTAGGAACTGTCACCCCTGTTCTTGAAGTGGGGGACTAGGGGGACTGTTAGGGAGAGAAGACCTTAGAGAAGGGATGGGGAACCTTTTTTCTGCCAAGGGCCATTTGGAAATTTATAACATCATTTGCCTGCTATTTTTAGTCAAAAATTTAATTAATTCACTCCAAAAGCCACTAGATTTATTGAATTTCGAATCCTGTCTGAAGTTGCTGAGGCAGTGACAGACCAAATGATTTCAAGGCCTGCAGGCCAGACATTTCCACCCCTTTCCATAGAGTGAGACAGGGTATGGAATGTTGAATATTGTTTCCTTGTCCTCCCTGAATTCCTCATAACTAAACATAATGCCTTTGCTAAATCAGAGAATCAATTCATTTTTGTCACATTTTTGAGCTAATTTCTGCATTCCAAAATTATCTACAGCCAATTTGTTAGAATTAGAATAACCACAAGAAACCACAAAATCGTGGATAGAATTGAGAATTAACCCAAGGGTCAATAAGGTCAAAACAACTGAAATATAATTGGATTTTAGAGATGCTAATTTTTTGGTCTGATAGTGGTACTGAGAAAAGAAAAGGGGACGTCTGATTTAAGACACAAGTTTCTGCAGGGCAGTTTGATGGATAGAGCACTGTCTCTGGAGTCAGGAGGACCTAAGTTCAAATCTAGCTTCAGACATTTAATAATTTTGCCTTGCAAAAAACAAAATAAAATAAAATAAGACAGAGGTCCCATGTTGGGAAGTTGGAAGCCTGGATAGTTGAGATTGTTACTGTTCATTCTTTGTTATCAAGAGGACCAATGCCATGGCCACACCCATTCACAGACTAAAGATCTGGTAAGAATTGAAGAAAAAGATGACCATAAAGAAGGGGAGAACCATTGAAAAAAAAGCTTAAGGTTTATTAAAAAAAACAACAAATAAACAAACTGTAGGTTCAGAGGAGTAAGAATGATTTAGAGCAACACTTATTTCAGAGTTCTTGAGATTCTATGTTAAAGAAAGGAGAGTTTAGGGTAAGAAAATTCTGTGGGAAGAACCTAGTACCTTAAAAGCTACAGTCTAAAGTGTATAACATCCTCTAAGCTAGAACCTATCTTGCATTTGCTTAAATAACCTGCTCTTCCTCCTTCCTGTGGGTAATTGCAAGTCTTTGATATCATGGTCTTCTTCAAAAATGAAGGACAAATAACAAACTCTGTTGGTAGAATTACCCCACTAGAGACTTAGTATTCTTCCCTTCTTTCCTTCCTTTCCCCCTTTCCCTTGATTCCTCCCTCTTTCCCTCTCTCTTTTCTTCCCTCCCTCTTTATCTCCTCTTTTCTTTTCTGCTTCCTTCCCACCCTCCTCCCTTCCTTCCTTCCCTCTTTCAATATAGTGTATCATATCCTTACCTTTAAGTCCTCTGCTCAAAGAAATGTAAAATTTGATTGCTGAAACCTCCCAAGATATCTTGGGGTTTACTGGATAGATTTCTTTCTTGAAGACCATTTCTTAAACCCAAATCACTCTCACTGATTAGTCAAGGTCCCAGACCAAACCCCACTTAATTGTTGTTTGGGCCCAGACTGGCTCAAAGAGAATGTAACTAGCAATTATTTGTTTTGGCCAGAAACCCTGAAGGTCTTCTCCCAGATTTTTTTTTTTTTGATTAGGTAAAAGAGATCATTTTCTGCTTCATTTCTTACCTAGATTTAATCACTGAATAGATGTTGCCTCAGTCACAAAGAGATCTGTTCAACACCTTAGCTTAAAAAGGCCAAGGTGTCTCACTTTATTCTGGGCCATGTCCAGTTGTGCCCTTCTAAATCTGGCCACTGGACCCAGATGATTTCAGAAGAGAAAGTGAGACTGGTGACTTTACACATCCTTGTTCACTTTAAATCCAAGTCACTTGTATGTCATGGCATCACCTCCTTGATGTCAAGATCTCTCCAAGAAAGAAGAATGAACAACAACAGGTTCAATCTCTTTTAGGGGCATGGCTATCCCTTTCTGAGCAATTCACTCTCCTTTTTCAGAGCCTGGCTTATTTTTCAACACCCAATAGTGCAAATGGATACCACTGAGATCAGAGAAAGTAAAGAAAAATTGTCTGTCCTTTATTTGTTTTGCAGCCTGTTGTTCTTACTGGTTCATGATTTCATTTCATTAAGTATCTGAATTCCAAATCTATTGCCAGGCCTATGCTGTGTGACAATGGCCTTTCCTCTTTGTTCAATTGCTCTAAATTAGCTCCCAAGACTTCAGGTTGAGGCTGAAGTAAATGTTCCATCTCCCTAACAGAAGAAATGTGCTCTCTTTCTCTTATCTTCTATTAGTAAAACCTTAAATATTACACACACACACACACACACACACGTACACACACACACACACACACAAACACACACACAAACACACACACACAAACACATATATACATAGAGAGCTTAGTCTTTCTGCTGGCCAATAGGTTTTTATGGTAGTAAATGAAATCTAAATTGAAAGGAACAGATAAGGGACAAATAAGCAGCTAAACAAAGAAGGGATGGACAGCTTTGCCAGAGATTAGAAAAGAGACCCAGATCATTCTGATTTCTGGGCTAGGTCTCCTCTATGCTGCCTAATTCTTGCCATATGGTAATCAAAGCATAAGATCCATCCAGGTCTTCTGATTGTGTGACCTGAAGTGACCACAAAACTTAATCTCCTAGTGCTGTAAATAACTTCAGAAGACTATGAACTGCAGGAAGAGTGATACAAGATTAAATGGCCTGGACAACAACAAAACTAAATAAAATGTATTGGAGGAGATTTCTCATAGATTATGTCTCAGCAACAGTAATTAGCTAGATGATGCAGTGGACAGAGCATCAGTCCTAGAGTCAGGATGACCTGAGTACAAATCCAGCCTCAGACATTTAATACTTACTAACTGTGTGATCTTGGGCAAGTCACACATCCAGGTTCATCTCCAGTTGTCCTGATCCTTATCTGGCCACTGGACCTGGATGGTTCTGGAAGAGAAAGTGAGGCTGGTAACTTAGTGCAGCAACCTCTCATTCAAATCCAGTTCATGTGCTTTTTATGCATCATTTCCCTGGTGTCATGAATTTTTTTGAAAATTAAGGACTAGGGGTGGCGTAGTGGCGTAGTGGATAAAGCATGGGCTTGGAGTCAGGAGTACCTGGGTTCAAATCTGGTCTCAGACACTTAATAATTACCTAGCTGTGTGGCCTTGGGCAAGACACTTAACCCCATCTGCCTTGCAAAAACCTAAAAAAAAAAATTAAAGACAAGCAACTAACAGCTCTTCTCAGGTGTTTCAAAGGATAGAGTACTGAGCATCTGCTTTCAAATCTAGCCTCGGACACTTATTAGTTGTGGGACCCTGTCCCACAGGTGACTTATTTCTGTCTGCCTCAGTTTTCTGAAATATAAAATGTGAATAATAATGGCACATCTCCTAGGATTGTTGTGAAGATTAGTGAGAAAATATTTATTTTTAATTTTTTTTCTTATTTAAGGCAATAGGGTTAAGTGACTTGCCCAAGGTCACACAGCTAGGCAATTATTAAGTGTTTGAGGTCAGATTTGAACTCAGGTTAGAGCACTGTGCCACCTAGCTATCCTTAAGTGAGAAAATATTTTAAAAGAGCATGCATACAATAAAATGTTTAATAATGCTATTGTTAGTATATACCTTCACATCTCTTTTTCTTGTTTGCCCCACTCTCTTTTCTTTTTTATTTAACCATGTAGAGGGTACATTAGGATTTACAGTCACTGTTCACCCAGTAGGCTCCCAAATCTCTGACCCAAAAGAGTTTGCATCTATCTACATGATGGCAGTTATCTTTATATCAGAGCAGCTAGGTGATATACGGTTAGAGTGCTGGACCCAGAGTCAGAAAGATCAGAGTTCAAACCCGGCCTCAGACACTTAAGTTATGTGAACCTAGGCAAGTCACTTAATTCTGTTCACCTCAGTTTCCTCATCTGTAAAATGAGCTGGAGAAGGAAATGACAAACCACTAGCTCTGTAATCCTGGACTAGTCACTTCACCCTATTTGTCTCAGTTTTCTCATCTGTAAAATGAGATGGAGAAGAAAGTAACCAATATTTGCCAAGAAAATTTCAAAATGGGTCCACAAGGAGTCAGATATGACAAATCAATAAAAATAAATTGAATGTCATAGACAATAAATCAAACCAGCATTTGTAGTTTCTGAGG
The DNA here is from genome assembly GCF_037893015.1 of Macrotis lagotis. Lineage (NCBI taxonomy): Eukaryota > Metazoa > Chordata > Mammalia > Peramelemorphia > Peramelidae > Macrotis > Macrotis lagotis. The sequence continues at coordinate 207,061,582 of NC_133659.1, forward strand.
GTAAATGCTTACCCTGAAAATTTGATGATTGGTTCTAGCCTGTCACTAGATGGAAGCAAGTTCAATGGTCATCACTACAAGTTGTAATCCAGTATTCATTAAAAAGGGTTCTCACATCAGGAGTTCCCCATTCTAAGGAAATCACAAGTTTTTCATGTACATTCAAAGTACTGTGCTAGAACTCAGACACAATCTCTTGTACTTGAAATGGCTAAATTTAGTGGAGGGGGAGGGAACATTCATTTATTTAATATCTACTATATGCTAAGTTCTTTACAAATATCTCATTTATTCCTTGAAACACCCCTGGGGGAGAGGGGTAGGTACTATTATTATGCTCATTTTACAGTTGAGGAAACTGAGGCAGATAACGGTTAAGTGGTTTGGCTAGGGTTACGTAGTGTCTAGGGTTACAGAGGGTTGTTTTTTCAATCAGGTCTTCCTGTTTCCAGAGTCAGTACTGTATCTACTGAACCACCTATCTGCCCCATAGAGTAGAAAAGACAACCTTTAGAGCCAAAATTACTGATTCTCTAGCTGCCAGAGGCTAAAAATGACCCTCAAAGTATTGAAATTCATCAAGGTGCTTTTCATTTAACCCCTGCCCATCATGAAATGGATCGAGAGAGGTGAACTAGATAGCAAAACAATCAGATGAATTTAGAGTTAGCTGAATGACCAGTCTCAAATCATAGCCATTAATGATTCAATGCCAGCTTGGCAGGAAGTCTCTAGTGTAGTGCTTCAGGGATCTGTACTGGACCTCATGCTATTCATCATTTTTTATCAATGACTTGAAAAAAAGATAAAGATGGAGTGTATATCAAATTCACAGATGACTCAAAGCTGGGAGGATTAGCTCACATTCTGAACAACAATGTCAGGATCCAAAAAGATCTTGACAGGTTAAAGCATTGAACTGAATCGAAAGTGAAGAAATTCAATAAAAACGACTTCACAAAGTATGAGATGAGGGACCCCTGGTTAGAAAGAAGTTTATCTGAGAAAGATTGGCTGGGGGAGGGGAGGGTTGGATATAGTAAATCATAGAATTTTAGAGTTGGAAGGGAAGCAGAGGGTGAAAAGAAACTGGTGAAAGTTTAACTTACCATACTTTTAAGTTAAAACTGCATTATTAACATTTTAAACTTTTTTTTTTCTTTTTAGGTTTTTGCAAGGCAAATGGGGTTAAGTGTCTTGCCCAAGGCCACACAGCTAGGTAATTATTAAGTGTCTAAGACCGCATTTGAATTCAGATACTCCTGGCTCCAGGGCTGGTGCTCTATCAACTGCATCACCTAGCCGCTCCCAACATTTTAAACTTTTAAAATTTTTATTAATACTTTTAAGCCTCTTAAAGTTAACTTTTAATTATATTGATTTTTTCTTTACTTTTCTTTTTTAAATTTATTTTTATTTATTTAAGGCAATGGGGTTAAGTGACTTGCCCAATGTCACATAGCTAGGCAATTATTAAGTGTCTGGGGCTAGATTTGAACTCTGGTCCTCCTAACTCCAGGGCCAATGTCCCACTACTTTCTTAAATCTAGACAATCAACAAAACAATAAATCAAACCCTGATTTATAGCATTTGCCAATTTCTGAGATATAAATGCTCGCACTGAAAATTTCACATTGACTAAAGTACATCACTAGAAAAGCCCTTAGTGGTCATCACTAGAAGCAGAGTTTCCATTTTTGTTGTTCTTGTTCAGTTGTGTCTGAATCTTTAGACCCTATGTGGGGTTTTCTTGACAAAGATGATGGAAGGGTTGGCCATTTCTTTCTCCATCTCATTTTACAAATGAGGCAAACCATGTTAGTTGATTTACCCAAGGACATACAACTAGTAAACCAGATTGAGACCAAATTTGAAATCAGGAAGATGATTCTTCCTGACTCCAGGTCCAACACTCTATCCACTGTGCCACCTAGCTTCTTTAGAGCTTTATAAGCAGTTGATAATTCCTCTCTACTCTACTAATGGGAGTGTTATACACACACTGAATTTTAGGAAGTATGTTAAATTGGGAAAGAGGGCAAAGAGGATGATGAAAGGTGTATGTTTTATGAGACTTATCCAAAGGAGCTGCAATGAGCCTAGAAAAGAAAAGTTAGCTAACATTCTTTTGTTTTTTGACAAGGCAGTCAAGATTAAGTGACTTGCCCAGGCTCACATAGCTAGTAAGTGTCTGATATCAGATTTGAACCCAGTTCTCCTGACTGATGGTCTATCCATTGTGCCACCTTGTTGCCCCAAGAAGTTAGGTAGGTAGGTAAGTAGGTTTTTCAATAGTAGGGATTTGTGGGAAGGGGAGGGATGAGCTATGATGACTTCATAGTTGTTCTCAGGCATTTGCCTTGTTTTGATTAGTAGCTGAGGACAGAATTAGAAACATAAAGAGCTTCCTAAAGATAAGCACTGAACCAGAGTTGAATGGGTTGTCTGGGAACAGAGGTAGCCCATGACTGAAAGTATACTGGAAGTATTCTGGTCAGATCTGAATGACTATTAGTTGGCAATATTGCAGAGAGGAGTTGTCATTAGACATCAGTTGCCTGACTGCACCACTCTGGGCAAATCATTTAACATTTCTCTGGACCTCAGTTTCCTCTTCTGTAAGATAAGGGGATTGAATTTGATGAACTTTGAGGTTCCTTCCAGTTCTGAATTTCACCCCACCCTTATGCTTCCTTCTTTCTGAGCCAGTTTCTCTAAAAGAATGAAATGACCAATTAGAGTCACTATGTACTTCCTTGCCTGTCACCTACTTTTCCACTTGTCAGGGCTAATTTCTCACTCTTCTAAGGTGTCTGAGTGAGGACTCAACTCTTATCTAAATATGTGATACACTTCTAGATTTAAAGTCCAGTTAATAGCTTTGTCAATGTGTTCTTTCACTTGTATAGTCTGGTCAGATTGCAAATTCCAATAGATCAGGAATTTAGTTTATTTAATTATATTGATTTAAAAACTATCAATTAATTTGGTATTTATCAATCAATCTATTTTTCAGTGGATTAGGTGTTACAGAAGGCAATTAGGTGGCACAGTAGATAGAGGGAGGAATCTGGAGTCAGCAAGACCTAAATTCAAATCTGGCTTCAAATACTTTCTAGTTATGTGACCCTGGACAAGTAATTTAAATCTGTTTGTCTCAGTTTCCTCATCTGCAAAAAGGAACATGGCAAACCATTCCAGTATCTCTGGCAAGAAAACCCCAAATGGGGCCATGACAAGTCAAACACAACTAAAATAATTGAGCCACAACAATAGGTGGTGCCAAGACTAGAGTACTGGACCTGGTGTCAGGAACACTCAAGTTCAAATTCAGCCTCAGATACTCACTATTACTACTAGTAGTCCTTCGTATGAAAAATGACTACACCAACCACCCAAATGATAGAAAGTGGGAGTTGCACAATTATGTTTATTATAATGAGGAGTATGCTTTGCCCTTAAGGTATCCTTCTCACTTGCCTTTGCCAGAATCTTTCCATCCCTGCATGACCATGGACAAGTGTCTGCCTCAGTTTCCTCATCTGTAAAATGGGGATAATAATAGCTCCTGTCTCCTAGTAAAATGAAATAATATTTGTAAAGAGTTTAAACACAGTTCTTGGCATATAGCTGCTACCTAATAAATCTTTATTACTTTCTCTTAGGTTCTTACAATGATCCTAAACTACTTGCTTCCAGAAAAGCCCAATTTCTTGAACACCACTATTCTCTCAGTGATGCTGTGGGGCTGTGAATCATAATTTCTTCTCGAAAGAATCCCAATCACAAATAATCAAAAAAGCAAATGAAAAAAGCAATGAGAGGGGAAGAATGTGGGTGGTTGGGGAGGAAGGAGGGAAGGCAGGTTGGAGGGAGAGAAGCTGTGTTTTTAACAATATTTATTTGTGTCTAAGAAGTGTTATTGAAAGACTTCAGCAAGAACCAACAAAGAAGATGGGCTAACCTTGTAGTAAATGTGCATGACAGATGACCAACCTCCAAATTGCTCCAAGATCCCCAAGATATTAAAAGAACCAGAAAAACTTTGATTGGATATTCTTCAGGGGATTTAGAAAAAGATATGGCAATGAATCACCCTAAAGGGTTGTAATGTGCTCAAGGGAGGGAGGTACTCCACTGATGAGATCATGGATCCCTGAATTTAGACCTTCTTCACGATGCTGGCTTAGGTTACCATATTACCCCATGTATAAGATGCACCCTTTTTTTTTATCAGCTTCTATTGAGATAATCATATGAATTCTGTTAGTTTTGCTATTGATATAGTCAATTATCCTAACAGCTTTCCTAATATTGAACCAACCCTGCATTCCTGGGATAAATCCTGCATGATCATAATGTATTATTCTAGTGATAACTTGTCATAATTGCTTTGCTAAGATTTTAAGATTTAAGATTTTTGCATCCGTATTCATTAGGGAAATTGGTTTATAATTTTCTTTCCCTGTTTTTTGACTCTTCCTGGTTTAGGTATCACCACCATGATAGTGTCATAGAAGGAGTAAGGCAGAGTTCCATCTTCACCTATTTTTCCAAATAGTTTATAGAGAATTGGAACCAATTGTTCCTTAAATACTTGATAGAATTCATTTGTGAATCCATCTGGCCCTGGAGATTTTTTCTTAGGGAGTTCAATGATAGCTTGCTGAATTTCTTTTTCTGAGATAGGGTTATTTAGGTATTTAATTTCCTTTTCATTTAACCTGGGCAACTTATAATTTTGTAAATATTCATCCATTTCACTTAGATTATCAAATTTATTGGCATATAGTTGGGCAAAATAATTCCGAATTATTATTTTAATTTCCTCCCGTTGGTGGTGTTTACCCTTTGCATTTATGAAACTAGTAATTTGGTTTTCTTCTTTCTCTTTTTTTAATCAAATTAAATAAAAGTTTATCAATTTAATTATTTTTTCATAAAACCAACTTTAGGTTTTATTTATTAGTTCAATAGTTTTGATTAATTTCTCCTTTAATTTTTAGAATTTCTAATTTGTTATTTAATTGGGGCTTTTTGATTTGTTCTTTCTCTAATTTTTTTAGTTGAATGCTTAGCTCATCGATTTCCTCTTTCTCTATTTTATTCATGTAAGCAGTTAATGATATAATATAGCCCTTAATGATTGCCTTGGCTGTATCCCATATGTTTTGGCATGTTGTCTCGTTATGTCATTATCCACTCATTCTTTAAGACGAGGTTACTTAGTTTCCAATTAGTTTTAGGTCTGTCTCTCCATGGTCCATTATTGCACATGATTTTTATTGCATTATGATCTGAGAAGGAGGTATTCATTATTTCTGCCTTTCTGCATTTGATTATAAAATTTTTATGCCCTAGTACATGGTTAATTTTTGTGTAAGTGCCATGTACTGCAGAAAAAAAGTATATTCCTTTTTATCCCCATTCAATTTTCTCCAAATCTCTATCATGTCTAGGTTTTCTATCATTCTATTTAGCCCCTTAACTTCCTTCTTGCTTGTTTTATGGTTATATTTGTCTAAATCTGAGAGAGAGAGGTTGAGGTCTCCCACCAGTAGAATTTGGCTGTAACTCATTCAGCTCTCCTCTAAGAATTGGGGTGCTATACAATGTGGTGCATATATATTTAGTATTGAAATTGCTTCATTGTCTATAGTGTCTCTTAAGAGGATATAGTTTCCTTCCTTATCTCTTTTAATGAAATCTATTTTAGCAGCTGCTTTGTCTGAGATAAAGATTACTATTCCTAGACACATCCTGTTTTGAAAAATTTAGGGTCTAAAAACTGGTGGCATATTATACAGTGGTTGTAGATTCTTTTACTTGCATTTCCCATTTTTTCATGCTTGTCTTTGTGCTCATTGTTTTGCATTTGTTACAGGTATATTAAGTTATGTTTTCTCACATTCTGCCCAGAAATGGCTCAGAAAAGATTTTCCTACAATGTTGAATTCAAGTTCAAAGTGATCCAGTTTGTAAATGTGAGTGGAAATCGTGCTGCTGAACGTAAGTTTGGTCTTCTCTTCTTCCCCCTTCTTCCCTCCCTCCTCCTGATGAGAGAATTTAAACGTGAATTTATTTTCTTTAGATACATTAGCAGATATTGAGAGGGACAGCATCTAGAGGCATGCTTGGTGCTGAGAGAAGACTGCCTCAAATGAAAGAGGGGAAGGGAGGAGAGAGGGGAGGAGAGAGGGGAGGAGGGGAGGGGAGGAGAGAAGGAAGGGAGGAAGAAGGTAGGAAGGAATTTTAAAATGCTTACTAAATTTTAGTCACTGTTCCAAGCATTGGGCATACAAATGTGAAAAGACAGTTCCTGCCCTCAAGGAGCTTACATTTTAATTAAGGGAGTCCGCATATCCATAGGAGTTGTTGGTGGGGAAAGGTACCTTAGTCAGGAAAGTCTCAGGGATGGGAAGTGAAGTTCCAAAGTAACTGATTGATATGCCCTTTCTAGGAATGGTAGTATTGATCTGATTATTGTTCCCAGAGCTAAAGGTTAGGGGAAGTTTGGGAGGAAATGGGGAGGGGATATCAAAGAATTATGGCATAAAAATAACCAGGAACCAGCAGTGAGTGGCTGGCATTGGGGCAAGGAATGCTAAAGTATATTAATTTAAATTGCCATCCACAGGCAGAAACTGTGGCCTCCTACTCTGTCCCCCAGTTTTACTTCAGTTTTCCACAAATACCAGACTCCAACCAGTGACAGACCAGAGCTGTTGGCTATTGGAGTAGATTATTTCTCCCTTCTCACTCAGTTCCCAATTTCTAGAAAAAAAAATGGAGAAAGGAAGAGGACAAAAATTTTTTTAAGTATCGATGTACCAGACACTATGTTAAGCCCTTTACAAATATTATCTCATTTGAAACAATGCTAATGGACAACCAGCCTGGTTGATTGCCTATGCCTTCCAGTTGCTTCCAAAGGCTCCTGGGGAAAACAATATCTGGTTCCCTCTTCTACTTCCCTTTGAAATCTGATATGATATTTTGGGGCTTATTGGCCCCCAAATCACTCTGGCTCTCATTAAATAACCAAAAAGAGGTTCCAGGACAGGACCAATTTGATCAGTTTGGGCCTAAATTGGTTCAGAATGAATGTAAATAGCAATTGTTTCTTTTGTCTTCCCATCTGGGATTTTTTTTTTTTTGACTAGGTAAAATAGGTCATTCTTTGCCTCATTTCTTTCTTATCTATCCTTTATCTTGACAAAGCTTAAAAAGGTCAAGATCTTCCATGACATCTGGGAGCATCTCCAATCATTCTGATCCATATCTGGCCACTGGAGTCAGATGGCTCTAGAAGAGAAAGTGAAGCTGGTGACTTGACCCATCCTCCTTCACTTAAATCCAATTCACTTGCATGTCATGGCATCACCTCTGTAATGTCATGGTCCTCTTTGAGAATGAAGAACAAGCTACAACAACAACTCCAAAAGTAAGACCATCTCATTAAGTGACCCTCTTCCCCTCTGTCACACAAACAAGCACACTTTATCCCTACCAGGACCCATTCTTGGATTTAATCTGTGACATTTAACATAAATAATTTTTTTATTCTCAGCTGACCTTTAATGCTTTTATTATTTTACAGCTGTGGTTTCTGGCAGCTGTGGGAGAGCCACTATCTGTTGCCTCAGCCCATTGCAACAGAATGCTTAAGGAGGACCTATGGCTGACTGAGGGAAGCCAGGGGACCCTGGGAGCTGTCTTTTTCTACTGAGCCTGCCACTATCACCCTGAATTATCATTATGCATTTCAATTAGAATTAGTGGGGAAACCAGTTATTAAGTGGCTAGTTATTATGGCAATGGAGACACTCTACATTAACTTCTGCAGGCCAGGCTTGGCTTCCACTAATGTACAATTTTAAAATTCATCACTCTTCCCTCTGGCAGCAAGATAGAGCCGGGATGGAGGAGGCTAGCTGATGGGAGTTTCTTTCATTCATTCAGCAAGCATTTATTCAGCATCTACTATGTTCTAGACACTGTGCTAAGCACTAGCAACACAAAGATAAATACAAAATAGTCCCTATAGAGATTCTATTTTATTGGAGAAAAACAACAGGAATGTAGAAAAGTAAATACAAATTATATATGGTTATTAATGGAGAAAGGTACCAGCAACTGAGAGGAAACAGAATATTATTGGCAATCTAATGAAGCCTATAAACCCATTCTCAGAGCTATATTTTAAAATAATTGAAGAAAATATTAAATTTCAGTTAGAGGTTAGTGAAAATTAAATTATCACCCCCCCACACATACACACACCTATTCAAGTTTGGACCCTGAGATGGACCTATGGACCCCATGTTACAAAGCCCTTCTGTTAGAGATAGCATTTGACCTTAGCTTTGAAGGAAAATAGGAATTCTTTGAGGTATAGTTGAGGAGAGAGAGAGATCACAGCAGGCATGGGACATAGCCTATGCAAAAACACAGAGATGGGAGATGAGTAATATATGTCCAAGGATTTACCAAGCAAGTCAATTAGGCTGGAAGACAGACTGTGTGAAGTTCAATAATGTGCAGTAGGTCTGGAAAGGTAGATTGGAACTAAAATGTGAGGGATCTTAATATGACTGTGGTGGTTAGAGTATCTTAGATTAAAAATAAATTTTTTTAGGTTTTTGCAAGGCAATGGGGTTAAGTGGCTTGCCCAAGGCCACACAGCTAGGTAATTATTAAGTGTCTGAGACCGGATTTGAACCCAGGTACTCCTGACTCCAGGGCCGGTGCTTTATCCACTGTGCCACCTAGCCGCCTTGATTAAAAATAATTTTTATAGTCACTGAATATGTTTGACTGGAGTTTGGAACAGAGACTGGGGCTGGTGATAGAGTCTTAGGAGTCATCATCATGGAGGTGATAGTTGAACCCACAGGAGCTTTGAGATAGTAAAGAAAAAGAAAGTGACAAGAGCAAAGGATGCAGAGAACAGAATCCTTGGCTACATCCATAGAAACAAGATGTGACAGGGATTATGATCCAACAAAGGAGAATGAGAAGGATTAGAGAGACAGATAGGAAGAGCAGCACCAAGACAGAGCAGTATCACAAAACCTTAAGGGGGAAGCAAGAGTCCAGGGATGGAGGAGGAGGGATACAGTGATCAACAGAATCAAAGGTGCCATAGTGGATACAGTGCCAAGCCTGGAGCCAGGAAGATCTGAGTTCAGTCTTAGATCTTTAATAAATCCCTCAAGTCACTTAATCTTTGTTTGCCACTGTTTCTTCAACTGTAAAATGGGAATAATAATAATAGTATCAACCTCTAGGGTTGTGACAATCAAATGAGAAAATATTAGCACATAGGCTAATAACTAGCACATCATAAATTCTATATAAATGCTAAAAAATGTTGCTGGATTAATCCAGGACACAGAATGAGCCATAACATTCCTATATATGGTCAATGTAGGAATTTGCTTTGCTAGACTGCATATTTACAGAAGAATTTTGTTTTCCTTTTTCTTTTCAGAGGGAGTGGAAGGATAAGGGAAAGAAAATAAATATTTTTTGTTCATTGCAAAATAAAATATGATTTCTAAAGAAAGATGACTGGAACAAAAGGGCATCTGGAATAACCCTCCTAAAAAGAAGACTGCTCACCTACCCAAGCCTAAATTTCCTAAACTATGAAATTATACATTTGACCAGATAATCTCCCAGGAATCTTTGAGTTTCTCAGGTGATGCTACACCAAGGTTAGCCCAGTCCTTGCCCATCAGTCTATGACAAATTTCCCAACAAATCATGACACAACTAGTGAGAGACTGAGATGAGGTTTGAACTCATGATAAAAATGAAGAGAAGACAAGTCTTCCTGATTCAAAGTTCAGTGCTCTCATCATCTAGATGCCCTTTGCCTCATTCTAGGTGACTTCACCATATGGGTTGATGTTCCCTCCAATAACCTTATTGCCTTTGATCTACTCAGCTCCTATGACAAGTCCTCCATTTTACTTCAGCTACATCCCCAAAGGATGATCACCTACATTTCAAGTACAGATTTTTTTTTTACTAGATGATGAAGTGGGTAAAGCAACAGTCCTGAATTCTGTAGGACCTACCTTCAAATCTGACCTCAGACACTAGCTGTGTGACCTTGGAAAAGTCATTTAAGCCTGATTGCTTCATTTCCAGGAGCATCTCCAGTCATCCTGAATTCATATCTGGCCATTGGACCCAGATGACTCTGGAGGAGAAAGTGACACTGGTGACTTAACACAGTGCCCTCTCAATCAAATCTAATTCATTTGTTTGTCATGGTACCACCTCTCTGATGTCATGGTCTTTTTCTAGAACAAAGGACAATATCATCACATCCAGATTAAGAACTCTGACATTGCTTTATTCATTTAAAATCTAAAATTCAATCTCTCCCTATATCTTTCTCCTTCTAAACCTATTGTTTTTCATGATTGCCCAGTAACTTTCCATTTCACCACAACCTCATTAGTCATACCTGCTCTGACTATACTCTCCTCCCTTCCTAGTCTCAGTCCCAGAGTGGATCAGTTACTTTCTATACTATCATAACTCTCCAATCTCTAGCCCCCTTGCCTTCTCACTACTTGCAACTTGATGAATCCCACGTCTGGATTACTCCCATCATTTGATTTCTTGTTTCCTATTTACATGCTCCTGAATAGAGCTCAGTCAACTGAAGTGACAAGACAGTCCCACTAGAAATTTCTGATGTTTGTTTTTGCTGCTAACTAGGTGGTACAGTGGTTAGAACACTAGGCTTGGAATCAGGAAAACACTTATTAGCTGTGTGACCCTAGGCAAGTCACTTCACTCTGTTTGCCTCAGTTCTTCCTGTAAAATGAACTGGAGAAGCAAATCAGTCCAAGAAAGTGAAGCCCCAAAATGGGGTCACAAAGAATCTGACATGACTGAAATGTCTGAAATGACTTAATAACATTTTCACGGCAACAAGGCGATTCTTTTTTTCTTTGTTTCTCTAACCAACCTCCACAAACAATCCTATAAACTTTTTTCTTTTTTCATCAAGCTGTGTGATCCTATGCAAATCATTGAGCCTCTGCCTGTCTCAATTTTCTCAACTATAAAGTAGGAATAATAAGAATAGCCTCTCGGGTTGTTATGCAAATCAAATGAGATACTATATATAAAGCACTTTAGTACAGTGACTAGAACTTAATAAATGACTAATAAATACTTGTTTCTTTCCTTCCCTCGTTTTCTTTCTTCTTTCCTTCCTTTTTTCTTTTTCCCTTCCTTTCTTCCCTTCCTTCCTTCTTTGCTTCCTTCCTTTTTTCTTACCTTCCTTCCTTCCTCCCTCCTTATTTATAGTTCTATCTTACCCTCACCCTCTCACCTATGGCCATCATCTCATATTTTGATGAGAAAATTAAGGGAATTTGCAGCAAGTTCTATATTATATCCCAACATCTCTGCTACCTGTAGTCTTGTTTTCCCCTCCTCAGTCAAATTTCTTTCAAAAGTCATATATCCTTAGTATTTCTCTTCTCATTCTCTTCTGATCTTCTGCAATATGGCTTCTTATCTCATTACTCAACTAAACTTGTTTTCTTTAAGGAACTCTTCTCAGTCCCAACTTTCTTGGTTTCTCTGCAACATTTGACCCTGCTGACTTCCTTGATCCCCATTCTATTTGACCTTGCCTTCTCTGTTCATAATCCAAACCATATCCATTAACTATGGGTATACCCAAAGCTCTGTCCTGGGTCCTCCTGTTTTCTCTCTCTGCTCTCTCACTTGGGAACCTCATCTACTCTCATAAGTTCAGTTATCATCTTTATGCAGATGATTCCCAGATCTACCTATCTAGGCCTAGTCTATCTCCTGAATTTCAGCATTATCTCACCAACTACATATTGGTTTTCATTTTAAACTCAACATATCCAAAGTAGAACTCATCTCTCCCTGAAATCTACCCTCTCTTCCAAATGTCCTTATTACTGTTTATTATTGTGATTATTTAATCATGTCCAACTCTTCCTGACCCCATTTGAACTTTTCTTTGTAAAGATTCTACTAATTTTCTACTTCCTTCTCTTTTTTTAAAATTTTATTTTGCAGGTGAGAAAACTGAGCCAAACAGGGTTAAGTCTAGAGTCAAGCAACTAGTAAGAATCTAAAGACAGATTAGAACTCAGGTCTTCCTGATCCCAGGTTCTTTCCCTCTCTCTTATGCTTTCTTCTCTTCTCCTCTTCTCTCTTTCTCACTCTCTCAATTTCTCCCTCTCTCTTTCTTCTCTCTCTGTACCTCCTCTCTTTCTTTCTTTCTCTTTCCCTTATTCTCTCCCTCCCTCTCCCCCCCCCAACTCCAGTGGTTCTTTATCACCTCTGGAATCAAATACAAATTCCTTTTTTTGGTATTAAAAACTTTTCTTTACCTGCCTTCTCTCTATCTTTCCATTCTTCTGACAGATTACTTCTCTCCATCTATTCTACAGTCCAGTCAAAATGGTCTTCTCATTATTCCTTATACATGGTACTCTATCCCCTATCTGCCTTTGTACTAACTTCCCCTAGGCCTTGAATCACTCCCTCTTTACCTCTTACTCTTGGAATGCTAAATTTTCTTTAATTGTTAAGTTCAAAAAACACCTTTTAAATTAAGCCTTTCCATAGTATGGAAAAAATCTATATATAGACCCACCACAACTCACCCCCTATACTAAAATAAAGTCAAAATGGGTACAGGATTTAGACATATAGGATGATAGCATAGAAAAATTAAGAGATCAAGAAATATGCTGTTGGATCTATAGAAAGGAGAGAAATTCACAATCAAGCAAGAAATAGAGCACATTATAAACTGCAACATGAATGATTTTAACTATATTAAATTAGAAAGTTTTTGCACTAATAAAACTAATGTAGTCAAGATTGGAAGGAAATAAAGTTGGGAAACAATTTTCACAGCTAGTGTCTCTCTGATAAAGGACTCATCTCTAAAACATATAGAGAACTGAAACAAATTTATAAGATTACAAGTCATTCCCAAATCGATAAATGGTCAAAGGATATGAATAGGAAGTTTTCAGATGAAGAAATTATATATATATATATATATATATATATATATATATATATATGTATATATATATAGTCAAATGAAAAAATGATTCAAATTATTGATTAGAAAAACGAAAATTAAAACAACTAGGGGTAGTACCTTACACTTACCAGATTGACTAAGTTGACAAAAAAAAAGAAAAATGATTAATGTTGGAGAGGATATAGGAAAATTGTGACATCAATGCACCTTTAGTAGGGTTGCAAATGCATGAATGTTGAAAAACTTCCTTAGCATGTAATTGGAAAAAAAATAAAATTTCTATTAAAATAAATTGATCAAGTAATAAATTAAGCTTTCCTGTCCATACCTTATTTCCTTACCCCACTCCCAGGTAGCTAGGTGTCTCGGTGGACAGAGTGCTGATCCTGGAGTCAAGAAGACCTGAATTCGAATTTAGCCTTAGATACTACTAGATGCATGACCCTGGAAAAGTCACCTAACTTATGAGTTTCCTCAACTGTAAAATGAAGATTGCTACTATTAGTCCTTTGTTCTCAAAGAGAACCAATTGACATCATGAGGAGGGTATGGTAACTTGTGAGTGAATTGGATTTATTTGAGACAGAACTGGGCAAAATCATCAGTCTCACTCTTTCATAAGAAGCATGCCTCCAGGATGCAGTAGAACAATAATGATAAAGATGACAGCAACAATCATTTGAGGAACAACAACAAAATGAGGAAAATAAGAATAGCACCTATCTCCCAGTGTTTTGTGAGGCTCAAATGTGATACTATTTTAAAAAGCTTATACCCTTCTTCCTTCCCCCTCCCCTCAGTTCCTAATGCCCTGCATCTCAAAATTACTTTTATTTATCATGTGAATATAACTAGATTTTTGGACCAACTTCTACAACCCAAAGTTCAATTACAGATTTGTTTTGTATGTAACTATGTTTTACAAATTGCATCTCCCTTTAGAATACTAGCTTCTTGGGGGCATGAGCTGTTTTGCTTATGTCTTTGTTTCTGTACATGGTACCTGGAGGAAATTAAAAATGTTTATTGATTAGTTGATTAATTTCCATAGACATAGATCCTAGGGTCTGTTTATATCTTATCCTTAGACCCATATTCCTAGGAAGGAAAAGAGAGGAAAATGGAGAAGAGGAGAGAAATTAGAATGTTAGAGATCAAAGGAATTTTATTTATCATCTAGTTCCATCCCCACATTTTGCAAAAATGGAAATTGAGACCCATAGTGGGGCAGTGACTTGCCCAAGGTCACACAGCTTGTTGGGGCAGAACAGAGAGTTAAATCCAGGTTAACTGACTTCTAAATCCCTTCAATGCTCCTGATTCTACCTTGATGAGGAGAAAGGAAGAGAAGAAGAAGAAAAAAGGAGAAAGCTATACTGCTTTTAAAAAGAAATCACAGAAGGGAAAAAGAGAATGCCAGAGGGAGAGAGGGGAAAGTTAACTACATTAAAGGAGGGTTCTGCAGTGAGGGATGGTGGTGAGAGGGAGGTGGTTAATTTGTTTTCTTTTTTACTCAGTCCTGTGCTAACAAAAAGAAAATGAATCTGGAAAACAAAGACAGGGAAGCAGAGATGTTGACAGGCAGATAGGCAGAGAGGGCTGGCAACAGGCAAGCCGAGCCAAGAAAATTATCTTTCTAACCATTACCTTCATTTTATAATCGCCTACATACGGTGTTCCTGGTTCTAGGGAGGAGGAGGGTGGGGAGCTGCTGAAGGGTCTCTTGGCTTGATTCCTTTAATCTTTTGACATTGGCTGTCACAGAGGAGTGTGTAATTAGGACACACTGTACTTTCCCTAGCAGTTCCATCCTCTCCCACCTCCCTTTCTGGACGAAGAGGAGAGCAGCTGCAGGTATTCATTCAGCCTGGCTTCTTCTCATCTCAAGGGAACTGTTGTGTTCTTCCAAGGGCCTAAAAACTGAGGATCCTGTAGGTACCACCCTGGGAGAAGAGTCTGCTGTTCTCCTTTCTCCCACAGAACAATGGGGCATGTCCCTGGGGTGCCTTAGTGGTCACCAAGTCCAACCAGTTCATAAAAGGAATCTCTAATACAATATTCCATACATAGAGGAAGGCTCCTTAACCTGAAACTGTGAGATGGATAGATAGATAAATAGATTCAGAGATTCAAAGATACAGAAGGATACACACACACACACACACACACACACACACACACACACACACACACATATATATGGAGAGAGAGAGTAGATAGAGATATAGAGACAGAGACATATAAATATAGAGATATACACATAAAATGGAGATAGTAATAGATATGTACATAGATAATGGAGATATAACTTATTTCAATAATTTATTTATAACATTGGATATTTAAGAAGTCTCCTGAGAAAAAGTCCATAGTCTTCACTAGATTGGTAAGAAGACCCATGAAAAAAATCCAAGAAAAGGTCTGTTACAGGTTCGTTTGAACTAAATCTTCTAGATATAAGAAGACAATTAAGAAGATCTGGCAACTCATCTATTCTCTCATTTTGAATCCATATATTGCAGAACCTTCCTTTAATTCCCCTCCCCACCCTCCAGCATTCTCTCTTTTCTTTCTGTGATTTCTTTTTATTCTAATGTCTCCAAAAATTGCAGATAAGGAGCCCTCCAACAAGGTCCCATGGTGGTAATACTTTAAGGTAGGCCAATCGAGTCTTGAACAACCCAACCAGTTTGTCTTGTTTGTTTTTTCCTTTCATATTACACTTAGCTTTAAAGAAGAAGAAGTGATCATAGGGTCATAGCTTGAAACCTAGTAGGGTTATGGAATTCAACCTTCTCATGATGAAGATAAGATACAGAGAGATTAAAATGACTTGCTTCATAATCTTAATACCTTCCCTCTGAGACTACCTCTTCTTTATTTTGTATAAATCTGGCTTGCACATGTTGCCTCTATTAAATGCAAGCTCCTTGAGAGCAAGAACTCCTTTTTTTTACTTTTGATTTGTTGTTGCTTTGCTTAATAAATTTTGCTGATTGATTGAATGTCCAGTCACATTGAATCTGAGAAGGGATTTTAATTCAGGTCTTCCTGAATGTAAGTCCTGTGCTCCATCCTCATAAAACCTCTTATATGTGAGGGAATGAGAAGAAACAGGGGTGGAGGGGAATCCTGCCCAATTTGACTTCAACTAAAAAACCTTCAAATAATATGGAAAGTGTCCCTCTATTTCTGTTTCTCTCTCTTCCTCCTTCCCTCATTCTCTTTTCTCTCTCTGTTTCTGTCTGTCTTTCTCTGTGTCTCTCTATCTCTGTTTTTCTCTGTGTATGTCTCTTTCTCTTCTTCTCCTTCCCTCTGTCCCCTACCCCTCTTTCAAGCATATACTCTTGGGAAAGATTGAGAGCAAGCATCCTATCTCTTCCAGGGACTTTGACCTCACCTTCTTGTTCTCCCCAGAAGCTCAGCAAACCCTCTCTTTCCCCCGAGATGGCCAAAGAATTCATTCTTGTAAGGGTAGCCAATTTTACCCTCCTTCATTCATTCACTCCTGCCCAGCAACTGCCACTGAGTTAAAGCAGAAGTGGCATGCCTTATTGAGCTCTTCTCTAATCATCCCCTTTCAGAAGTAGCAGAGTTATAAATAAGCCAACTTGGAGCCAAGAGGCTCCCAGGAGGAAATGGAATCAGTCTGAAAGGGAGTTCAAGAGAGAATTTTAGCTTTTGCCCTGAGATTCCATGTCAGCTTGCTTGAGGCAGCAGGTGGAGGGTGTGATAGCTAAAGAGAGAGCTGTAGACTAGAAGGGTTTACAGGGAGTCATCTCACATTTCCTGCTTCTAGGCAAAATGTTCGCCTCCATGAAAGATCCAGAATCTTCTTAGATCTGGAAGGAACCCCTGGGGGTAAGGAGTCTACATCTTCCTATAGTGTGATTCTTAACCATTTTTGTGGCCTGGGCCCATTTGGCAGTTTGAATGTTTTTAAATATACAAAATAAAACATAGTGGGTTACAAAGGAAATAAATTAGTTAAAATACAGTTTCAATATTTTTTTAGATTTCTGGATCTAAGGTTTAGAATTTCTGTTGTTCAGTCATTTCAGTTGTATCAGACAATCTGTGACCCTATTTGGGATTTTCTTGGCAAAGATACTGGAGTGGTTTGTCATTTCCCTCTCCAGTTCATTTTACAGATAAGAAACTTAGGCAAACAGGTTTAAGTGACTTGCCCAGGGTCTCACAACTAATGTCTGAGGTTAGCTTTGAACTCAAGTGGTCCTCTTGACCTCAGAACTGGCACTTTATCCACTACCCCACCTGGTGGCCCTCAAGGTAAACAGCTTAACCCAAAACAACCCTCACAAATAAAGATTTCTTTATCTTAAAATTCTTTTGGTACATTAAGCCCATTTCCTCATCCTTATTCCTCATAGGGTGGAAGATGTTTATAGTTTCTCCATTTACTACATAATGACTTTTCCTATGTTAGAAGAACATAAAAATCCTCTCCTCTTCCTCTCCCACCCTTCTTCTTCCTCCCCTCCAACCTTAAAGTCCTGAGGACTATCTTTCTCCCCACTAGAGAATTTCAGTGATTTTTAGCATCACTATTTGCTTTGTCATGTCCCCTTAAGAACCATGGGATTTTTCCATATGATTTGAAACTGAAACTTTCCCTATGAGATGTCTCCCCCATCAGAATATGAGCCCTTGAGAGCAGGACTCTTATTTTTCTTTTTTTATCACCAGTACTTAGCCCCAGGCTTTAAACATAGTAGGCATTTAAAATGTTAAATTCATTCATTCAAAGCTTAAGTTTTCCATTAAAGGAAGTAATCAAAGATGCATTATGGGTTTCATTGGGATAGAACTCTTATCAGAATGGAGATCACAAAAAAAAAAAACCACCCTGAAAGAATGTCTGACAATCTGCATTATGGTCTATTCTGGAGCAGAGTCAAGGACATTAATGTTTGTATCCCCTATACTAAAATCGTTTCTTATACATAGACGGTACTCAATATAGGTGAATTATATTGAAATGAATTTAGTTGAGGCATAACTACCTAGGAGAAGCTATAAATGAGCTTTAAAATGCTTTTCAATCAATCTAGTGTTTGAGTGCCTACTGGGTCAAAGTGTATAGGCACTGGAGATAAAAGTTTAAAGAGAATGAAACAATCTCTTCTTTCAAGTTACTATAGATATAGATATAGATATAGATATAGATATAGATATAGATATAGATATAGATGATATAGATATAGATATAGATATAGATATAGATATAGATATAGATATAGATATAGATATAGATATAGATATAGATATAGATATAGATATAGATATAGATATAGATATAGATATAGATATAGATATACCTTCTTCATAATTTTAAACCTCTCTTTCTCCTCTGGGTCCTTCCTTAATACCTTCAAATGTGCCCAGATGTCCCCAATCCTTAAAAGTCCTTCATTAGACCCTACAATCCTCTCAAACTAGTATAGTCTTTCTCCTTCCTTTCACAGTCAAACTCCTAGGGGAAAATTTTTCTATTTTCTCATCTCTCACTCCTAAACACCATGTTATCTGGTTTCTGTCCCTACCATCTCAAAAATTGCCAATGATCCCTTTATATTGTTTAATCCAATGCCCTTTGTTCCATCTTCCATTTTTAACACTATCAACTACCATTGCCTCCCAATCCCTCACTCTACCCAGGTTTTCATAACACTCCTCTATCATGCTTCTCTTTCTACTTATCTGGTTGATCACTGGATTATGGTCCACATCCTAACCCTCTTGTTTTACAGAAGGAGAAACTAAGGCAGAAGGTGGTGAAGTGACAAATCCAAGAATATGTAGGTAGTATCAGAGGTGTATTCAAACCCAAGTTCTACTCAAGAGTCCTTGTTCTATGTACTATGTCTTACATCCTCTCTTGATTCATTGACAAGATGTCTTCTAAGGTCTCTTTCAATCCCATGATTTATTTCCATAATAATGGATTCCATAATAAAAGATTTAGAACCAAAAAGTATCAAGTGGTCATCTGGTCCAGGTCCCTCATTTCACAGATGAGAAAACTGAGGTCAAAGAAGTTAAATGATTTATCCAAAATTTCATTAGAACCCAGGTCTTCTGATTCCAAATCCAGTAATCTTTCCATTGAATCACAGCATAGAAGTAAAATAAGAAGAGTTGGACTAATTTACAAAGTTTCTATTAGTTCTAACATTCTATAAATACAAATACCCAAGCTCTTCTGATGCCTGATCCTTTTTATTTAAAGGGGGGCAGCTAGATGACTCAAGGGATAGAGAACTGGGCTTGGAGTCAGGAAGACCTAAATTCAAATATGACCTCATACACTTACAAGCTGTGTGACTCTGAGCAAGTCCCTTAACCTTTACTTGCCTTAATCCACCAGAGAAGTAAATGGAAAACCACTCGAATATCTCTGCCAAGAAAACCCCATGGACAGTATCATCCAAGGGGTCACAAAAACTTGGACATAACTGAAAAACCTTTTTTTAAAAAAAAATTTTAATTCATTTTTCCAATTACATGCAAAAAGTTTTAAGCAATCTTCATTTTGCAAGGTTTTGAGGTTCACATTTTTCTCCCTCCTTCCCTTTCCTGATAGAAAGCAATCTAATATAGGTTATACATATATAACTATGTTAAGTATCTATATTAATCATAAACAACAACTTTAAAAAGAACTTCACTTTTATTTCATTCTCCCTCTCACTTATCCAACTGATTGGTAGAAAGAAAGGAATCACAAAAGTTTGACAAAATAAGCATAGACAATCTAAACAAATGTTCATCTCAGCCATGACACATAGCAGAAAGAACCTTATTCTGCATAAGAGTCCATCACTTCTGGAGGTAGTTTGGTAGCATTCTTCACCATCAGTTCTCTGGAATCATGGTTGGTTATTGATTTAGATCAGAGTTCTTAAACCTTTCAAGATTGTTTTTGTTTTCATTGCTGATATTTAGTATTATTTCTGCATTAGTTCCTACAAGTCTTCCCAGGTTTCTCTGAAGTCATCTTTTTGATTACTTAACATACAATAGAATTATATTACACTGATACACAAGACTTTATTAAGCTATTCCCAATTCCTGGACAACCTCTTAGCTTCCAGTTCTTTGCCACTACAAAAAGAGCTCTTGTACATATTTTGTACATATGGGGTCTTTTCCTCTTTCTTTGATCAGCCTCTGGTATGAGTCATCAGTCATCTCCTACCTCTCTACACCTATTAGCATCTAGCCCAGCTTCATTCCCTTGTTCCCAGATAGCACTGTGAAAATGTCTGTGATAATAATAACATCAATTTATATAGCACTTTAGGGCTTACAAAAACACCTTGCTCACAACAGCCCTGTGAGATAAGCATTACAAACATTAATACCTATATTTTCAAAAAAGATATATTTTGTCTGAACATTTGATTACAACAATGTGGATAACTTCCTGGAATAGTAGCTACCTCAACCTATAGAGCATAATTTGCAATCTCAGACAATTGGTGGAGAAGTTGAATATTGGTTCATGGTCAGAGGCAGGTCTTGAATCTAGATCTGAACAACCATCCTCTGAACCACTGCTTCTCTATCATTTATAAGATGAGATGACTGGGCTGCCCAGAGGTTAAGGGATTGGTCCATAACTATGTGACTACTAAAAGTCAGAGTCAGGATTCAAACTCCTAACTCCAATTTAAACATCATTTCTAACAAAATATGTTATTTGGTGTCCACCATAATAATAAAAACAACAATTCGAAAAGAGTCTAATCAGGCTAACCAAACTGAGAGACAGAATGGGATTACCCAAGAGGGCAATAGGACTTGTCTAGGCATCTATCAAGTAATTAATACTTTTCCATGACATAAATAAACAAGATTGGGAAATATACTTCATTTACCTTTCATTGCATATTATATTTCAGTCAAACTAGATTTATATCTATTCTCCATCTCCTCTTGTCCATTCTTGTTTCCAAGCATTTGTTCACACTTTCTCCTCATCTTTGGAACAGATGCTTTTCCCAGTATTCACAAACCTTTCCCATTCTCCAAAACCTGGATCAGCATCATGAGACAGAGAGATACAGAGAGAAGGAGAGGGAGGAAGAGAGACATAGACAGAGAGGAGAAGGAGAGAGACAGAGACAGAGACAAAGAGACAGAAAGAAAAGAGACAGAGAGGATGAGAGGGAGTGAGAGACCGAGGCAAAGAGAAAGATAGAGAAGGAAGAGGGAAAGGGAAAAAGAGAGACAGAGACAGCTAGAGACAGAGAGAAGGATAGAGAGAGAGAGAAGAGAGATAGACAGAGAGAGAGGAGAGAGAGACAGACAGACAAAGAGAATGAGGGCGGGAGGGAGGCTTCCTTAGGCAACTAAGTCACATATAGATAATGCTTGAGTACTCAAAAAGACCTGAATTCAAATCAGATCCACTCTAGCTGTGTGATACTAGTTAATCCACTTAATCTCTATTTGCCTCAATTTCATCCCTGTAAAATTAACAGGGCTGTTGGGAGGATCAAATGAACTTATATTTGAAAAGAGGTTAGCATAGTCCATGGCATCTAATAGATATTTTCTTCCTTCCTTTCTTCTTTCTCAATATTTCCTAAACTATGCTCATTCCTTTCCTAATAAATAATAAATAATAAATCTAATAAATTGCAGACTCTTAATTTTTTATATTTTTCTCTTCCCCTGTGGACAATATACATAATGGTTCCTAATAAGGGGATATGAACCTATGATTCCCTTGTCTAAGTAATACTCAGATCAGGAAGCTCCCTCAACCAGAGCAGATCACAATTTCTCTATAATTTATAATCTCAGAGAAATACCTAGAGCAGTGAGAATCCAAGTGACTTATCCAGGGCTACGTAGCCACTCTGTGACAGAAAGGTAGCACTTGAACCTAACACTTTCTGTCTCAAAGGCTATTAGGGCTTAATAAACATTTATTGAATTGAATATGATACCAGAGAACAGAGAGTCCATAGTATTTTCATCTACAAGGTCCTTCTCTATTCAACAGACCTTTGTGTTCTGCTGGCATGGCAACCACTGAGAAAACAAAAGCAAAAGATTATGTCTTGTGGTCTTATGGTTGTGTCTCCTTCTGTACAGTTTATCCAAAGGTTCTAATACATGCATAACCTATAATGCCTGGACAGTTATGCCCTACTGCCTCAGACTGGTCTATGACAGAGTTGACATCTCCAGTGGCATTTCCTTCCCTTCATGGAATAACTGTAGAAAAGGTCAGGAGGCACAGTTCTTTGGGAGCCTCACTTGAAGTTGTTAATTCCTATTAATGTTCCTTCCTCCCTCTCTATTTCTCAGATACCACCAGTCAGATTAGAGTAGGACCACAGATCTAATCACAAGGAGGAAATTAGATGGAAATTGGATGGAACAGGAAAAGTCACATCTTTGTTTTCAAGAACTCATAACTGAAATTTAGAAATTCCTTTAATTATGAATCACAGTGTTTTCAGCACCTATGACTTTGTCATCAATAGAAATATTTATTTTCATATCACATTACAGTTGTTACACATAAATCAAAATATCATTGATGTTTATCACTATTTTAAAATTACTATAATTACTAGCCATGTGTCTGGATAGCTAGATCACAAATTTATTTTTTAATATTTTTGATAACTATTTTAATATCTCTGGTTTCCCTTGTAATCTTATGTGTTTTAACAATTTAGATACATTGTTATGAGTACATAGAATTTTTCAGACTGTCAAAGCAAAAAGAGTTAAAACCCCTCTTTCATAGAAGAATATGATCTCCAAGAAATTCAGTTTTGTATGTTCCAACATTATCATGTTTGGGTCAGTCTAAGAGTTGTATATTGACCAACATGTCACTCCTCTGGCAAACCAGGATCTAGAAATAATAGATCTATGCCTAGGTCTGTAGGACTAGATAATACTTCTTTAATGGTACTTGAGAGACCAGAGGGAGATTTGGAGAGAAGTGCCCAGATTTGTTAGGATAAATGCCACTATGAATAAGAGGTCTCCAGGACAGAGATGAGAGATCCTGACCCTTCAGAGTTTTCTCAAAATGGTTTCATTTCTCCACTGAAGGCTTACATTTTGTTGATTTCAAGAGAAGAGAATCTGGGTTTTGATATTACCAATGGATCCCCAGACTTAGACCAGTCCTAAATTTATTTCCTATTGGGAAATGACCTGGATCTCAACCAGAAGGAAAGGGGGGTGATAGAATATTCTATTCTAAATAGAATATTCTTTCCCAAGACCTAAAAAGAGGTCCAAAACTCTCCTTATTCTACACTCATCAGATCCTAATTAGATTCTCAATAATCCATTAATTTGGTTCATGCAGTCTGGGAAACAGAGTGTACAGAATGATGGACTTAGAACCAGAGAGACCTAGCTAGGTTCAAATCTGACATCTGCTCTATGACCCTGCCTAAGAAATTTAACTTCCCTTAGACTCAGTTTCCTCATATATAAAAGAGTTAGATTAAGCATTCTGTAAGGTCCATCCAGCTCTAAATTTATAATCCTTAATGTAATCCTATAATAATAATGAATTAACCATTCAGGCAAAACTTTACCATAATGGGTCCCTAAATCCTAGATATATTGCTGTTTTCATGTCAACAAAGGGCAGGTGTTCACTTTTTTAAAAATAAAACTTTTATTAAACACCTGTTATATATTAGGTATATAGAAAGAAGCCCCTTCTTGTTTCAAATGTAGGGCACTTACTGCTCTATGGAATCGAGTGCTGACATCACTTGCAGTCCATTAGTTGCTTAGAAACAACAGTTTAGCACTTCTTTAGCAAGAAGAGCTAGTTAAAAGTGACTTCTGTGTCCATAGAAAGCAACTTCCCAGAATCTCCCCCTGGGAATGTAAAGTCTCCCCACCACATATAAGTGTCCCGGAAATATTTCCCAGTGATGTGAAAACAAACATTTAACAACCAGCTCTCTGAATAAAATAATGTATACACTTCTAAGTTTAATCTGCAACTTTAACATTTTCTCCATCACTTTTTAAAATTCTAGAAAACCAGCAAAACAATAATCAAACCTGGATCTAGGATCGCTCTTTTCCAAAGTATAAATGCTCAAACTAAACATTTAAAACCAGGTTTCCTGAGACGGTTTAAGCTGACTAGAATATAACTGTGCACTGTCTCTCCACCCACCCCTAACTTAATTTGTCTTAAAAAGAAGATTCAAAACCTATATTTGCAATTGGTTCACAAGCACATTTTAGGTAATTTGTCTTGGGTACAAAAATTGCTAGTTGCGGCTCTATTTACCATTAATTGGCTAATGTGCTCATTCATGTGAATTTACATATGTATCTTAACTCCTCTGAGCCTTCATTTCCTTAAGTATAAAATGAGGATGAATTTATTGGAGAATATGGACAAGAATATGGACAAGACAGGAAGGCATGACTGGCTTATGAACTTCATTTCTGGAAGGATCATTCAAATCAGTGGGATTAGAGAGTCATTTATTTATTTGAACAAAATGAGCAGGGTTCAGTTAGGTCATTGTTTCCTAACCCAAAGGGCATTTCAAACCTGAACATCCTGAGGGAGACTGAGAGCCAGAGACTGGGGAATCAGGGAAGTCTAGTCCAATATTTTCCAACTTCTGGTCCAAAGAGCAACATCAGTTCATGGCTAAGTTTCAATGGTTCACAAAATTAGGTGGAACAAGGCAAAAGAAGAAGGAGAAAACAATTCAATTTGAGGAACCATTGAAACTTGGCCATGATAATGTTGTCCTTTGAACCAGCAGCTGGGAAACACTGAACTGGATTTTTCAGATCTCTTCCAGATGACCGAAGTTTACAGATTGTGTCCATAAGTGTTCAGTGATTCCAGAACCATCAGAAGCATCTAATGCCTTACTATGTTAAGTAGAGCTGTAATTAAGATTTAAGAAGGGGAGTGGCTAGGTGGTGCAGTGGATAGAGTACCAGTCCCGGAGTCAGGAGGACTTGAGTTTAAATTTGACCTCAGACACTTAATAATTACCTAGCTGCATGACTTTGGGCAAGTTACTTAACCCCATTGCCTTACAAAATTAAAACAAAATATTTTTTAAAAGAATTAAGAAGGAAGAACAGGGTCTTTGTCTCAGGTGCCAACATCTTGGAGATTATTAGGGAAGCAGTACATGCTTCCTCCTGGCTCCATATTCTCTACCTCCATCTAAAAGTTTTAAGATCCTCTGACAGCCAGTGTTTTCATGGGGAAAGCCCCAGTAGAGAGTAAAGAAGCAGAGTCATAGATGACAGAGATAGGAGAAGAAGGAGGAGGTATAGAGTCCCCTAATCCCTTACAAAGCCACCCCTTTGGATACTCTCTCCTAAGGCTTACCTGCTTTCCTCCAAAACTAGTGAGGGGCTGGGGAATAGCCTGGACCCTTTATTATTCCACCCTCCCCTTCTCTCCCATCTGCTTGTTTCTTAGGTGCTAGGATTCCTAGTTATAGCTCTAAAAATCAATATTTTTCCATCAGCCTTCCCACCAGTCAGCCCACATCCCTGACCTCTGCTCCTGTCCTTCCAAAAGTCATACATTTCCTGGATGCCCTTTTAAATCTATAGGTTTTTTCTTCCATTTTTATCTTTTCATCCTCCCCACTACAGTCAGTCAGTCAACAAACATTTATTTAAGTATCAGAAACTGCACTAAGTACTAGGGATATAAAGAAAAGTAAACACAGCCTCCAGTTGTCCTCAGTGTTTCTGGAATCATACTCATTATCTGCCCTTCCTGCTCTGCAGTGCTAAGCGGTTTTCAGAAAAAGTGAAGTTCCTCCTAGGGCAGCAAGCAAACAGCTGGGTGACACAATCAATAATCATTTCTTAATCACCTACTAAGCACTGGGTATACATAAAGAGGCAAAAGGCAGTTTCATTCTTCATAGGACTCACAGGTCAGGAAGACCTGAGCTCAAACCTAAGGCATTTACTAGCCTGTGTGACCCTGAGCAAGTCACTTAACTGGCTGCCTCTATTTTCTCATCTTTAAACTAACTCCTATTTTACAGGGTTGTAGTGAAAATCAAATTAAATCATATTATATATAGTACATTGCAAACCTCAAAGAAATGCTACTTATTATTTTCTTTATTAGTAAACACTTATTGGTATGTGCAAAGCAAGAGAAGGGGATGGACCCTACCCCTAACTCTGTCCCTACAATGAGATGAAGGGGCATTTGACACCAGATCTGCATCCAGGGTACCATAGGAGTTGGAAGACACTGCTTAGTATACTCCCAGAAAACCCTACTTCTCTCTTCTCCAGGACCTATCTCCCCACCCCCACCTTCAGCAAGTGATTCAATCACCTTTATTCAGGGGAACGACATGGGTAGTCGGGGAGGGGGTGGATGTTTTATGGGCATATCATGTGTGATATCTTGTCCATTAGGGAGAAACCGTCAAAACAAAACTCATTTCTTTCAAGCTGCACTTTCTCCTTTAGGTTTATGAATAACCAATCTGATCATTAGAACGGGGGAGCATTTTTTAAAATCCAATTTGCTTCTCACCTTGCAGCCCATTTAGTTTGCTTTCTACCCTCCACACTGGGAAGGGAGGGGGCATGAAACTATTTCCTTTCTCTTTCATGTCTGTTTCCACCATGATTTGCCATGGTAATCCCAGAACTCCTGAGAAACTGGATTTCCCAAAATGTTTCATTTTCCTCATCCCAAACCTTGATTTTCAAGAAGACTATTTATCCTCTAATTCTTGCTGCTTTGTTTGTTTTTGTTTTTCATTTGAAAATAGTCACCCCTTTGGAAAGTTCTTAACTAAACAAACACAAAATAGTTTTGTGTATGTAAAAGAAAATTTAAAAGCTTTTGCATGAACAAAATCAATGAAAGTGGGAAAAGAAGAGAAAATATTGATTGAGAGAATCTTTGCATCAAATAAGTCTGATAAATGTCTGGTAAGAAATTGATGCAAATATATTAGACCAAGAATTAAGATAAGTGGGCAAAGAATATGAACATCAAGGTACAAGAGAAAGATTACTGTCTCTGCAATCAGAGGAAAGAGCTTCAAATGCCACTTCTGTTATTCAATGTGGGACCTTGGGTTTATTAAGATAACACACCGAATTATTAACTGTACAGATTTATTAATATGTACTCTTAAATATAGATTTATTAAAAGTATTTGCACTTGTGATTCAAAGGTAAACATGGAGGTCTTAGCTTCATTCAGTGGAAATGACATATACACATAAAGGTATATATACAAAATAAATGCAAGGTAATTTGAAACTCCTGTTCTCATCCCCAAGAAGGTAATAGCAACTGCTAAAAGTCAGAAAAGGTCTCATGTAGAAGATGAAATTTATGCTGAGACTTAATGGAGACTAGCAACTTTAAGACATAGAATTTAATTTACAAAGAAATGAATAGAGGACTGGGCATAGGGAACATCCAATGCAAAGGCACAAGGAGGATGTGGGAGTGCTACATGTGAGTAAGCTGGCTGGTAAATGTTTAACAACCATATTTCTTGGGGAGGAAAAGTGTCCACAACAGACTCTTCACTATTGATAGTTTTTCCATCACTTTCCTAAGTCTATTCAAATCAACAAAAACAACAGATCAAGCCCTGACTTGTAGCATTTGCTGATTTCCAAAGCATAAATGGTGACACTGAAAATTTAACAATCAAATCTTATTGTGAGTCTATTTAAACCAGTTGAGTAATAAGAAGGTCATTTTTGCTAAACCATAGAGTAGGTGAAGGGGAGTAATTGTAACAAAGTTGGAAAGGTAGGTTGAAACCAGTCTACGAAGGCCTTAAATGCCAAACAGAGGCTATTTATATGTTATCCTAGAGGATATGGGGGAGGGGAGAACTTTGGAGTAATTGAGTAGAAGAACATGGCCAGACCTTAGCTTTAGGAAAATCGTTTTGGAAAATGTGGAAGATGGATTGAAGAGGAGAGAGATTTGAATAATAATTCATCTCAGATTAGAAGGCAAGTCATTTAACTTTAGTTTCTTTATCTGTTAAATTGGGGGGAGGGTAAATTAAATGACCTCTGAAGTTCCTTCCAACTCTAAATCTACCAGTCTTCAAAAGAATAATTTTAAGGGGCAGCTAGGCGGCGTAGTGGATAAAGCACCGGCCCTGGAGTCAGGAGTACCTGGGTTCAAATCCGGTCTCAGACACTTAATAATTACCTAGCTGTGTGGCCTTGGGCAAGCCACTTAACCCCGTTTGCCTTGCAAAAACCTTAAAAAAAAGAACTTTGAGTTCAACAGCCATATGAAAAAATATTCCAAATTGCTTATCCACAATAAGAGAAATACAAATTAAAACAATTATGTGATTTTTACCTCACATTTGTCAAATTGGCAAAGATGATAAGAGATGAAAATAGTCAACACTGGAAAGAAAACAAGTATTAATGCACCATTGGCAAAGCTGTGAATTGTTCTAACCACTATGGAAAACAATTTGAAATGGTACTAAAAAAGAAACCCATAAATACCACCAGTTCTTTGGGTGATATCAAGAAAAAAAATAGAAACAAAGAGGGTAGTCCTCAGTTGGGGAATGGAAAAAACAAATAATGGTACAGGAACAGAACAGAATGCCATTGAATCATAATAAATGACAAGTATGAAGTAAGTCAGAAAAATTTGGGAAGACTTACATAAATGAAAGCAAAGTGAAATAAACAGAATTCAGAAAATCATATACATGATGACTACAATGAAACAAATGAAAACAACATTAAAAGATAGTAGAACTCACAGAAATGTAATGTAATGATCAATCTTCTCTCTAGAAGAATGATGATGAAACAAGCTTTTCTCTTCTTGGTAAAGAGGTGGTACACTATAGATAGTGAATGAGGCACACACTGTCAAAAATGATCAATAAGTCAATTTGTTTTATTTAAATGTACTTCATTATAAAGGGGAGGAGGGCACAATGAGAGTATCTGAGTAAGAAATAGCTCCAAAATGCATAAAAGAAACTTTTTTAAAGAAATAAAATAATCCCTTGCAATTAAATGTTAGTGTATTAGTCCTTGCAGGTTGTGACAATTTCCCTAAAGCCCATCCCCAGGATGCCCGATGATCAAGTAGACTATGCCTGGAAAGGGTTGGCCTAGATACTGCAGACAAGAAAATTCAGTAAGGGAGACAATTTTATTTTCATACATCTTGGGACATTCTATTAATACAAGATAAAGAAGGAAAGAGGGAAAGAAAGAAGGGATAAAGGAAGGAACAAAGACACAAAGGAGTGAAAAAAGGAAGGGAGGGAGAGAAGAAAAGAAAGAGACAGGGAAAAAAAGAAAAAGATGGAAGGGAAAGAGAAAGGGAGGGAATGAAGAAAGGAATAAAAAAGCAAACATACTTAAATTGGCAAAATTCCATGACAGTTGGTATTTCTACTTTGTCTTTAATCAATGGTATGGACAATAGTTTTCAGGGGAAGCAAAGAAATCTTCAAAGCTCTTCTTGTTTTTCTGACAGCATCATTCTATGAAATGTCTCCTATAAAGATGTCACCAAGAAGTTGTCTGATAGGAAGAGAAAAATGGGTTTATTGTTAAATAAAAGTGAAAGAATAACTAAAGCATTCTACTGGTAACCTTTCAATATTAAGAGAAACTGTGCAAACTTATGGGAAGACAAGTACAAAAGTTGCATAGATTGGGCAGGTATGAATAGATTACTATCTTCATAATTGAAGGGAACTTTCAAAATGGTAAGATCACAGATTCAATTTACCTATCATTCAATAATCAAACTGGGCAAGATAGCTTCTCCTAAATATATGTGCCTACCTTCCAATTCCACCTAACAGCATAGGGACAAGATTTTAATTACACACCCCACCCTCCTATTTGGTTTTTGTCCTGACAGCTTGTTAGAGGGGCTCAACTTGGAAGGATGAGCAAATGGAACATGGAGGGTCTTCCATTGTCATTCTCAGAAGCTGCCTTTTGTCTAGGTTCTAAGGATGTTGAAAAAGTGGATTATCTCTCCTAAGATAATTAACAAAATCTTCAGGAAATCTAGGGAAGGGCAAAAACAAACAGTGTTGGTCAGCTAGGTGGCACAATGGATAGAGCACCTACCCTGGAGTCAGGAGGACCTGAGCTCAAGTCCAACCTCAGACACCTAATTACTGCCTAGCTGTGGGACCTTGGGCAAGTCACTTAACCCCATTGCCCCATAAATAAAAAAAAATTAAATAAATAAATAAAAACAGAGTTCTTTCTCTTCATACCCCAGACCCTCAAGCCTCTGCCCCATTGTCCACTAAAGGAATTATAGAAACTCAGATTTGTAGGGCATCTGAGAGGTCATTTATTCCATCTTGAATATCTTTTAGAAGTATGCATCCAGCTTTACATCCTTACTACTGGGGTAACTGAAGTTGACAAATTACTTGAGTTTAGGAGGAAGAGTTGCAGTAAACTAACTCAATCAACTGTATGAATTAAGTCCAATGTAATATGGTGAGTCCTTTTGAAGAGGGAGAGCCATGAGGTGGCCTATGGAGATGCAAAATGACCCAGGTCAGAGATAGAACAGGTCAAAGCTCTGATTCATGGTATTAGGCTCAAGTGAACTCCTATACTTCTGGCCAGGAAGAAATGGGGAAATGTAATGTTTAAACAAATAGATGATAGGAAAATAGGTAGTTAAGTAGGTGGATGGATGAATAAATAAGATCAGTAAAAAAGATTAGAAAGATTAGACAAATATTAGTGAGATGTTTATAAAAATTAGATAATAAGTAACAGACAGATAAATAGAAAGCTTAGCTAGATATAAATACTGTTGCTCAGTCATTTCTGATTCTTCAAGATCCCATTTGTAGTCTTCTTGTCAAGGATATAGAATGACTTCCTATTTCCTTTTTCTATTTCTTCATTTTACAAATAAGGAAACTTAGGCAAACAGGAAAAAAGTAACTTGCCCAGGGCCACACAGTTACTAAGTGGTTAAGATCAAATTTGAACTAATAGATATAAACTAATCAATTTAAACATTTAAAAAAAACAAAAGAAATGATCAAGTCCCAACTTGAAGCAATGGGCTGTGGTAGAAAGAAAGATGTCTGTGGAGTAAAAAGTGCTGAGTTCAAATCTGAGTTTTGCTGCCTTGACCTCGTATAAATCATGTGACCTCCTTATATACAAGTTTCCTCACTTGTAAAATGAGAGGTTTGACTAGATAAACTGCTGAGGTTCTTCTAACTCTAAATTTCTTAATCTATAACATCTAATGTTATATCTCCTAAAGAATCCTATTCTGCTTTTGGAGCAGCTTTATCAGTTAGAATCTCTCTCTCTCTCTCTCTCTCTCTCTCTCTGTATGTGTGTGTGTGTCTCTGTGTCTGTCTCTGTGAATCTCTCTCTCTTCGCCACTGTCTGTCTGTCTCTCTTTCTCTTTTTTTTTATTATGTAAGGAATCAGGGGAGATATGACTCTTCTTCAGCCACTTATTCCCCTACCCCCTACTCCAGCCCCTGGCTCAGTTGATGTAGTCAAAGAATATGGTCACACTTGATGAGGTTTTAATGCATAAAGGAGATGCTTTTATGCCAGGTGATCCCTTTTGCTTGTAAGTTAATGCATTGAATGAATCAGAAAGGGAGATGATACTGCCTGAAATCTACCTATTTATATTTTCTACCCATTCCTCTTAATTCTGCCTTCTGGAGTCAAACAGAGCAAATCTAATCTCTCTTCCATATGGAAACCTTTCAAATGCTGAGAGACAGCAATCATGGTTCTTCTTAGCATACTCTCCATCCCCCACTAAAACTAAAAACTCTGATGTTCTTTCAACTGATCATCATAGGGTAGGATCTGCAGTACTCTCCTCATACTGGTTGCCCTCCTATGAGTCTCCCACAGCAGGAATTCTTTCCCTGCTATCCGTGAACTTGGTTTTTAATTTTCAATATTTTCTGGCCAGACTAACAATAGTCTAGCACATAGTAAAATTTTAATAAATGCGAATTGACTTGACTATTTTGATAACTGTCTTTCAATATAATTGATTTCCTTTGTAAACCTATATATTTAAATTTATTTTTATTTCTATGAATATTTATTATTAAATTAAAAAAATTTTTATTCTAAGGGACCCCATAGACTTGACCAGACTCTTACCTAAGGAGTCTATGAAATTCAAAAGGTTAAGAACCCTAACAATGTCCTTCCTAAGAAGCACAACATCCCAGAAGTGTTCAAATCAGAGCAGAGCATCCCACTAATATCACCACTCCCATTCAAGTCATTCTGCTTTATTAATGTACTGGTAACTTTAGAGACCTCCAGGTGCTGATTCATATTAACTTTCCCCAAAATCAGAGCTGACCTTGACTTCTGAGCATAGTGGAACATTCTGAAACAAGACCAGATGCAGCAACTATCATCAAGAAATACAGTTTCATTCAAAAATAGGGAAAGGGACCTATTTGTCCAAAAAATATTTATGGCACTTTTGGTGTCTAAGAATTAGAAATCAAAAAAATGCCCATCAGTTGAATAATGTCTAAACAAACTGTGTATATAGTAATAATAGAATATTGTGCTGCAAGAAATAATGAGCGGGTAGATTTCAGAAAAACCTGGAAAGACTGTATAGGGACTGATGCATAGTGAAGTGGAACAAAACCAGGAGAAAGTTGTACACAGTAACAACAATATTGTTCAATGCACTTAGCTATTCTCAGCAATCCAATGATCCAATACAATACCAAAGAACTAGTAATGAACTACATATTCTCCACCTTCAGGAAAAGAACTGATTGATTGGATACAGAATAAAGCATGCTGTTTTTCACATTCTTTTCTTTTTTCTTTTGCTTTTATTCAAGGTTTCTTATACAAAATGATGAATATGGAAATGGCCAAAATGTATAACCTATATCTGATTGTTTGGCATCTCAGAGAGGGAGGTGGGAAGGGAGGGAGAGAAGAATAAACAAACTTTAACTAAAAATGTTTAAAGAAAAAGAATCTTGGAGTGCAGATTTGTCTTTGCTAAACCTCTTGATGTCCCCATAACAACTGCAATTGACAGTGCTGGGGAAGCCAAGGGGAGCAATTGGTTCCTCAGGGAGCTGGACGTGTCTCTCCCCTTTGATTTTCAGTGGCTTCCCTACTCCTTGCTCCTGCCTCCAATGGACTTTCATCCCTTTTAGCTCTCATTTGTAAGGAAGCTGCAGTTCAAGCGAAAGATTCTGTAGGAAATCAGGCTGGGTTCCCAGACACTTAATTGGAGCCCAGCTCTTCATTACCCACACACCTGTTCCCCACCACCATATGGTCTGAGGTAAATAGACAGTAATTGTTTATCCAAAGTCAATTTCTAACAGAGTGAGCTCCGGGCCTAAAGACGCACTCCCCTCCACCTGCTGGTTCTCTCCCTAAGATGCTGAAGGACAAAGCCCCAGTACAAGGTTAACTGCTCTCCTGGTGGACTTGTCTCCCCCACTCCTTGCACTTACTTATCAAGCAAAAGTCCACTCTTCCTTCAGTCCTATTTGTCCATGTTGACTGTGGGATGTCTCATGGTTGTAATATCCTGCCCTGTCAAACTTAAATCTCATAGTTCTATGGTCCGACTATCCCCAAGGAGCAGGTCAAGAATATAAAACAATAATCAATTGCTATAGCTCCCTTAGGATAGCTAGGTGGCACAGTGGATAGAGCACCTGGACCAGAAAGATCTATCTTGCTGAGTTCAAATCTGGCCTAAGATACCTACTAGCTGTGCGTTCCTGGGTAAGTCACTTCACCTTGTTGACCCCAGTTTCCTCATCTGAACTGAAGAAGGACATGGCAAACCATGATAGTATCTTGGCCAAGAAAACTCCAATGGGTGCACAAAGAATGAATGAATGAATAACTCCTACTTTTATAAGCACTGTTTTACAAATTACTCTCCCTTAAAACAATCTGATGACATGGGTTTCATGGGATTTATGTGGAACTAGAAAGAGTCTAAGAGGTCAAGTAGGCTAAATAGTCTCAATTCACAATTAAGGAAACTGAGGTCTCTAGTGATTAAGTGACTGACCTAAGATCAGACAGGTAGCAAGTAGCCAAGTTCATATTCAGGCTCAAATATCCAATGGAAACATTGGACCTGGAATTTAAGGTGCTTAGATTTAAATCCCAAGTATTCTGCTTAGTGATATGACAGTGGGCAAACAACTAACTTCTCTGAGCTTCAGTTTTCATGCCTGATGTTTAATGACTAGATGACTTCTAAGACCTCTTCTAGTATTAAGTCTCTGATTCCAAAATAAATGTTCTTTTTTTATAACCTTTGCTGGTCTATTATATTACAAAGAACTTTACCTGCATCTCACTCAGGATCATAGATTTAAAGTTGGAAGAGATGTCAGAGATTATCTAGACTTTTATTTTGCAGGATCAGGTAGTTTAAAATGACTGGCCCAAAGTGGCACAGATAGGAAACATCAAAACATCCTTTCACTCTAGAGCCTGTGTTCTTTCCACTGTATCATACTTCCTTAGTAAATATGACAAATTAATCTTTACAACAGCCATTTGAGATAAGGAATATATGAATTATTATTGTATCTCTTTTATAAATAAGGAAATTGAAACTCAAAGCTAAAATATTTTCCAAGACACATGACTGGAATGTGTAGGGGTAAAAATGCCATTAACTCATGGGTTTGAGGTTTGTTGGTTTAACACTCTGTTGAGATGATCTTCTAGGTTGTGGCTACTGTGTATGCCACACTTCTTGGAGTCACAGGGGAAAGTTAGGTAAGGGAGGATACCAAGTTAGAAGAACAGTCATGAAAAGGGTTCAGGAAACCTTCACCCCAGAGGTGCCAATCTTTCTTGAACATTCCATGTATCTCAAGCATGAGAAGAATATCAGAATGGACGAATGAGAACAATTTGTTCCAACAGCCATGAAAATGCTTAGAACTTAGTCCAAAATCTAAGATGTCAATGTCATCCTCTGCATCCCAAACATCCCCAAATGATTTAACTTTTGTCTTGCAAGTGGACTTCTATGACTCCTAAAGAGCAAGTGAGGCTGATTGATGACTATGTGTAACTATGCCTCACTTAAATCCAATTCACGAACAAGGCAAGACACCACCTATGATGTCAATGATCCTTTACAAAAATGAGCACAAGAACTCTGGTCACTGCTGCTGCCTCCTTCATTTGGGAAATTGAAAATCATAAATTTTTCCCCAGACATGTGGGAAATATGATCCCTGGAGGAGACCCAGGTTAGTTGTTCTATGGGAGCTGTTCAGACCTTTTGAACACAGCAGCAAGAAGAGGAAAAAAAAGATGTTTCTCAAGAGATTGTGACATTAGAGTGTCCTATTCCCAAAATCTCCCAGTAATCTGGGAAGAATTCTGGTGGAGTTTTCTTTAAGGAAAGAGAGAGTGCCCTTAGCCTATTTGGAGCTCCAAAGGAAAAAAATGGGCTTTTTTTTTTGAAAAGGTAACACGACTGTCTCAGAAGACCTGGAGCAAGTCACATCAAATCATGAATATGGCTGAAGGCACTGGTATAGAAATCAGACTCTTTTGATTGAAATTCCTT
Source organism: Macrotis lagotis (assembly GCF_037893015.1). Lineage (NCBI taxonomy): Eukaryota > Metazoa > Chordata > Mammalia > Peramelemorphia > Peramelidae > Macrotis > Macrotis lagotis. The sequence continues at coordinate 207,097,291 of NC_133659.1, forward strand.
TACTACTTACAGGTCCCTCTGCAAGAGCTGGGAAAGTGGGCTTCTCTGCACTTCTTCCCATCTGTGTCTTCCCTTCCCTTCTGTCCTATTCCCCTCCCATCTTCCTCCTCCCACTACCTCCCCCTCCCCCTCACATCAAACCCACACACATCCAAGACTTCTGTAGGTAGGTGTGAGGATGAATGGTTCGATTAAGTTCAAGAAAAAAGAATGCTCTGTCCTCTTAATTTCCACAAAATTGGTCCTTAATATGATACAGAGGCACCAAAGCTTTCAGTCATGATGAATCTTCTCTGAAGCAAGGATATTCACTTTCAACCCAATGCATTCTCTGGCTGAGTGGGGAGAGACCTGAGTGAACCTGGAACTGCCTGACTGCCATCTAGTTAGTCAGTCCACAGCCCTTATTGAACAAAGCCTGTGCCAAAAACCCTGGGCTAGGCTATTAGAGCAGTATATAATATTGTTGCTGTGTTGTTGTTTTTGTTCAGTTTTGTCTGACTCTTCATGACCCTGTAGATCAAGTTATCCATGGCATTTTCTTGGCAAAAATACTGGAGTGGTTTACCATTTCCATCTTAAATGGATTGCAGGCAGAGATTAAATGACTTGTCCAGGGTCACACAGTTAGTGTCTGAGGTGAGATTTGAACACAGGTCTTTCAAACTCCATACCTAGGGCTCTCTCCACTGAGCCACCTAGCTGCCTATAATAATTTAATAATTATAATACCCAAGATTTATATAGTGCTTACTATGTGGTAGACCTTATAACTAAATGCCTTATTTGATCCTCACAACAAACTTGGAAGGCAAGTTCTGTCATTAGTTTTTTACAGATGAGGAAATTGAAGCAAATAGTAGTTAAGGGACTTGTCCAGGGTCGTACAGCTAGTAAGTGTCTGAGGCTGGATTTGAACTTAGGGCTTCCTGATACTAGCTCAGAGTTTTATCCACTGTGAAAGAAGGCATACTGTCTCTGCCCTGGGAGCTCCTAAAACCTAGCTGGGGAGACAGAAAATATATATCCCCCCAAAATTGACACAAGGGTACTTACTAAGCCCTGGCAACCAAGGGTGGATACAGGGCACATAAATAAGCAAAGAGGGAATGCAGAATGAAGGAACAGATGTGGTTGTGGGGGCTGTTCCAGTAGGGCTTTCTCAGAACGAGTGGTCTTTGAGCTATATTTTCAAAGGTCATAGTTCAGCAAAGAGTGAGGTAAGGAATTTCTAGAGGTAGAGATGGTGGAGATGGGGAGGGGGGGGTGGAGAAAATACAACATTTGTTAACACTGAGGAGCAAAGACAAGAGTGAAGAAGAATGGATTAAAGGGACTGAAGAGCGATAGAAAATGGAACTAGAGGATTTTAAGGATGATTTCCTTCATTTTTACAGAGAAGGAAACAGAGACCCTGTGAAAGGAAACGACTTGGTAAAGGTCATACACATGATTACGACTAGAATCCAAGCAGGGGTGTCCCTGTCAAACAAGTTGTTAAATGTTCTATTATGAGCATTTACATCTCAGAAATCAGCAAATGCTGTATATCAGTACATAATCTATCATTTTGCTGATTGTCCAGTGTAGACTTAAGAGAGTGCTGGAGAAAATGTTAATATGGCAGATTAACTTTGAAGGAAGGTGTTGTACATTTTTTTTTCTAGAGAGCTGTTTGTTAAACATTTCCCAGCACAATCCCGAATCCAAGCCTCCTGACTCCCAGTCCAGTGTTTTTTACTACCATTCCAAGCTGCCAATTCATCCTAAAAGAGGATGCCTCTGACATATATTGGCATTGGGACAGCTAAGTGACTTGTTCTGAAGTCAAGAAGTCTTGAATTCAAACCCAGCTTCAGATGTTTACATCTGTGTGAAACCCTGGGGGGAGTCACTTGATCCTATTTGCCTCAGTTTCATTATCTGTAAGGAAGGAAATGGCAAACCACTGCAATGTATTTGCCAAGAAAACCCAAACAGGGCCACAAGGAGTCAGACATGACTGAACAATGTGTGAACAACAAGAACAACAACAAGGCCACTCTCCAATACTAGAAATTTTGGCTCTGTCAAGCTCACTAGAGCTTCCTCAGAGAGCTCCTTACATTGGCCTTGTCCAAAAAAAATGCAGCATTTTCCCAACATTGTAAAGCAATTAGGGGCAGAACTAAAAATAACATTCAGGCTTTACCAAGTTGATTAGCTTAGCTGAAGCTGGCAGGAGGAGGGTCTTTGTTTTCTCTACTGGGCCTCAATCTTACATCTCTTTTTAGAGGTCTCTATTTCTGAGACAAATGCCCCCAGAGAGAAATCTAAGGCATTCTCAGCTTTCTTCCCCTCCCCAGTCTACCAATTTAGCAAAGGAGCAGAAAAAAGGAATATGGCGATGTCTAGTTGGCTCCTTCTTCAATGAAGTCAGTGGCTGAGATAATAGCAAAGACTCCAGAACCAGAAAAAAAAAGAAAAGAAAAAATAGAAAAGAAAGAAGGAAAAAAAAGCTTTTCCTAGCAAGTTTTACATCTGCCCAAGGGATACCCTTTGAAGGAGAACCTGAAGCCCAGAGTAGCAGCAATTGACTCCCAGATCTCTGGAAAAGGGAAGGCATTTTAAAATTATATTTAAGCTGCTTTCATAAATTAGCCCCTTAGGGGATGACTCAAGGCTCTACCTTGGTCTGCTCAAGTATAGCAAGATTCCTAACTCCCAGATGTCTCTTCCAGATTCTTAGATGCAAAGGGTTGAGAAATCCTTCTACCTGGGTCTTTCCTGATTTACAGGGTTTTTATGCTATGGGTTGGGGAGTTTCTGACCTTTTGGGGCCCCTCCATCCCTGGGTTCTTCAGTAGGGCTCCTCATGTTCCTTATTCAATATGAAAGGAAATAAATTCTAGAGTTTGTCATATGTATGCTCTTAAGAAATTTTTTTTAAATGGAGATTATTTTTTTCCTTCAAGGTTACACAAAATATTTTTGTGTATATTTGTGACCTTTAGCTTAAGGGAAAGGTGTTAAGAAGGCACAAAAGATACCCCAGAGGGCAATAGCTGGGCACAAGTGCCAGGGCCTGTGAGGGAACCTACCCTGGTTATGTTTTGCCTAAGGGGAGGCAGCAGCACATCCTGACTTCCAGGGGAAGAGCCTGCTCTGTGGGGATCCTTCTGGAACTATATATACCATAAGATAATTTAGAGGACAATCAGAGAAGGCAAGGAAAGAAAATATCTTCTCCCTCCTCCCCTGAGGGGGAGAACTCTTCTAAACTGATTGCTTCCCAAATCCCTGTATCCAGACCTTACATCTCCCACTGACTATGCACCCTTCCCTCAGCATCCTTTCCCCTACTCCTACCTACTTCCCCCTCTTCTAATCCACCTCTGTATAAAATAAGGAGATGAGAGTGGATTATCTCCCAGAGGGTAGTAACTAATAAATGAATTGTGACAAGCTTGGAAAATAAGGTACCAAAAATTATCCCACAGAGAGATGGGTATCTCTCTGTCTGGAGCACTCACAGTACTTTATGGCTGTGGCTTTTCCTCAGCCTTTTCATTGATGAAGTGAGTTAAAACTACTACTACTAATAATAATACCACAAAATGTCTCAATGCTCTGGCTCCAAACTCAAGATAAAATAATAGATAGAAAGATTAGAGGGCACAGGAAATGCTCCAACAGCTTGTCTCCCCACACTTCTTCCCTGGGACTATTTAATAGATAGGCTCAATCAGGGCTTTTCAATTACAGTTCTGGCACTAATAAAAGGGAAGCTGATTAACCTACCTTCCCTCACCCTCACCCCTGTTCCCTTTGCCCAATAGAACAAGCTCAGTCATAGTGTGTAGAGGAGGTAAGAGCTGGGCATGGGAAGGGAATCCCAAACTGGCAGGGATGGGGTCAGGGACTAAGAAAAAGGATTCTCTCCATTGCTGAGGAAAGGAAGATGCTATGATCAGAATTTTAAACAGCACCAGCCCACCTGGATTTTTCACTCAGGGTTCAGGCAAGAGGGTTATACCTTTTCCTTGCCATGTACTTTTTTACAAAGTCTTGGGCCAAGACCCTTCACCCCAGTCCTGAGGGACCATTGAAATCATGTCCTGTTTATTCACTGAGGTCACCTTTCCTCATCCCCAAATCAGAGAGACTGCATTCAACTGAGCCAGACTGTCTAAACATCATGGGACCTGGAGACCGGCACCGCACTGAATACTCAGGATCAGTGGTAATGGAGGTGGGTGCTGACCTGGCATCTGTTGGTGTTTCTGTCTCTTCTTTTTTTTCCCAAGTGAATTTGCCCCAGCTGCTAGAATTTCCCATTACAACTCTAAGGATGATAGAATCAGCTTGCCAGTGGGAGGCAGGTCAAGAACCATGTGGGATTGTGCCATTCTGATCTTTAAAAGGTTGATGCCACATTTGGCATGAGGAATATCATTGGAAAGTAGCCACCTCATCCTTCATTAAGGACATCATATGGTTCCCTGTCCACTTCAATATAACAACATGGTTCCTGTGTCCAAATTTGTGATGGACCTAATCCTAAACCTCTGTCATTCTTAAAAAGCATCAACCTAATTGCTCAGCTAAGCAAAAGACATTATGGTCTTCCAGATGGATAACATGTTTCATAAACAACTATATATGTAAATCAGCAGTGGATTACTATTGAAGAAACTTGAATTCTAGTCTAATCTCTTGTTTACTAGCTTTGTGACCTTGGGGAAGTCATTTGAAGTTTTTTACTTTATATCTAATTTTGTGTATATTTTGTATATAATTATTTGTATATGCGTGCATTTACATGCTGTCCCCTCGAAAGAGGTTAAATTCCTTGAATCAGATACTATTTCATGATTGTCTTTAGATTCTCCACACCTACCCAAATACCTTGCATAATCAATGCTTAATAAATTCTTGTTAATTAATAGATTTTGTTTCTCTGGACCTCATTTTCCTTCATCTACAAAATCAGAAAGTTAAGCTCAGTGATTTCTAGGGTCTTTTCTAACAAAATGATTCCATGATACTCTTCAGATTAATTCCTATGAATCTCCCTAGAATCAAGATTTCTGAATCATCTTGTAAAACCACAGACATAAAAGTGACCTTTGAGGCCTGTAGTCAGCATTTGTTATTTTATAGAGGAGATATCAGAAATTTTGAGAGGTTAAGTTATCTGCCTAAGGTTACACAGCTAATAAGCAGGGGGGAGGGGGAAGGAAGTGGGGGGGGGGACTGTTTGCATTTAGATAACCTGGAGTCTTTTGGCAAAATTGTATTCTTCTAAATCATCAATGGATATGAACAGGCAGTTTTCAGATGAAGAAATTAAAGCTATCCAAGGTCATATAAAAATCTTCTAAATCATTATCGACTAGAGAAATGTAAATTAAAACTATTCTAAGGTATCACCTCATACCTTTTGGACTGACCAATATGACAAAAAAGGAAAATGATCAATGCTGAAGGGGATGTGGGAAAACTAGGGCACCAATGCATTGTTTGTGGAATTGTGAACTGATACAACCATTCTGAAGAACAACTGGAACCATGCCCAAAGGGCAATAAAACTGTGCATTACCCTTTGATCCAGCAATACTAATACTAGATCGGATAAAAAAGGGAAAAGACCCATATATGTGCAAAACTATTTATAGCAGCTCTTTTTGTAGTAGTAAAGATTTAGAGATTGAGGGATGCCCATAAATAGGGGAATAGTTGAAGAAACTGTGGAATGTGAATGTAATGGAGTAGTATTGTTCTATAAGAAATCATGAACAGGTTTGTGGTGGCAAAGAATTAGAAATTGAAGGAGTGCCCAACAATTGAAGAATACCTAATAAAATTCTGGTATGAATGTAATGGAACACTATTGCTCTGTTTGAAATCTTGCGCAGGCAGATTTCTGAATAGCCTTGGAAAGATTTACACAAACTGATGCTGAATGAAGTGAGCAGAACCAGGAGAACACTGAACACATTAACAGCAACACTGTGTCACAATCAATTAGGATAGACTTAACTCTTCTCAGCAATATGATGACCAGCAATACTTTTAAAGGACTTATGATGGAAAACATCATCTAAATCCAGAGAAGGAACTATGGAGTCTGAATTCAGACCAAAGCATTCTATTTTCAATTTTTAAAATTTGTTTTGTGCTTTATGTTTTTCCTCTCTCATGTTTTTCCCCTTTTGTTCTGATTCTTCTTTCACAACATGACTAACATGGAAATATGGTTAATATAGTTATACATGTATAACTTGCTGTTAAGGGGAGAGGGGAGAGAAGAAAAATGTGGCTCTCAAAATCTCACAAAAATATGAATGCTGAAAACTATCTTTGCATATAGTTGGAATAATAAATAAATAAATTGATTGTTTAAAACTATATTCCATCTTTCTTTTTAAAAAAGAACTATATTCCTCTGCTACCCTCTAGTATATAATACCTCTTACTTCTTCCCTCACACCCAATTCTTGCTCCAAGAGACTTAGCCTATGTTTAAGTCCATACTCACCCTCAAAATGACATTGTATATTATAAACCTAAGCAAAGATCTTCTTCTGAGGACTTCTTATCCCACCTTTCCCTTAGGACACAGACATCAAAGTTAAAGAAAGGCTTTTTTATGTTTCTAAGAAGGGGAAATGAAGAAAGCAGAGAAATCCTCCAAATTCGAATTGCTCTGAAAAGGCTCTGAAAAGACATGGACAACTGTTAGGAAGAGGTCAGAAAGGGAAAGAGATTGGACATAGCTTTTGTTTTACATGGACTGAGATAGTTTCCCTTTAAAGAAGCTTTGTCCTCAGGATTTGCTTTCTTTTTGTCTAAGACATGGAGAGGGACATGGAGAGAGACTGTATTTCTGACTCAGCATAGTTGCTATAGAGAATGTGGAGGTGGCAAAAGTTAGTGTTCTTTTGTACGAGTAATTGTATCCTTTTTAATCTCTTATTGAAAATAAGTTTATTTTTAGAGAATTTGGTAGTCTATGAGAATTTTATTGTATTCCTTTTCTAGATCACTGAAGAGGCCTGAGATAAGTCTGAACCGGAACATTTGGCAATAGTTAGCAAGACTGAATTGGAATGACATCATCACTGAAATAGAAGAGCAGCAAGAAGGAAAGGGAAATTTGGGAGACTGGAGCCATGTGGTCATCATGCTTTCAGGCCAACCCAGCTTTGCTTCCTGCAGGAGCCCGATCTGCCCTTACCTATGGGAACTTGGTTCTTGGAGATCATTGTTTTTCCTTGCTCAAAGACAATTTTCCCACTATGAGAAAGTCATTTGCAACTGGATCTTAGTAGACATTAATTCATTTATAGGATATACCCTGAGGGAAGTCCTTCTAAGGGGTTGAACTGTAAACCATATGTCTGGCATGTGAGAGAAATTGAGGGAAAGGGAAGATAAGAGCTTTATTTATAGCCATTTTGGGATGGTGGTCATGGATCTAGCAGAGTTGTTTGGAACATGAAGAGAACAAAACTCCTTTGATGTCTGAAGTAACAGAGGAATTTTGCTGATTCATTGCCTATAGCTATTTGTAGAGCATGTTATCCATTGGACACCATAAACTTTCCTTAGCTGAACAATTAGGCTGATGACCTTTAAGAAGGACAGAGGTTTAGGATCAGAGCCATCATGTATCTGGACACAATAACCATGACTGTATATTGAAGTAGACATGGGACTATATGATACTCTTAACTAAGGATGACATGGTTACTATTCAATAATATTCCTCATGCCAGATGCAGCATCGAGATCTTAAAGATCAGTATGACATTATCCCACATTGTTCTTGACCTTCTTCCCACTGGTAAACTGATTATATTGGCCTTGGCCTTCTTTGGTCATCTCAGGAAAAGAGATTGGCTCTTACTGAAGATGATTTATTCAGGATACAAGTCAAATCTGCCACCAACCACCATCTTTACAAAACATAATTTTCTTCCTCATCAGCCCCCTATCATTTCCTCTATTACCTCTGGTCAAGGGGCTTATTTTATTACAAAAGAGAGGTGAGATTAGGTCTACCACTATATTATACATTGGTTTTCTCAACTCCTGTACCATCTTTAGGTAGCTGGTACTGTTGAACATTTGAATGTATTCTTTAAACAATAGTTTTGACATCAATCTCTTAATTATCAGGATTCATCACCTATCTCTCAGAAGTTATGTCTCTAATGAATTATCACTTCCCTAGGAGAGGGTGGAGATAAGAGGAGGGAAAGTGATTACTTGGACTTGGCATCCTGGAAAACTTATTGGATAAGGATGGAATTCTTTTTGGACATAATTTGACATAATTCTGATTGTTTCCCTTTAATACCTCTTTATTCTATCCCTTGAGTGAAATTTTCAGACCTTGAGAATTTTTGGTCCTTCAGAAGGTCATGTTGGGAAATGGTATAAGTTCCTTTGATTTGACAGGTATCCTTTCCCTTGGGTTGGTTTAGATGTATCATCCCTACAAAGAATCCATTAGGCCAAGGGGTAAAATTATTGATAAGTATTTTGGTTGTTGAAAAAGCTCTAAGATTGGGAAAGATTGAAGGCAAAAGAAGGAGATAGCAAAAAGATGAAATGAATAGATTAGTGTCGTGGAAGCAATGAACATGAGTTTGGATATACTTCAGTAGATAGCAAAAGAAAGACAGATGTGCTAGAATCCATAAGGTCACAGAGTCAAAAATGACTGAATGACTGAACAACTTTGCTTCCTAATGACATAAGTATCTTCCTAATGGGGGCAGCTAGGTGGCGTAGTGGATAAAGCACCGGCCTTGGAGTCAGGAGTACCTGGGTTCAAATCTGGTTTCAGACACTTAATCATTACCTAACTATGTGGCCTTGGGCAAGCCACTTAACCCCATTTGCCTTGCAAAAACCTAAAAAAAAAAAAAAAAAAAAGAATCTTCCCAATGACTGTCTTTACAATGAATGGAAAGTCATTTGAAAGAAAGGGAAACCTCTAGTCAATTTGGTGGCAATCCTAAGTCACTGGTTGAAGGTCAGAGTGAGACTTAACTGTATTCAGCCCTAATGAAGAAATAGTCCCTAAATAAGAACTTTATCATCTTTTAAATACTTTGTTTGACTCTGGTGACTGGAGTTTATGTTATTATCCTTGGTATAGTGGTACTAATGTTCCTGGTACTGCTCCTGTTTATTGTCACTACTTTTCATTAAGAGACTCACTGCAAATTGTCCCTGATATTACTTTTCACTGCATGGACTATACTTTTGTTAAAGACTTTTATATTGTTTGATGTTTTTTAATCTGTCTTTTACTTGATTTAAGCTCCTGGTTCAGTGCTCCCTATTCTAGGCTTCTTCTTGAAGTCAATTTTATTTATTAATGGTGAATTTTAGGACATTTAAGTGGTGGAAGGTTCCTCAGAGGATTTAACTACCATGCCACTAAATGGTGGGATGTGGTAGGGGTTGAATATTTGATTTAGGGTAGTTCAACTTAAAATATACCATTCTTTCCCCCTTTATCTTGACCCCTTTTATGAATATAGGAAAAAGAACTTGCATAAGCTTTTCTCATGCAAAGAACAAGGCACTGACTTTCTTTTCCACATTACAGTAGTTATATTGTCCAACTTTACCATAACAGGGAAAGCAAAAGTCTAGGGAATAAACAAACCTATAGGATGGGGAAGGTGATTGGGAATATTCCAGCAGCAGCACAACTGACATTTAGTTGATCCAGCAGAAGCCAGGGGGTAGACAGACAGACAGAGCACAGGGTCAGATGGCTCCAGCAGCAGCCAATAAATCAAATCCAAGGAGACATGAAACCACCCAAAAAGTCTAGTAGCAAGTATCAAAGATCCAGCCATGAGAATTGAGACTCAGAAGTAGGACTCTGATCCCTGAAAGGACTGGAGGAGCCATATAGTGTCCCAGACCAGAGTATCAAACAGAGAACCAAAACAGGAATTTTTATAGGAAAAATAAGATAAGGACCCAGTTTCTACCACAGGGGTAAAAACATTTATTTAGTGTTATTTGTATAGTGCTTTACTCAGAACCCTGTGAAGTGACTCTCGGAGTCTTAGTTTCCTTATCTATAAAATGTGGGTAGTGAACTAGATTGACTCTAAATTTCCATCAAGTTCTAAATCAATATTCATATGTAGTGGATAATAATGTAGGTCTTATTTCTATTTTATGGATGAAGAGTCTTACAGAAGTGAAATTGAAATCTGGGAAACAGATACTTCATCCATTTAGTCTTTCTTGGGGGATAGACACTTCTTTGAGTGATTACAGACCTCTTTCCAGGAGGCTTGGTGATATCTTTGACCTAGATACAATCAACAAAATATCTTCAAATAAAAGGATCTGGAGGATCCCAGCATTCCCAAAGAATCCCTCCTCAACCTTGACACTATGTTTGATCTTTTTTAGCACCTCTATTATGAGAGATGTCTAGTCCCTTTCAGGGTTGCTCATTTACCTTTGATGTCCACCTGCAATTGACTCTCACCTGTGGCTCCAAGAAGCTATAGCATGTGCAGTGACCACACCCTGGCAAGTCATCTCAGCAGATGGGTTAAATCAAGTTAAGGGTAACTAACTATCCACAAACCATCAGTGAGTTGTAGAGATGTCTATCCCATGCATTTGATGACTTTACCCAACAGAATGTGTGTGGATGAGAACAACTTGTTCCAATGCGCCATGAAGGCAACCAAAGAAGGAGTTAAGAAGTGCTTAGAGCTTGATCAGACAATGAAGATGCCAAGGTTAGCAAATGCATCCCAGATCATTGCCAGTCATCCTGACTTTTGTCTTGCCTCTAGACTTGGATGACTCTGGAAGAGAGAATGAAGATCATAATTTTGTGCAGCTTTGACTCACTTAAATCCAGTTCACTCAAGATTCAAGACATCACCCCATGATATCATTGGTACTCTTCAAAAACAAAGGACAAACAACAATGCTGGATCTTTCTCATCATAGTGAGAAATATTTTTGATGACTCCACATCTTGTTTTATGCTTTGACTGATGCTTATTTTCAGAGATGGCTGTAGGGTGTGTCCAAAGAAGACTAGTACCTCTGGAATGAGGGTTGCCAAGTCCTTTTCAGGATGGCTTTCCACCTGTGGTGTCCACTTGATCCACCATCTTTGGTGTCTACCTGATCCACCCAACTCTCACCTGTAAGTCCAAGAAGTAGTAGCATATGCAGTAGCCACAACCTTGTACAAAACATTTTGTCAGACAGGCTAAATCAAGTTAAGAGTAACTGAGGAGTCTCAAATCTTTCAATGAGTTAGAGAGATGTCTATCCCAAGCATGTGAAGATATGCCAGTGGAATGGGTGGGTGAGAATAATTTGTTTCAATAGCCATGACAGCCACTAAAACAGTTGCTGTAGAGCACTTAGAGCTTGATTGACATAGAAGATGCCAAGGTCATTCATTACATCCTGAGACTTGTTGTCTTGATTTTTGTCATATCTCTGGAATTTGTTGACTCTGAAAGAGTGAGGTTGATGACTTTGCAAAACTCTGTCTTACTTAAATCCAACTTATGAATGAAACAAAAGACATAAACCATATCATTTTACCATTTTATCTATCTCAAAGCCCTGTGGGAACAGGTAAGTGGCAAAGTAAGAGATGCAAATGCAATAGTAATTGTAGTCACAATATTGCACACAGGTACCCAAGCCACATGTCATTTTCTCACTGGAAGCATCAGTGGGATTCAGCAGCACTCTGGGTAACTGAGCAGTCTTAAGGACTGCACTGCTCACTCCCTATTGTGAGGAAGGGAGTATAGAAGGTGTCCTAAAAATTGTCTGCTTCACCCAACCTTGATCTGCTTACCAGGGCAGGCAGGGATACCACCCTGCAATTGAAACTTATGCAAAAATGATGTACAAAAACTTCTGCAAAGATTATTCCACTCACAAAATATACATGTATATACTCATGAACAACACAAAGACCTATAGACCTGAAAGACATACAGCTCTTGTTTTAAGAGAACTCATCAGGTACCCTCCCCCATCTAAATAGCAGTCCTGAATAAAACAAGGCTGGCAAATGAAGATCAACTTTACCAAAGTGGAGTTGGAGAAAATATTTTTCTGGATTGGTCTCAGTAAAGGGAAGTATTATAAAGATAGTATAGGTTTTGCAATCAAAACTAGTCTAGTCAACAGGTTTGTATGCCTACCAAAAGAAATTAAAAATGAACCCATGACAATGTGATTGCCACTTTTTAGGAAAATACCATGCCACTATCATCAGTGCCTATGCTCCAACCATGGCAAACCCTGATGAGATCAAAAAAATTTTATGAAGACCTGGAGACCCTGATCATCATCAATGTGCCAAAAGAGGACAAGCTTATTATTCTGGGTAACTTTAATGCAAGAGCTGGCATAGACTATCAGACATGGCAGGAAGTCCTGGGGAGACACAGAGTCAGAAATGGTAACAGCAATGGTCATTTACTATTGAAGATTTGTGCATCTCATGACCTTCTCATCATGAATAATGTCTTCCCTTTACCTAAAACCAATAATATTTCATTTATGCACTCTCACAGAAACCATTGTCACCAAGTAGATTATGTCATTGTAAGAAGAGATAGGTTGTGAGATTGATGAAGGCACTGTGTGGCACAGAGTTCTGGACTGATCATAGACTTATCATCTTCAAGTTTAATATAAATAAAATAAAATAAAATAAAATGAAATAAAAGCAGTAGCCCCAAGGTAAGACAACTAGTAAGAGATAATGTCAACATTAGAGTTTTTCTCTAAGCAAGAACAGTTCAATGCTAACTTGGAGGGAAAAGTGAGTCAACCCATATGTAACAACAGTGGAGTGAAAAAGAATGCACAGCTTTCAAAGATTTGGTATACAACACTACATCTGGGTCAGAATACTCACAAACATCAAGATTGATTTGATGAAAGTGATGGAAAAATTCAGAAGATACAGAAAACAAAAACACTATGGGGCTCACCAGCAAGATAGTTCATTTCTTTAAAAAAAAAAAAAAAGCTAGCATTTAACTCCATCAAAAGTAAAATGCAATCCAGCCTTTCTGGAGAGAAATTTGGAATTACACACAAAGGGCAACAAAAATGTGCATGCCCTTTGATCCAGCAATAACATTACTGGGTCTATACCCTGAAAATATTATGAAAAAAAATATATATTCATAGCATCCCTGTTTGTGGTAGCAAAGAACTGGAAATTAAGTAAATGTCCTTCAATTGGGGAATAGCTTAACAAACTGTGGTATATGTATGTCATGGAACACTATTATTCTATTAGAAACCAGGAGGGATGGGAATTCAGGGAAGCATGGAAGGATTTGCATGAACTGATACTGAGCAAGATGAGCAGAACTAGAAAAACATTGTACACCCTAACAGCAACATGGGGGTGATGATCAACCTTGATGGACTTGCTCATTCCATCAGTGCAACAATCAAGGACAATATTGGGGTATCTGGGATGGAGAATACCATCTGTATCCAGAGAAAGAACAGTGGGGTTTGAACAAAGACCAAAGACTATTAACATTAATTTAGAAAAAAAATTAAAACCCTGTTATCTTATTATGTAATTCTGCTATCTCTTATACTTTATTTTTTCTTCCTTAAGGATATGATTTCTCTCTTATAACATTCAACTTAGATCAATGTTTACCATAGAAACAATGTAAAGACTGGCAAACTGCCTTCTGTGGGGGGGAAGGAAAATTGGGGAAAAAATTGTAAAACTCAAAATAAAATCTTTTTTTTCTAGGTTTTTTTTTTGCAAGGCAAATGGGGTTAAGTGGCTTGCCCAAGGCCACACAGCTAGGTTATTATTAAGTGTCTGAGACCGAATTTGAACCCAGGTACTCCTGACTTCAAGGCTGGTGCTTTATCCACTATGCCACCTAGCTGCCCTAAATAAAATCTTAAAGAAAAAAAGTAGTGCAAGCAAAGCTTAGAGAGATGCAGAATTCTTAGCTCAGGAAGACTGGTAAAATACAGTTTTATGCTGATAGTTACAAATCAAAGCACTTTTATTGTGCCCTGAAGACTATTTATGGGCCAAAGACCCATACTCAGTGCTGATGAAGTCACATTGATTAGTGATAAGGATATGATTCTGGAGAGTTAGACTGAGCACTTCCATAGAGCTCTTAATGGACCATAGACAGCACTGATTAATGCTGAGGCCATTTCCTTTCTAGCCAAATTTCCAACTGAAGAAGAGACTTTGAATGCCATTAGGCTGTGGCATTCATGTATGGCATAGCACCTACTGCTGATTATATTTCAGCTAAGATTTAGTCAAATAGTCCACATTCATACAAAAGCTGGTTGAAATGTTCTGGGTTATATGGCAAAAGGTGTTATCCTCCAGGAGTTCAAATATGCATCATTGTCCATCTTTATATAGCCAAAGGAAACAGATTGTCCTGTAGCAAATCTGGGGTGTGAGGCAGTATCTCTCTCTTGATCGTTGCTGGCAGGATACTTGCTAGAATCCTCCTTAATATACCTTTCCTTCACCTGAAAGATACTAATCTACCTGCATTGGGAACCATTGTTTATGGAAATATTGTGAATTATCTTCACCTGGTATCCTTGAACACCAGAGTCTTATCTTAAAAAGTACCACAGGAGTGGAGTGGATTAGAGACTGGAAAGGTATTTAGGTACTGGTGTTTTGGTGAATAAATGTAGCACTTGGAGATCTTGATGGAGTACTTGTCTCCCTTGTCTTCCTTGTCTCCTGCCCCTCCAATGGCTTGCCTAGGGAAGATTGAGGGAGTCCAGAACTGGGACTCAACATAAGAGTCCAGGAAAGGGACTCAACATAGGAGTCTGGATTAGGGATTCAACATATAGCGTCCAACAGGGACTAAACATATGATACCCGTAAAGGAACAATAAAGGCAGTGATATCTGAGTAAGGTCTGGAAGAAGGACATAGCAGGTACAAGCAAGAGAACCAGGCAACATCCCAGAGTGGAGGACTCTGGAGAAAGTAACAGGTTGATTTGTTACCCTGATTTTAAACAAAGAGGAACCAGCGAAAGTGAGAAAACAATTAAGTATTTAACACTGAGGAGTTGGAAGGAAGTAGAGTCTCTGAGGCAGTGCCCCAGGGGACTGAGTTTCTTTTTCAAGCAGCAGTCTGCCACACCATGAACCAGATGCGGAGAACCTGCTTGCTGTTCTTTTTGACCATGGCCACCTATCTGACCACACTGTGTTCTGGGTGCAACCCGGCAACCCTGGACCTACAACTGGTTGCAGAGACCTTTCGCTGACATGGTCTATTCTGATGCAGACTTTGACACCTAAGACGAATTTCACTCTCCATAATGGTGTTGACTGCTGTTCACAGGGTGCAACAACTCCAAATTGTACATCTTAAGTGGTTTCAAAGGCTTTCTCTCATTCTCTCTGTCATTTCTACCCTCTGCAGAGGGAGAAGGGAAGTCTTCCTTTTTGGAATTTTGAAACTCAAATCCATGTCTCAAAAAGCTTATTTTAGAAATCAAGGGACTTCCATGCTTTCTTCCTGGTTTGGGGAGGAGAGGGGGGTTGGGCAATGACTATGTTTTTCAATAGATTATTGATTGGGAAGCTTTGTGGTTCAATTAGTTAAGAGAAAGGGGGAAGAAGACTTTCCTGGGATTGGGAAATTTAGATTTTGAAGCCTGTGCCTATGGCTTGTATTTCTGTTGACTGGTCTTAATTGGTTATGTATGTATGTGTGTATTTAATCATCAATAGGATGTTTTTACATCTCTCCACTGGCCTGAAGAGGTAGGAGAATTTTTCTATATTCTGAGAATTTTGGTGCCAGTCAAGGCATCCAAAAATATCATTTTGATAAGTTTGAAATACAAAAGAATTGTTTTCTGTGTTTGTGTTAGTGTCTAAACTCTGAAATATTGGTTTTATTAAATTCACATTTATGTATACTATTTTGAACTTTTGTTTACAATTTATGTGGCATTCATTATGTAATGATTTTGTTTCACAAACAAGAAGGGGAATATGTTGAGAACCATTGTATATGAGAGTATTGTGAATTATCTTCACTTGGTGTCCTTGAACATCAGAGTCTTATCTTACCCGCCAAGGGAGTGGGAATGGATTAGAGACTGGAAAGGTATATATATAGGCACTGTTGGTGAATAAACAGAGCACTTGCAGATCTTGATGGAGTACTTGTCTCCTTTGTCATCCTTGTCTCCCGCCCTTCCAACGCTCACCTGGGAAAGATAATGGAGTCCAGAAGTGGGACTCAACTTACCTGAGAGCCAGAATGGCTTCAGAAAGAGTCAAGGAATGATTGATATGGGGAAAACTTTAGGAGAAATACCAGGAACAGAACAGAGTCTGTACACAATGTTCATCAATCTGGCTAAGACCTTTAACACTGGCATTCATGAGAGCTTATAGAAAATTATGTCAGAATTTTTTTGTTAAAAGAAATTCATCAGTATTGTGTATCAATTTCATGAAAGCATGCTCATCCATGTTCTGGATAGTGGACAAAGCTCTTGAGTTATCCCAGTCGCCCATGGAGTAAAGCAAGCTGAGTGTTTGCTCCCATGCTTTTTAGCATGATGTTTTCAGCATTCCATTATACCTTGATCCCAACATAATGATATCATTTTGTTCCTCTTTGAGAATCAAAGACAATAACCAACTAACCAATCAATTAACAGAGGGACATCGAACCAGGTTATTTCTGTTATTACATTTCCAATGCATCCTGAATGATTTTGCAATGTAGGTGGAAGACACCTTGTTGTTTAAGAGTGCTTGTAAAGCAACATTTTGTTCTACTGACTTGAATACTTTCTTTTAACATTAACAAATAATAAGTACAATGGTTTTATATTCTCTACATTGCTCTATTGATTGTGTAATAGTGTGTTCCACTGTTAAATACTGCTTGCAAAATATTGCTTATTCCCAACTGAGGAATTATAGTCAGTGTCAATGTCACTTCTGCTGTCCACTTCTCATTTTTTTATTTTCAATAGCTTGTTAAATCTCCTTTTTATTGATGTTCTATCTCCTTGTTTGTTAGAAATTCTTGTCTCTGACAAGCCAAAAATCATAATATTCTCAAATCTGACTCAGGGTTACTACTTACATCTATAACAAGTCTTTTCCAGCCTGTTTAAAATATAGTCAGATTAAAAATTTGTGATGATATTTGGTGCTCCCCATATCCATCACCTACCAATTTTTTATTGAAGAAAGTATTCATATGCATAGGGCTTAACAATTCATTCCATTTGTGGAATGAATAAATAAATGGTCAGTGCATAGAGATTCTGGAATTATTTTCCCAACCCACAGGCAGACAAGCAGATCAAATCTGTAGAATTTGGTTGATGATCTGCTTAGGGTTACAGTAAATATTGAACTGAGTCTAATACTATTGCTCACAATCCCTGAGCTAGTGTATTCTCCTTAATGTCAAGTAATTTCCTTGCTTATTGGACATAATTTCCTATTGGGCAGAGTCCAGGAAGTCACTCCTCAACAAATTATTGGTTCATTGCAATTGGCTAATGATATTTTCTATTATCAACAACCAATGATGTGCTTTTTGGGATCCCTTCTGACATTTCAGAGTCCACAGGGTCATTCTATTACCTCAGATGAGGGAAGAAAAACCACAAAAAAGACAAAGGACACAAAAATGCCATGAATTTGAGATAATATCATGACCAAAGGCTAAGAATTGTCAAGGAGAAAGAGGGCAAGTTCCTCCATTAATAGTTTTTAATGTGTGCCCTACTTAGGCTTAGCAGCCAATAAAAAAGGCTTTTTTTAACCACATGGAAATTGGTTAAGAAATAGTCAAGAGAATACTTGCTTGTGCTTGCTAAACATCAACATTCATTTCTGGAGGCAGGCTCCATGGGGATATGTAGCAAGAAATGAATGCTGCCCATGTTCCAAAGACTGCTTCATTGGTCACTTTCTCTCACTCCTTCACTCCTCCACACCCCATTACAGATGAATTCTTTTTAAAAAAGAGAGACTTCTGCTTAGAATTCCATACATCTTACCCCTTTAGCTTTTTCTATTGATTTTCCTACTTCTCTCTAATGATGTTATATCAGACATGGATCATGGGCAATAATAAATTAAGAGTCATCAGATGTAGACCAGGGCTAGGAGAACCAGGTAGTAGTATTGATGTTAGGTCAGTAAGTTGGGAGTTAAGACTATATGGTTACCAGGACTCAGGAATTGAATAAAGATTAGAAATATTAATAGAAGGCAAAGATTCAGAGGCATAAGCAATTCCTAGTGATCAGAAATAAACAAGAAGTTGGGAATTCATGAAGTTTGGAGAAGCAGAAAGGTTCCAGATGTCAGAAACAACCCAGAAATCAGAAATCCAAGGAATCAGAAGAAATTTAGCAGCATAAATAGATTTCAGATTAGAAATTAGAAATGCAGATAGAGGGGTAGAGAGTCAATGAAGAATCAGTAAATATTTATTAGGTACCTACTATAGGAAAGTCACTTAATCCTATTTACCTCAGTTTCCTCATCTGCGAAATGATCTGGAGAAGGAAATGGCAAACCATTCCAGGATTTCTGCTAAGGAAAGCTCAAACAAAAAGTCAGACACAATTGAAATGACTCAGTAACAACAACACTGTGGAAAGCGCTGTGTTAAATGCTAGAAATACAAATATGAATCAGAATTCCTAATTTGTTCATTGTTGTTCATATTGTTGACCTTATATAAATTGTTCTCAAGGCTGTGTTTACTTCCCTTTGCATAAATTCATATAAGTCTTATTTATCATTTTTTGAATTTTTATTTATTTATTCTTATTTTTGTACAAATGATGCTTTTATACCTTACTAAAATATTCTTAAGAGTATAATACCCCTCCCCCCAAAAAATATAGACCCTCATGAGCGATAAAGGAAAGAAAAAATTAAAATTAAAATTAATAATAATAATAATAATAATAATAATAATAATAATAATAATAGGGGCAGCCAGGTGGCACAGTGGATAGAGCACCAGCCCTGGAGCCAGGAGCATCCAAGCCCAAATCTGGCCCTAGACACCCAACAATCATCCAGCTGTGTGACCCTGGACAAGCTACCCCAACCCCATTGCCCTGAAAAAATAAAAAAAAATAATAATAATAATAGTAGTACTAGTAGTAGTAGTAGTAGTCGTCATCGTAGTAGTAGGGGCGGCCAGGTGGCACAGCAGACAGAGCACCAGCCCTGAAGCCAGGGGCACCTGGGTCCAAATTTGGCCTCAGACACCCAGCTGTGCAGCCCCAGGTAAGCCACCCAACCCCATTTGCCCTGCAAACAACCCCACCAAAAAAATAAAAATAATCAAAAATGTGCAAAAATGTGCTTCAGTCTGTGTTCCAGCACCTCCAGCTCATGGGTAGATCACATTCTTTATGATAAGTTTATCACAAAAGCTACTTCCATATTTTTCCACCATTGCCATTGCTGATCACAACTCCCTCCATTCATACTTCCCCAATACCATATACTATATTTTCTCTCCCCTTTCACTCTGTCCCTCTTCTTAAATGTGCTGTAGGGTAGCTGAGTGGTGCAGCAGACAGATCACTGGCACTGGGGCCAAGAGGCCCTGAGCCCACCTACCACCCCTTAGGCCCAGCAACCACCCAGCCCTGTAGTCCCAGACAGGTCATCCAATCCCAGACCCTTGCAAGAAGTAGAAAAGAAAATGTGATATATCTGACCACTCTCCCCCATGGTTCACCCTCTTCTCCATCACTCACATCTCCCCCTTCCCCCTGTCCCCCTTCTCTCCTTCTTACTCTAGATTTCTATACCCCATTGAGTACATATGCTGAAGGTTCCCTAATTCCCCCTTGCCTTCTCCCCTTCCATCATTGCAATAGCTCATTGTAATAACAAAATCTTATTTTATGAAATATCTTAGCCTATTCCACTTCTCCTTTCTCTTACTCCCATTACATTTCCCTTTTAGCCATTGACTCCATTTTTACAATTTATTATATCTTCAAATTCATCTTTCTCCTGTGCTTCATCTATAAAAGCTCCTTCTACCCGCTCTATTAAATGAGAAGTTTCTCATGAGTATTATCAGTATCATTTTTCTATGCAGGAATACACGTAGTTCATCATCATTAAGTCCCTCATATTTTACCCTTCTCCTCCACTCCATGCTTCTCCTGAGTCCTGTATTTGAAGATCAGACTTTCTGTTAAGCTCTGACCATTTCAACAGGAACATTTGAAATTCCCCTGGTTCATTGAAAGTCCATATTTTTCCCTGGAAGAGGATGTTCAGTTTTTCTGGGTAGTTGATTCTTGGTTGCATTCTGAGCTCTTTTGCCTTCCAAGCCCTACACACTTTTAATATAGTTGCTGCTAAGTCCTGTGTGATCCTGACTGCAGCTCCATGATATTTGAATTGTGTCTTTCTGGCTCATTGTAATATTTTCTCTTTGACTTGGGAATTCTGGAACTTGGCTATAATATTCCTGGGGGTTGTTTTTTGGATCTCTTTCTAGGGAAGATTGGTAGATTCTCTCAATTTCTATTTTGTTCTCTGCTTCTAGTATATCTGGGCAATTTTCCTGTAGGAATTCTTTAAAAATGAGGTCAAGGCTCTTTTCCTGATCATGACTTTCAGGTATCCTAATGATTTTTTAAATTATCTTTCTTGAATGTGTTTTCCAGATCAGTTGTTTTTTCAATGAGATGTTTCACATTTTCTTCTAATTTTTCATTCTTTTGGTTTTGAAGTATTGTGTCTTGATTTCTTGTAAAGTCAGCAGCTTCCCTTAGTTCCATTCTAAATCTGAAGAATTTGTTTTCCTCAGAGAGCTTTCTTATTTCTTTTTCCATCTGGCCATTTTTGCTTTTTAAAGCATTCTCTCCCTCAATAACTTTTTTAACTGTTTTATCTATTTGACCTATGCTTGTTTTAAATGTTATTTTCTTCAGCATTTTTTTGGATCTCCCTGACTAAGCTGCTAACTTCTTTTTCATGTTTTTCCTGCATCTCTCTCATTTCTTTCCCCAATTTTTCTCACTTGATTTTCAAAATCTTTTTTGAGCTCTGTCATAGCCTCAGCCCAATTTCCATTTTTCTTGCAGTCTTTAGCTTGTACTTCCTCATCTTCAGATTGAGTATTTTGATCCTTCTTGGGATCATAGACAATGTATTTCTCAATGGTGTTGCTTTTTTTTCTCTGTTTACTTATTTCCCCAGCCTGTGCCTGGTTTTATGGTGCTTCCTGAGCTTTTGAGTATTATTGGGACACCTTCCCACACAAGGCTCATCGTGTGTGAAGCTCTGTCTTCCCTCCTGGTCTGTGAATGACCACAAGCGCACCCATCTGCCACATGGCCGAGGTGTGGCGGGGTGCGGTGCTGCTGTTCTATGGGGGACCTAGATTGTGATCAGGATATGAATGTGGTCAGAGCCCCAGAGTCCTGTTCCAGGTACATAGGACAGACCTCGGAAGTCTCTCTCCACTCCCCTACCTAGGCTGAGTACTTAAGGCTTCGTTGCCTGGGGGCTCCTGCTTACCAGCTCTGCCTGCCTCTGGTTCCTGGATCTGGGCTTTGTGGCCACACTGCTTGCTGAGTGCCCTGAGGGCCCTGGGCTTC
Source organism: Macrotis lagotis (assembly GCF_037893015.1). Classification (NCBI taxonomy): domain Eukaryota; kingdom Metazoa; phylum Chordata; class Mammalia; order Peramelemorphia; family Peramelidae; genus Macrotis; species Macrotis lagotis. The sequence continues at coordinate 207,118,983 of NC_133659.1, forward strand.
ACATACTTGCTCTGACAGAGGTCCCCTGATAATCTTCCAAGTTGTGCCTGGTTCTCCCTGGGGTGTAGGGCAGGAAACTTCCCCCACTGCCGTGAGCCATGGCTTCCAGGTACCCTGGGGCTGCCTCCAGGAGGCTGAAGTTCCTTCACTCTGGCGGCTGCCCCTCCAACCCAGTGGAGTAAAGCCTTTCCACTATTTTCCAGGTTACCTTGGACTGGAGAATTACCTTATTGGATCCCTCTGTGGGTTCTGTCTCTCGAAAATTTAGTTAGAGTCCTTATTTTATAAGTTTTGAAATATTAGAGAGAGAGAGAGCACCTAAGAGAGTATCTTCTCCTGTCACCATCTTGGCTCTACCCCCCCTTCTTTATCATTTTTATGGCACAATTATATACTATTTTATTTATATACCATTATATATTTCTTCAACTATTCCTCAATTTGTGGGAACCCCTTTAGATTCATATTCATTGCCACCTCAAAAAATAGCTACAAATATTTTTGTATATCTTTTAGGCTTATTTTGCTTAGGATTAATCCTTCCCTTTACCTATCCTATTACTGATTCCCCCTTTCCTCTCTCCCTTTTCTCTCCTATTTCACTGTTGATTGAGAAATAGAACATTTATTAATGTTACCATATACTAGGCAACGTGCTAAGCTTTGACAATGCAGATATATGACAAGGCTGTCTCTACTCACAAAGAGCTTACATTCTAATAGAGTAGAACAAAATAGACACATAAATAACCACATATGGACATGGTTGCTAGTAAGCTATATGGAGAATGAAACATGACAAGGGCTCCTCCCAAAATGGCTGCAAATCATGAGAGCAAGCCCTGGGTTGAAGGCATCTGATGGATCAAGGCTTTTGGTAAGGAGGTTAAAGCAACTTGGAGAGATAGGAATAGAGAAGATTATGGCAGAACTTTAAGTATAACTTAATTCGGTATGATACAATGGACTATGTGTTGGCTTTGGAGTCAATAGATGCAGATTTCAACCCTTACTGGGCTGCTTGTTACTTGTGTGACTTTGCAGAGGTTGTTAACTTCTGAGTCTCAGTTTCCTCATATTTAAAAGGAACAGTATGAAATAGATGACATCCAAAGTCCCCTCTAGCTTGAAATCTGTGATGCCAAGACCCACAGATTTAAACTGCTGTCAACTAGACTATTCCTCATTTTACAGATGAATTTGTGCAATGTTCATACAAGTAGCAAGGCAAGAAGTCAACTCAGTCCATTGTACCTTATTGATGCAGAGCAAGTTAGTGAGTAAAAGAGAGATGACTTTCCCAAGATCACATAGTTAGCAGAGTTTTGGTTCATACTCACATCCTCTGATCCTCTTTTCAACCATAAAGAAGAAATTCCTTGCTTCTTTCCTCTGTCTGAACAATCATGTCTACTTGAAGACATGAAGTAGGAAAAAGAATGAGATGACCTCTTCAGTCACACAAAGATGACTGAGTTGTCCCCTGGTCTCATTTCCCAAGGACTTCCTTTAATTTAAAATATAACATCTCCATAAGCTCTAGCCTTAAGACCTTTGTCACCAGTCAATACTACCTCCCCATACTACTATTTTTTACATCTAAAATTGAAAGACTACAAGATGCTAAAGCTGTTTTAACTCTCCAGTTGATGATGGCTGACTTATGAAATCCACAAAATAGGAGCTTACAGGCTGAAGAAAATTTCCATAGTAGTAATACCTATTTTCCCAGCCTGCCTCCCTTGATTCCCCAGGCTCATGGGCTATTGAATCAGATCGTGATCGTCTCCTAGACCCATAATGGAATTTTATCAGGGATTCCTGTCAACGGAAAGTTTATTTGTAGCCTTCATCTGGAGGTAGCTCCTGATAAAGAATACTAAGTCTATGCTATAGTGTCAGAAAATGTTCTCAGGTATCATCCATCATTCTAGCCAGGCATCAATCTGGAGAGCCCCTGCATAAAGCAGAACCAGGTTGGGATTTTTTCCTTCAAAGAATAACAATAGGGAAGTGGAGCTTGGGAGACTTTGTTTTGCTTTCCCCTTTGCTTCAAATGATTTTGCAGATCTCTTTAAGAGTAATGGATTTTCATGTTCTCTCCCCAGATCCCTCAGGACTTAATTTCCTTGATTCTCCATCAGTCAATCAGCCCATAGGTCAGCAAGTATTCATTAAGTGTTTACTGTGGGCCAGACACTATGCTAAATGTTGGAGATTCAAAGGCAAAAAACACAATCTGAGCTCTCACCCTAATGGAGGAAACAATTTTTAAAATAACTGTGTATGTTCAAGATAGGTACTGAGCAAATGAGTGGCAATCTCACAGGGAAGGGAGAAAGGGACTTGGAAATCAGGAAAGGCTTGCTGTAGAATATAAGATTTGTGAACTGTCGTGAAGGCAGTAGATGACAAAAACTTTCAAGATCCCTTCCGGACCTAGATCTAGGATCCTATAATTGTTCTGGAGTGTCAAGGACCTCTTTGGCAATATACTTAAGCTTAAAGACCCCGTTTGTTACCTACATTCATAATTGATAGAAATGCTAAATTTCAAATAGAGGTTAGTGAAAATAAAGATTTCTTTATCCCATCCAATTTCACAGACCTAGTGATGACTTTCTATACATGGATTTTTGTTCTAATGATTGGGATATGTTTATGTAGCGATCCTGAGAGGGTTAGTAGTAAGTATATAGAAAGAGAAGATATTCTCCCCTATTCCTGCTGTTTTCCCACTGCTGCTATCTCTTTGTCCCAACTGCTCAATTGGTTGCAGAATCCTTCATGGTTACACAGTGGTACAGTTATTCCTTCCACATCATGGCTTTTTTCTCATCATGGTTTTGATATATTGCAAGTCGATGTAAGAAATTAAATAAGAATTTTGGGGGAGTTTTGCAGAGAAGCTGCAGGCAACACAGAAAAAGTTTAGAGAATCAGAAATGCATAAAATATATGTATAGTATGGTATAATATCAACCCAAATTTTACAATAAGGTACTGTGAACACCTCATAAAAGAAAAAGAAAAAAATTCAGACTTCTTCCCTAGTATGGAGGGTCAAAAAATTTTCTGCATAGTTTCCATATCATAGAGGGCACAACAACCCTAATCTTTCCCTCTCCTCAGAGATTTGGAATTGTTAACAATTATATTGCCTGGGGTCCCTCATTAGTTGACGCACAATGTGCTTCTATTCACCAGAAAAAAATAACTTTTAGAGACTTCTAACTCTGAAAAGGAGTCAGGTCTCCTCTCACTCAGTATATTAAACATTGAAATCCCAGAAAAGTGTTCTCAGACTCATTTCTCAGTTCCTTTCTTCTCAGCACTTGGCCTCTTTTAGAGTGAGTTTTTCAGTTGTTCCCCCATCTAACCTTCACCTGAAGAGAATGAGGAGAGTGATATATCCCAGCAGCCTACCAATTATGCTTTTGAAAAACATTCCATGATCAGCCTAGGACAGCCAGGACATGAGATCATGGGATCTTAGATCTAGACGTGGAGTCGTAAAGGGCTATCAACATCAACCTCTTCTTTTTATAGATGAGAAAATTGAGAATGAAAGGACTAAAATGATTTGTCAAATCGCCAAGGTCACACAAGCTGCAAGTGTCAGAGATGGAATTTGAACTCAGATCCTTCAATTTCAGAGTCAGTTTTTTTTTATATTGTACATTGTTTCCAACTCTCCTGCCTTGTTCAGTCAAAGTGTGAAAGTCATAGTTCCAGGAGGTCAGGGTCTGAATATAGTTGAGTCCCTTCCCCAAGGGTCATGGTTAGAGGATCTACCCAAAGTACTTAAAAGAATAACTCATCTTAATATGAAACTTTTGAGATTTTACAGAGTACTTCCTAGAATAACACTCATAAATGTAAACTCAATTCAATCAAAAACAATAAATCCTTTCTTACATGCCTGCTATGAGCTATGTCAAGGACAGTTCCTTATAGTACACATATAATAAAACATAATGTAAATATATAGTTTTCTAATTCAATAACACTTCCTCTCCTGCTTTCTATATGAGTTTGAATCACTGTTCTATATGTGATTTGTTGTTGTCCAATTGTTTTCAATCATGTCTGACTCTTCATGACCCAATTTGGGGTTTTCTTACCAAAATTATTGAAATAGTCTGCTATTCCATTCTCTGGTTCATTTTACAGATGAAGAAACTGAGGAAACCTGGGTTAAATAACTTGCCCTGGGTTACCCAACTAGTAAATGTCTGAGGTCATATTTAATTCAAGAAGATGAATCTTCCTCACTCTAGGCCTGTCACTGTATCTATTTTGCTACCTATCTGCTACCTATAAAGGGCAGATAGGTGGCTAAGTGGATAGAGCACTGACCCTGGAGTCAGGAGGATGGAAGTTTAATCCAGTCTCAGATACTAGAAGTATGACCTTGGGCAAGTCAATCAACTATATTTGCCTTGCAACGAGGGCATCTCCAGTTATCCTGATTCATATCTGGCCACTGAATCTAGATGACTCTGGAAGAGAAAGTGAGACCAGTGACTTAGCACAGCACCACACTCACTCAAATCCAATTTATGTGAATGTCATGACATCACTTAACTGATGTCATAGTCTTCTTTGAGAATGAAGGACAAATATCACCTGCCCTCTATATACCATCCTGACTTTCTTAATAATACTGGTTGTATCAATAATACTAAAAAATATTAGATTACAATAGAGTTGACACAAGGAATAATGACTAGTTAAGGAATCTCTACAGATAGTATTTTTGAAAACTGTCATGACAATTATAAGAAATAATGGAAAACATAACTTCAGAGAAACCTGGGAAGTCTTGCAAAGTAATGTGAACAGACCCAGGAGAACAATTTTATATTATAACATGAGCACAGTAAAAGTAAACAATTTAAAAAGACTTAGAATTCTGATCAATGCAATGATTAGTCATAATTCCAAAGAACTAGTGATAAGGCATGCTCCTCACTTCCTGACAAAGAAATGATAGACTAAAATGCAGAATGAAACATGAATTTTGTAGACATGGTTAACCTGGAAATTTGTTTTGCTAATTTGTTACAAAGGTATTTTTCTTTGAGGGCTTTTTCCCTGTTTGGGGAAAGAGATTGGAGGATGGGGTGATACATGCTTGATAACTGGGGAGAAAGAAAGAAAATTTAATGACAGTTTTAAAAAAGAAAAATGAATTCAATGTAAGGAGCGAGGTGGGTGATTCTATAACCAGCTCTTGAAGGATGTATAAGAAAAGAAGAAGATCCAGAAGATTATATATCCAAAAGTGGGAAAGAGTAATAATATTCTTGAGGAAGCATTATTTCCATTGGGTAATTGTAATCCCATTTTTCTGAAGTATGGGGCTCATGTATGTGAATTTGTGATATTGGAAAGGTTTTTGGGAAAATGATCTTGGAACAACTTTGTAGCCTACTAGGCTAGGCTAATAACACAGGTTCAAAATTGGAATGAAATAAGATATTTATAGTCCATCTAGCAAGTCAATCAAAAGAAGATTACTTAGCCATGCCCAAAAGACATTAAGAAAAGAGAAAGGATACAACATTGATTCTGCTGAATGCGGTTTTCCCATTCCACTCATGCTGCTGGTATGCTGATCGGAAAGCTAAGAAAGGAAGAGATGACCATTTGACCTGACTTTTGTACATTGGTAATCAGGGAGCCACATCCCCAGTCAGAAAAGACAACAAGAAATGTAATGATCCTAGGAAGGAGAAACTGAATATGCAAGACAATAATGACCAGATATCCCAAGCCTCCTTGTCCACCTTCCTGAAAAACCAAGTCTTGAATTTAAACAATTTATTTATGGGCAATGCCATATCTTTGCAATTCACACAGTGAGTCTCCAGATGTAATGATGAGTACCAGGAACTGAAGGGCTAAGGAGAATATAATGACATTTCTGCATAATCCCAGATCCTCATCAACAATTAGAGTCTTCTGCAATAAGAGAACTAAGATGCCTTTACCCTGCATACTTGAGAGACACCTTCAAATAAGTAAGATTAAGAACCTTGCAATCAATTGTGAGACACAGGAAGTACTGGCAAAGGGTTGCCCAGCACAATGTGGCCACTTCAAAGAAGGTGCTGTGCACTATGAATGAAGTAGACTTCAGTATCTCAAAAGAACAGTGAGATGTACAACTTTAGAGCCATCTCCATTCCAAATGCTCCTGTGGATTATTTGTGACTGAGCCGTGGTAGAGCCTTTCAAGCTCATAGTGGTCTGGTCAGCCACAGTTGGACACACTGTATACCTTCACTCCAACATAGTGATGTCATGTTGGACCTCTTTGAAAACAAAGGAAAACAACCAATCAACCCTCCACACTAAGCGCAGCTCTATACCATGACTCATTCAATGTTCCTCAGATTGCCAGCCAGGATCCTCCCCCTCCTGGGAACCTTGTAGTGGGTGAATGAGGAGAAGTACCAAATCTTCACCCCTTTATGAACCTCCTCTTAAGAATTGTCTCCCTTTTTTCCATGGGTTCTGAATAAGCAGTGTTATTTCCCACCTGTATTCAGAAAGCAAGTCACCTCCCAATAACCATCTCTTGATTCTCTAAGCCCTTCCTGTCAAAGAAAAAATAGCAATATTGTACCCCATATTTTGGCACATATGCCAGAACCAGTTTCCTTTAATTTGATGTTTTTCTATACCCAATTTCTGGCTTAGAGAAATGTCGACACTAGCATAGCATTACCACCATCCTGCCCTCATCCCAGGCCTTCTGACATTTCTCTACCCCAAAATGAATCAAGGTACCTTTTATAGAATCTTAAATAAGAAATAATCATAAGTGTGTTGAAATATGGTTTGGGGTTAACATTTCAGAAGAATAGCTTAATAATTGTTATTTTCCGATTCTTCAAGGATAGAAAAGACTCCTCCCAGAGATCAATACAGAAAATCCTTTCTGACTAACAGAAGGAGGGTCCTTCTCTTCAGATGGAATAGTGGGTAGTTCCCTTGAGTAGTTTATTGAACAATCACTTCAGGGGAGGGGCAAAGGAAGGATCTTAACAAGACAAGAGGTTTTATTTGTTCAAAGTTTAGCTTCTGTCCTTAATCCATTTTCTTAAGAAAGTTCTGTTGTTCTCAACTACCTTTCAAAGGGAGAAAAAATGGGGAAGGGGGGAAGCAACAAATCTAGAAAGGACTTTTAGACCAGAGAAATATTATTTCTTAATTATTAGCAATTGAATTTAAAAGGTTTTTAATATGCTTCCACACTATTAAGGAATTATCTAATGACCACGGGGTACTCTCCTGGAGACAATGTGGAGCGACTCCATCAATTGCAGATTACAGTAAGCCAAAGGCTATTCTGCCCCCCCCCCCCAATTCATGCTGGTGCTCACTCTGCTGGGGATACACGATGCATCTCTGCCTACTCTGCTACCACAGGGGTCTGCACCACCACCTGCTACTCTAGAGTCCACTTTGCTGCCCATTGGCTCTGGGGCTGCTCCTTCTTGTGCTCTCTGCTGCTGTATGGGGCCTATGCTGCTGCTTATGGACCACAGCTGTTGTTATTGTTCTTTGTCCTTTGTTCTGAAGGAAGGCCATGACATCAGAGAGGTGATGCTGCCACAAATTTGTGAATTGGATTTGAGTGGGGAGAGGGGGTGGGCTGTGGGCTGTGCTAAGTCACAGCCCTCACCTTCTACTCCAGAATCATCTGAGTCCAGTAGTCAGATATGGATCAGGATACCTGGAGATAACCCTGATACAAGGCAATCAAGGTTAAATGACTTGCCCAGGGTCACACAGCTAATAAAGAGTTAAGTGTGGTTAGATTTGAACTCAGGCCCTCCTGACTCCAGGGCTGGTACTCCATCTACTGTGCCACCTAGCTACCCCACTCTACTGTTGCCCTCTTTACTGAAAGATACCACTATAGCTCAACCATAGTTGCCCCCTGCCACTGGGTTCCCTCATTACTTACTCTACCAAGGTCCAAGCCAGGGTCAAGTGATGCACTGTGATGACTGGATTTGAGCATTGGCACTGGGGTTTCCACTTCCATGGCCTGACTGTATCCCTGCAGAATGTTTAAGTCTTGTAGCTCTGGGCTATATTGAACACTACCCTCCCCTCTGCCAGGGTCTAAGCTCTGCCAAAGATGCTGCCACATTTTCCATTTGCTAGACCATTATCATTGCCAAGATCTGAAGTCTACCTCCGTATGCTAAAGCTGAGGGTTGCCTACATATCATTTTTCAGTCATACTACTGGTTTCCACTGCTACAGGCCAAGGTATCATTGCACCGGCAACACATGGACATGGACAAAGTATCCTAGTCAGAATTATGAGGTCAGGAACTGCCATATCAGATGGCTTAAGAAATTTCAAGGAGTTCTGGTGAGTCGGACCAGAACTTGGGTCTCATGGTTATTCCCTTGGACATAGAAAATTCCTCCTTACTAACGGCCATCACCAAATGAGAGGGATTCAGGTTCTCCTAAATTTAAAATTCAGAAACCTGCTTTCAAGGATAAAACCAACTATCTCCATACAAAGCAAATGAAATAACCAGAGACCCTTCTAGACCAATTCATGGCCTCCATCCATCATATTCACTCTCCATTTCTGTGAGGTTGGAGAATGTTTGGGTCCTAAGTTCTATAGGGACCTTTCTATAGGGACCACCTCTCTCACTAGATCTCTTAGAGAGTCTTATAACTTACAATTCTGGACTGAGAACTGAAACTATCTGTCTTTTTAAACCAGTGGTGAGAAACCTCCAGCCTGTGAACCATATATGTCTGGCATTGCCAAGGCAACAGCAAGCAGGATGCAAAAATCAATTAATCTAGGAACTTTTTAGGAGTGAATTAATCAAATGCTTGACCAAATAAAGCCTGCAAATGATGTTATAAACATCCATAATAAAAATATAAATAAATAAAAATATTTTTCCCTTTTTTAGGAAAAAAATGTTCCCCAGACCTGTATAAGCCTTTGAAACTGATCATCTATCAGCTAGAATACATTTGTCCATGTCCTCCTACTTATCTGATCACTTCTCAGTCTCCTTTGATGGATCCTCATCCAGATCATACCCTCTAACCATAGGTTTTGTCCTGGGTCCTCTTTTCTTTTCCTTCCATATCAATACATTTTATGATTGTATCAACTCCAATGGATTTAATGACCATCTCTTTGTTGATGATTTCCAAATCTATCTATCCTTCCCCAACCTCTCTACTGAACAACAATCTCACATGTACAATTACTTTTCAGACATCCCTAATGAGAATCCTAAACTCAACATTTCCAAAATGAATTCATTCTCTTTCCCTCCAAATGCCTTCTCTCTACTACTTTCTTTTTATTGTCAAAGGCAACAGTATCCTCTCAGTCCTTCAGGCTCCCACCCTAGGATTCATTCTGAATTTCCTCACCATCTTTTAACCTGTACCCCCAAACCAATCTGTTACCGAAGCTTATTGATTTCACCTGTGCAACATTTTTCATATATTTTTCACAATATTTTTCCCTTCTCTCCTCTGACACTTGCTAACACTCTAGTGCAGTCCCTCATCATCTCATGCCTCAATTACTGCAAAATATTGGTGGGTCTCCCAGCCTCAAATTTTTCTTTTTTTTCCTTTGGAGACAATTCAGGTTAAGTGACTTGTGCAGGGTCATAAAACTAGTAAAAGTTTCAGGTCAATTTGAACTCAGGTTCTTTTAACTCCAGGACTGTAACTTTATAACTACAACACCTAACTCCTGAGTCAAGGGCTGTAGCTCTCTCTTACTGCAACACTTTGCCTATCTCAATTTCTGCCCAGTCTACTTCATTCTTCATAAAGCCACTAAAATGATTTTTCTAAAGTACAAATCCAATCATGTGATCCCTCTACTGAATAAATGCCAGTGGCTTTCTATTGCCTCTAGGATCAGTACAAAATGCTCTATTTGGCATTCAAAGTTCTATACAACTAGTTTCCTGCCTTTCTAGTTTTCTTATATTTGACCTCCTGGGTTTTACAAGAATAAGACATACCATCTCTCTGCTCCAGGCTTTCTCAGTCTTAGCTTTTCTTCCTTCTTTCCTTCCTTCCTTCTTCCTTCTTTCCTTTCTCTCCCTCCCCTTCCTTCCCTTCTTTCTTTCTCTCTTTCTTTCTTTCTCTCCCTCCCCTTCATTCCCTTCTCTCCCTCCCTCCCTCCTTCCCTTCCTTCCTTCCTTCCTGTTTTCCTGCCTGTCTGCCTTCCTTCTTCCTTCCTTCCTTCCTTCCTTCCTTCCTTCCTTCCTTCCTTCCTTCCTTCCTTCCTTCCTTCCTTTCTTCCTTCCTTTCCTCCTTCCTTCCCTTCTTTCTTTCTTTCTTTCTTTCTTTCTTTCTTTCTCTCCCTCCCCTTCCTTCCCTTCTTCTCTCCCACCCTCCCTTCCTCTCTCCTTCCCTTCCTTCCTTCCTTCCTCCCTTCCCTCCCTCCTTTCTTTCTTCCTTCCTTCCTTCCTTCCTCATAGAGAGCAAAAATAGCTGAAACCTCACAAGATCATGCCAGCCCCAAAACACTCTGACTCTCATTGATTGACCAATAATGGGTCCCAGGCCAAGCCCAACTTGGTCACAGCTTGAGCCCTGAAAGTTTCAATGAATGTAAATAGCAATTGTTTCTGTTTTGGTCAGAAATCCTGAGGACCTTCTCCTCCCAGATTAATTTTTTTAAAACGAGATTTAAAAAGCACTTCTTTGCCTCATTTCTGACCTAACTTTAATCACTGAATGGACATTGCCTCAGTCAAATCGATGCCTATTAAAGACCTTAGCTTAAAAATGCCATGGTATCCCACTTCATTCAGGACCATCTCCAGTCATCCTGATCTATATCTGACCACTGAACCCAGATGGCCCCAGAAGAGAAAGTGAGACTCATGATTTTGCACAGCCCTCCATCACTTAAATCCAGTTCACTTGCATATTGTGACATCACCTTCCTATGTCCTGGTCCTCTTTGAGAACAAAGGGCAAACAACAACAAAAACATATTTTCTACTGGAAGTCTTTCCCAACCTATTGTTTCTTTTCATTATTTCCTTTTTATCCTTTACATAGCTTATTGGTATATAAAGTTTTGCTTGTTGTCTTTCCATTAGAGTGTGAGCTCTGTGAGGGCAGGGACTTTCTTTTGACTCTTTTTTGTATCACCTACACCTAACATAGAACCTGGCATATCAACTTCCAGACTGACTGACTCATCAACTTCCAGAAGCCTCAAGAGTCCTGAAGGGGTTCACATTTCAATGGCCATCCTAGTACCTCTAACCAAAGAATCACAGCAAAGTCTCCCTGGCACAGTTTTCAAATGTCTTATGAAATATCCTAAATGGCTCCTTCAGCACAGATTCTAGATAAGCACTAATTTCCTCTAAGTCTATAGAGGAAATAGGTCCTCTATGTCTATATACAAATGTTGGACCACTGGGGCCAGCCATGTACAACTGGTCACACAGACCTTCCTGGCCAAGAGGACAAATTTAAACAACAATTCCACAGCTCAGGGAGCAAATCCCAGTCATGCTCAGATCCCTTAATTCAAGCATTGCTTCTGGACCTATAATTCATTTTCTTCCTTTAAGATTGCGGAAAGCTTGGAGAGGAATAGAATTTTAAAATTGTTACTTTGGAGGGTTAGTTTTGTTTCTCTGTTTCATTTACCCTTCAGTTAATCTACCATATACCAGTCAGAGTGTTTACTAGTGAAGAAATAGTCAAAAGAAACTTTCAATGTGCCTTGTGGAGATTGGAAAGTTACCCTCATCACATACATAAAGAGCTAGGTGGTCCAATGGATAGATCACTGGGTTAATAGTTAAGAAGACCTGAATTAAAATCTGACTTCATATAATTGCTAGCTATGTGACCCTGGGAAAGTCACTTCACTGTAGTTGGGGATAATAATAGTGCTTACTGTGCAGGGATATTGTAAGGATCAAATGACATAATATTTGTAAAGTACTTAGAACAGTACCTAGCACATAGTATAACTTTTAGTCTTTCTTATTATTAACTATTTTGGTATCTCTGCCTTGTTTTGCATTCCCTTATAGACAAGGTTCCTCATGCCATCTCTCATGGCATGGCAGGACTGTTTTTAATTTTTTCCTCAAGGACTACTGGATCCTTCTGTATACAATGCATATTTATATTTAGCCTCATTTCTTGCAATTTCACTTGAAGACCGAGTTATAGTTGTTATTGTTCAGTCATTTTAGTCATTTCTAACTATTCATGACCCCTTTGGGGATTTTCTTGGAAAAAAATTCTAGAGAGATTTGCCATTTCCTTCTCTAGCTGATTTGAAAGATGAGGAAACTGAGGCAAACAGCTTAAATGACTTACCCGGGGCCATACATCTAGTAAGTATCTGATGTCAGATTTGAACTCAAGAAGATGTATTCCTAATTCTAAGACCAACACTCTATCCACTCTTCCACCTAACTTCCACCTAAGTTAGAGAGCATATTCCACAAGTCTTTTGTCTTAATATCCTCAAAATTATAAAATTTTATATAAATTTTAGAAAAATATAAATTTTAGAAAAAACATCTTTTGAAATTTCAATTATTTGAATTTCTTTCACATTTGGGGGGGTTGTGAATTTGGGATAATATATCTAGAATTTTAGTTTTTGTTTTAATCTCTTTGAAAATGGAAAGCATTGAAGAAGTCACTGTGTCTTCTGGTTACCTAAACTTGTCTGTCAAAGCAGTTAAAAGAAAATTAGCTTCCCATGATTAGAAGGGGGCTCCCCTACAAATGCAACTTTTGGTGGAGTTGTGAACTGTTTCAACCATTCTGGAGAGCAATTTGGAAATTATGCTATAAAAACTGGGCTATAAAATTATGCATACTCTTTGATCCAGCAAAACCATTTCCATCTGTAGCCCAAAGAGATCATTTAATGTACAAAATTATTCATAGTGGCTCTTTTTGTGGTAATCAAGAATTGAACATTGAGGGGATAGCCATTAATTGGGTAATGGCTGAACAATATTTGGCATGTGCGTAGTATAAAATATTATTGCTCTATAAAAAATAATAAGCAGGGGTGGCTAGGTGGTACAGTGGATAGAGCACCAGCACCTGGAATCAGGAGTACCTGAGTTCAAATCCAACCTCAGACACTTAATAATTACCTAGCTGTGTGGCCTTGGGCAAGCCACTTAACCCCATGTCTTGCAAAAAAAAAAAAAATCCTAAAAAAAATAAAATAACAAAAAGAAATAATGAGCAGGTAGATTTCAGAAAAAACCTGGAAAGACTTACATGAACTGATGCTGAATGAAGTGAACAGGACCAAGAGAATGCTGTATGCAGTAATAACAATATTGTATGATGATCAACTATGATAGACTTCTAGCTATTCATTGATCAACACAGTTCTAAAAGACTTGTGATGGAAAATGCCCTCCACATCCAGAGAAAGAGCACCATGACATTTGAATGCAGATCAAAACATACTATTTTCACTTTTTAAAAATGTTTTTTGTTTTTTTCTTTCTCCTGGTTTTTCCCTTTTGTTCTGATTCTTCTTCCAAGTATTACTAATAAGGAAATATGTAAAACATGATAGTTCATGTAAAACCTATATCAGATTACTTGCTAGCTTAAAGCAGGTGGAGGAAGGGGATAGGAGGAAGAAAACTTTCAAAAATGAATATTGCAAACTACCTTTACATGGAATTGGAAAAATAAATAAATATTTTTAAAAAGAAGGGTCTCCTCACAGAAGTTTCATTAACAACTGCATAAATAATTAAAAGAAACTGGTTAAGTAGCAACTGGTGAAAACCTTTACAAAGTTCAAATATTGATTAGAGCAATATGTCTCACAAGATCTTATTATGTTGAATTTTTGTAAGAAATATAACAATAATTTCAAACTCAAATAATTAACCTTTCAAATTATTTTTCTAAGTTTATAGCATGTGAACTGCTAAAGTTGTTAAAGTTTAAAACTACACTAAGACTTTGGAACATAGTATATTTGGAATCAAACTAGCCATTCCAATGTCATATACCCTCATATAATCCAAGGGGCATAACAAACAGACATGGAAGCTGCCAGGTCAGGGCAGCCCCTTTCTAAGAAATGAGGGGGGAAAATTTGCCATCAGAAAAGTCTGACCACCATTCTTCATAGGATCACTTGTCCAATTTTTTCTGCTTCTCCTTGATATTAAATTTGGGATGAGTCTAATATCACCAAGATCAAAACAGGATCACAGCAAACCTCTTTTCATATAGCTTAGAACACCAAGGGCATCAGAAAATTTCCCTCCATCCCTTATTCCACTCTAGCTGCTTTCAAAAAGCAATTCAAAACCACACAGTTCTTTCCCATCAACTAACAAATCTCATGATAAGGTCCAAAGGACAATTTTTTTCAATTTTATCAGGATATAATAGTGTCAAATTTCCATTGCAGGTCTCTAAAGCTTGGGGAGGCAATCTAGTGATATTGGTAAGACAAATCCAACTGGGCCCATAAGGGATAGGGCAGTTCTATTCTTTGACCCTTCCTGAGGGGAAGACTAATGTATTTAATCCCTGCCCACTGGTCTGAAAGTAAACTAAGTTCTGAGGAAATCACTTAGAAGAACTTTGAGGAGATTATTACCAGGCTGGGGCCTAATATAGCTTGTGGTCCTGGAGATTACTATCACTTTCCAAAATACAAAAATTACACAAATTCAGTTTACAATCTATGACATTTGTTGTTTTCAGGGCCTTGTATTTTATAGACCTTAAGCTGCTGAATATTTGAAAGGCAATTTATTCTGTAATTCTCCAGGGTCAATGGAGAAAAACACATAGGAGGTTACCCCTACCACCAGAACAACAGAGAGAGACTACTTGAACCCTTTCTTGGCATTGCCATTTCCCTACTTCAAAGAGGTCTTTGTAATGTAATTCTTCCATTTACACCAAATGGCACAGAGCAGCCTTACTCAGGCCAGGTTGGAAAGCTCAATTTCAAAACTAGAATGAAACGTCTAAGAGTTAACAAAAAAAAAAAGTTTACTTAGCCACAGCAATGGAAAAGACATTCAGATAAGGGAAATGATACAGTTATTAACTTTGCAGCTTTCCTATTCCTGTCATGCTATTGGTCTTTCAGAAACCTGAGGAAGAACTATTAAAAACCTAATGTGTATGTAGGTCACCTGGATATTACATTCACAAAAATTTTAGATAAGTCTCCAGAACAGTTTCAATATTTTTTTTAAGGCAATCAGGGTTAAGTGAATTGTCCAGGGTCACATGGCTAGTCAGGTCCTTCTGATTCCAGGGTTGGTACTCTATCCACTGCACCATCTATTTGCTTTGAATTTCAATACCTTTTAAGGAAAAAAAAAACTCAATCCACTATGGATTCCGAATTGTTTATGCTTGGGGGGGGGGCAAAGAGAGAAGTAAATAAGGATCATATTGCCAAGAATCTGACTCCACAGTGCTGTTTTGGGAAGTTCTTTCCTTGAAAAGCAGCAATCTTGGAAAATAGCCAAGATGAGAACAATAAGGACTTCCACTTCCTCTCTTCTAACTCTCAATTCTATATAGTAATCTCATCATTCAACTGAAACTGCTCCCTCCAAAGTTACTAATGATCTCTCCATTGCCAAATCCTTAGTAATTGTCTCTCCTAATTGAAGAGGACCAGGACATCATATATATTATGGCATGACTTATACATTATGTTTATTATAGTGAGGGAAATGTTGTACAAAGACATTTTTCTCATGCCTTTTCCAGAATTGTCTCACCCCATGGTCTGATATGATAGGAAAGAGGACTTCTGGTGATGGTCGGAATACAATGGGTCCTTGGTCTTTTGAATGCAGTGAGGCATCATAAACTTTGGGCTGAAACAAAATGATACATCCAAGCCTTACTCTCAATGGTTTAATCATCAGCCTGGCCTTTTCCTCTCAGGCCTGCAACCATACTCCTATAGACCCCAAAGACTTTGGTTTCCCAGAATCTGCCAGGTGGATTATGAGAATAAAGCTGCTGAATAATTATGGTCAGAACCCCAGTAGTATCTGGTCATCTTTAAACTTCTGTCTTTCATTCTTGATATGAAAACATTATTGGCAAATACTTTTGCTCTGGTCCATCTTGTGATGGTCCAAGAATTTCATCTCCAGCTGCACAGTACAAATGGCCCCGACTTTTCCTCTTAATCCAGGTCCCATTTCTGAAAAACAAGAAAATAGAACCTGGGTCCTATTCCTAATTCTAATTCTTTACAAAATTCGAATTCTTACAAAATAAAAGCTTTGGGTTCTGAGTTGCTAATTTTTTTTTAAATAAAAGCTTTAGGTTCTGAGGTACTTAGATAAGAGCATTGAAGGGGCTTCATGAGACAGGAGTTGTTCTAGACAGTGGCTTGCTTCACCTAGCAGGAGACTGAGAGCTCGATCCACTGACCTTTTCTCTGTCCCCATCCTTCTTGATGTTTCTGTAGCCTTTGACACTGTTCAACCATCTCTCCTCCTAGAAATATTATTCTTTCTAGGTTCTACTTCTCCTACCTGTCTGATTCTGCCGTCTCTATCTCCTTTGCTGGTTCTACATCCGCAAAACACTCACTGATTATGTTTCAGTCCTTTTCTCTTCTCCCTCTATGCTATTTCACTTGTTGATCTCAGCAGCTCCCATGTTATCAATCATTATCTCTATACAGGTAACTTTCATTTCTCCTTGTCCAGCCCTAACCTCTCTCCTAACTCCTGGACCAAGTCTCTGGCTGCCTTTTAGCTATTTAGATGTGGATGTCCCATAGACATCTTAAATGCAACATGCCCAAAATTGAATTATCTTTTCCCCAAAAATTTCCTCTTTCCAAATTTCCCTGTGTCAAGGGTACCTCCATGTTCCCAAACACTGATGTGTCATCCTTAACTCTCCCTCATTCCCTGTATCCATTCTACCTTGACAACACCCCCTGGATAGGCTCCCTTATCTTCCCTCACATTGTCCCTACTCTGGTCTAAGCCCTCAGCTTCTCATACATAGACTACTATAATAACTATTATAACTATAGTAATTAAAACAGTAATAACTATTTCTACTGTCTCTGCCTCAAATCTCTCCTCATTCCAATCCATAACTTAGATGTCAAATCTTTCTAAAACACAAATCTGATCCTTTTACTCCCATAGTAAACTCCAGTAACTCCAATAGTTCCCTATTGCCTCAAGAATCAAATATAAAATGCATTTGTCCCCTTCCTACTTTTTGAGTACTCACCCTTAACTACTCTACTG
This sequence comes from Macrotis lagotis, assembly GCF_037893015.1. Lineage (NCBI taxonomy): Eukaryota > Metazoa > Chordata > Mammalia > Peramelemorphia > Peramelidae > Macrotis > Macrotis lagotis. Next base: position 207,136,304 of record NC_133659.1, read on the forward strand.
TGCTTCCTTGTCCTTACACTCTATCTCCTAACTTCTACCAGTTTCATTGGCTCTCCCCTATACTTTGAACTCTTTCCTGTCTTTTGGCTTCTTTCAAATCTTAAATTACATTCCACTTTCTTTAAGAAATCTTTTCTAGACCTCCTTAATACTAGAGCCTTTCCAATATGGTCATCTCCAATTTATTCTCTCTATAACTTGTTTTAATATAGTTGTTTAAGCAATGTCTCAAAATCATCATAATTAGATTGTTTGAAGTCTCTCTTTGTACCCCCTTACTATGATGTGTGATAGGAACTTAATAAATGTTATTTGATGGACAGAACGTCAGAGGATTGTTAACCACGCATTTCTTCTAGAAGTGTCATTTTCTAGACTCTCCTTCATCCAATGCCTTGATCATTTTTTTCTCTATCTAGCACCTTCCACAATAAACTTATTGAAGAAAAGAAAATTTTCTTCTTCCCTTTTGAAGTGTTTTCTCTTTCATAGCCTTATTCCCCAATCTCTCATCTGACTCATGTTAATATTTATGACTCTGTGGATAGAATGTGAAAACTGTCTGCCCTTGAAATGATGACAGAAGGAGTTAAAAGTCACATAGACCATCATTTTATAATACCTTCATTTCTAACAACTCAAGTATTTATGAGCTCCAACCAGGACCAGACATTGCTTTCCCCATTGTTTAGATGAAAAACTGAGACCAATGAAATTAAATTTTGTTCTCAGTATTAAAACAACAACAAACAACCTAGGGGCATCCCAACATAAAATCATCATGCTGTCCAGTCAAGGCACCAACCCCCGACTCTCTCAAGGCTATGCCTCTTCCTAGGCTATGACTAACTCATTCACATCAACACCTTCTTAGGCAGGTCAAGAGAGAGGGGCAGTCATATGACTTCTATTCAGAATCTAGCTGAGGATTGATGTGCATGAGTAGAAAGGGCTGGAAAAGTTGGGGTGGAGCAGGATGGGTGGCAACACATTCCTACAATTGACCACTACAGCTCCTGAGCCCATAGTCTTGGTCTTCCCATTTATACAAATCAATAGCTTATAGGGACATCATCAATTTTTTTCCTCTTAGTTTGTTTTTCAAATAAGTTTCTTTTAATATTTCCATAGTTTATTCCAGCATCTCTCTTTCCCTCCTCTGCCCCAGAGAACCATTCCATGCAATAAGTAATATTTTAAAAGAACAAAAAGAAGAAAAAATGGGGAAAAACCCATCATTATTGATCAGTGCATTAAAAAAGTCAGAAACCATGTGTAATATGCAACACTTCTCCACCTCTGCAAAGGTGTGGGGTAGAAGTATTATCTCATACCTTTTCTTTTGAGTCATACTTATTCTTTATAATTTTACAGAATTCACTTTTGATTTTTTTGTGGTTGCTTTTTCCATTTACAATGATGTGGTTATTGTATATTATACTGTTTTCTTGACTCTGCTTACTTTATTCTGCATAATTTCATGTAGCTCTTTTCATACTTCTCTATATTTATCATATTTGTCATTTCTTAAAGTGAAGTAATATTCAATTGATGGCCATCCACCTTGTTTTCAATTCCTTATTACCACAAAATGCACTGCTACAAATATGTTGGTGTATTTGGGGACTCTTTGGGATATAAACCTAGTAATGGAATCTCTGAGTCAAAGAACATGAACATTTTATTCATGTTGTCTAATTCCAAATTACTTTCCAGAACAGTTACAACAATTCTGACAACAATACACTAGTGTGCCTATCCTCTCATGGCTCCTCCAACATTGATTATTCCCATCTTTTGTTATCTTTGCCAATTTGTGATGTAAACTTCAGGGTGGTTTTCTTATGTACTTATTTCTAATATTAGAGATTTCAATGTAATTGTTATTAGTATGTATTTCTATTGAAAGTACCATATTCTTTAAAATATGTATATATACACTTACAAATACATATGTATATAGTTATATATGTGTGCTAATTATTTATATATCTTGCCCATCAAACCTATATCAGAGAAATTTGATAAAAATTATCCCCCCATTCAATAGCTTCCATCCTTATCCTTATGCAGAAGCTTTCCAGTTTCATGTAATCAAATTATTTATTTTATCTTTTGTATCTGACTCTCTTTCTTGTTTGGATAAGAATGGATCCCCTACCCACAGCTGTGAAAGATATGTGATCTGCTTGTCTTATGTTTTTTCATACTTATAATCTTTTGACATTAAGTTCATGTAATCCATTTAGATTGTATTGTGGAACATGGTATAAGGCATTTGTCTAAGTCACATTTTTGACAGATGGCTTTCTATTTTTCCCAACAAGTTTTTTTTTTAACCAAACAGGGAAAAACTGAAACGATACAGAAAAGATTAGCATGGCCTCTGTGCAAGGATGACATGCAAATTCATGAAGCGTTCCACATTTTCTAGTTTATCAAACACTAGGTTATTGAGTTCCATTGTTTTTGATTCTCCCTTGTCTAACTCTTGTGCTCTATTGATCTATCTCTATGCTTTGACAAATACCAGAAGGTTTTGATGACTTCTCCATAACTCCAGAATAGCAACACTTCATGTCCTTGATCTCTTTAGAAATATTCTGTGCCTTATATTACCTTCTGGACAAACCATTTCTCTGCTACCATGATTAGCCAATAAGCATTTATTAATTGCCTGCTGTGTACAATGTACTCTGTACACTGGGATACAAAGAAGCACTGGGATATAAAGAGAGATAGTCTCTGCCATCAAGAGCCTTACAATCTAAGGATTGTTCCCATTCTGGTCATACCAGTTCTTGTGCTGGGCAAAACCACTGTTCTGCTTCTCTTGGTCACTAAAACAAATAACAAGATTTTTCAATATACAAAATTGGTGGAATTCTGAGAAATTGTTATTCTCTTATAATGACAAGCAGTGCCCCTAAGCTAGAGAATTGCCAAACTCTTTTATGCTTGTTCTGAAACTTTGAGGAGTTTCTCCCTTTCAAGCTGGAGAGTCATGGGTCTTTCCCCTAATCAGCTTTTGAAGCAGCAGGGGATTCTATTTTATCCAATCAGCTCCCAGAAAAGACATACCTCTTCTCACAAAAAAATTAAATATGAAGCCTTTCTTTGATGAACTCCTTTGTTTTTGTCTTTCAGACTAGAGGGAACAATAAAGGCCATAGAGGCAATTCACTATAGATTGTACGATTGTACTATAGGACAATCCTGACTTTCTCCATCCAATTAGCTCTCATCAAAAACTCTTCCAATCGGTTCATCTTTTTTTTTTTTTTTTTTTTTTTTTTTTTTTTTTTTTTTAGTTTTTGCAAGGCACTGGGTTTAAGCGGCTTTCCCAAGGCCACACAGCTAGGTAATTGTTAAGTGTCTGAGGCCGGATTTGAACTCAGGTACTCCTGACTCCAAGACCAGTGCTCTATCCACTGCACCACCTAGCCACCCCATAGTTCATCTTTTAACAAAATTACTTCAAAGCTAGATTATCAGCTGGTGTCAGTTTATGCATCCTGTCTTTTATGTTCCATTTCTCTCATCACCTCTTATGTCTTCTCAAATGTTCCTACAATTACCTTCCTTTCTAAGTCTCACCATCATTTGATCATTTTCTACCCCTCCAATCTCTTGTTTCTAATGCATCAATTTAGGGCTTCCTTGTAGGTAGACCCTTCAAAGATCATCTTTCTATCAGATATCATCCTAGAAGTCATTATACAATCTTTACATCGTCTCCAAGGTATTAGATGAATAAGTGATAAGCTAAATCCTTCAAAACTTAAAACAGCTATATGTAAATGATCTGATGGAGCTTAATGCACTACAGACATCATTTACTCTGTCAATTATATTAGACTCTCTCAATACATTTATTTTATCAATTTTTAACATGTTCTTAGAACAACAATGACTTTGCCACATTTATCTAAAAATTGTGGTTCTTCTCCATGATTTTATCAGAGGTTCATACATAAATGTTCTTTTTTTCTGACTCTTTTAAGCAATTGAAATGTCCACATACAGAAGAGCCAATACCTTGTAATAGGATTTACAACTAGAATGAACCTTAGAAGCTATCTGGTTTTCATTCAGACATAACTCATGTCCCAGAACTCCACAATGTAAGCCTGCATAAGCTAGATTAATTCTGGAGACATTTTCAAATCACTCAATGACTGTATCCTAATCAGGGTTTTTATTGAGAATCTCAAAACTTGTCTTCTTTTGCCCCCATCCAAGGTGTCACCTTGGAATATAGCTACAGATGAGAGTCCTTCAGATTCTATGTAAAATTTCAAGTTAATATTTGTGAATATACATTATATGTGTTATATAGATGTAGAAGATATGGATATGGATATGGATATGGATATAGATATGGATATGGATATATATCTTTGGTAAAGGACAGACTTTATTTCATCATAAAAAATGAATCTTCCTTAAAAAACACAGAAGACTCACAAGAATCCAAAGCAATTAAAATATATACAGAGTAAATGGGAAGTAATGTCATTTGGAAGGCAATAGTAATGGAGGAAAGCAGAAAAGACCTCTCTTTAAAAAGGTGGGGTTTAAATCAAAATTTGAAAGAAATCAGAGGATGCAAGAGGCAGAGATAAGGAAGGAAAATATTCCAGGCAAAGAGAAAGCCTGTGAAAAGGGAGTTGGAAGATAGATTGCTAAGTGCAAAGTTTATGAAGGGGAATAAAGAGTAAGAAGGTTGGATAGATAAAAGGATCCAGATTGTAAACAACTTTAAAACCATACAGATTTTATATTTGTTCCTGGAGGGAATAGGGAGCCACTGTAGTTTACTGAGTAAGGGAAGTGACATAGTCAGACTTGTGCACTTTGATAGGAAACATGACAGGAAAATTATGAGTTTGGTTTAGTGCAGGAAGAGACTTGAGGCAGGGAGACTTCAGGTAGGCTATTGAAACAGTTCATGCATGAAATGATAAGGCCTTGAACAAGGGCAATAGCTATATAAATGCAAAAAAGGAGACTTATGTGAAAGATATTACAAAGGTTGAAAGTACTGGGCTTGGCAGCAGATCTGGGTATATGGGTTAGTATGAGTGAGGAATTCAGAATGATAGGTTACAAGCTGAGTGATTGAGAGAATGGTGTTACCTCAGTAGTAATAAGGAAATTCATAAAAGATGGTTTGAGGAGAAAGAAATGAGTTCAGTTTTGGATGTGCTAAGTTTAAGATGACTATATAATATCCTGTTTGAATTGTCCAATAGGCAGTTGGAGATATGAGACTAGAAGTCAAAAGAGAGATAGGACTAAATATATAGATCTGGGAATCATCTACATAGCTATGAAAATTGCATCCATGGGAATTGATGAGATCATGACAGAATAATATAGAGGGAAAAGAGAAGAGGATCAAAAACAGAACCTAAGAGGGCACCCATGGCTAGCTGACATGACCTAGGGGAAAGTCTAACAAAAGAGGTTGAGAAAGCAGCCAGATGAGTAGGAGAAGAACCAGAAGAAAGCAGTGAGTGTTAAAGAAACTTAGAAAGGAGAAAACATGCAAGAGATGTTGATGATTGACAGTGTTAAATGTAGTAAAAATGTTAAGAAGTATAAAGACTGAGAAAAAATCATTAGATTTAGCAATTAAAAGGTCATTGTTAACTTTAGAGAGGGCAATTTCTTTTTTTTAAATTTTATTTATTGAAGACAATAGGGTTAAGTGACTTGCCCAAGTTCACACAGTTAGGCAATTATTATTAAATGTCAGGTCAGATTTGAACTTAGTTCCTCCTGATTCCATTGCTTATGCTCTATTCACTATGCCATCTAACTGCCCTAGAGAGGGCAATTTCATTTGAATGATGATATTGGGAGTCAAATTGCAGAGAGTTTAAAAGAGAGTGAAAGAAGAGAAAATGGAGGTACAAAGGGGCAGAGAAATATAGGACAATTGCTAGCAGGGGAGGTTGGATCAAATGAAAGCTTTTTTAAGACTGATGGAGACATAAGTATATTTGTAGGCAATAGGAAAGCAATTGGTAGTTAGGGATCAGTTGAAGATTAGAGAGTAGGGATGATAATGAGGTCAAATTGCCAGATGATCATGGAGGTATTCACCATGACAAAAAAGGACCACATCTTCATAAGATAAGAGGTTGAAGGAGATACAGAGTAATGTGAAATGAATAGGAGTAAAGAAAAGGAAGTTCTTAACAGATGGACTTCATTTTTTTTAGGTTTTTTGCAAGGCAAATGGGGTTAAGTGGCTTGCCCAAGGCCACACAGCTAGGTAATTATTAAGTGTCTGAGACTGGATTTGAACCCAGGTACTCCTGACTCCAAGGCCAGTGCTTTATCCACTACGCCACCTAGCTGCCCCCTGGACTTCATTTTTTCAATAAAATATGAGGCATGGTCTTCATCTAAGAGGGGAAGGGAAGATATCATTGGAGTCTTAAGAAAGAATTTAAAAAATTTGGTGAGTGGGAATAGTGATTCTATTAGGAAAGTATAAAAGGATTTCTTTCCTTCATTAAGGGCAGAGTTGAGATTGGGTCACATAAATTTGTAGTAGACCCAATCAACAATTTTATGATTTTTCTCTAGCTTCTTTCAGTGATTTATGAAGAGGATTAAAGATGGCAGTTCATGGGAGTAACACTAGGCTGGAGCTCAGCAAAGTATAATTGTTGATAGAATTAAGGTCAAGGGACTTGAGTACAGTTGTTAATGGAGAATTAAACTTGTTCTCCAGTGGGCTAACATTGGGAAGGGAGGAGACTAGCCAATCTTGGACTGAAGTTCTAAAAAAGAACTGAGTATAGAGGGATTGGAAATCATGTTCAGGATCTTTCACTCTTCTCTGAGACTATATCTTTCCTAGGGACCTTTAAAGTCCCTATGGTGCTAGAATTGAGCTCCCCAAAAGGAAATTTTGCATTTAGGGTGGCTAGAAAGTTATCCACTTTGATATCAAATCTAAATCCTCTCTATTATCTATGACAAGGTCCAGGTTTTCTTCTGCACATCATGGTTTCTTCTCTTATGGTTACTCTAACTCTAGGGCCATATGTTTCATTTCTCCTCCCAGGAGGATGAGTCTTGGAACTTGGTCAGGGGAGTGACATATCTGATCTGAGCATTTGGAAGATCACTTTGGTGATGAGAGAGGTTCCTCTAGGGAGAATGGGAAGAATTCTTCTAAGGATTGACCAATAACTCAGTTTTTGCAGAGTTTAAAAGAAAGTGAAAGAAGAGAAAATTGAGGTACAAAGGGGCAGAGAAATTCTTGACAATTCAGCACTACTCCTTCCCAGTTGCCAGCAGGAACCATGTGATTTCTTTATCTCCTGGATCCATTTGGCTCTACCCACTGGAAACTCTTTGGTTGTTTAAACAACTCCTTTCCAATTCTGTCAGCTCTGGGACCAAGAGGTTCTACCATTACCATCTCTGCAACTGAAGAATTGTGTTACCATGCAAGTGTGCATATTTCACTCCATGGGAATCTGAACCCTTGGTTTATAGATTTAGTTTAGCACTGGTCTGGACCATCTTCCTCTTCCTCCCCCCATCCACCACCAATCAAATTCCTTCTTTATGGCTCGGTCAAGCAGCTCCAATGTGGTATTAATGAGGATATCTACACCTTCCTTGATAGAACAGAAACTTCATCCTCCAGTCTCTTTAAGTTGACTGAGCAACTCATATCCTATCAAGGAAGCCCTATTAATCATCTCAATCAAGGATGTTCACACTCTGAATAGCAAGATATCATATATAGTCCCTCTTGGTTATACCCTCTATACTTAGATAGGAAATTAAGTCTCAAAAGCATTGTCTCTTGTACAAAGTTACTCAGATAATAAATAGCAAAGCCATCTTTCAAAACCAAATCCTCCAAGTACAAACTGATTACTTTATTGATGATGATGATGATTTGTCCTTTGCTGGTAAGAAGACTAGGACATCAGGAAGGTGATAAATGATGATGAATCAGATTTGAGTGAGGGGTATGGTTCTAACTCAACAGCCTTATTTTTCATCTGGGTCTAGTGGTCAGATATCAATCAGGACTATTAGAGATAGCTATGGATGTGAGGTAATCAGGGTTAGGTGACTTGCCCAAGATCACACACAGCTAGGAAGTATCAAGTGTCTGAGACTGGATTGAAACTTCTGTCCTCCTGCCTCCCAGGTCAGTGCTCTATCCACTGTTCCCCATAGTTGCCCCTTACTTTACTGAATTCTCCACACCAAGGAGAATTTCTCTACCTCCTTTACCGATTCATTCATTCATTCAACAAGCATTTATTAAATAATCAATGAAATCCCCCACTGGGATTTTATAAGTCTCATGATAAAACATATTACCCATCTGCTCACAGAGAAATGATGGGCCCAGAATTATATAGACTGAGGCATGTATGTTGTTGTTGTTCAGTCCTGTCTGATTTTTCACATACCAGGGACCTTTCGGTCCATGGGTTTTTCTTGGCAAAGATAATGAAGTGGTTTGCTACTTCCTTTTCCAGGGGATCCCCTATTGACAGAACTCTCTACTATGACCCATCATATTAGTGTGTATGTATGTGTATACATGAATACAGATAGATAGATATATACACATGTACATATATACATATTCATATATATACATATATATATATATATATGTAAATATATACTGCACCATTCACTGAGCCAACTGGGTGGTACAGTTGATAGAGTAAAATAGAGGAAGATTTATCTTCATGAGTTCAAATCTGGTCTCAGGTACTTATTAGCTGTGTTACTTAACCTTGTTTGCCTCAGTTCTTCATCTGTACAATGATCTGGGGAAGGAAATGACAAGTCATTCCAGTATCTTTGCCAAGAAAAATACAAGTGGAGTCCCAATGAAAAATGACTGAACAACAAGAAGACATGGGCATTGCAAGAATTTATTTTGATTGATTAAGCATATTTGTTATGAGAGTTTTCTTTTTCTTTTCCCTTATGGTGACTGGGGCATGAGAAGATGATAAAATGGATTTTTGTTCATTAAAATCACTTAATTAAAAAAAGAAAACAAGCACTTAATAAGTACCATTGTATTCCAAACACTATGCTAGGTACTGAGGATATAAAACTCAAAGCAAAATAGGATTTTATATTCTATTGGGGGGAAATAAAATATACACAAATAAGTGAAGACAAAATGTTTATAAACTGAATGCAAAGTATTTTTAGGGACATAGATATTAGCAATTGGGGAGAGGAGAATGAGGGTAGAACTTTTCCAGGAAGAGACCCTAGGATCAAATTTTGAAGGAAGTTAGGGATTTGAAAAGGCAGAAGTGAAGAAGGAAAGTATTCCTGGCATGGACTGTGCAACAGGGAAAAGAAGGGAAGAGCAGAATGTATGGGGAACAGAAAGTAGGCCAATTTGGCTAGAGAGTAGCACATGTGATGATGAGTAATGCACAATAAACCTGGAAAGCTAGGCTGGAGCCAGACTGTAAGAGCTAGAATGTTGAAATACCAAACAGAGAAGTTTCTATTTCATCTCAGAGATAATAGGGAAGCCACTGGGGCTTCTGACATGACATGATCTGACCCATGTTTTAGAAGTATCAATTTTGCATCTGAGTGGAGAATGGATTGCAAAGGGGAAAGAATAGAGGCAAGGAGACCAATTAGGAGTCTATAACCATGGTTAAAGGAGAGATTCTGAGGTTCTGAATCAGACAGCATTTAAGTGACTGGAGAAAAAGGGATGAATATTAGAGATGTTGTGAAGCTGGAAATGAAAATAGGAATGAAAAAAATGCATTCAGAACAGGAAAGGAAGGTCAGAGAAGCAATGACTTTTGGAAAATAGCAAATACTTATGAAACATATGCAAATGTATGGAACATACATGGAAATGTATGGAACATATGGAAACATAACAAATACTTAATAAAATATGTTGCCTAACTGGGGAATGGGGGAGCTGGGTAAAGGGAACCAGATCTCCATGAGTGACAGAAGATGAAAGAAATATGAAAGAAAAAGTATTTAGAAAGGGAATGTTTGTTAGCAATAGAACAAGTATTCAAGGGCACATAGATGGAAAGGGCAGAGTTGAATAGGAACTTGGAAAAGGTAAGATGGAGGTAGATAGGGATTACAGAATGGAAAGTGATGATAGAGAATGAGGATATTTTCCATTTAGAAATCCATCTATTCTGTTTCTCTGGATTTAAGTGGAAGAAGATGGTTTTGCTATCTGTAGTTTGCTAGCTGTAGAATAGGGATTGATTGAAATTTCATCTTCATGAGTCTCATGATGGCATGGGGTAGAGTTAGTTCTCTTTCAAGGAATAAGGAAGAAAAGAGATTGTAGCTAAAGGAATTAACCCTACACAAAGTTGAAGTCCTGAGAATGGGTCCTTTAATATCACTCCTGGGATGTGTATCATCTCACTTCGGAAGCTTTGTCATACTTCAATTCAGTGTTTGTGAAGTGAGTTGAGACCAAGTGGTAGACTCAAAATAATAAGTTGGGGATGGAATCATGGGGCAAGAAGAAGAAAACTAGAGTAATCATTCATCATTCATATTCATTTCCACTGTCACTACCCTAGACTCTGTTGTTATCCATGGAGATGATAGTCGTCCTTTATTATCAAAGAAGACCATGACATTAGGGAAGTGATGCCATGACAGGCCTATTATTTTAATTTGAGTGAATGGGGGCTGTGCTAAGTTACTAGTCTCACTTTCTCCTCCAGAGCCATCTGGGTCCAGTTGCCAGATATGCATCTAGATGACTGGAGATGACTCTGAATGTGAGGCAATCAAGGTTAAGTGACTTGTCCAAGGTCACACAGCCAGAGATAAGGAATAACTAGTCTGCACAATAGACTTATCCTTCTTATTGCATTCAAATCAGTATTTCTTGAGCTCTTACTATATGCACAACATTATGCTAACACAGGGGGAGATGTAAATGTGAAAAACCATCTAGGGCTGCTCAAAACCCTGAAAGCTTGATTGCTTGAAGACTGCTGCATCCAGTTGATTGCAGGACACAAACATTTTTAATAGATATGAAAGCTGGTCAGTGAGGTCTCTCTTTGCTTAGCTTCATAGTTCAATCAGTGGCATGAGGAGTTGTAGGGGATATTTTGAGGCTTTTTTAATGCTAAGTAAATTGCCTGAGACAAAAGATTATGATTCAGTCCTGGACACAGAGAGAGAAAAGAAAAGACTTGGTCTTAGCCTGAGGTCACTTTGCTGATTTTTCTGCCAGGCAGATCCCTCAGTCACTTGTTGGCTGGTAGCCAGAGGCTATGGCTGAAGTTGTCAGTCAGCCCTCACAGCTCTAGATCTAAGTCTCTTAGCAGGGAAGGGCTTGCTAGGTAATTTACCCTCTCAGATTAGAGCTGTGATGACTAGCAGATGGTCCTGAGGATTCTAGCAAAACCCCAAAACCAGTCCTGCACAGCCTCACAACCACATGGACAGCCCAGGAACATCAAAGAAGCAACCTCATGCCTGGAGCCAAAACTCTTAGTAACAATCACAAGACTGACAAGACTCACACTGAGCAGAATCTCCACATCATGTTTTTTGGGGATACAGACCCAAGATGGCACTGAAGTTTTGATTCGGGCATCATCAACAAAGAGGAAAATTAGCAACAGGTGTAGGAAGAGGAAAGGGCATAGTGATTGATCATTCCCTCTTTTCTAGGTAAACAAAGCTAAAATCTAGGGGTTCATGAACTTAGTTCTTTTTTTATATTTGGACAATTCAGTATCATTGGCTTTCTTTGTGATCCTATGTATTTTATTTTATGCATTTCAAAACATTCTGAAAAGAAATTCATAGGCTTCATCAGGGGTTCCAGACACATAAAAATTCTAATTCTTTTTTGTCACTTTCCTGTGGTCATATATCCTTACCCATCTTTCTCTTCTGAAATCATGCTGCTCTTCAGATGAGATGACCAGACAAGAAAAGGTAAGACTCAAGGAGGAGCTTGGCCCATTTTGAACCCCATAGGATAAGCTTAAAGCCTTAGCACCTATCCAAAAATCTAACATGCAGCAGCAGCCCATATCCACTTGGTCACAAAATTTACCTATTTACTATTCAAAGGCTCTGGAAAGAGAGTTCATGGAAATCTTCACTACAAAAAAGAAAAAAGAAACAAGAAACAACAATAATATAACAAAAACTATAATAAAAAAGGCATGATTATGAGCAAATCTATGCTCAGGTCTTCCCATGTCTCAAGGTGTATATATATATATATATATATATATATATATATATATATATACATATATATATGTATATATACATACACACACATACACACACACATAGACAGACACAGTTGCAAACATCCATTCATATGAATCCATATACCCATATATAGGTAGAGATAATGACATACCACACATCCTAGCACAAACTCCCACTCATCTATGTACATATACACATATCTAAAGCCACACCCATCCATATGTACATATACAGGAATATCCATATACACACACATCATAATCCTGACTGGACTCAGATTCAAGAATCTCAAGTCTCCCATCCTCCAACTAGACCAATACAAGTTTCTCCCTCCCTGCTGGTTTACTCTTCCCCTAAATTCTATCATGGCTCTCATTGACCCTGACACTATTGGCCTAAGAGTTGTTGTTACTGTTGCTGTTTGTCCTTTATTTTCAAAGAGGAACAATGATATCATAGATGATGTCTTGACTCATGCAAGAATTGTACTTAAGTGAGGCCAGTTGCACAAGATCATCAGCTTCACTCTTTCTTCCTGAGTCATTGAAGTTCAGTGTCTGGACGAAAGTCAAGAAAACTAGTGATGGCAGGATGACCTGGTGTCTTGGAGCTCTAAGCATTCCACAGCGCCTGCTTAAGTCATCTTCCCAGACATTGGAAAACATTGTTCTCATCAATCCATTCTGCCAGGGAAAATCTTCACATTCTTATGTAGAGATCTACCTAACTAACCAACAGGTTTGAGGCCTGTGGATTATCCTCAGCCTAATTTATTTAGCCTATCTGCTGAGATGGTTTACTATGGCATGAACACTGCACATATTTCAGCTTCTTGGAGCCATAAGTGAGAGCCGGGTGAATCAGGTGAAAACCAATGGTGGATGAACAGAGCTGAAAAGGGTTTGGCAAGTTTTAATACCAGGTTAATGCTATTTTGACAGAAAATGGCTTAGCTTATCATAGTTTTAGAACCATAGACAAGATATCTGAGAGGGGCTTTGGAGATGATCTACTCCAGCACCCTCACCTGGGTTGCGTTTTTCAGGACTCGGGTCACCTGTCTTGTAGTCACAGTCAGACAGCTGTGCTATGTACTGGAAAACAGTGACCCCAGGCTCCCAAGCTCAGTGAGGGTTTATTCCCTCCTCAAGCTGGAAATGTAATGAAGATGAAGCTACTATATTGATCAGATGTCTGGGATACCTACCAAAAATCTTTGGATAGCAAATCAATAGCAATCTGCCCTCTCTTGACATTTTCAAGAGAACACATAAAAGGAAAAAACTGTCAGAGGGTTCTGTATCACAGCCTATACTGCCTCTGAAGTCCAGAGAAGCTATTACCCTTCACCCAGTCAGGATGATGCTCAGTCTAAGAGTGGGTTCCAATAGATTGCACTTAATGACAGGAAGTCTTCTTTTTGGTTTATATGTTGTTTTTTTGCAGAGTGGAAGCAATGATCTTTTTCTTCTTCTGTTTCTTCTTCTTCTTCTTCTTCTTCTTCTTCTTCTTCTTCCTTCTTCTTCTTCTCCTCTTCTTCCTATTCTTCCACCTCTTCTAGGAAGTCTTTTTAGACTAGCTAGAAAAAGATTGTCCTCGATCCCACTGTGTAATGTGCCCTCTACACTTATACAATGTTTATAAGTACTTCAAATTATAGTGAATTATCTGCAGCAAATTTTGAATCCCAGATCATATTTTCACTTCCACCCAGTATCAGTCATTTCCTTATCTCTAGTCAATCAGTATGTTTTGAGGGGCCAGACCTTTACTTCAGTATTTGATTATGCCAAACATGTTTATAAAGATAAATTTCTCAGAAAGTAAAATCGTAAGACAAAGGGGCAGCTTGGTGGCTCAGTGGAGACAATTCTGGGACTAGAGTCAGGAAGATCTGACTTCAACTCCAACCTCAGACTTACTAGCTAAGTAAACCAGTGCATGTCACTCAACCCTGTTTGCCTCAGTTTCCTTACCTATAAAATGAAATGGAGAGAGGAAATGACAATCCACTCTAGTTTCCTCACAAAGAAAATCCCAAATAGAGTCACAGAGTCGGATACAACCAAACACATTCAAAGGCTTTCAAAATACAAGTGATTTAGGAGCGATATAATATTGAATATTATATAAGATAAATTTCTCCATTGTTTTATAGATAATTGAGAGATGATCATATATGTCAACAAATGAGGCATTGGTTAGGCACTGTGTGTAGAGCTGTTATCTGTACAAAGACCATCAAGCATTACCTCTCATTGCTACTGACTTGCTACATCATTGTGTATCCCTCTAGGAATGGGTGTGAGTTGAATATGATGAGATGATTATCTAAATAAAAATAAAATTAAATCAAGGGATGAGAATGAGGAATGTACTGGAGAAGGGGAAAGGGGAAAATTATCTGACATAAAAGAGGCATGAAAGATCTTTTACTATGGAAAGGAAGATGGGGGAGAAAGGACCTTATGTGAATCTTTTTCTCATTGGAATTGGCTCAGAGAGGGAATAATATTAGTGTTTCTTAACACTAGAAATCTCTCTTACCCTACAGGAAAGAAGGAGGGGGAGGGGATAAGGGAAGGAATGGAGAGATGCTAGAGAGGAGGGTAGATTGAGGGAAGTAAAACTCAGAAACAAAACACTTGAGAATGGAGAGGGTAAAAGGAGAGCAAGTAAGATAAACAGAGGGGAAATAGGGTGGAAGGGATATATAGTAAACCTAACTAAAAATTTTTACATTGTTTCTCTGATAAATACTTCATTTCTCAAATATATAGAGAACTGAGTCAAAATTTTGGGAATAAGAGCCAATCTCAATTGATAAATAGTCAAAGGATATGAACAGGCAGTTTTTAGATAAAGTAATCCAAACTATCTATAGTCCCAGGGGAAAATGCTGCAAATCACTATTGATTTGAGAAATGTAAACTAAAACAATTTTGAGCTATTACCCCACACCTATCAGATTGGCTAATATGACAAAAAAGGAAAATGACAAATGTTGAAGAGGGTGTGAGAAAATTGAGACACTAACTCACTATTAGTGAGGTTGTAAACTGATCTAACCATTTTGTAGAACAATTTGTAATTATTCCCAAAAGACCGTAAAACCATACATAGTCTTTGACCAAGCAATACCACTACTAGGTTTGTATCCCAAAGAGATCATAAAAAAGGGAAAAGGAACCACAGGTACAAAAATATTTATAGAAGCTCTTTATATGATGACAAAGAATTGGAAATAGAGGGGATATCCATCAATTGAAGATGGAATAATATTATGTTTTAAGAAATGACAAACAGGATGCTCTCAGAAAAACCTAAAAAAGTTTTTACTTCATTTAAATCACTTACCTGAAGTGATGCAAAGTGAAGTGAGCAGAACCAAAAAAAATACTGCAAAATATTAGTAAACATTGCAAAAATTGTAAAAGCAATATTGTATGATGATCAGCTGTGAAGGACTGAGCTATTCTCAGCAATATAATGATCCAAAACAACTCTGAAGCACTTATGATGTTCCTTTGCGGGGGGTGGGGGTGGGGGGGAGTCACACAGTAAGTGTCTGAGACTGGAATTGAACTCAAGTCCTCTTGACTTCAGAAACATCGTGAAGGACTTATAAAAATGCTTTTCCTCTCCAGAGAAAGAACTGATGGAATCTGAATGCAGACTGGAGCATATTTTTTCTTTTCTTTTTCTTGTTTTTTTTTTTTTTTAATCTGTGTTTTCTTTCAAAATATGGATATCATGGAAATATGTTTTTATGTGACTCTACATTTATAATCTATAGAAATTGCTTGCCTCCTCAATGGGGTAGAGAAGGAAGGAGAGAATGTGAACTCAAAAAATAAGTTTAATGAATGTTAATTCATTAAAGTAACTGGGGGAAATAAAATATTAAATTGTTTTCTAAATTTAACTCTACTGGATTCACAAGCAATCTAGCAAATTACTCACATTGTAGAAATTCCTTTTCTAATCAGCCAGTCCCATCTCAGTCAAAGGTGAGGAAAATTTCTTGTCTTTTTAGTTTAACTTCTCATTCAAACCAAGCAATTACAGGTTTGGACACAAAGCATAGCAAATGTCAATCCACTTTAATAGCAATTTCAAATAACATAGGAACTCAGGTAAGAACTTAAAGAAATAGGTTACCACTTGCAGGTTATAATATCAGCAGCCAGAGGTTCAACCCTCTTCCTCACCCCAATAATCTAATGAAAGTAGGATTTGTACAGCTGTACTCCAGAGAAGAGGAAGAAAAACAAAGGGACTATGGTCTGGATTCCATGACTCTCAACAACCATAATCTATTTCCCACTGTGCTCACATCTCTGTGCTTTCTTGCATGTTCTGCTACAACATATGTTCTCAACTCTATATAGCTTCCATTGCTTACTAAGGAAGCACCATGACCCCCAGCTCCCTAACAGCGCAATTAGGGCAATGTGGTTCATTGACCTCCTTCTTCTTTGTCTCTCTCTCTCTCCATATGGTTTCTCTGTATATAGGAAGAAAAGTTTCTAGTAGAAGGTTCCCTTGAAGGTTAAAGGCCCTAGAGATTTGAGGTACTTGGTCATAAGGCTTTTACACCGACATGCAGACTCCCCCAGAACCACCAAATCTCCATGGCAATGTCTCTGAAGGGAGAAGCTACATCTGCATTCCATGCTTGCTTCCTTGCTAGTTGTTCTTGTCTTTCCACTGAGATTTGGCCACATCAGTGTCTGTGTATGTCTGAGATTGCTTGCCCTTTAATAATATTTATAGCTACTATTTATAGAGTGCTTTAAGGTTTCCAAAATGCTTTACATATATTACTATATTTGAGAGACAGACTAATAGAGGAGAAAGAAACAGAGGAGATAGGTTCAAATCCCTTGTCTGTCACTAAATATGTTTATGATTTTAAGTAGATGACTCAGCCTCTCTCAATTCAGTCTGAAAAAAGGGGGATTTAACTAGATAATTCTAAGGTCCTTCTACCTTTAAATCCATGATTCTTTATGCTTCACAATCCTGTGAGGTATTCTATTGAATATAGAATACTGCTTCTCCTAGAAGGCCAGGTCTGTGTATAATAATAATTATCTGATATAATAATAATTATAACAACAACAATGGGGCAACTAGGTTGTCCAGGGTATGGAGTACTGGCTCTGGAGTCAAGAAGACTCATCTTCTTGAGTTTAAATTCAACCTTAGACACTTACTAGCTGTGTGACACCAGGCAAATCACTATATCCTGTTTGCCTCAATTTCCTCATTTGTAAAACAAACTGGAAAGGAAATGACAAACCACTCCATTATCTTTGTTATGAAAACAAAAATGGGTCACAACAAGTTGGACATGACTGAAAAACACCTGAACCACAACAAATAATAACAATAATATTAGGTAGCATTTATATGGTGCTTACAATCTTCTAAGTACTGTGCTAAAAACTTGATCTTCACAACAATTCTGGGAGATAGGTATTATTATTATGCCCATTTTATATATAAGGAAATTGAGGCAGAGGTTAAGTTATTCATCGAGTCACACTGCTACTAAGTCACTGAGTTCAGATTTGAATTCAGATAATTTTGATTTCAGGCCCAGTGATCTATCTCCTGCATCACCTACCTAATACAGAGAAGTCCTTTGTTATTGTTGTTCAGTTGTGTGTAGCTCTTTGTGGCCCCATTTGAGGTTTTCTTGGAAAAGATACTGAAGTGATTTGCCATTTCTGCCTCCAGCTCATTTTTACAGAGGAGGAAACTGAGGCAAACAAGGTTAAGTGACTTGCCCAGGGTCACATAGCTCGTAAGTGTCTGAGTTCAGGTTTGAATTCAAGAATAGTTTTCCTAACCACAGTTTCAGTTCTCTATCTACTATCTACTGTGCCATCTAGCTGCCCTATGAGAGGTCCTTACTCAAAGTTTATTTTTTTCATGACTTAATTCATTCATCCAATTTATTAAGCTATAAAATTTATTATACATTTATCAAGTTATAAAATAAAGACAATGCTCAAACTCTCACTGTCCTCTGGGATCTTATATTCTATTGGGGAAAATCACAGGGACACACATATAAATACATAAGTTTGGGTTTTTTTTTAAAGTGCTTTCAGGAATCACCTGAAAGGAGAGGGGAGGGGAAGAAGGGAGAAAGTCCTCTTGAAAGAGATAGCCCTTGAACTGAGCTCTGAAGGAACCTGCTCATTCTCTCTTCTCACACAGCCACTATCCTGGTACATACAGGCCTCATCACCTCTTGCCTGGACTAATGCATTAACTTGATGTTGGTCTTCACGCTTCAAGCTTCTCTCCACTTCAATTCATCTCTTACTCAACTGTCAAATTAATTTTTCTAAATAACAGGCCTAATCATGCCATGCCTTCATTCAATAAACTCTAGTGGCTCCCTATTATCTCAAACATAAAATTCTCTTTTGGGGTACAGGTAGATAGTGTAGTAGATAGACCACCAGTCACAAAACCAGTTTCAGACACTTTTGAACTATGTGATCTTGAACAAGTCATTTAAACCCAATTGTCTCCAAAAAACAAAATCTTCTTTTTTTGACTTTTAAAGTACTCCATAATCTGGTCCTTCTCAAGAAGTCTTTCCTGGTCATCCTTAAATGCTTTGCATTTGAGATTATACCTTGCCCTTCCTTCATAGATAGACAGACAGACAGACAGACAGATAAATAAATACCTATATAGATATATGTGTGTATGCATAATATTCATACATAATTGTTTCCACATTGTCTTCCCCATTAGCTTATGAACTGTTCCCTCCCCCTTCTTTGTATCCCTAACACTTAGCACAGTTTCTCTTCAAACATAGTAGAACATAATAAATGGTAATTAGCATGTTATTTAGGATGTGAAAAATTGAGACACTCACTATTGGTGGAACTGTGACCTGATTGAACCATTTTGGAAAGCAACTTGGAATTATGCTCAAAGAGTTATTAAATTGCCTATACCCTTTGACCCAGAAATACCACTACTAAGTCTATTTTCAAAGATGATGAGGGAAAAAGGAAAAGAACCTATATGTTCTAAAATATTTATAGCAGCAATGTTGTGAACAATATCAACAATATTCTCTTAAGAACAACTTTGAGTGACTAAGTTATTTTGACCATTATGATGCTCAAATTAACTGCAAAGAACCTATGAAGGAAGATGTTGTCTGTAATCAGAAAATAGAACTGATAAACAGATGTATAAATGAATACACACACACACACACACACACACAAACACACACACACACACACACACACACACACACACACACACACACACACATATATATATATATATATATATATATATATATATATATATATGTACTATGCTTCTATGGTTTATGGTGGCCATTTCTTGGGGAAGAGTGGGGAAGGAGGAAAGAAAAAAAGGAAAATAAAAGAAGTTACATGAAAATTATAATATATTTAAAAGTAATAGAAAGTCATTCATAATAGATTTGTAATTTAACTGCAATCATCTTTCTTATTCTATTTTATTAAAGTTCTTATTTTAATTCATAAACAAAAACAATTTTTGAATACTAGCTAACTAAAAGGGGAAAACCAGGTGATAGGGTGGATAGAATGCCAGACCTAGGGCGTGTCGTTTTTTTTTTTAGTTTTTTGCAAGGCAAATTGGGTTAAGTGGCTTGCCCAAGGTTACACAGCTAAGGAATCATTAAGTGTCTGAGGCTGGATTTGAACTCCAGGGCAAGTGTTCTATCCACTGCACCACCTAGCCACCCCCAAAGGAAGTCTAATCTCCATGAGTTCAAATTCAGCCTCAGATAATTATTAGCTGTGTGACCCTGGGCAGGTCACTTAACCCTATTTACCTCAGTTTCTTTTAGGAAGTGGCAAAGTACTATAGTATCTCTGCCAAAAAAAAACCCAAATTAGCCTATAAAGGGTCCATATGGCTGAAATGACTGAATAGCAACAAAAGTTGACTAAGAAGTCAGTATCTTCGGCAGACTATGCAAAGACATAGAGATCAGGTATGGGAGGTTAGTATGTGAGATGTTTTTGCCTCAAAAGACAAGGTCAGTTTTGTCTGAAATGGAGAGAATCTGAATGGGAGTAATAATACATAATAAGCCAGGAAGGGAGGTTGGAGTCAGGCTGTGCAGAGTTTTAAATTATAAAATGAGGAGTTTGCATTGTATCCTAGAGGTAAGGAAGCTCTATTTTCTATCAGCTTTATCCCATTATTTCTGAAATTCCCCTGCCAGCTTCTTCCAGCCAGAAGACTCAGAGCAGGCCTCCAGGGCTAACACAGATAGAAACATCAACAGAGACTATCTATGCCTTTTCACTCCACTGCACTGACTTGTACAGAACTAACATTTCTGGTTTCTGTTTACAAATGCTCTCCTCATTCCCAAAGGCCAGCTGCATTCGTAGAAATTGGATGAAATAAGGACTACAAGCTTTAAGATAACCATTTTACTAAAAAGGAAACTGAGGCTCAGGTTCTCCAGCCTGTAAGTTGATAAGCAAGAGATTCAAACAGGCCTGATTCCTGATCCATTATAGCCATGAGGAATCATTGAAATGATGGAAATTGTAATAGCTAGCAGGCTAGCGATTCTAAGCTTATTTTGTTTTTTACAGTCTTGTGAAACCTGTGTACCCTCTTCTCAAATTATTTTGTTATCTATATTCACAACAGAAAAAATTACTATATATCAGTCAGAGGTTAGTGAAAATAAAGACATAATTTTTCCCTTCCTCTTTCATAGAAGGAAATAATCTTTTCTGGTGGTTCTCAATCTTAAATCTCTACTTTGAATTCTGAATTCATAAAGGAACAATGAAGTGTGCCTCCTAAAATCTTCCAGATTCAGGCTTTTCCAGAAGAGATTCCAATTGCTCTATAAGGGTTCTTAATCCGCAAGTGGTCCATGGACAATTTTGGCATTTCAGGTTAAGAACTTCTGTAGAGGAACTGGAAGGACCTCTGGTATAGCCTGAATCTGGAAAACTTCTGAAGGCACACTTCCTTCCTTCAATTATTTCTCACTGGGAAGTCAGGTAGTATCATGAATAGTGTCAGGCCTAGAGTCAAGAAGACTCGAGTTCAAATGTGGTCTTAGATACTAATTGTGTGATCCTGAGCAAGTCACTTAATCCTGTTTGTCTAAATTTCCTCATCTATAAAATTATCTGCAGAAAGAAAAGGCAAAACTACTTGCCAAGAAACCCTCACAGAGTGTCACAAAGAGTCAGACATGACTAAAACAACTCAACAACAATTGTTTCATCTGTTGAATTCCCATATGTTCTTTAAAACACCACCAACAATATTTTTCTTCAAAGTTGAAATTTGAGGTTAGGATCTGCCAGAAAAAATCATCTTCTGTCTAATGAATCAGATTCAGACTGTGACTGGCATTCCAGGTCCTCCTCCTATGCTTCCCTCCATTGAAACTGAACTACTGATCACTGTTCTACAAATAAATACTTTATTTTTCCATATTTTCCCATGATTTTTCTTATACTATTTCCCATTCCTGGGATATCCCTCCCTCAACTATATCACCTGATGAATTCCTATATTCTTTTTTTTTTAGGTTTTTGCAAGGCAATAGGGTTGTGGCTTGCCCAAGGCCACACAGCTAGGTAATTATTAAGGGTCTGAGGCTGGATTTGAACTCATGCACTCCTGACTCCAGGGCTGGTGCTCTATCCATTGCACCACCTAGCTGCCCCCTACACATTCTTTAAAACTCAGTATCAACACCACTTCTTCCATAAACCTTCCCTTATCTCCTAAATGAGAACTTTCTCTTCCAGATCTTACCTTTTGGTAACCCTGGATGATGATGATATGATTTATTCATTATTATTATTTAATACCATAACATCATTGTTTATTATTATTTAACATCATAACAAGTTATATACACTAAAAGGTTTATGAAGTGTTTTAAAAATTTCTCATTTTTTTCCTCATAGTGGCATGAGTACTATCATTATCTTCATTTTACAGATGAGCAAACCAAGAGTCAGAAAAATTAAGTGACTTAACTAGGGTCACATAACGAGTAAGTTTTTAAAGTGAGATTTAAACTCAAGGCTTCCAGATTCCAGGTCTGACAATCTAACTACTTTGCCACGAAGCTAGAATATAATGAAGGATATGTTATACAGTCATCCAACTTTTGATGACCCCATTTGGAGTTTTCCTGACAAAGATACCATTTTGTTCTCCAGCTTGTTTCACAGATGAGCTACTGAGGCACACAAGGTTAAGTGACTTGCCTAAAATCACACAACTGACAATCTGAGACTGGATTGGAACTCAGCAAGATGAGTCTTCCTGACTCCAGACCTAGGCACTCCATCTATTATGCCACCCAGCTGCTTACAGTCAAGGATAGAGACAGGAGCTATACCTCTCACTTCATCAGTATAGGGAATGCCTCCATGAGGAAATTCCTTCCATCAATGCAATTAAGCAGAAAGGGTTAGGATTCCTATTCTACCTATTCACAACTTTTAAAATTAGAAAATTGTCTTGAAATATGAGAGATACAGCATGAACCAAAGTTTTGTTGGCTTTAAGACTGGTTTTCCATTCACTACACCACATGCTTCCCCCATTATAATGTAATATTGTATAACTATATAATAATGTACAATGTTGTAGTGTACATTAATGACCAATATTGAATGTAATTCAATATAATATTGTATAATTTAGTTATATTGGTATAATGTACGCTTGTTTGTGTCATAAGCTCAAGGAGTATTGGAGAGAGAAACTGTGCCTTATTTAAATTCTGATCTTCCCCAGTATGTAGTACAGGGCTACGCACATAGCAGGTGGTTAATAAAGCTTGTTGAATGAATAAATGAATTTATGATTTCCCTTAAGGCCCCAAATGAAACCTGAGAACTGTGGCCCCTGAAGAGGAAAGCTCATTTTCCTCCCTGAATCAGCTCTACCACAGATCCTGTAACAGGTCTTAATTTCAAGAAGAGAAAAATATCTTTAAGTCCAAGTAGTAGATAAAGGCCTCTTACAATTCCACCAGGCCAGTGCTGGTTCTGGACAGGGATTAATTAATTGCTCCAGACCCCGGGAGTCTCATCAACTTGGCCAGGAGCTTCATCCATCTCAAGTTTCATATCTGAGAGCAAGCAAGAGGTATTCAAAAGAGAAATAATTCAGAAAGTTGGTTCCCCCCACCCCAGGCAAAGGAAGGGTTAAGAAGGGCAAACAAGAGTCACCAAACAGCATAGTACATTTGTGCACAAACATAGGTGAACACCTATGTGTAAATGTATACTCTGTCTTTCACTCAAAATCATTAGATATGTTTCATTTTCTCCTTAGGGTGTCAGAATATCCTAGGAATTGAGGGGTAAAGGGGGCGGTCCTTTTTCTCTGCCATCAGTTCAGGCCCCTATCAAGTATGTCTCTCCCTCCATTGTTAGAAGGCCAATAACTAGCACCCTAGTTTGATTTAATCACTTGATTAGCTTTTAAATAAAGATGTTTACTAGAAAGACCCAGTCAAAACAAAATACTTTTTCCTCAACACCTCCAGGGCATACTATCCCTAAACCACTTCATTCTCCATTCCTAGGGTGGAGGGAGAAATAGACTCAACCTTAGCCCAATTCCTACATAGGACTGATTTTTGAAAGAGGAAATTGGTCACATTTGCTGCCCAGGGTCACATGGGTAGTAACTGTCTGAGACTAAATTTGATCTCAGGTTCTCCTGATTTCAGGACTAGTACTCTATGCAGTGCATCACCTGACTGTCCAATAGCATTGATCTTACCAAGTTCATATATAAAGTTCGGGAATCTATACTGGATGAATTTCAGCTCCTGAGTAGAAAAACTGAAGGTTCTCCAAAAGATTGTATCTTGCCTTGATCCTTGAGGCATCAGTTCTGAACTGGCTGCAATTCTAGGATTGACCTATTCCTAGATTCCTGTGACTTCCTCTCTCAATTTCTTGAAATTCTCAAAATCAGAGACTCTACTGGATTCACTTAGACACTGGGATCAAAGGAATCACTATGATCCCTCAAAAGAGAGGGAGGCAAAAGATACTGTAGCTAAAGCTAACCATGCTTTCTGCATTTCTACACAACCAAAGTTCAGAACTATGCCTGCTCCACAATCTGACTTTCCAAAGTACATGGCTTATATATTATGATTCTCCTAAAAGCAAGCCTCCCACAGAAAGAGATACCATCAGATAGACTGCCTATGTACCAGACCCTGATTACACTTATATAAGTCTTAGGTAATAAAAAATAATATTTGTCCTTTATTCTCAAAAAGACCATGGCATCAGGGAGGAAATGCCATGACAAGAATATGAATTGGATTTGAGTGAGGGGGTGCTGTGCTAATTCATTAGCCTCACTTTCTTCTCCAGAAACATATGGGGCCAGTGGCCAAAAATAAATCAGGATGGATGGAGGTGTCCCTAGATGTGAGGCAATCAGGATTAAATGACTTTTCCAAGGTCACACAACTAGTCAGTGTCAAGTGTCTGAGGCCAGATTCAAACTCCCACCCTCCTGGCTCTGAATTCAGTACTCTCTCCATTGCACCACTTAACTCCAGTACTGTAAGAGGGGAAAGCACATTCCAATATATGACCTGGAATTGAGAATGTTGAGGTCACATTCTATCTGAAATTTAGCTGTGTGTTCATGAACAAGTTATGAATTTTCTCTAATCCCTAGTTTCTCACTTGTGGAATGGAAAAGATAATATGTTTCCTACTTCACAAGTTTCTTGGGAGGGAAGTGTTTCATACATCTCAAAGAGCTATATAAATATGAGTTACTATTATTAACCAAAAAAAAGAGAGAGGAGCAAGAGGAGCCTTCAATGGTTGTAGCAGTCCAAAAGAGAATAAGTACATGAGGGTGTCACCTTCATATTTTCCCCCTCAGTCTTTGAGATGGAGACTTCTACCTATCCACTTTCTACAGTTTGCTTTTGGAAAACCTGCCAAGATTGGATCAGTGTTCCAAATCTGAATTTGTAGAAGAGCTTATAGATTTGTAAAGAGGACCTAAGGTCAAAGGATACATAGACTCAAAGTAAAAGGAAATAGTGGGAAAAGACTTAAAATAAGAATCAGATCTACCCCAAGATGCTCCGTTTACCTTTTTGACAACCTTAGGTTTCAATTTTCTCTTCTATATGACAAGCAGAATGTCGAGAGAATTCTCTGAATTCCATGATTCCAGGAAAAGTGATAATCCAGGCAACAGGCTTGCTCTGATTTAGATGGGATAATAACCCTTTAACTGATTTCCAAGTCTTCCAAATTATGCAAAATATCTGAAAGACCCTCTGCCTTCCAAGTCTACTATGCTATTTCCTTTCCATCTTTCAGGCAGCTCTAAGAGGCCCATCTCCTGCAGGAAGTTCTCTTGAATTTACTATAAGAAAAGTGATAGTCTACTACATGCCTGCTCCATCTGAATGCAAAACTCTATAGACCAAACCCAAGTTCTTCCTTGTTACTACCCCCACAAGTTAAGTTAGCTTAACCATACTGATGAAGAGAAGTTGCCTAGTATGAATAGAATTGTAGCTTCATACCTAGGATGTATCTGCTTAGCTGAGGAACCAGCTACCATTTGTGGAACTTTGAATGTTGCTAAGTCTAAATCGTTAAACCTCACAATAAATTCCACAGCACCAAAATACCTCAGTGATCTTGAAAAGACTTACATCTAAAAGGTCAAGGTCTCCTATTATATCCAGGCCAATGCCAGTCATCTTGTTCCTATCATATGAAAGCCATTGGTTCAGATAGTTTTGAAAGAGATGGTAAGAATGGAATCTTTGCATAACACTCCCTCACTTTAATACAAATTACATGCATGTCATAGCATCATTCAGTTAATGTCACAGTCTTCTTCAAGATCAAAGGACAAGAGGCAGCTAGGTGGCATAGTGGATAAAGCACCGGGTTTGGTGTCAGATATACCTGGGTTCAAATCCGGTCTCAGACACTTAATTACCTAGCTGTGTGGCCTTGGGCAAGCCACTTAACCCCATTTGCCTTGCAAAAACCTAAAAAAAAAAGATCAAAGGACAAATTATGATGACTGCATGATAATCCTTAACTTCTAATCAATGTGAATATATTAATTAATTTCTTATAGATTAATTTATATTAATTGTTTGATGTTTCTTAGTATCTTGTCTGTATATCCTCTTAGGCTAGGAGGCAATCTTATAGCATAAATCTGTAGAAAGTATGAACTTATTCTTTATTATATCTATTATAATTGTGTAGAACTTGGTATGGGTGCTTAGACCAGTGCTACACATACTGAGGCATTTAATAAATTCTTTTGGATAGTAAAGGCACTGCTACAGGGAGTCATAATAGCCCTAAGGGAACAGGGCTTTATCCCAGAACACTGATATCCACTGGGAGCAGGATGTGTGACCACAGGTCCTCGCATCTCTTTGTACAGTTTTCTGAAGAGAATTGTTCAAACAGAAGAGGCTCAACAGCCTCTGGCTGCAATCCTCAGGGTCCTGTTATCATGATATCTGTCTGGTGGCCTGTGTTTATCCTTCCTTCCATTTCCTCAAGAGTTGAGGGACAAAACTCATTTGCTGACCTTTTTAACATAACTACTTCTATGGTGGAACTGATCTTTTACGTTGTTGTTGTTTTTTGTTTTGGGGGGGGGGGTTTGGGAACTGATCTTTACATCACCAATACCACCTCATTGAGTATGGCTACATCTCAGTAAGACTACAAACTCTATGCAACCTCATCCCAAAATGAATTTGCCCTAAGTGCAGTTTGGGCTTATTATAGGCATAGTATGACCCAGTTTCCTACATTGAAGACTCAACCTTGACACTTATTTCCTGTTATCATGTTCATATTTATTAACTTCTTGGGCTATTTTACCTCTCCAGTTAGAAAATCATTTTGTCAATTATGATGTCATGGAAATTTGAGTTGATTTCTTTTGTTATTATTCTAACCACCAGGGGGAACCCCTGAGTGAGTTCAGACACCAGTGTTGCTAAGTTGCTATGGTAATGTCGTTATGGCAACTGCATACATGCCCTCCAGGTAGGCTCCTATGCCTGCCAGTCTCTCAAACTAAAGCAACAAAGCCTTTTTTCTTTTTCTTTTTCTCCCTGGTGCATTCACTGCTTTTGTACAAAAGGAAAGAAAAATAAGTCCAGGGGTCTATCCTATACTTTGGGCATTTTTGAAAGGTTTATGGTTAATAACATTAGCTCTTTGCTCCAGCTCATAGCCCAGTCTGATTGGACAAAAATACACATCTCTGAAAAAAGGGGAATTCCTTCTTTCCCCTTTATTGAATTAATTAAGAAACCTCTGGGTATTTTGTTGGCCAACAAACTTTAAAACTTGCAAACCCCTGCTGCCTCTCCAACACCCTAGTTGGGTTAAATGGAAGCAGGGAATGAATGTGAACTTCAGTCTTCTCTCTGAGAAAAAAGAAAGGGAGAAGAAGAAAGGGTGGAGGAGAGAGTCACTGACTCTTTCTCCAGCTCTGCCAGCAAAACAGATTTAGGTCGGCCCACAGTGCAGACCCCTGGTCATCTCCTTCATCCCTTTCTCTTAACAATTACTGCTTGCCTCTTGCTCTGTGGCAGCTCTCCATGGGTTCCTGGTGTTCTTTTATTCCTCCTCCTCCTACAAGCCTCTTCCAGATCAAGGTCAGGGAAGACCCCAGAGCCTAAGAATTCTGAGTAAACTGCCTGGCTAGCAGATTGGTTTCCTCCCCCAAGACTTTTGGTCACTGCCTACTGTGGACAGGGCCAAAGATAGTTACATCCTAATTCACAGAGGGGTCAGCAGTAGTCTGCTCCCTCATTCTTTCTGTAACATGGCTTGATTACAGAAAAGAGCTTAGGGTTGCTGCCTCTCAAAGAGGGAAACAGATGAACCAGAGGCTAAAGGACCACTTGGGTGGGCAGAAATCCATTTCGGATTACACTCAATATTCAAAGAAGCCATATTCCCTTAGCACCAGTGCCAGAGTACCAGCTGTAACAAATCTGCCACTGACAAATTTGTTGTCTTAGTCTACTGCCCAGTCCCAGCCCTGGCCCCTACACCCTAGTCTGAGCAGCTCAGTAAGAAAACTAGCATAGTCCTGAAACCTCAGCTTTTGCTCCTAGGTTCTCTCAAGGCTTAGATACAGGTAGCTACAGGTAGCAGGTTTGGCAGATGGAATCTACTCAAACTAATAGATATATTCTTCAACATATGTAGAGTCTGACTAAAGCAGCCACCTACACGAGTAATCCCTGGCAATGGGATTGTTTTCTAATGTGATAAGGAGATGTAATAGTTATATATAACATATATATATATATATACATATATATATATATATATATATATATATATATATATATATATATATATATATATATATATATATATACATATATATATACACTAACCTGGCCATTAGGGGAATCAGTACAGCAATATTGATCTGACTTCCAAAGTCATCAAAAGTAAATTCCCAGGGGCAGCTAGGTGGTACAATGGGTAGAGCACCAGCCCTGGAGTCAGGAGTACCTGAGTTCAAATGTGACCTCAGACACTTAATAATTACACCTAGCTGTGTGGCCTTGGGCAAGCCACTTAACCCCATTGCCTTGCAAAACTTTTTAAAAAAGTAAATTCCTATACCTTTAATGTCCCATACATTTCTAATGGCCTTTAGAAAGTTAGGATCACCAGGGATATTTTATTCAATGTGGCTGTCTCTTTGTGATCTCATTGGGAGTTTTTCATGGCAAGGATATTGCAGTGATTTGTCATTTCCTTCTCAGTTCATTTTACAGATGAAGAACTGAGACAAAGTGATAGAACTTGTCCAGTATCTAAGGCTGGATTTGAACTCATGAAGATGAATCTTCTTGATTCCAAGTCCATTGCTTTATCTTTTGTGCTACCTAGCTGCCACAACAGGGACCTTCGAGATCCTTTATTCCCCTCTTCTTATGCATATATGTGTGTGTTTGTATGTAAATGCATATATATATATATATAATGTATCATACACTATAATATATTTTACATACACACTTATAATGCACATTTATACATATATGCACATATACATACATATGTTATAGGCATGTATATGATAACTAACATTCATAATGTTTTAAGATTTATAAAGTACTTTGAATATGTTATACTTGATTTTCACAACAGTCCTGTGAGTAGGGTCTATTATGATCTTCATTTTACATTCAATGTAGAAACTGAGATTGAGAAAGTTTAAGTGACTTGTATAAGGTCACCAGTTCTGGTTCTGATATTGATTGGAATGCAGAGCTCTTTTTTTAACTATATGAATATTTTATTTGTTTTCCAATTATATATAATAGTAGCTTTTACCTATCATTTTTTGGTAAGGTTTTGAATTTTACATTTCACCCCCACCTTCCTTTCCCTCCCCCCCCACCACAGAAGGGAATCTGATAATCTATACATTGTTTCCATGCTATGCGTTGATCAAAATTGAATGTGTTGAGAGAAAAAACATATCCTTGAGGAAAAAATAAAACATTAGAGATAGCAAAATTATACAGTGCACAAGACAAGCTTTGTTTAAAAAAATTGAAGGTAACAGTTTTTGGTCTTTGTTTAAACTCCACAATTCTTTCTCTGGATACAGATGGCATTCTCCATTACAGATATCCCAAAATTGTCCCTGGTTTTGTATTGATGGAATGAGCAAGTCTATTAAGGTTGATCATCACCCCCATGTTGCTGTTAGGGTCTATAATGTTCTTCTGGTTCATGCAGCACTCTCTTTACTGCACCTAGAGAGAATAGGTGACTGGTTCAAGGTCTCACAGCAAATGAATGACTTAGTCATGACTAGTGTTTTATTTTGTTTTTTAATTTGGTATATCACAAGCAAGCAGTAACTACACTGGCATTACTGTCAGCTCACTTTCCAATGACGTTGATTCTCGAGTACATTTTATTTGGTATAAATGATTCTATTTGCCTAGGTGAAACTAAATCCTGCCTCAGAGAGTTAATCGATAAGGAATTATTAATTGCTTGCTGTGTGCTAAGCCCTGGGAATAAAAAAAAAGGCAAGAGTTGCTCCTGCCCTCAAGAAGTTTACATTATTAGCTATGTGAACATAAGAAAATTAATTCCCTTCTCTAAGCTGCAATCTTCCCATTCATAAAATGAGAGAAATAATACTTTTACTAGTGTTTGTTATGGGAAAACCTAAGGTATTATAGCATTGAGCAAAATAACTGGGACAATGTAACAACAAAAATTATATTGACATTCAATAAATCTTAAAACTATTTTTACATCTTTAAAAATGACTTTAAAATAAAAATGAATTTAAATATGAATTACACATTTTAACAATTTTCACTATAAAATCATACAAGACATTGAACATATTTCTTTGACAAAAAGTTCACTTTTTTGAGTCCAGCATTTATCATAGCCCATAGGTTTTCACTAGAGATTATATCAGACTAGTTCTCAGGTCAGAGAAGCATACTTATCTTCATATATCAAATAAAGTTCTTAACATTTTGTGACATGTGGCATGCCACAAGGTCGCACTGCAGAATTCCATCACTATTTGGGAATTTTTATAATTCAGGAAAAAATTTACTTTGCAGTATACCAGTATAATTTTCAGTTGATCATTGTGGACAAGACCTATAGACCAACTGGAATTTTACAGCATTCCCCTGAACATCTGATAAATATGGATATAGACTTAAATGAAAAAAATGAGTCAACAATAAAAATAACCTTTTTTTCAATATCCAGTACTCCAGCATTTGTATTATCCTGCTTATGATAAATATGTTTTAAATTTGCAGCAGTGGTAGGCTGCTGGTTTTTGTTTATTTGTTTGTTTTGTTTTTTACTGGTCATAGGCTATTCTTCCCACTTAAAGAAGTTTAGGTCTCACTACAGAGGAGCCAATAACAATCCCTGGAGCTTCCATGTCCCTCTGATGGTTTTGTTATTGTTTTCTGAAGACTAATTAAGCTACTTTGTAGCAATAGTTTGTCAGCTCTTGACATTGTTTTTCCATATTCAGTTACACTTTTCTTTGCATTTTATGAAAATTCAAAGTTCAAATCTGACTCCAGACACTTTCTAACTATGTGACCCTGGGCAAGTCATTTAATGCTGTTTGCCTCAGTTTCCTCCTCCATAAAATGAGCTGAAGAAGGAAATGGTAAACCACTTCAGTATCTCTGCCAAGAAACCCCCATATGGGACAATGAATTTGAATGATCCTTGAAAAGCTTGACTTCTCCATATGAGCAATGAGTGCCATGTTTCTAATAGTCACTGAAGTGTGCTCTTTGAGAGTTACTATTTTTGCCCACTTTTTAAAAACTCCAAAAATTATTGAAAACACAACAAAAGAGAGCAATGAAGCACATGTATTTCATGAAATTCAGCTCTCAAAACTGATAGAGCTAGCTAGACCAAATTTGGAAAACCAAATCAATCCAGTTTCTTCGGGTCAAGGCCAGATGTCGTCCTGAGTCAGCCTAGTATTAGAAGCAAATATTGCATGACCATTAATATCATAGAGTAAAACTGTATCAAAATCATTCTTTGCTGTAAGTAAATTGCAGACACTGCAAATGTAAACTATCATTATTCAAAAGGGATCTCTGTGTCCCTTTCTCTTTAACAGCAGATGTTTCTGGCTAAAGATTTCCAGATGTGCTGCTTCAAAGCTCCAGATCTTTTCCAAGAGAGAAGATGAAAGAATTGCCACCCACAGAGCTGGCACCTCATAGGGTTATCCCAGACAGATTCATAATTAAGGGCAGGTCATAGAGGGCTTTTCCTCAAGCATATATTTGGGAGGGGGATAAGGAGAGGAAATATTATTCTGCTTCCTTCCCTTAAGGGTGCTACTGTCTGGGTACTTCCAGGTCTTCTACCAATTTTCCCTGTGAGTTTGAGACAGAAGGCAAGCCCTGAAGAGTTAGGAGTGTATCACTGGCATCATGTCAGAGGAGGAATGGAAGGGTGCAGGTCATTCTATTTATCTGTGTTAAGGTAACAGTGTGAGCTCTCACTTGTGGGGGAAGAGCACTGGAAAAGTCTGAAGGTGTGAGGTTTCTGGGAGAGAGGGGGCAGATGTTAGGAGAGGAGAGTGAAGGAGTGAACTACTCTATCTCATCCTTTCCTACTCCTGCAGTAAGACTGGAGAAGAAGGACGCAGGGAAAGAGGGGAGTTGCCTCTTTTCTTCTTCCTCTTTGAAACTCCTTTTCCCTGCTTCTTCCCTCCATACTCTCATCCTCCTCTCCCAATCCAGGTCAACACTAGCCCTCCCCTCTACCTTCTAATCCTGGATCTATTTTTACTATTGAGAGATGTCCTGGAGAAGGACATGGTCCTGGCTAATACCCCTCCTTCCTCCCAATAGTACTCCAAGCTCTAGAGTTCTCTTTCCTCCCTCTTCCCATCAAAATCTGTTTTCAGGTCATTGCTATTTTTAGAACTGTTCCTATCAATTTAAACTATGGTGCTAGTGTCCCATGATGGCTTAATATGTTAATCCTTCCAAAAGATATTTTACTTTTTGGGGAGGGGTTGTAAGGCAAGTGGGGTTAAGTGACTTGCCCAAGGCCACACAGCTAGGTAATTATTAAGTGTGTGAAGCCGTATTTGAACTCAGGTGCTCCTGACTCCAGGGCAGGTATTCTATTCACTGGGCCACCTAGCCACTCCGATATTTTACTTTTTAACAGGATATAATTCCTTAAAAGTAAAGGAACAAAGCTTAAAATGATGGACTGTCAGGTGTTGTTGCAGGTCAATGAAGAAATTATTTTAGAGTAAAGAGCAGTGATGAAAGAGATGCCCAGGGCAGCCCCCCAAATAGAAGATTCCTAGCCTATTCTCATTTCTGCTTGAGCAACTTTTTGCTGTCTTCCCCTCCCCTTCCTTGCTCAGAGCAAGGAAGGAGGAGGACAGTGGAAGAGAATTCTCCTCTAAAGTATATATTCCTGGGAATTTCAGCCCTTTCTCTTCTTCCTTTTCTCCACAGTGCCTACGGACATTCAGCATACCTAGCCAATAGTTTGCAGTCTATAAACTAGTCTACTACCACTAATAATAAGAATCACATTCATAAAGTATTTTTTAGGTTTATAATTTTTTTTGCAGATATTATCTTATTTATCCTCACAAGAACTTTGGGTTGTTGTGCTATTATTGTGCTACTTTAATACATATTTAGTCTAATAATAATAAATGGTATTATTATTCTATTTTACAGATGATGAAACTGAGGCAGGCAGAAGTTCAAGGACTTGCCCAGGGTCATATAGATAGTAAGCACTGGAAGCTAGTTTTAAACTCAGGTTTTCCTGACTCCAGACCCAGCACTCTGTGTCAGCTACCTGCCTCTATAGTCAGGGATTATAGCATCATCAATTGGACCTGAAAAGGACCTGTTAATCCTCCTTCATTTTCAAAGAGGTCCAATGACATCATGGGTAATATTTTGACTGATGTGTGAATTGGACATAAGTGAGTCAGAGTTGTACAAATTTGCCAGCCTTACTCTCTTCTTCAGCTTGGTCAAGATGGTACAGCATGCAGCAGATGACCTTGGCATCTTCATTGTCTAACCAAGCTCTAAGCACTACACAGAGCCTGCTTTAGCAATTCTATGCCTCTTATTTTACAGATGAGAACACTGACATCATGAATGGTTGATTGACCTGCCCCCAAATCTCCAGGTATTAAGTAGCAGAGCTATGATTGAAATCCAGGTCCTATGATTCCAAATCCAGTTTTTATTTCGCTATATAACACTATCAAGATATAAACTAGTACAGTATAGATAAACAATAAATACTATCATAGTCTCATGTGACTTAAATGCACTTCACTTGTATTAAGTCCATTCTTAGTTGCTTCCAGGTCCTTTCTGTTCTGACCTCACAGCAGTTAGTTCTCCTGTCTCCAGATTCTTTAGATGACTCAATTCCCCCTTGATGGTTCAATCTTTCTTCCACCTCCATCAATCCAAGGTCACAGTTATTTCTCTCAACAACTTCAACTGCTAGAGATACCTAGGTTGCTTTTTTTCCCCAGCCCAAGTGCCAATTCTCCCCAAAATTTCAAACTGAGATTACTTTTCTCAAAGCCACCTGAATCAGTGGCCCTGGATTCTGTCCAAACAATTTCCCTGAATTTGACTATCCTCTCTTCTGAACTGCCACCACCTGGAAGAATAAGACAGATTTCTCCAATTTCTCAGAAGTATTTCTGACTTCTTTGGCTGCAAAGGGCATTGGAACATGGAGTTAGGAAAACCTGAGTTCAAAGCTAGCCTCAGACACTAGCTACACAATCCTGAGCATATCACTTAAATCAGTAATATATAATATAATATATTTACCTTCCAGAACTATTATGAGGATCAAATGAAATAATATTTGTAAAGCACTTAGCACACAATATCTGAAACATAGTAGGCATTTTTAAAATACTCATTTCCTTCTTTCCTTTCTCTTAGTCTCTTTATCCTATTTTCAGATGCCCCTTCATGTAGTTTTTGTGACTGCATTAATCTTCCTCTCAAAAGCACCTAATCCTTTCATAAATCACCCTCATATTCTTGCAACTCCCAGTAACCACCCTCCATCTCCAGCCAGTAATTTCTGACCTACATCCTAAATCAGTAGGGTCCCACTTAGAGAGTCAGGTCAACATTGTTTAATCTTCTCCCATCATCCCATCTCAGAAAAAAAAACCCACTAATAATCCCAGTAGAGTATCTGCAATTCCTATACATACATATGGCTTTGGGGAAGGAAAGGGAAATTATACCACAAGGAGACCTTTCCAGGTACACCTTAAATCCCTCTAGGGTCAACCACAATCTTTTTCTCATCAGAAGAGCAACCTTACTTATAGGAATCAGCAGCCTTTTTTTCCCAACCTTTGACCTTGACTGACAAAGGAAGGCAAACAGAAGTTGTCAGCTATTCACTGTGGAAGACCAGGGGCCTGCCAGAGTGACAGGAGCAGAGGGCTTGACATGGCAGGACACAAGCCTCTCCATGCTTTCTGTCTCTCCAACAACTCCATCCTGTCAGATGTCCAGACACACCACTAGCCTCCAGACCCCAGTCCTCAAGTGCTCTTGACAATCCTTTATCCCCGGGCCAGCTCAGTATTTGAAATCATTATTAACAACTTTTTGACAGAGAAACAAATTCATACTGCTTGACAATCTTTCTCCTTTCTTCATACTGACTCCTTATTTCATTCTTCTCAGTGAGTGTTTCTAATGTTTCCCCTGTAGCCCCAAATTACCAACTGTACTCCCACACTATAGACTTACAGCATCTTTCATGAGTTCACTGGACTCCCTTCCTGCATTCCCCCAAATTTTCCTATATCATCATTATCCAACCCTTCCCTTCCCTTTAGTCCAGTAGAAGAAGTAATCCCACTCTTCACTAAGGATGATCCTTTCAGCTGTGTCCTTAAGTCACATCCTTTCCTGAGTCCTCCAGGATCTTGTTCCAATAGTCATCTGCTCTCTTTATAAATTTTCAATCTCTCTCTAGTAAGACTGATGATCGCATAGCTCTGCCTCACTGAAATTCCATTTGCTTACAAGTCAAGACATTAACCTCTTTAAAAACAAGTTACTCCCTCTCCACTGGCTCTTTCCTAAATACCTACAAATATGGTGAGGTTTTCTTACAAGAAAGTCTTCCTTTGGCCATTATAACACTGTTCAGCTACTGCACCATCTCTTTCCTCTTATTCATTTCTAAATTTAAAAATAGTTATTAAAAAATAAAAATAGTTATCTAATTCATCACCTTCATTTCTTCCTAATAATCATTCTCTTCTTGACATCCTTGAAGGAAGATTTCCAATCCATGATTTTCCAGAAATTGGAAATTACCCAATGACCTATTTAGCAAATAAAAAGATCTTTCTTAGCTTCCTTGATTTCTCTGTTGCCTTTGACAGTGTTGATTGCTCCATCACATTGGATACTTTCTACACTGATTTTAGAGGCACCACACCCTTCTGGTTCCTCTCCTAATAATCCATCATATAATAATAGCTGACATTATATCGTATCTGCTATGTGCCACACATTGTGCTAAACATTTAACAATAATCTCATTTTGATGACAAATGGTTGTTTCAGGCTAAGTGAAAAATTCACTGACTCCAGAGTTTCAAAAGACTTAAATTTTAATTCACAGGATACTGCAAAGTTCACATTATTACAGAAAGTTCAGCAGTTACTACAAAAAGCTCAGAGGGGACCACAAATAGTTCACAGGTAAAACTCTGAAAAGGCAACAAGAGAGTGAACTACTTAAAGGACAGTTTGATTAACAGAAATTGAAGTTTAAAAAAAGGCTAAAGTGCTTAAGAGAAAAGGAAGGAAAGAAGCTTAGATCAACCTAGATCCAGCCATATGGATCTGGGACCACATTGGTAATTACAAGTTGGGACAGGAATAGTCATTAAAAAGGGTAAAGAGAAGAAGCTTAAAGGAAAGAAGGGGGAAAGAAATTGCAGGAATCCTGGGAGAGAAAAAGAGGAGAAGAGAAAAGAAGTTTAGATCAACATAAATCCAACCTCATGGTCAGACCATGCAAATCAGACCATGCAAATCTCATTGAGAGGGAGAGGGAGAGGGAGAGGGAGAGGAGAGAGGGAGAGGGAGAGGGAGAGGGAGAGGGAGAGGGAGAGGGAGAGGAGAGAGAGAGAGAGAGAGAGAGAGAGAGAGAGAGAGAGAGAGAGAGAGAGAGAGAGAGAGAGAGAGAGAGAGAAAGCAGATATTGCGTCTAGAAAGGGGAAAAGCAAGAAGGAAAGAGGAGAGCTCAGCTGAAGTCTGTTTAAACACCTTTATGCCTTTATGGTGGGTGGGACAAGGGTGATGCTTGAGGAGTGATATAGCAACTGGCTCCAGGTACTCTACATTGCATAGTTCACAGGGGCAGTCTCCAAAGAGTGACTAAGACAGTACTCATTGCACAAGAGTAGCATTCTAGGTACTATGTCTATATGTTAAGCCTTCTCCTACCCCAAAGAGCAGGATCAAAAGTCCAAGCTTAGGAAATAGAGAGAATGGAGAACACCATCTATGATACAAAAAAAGCCTCAAAAACACATTTCTTTATGCCCTACTTCAATCTGAATCTTACAATCATTCTGGGAAGAAGGTACATATTTAAATTTTTGACAATTTCTATCTGTTCCATCTCCATAAGACCTCTTGCATCTGTTCTAATCTCATTTCTATACCTTAATGTTGGTGCTCATTATTGCCAACCTAGATGATTGCAATAGCTTCTTAATGGGTCTTTGTCTTCAGTCATTTCTCCTCCAATTTGATCTTAATATTGCTACCAAACTAATCTTTCTTAACCATGTCATTCTTCTGATCATAAAACTTTCAGTGCCTTCCTATTGCCTCCTAAGTAAAATTCAAACATCTTTGCCTGACATTCAAGGCCTTCACATTCTATCCCATTCCCCTTTCCTAATCCTATTTCTATTTCAAATTGTTTTCTTCCACATAGTCTAAGCACTAACCAAACAACTTTATGTCTCCTATATACATACATATATGGTGTGTGTATTATATCTACCAGCTATATACTATTACCTGTATCTGGATTGTTTTCCTTTCTCTTTTTTTTTTTGCAAAATGTTCTCAATTCTCTTTTATTTGTATATATTATTGCCACTTCTCATAAACTCTCCCCCACCCTCACCACTAAAATAGAGGGTCCTCTTCAAATCAAGCATAGATAGATATATAGACATAGATGGGTACATCTCTATTCTATCACCTTTATTTTGAGAGATGGAAAATCTGTTGCATTCTCAGCTTTCTGAAATCATTGAAGATATGTCTTTTGATATAGTTTACTTTTCATATTTTCTGGTAATAATGAAAATTTTTCTGATTCTGCTTATTTCAGTGTGTTCATAAAACTTTCTCTGAATTTTGTTCCTAGTCATTCTCCAATTAGTTGGGCCCCACATTGTTTCAAATTCATTGCTATTTTAAAAAGTATTACAAATATTTTCATATATATATATATGATGTTTTCTTCATCCTTTGAACTTCCTGATATATGTGTGTATATATATGCATATACACACACATATATTATATATTATATATGTATATATATATATATATATATATATATATATATATATATAGAGAGAGAGAGAGAGAGAGAGAGAGAGAGAGAGAGAGAGGTATTGCCGAATCAAACCATATATAGATATTAGGCATTTTCTTTCCTAAATTTGTCTATTAGTCTCCCAACTAGCCATTAATATTTCAGTAGGTCTCATAAATAAATGCACTGATTCATTGGTGTAAATTGCTTTCCAACCATGCTTTGTTAACTTGTATGATTCTAGTCCATGCTCTTTCATAGACCCTCCATGGATAATCCACATGAAGTGTGAGTGACCTTTTTACATCTCATAGGCACCACGAGAATATTTACTCTGTCCCTCTATTTTCCTTCTCTCTGATTATATGTCCTTGAAAATATCTCTTACATCATTCTGTGCATATGGTTCATCTGTAGTCTATTTCTGTAGTCTACTTCTGCTTAATATGTGTTTTTCTATTTCTCTTTGAGTCACCTGCAACTGTGATTCCTTGAGGGTTATGGTGTTCCCAAGATCCACAATTACAGAGAATTAACCAGAGGCTATTTAATTGAAAAGATAAGGCTTGTTCTGTCATCAGTTTTTCAAAATTAAGTGTTTGTTGACTAAGGAAGTTAATGGGTTCTTTTTGTCTCCTTATAATACCATTTGTTTTGTCAATTAAATTGATAAGAAAAATGGTGAAAATCAAGTTCAATATCCTAGCCTGTTTTGAAAATTATCTACAAATTTTTGATTTATTTCATTTATGAAACTGAGTTTTATTTTACAACATACTTTTCATTGTCCTTAATGCTCATCTTTGTATTGAAGTTACAAAACAAAGTATGTAATGACTTAGTTGTTTGGATCCTGTCAGACTCTTTGTAGAATCTTTCCACATCTTCATCCTCTGCAACAGATGTTGATGCATAAGCTGCAATTATCTCCATGATGATCTTTTTGTGAATGGTAATCACAAGCATTGTTAGTTGAGGTGAAAATATGATGTTTCTTGTTGCTTTTTTGGCCACAAGATAAAACTAATGGTTAATGAACATAGCTTTCTTTGCCTCTCCAATGAGAATATGTGAACCATCATTCTGTTTAACTGAAATTTCCTTTTTATTCATAATTTTGTTGATTGCAAGACTATTAATAGTGGTTCATAACACACATACACACAAATGAAAGTGAATGCCATCAATGACCTTTTACAGTTATGATTAGGTGAAGAATTCTAAACCAAATAATAGATAAGAAGATATCCCAAAAGATAAAATAAGTAGTTTAGGTTACATGAAATTGAAAAGCTTTTGTATGAACAAAATTGCTACAATTAGGATAAAAAGGGAAACTACTAAATAGATGGGGGGGGGCTTGCATCAAAAATCACCGATTAGAATTTTACATTCAAGATATTTAAGAAACTAAGAATAAGAAGCCTTGATTGGAACTTGAATGAAAACTTACCAACCCACAATATCTAGTATCACTAGGTTAGGCTATGTTCCACATCCCATTTAGCCATCCACCAGGATCATCCCATTTGAATCAATTCACCATCACTATGACTCTTCAATTAAAGACCTTTTCCTTGGTTGCCACTCTCCTATATGTATTTTCTCTTCCTCTTAGAATGTATGTTCCTTGAGGTCAGCTTTCATCACAGAGTCTAGAATAAAATAATCACTTAATAAATGATGTTTCATTCAAATAATATAAATAGATATAAAACTAAGAGTCATCCCTCAACAGAAAGTCAAAGGTTTTAAACAAATAATTATCCCCAAATTGTAAATTATTAATAACCATGTGGAAGGTTATATCAAATAACTAATAATAAGATATATATATATATATATATATATACACATACATACATTTAAATGGCTCTAAGATTTCACTCCACACCAAGTAAATTAGTAAAGATGATAAAATATAAAAATAATTAGTATTGGAAAGACTTAAGGAAGACAGTAGTGGAATTGTGAATTATTCCAACTACAGTTTGCAATTGGGATTTTAAAAATTACTAAGCTGTCCATACCCTTTAACCAAGAGCTCTTAGTGTGAGACACACTAAGGTAAAAGAAAGGTAAAAGAAAAAAGTCCCATATTCATAAAAATAATAATAGCATTTTTGTTATAGAAAATGAGTAGAAACAAGCCAGATCACATCTAATAGAGAATATTCAAACAAATTATGGCATATGAATATATAGTGGAACATAACTGTACTAAGAGAAACAATACATAAAAAAATTCAGAAAAGAATAGGAAAATATATGATGAATTGTTGAAAAGTGAAGCAAGCAGAAGCAGAAAATAATATATTCAAGGAATATGGAAATAAAAATGTAATAAGCAAAAAATGAGCTTGAATGCTATGCAATTATAAGAATGAGCCTGTCTCTAGAAAAGTTGAGAAAATCCACATCCCTTCCTTTATTGCAAAAGTGGCAGGGTATGGAAGTTGAATGTTACATTTATTTTTCAGGCAGCTAGGTGGTGTGGTGATTGGATAGAGCCCCAGCCCTGGAGTCAAGAGGACCTGAGTTCAAATCCAGCCTCAGACACTTAATAATTTCCTAATCATGTAACTTTGGGCAAGTCACTTAACCCATTGCTTTAAGTGAATAAAATTTTTAAAATATAAATTATATATATATATACATATATGTATGTATATACATATATGTGTGTATATATATATATATATATATATATATATATATATATATATATATACACTGTCAAACATAGCTGATAGACTGATTAGTTTCATTTGGACTACTTTTTGAAAAAAATATTTTTTATGAGGAATGGCTCCCTTTCCAGGAAAGGGGGAAAATATATTCAGAAATGAATGTGATAAAAAATAATTAAAAAGAAAAAACCCAAGATTATTTTTTAAAAAAAATATTCTCCGTTAAATTAAAAACCTATAAAACCTCAAATTAAAAAATATACTAATATGATTCATTTCTTCAATACTATTTCAGTTCATTGATCATTCAATAGAGTTCACATTTAGAGTAAAAAGATAGAGCATTTATTAAACCCTCAATCATTATGCCAGACATTATGCTAAAAGTTAGAGATACAAAAGAAGGTAAAAGTCAGTCCCTACCCTTAAGGAGCTTACATTCTAATGGGAGAGACAGCAGGAAAACAAATCTATACAAAGCAAGCTATTTACAGGATAAATAGAAAATAATTAATGGAAGAAAGACACTGGAATTAAGACAAGTTGGGAAAGACTTCTTGTAAAAGAGGGGATTTTAGTTGATGCTGAAAGAAAGCCTAGAAAGTTAGTAGCAGTTGAGGAGATTACAAGCAAATACACTCATATAAGCTATATATAGGATAAATAGGAAATAATCAGTAGAATAATGGCCCTAGAATTAATTGGGAAAGTCTTCCTGTAAAAGGTGGGATATATAATAAATATATAAGATAATATATAGTCTCGCACTCACTACACACACACACACACACACACACACACACACACACACACACACACACACAAACACATATTAAAGCATTTATATTTGCCAGCCACCAGGCCAACCAATGGGCATATAAATATAAACAAGACAGTCCCTGTTCTCAAGTTTACAATAGTGAGAGAAGATAGCACATAAAAGAAGAAAAGGAGAAAGTGGAGATGAAGAAGGGAAACCAAGATGGAAAAGGAGTCCAAGGAGTCATGAATTAGTCTGAGTTTGAATACAGCATGACTGACATGGATGCTCCCTCACATGGAATCTTGGGAAGGAAGATTAAGGTACCTACTGTATACTCACAGTTAAATTAATGTTTGTAGATGACCTACAACCTATCCCATCCTTAGTGTCTACTGCCCTTTTTTCCCACCATCATCACTATGAAAGTAGAAAAATTTCCATGGTCACCTACTAACCAACTCAGATAAGATAAATGCCTCCTTAAAAGCTAAATTGTCTCTTGGACAGCAGACTTAATCTTTCACACAGTTCATCTTTTTATCTAAGGGTTTCTCTACCTCCTTTTAGCAATATTTTTAAATTAAAAAAACTAGAAGATTACAAAAGAAACAAATTATATAGCAATAATGAAATCAAGATATTTTAAAATTATAATATAGGTGAAATATACATGTTTCTTTTTTTAATTCTATAGAGGAAGCAAATTTATTTCCCCTCCTCACAGCCCAGTCCTTTGCACACAGGTCCTTTGCACACAGGTGTCCTAATTTTAGGAGAAGGTCTAGGATAATCTCTCAGGTTGTAAATGATCTGTTTCCCCTGGAATCTGGCTGAATTTTTAAAGTCAAAAATTTGTTTCCTAACAAC
Source organism: Macrotis lagotis (assembly GCF_037893015.1). Lineage (NCBI taxonomy): Eukaryota > Metazoa > Chordata > Mammalia > Peramelemorphia > Peramelidae > Macrotis > Macrotis lagotis. Next base: position 207,179,161 of record NC_133659.1, read on the forward strand.
AAAGTCAAACAATCCACTAAATATAAGGGAGAATCTGAGTTGGATAGAACATGATAAGATAGTAGAGTAATATATGTATTGAAGGGGTGGGTAGTAACAAATGGTATTCTTAAGTGAGAGAAAGAACAGCAATGACTTGGAACTGCCAAGTAATCGCTTGTGTTCCTATCCTATCTGAAAATGAAAAAATGAAGCCCCTGAGATATCTCAGGCCTGACTCTATCCTTTCTCCACCCTGCCAGCTTTGTTCCCCAGTTTTTTGACTGGACTCTGAAACATATAACACAAGAAATGTCACTTTGAAAGATCAATACCCAAATCACCTTAATATTCAAACTCTGCTTAGGAAATACAATTTTAGGCCACATCAACAGAGGCAGAACTTCCAGGAAGAGGAAGGTCTATAAACTTGCTCTGGTCAGATCACATTTAGGGTAATGAATATAGTTTTGTCACCACATTCGAGAAAGCTATTGATGAACTAGTGTTCAGAAGTTAGGAACCAGGAAGAGGAAGGGTTTCTGTATTATACTGTAGAAGGACTGGATGAAGCAGACACAGAAGTTTATTTATGGAAGTGAAGTCTTGACAGAGATCTGATAGCTGTTTTCAACCATTTTAAGGGTGGCCATGAGGTGGATTAGACTTTTTCTGATTTGTACCAGAGGGTAGAACTAAGGGCAATGGTTTAAAGTTGAAAAGGAAAGCATAAGAGGAAAAACTTTCTAATAATTAGATCCATATGAAAGTAGAATAAATCATTGCCTTGGGAGGGAGATCCAAAGCATTTTTAAAATTTCTAATACATTTTACATTCATTATCTTATTTAACATTTTTAAATTTTATTTTGCTATTTCATTAACAAGCATTCATTTTCCTTCCCCCCCAACATTCCTCCGCCTATTGAAAAGAGAAACAAAATCTTTGTAACAAATGTGTGTAGTCAAGCAAAACAAATTCCTGTATTTCCATATTTAAAAATGTTTTCTCAAAAAAGAACAATGCTGTAGGTCAGTAATACAAAAATTAAAACTCAGAGAGGTTAAGGGCTTACCCATGGTGACATAGCATTGCTGACTGCAACTCTCTATTCAACGAACCTAGTTGAATCTTCTGGGTTGCCCCTCTCTGGAGGTTCTTAAGTGAAGGCTGCATCATTAGGATACTGAAGAGAGAATTCTTGTTAATGTTGACTAGGAAAAATGGAGAGAGTCCTAATTCTGTGATCCTGGTTTTGTTTTTGTTTTTTATTCTGGGACATTCTCCAAGCTCTCTGCTCGAGCTACAATGGTTTCCCTTCATTCTTGTCACCCTGTCCACTGGATCAGGGTTCCCTGCTCAGATAGAAGGTCATCCAAGTATGAGAGAAATTGCTGGAAAGGAGGACAAGGTCTGACACATATATAGTCACACCTACCTATGACTCAGAAAGATGTATTTTTACCCCTTTCAAAAAGTGACGTTCCTGTAATAAAGAATTTAATAACCCGTTGTGCCCGCATGGGGAGAAAACTCATTTGTTTAATAGGTAGCAGTTTGGCTTTGTCATGTTCATTTAGTTTTTAATGACACACAGTTGTGCCAATATTGATTTTAGCTTATAGGGACTCAAAAAAATTTACTGTCTAGAAGGATTCAAAATGCATCCCTTTTATCTTGCTGTCTCTAAAGGTGTAGTTCTCCAGGCAAGCACAGAAGGGGTGTGTGTTTGGGAGCTTGAGAGAGGGTAGATTAAATTGACCTTAGGATGTTTCTCTCACTCCAACCCCTCTGGCCCACTTCCTACTTTACCTTGACAAATGGGAGCCAGGATGAGGACACTTGCAGGCAGTGAGTTTTTTATCTTTCAGGAAGAATAGATCTCTGTCAAGGAAACAGAATTAATTTTCAGACTATACCCTTCATCTAAGAGTTTTATAGGCATGTGCATGTAAAAACATATACACAAATACATAAATATGTGTGCATGTGAATATAGATGCATATCTACACCCCAGTTCCAAGCCCACATTTTAAGAAAATAACTGTAATTGTGGGACCACATTTATCTCTATGAATATCTAGTATATTCTCCATCACCTCATACTGCTTACATCATTCATAATCTGTCCCTCTGCAAATGGCCACTAAGACAGTTTTCATTTTTCATAATGTAATGAGTAGGACATAGAGATGACATGGAAAGACTTTTGATTTTGTAGATTTAGGGTCAACTCTAGCCCCATGATCCTTTGACTTTGTTGTTCAGTCACTTTCAGTCATGTCCAACTCTTCATGAACATTTTGGTGCTTTCTTGGCAAAGATATCAGAGTGGTTTGGCTTTTCCTTCTCAAGCTCATTTTACAGATGAAGGAAAGTAAGACAAATAGGTTGAAATGACTTGCCCAGGGTCACACAGCTAGGGTCTGTGGCCAGATTTGATGTCAGAAAGATGAGCCATCCTAACTCTAGGTCCAAGTTCTATATTCATCTGCCCTTTGGGCCTAGCTGCCATTAAAGATTTTTTTGTTTTGTTTTGAAATAATGTGAAGGAAATAAGTATTGAGGGAATTGGGGTGAAATTAGGTATATGTGACAGTAGGTAACCTTGCCGGTATACCTTGCAAAGTTTCTGGGGGAAAAGAAAAGCTCAAGTTGAAACTCAAGCAAGCAGAAAAACTTTCTGTGTGAAAACAAATGCAAGACTAACAACCTGATATCCAATGTCTTTGCTTGTTTGAGAAAATAAGCAGTTGTGAAAAAAAAATAGAAAAACTGAAACTTCAATCAGTTTCTTAACAACAAAAAAAGATGAAGTGCCCCTATTACCCCAAAGGTTAGACAAAGATGCCCACATAAATCTTCCCCAAGAAAATCCAAGGAGAGAAGCCATAGCTAGTACAGTTGAAATAGCACTGGATAGGGCACCTGAAGAAATGGATTTGAATTCCCTGCTTTGCCACTCCATATCTGCATGGTTTTGAATAAACACTTAAAATCTACACATCTCAAGTTTCCTAAACTGTAAAAAGAAAAAAAACAAGCTCGTTGATCTATGCTCTTGGACAAATGTTTCAGTTAGTGAATTTAGTTCTGAGCACAGAAATGGCAGCTAGTGGAGCAGTAGATAGGGAAAAGAAGACTCAACTTCCTGAGTTCAAATTCAGTCTCAGACATGTATAACTTTGTATAAGTCACTTAATTTCATTTGCCTCAGTTCTTAAAAAATGAACTAGGAAAGGAAATGGAAAACTTCTCCAGTATCTTTACAAAAAAAAAATACCGAAAGCTAAATGGAGTCACAAAGAAGTATGCACAATTGAAAAATGACTGAACAACAACATAAATATAGTTTGTACATTGTTGGCTCCTATATTACACCATGAGCTCCTTGATGGCAGTGACAGTTTTTTGCCTTTTTATGTATCCTCAGCTCTTAGCACAAACAATGCATGATTTTATCAATGCTTGTTCTCTGCTAACTAGAATGTATATTCCTTGACTGGTTCCATTTTGTCTTTTGAACTTCATTTCTTATCACAAAGCCAAGTCCTCTGAAGGCAGATCTAAAATTCTTGTTGATTATTTGATTCCTATGAAATTTTGGGAAATCAGCGTTTGGTCAATAGAATACTAGGTCACTTTCTATGGGGAAATCAGCATCAACTTAGATCATATACTTAGAGATGGAATTGACCACTGAAATCTTTTAGTCCAATCACCTTAATTTACAAATGAAGCAACTAAAATCTTGATAAGGAAAAATTACTCATCCAAGGTCAAGTAGGTGGGAAGTGGGTGACAAAAATAGTTTTTGAAGCCAAGTCCATGGATTGTAAATTCAATGCTCAGTTTATTGCACCAAACTCCTTTCCACGTTAATTTATACTTTTCCCCACTTTATCTGTAGAGACAAACCATTATCCATGAACATATGATAAGCCAAGACAGAAGTAGGATTTGAACCCATTTCTTCCTGCCATAAAACCAATATATCTTTCACTGTGCCATGCTGTCTTATTTTGTTTTTATTAACAGTCTCCTCTGCTCTGGGTGGTTTGGAGCACTAGGCTTGGAATCAGGAAGATTCATCTTTCTGAATTCCAATCCAAACTCAAACACTTATTAGCTTTGTGACCCTTGGCAAGTTACTTAACCCTGTTTGCCTCAGTTTCCTCTTCTATAAAGAGTTTGAAAAAGAAATTACACACCATCCCAGAATCAAGAAAATTCCAAATACAGTCACGAAGAGTCAGACAACTGAAATGACTGAACAGCAACAACACTCTTTCTAACAGTGAATTATCCACTTTATGAATCATCTGTCATAATGGTTTAAGCCTTGAAATCCTGTCCACTTGTGATCATCTCCTTCCTCCATCATTTGATATATGCACAAGGAGGGCTAAGTCATTTTAATATCAGCCTGAGTAAAATGTAATTAAGGAGGTAATTCTACTGCAGAAAACATAATACATCTCAAAGTCAATGAAAAATTACTTTTGTTTTTCATGATCTGTCACATTCATTCTTGCCAGGCATCCAGGTGCTAATCTTTATAGTTAGACAAAAGGAACCCGTTGGGGGGGGGGGGGAGCATGAGCTTGGAATCAGGAAAACCAGAGTTCAAATTTGACTTCAGACACTTTATGTGTGTGACCCTCGGTGAGTCACTTAACCATTACCTACTTCAGTTTCCTTCTCTGTAAAATAGGATGTGAGAATAAAATAAGATAATATTTGTAAAGCACTTTGCAACTATTAAATTGCTATGTAAATATTAGTAATGATGACTATGATGAGAGTGAGTCAAATCAGTTTTCTTCATCTATTAAATGAAATTAATAATCACATATATACTACATATTTCACAGAATTGTTGTGGGAAAAGGATTCTATAAACCTCAACATGCTATATAAATATAGATTATCATTATGAATGTGCTAGTAAATGATTAACAACAAGTTTTAGGGGTAGGGAGAGGAGTGTACATATGACACAATTCTAAATTTAATCTAAATTGTCAACATTTTCTTCAGCATTTAAGTTTTGACAATCAACAAAACAGTAAATGAAGCCATGGTTTTTGGAGTTTGTTGACTTCCAAGGTGAATATGTTCATATTGGAATTTTGACAGCTAGCACTTTATTTTTTTGAGGTAATCAGGTCTAAGTGATTTGTCCTGGCTCACACAGGTTATTAGTGTCTGAGACCAGATTTGAACTAAAGTCTTTCTGCCTCCAGGGTCAGTTCTCTATCCACTCTGTCACAAAGCTACCTCTAATAATTAACTCTTACCAGTCAGTTCAAGTGGACTCCTTGTCATCATCATCATTTATAAGGTGAATTAGTAAGAGAGAGAGAGAGAGAAAGAGAGAGAGAGAGAACCACATTTGCATTTATAGTATCATCTAGGTCAATTGGATGGAATCTTGGAAGTCCTTGTAGAGATGTTAGAACTCATTATTCATGCAACTGCAAAGTGAGACCCCAATCAGATTAAATGTAAAATAAATAAGAATATGGAAAAACATAGATAATGTTAATTTGTGGCTTTTTAAGTCAACATTTGGCCCCAAAGGAAATGGTTTCTATTTAAGTCTGACACCACCAAATTAGTACAAAACCCTCATTCCTCATGAGAAATTTAGACCTGGAGAAATAAACCTGTGATTTGCACAGACTATACATGCAGTAATTTGAAATCCAGCTCTTCTTCCATTGTGACAAACAGTTACTTGGCACTTTGAATGCAAGGCCACATTCAACTTTTGCTAGCCTTGTGATCTTATACAAGCCATTCACCCTGACATGTCTCACGTCCCTCATCTGGAAAATCAGATATATCCCATCTCACAGTGTTATTGTAGGGGTGGGTGGAAAGTGTTTTACAAGCCTTAAACAGCTATGAAAATATGTTATTATTGATACTATTATTTTCAGACTTAAAGTCAGCACACAGAGAAATCGGTATTCCTCTCCTGTCCAGCAAGCTCTGTGGGAACCTTAGTCCATTATCCTTGATACTGTACAAAGTGACAATTGACAGAAATTGTATTGACAGACTATTATTGAACATAATTGCCCAACAGGAATCATCCTGAATCCATTAACCAGAGTTGAACTGAGCTATAATTTTGAGATACTCCTAACATTGGGAAAATTTTCCCATTAATATTTGAAGGTTACCCTTTAAAATGGCCCAGTCCTGGAAAAGCTGAGTATATATATATATATATATATATATATATATATATATATATATATATATCCCAATAAGTAAGTCATCCTTCCTCTTGGTACTTTAGTCTACGTAGAATTGCATTTCTCTCACAAATCTTGGATTGGATTGTCCATAGGGAAATTACTTCTTTTTTCTTTTTTTTAACTAAAATGTTCTCTTTTTTAATTATGGACTTACCAAACAAAAGAAATTTAAATACTTTAACTTGCAAAGAGCAGAAAAGATTGTAAATCACACTATGGTAGGCTATATAGTTTGTGTGTGTGTTTATTAAATTTAATGTGTGAACAATATTGTTCTCTTTGTCTCCTAGAATACTCTTCTAGTATTTCTCCTTTGCAGATAACCCTAGTTCTTGATTATAGATGTTTGTTCTTTGTGACATTAAGGAAAATTCCATCTATTCTTATCTTCTTTATTGTTCTAATATAATCATGTATTGTCAAAGGTGATGTCTGCATCTAGTAATATGATTGTGTGATTTTTATTAAGATGATATATTTATAGCTCTTTTAAAAGCCTTAAGCTTTCATCTGTTCTCTTTGTTGTATTTTTAAAAATATTTCATTGATGCTTTCTTCTTTTTTTTCTACCCACCAGCCATTTCTAGTCAATCACTTCTTTGCTAAGAAGTAGAAAGCCTAAATCATCATGAGTCTTCTGGAGTCATGGTCATTGCCTTGATCAGAATCCATAGGATCATAAATTTATAACTAGAAGGGATTCAAGAGGTCATCTGCTCCAAACCTCTCTTTTTACAAATGATGAAACTAAGGATCAGGCACATAAAGTAATTGGCCTGTTAAGTCTTTCTTTTTCTTTGCATTATTGTAATCGTTGTATAAATCATTCTCCTGGTTCTCCTTACTTCTCTAGGTTTCATATTATTGCATACTAGTCAACCAAGTACCCCCGAATCCTTCCCTTTCATTATTTCCAAAACACAAAAATACCATTATATTTATATACAGTAATTTGCACATAATTTCCCTCCTTTGTTTCCAGTGCTCAATGATAACAAAAAGAGATGTCCTCTGTTTCTATTTCTCAGTCTTGCATCTCTGTCCCTATCTCTCTCTCTTTAGTCTACCCCCTCACATAGATAGATATCTATATATTTACATGAACACACACACACACACACACACACACACATATATATATGTATATGTTTGCATATATAAGTTCTTTCCTTTAGTCTTTGACCTCTTTTATGTATATGTCTGGTAGTGGATCAATGATGCATTTAAATGACTTTTTGGGTCATGGCTTCAAATTCCTTTCAAGAATGGCTGGACCAATGCACAACTCCACTAACAAACAATTAAACAGTACAAACCTGTCTTTCCACAGTCCTTCCAACAATTAATATTTTCCATTTTTGTCATCTTTAGAAACTGAGTATGTAACAGAATGTCAGTTGTTTCGATTTGCATTTCTTTTATTGATAAGTTAGTGATTTGGAACACCATTTCATATGGTTCTTAATATCTTGCTTTTTTATTTCTTTTGAAAATACATATTGGTATTCTTTGACAATTTATTTATTGGGCAATGGTCTTTGTTCTTTTATACTTCTATCTATTCCCTATAGATCTTGGATAATAGACCTATTCAGATAAAATTGCTTCAAAGCAATTGCTTATAAAAGCAAGTATTTTTCCTTTAATTCTTGTTTGTTCAAAAGCTTTTCAAGTTTATGTAATCAAAATCATCCATTTTATCTTTTACAATAACCCTTATTCCATGTTTGGTCAAGAATTCTCTTTGCATCCATCATGAAAAAATTTCTTGATTTTTTCTCTCATTTGTTTATAATTTGTCTATTTATATTTAGGTCTTATATCCATTTGGAATTTTTTGTTATACATGCTGTGAGTTGTTAGTTTAAACCTAGTGTATGTCTGATTACTTTCCAGTAGTTTTTTTGTCAACTTGGGGAGTTATTATTCTATATTTGGCATTCTTGAATTTATCAAGCACTATACAACCATGCTCAGTTACTCTTGGGTCTTATTTACCCTACTCTCTTCCATAGATCAACTTTTCTTTTTTTTAATGGCTGCCCAATAGGACTGATGTTTACTGATTTCTAGGGTAGTTTGAGATCTGGCATTACTAGCATCCCTTCATTCCTCCTTTTGTATTAATTCTCTTGAAAATCTTGACCTTTTGTTCCTCTTTGTGAATTTTATTCTATTTTGCCTTATTCAATAAAGGAATACTTGATAGCCCTTTGACTCTAAATCTGTAAATTAAATTAGGCAATTTCATAATTTCTTTATATTAATACTAACTAACCATGATGAATAAATCTCTTTATTTTCTTCCTTTATTTCTATAAAAATGTGAAGAAGTTGGGTTTTTATATTTCTTCTGTCTTTTGGTGGATAGATTCTCAGATATTTTCTGTATTATATAATTATCTTGAGTGGAATTTGTTTTTCTCTCTTCCTTCTGAATCTTATTAGTAATATACCAAGAAAAGCAAATGATTTTTGTAGGGTTTTTTTAATTTCCCACTATTTTATTATCACTATTACTTAACTAATTCTTTAGTTGAATCTCTAGAGTTCTTTAAGGAATCCATCATATCATCTGCAAAGAGTAATAATTTTGCTTATTTGTTTAAATTCCTTTTATTGTCTTCCTGAATTAAGTAACTGTTAAAACTATATAATCTAATGATGTGGCATGGATCATTTTTGCTTTACTCCTGATCTTAATGTAAGGCTTCTAATTAGATAACCCTAGTTCTTAATTATAGATGTTTGTTCTTTGTGATATTAAGGAAAAGTCCATCTATTCCTGTCTTCTTTATTATTCCAATATAATCATGTATCGTCAAAGGTGATGTCTGCATCTAATAATATGATCATGTGATTTTTATTAAGATGATATATTTATAGTTCTCTTAAAAGTGAGTCAACCTTGCATTCCTAATATAAATCTAAACTATTCATACTATGTAATCTTTTAAATATTTTGCTATAGACTCTCTGGTAATATTTTATTCAATATCATTGTCAATATTCATTAGAAATAGTGTTCTATAGTTTTCTTTTTTTTGGTTTGATTATTAAGAAAACATTTGTCTCATAGAAGTTGTTAGAATTCCATCTTTTATTATTTTTGTATACAATATAATTAGTTCTTTGAAAATAGCTCCTGGTTTTATTTATCAGATTGGGAATTTTTTATTTTTTAAAAACTCATCTGATTTTTAGAATTTCTCTTTCATGTTTGGTTGGAGAATTTCATTTGCAGTTTTCCTAGTTTCTTTTTTTTCTGATCTGTATGCCCAGTCCACTCATCTGGTCATTTCTTTGACTGATGGAAGTATTTAGAAATATTCTAACTTAGAGATAAGACTGTTTTGGCTGCATCTTTAAAAATTTGGCTTAAGTTTTCAGTATAACTACTTTTAATAATAGAAATTACTGCTATTTCTAAAATTTGTTCTTTAACCAATCTACTCTTTAGTATTATGTTAGTCTTCATTTAAGTTTGTTCTTTCTTCAAATTCCCTTTATGTATTATATTTTTATTTCATTATGAATAAAGAATATGTTTAATAATTCTGCATTCTTCATTGTTTCTGAGACTGTTATGCCCTAGCATATAGTCAGTTTTTGTATATTTACAAAGCTAAAACATTTTTATAATCTTTTTGGTTCCCATTCAGTAAGTCACAGGTCTGTCATATCTAACTTTTCAGTCTTCTATTTGCATCTCTAACTATTTTCTTCTCTGTAAAAAAAAAAAAGAAAAAACTTGTCTAGATCTTCAAGGATTACATTGAAATCCTCAACACAAATTATATGCTGTCAAATTCTCTACTTAGGGTATACCTGACTAAGTCAACACCACTGGTTTCACCTCCAATTCTTAATTACTAAAATCCTAGGGACTAGGAAAGAGAGACAGGAAGCATTTGAACCTTGTCAACTGAGACTGTGCTGAATGCAGTTCAATCTGTCTCCAGCCTAAATTCAAAATTATTTTAAGGTCTATTTCAAAAGCCTCACATATAGAAGCTATATAAACTGTCACTACCTATTTAAGAGCACAAAACCCAGTAATTTCGGTTGTACTTGTCATTCTATGAATTGCTTCTCCCTATGAAGTCATGGAATGAATATTTTAAACTTTGACCTCTGAGGATCTATAAGGAGTTTATGGAGAGGACATAGAAAAAAAGAGTAGAATTTTCTTTTTTTTTAAGAATTGTATTAACTTACCTTATGAAGAAACATTACAAAGAGAATTTTATGAAGAGTGAGATGGGAAGAGACTATAAAGAATGATGACTGGAGAGAAGATAAAGAGATGGTTTTTCCTTTCATTACTGGAAAGAAGCTAGAGAAGGAGAATGGAGAAGCCTTCAATCTTAGTAGAATTATTTTAACTTTTATCTGTGAAGAGGATGAAGAGAATTCTTGCAGAAAGACTTTATTTGTTATTCTGAAGGAAGTAAATGGTATGGGAGTCTATTCTCAGAAGTAAAATCAGATGCCAGTTAAAAGATGGTTTGTTAACTCTTGGTAATGATCATTCTCACATCTAAAGTATTGTAAATCATTACCTGGGTTTTGGCTTAATTGTTAATGTTAATTGTTAATAAATTATATATTTAGTAACTTAAATATTTACTTGATATTTGGAGATTAAAGTGGGAAGCTAGGTGGTGCAGCAAAATAGAACACTAGGTTTAGAATAAGGAAGATTCATCTTCATGAGTTCAAATCAAGCCACAGACACTTATTAACTGTGTGATCCTAGGCAAGCCACTTAACCTTGTGTGCCTCCATTTTTCAACTATAAAAATGATCTGGAGAAGGAAATGGCAAAACCTCTCCAGTGTCTCTGACAAGAAAACCCCAAATGGGATCATGAGGAGTTGGACACCTCTGACCAACAATGCCAACAGAAGATTAAGGGATTCAATATGTAGAGAGGTTTGCATAGCTACTTATGGGAAAGGGGACTTCTCCTGTTTGTTAAATAAATAAAATTTGAACTGGCACATTCTCTGAGTTTAGCTGACTGACAGATATGTTGAAATTGTATTAATTAATAAGGAAAGATAAAACATAATCTTGAGTTACCTCAGAAATTGGGATTAGATTAAATATGGTAACATGTCAAGTAGCACATTATTGTATAGGTAGTGACACAGTGAATAGAACATTGATGCTGCAGTCAGGAAGACTTTTCTTCCTAAGTACAAATATGGTTTCAGACACTTACTGTGTGACCCTTGGCAAGTCACTTTACCCTATTTACCTCAGTTTCCTCATCTGAAAAATGAGCTAGAGAAGAAAATAGCAAACCACTCTAGGATCTTTGCCAAGAAAGCCCCAGATGGGTTCATGAAGAGTTGGACACAACTGAAACAACTAAACAACAGGTTAAGGATTTATCTCGAAGTGAAGTTAGTGACCTGTCTTCCTATTTTTGCACACTATTGTTTATGGTTATTAGTTCAGAGCTGACAGTGTGGCTTGTACAAGACATAAAGAAGACAAAAATCCCTTCCCTCAGGGATTACAGACTAAACCAGACCAAAAAAAAAAAAAAAGATCAAGCATCTGACATTCTCACTGTGAGGCTGGTTAACTACAGTGGGTGGCATTTTGATTCCTGCAAACAATATGGAAAAGAGAAGAGCTACCTGGCCTCCAGTTTTTATTCTCTATTTGAGACACAGCTGAAAAAGTTCATACTATACATATATATATACATATATATACATATATATATATATATATGAGAAGCTCAGAAATTTAGAAATCTCATACCCCTTATTCTTGTGTTTTTCTTCCCAAAGAGCTCAAATCACTTTCATGTTGATCATTTCATTGGTTTATGTGCAGTGAGCAAGTACATTGATGATTCACTCTTGTTTTATGAAAAAGGAAGCTGAGACCCAGAGAGATAAAGTGTTGTTATCATAGATTTCAAGCCTGTGTAGGATAATTTTGTGGAAGATGGTTGTCTACTCTCCTCCATCCCCACTGAACCAAAACAAGAAGAATTGGGTTGTACCAGAAGCAATTCTATCTAGGTATGAAGAAGAGTAGGAAGTACTGAAGAGGGGCACTAGAAATAATGTTAAGAGACCTGAGTTTGAAACATGACTGATATTAGCTGTGTGACTACAGGCAGCTCACCTCTGAACCTGTGTCCTCATCATTAAAATAAGGATCCCTGAACTAAGGAAAGCATCGCTTCTTATCATTTGAAGTGTTATACATATACAGCAATTATTTTTTAGGTTTTTTGCAAAGCAATGGGTTAAGTGGCTTGCCCAAGACCACACAGCTAGGTAATTATTAAGTGTCTGTGGCCAATTTGAACTCAGGTATTCCTGACTCCAGGGCCAGTGCTCTATCCACTGTGCCATCTAGCCACCCCTATCATTTTTTTTATTATTGAAAGATATATATACAAAAATATGTGCCTCCTTCATAGGTAGTGTGTTAACTCTTGAGATAGTGAGTCCTATCCTATTTGTGCTTAGTAATAGAACTCTTTTCTACATTATATTTGCTATGATGTTTGATTAAATATCTTGCTAGAACTGCTATGTCTTCTGGTTGGCTGGTAAGTGTAAAGAGATCATTAGGAGCTCATTAGCTATGTGTTTTAGTGGTGCTAACTCATAAAGCCTTAAGAAGAATTTTCAACAGTAGGGGGCCAATGAGCTCTGGAATAGATTGAATAAAATAAATAATACATGCTCCCTCCTGAAATTCTATCACAACACGAGATGTCCTTAATTCAAGTCTCACTCTGGCACTCACCACCTAAGTGTTCTTGCCCAAGTCACTTTCTTCCTTCAAGTCTTAGTTTCTACATCCATTAAATGAAGAGGTTGGGCTATATGATTTCTAAGGTCCTACTCATCTCTAAATCTACAAGGTCTGGAGTTTTGAGTTTTTTTTAAGGAACATTTTTCCTCTTTGTCAGTTTTTTCTGAAGGCAAGGAAATTTTCTGTTGCCCCATGTTGATATGGGTGAATCAAGACAATGAGCTACTATGACTCTGCTAATCCCCAGTATATGCACCCAGACCATTTCTAAAATGTTTGTACCTAGCCAAAGCAAGGAGATTTAATCAGCATCATGGTGAGCATGTTAGATGCCTGAGATAAACTCTAAGAGTGAAAGCTGAATTGTACTTGCAGCTTTTGGTATCTCTCAGTTTTTCCAAAGTACAAAACTAGGAAGGTAAGATAGAGACAGCTTAAATTTCTGACTCTGACAAACATGTCCAAGAAAGAGGAAGAGAAAAGATTGGGAAGAGGGAGAGTAGAGGAGGAAGAAACAGACATATGTGGAGAGAGAGAGAGAGAGAGAGAGAGAGAGATCAGTCAATTAAAGTCAAAATAGTGAGAGTAACATGAAAGTGCTGCCTGAGGAATGAGAGTAATATAGCAATGAGGCTGACTAAATGACAATATTGCCAATAATTTCTTATGAATGATGCACTTATGAATTGCCGGGAATGCACAATGATGACCATGGCTAGTTAGACCTGGTAGTGGCCTCCCTAGTTTAAGTGCTCTTCAAGAAGTCTGGAGACCATGACCAACAGGGTACATGCATATGGCTCAAGTAGTTTTATTCCACAGAACAACACAGTATAGGCTCTGAAGTCTTGACAACTGGAGCTAAAATTCTGCTTCTGATATTGGTTACCTGCTTGGCAAGTCAATTAACTTCCCTAGGTCCTTTCCAGTTCTAGACTGATAATCCTATGACTTTAATCCATGAAAGGGATAAAGGAATTTGTGTGAATGTGGTCAGACTTACTCAGCATGTACATGTGCATACTCATGAGGAGCAGAGAGGGCTGAACCTTTTGGTAAACCTTTTGATGCTGACCCTGGCCAGGGAACACCACAACAAAAGTTGGACTAAAGGATTAAGAAGACATTTCCAAAACTGACCTCCTAAGTGGAATGATGTGTTGTAAAAAGAAGCTTAAATTCTAGGAATGTTAAGAAAGAGTGATTTCTATGGACAGAAACAGCATTTAATTTAGAGGCAAGAGATCTGACTTCTGTTTCTGATAGTTACTAGCCCTGTGCCTTTGGCCCAGTCACTTCATCTTTAAGAGGCCTATCGAATCAGGTAAGAAAACAGACTTTGGAAAAATTTCAGGTTATAATATAGAGCCCTATGACTAAGTTGGATTTATACCAGGAATGCAAGGGTGGTTAATATAAGGAAAGTTATTAACATAATTGATTATATCAATAACAAAAGTGACAAAAATCATGATTATGTCAATAAATGCAGAAAAAGCTTGACAAAATATAATTCATTTCTATTAACACTTGAAAGCATAGATATAAATGGATTTTTCCTTAAAATAAGAAGCTACCTAAAGAAATCAGCAAGTATTATCTGTGATAATGCTAAACTAAAAATTTTTCCAATAAGATCAGGAGTGAAACAAGGATGCCCATTATCACTGCTATTATTCAATATTGTATTAGAAATACTAGCAATAACAATGAAAACAACAAGAAATTGAAGGAGTCAGAATGGGTAATAAGGAACTATCTCTTTTTTGCAGGCATGAAAAATCCTAGAGATTCAACTAGAAAGCTGATTGAAACACTAATTTTAGAAAGTAGCAGATTATAAAATAAACCCACCTAAATCATTTATCACCAACTATATATCACCATCAAAACCCTGTAAGAAGAGCTAGTAAAAAATTTACAAATGAAGTCAGATTTAAGTAATTAGAGAAATACTGTTTTTGAGTGGACAGAGTCAATATAATAAAAATCATAATTCCACCTATTTATTCTAATCTATTCAATGCCAACCCAATTAAATTACTGAAATTATTTTATTGAGCTAGGAAAAAATAACAAAATTTATTTGGAAGAACAAAAGGTCAAGAACATTAAAGGGATTAATGAAAACCATGTCAAAGAAGGAGGTTTAGCAGTTCCAGATTTTAAACTGTATTATAAGGTGATAATTACCTTAAAACTATCCAGTACTGGCTAAGAAAAAGAAAATATCAGTGGCACAGAGTAGATATACACTGCATAACAGTAAATGTTATAATAATCTTGCATTTGACAAATGAAAATATTCAAGCTTTGGGGATAAATATTTTGGGAAAAATTATTGGGAAAACTGGAAAGTAGTCTGGCAGAATAGACCAATATCTTGACCAAGATAGGATAGAAATAGATGCATGACCTGGATATAAAGAAAGAAATCTTAATTAGAAGAACATGGAACCTATTACCTATCATACTTATTGATAGGAGAAAAATTTATGAATAAGCAAGCGATAGAGAGCACTGTGAGATACAAAATGGATAATTCTAGTTATATTAACTTAAAAAGTTTTTATACAAATAAAACCAATGTATCCAAGATTAGAAGGAAAGCAGAAATAGGAAAAACTTGGGGAAAATGAGAAATGGGGGGAGGGAAGAATGTATAAACAGTTTTTTGGTTAAAGATATTTATCTCAAATATATAAAGAACTTTATCAAATTTATAAGACTGAGTAATTTGGTAGTGAATGAATTGTCGAAGAATATGAACAAGTAGTTTTTGGATAAAGAAATCAAAACTACATATATAGTCATATGAAAAAATACTCTCCATTATTATTGATTAGGGAAATTCAAATTAAAATAACTTTGAGATATCAACTCACACATATCAGATTGACTAAAATGATAGAAGGGGGAAATAACAGATGTCAACAGGGCTGTGGAAAAATTGAGATACTAATATACTATTGGAACTTTGAACTGATCCAACCATTTTGGAGAGCAAACCAAAGAGTTTTAAAACTGTATATATCCTTTGACCTACAAATACCAATATTATGTGTTTCCCAAGGTGATCAAGGAAAAAGGAAAAGAACTTGTATTTTCTAAAATATATATAACAGCTCTCTTTGTGGTGATTAAAAAACTAGAAACTGAGGAAATGTCCATCAATTGGGGATTAAATGCTAAACAAGTTGTGATATATGATTGTGATTAAATGCTACTATACTATAAGAAATGATGAACACATTGATTTCAGAAAACATATGGAAAGATTTGCATGAAATAATGAAGAGGGAATTGAGCAGAACCAAGCAATAATGTCCAATGACTAAACTATTCTGAGTATTGTAAGTATTTGAATCAAGTGGAAAGGACCTCTGAAGGAAGATGCTATCCACCTCCAGAGAAAGAACTGATAAGTAGAAGTACATGTAGTATGGTGTAGCATCTATATGTTATGTGTCAAATGGTGGCCTTTTCTAGTTGAGATGGGGAGGGAGAGAGGCAATTCAGAACTTAAAGTATAACAGAAAAAATTAATTTAAAAAATATATATAAGAGACAGGCAATAGAAACAATGAGATATCAAGATGTATTTCATCTCTACTTGAAATGGTTGCCTCCCAACTGGGGAAACCTCTGCCAGTCAGTCAAAGAGAAAAACTTAGAATGACTTTCCCAGCAGAAAAAAAAATTCAGATCCATCTTAGTATCAAAGTAACACATTGAGACTGATACCACAAGTAGTGGGAGGCAGGGGTGGCATCACAGGAAAGAGAAGTAGGTCAACCTCATAGACTTACAGCAGGAGATACATGAGTTGACTTGGATATTGGATATACTGAATATACATACATATATGTATATACATATATATGTGTATATACATATATATGTATATATATATATATATATATATATATATACATATATATGCTGGTCAGGCATTCCTAAGTATATGCCTCTCTACTAGACTATTCTATATATGCACACATTCTTCCCATCAATACTATGGTTATTTGCAGGAAAAGATACCATGCCATTTTAGGAATGAAAAGGATTTGTTTTGAGGCAAATATATTCTCAAGCTAACTAGAGAATTGGTAACATTGATAGAGAACTCATGAGTTTTACAGGAATGTTCATCCAACCTTTGAGTGTGTATGTTCATGGTGAGGGAGGAAGTAAGGGATGAGGAACCCTATGGGGGCTCATCTAATATAAGCCTTTATGGATTCCCTAGTATTATAATAAACTATAGGAGAAATTATAACTTTTTTCTTGTTTATTTTTGTTCTTTAACTGGCTGGTCAATGTTCCAATGTCTTTCTGCAAATTAAATCATACTCTGAACACACACTTGCAACCCATTCTTGAACTCACAGGTAGAGTCTCTAGAGGTGGCTGCTATTTCTTCATTCAGGGTTTTAGGGGTAACCATGATGGGCTGCAGGAGGACTCTAGTACTATCATTATAGAACCCCCATCCAGTGGGTCTCCCCAATATGATTGCCAAGTAATCACTTAACCAATTTATCATATATCCAATATCCAGTTATCACTTAACCTTTACAAAAGACTATTTACTTATAATATATATAGTTAGAACTAAAGTTCAATAACCAACAAAATTGAGAATATGCATACTTCTACCTCAGTGCCCAAAAAGACTGGAATTAACATGATGGTTACAAAACATTCCCTCAACCAAGTTCACTTCTGGATGAGACATAGACAATGTATTAGTTACTCCATGGTTTGCAAAATACAATGTCTTCACTTCCCAGTTGATTCACTGCTGGACTGAATCAAATAGGTTGTTCCTTTCTGGATTTAGCTAATGCTGCTACCAGTTCTGATTGCTGAGGAAATCTTTAAGGATTCTTCTGACCTTTCCAAAGCTCACAAGATCTTTACCTGATCCATCCCATTTTAAATGCTTATTCAGCTAAGATTAAGAAAGAAAGAAACAACAGAGACAAAAGACACAGGGATACCATACATCCACAGTCACATATTAAACAAGTGGTAAAGATAAAGTAGCTTATCGGTGTAAATCAGGAAGTCAGTGGCTACTGGCGAGCCATCAATTCACTTCCAACATGGTTACCTCTCCACAGCATGGCAGCTATATCAGTTCTTGCCTCATTCATTATCAAGATGTTGTTCAAGTCTTTTGTGTGTGTATTTAATTCTGAATTATCAGTCAATTAAAGACTTTCAGTCACTACACAGTTAACCAACATGAAGCAATAAGCGAATTGTTGGGTGTACTCTCATTTGAGGAGGGAGAGGTCCCCTCCAACAACAATTTTTAAAAGTATACTCACCAAGTCTCATGAATTAACAACAGGAAAAGGATACTGCATATGAACTTAAGGACCTGATTCACCAGTCTTCCCATTAGAATTTTATATAATTCTACCTAATTTGAATTACTGTTTCAAGTATAATTTATGAGCAATATGCATGTTATAACACTTGCACACAAGTGCTCAACAATGTATATAGGGGTTGTAGTAACAACCCCTCTCATCTATTTCCACTTCACTTCTACTCATAGATTAATTACCCTATGAGAATGACTACCCCAGGTTCAAGGTAGTCTATGTTTTTGTAATACCAAAAATTTATTAGGTTTCTCCCTTTACTATTGTGTTCCATTTTTTAAAACAGAATTTCCTAAAGGATATGCCTTACTCAAACTGACCCATTTTGCATGTGCTTTCCTCATGAGTCTCCTCAGAGGTCAGGGCAGTTCAGATTTTTTATTTGTTCATTTAAGATAGTTTTAATTACAATGAGTAGAATGATTGGGACCTCTGGGTGGAGAGACTTGCAGCTGCAAATATTTATCAGTAATGTTAGTATTTTCATTACCGATAATCCTGGCAAATGAGAAACTGTAATCCTGAGGATTTATTTTGCTAATTGAAAAAATGTTAGAAACCAAATGGAGCAGGGGACTCAACTACCCTAGAACTGCTCCTCTAATATCAAGGATGTTTTGTTTTACCCATTGCCTGGAGTGAAAACCAGTTTAGGCCAATGAATTCATCAAGATAGCAAAATGGACTTTATTTTCTGATAAATGAGAAGGTAGAATAAGAAGGGTCAGTAGGATATAGGGTAGGAAAAGTGGGTCAGCTGCATTAGATATATCCCAAGAGAAGTCAAGAGCATTCCTCTCCAAGTTACCTCCCACAAAGTTTAAAGTATAAAGATTTAACTGAAAAGAAGGGAGGGCAGGATTAATATCAACAACAATAATTATATAGTGATTCCAGATATAAAAAGAACTTTATAAACATCATCTCACTGATCCTCTGGGAAGTAGATGCTATTATTATCTCCATTTGAGGATCAGAGAAATTAAAGGATTTGTCCAGTGTCACATAGCTAGCAAATATCTGAGGCTGGATTTCAACTCAGGACTTCCTGATTCACTCAAGGTTCAGAACTTTATCTACTTTACCTAGTTGTACACCATGAATGAATAAATGAATGAATGTAAAACTGAATGATAAAGCATTTATTAAGTTCTTACTGTCTTAAAAGCGGGGGACCCAATATAAAAGGGAGATAGTGGCCTGAGCTGGTGATAGAGGCTATTTCTTTTATTATTTTATAATCTAAGTTAGTATTGTGGGGTGGGATTCCTGGTGAGGAGAATATAGCAATAGTGATAGATATGACTTATCCCAAGTCTACTCAACACTGAGATTTTATCTTTATGTTCCTATAGCCAAGAGGAGAGATGCTCAGTTGAACTGGTGAACAATTTAAGAACCAAGAGAGATGACTACTATAGAGATGATCTCTCTCAACATTCAAAGGGTTGGAGCTCCAAAACTTGTTATTAATACTGGTAGTCCTAACTTCAGGAGCCTTCTACTCCCCATCCTTTTTCTCCCTAGTATTACTAATATTAAAAAGAAAAAAATATATTCTAATGGGATATATTTGAAAGAATTTCACTGTTTATTCTTTTGGTAATGGGTATTTCGAGCTATATATGGCAATGTAGTATAGTAGAAAGAACACTGGACTGGGCATCAGAAGACCTGCATTTTGGTTTTGGCTCTACTTCAAATTAACTACATGATCTTGGATGAGTTACTTCCCTTCCCTGGGTCTAAGTTTTCTCCTCTGTAAAATGAACTACATGAGTTCTTCCGGTTCCTAAATTCTATGATTCAGTGCATGAGATGTCTATATCCACTGTAGCAACTCACACTTTTCAGATGGGCATGAAGACCTCTACTTATTTGATGGGATGATTTACATCAACCTGATCTCATCTTGAAAGGTCTGTTACCAAAGAAGGACCACTACCACATGATTATAGTCAAATTCTCTCAGTCCTGGGCACAACCAAGTCACTCAAAAAGATGTTATTTTTAGATCTTAATCAAAACTATTTATGTAGTAATAGGACTAAAAATAATGATTTCATTGTACTCATATAACAAGGCAAATGTGGTAGTAAGAAAACTGATTATGAATAACCAAAGATAGGACAGCTAAGTGGTGCAGTGAATAGAGCACTGGCCCCAGAGTCACCTAAGTTCAAATCTGGCCTCAGAAATACTTATTAATTACCTATCTCTGTGACCCCATTGCCTTGCAAAAACCAAAAATAAATTTTAAAAAATAACCAATGGTTTGGGGAGATTCAAAAGTCCACCTTTTCTAAAGTCTGATTTTTAAAAGTTCAGACTCTTAAAGGACACTGCTGATAACGAGACTGGACTCATTTTCTTGTTCAGATTCCACCTAGGTAGAATTGGCCATTGTGATGTGCTCAGTCTTAGATGAAGCATAAATTCTTTGAAACAATTGCCAAAGGCTAGGGGAATTCAAATTTTTGACATAATCAAAGTCCAGATCCAGCCCTTCATAATATTTATTGTCCCATTAATCAATTAACTAATCAGGGTTTATTCCCACCTACTCTTTGAGGGTATTTAAATTATGAGGCCTCCACCATGATGCTCTTTGATCTAAGAAAGAAAGCCAAATGACCATCCTTTTATTAATAAACATGCTGTCTTATTAATAAAATAATTAAATTACCTCTTGAAACTTTATAATTGCCACTATAGTGATTAATACATTAAAATTCACACATAAACCTGGGTCATAATTTTTTATATATGGGGGAGGATGAACAGAAACAGAAACTTGGCAGAGAAGCACATGAGGGAAGAAAAGGGGAACTCATAACTCTTAACTGTAAGTTTTGATGTTGTTGGTTCATTCAGAAACATCTTTATCACTTGAATGAAGTCACTTCTCTAGTAAACGAATATCTGGTGATTTTCACTATTCTGCTGGGGAAATCTTTTCTTGAACCAATGAAGCATTTACACAGTCTTTCAACTTACAATTACCCTTTAAAACTGCTACTTAATTGGTTAGTAGTTCCTTTTAAACCAGAGAACTACCTCCAAAAACAAACAAACAAAAAACATCCTGAGATGAAAGAGATAATTTGGATCTTAAGGTCTATGATTAGGTTCTTAGAGAATTTTGAAATTTTGGAGCTGGAAGAAACCTTAAAGATCATCTAGTTGATAGCACTAAATGAATGCTGGCATTTTTTATTTCTAAATTCATTCATTCATCTAAAAGCAGCATAGAATATATGATGGAAAGAGTATCAGTCTTAAAGTCAGTCGAGACCCAGGTATGAACTGTAGCACTGGCCCTTATACACAGTAATGGGGAAATCTGTTTTCTCTGAGCAACAGGTTCTCTCATCTGTAAAATAAGAATAATAATATTGTAAACCATCTAACATAATCCCTCCACCATAATATTAATGTGAATTATCAGTATCCATTCACTGAAAAATAGCATGATATAGTGGATTGATGCTAGATCTTGGATTCAGATCAAATCTTGCCTTTGGGTTCAAATCTTCCCTTTAAAACCTTAACTGGATGACTATAAGCAAGTTATATAACTTCTTAGTGTCTCAAGCAGAGGAGGTTTCTATCCTGGGAGTTCCCCATCCTGAAATCATAGACTGCCCATGTTTTCTTCCCAATGCAAAATTCAATATATTTTTATTGAATGCCTACTCTGTCCA
This sequence comes from Macrotis lagotis, assembly GCF_037893015.1. Taxonomy (NCBI): domain Eukaryota; kingdom Metazoa; phylum Chordata; class Mammalia; order Peramelemorphia; family Peramelidae; genus Macrotis; species Macrotis lagotis. The sequence continues at coordinate 207,201,303 of NC_133659.1, forward strand.
GGAGACTATACTAGTCACTAAGGACGATAAATATAACACTGTCCCCTACCTTCAAGGAACTTAAACTCCAGCTATTTTTTTTCTTCTGACATCAGGATTCCTGCAGTATAATACTTAACTATTTAATGGATTCAACAAAGATTTATTAAATTCCTGCTATGTACAAGATTCCCTCTCCACAAATGGTGAATGGCTTCTCTCATGGATCAATTGGATGACTATACATCATTTCTTTCATCCTATTCATCAGAGTCCAAGAATGTCTCCTAAAAGACAATAGGTACTTGTGATGTCTTTAAAGTAGCCTTTCCACTTTTGGGGGCTATTTCACAAACAGGCAACTTATCTAGACTCTAAGATACTTGGTATGAATGACTTCTTATAAAATCTTTCTCATAAGATCTTTCTCAAGACATGAAGAGTTCTCAGCAATACATTATCACCTTGCTGAAATTCTTTAAAAGGAACTCAAGTATCATACCATCATTTGTTTCTATCAAAAATCTTTTAAACTGAATTTACTACTAGTTGGTAGACTTCTTACAGTTGTTCTCTTAGCCAAGAGATAAATTCTTGAATTGGGAGTTGGGAGTTGATGAATTAGGTGTTAGTGAAGCTCATTTTTTGACATTCCAAAGGACATCAATAGGTAGACAATGGCTCATGTTTCCAAACTCCAAACCAAGATAGATTTTGAGAACAAATTTTTAGAGATAGTTTTGGATTAATTAGTATCAAGGTATCAAGAAGGCTAGAACTAACACCTTTATCATTTTCAAAAAGACTCATAACCTGAACATCTCAATAACATATTGCTAGATAGAAGAGAAGCATGAATGAAAATTTCAGTAGAGTCAATGCATGGTCTTTCTAGCACCAATATAGAAAGCTACAAGGAGTGATTTACACTATTTGCTTTGCATTATTTGCTGTTATTTGGATGACAGTTACCCCTATATTGAGTCTTAGTTGAAAAGGAATACACCACACCTAGTTCTATTCCTAATGCCTTACAGAGGAAGAAAAATTTTGTTATATATATTTTTAATACATCGTTTAAGTCTTCTTTCTTTTTTTAGGCTCAATATTTTCAGTTGTTCCAACTGGCATAGATGGCATCCTCATCAAATTTACAGGTAACATAAAATTGGTAAGTATAACAAAAGAATTGGATAACAAGGTCAGGATTTAGAGACCTTGACAGACTGGAACACAGGTTTGAACTAATGAGATCAAATTAAATAGGAATTCATGTAAAGTTTTAATGCTTCCATTTAGAAATTGACTTCACAAATATAATATGGGGGAGGCCTATTTAGACAGTTGTTTTCTCTCTAAAGATCTGGAAATTTTAGTAGACCAAAACCTCAGTAGGAATTAGCAGTGTGATATAACAGACAAAAAAAAGTTAAATTCTACCTTGGACTACATTAAAAGAGACGTCACTTCCATGAATGGGGTAGTAATAGTTCCATCATAAATTGATAGGTGAGAGCTTCAGTATCAAACTTTTTCATCTCAGGATTCCCTTATACTATTAAAAATTATTAAGGCTTTCAAAGAGCTTTTGTTTATGTCAATTATATCTATTGCTATTTGCCATATTAGAAATGAAACTCATATAGTTTTAAATATTAATTCATATCAGGAGAACAATAAGCCCATTACATGTTAACAGAAATAACATTTTTATGAAAAATGCCACATTTTTCAAAACAAAAAAATTCAAGACAAGAATGTCATTGTTTTGCATATTTTTGTAAATCTCCTTAATGTCTAACTTGATAAAAGACAGTTGTATTTTCATATCTGCTTCTGCATTTAATCTATTTTAATATGTCACTTTGGTTGAAGTATATGGAGGAAAAATCTGGCTTCACAAATATTTCTTTGGAAAAGGGAGAAGAATTTTCATTGGAAAACAAAATCTTAGTACTATTAGGAAAACCGTTTTGACTTCAAGAATCTCTTGAAATGGTCGTGAAGACTCCCAATAGTCTGCAGAGCATGCTTTAAAGGCCCTGGGCAAAGGAGTGTACTATGAAGGGCAATAATAATTGTAAAGGACCTTGAGTCTTTGTCATGTGACAGTCTATTGAAGAAATGGATATTCTTCTTGAAGAAGAGAAAACTTAAAGGAAAACATGGTAGTTCTCTTTAAGGGTTGTCTTATAGAATAGGAATTAGACTCTTCCTGTCTGCCCCATAGATTAAAATCATGAGCAATGGGTAGGTTTTAAAAAGGTCAATTTAGACTTGATTTTTTTGGAGGGGAGGAATTCAAAACAATCGAAGCTGTCTCAAAGTATCAGAGTAGGGTTGCTTGGAGAAGTGTTGGGTCTTCTCTCTTTAGAGGTCTTCAATTCAAGGCTAGATGACCACTTATAGGGTATGACATAATAGGAATTTCTGTCAAGTATGGATTGGACTAGATGACTCTGAAGTGCCTTCTAATTCCCAAATTTTGTGATCCTGTAATGAATCTCACGGATTTTCACCATCCTGGTTGTTCTCTTCAACTTGTCAATGTCTTTTCCTAAAATGTCATACCCAAGAATTGAAGGTTATACTTTCAATGTGTCTTCTTATGGCAGAATATATTAAGACTGTTGACTCCTCCCCCCTCCCCCCCGGAAACTGTGTCTCTCATAATGCAACCCTAAGCTTTTTTTTTGGATGCCACAGCACCCTATTAAATCATAGTGAACTTATAACCTAATAAAAGTACAAAGAAAAAAAAATGTTTTCTGGCCAAACTGCTATACTCTCTTTATCTCATATCTTTAAGGTAGACTCTACATTTATCCCTAACAAATTTCATCTTATTAGATTTGGCCCAATGCTCTAGCTTGTGAATATCTTTTTAAATTCTGACTCTGTTATATAGCTATCTCTCCCAACGTTGTGTCATCTGAAAATCTGATAAGCTTGATATTCATACCTTTACCCAAGTCATTTATAAAAACATTACAACATGTAGTTCCAAGCAAAATTCCATGAAGCACTTCACTGACCTTCTTCAAATCCTTTGGACCTCAAACCACAAATGACTTCTCCTAAGAGAATTCTGAATTCAACCAGTTGAACTTTTGTCAAGTTCTTATCATCCTTTCCACTAAAAGAGTATCTGAGAGATTAAAAAACAATTTCCTAAAATCTAGATAGACCTTATATACAACATTTCCCTGATTAACCAGTTTAGTCATCCCTATCAGGAAAGTAAGTTAATTTAGTCTGAATTGATCTGTTCTTGATAAAACCATCATCACTTTGTGACCACTGCTTCCTAGATATTCATTCACCATCACTTTAGAAATGTGGTAGAGTTGACAAAGAACCAAACTTAAAGTAAAAAAGACCTGGTTTCAAATCCTCCTTCCGATAGTTACTATTTGTATTATCCAGGACAAGTAGGGGAAGTGAAGGGAAGAAGCATTTATAAAGAGCCTACCATGTGCCAAGTACTACACAGTTTTATAAATATTGTCTCATTTGATCTTACCCTTTATGGTTCTCAGTTTCTTTATCTAAACTCAACCTCCTCATTCCAAATAAGACACTAAGGTATTTTCTAATTCTAAATACATGATAATATAAGTAGTTGGATAATTTTAGGCAATTATCAATAATTAGTTTAATGTCAGATGTATATGGTAGAGTTGATATGGAAGTCCCTTGGGTAGGAGGGATGGGATTACATTGACAGTAATGAAAGTCAATTCTAGACAGCACCAGGAAATTAGCTCTTACCTATCTATTTGGAAAGGTTTCTTGGAGAAAACTATTTGCGGGGGAGGGGGCACGATGTATTGAGCTTTCACTTATCCTTTATGTATCTTCCAAACTCTTTTTATCTTCTCAAAGGAGTTGTGTGTATGTTTGTATATCAGTCTATCTGTCTTGTGTATGTGAGAGATAGAGAAACAGAAACAGAGATAGCAAAGAGTCAAAGATGGGGGAGATCTCTCAGAATTTTGACTAATAATCCTGAGGAAATTTACCTTTGTTGGATTTAGGCAAATGACTGCTGTGCAATACTTCCCAACTATGTTCCCCCTCCCACTCTCCTTCCTTCCACAAACTCACTTTAAAGAAAATCTAATCAACTGAAACCCACAGGCTCTAGTGCTAAAAATTTCAACTGGAGAAAAGGGGATTGGTTTTCATATGTTGAGTTTGCTGGATAGCTCCCTCCCACTTCTATGGGGGGCAACTTATTAACACTGACATATCCGAACAATAAGAAAATATCGATGACTCCTATGGTCAATACCGAGATTCGAGATTCGTTGACCCAAGCAGCAAATATGGGAGATGGCAAATTCAAGGTCACTACCTGGAGGGACAAAAATAAATCTCAATAAGAATCTCAAATAGAATGTGATCACCATTGTGTGTATTTTGTTATCCTTCAATCAAATGATCAACAAGCACTCATCAAGTACCTTCTGTTTTCCAGACATTGTGCCAGGCAGAAGGGATACAAAAGAAAGGGGGGGGACAATTTCCACTAACATGGAGTAGACAATTTAGCAGGGGAGACAATATTTGAATATATAAATCAATACAGAAAAAAATTTTCAGAATAAACAAAGGATAAATTTGGTATAGTTAATGAGAGGGCATTAAAGCATTAGAGGAATCATAAAAGACTTTGTTTAGAAGATGATGTTTAAGTTACATCAAAAAAGGAAGCAAAACAAAGATTCTATGAGGTGTCAGTGAGAAGGGACATGAATTTCAGGCAAGGGGAATTGGAGTTCACAGGTGTGTGGTAGAGTTGACAAAGTGAGGAGTAGAAAAGAAATTTTTGGCTATACATTAGGGAATCTAAAAGACAGTGATGTATGATGAAGCTGGAAAAATAGTTTTGAAGACATATTGTAAAGGGCTTTGAAATTTAAGTTTATATTTGGCCTTAGGGGCAATAGGGAGTCACTAGAGTTTGTTAGGTAGTGGAGTGACATTGTCAAATCTTCACTTAAGGGGAATCACTTTGGCAGCTGTGTGGGAGATAAATTGGAATGAGGAAAAGCCTGAAACAGGAAGACCAGGGACGGCTAGGTGGTACAGTGGATAAAGCACTGGCCCTGGAGTCAGGAGTACCTGAGTTCAAATCCAATCTCAGACACTTATTAATTACCTAGCTGTGAGGCCTTGGGCAAGAAACTTAACCCCATGCCTAGCAAAATCCTAAAAAAAAAAAAAAAAAAAAAAAAAAAAAAAAAAAAAAAAAAAGGAAGACCAGTTAGGTGGTGGCAATAGTCAAGATGAAAAGTAATTAGGGTCTGATTTAAGGTAAATTAGTTTAAATAAGGTAAATAAAAGTAAATTAGTCATAGAGTAAAAAAATACTTTACTCATAAAGTAAAGAGAAAGACTGATAGGAGAGATGGTTTAGAGTTAGAAATGACAAAATTATATAATTGTTTAAAATATGGAATGAGGGAGCAGGGAATTTAAGGTTATAAACCTGGGAAACTAGAAGAAGTGCCTATAACAGAACCAGAGCTATCTAAAGTGTTGATTGTTCCTCTGTCTTAAGAAGTACATTTTGCCCAAGGTCACACAGTCAGTAGGAGTCAAGTGTCTGAAGCCATTTCAAACTACCATCCTCCTGACTCCAAGGCCAGTGTCCTCTTCAGTCATCCTGATTGGTATCTGATCCCTGGACCCAGATGGCTCTGGAGGAGAAAGTAAGGTTGCTGACTTATTGAAACTTCCACTCACTCAAATCCAATTCATGTGATTGTCATGGCATCACCTTCCTGATGTTGTGGTCTTTGAAGGACAAACATTAGAAGCACATGTTAGCACTGAAGAGGAGATGGGATTAGTGAGAGGGAATAGTCTTCACTGTTTCTGGGGATCAATCCTATCCCAGTTGCCTTAAATATCTTTTCTTTCCATTCCACTAGTCACATTCCTAAGTGTAGACAGTTCAGAAACTGGAGGAGATTGGAAATTAGAATAGATGTGTAATGAGGGTATAAGGAAAGGAATTCGGTAAGAACTATTGACTTAACTTTCTTTTCTGTCTTATCTCTCCCAACTAGAATGATTTCCTTGAGATCAGAGATGTCTCACCTTTTCTTTTTGTATCCTCTATACTTAGCACAGTTCTAAATATTTAAATGCCTTTTCATTTGCTCCAACAGCACTGGAAGATTAGTTTAAAGATGACCTTGACCTTTTTGTCTAATTTTTCCTTTTACCCTTATGACTATATTTATATGAATCAAATAGGACCTTAGGAAGCAGGTGTACCTAAATATCCATTCCATATAGTTTTATGGTGGAATAAGAAAAAAGTCAGTCTAGAAGACAAGTTTAAAATCAGGAATTTAACAGGATTTATAAGGAATTAACTAACTTCAGCTCAGATATAGTGCCTGAGAAAAAGGTCCTCAAGATAGGACCAAGGCTGCACAAAGAACAGACTTTATCTTAGCATAAGGACAGTCTGATAGTTTTTTTTTTTAATTGCCTCACTGGGCTTATAACCTAGGTTCCATACTACTAGGTTCCTACGTTATAGTCAAAGCAATCCTGTATATGAAATCAGAGAATATCGAAGCTCAGAAGATAGTACATCAAACTTGGGGTAACATTTTTAAGAGTCTAGATATGAGGGGGTATCTTAGAGTTATTTTATGTAAAGAGTAATCTGTAAAGATAAGAGGTCATGGCAGCTTTTTCTCTAGAGATGTTCTCATGGAACAGCAATTCTACACTGTTGATGTTTTTGTCCTTCCTTCTTGAAGAAAACCATGATATTAGGGAGGTAATGCTATGACATGCACGTGAATTAGATTTGAGTGAACTGTGCTGTGTTTATCTGCCCATATTTAACAAATATGTGTATAGATGAAGGAATAGATATATTATAAATGTGCATTTACCTTCATTTTGTCTATATCAAGGTCATTTATCAAGGCTCCTCAGATCCTAGAGACAACCCCTCCTAAAGAGGGATTTGCTGTGCATGAATCTGAGAGATGTATGGAGTTGATTTTTTTTAATTTCTTTTTTAAGTGAAGAGAAAGTAATCTCTGTTTTAGGTTTCTTTATCTCTTAGTGGGAGGAAGGGAAGTTAGCTAGCTCAGAGTTTACTTAGAATTGTAGATAGAGATACAAAAATTCAACCTACCCTCAAAAACCTTCCTGACTATTAGGGTCTAAACCTGATATTACAGACAAAATTAATGAATTCAGACCAGAGTGTCCAGAAAAATCTAGATGAATTCAGTTGGTCAGAATAGAAAGTGAGCATGGTGGAGAGCACAAGGATGAAAGATGCCATTTTTCTCCAAGCCCAAGGGGGAAGATTTTTAGTCCAGAAGGTTCCATGAGGGGAAAAGTCAAGCCTTCAGGAAAATACAACTAGGTTAAATAGATTAGAAGTTTTCAGTCTGAAATTAAATAATTAGTCTTTTTATGTATTTCTAATTGTCACATTATTTCTGAATTTCTATGTGGGGAAATAATGAAGGCTTTGTGCTGGCAAAAATACACACCAAAATCAAAACAAACATTTATTACCCACAATATATAGGGATTGTGCTAAACATTTTACAAACATTATCACATTTGAATCTCAAAACAACCCTAGGAGGTGGGTGATTTTATTTTTCCCATCTTAAAGTTAAGGAAAATGAAGAGGACAATGATTTATTGACTTGCCTAGTGTCACAAGTATCTGAGAGAGTATTTGAACTCATCTTCCAGACTCCTAGCTCAGTAGCTTATTCACCAGGCCACTATTCACCACCTGGGATCTGGTTGCTGGTAGATATGTGTAATAAAGATAAGAATGTGGATTCTGCCTTCTTTGCTTAACTTAATTTACATACCTAAGAAAATCAAAAGAGACCTAACTTGGAGCCCCAAGTTATTCTTTTGCTTTGTCTTGAGAGGAAAGGGGATCTCACAGTCCTTAAAAATTAAGAATTAAAGGAGAGTAAAGAAAACTTTCTAACCCCAAATTAGATAGTTGTCTGGGACCATGAATCTGAAATCAAACTTCTATGATGAAATGGCAGTCAAAGCATAGACTTAATCTTCAACTAAAATATTCTTCTAGCTTTTGTTAACTTCTTATCTGCATGGGGCAGTTCATAATAATAACAATTTAGAGAATATTAGCCTAATTTTGTCAAGGAAAAGCTTTCTAGTCACATCCTTTAATAGTCGGAAGAGTATAGTAGATGGCCCTGAAGAGGTCACTTTGGCAATCATGAGATTAATGGAGACAGCTAAGCTGAGGCAGTCCTAGCAGATAGAAACATGACATCTAATAAGGAGCAACAGTTTAGTAGTGACAGTAAAACCAGGGGACACTGGTAGCTCTTCAGCATGGAGATTGTGTGAACTACCCAGCCAGATGTGTATCATGGCAAATTATTTCTCTATGTGGGTGTCCTGAGCTCACTGGTTTTTGGTATGTGATCCTTCACCCATGCTTACTTGCCTCATGTGTTCCCAACATGTGTGCATTCCATTTATATTCCCTGATTATTTATTCCTTGTGTGTGTCCCCTTCCCCATTGATGGCGTCATTACCAGTGAGAAAGTATACATGTGTGCATAGGTTGGGGGCAGGAGGCAGGGAATCTTTTGTCATTTTATTTTCTGTGCTATTTGATTGACTCTCTTTTATTTTGAACTAACATGGAAACATGGTTTGATTGAGTAATAATAATCATAGCCAACATTTGTATAGTACTTTAAAGTTCGCAAAGTACTTAGCATATATCATCTCATTTGAATACACAACTACACTGGGAAGTAATATTATTATCCCCATGTTACAGATGGAGAAACTGAAACTAAAATGGACCAAGTGATTTGCACAGAGGCTCATAACTAGTGAGTGCATGTGGTAGGATTGAACCAAAGTTCTCCTGCCAAGAAACCCAATGATCTTTCTACTGCACCTATAGAATATCATGAATCTGGCATAACTTTTCTGGGACCCAGGAAAGATGGTGCAGGTGCTACATATGTTTTGTCTTATAAATAAAAATTAGAAAACACATTCATGGTCCAACTTGTGTGACAATAAAAGAAGGGGAAAAGAAAAGTAGATATCAGAAATAGATACCAAGAGTATCAATTGAAAAAGAAAGGGAAATACATAATTAGAGATTTTATAGATCAAATTCCCTGGATCCAAGGAGTCAAACAGGCTCATAGATATTACACACTCAGATATTACACTTAATTTTAACCAAAAGGTTAAGAAGCAATGATCTTGAGTTAGAGCTCAAATGTCAGAAAAGTTTATAGAAATTTAGGAGAGACAGAAGTCCCCAAAGTTCTATGGCTGAAGAACAAGCTACTCTGTACATTTTTTTCTTTTTTCCACATTTCTACTATAGTCACATTGTAAAAGTAAACAGAATCCCCCCCCCCCCCAGTAAGAAAAAAACAGTGTGCTTCAATCTGTATTGACACCACTCTCTCTTTCTTTGGTGTGGATAGCTAGCATTTTTTATTTTAAGCCCAGCAAAGAATTTGCTTCAATTTTTTTCCCACAGTTGCTATTGCTAGCTGTATTTCCCGCCATTCTATTCCCCCACCCCCATTTTTTCTATTCTCTCTCTCTCTTTTTTCACCCTGTCCCTCCTCAAAAGTATGATGCATCTGACTACCCTCTCCCTGATCTTCCCTCTCTTCTATCACCTACACTTCCCCTTCCCCCTCTCTGTCCCCACTCTGTACACTTTCAAAACAATAACACTAACAATAACTGAGATTTGTAAATCCTAGTTATAAATTATTTTATCATTTCCAAATTATTAAAGCCTTGTATACAGAATTTAATATTTAAAAAGCACTTTAGAAATATTTCATTTTATCATGAGAACAACCCTAGGAGAGATGTACTAGTCTTACCTCCATTTTACAGTTGAGGAAACTGAGGCAAGAAGTTAAGTGATTTGTCCAGTATCCTACAGCTAGTGAATATATGAAGTAAGATTTTTAACTCATGTCTCCCTAACTAGAAATCCAGCAGATCTCATTGTGTTACCTAGCTATCTCTGAAAATGATACCCTAAAAAAGTAATATAGAGCAGCAAGACTTAAGTACCCAGGTTGTTTCCTACCCTTTTGCCCCTTGTGTTCATTTAAATCTTTTCCACCTGGGATTAAAATGTTGAAGCTGGGGGGTGGGGGCAGTAATGGAAAGGTGAACAAAAAAATAGAAGAAAGGACAACCACATGTCATTTTTTTTGATCTCATAGGTGCCCCAGGGTACAGGAAGACAAGTGTCTTCTAGTGACATCATTGCTGTTCCCTCCTAGGCAGAATATTCTCTACTGGCTGTTGGATTTTTTCTTTTGTTTCTCTGCTTGGTGTTCTTTCTGGTCTCATGATTACCTAGCTTCTTTTTGCAACTATATACTGGCCATTCTTTCTTTAAAGTCATCTTTATGATTCTACAATCAACACATTTGCTAGGAGGAAGCCTAATGTTTTAAAAAATCATATGTCTCATGCTTTGGCCCATTGGTGTCAATGGTGCTAATTAGGCCAGGATTTTGAGTTTTATCCCTGCATTGGCAGGTGTTTATTGAGGAGGTTGTAAATTTGGTAATCACAGGAAACACTTTGGCAATGAGAATCATAAAGAAGAAAAAACAATTTTATGAAATCGAGAGAAAAGATAAGTAACAGAGGGAGCTTATATTGGTAACAACAGAGAATCTGACTGTCTTATATAGGGAACTCTGAATATCTTGAGTTTAATTTGGGTAGAAGCTTCACTAAGTCCAGAACAATGATTTTTATTTAAAAAAATGAATCTTTGTCTGGGAATCATGTCAACAATTGGAGCTTCTAAACAGGTGTTAACCAGTATTTGATCAGAAACAGGAAATTCCACAGAACATATTTAAATAGAGGATCCTACATTCCTGAAACCAATAAAGACTTATTCCTTCAATTTGTCTTGATGTACATAAACTCTCTTGCAAAATTAGCTGTCTTCTACAGCAGAGCAATTTGACCTCAAATTGCAACCCTCTCTCTTCTAAAGATATTATTTGCAATTTAAAAAGGGATAGAAGTGTAGAAGGATGAGGGCAGGGAGACCATCCTATTGGACTTATTACTTATACATCATCCTTAGATATATTGTACTACAGAGTTACTCTTGGAGTAAGGAAGCCCTAGGTTTGAATTCTATCTCAGATTCTTATTAGATATGTAACTCTGGGTAAGTCACTTAACCCTTTGAGCCTCAGGTTCTTCATCTATAAAATGGGCTGGAGATGGAAACGGCATATCACTCCAATGTCTTTGCCAAGAAAACTCCAAATGGGGCCATGAAGAGTCATGCAGGACTGAAAATGACTAAGCAACAATAAATTGGACTAAAGTGCTGCTCTTGGAGTAAAGAAAACCTGTTTTGCATCTTACCTCAGAATAAATGTGTAACCTTGGGCAAATCACTTCACTTCTGACTGCCTCAGTTTTCCTAGCCTGTAAAATGGTGATGATAATAGCACTTGCCTCCCAGAGTGGCTGTGAAGATCAAATGAGATAGTATGGAAGATGATCAATGATTGGAGGCAAGAGTTGTACAATTATGTTTATTGTAGAGAGGGGTATGCTATGCAAGTCTTCCTTATTTTTAGGAAATAGAACTATTGGAGATGGTTTGGCTACTGTAGGAGTTTCTTGGCCCTAAATGGTTTCAATTCCTCCCATATCAGTGAGGCAGCCAAAGTACATCATCAATGCTGGACAGGCACTAGCTTGTGCTATGTGATGATAATATTTGACAACCTGTCTTGATTGGCTAATCATCAGTATGATCTTTCTTTTCAAACCTTCCATCTTTGAGTTGTGATGGTCAGAACTAGGACTATGGAAAATATTGTTGAGTTTTACTGGCTCTAGATAGTCAAGTTCAATTGTCTTCTCAGCACCAGGGCAGTGGGCTGACCCCAGTAAGCCAATCTGAGGACCTCACTAAACCATCCAATTGGTAGTAGCAATAGGAGGTATTTTTCAAAGAATTTTGCACAAATCCTTATTTGGGTCATAAAATACTTTGAAAATACTAGTAGTCACTACTGCTGCTACAAGTATTTGCAAAGCATTTTATGAACCAAATAAGGACTTGTGCTAAGTACTTTGAAAACTTTAAAGGGTTATAAAAATGATCATTGCTAAATTTACTGGGGGTGGGGAGAAGAGATAACTTAAAGGAAAAGTTCTCCAGAGAGTGAATTCAAACTTCATGTTTATTTATTCATTCAGTAAGATTCAAGCATCTAATACATGTATTTGTGACCAGAGTTTGAATAAAGAGGGAAGAGAAGATATCTCCTCTTCAATAGTTCATAATCTAGTTGGAAGAGAAAAAAGAGGAAGCCAGGTAACAGTTAAGGAATAATATAAGAAAATATGTGATTAATCACTGAAATGAGTAGTAGTAACATCAAGTGCAGAGAGCAGTAAGATCAATAAGGTCTGGCACATTTAGAGAAGACAGGAGTTGGACTTCCAATTTCAGACTTGGACTGGATACTGAAGAATGAGTAAGATTTAGGAAGGCAGAGGAAAGAGGAGTAACACCTTACCCTAATACAGCACTATGAGATTTAGGAAGACCTTCCATCTATATGGTTTTATTTGTTGCCCCGGACTACTTAATGAACTAGACAAGTAAATATCATTATGCCCATTTTTATATGGGAAAGAACTCAGAGAATCTAATAATTATGCTAATAGCTAATTTATATAGCATTCTAGGTTTGCAAAGAGCTTTACAAATTTTAATCTTCACAATAACCTGGGAGATGGATGCTAATTTTATCCCCATTTTACAAGTGAGGAAACTGAGACAGACATGTTAAATGTAGCCCAGTGTCAATAGCTAATAAGTGTATAAGGTTCAATACTATAAGTATTGACCTTCTTCTTGCCTTCCATCTCCTGCAGCTTATATCCCCTGAGAGAAAAAGAAAGGGGGGATAGGCCTAGTAGACTTTTATCTGGGCCGTCATAAAGTAACTGCCACCTCCAATTGTCAGCCTGATCTCCCATCAGCCATATAGAGAATTTCTGGTCCAAAGAAGAACAACCTTCACTTTGATCTCAGGCCTTCCTCCTTCTGCTGTGCCTGTCTCTTGAGAAAAGAGACAGCTAGGTGAGGAAAAGGACTTACTTCCTTCTTTCACAGTATAGATTCAACTTTCATCTCCTGTTGCACTATTTCCTGTATAATCTTCAACTTGGAAGGAAGAAGAGTAATGAAAAGGGACTCCCATCTGACCATCTGACCAGTGGTTTCCATCTAATATTGTACTTGTCTTCAGTCAGATCAATAGTTTCCCATGGGAAGAGAAGTGGTGTCCTTCCACTTAAATATTCTCACATCTTTTCATACCTTACTTATTCCAGTGGCTCTGAGCCTGTCAATAGATTATCATTCAAACTTCAATTGTCCATAACTGAATCCTTATTCCCATCCCCCTCAACCCTCCTACCCTAAAGTTCCAACCAATCACTGTGCCTCCTAAAATGCCTGATGCAAAGCAACAAACTTCCCTTCATCCCAAATTTTGTCCTCTTCCTCTTTTTCCTACCTCTATTAATTACTGAAATCAGGTTCCCCTCTTATGTTATAGCTTCTCTGGCCACTCTCTTCAGTAATGATTTCAGTTTTATTCATTCCCCTCAATTCACTGGTCAAAGTAGGGCATTTGGTTTACTCCTTATTCCCCTTGGTCAATTCCAGATTTTCTCCTTACCTCCATTACTCTGTAAACTCTTTACCTTTGATTTTTACTTCATCTCTACTATCCAGTGAAAATCCTGGTTGCAATTGCTTAAAGACCACAAGTCCCCCTTCCCACATTCAAATAACTCCCCTTCCTTCCTCAATGAATTTGATACACAGTTCACAATTTTTCTCTCCTTTCCAACTCCTGTCCCCAAAATAGGAAATGATAAAAGCACCCATTTCTCAGGATTTATGAGGATCAAATGAGATAATAATTGTAAAGCACCTAACACACAGTAAGCTCTATGCAAATGTTAGTTACTATCATTACAAGGGAGTCATGAGATAGGATTGCATACGTAAGGTGGAACTAACTGTATGGAGTATTGGCTGCAGATTTAGGAATTTGGACTTCACTCTGTACTCAATGGGAAACCATTGAAGAAATCTACACAGAGAAATAACAGTATGAAAAATACTTTTGAAAGTTCAATCTGGTGTTAGTTTTTTATATAAGTGGTAGCAGAGAGCATCAGACTATGTAGTTTTCCTTTCTTCAATGAAAAATTACATTCCAGAAAAAATTTCCCTTCTAAGTGACAAGAGGCCCTTTCACTGATGGGTGTGTCTGTTGGTAGAATGGCTTTTGCTTAAGTTCAGATATTAATTATGGCCCTCTATAACCTGATTAGATCTCACCAGTAATATTATATTTGAGAATTGTGCATTAATAACTGGAGAGAAAAAAATCAGCTGAAGAGGGAAAAGAGCAAAATGTAATAGAAAGACCATTGAACTGGGAGTCAGGAGACCAGGATTCTGGTCCAAGTTGTGTGAATACTGGTAGAGTCATTTTTACCTCTCTTGACTTCTCTGTTTCCTTATCTGTAAAGTGATGGCCCTAAAATCCTGTGTCTAGTTCTCATCTAATAAATTAATAACAAATTGTATTATAATTAATAATAGAATAAGCCATTGCCTAAGTCAGAGTCAATGACCAAGAAACATCAAAATGTAATGGAAAGAGACCAGATTTTGAAATCAGAATATTTGGACAAGTCATTTGACCTCTCAAAGTATCAGTTTCCTCATCTATAAAACAAGGGAAATAATACTTACACTAGCTACCTCATAGAGTTGTTGTGAGGACAAGTGCTTTGAAATTGTAGTGTTCTAGAAATGTGATCTATTATTATTCCACTTGATGGGGCACATCTGCCTAATTCAATTATGGATACACCTACCAAAGGGCAAGCTTCTGTATTAAGGGCATAAATTTATATAATACAAGGCAGGCTTTTATTGCAAGAGTCAAGGAAGGAAAGAAGGAAGGAAGGAAGGAAGGAAGGAAGGAAGGAAGGAAGGAAGGAAGGAGGGAGGGAGGGAGGGAGGGAGGGAAGAAGGGAAAAGAAAAGAAAAAGTTTATCATAACTACTATAAAGTACATTGTTCCTGCCAAACACTTTCCTTCTTCCTGAACCTTCCATCAGTGTGTGTATAGTATAGCCTCTCCAGTTCATTGCTGATACTATACCTTCTCACAAGTCTAGGAAATTAGATGTTTCTGTCAAATCAAATTATTCATGCACCTGACTAAGTGAATTTTGTATAATATACACTTTTTCCTAGTTTTTGCAAGGCAATGGGGTTAAGTGGCTTGCCCAAGGTCATACAGCTAGGTAACTATTGAGTATCTGAGGTCATATTTGAACTCAGGTCCTTCTGACTCCAGGGCAGGTGCTCTATCCACTATGCCACCTAACTGCCCTTCTCTTCCATTCTTATTTGAAAGTATAAAGTACACTGGATTTGTTATCAGCAGTCCTGGTTTCAAATCCTGTTTCTCACTTAGTACTTGTGAGGCCTTAAATAAGTCATTTAAACTGCCTGGGCCTGGGTTTCTTCATCTGTAAAACAAAGGAGTTAGAACAGATGATCTTGGATAGTCTCTTCCAACTCTAGATTTTTGATCCTAGGAAGGCCCCTCAGGAAGGCACAAATCCATTGACTTCTGGCAAAGGTCCTGACATATTCAGAGTAGAAGGTATTTGGAAATTAGAATATTCTAGCAGAAGAAACTGAGGTGAAGTGGCAATGTTCCTATAACATTCCTATAATGCCTCCCTTATGCCTTCCTTTTCTCTGTTTTTTTTAATGTAACACCAGTTGCAATAGTCTCTCCCATAGAAATTATGGAGAATATAATTGTATATTTAGACACATTAATTAGACTATGTAAACTTTCTTTAGTTAATACATTGTAAATAATTTTCTATATCTTTACTATATGGTTTGTTACATTGTTAATAAATTATATCCCACTTTATTTAAATCCAGAAGATTAGTGGAATTGACAGCTATAGAGGTGAGCAAAAATGTATAGAAAAGGTGGTTTTTTTCCCTGTTTATTTGGTAAATAATATTTAAGGAAGGACTCAGAGTTAATTAATTAATGAGAGAAATGTTCTCTTTTTAGTAGTTAATGAGAAATGGAATATATTCTCTGATTGCCTTAGAATCTGTGATGAGAAAATGAATAAGAAAAAATTAGCAAATAGCAATTAAAGAGAGGAGTGTTCACTCCATCAAGACTACACTTGTGGGTATTTATATTGGGTAGAGTAGAAAAAGATAGATGAAGAAGGGAAAGGGGGATGAGGAAAGAGGGAGGGAAAGGAAGACAGGTGGAAAGAAAGGGAAGAAGGAGAGGAAAAGGAAAAGGAAACAGAGGGGAAGAAAAGAGAGAAGGAAGGCGGGGGAGGAAAAGGGAGATGGGAGAACACTGATTATATTTAAGCCTGGAGTTTTGAGACAATTAGTTGCCAGTGTTCCTGCAGGTGGAAATCATATTCACAAAGATGAAACTACTTATTTAATGGCATTTTTCCTAAACAGAAATAACTTGAGGTCTAGGGTATTTTCCTTTAGAAGTCCCATTGATCAAAATGACCTATGATTTTCTACTCCATCTTAGCTAAACAGAGGGATGATCACAACATTGATCTTGCATTCACCCATGTATTTGGTTTCTATGACCATAAAGAACTATAAAATTTCTGTTACATTTCACCCTTTATCTTAGATTCTCACATCTTCTAAAAGGGTTTTAGAGGTGTCTAATTTCTGCCATTGGTTCCAGCCCCAATCAATGATGCTCCCTCAATCTTGAGGGCTGTCTGTACTCCATTTTTGTTAAATCATTTAACAGATTAGCACTAACAAGGGAATATTTACTTGGAAAAGAGATATATTCTATGAATTACCTTTTTACCCTTTTTCTATTTCTCAGAAGTTATTGATATCATTCCATATTCCAGTTTTTGATGAAGTAGACCTTCTTAGCCTAGCTAATCACTGTATCTGTATCTTTGCATTTATCCCCTCCTTTTTTTTTAGAAAATTGCTCCTGCAAATATTCCCCAACCGTTCTCTAATATTAAATCACTTTTTATCTACTTGTTTCTTCCCTGTTGCCTACAAACATGCCTAAGGTTCTACCAAGCTGCAAAATTCCTATTTAGATTCTACCCTTCCCTTAAGATATTTTCCTATATCTCTCCTCCCTTTTGCAGTTAGTCAGTCAACTAGCATTTATCAACTATCACTTACTGAATGCCCCTAATATGCCAGGCACTGTGTTAAGCACATTTTTTACAAGTTTTGTCTTATATGATCCTTATACCAAGTCTTCAAGGTAGATGCTACTATTATTATTCCCATTTTACAGTTGAGGAAATTGATACAAAGGTTAAATGATTTGCACAATGTCTAAGGCTAGATTTGAATGAAGGTCTTCCAGACTCAAGGCCCACTACTGTCCACTGTACCACCAGCTGCTTCTAGTAGCTATCTACGACACAACATGTAAACACCTGCATGTAGTCAAGATATAGATAGATAGATAGATAGATAGATAGATAGATAGATAGATAGATAGATAGATAGATAGATGGAAGGCTGGATGGTTGTAGATATATTTATATGTATATACACAAAGCTAAATTAGAGATGTTTTCAGAGAGAGAAAGCAATAAGATTGAGGAAGAACTTGCAGAAAGTGGAATTTTAGCTGAGATTTGAAGGAAAACATGGAATGGAAGAGGTAGAGATAAAAAGGGGAGAGTTTTAGATATGAGAGAAGAGCAATTGAAAATGCTTAGAAGAGGAAAATGTTCTTGTTTTCAAGGAATAGCAAGGAGGCCCATGTCATTGCATTATGGAGGGCTTTAAAAACCAAATTGAGAAATTTATATTTGATCTTAGAAGGAATAGGGAGCCATTACAATTGCCTGAAGTAGGGGGAGAGAAGGATGTCATGGTTATAATTTCACTTTAGAAAAGATCAATTTAGGGGGCGGCTAAGTGGCGCAGTGGATAAAGTACCGGCCCTGGAGTCAGGAGTACCTGGGTTCAGATCTGGTCTCAGACACTTAATAATTACCTAGCTGTGTGGCCTTGGGCAAGCCACTTAACCCCATTTGCCTTGTAAAAACCTAAAAAAAATCAATTTGACAACTGAATGGAGAATGAACTGGAATGGGAAGACAGATCTGAGGGAGGGAGACCAGGTTGTGGTGATAGCCCCACTTTGAAGTAATGGAAGCTTGCACCAAAGGGGTGGCATTCAGAGGAGAGAAAGGGATATTTAAAAGACATAGTGAAGATAAAATTGACAGGACTTGACAACTCATCAAACTCCTAAAAAAAATGTATCAGCATTCCTTGGCAACACTTCTCATTCACTCCTTAACCCTTTGCTGTCTGACTTCTGACCTAATCACCCATCTGAAACTAATCTTTCTGAAGTTACCAGTGCTTTCTTAATTGCCCAAACTGACAACCTTTTTTTCATTCCTCATCTTTTAAAAAAGAAGTTATTAATATCTTTAGCTCTGGAATCACTTTATTTCCTAATGTAGTCTTCCCTTTATCTTTCCCCTTCTCAGACAACCATCCCTTATAATGAAGAATAAAAGGGGGGGGGAATTTTGAGCAAAACTAATCAATATATTAAAAGTATCTGATGTTATAGTGTCCCATACCCATAGTTCCCTCACATTTTTGAGGAAAAGGGGGAAGTACCTTTTAATATTTCTTCTGATTGCTATTTATACAACATTCAGTTTACTTTTTGTTGTAGTTCTTTAACTTGTATTGTTGTAGTCATTATGACCATTGTTTTCCTAATTCTATGTACTTCACTTTGCATCGCTTCAGAGTAGCCTTAACTCCAGAGATGTAATAGGTGCTTCTTTATATTCATAATTTTCATATTTTCTAACAGAACAATATTTCATTAGATTAGTATGTATTGATTTGTTTAGATATTTTCCAAATAACAATACTCATCCTTCTTGACCTCCATGCAGCATTTGCCATTGTTGACCACCATTTTCTACCTTGATACTTTCTCATTTTGTGACATTGCTCTTTCACTTCTCCCCTTACCACTCTGACTTCTACTTCTTGTTTTCCTTTGCTAAATCATCATCAACTATATCCCTGTCTTTAATTGTAGTTATACTTCAGTTCTTTGTCCTTGGTCCTCTTCTTTTCTCTCTCCACTCTCTCTGTAATTTCATCAGATTCTATGAGTTTTACTACTCAATGTGGATGACTCCATCATGATCTATGGATCCAGTCATCTCTCTCCTGAGCTCTTGTCCCATGTCAACAGGTCTCTGAACTTTTCAAGCTGGATAGGCATCTCAAATATATGTCCAAAATTTAACTCTAGGTTTCTCATACCTCTCTTTCCTACTTCCTTAATTCTGTCAATGGTACCACCATTTTAGTCATCCAGGGTTTCAACCCAGATGTTATCTTCAACTTTTCATTCTAATGCAGGCAACATATCTAATAAATTGACAAATATTGTTATTTCTACTTCTACAATGTATCTGGCATTCATCTCCTTTGCTCCATTCAAATAATCATCATCTTAGTTCAGATTATTACCTGTCTCATCTATATTATTGCAAATTCTTCCTGATTAGTCTTCATACTTAAAATCTCTCGCATCTCCTATCTATCCTTCACACATCTGCCAATGTGATTTCCTTAAACCTTAAGACTTCAGTGACTCCTTATTACATCTAGGAAAAAACCAAATTCCTATGTTAAGTATTTAAAGACCTTTACATCCTGACTCTGACCAGCCTTTCCAATCTATTTATATGATATTCCCCTTCAAGCTTGCTGCAGTTTAGAAAAACTAGCTTTTATTATACTATTCCTCAAACATAGCATTTTATTTTCCATCTCCACAGTTGTTATACCCTATGCTTGTTGTTTTAAGTCTGGTCTAATTCTAGTCAATCTTCTTATTCAGGTTTAAGATGAGAACAAAATGAGACAATCAAAATCCATTTAACAGTTAATAAATAGAAATCTATTTTGCTATGGTATTGTAAAAGATCATCAGCAATGATATAACAGACTCACATCAGCAGGGAAGGGTGTGGCACAGTCCTAAGGTTTCCTTGAAAAGCAATTAGCTAGGTTCCTTTTGAAAAAGATATGGTACTCAGTTTACAAAATAGATATGGGACAGCTATTGATTTCCTCTACCACAAAATAAATACTTAAAATACAAAAGACTCATAAGTGTGCATTAACAAATACTTAAAACATAAAACAATAACCCACCACACATTATACTTTCCCAGAGACAAAGATAATTTCCTATGACTTGCTGGCCAGATACTTTACTTTCACCTTAGATCTATATTATCTGTAACAACTAGACATTAGCGATAGCTAGGTAGTACAGTGATTGGAGTCAAAGAATACTGAGTTCAAAGCTGACCTCAGAACTTTATGAATTTTGTGTGACCCTCAGCAAGTCAGTTTTCTCACTTGTAAAATGGAGATATAATAGCCCCTATCTCCCAGGACTGGTGTGAGGATCAAATGAGATAAAAATTGTAAAGTACTTTAGCATAGTATCTGGCAAATAATAAATGGGATTAGCTATTATTAAAACAATACAGTACCTGCTACATTGTTGTTGAATTAGGTCCAACTCTGAGTGACCCCAAGTCTGTGAGGTTTTCTAGGCAAAGATCCTGGAGTGGTTTGTCATTTCCTTCTCCTCAAGAGGAACTGAAGCAAATAGGGCTTAAGAGACTTGCCCAGGGTCCCACAGCTAATACAGTTTGAATCTAGATTTGAACTCAGATCTTCCTGATTCCAGGCCTAGTGCTCTATCCACTGCACCACCTAGCTGCACCTACTGCTTAATAAATTCTTCAGGTACTTAATAAATTATTATTTCCTTCCTTTACAAGGTCTATCTCTCCTAGTCAACCAGGAATGGCTCTTTAGTCTATTCAGGTTCTGAAGGATCCAATTAGTGCTCATTTTTCATTCCAAAAAGAGAGGTAGTTACCGGAATTACCTTTAAGGACTGACTCAGGAAGTCAAAACCTTTCAGGTGGCCAACACCATACATTTCTCAGGATCATTGTTTAGTGATCTGTGCTCTAGGAAAGAAACAGAAGAAGAGGCAATTAGAGTTTTGAGGTCTACTCTCAGCCTCCCCTAGGCAAGCAAATCTTTTTACTGCCACTGCTACAGAGATTGAGGGAGGGAAAGAGAGGGAGAGAAATCTCCCCTCCATCCTGATGTCAGAGTGAGAGCTGGTGGTGGAATCTTAAACAATAAAGTGTTTCTTCTCATTTTCTACAATAGTACATTTAGGACACAGATAGGTCTTCCTGGCTAAGTCACTAATTATCTACAACACAATCCTTCTATCACAGGGATTGAGAGAACAAACAGAAGCCATTAGGTTATACCTATCCTTTAGCATTGAGCTAGATCTCACACTGAGCTCCCTAGAAAGTATTCTGGTTCAAATCCTCACTGCATTTTCATCTGATGCTTTTTTCCTCATTGAATGTTCTCCTATCACCATCCTGAACCCTCCCCCACTCAGATTCTATTGGAAAAGATCTTTTTTTTGACAACAGCTACATACTATGCCATCTGAGTCAGTTTGAGGTGGCATTGAGGAAGGAAGGAAGGAAGGAAGAACAAGTTTCCAAGACCTGATGATGTTCCTGCTCCATCTTCTTTCTCTAGTTGAGAATGTGGTCTGTTTATGTCTCTTAAAGCTGTTCCAATTCTTGTTATATTTGAAGAAGGAAAAAAGTATATAATAACTGCTAAAAATCTGAATCATATCTCTCTATTTTCTTCCCTTGAGGAGAGGGGGGAGAAAAAGAAACAAGCTCTCCACCAAATATGACCTTTAGCTATTATCTCTTCTACGTGAAATGGGCTTTGTGGGGTGAGGAATTCTATTCTTTTGAGAGAATGAGGTAAACCTATTGCCTTGTTCTCCTCCCTCTCTGCCCAGGATACAGTGTATCTCTACATTTTCTTTTGTGGCATGGGCATGACTATTCAGTTCTAAACTGTTAGAGAAGCTACATGGTGAAGAACTATGATCTCTATACTTTTGGAGGGCAGCTAGGTGGTGCAGTGAATAGAGTACCAGCCTGGAATCAGGAGGACCCAAGTTCAAATTCAGCTTCAGACATTTAATAATTACCTAGCTGTGGGACCTTGGGCAAGTCACAACCCCATTCCCTTGCAAAAACCAAGAAAATAAAAAGAAAAAAAGATCTCTATCCTTTTTTTTGATTGCACCTCTATAATAGGAATATTTTTACACTCATCACCCCCCCACACACACAACAACCTGATAAATTTTTATATATTGTTATTGTCCAGTTGTGAGGTTTTCTTGGCAAAGATACTGGAATGGTTTGCCATTTTCTGCTTCAGTTCATTTTACAGATGAGAAAACTGAGGCAAACAAGGTCAAAGTGATTTGCCTAGAGTCATTGTCTGAGGCTGTATTTGAACTCTGACATTTCTGACTTCAGGTCTGGCACTCTTTGCCACCTATCCACTGTGCCACCCATCTGCCCACTAATAATTATAAAAGGATGAGATAAAGATGAAACAATATTTTATCCTAGAGTCATTAGAGAGCCACTGTATTTTACTGAGTATGGGAATGATATGATCAGACCTGAACAGCTGAGTAGAGGATAGATAGATTGAGAAAAGAGAGAGCTGTAGAGATTGTTGAGGGACACCTAGATGGTTCAGTGGATAGAGCACGGGGCCTGGAGTCAAGAAGTTCTGAGTTCAAATCCAGACTCAGACACTTACTAGCTAGTGACTTTGGGCAAATCACTTAGCCTCTCTTTGCTTTAATTCACTGGAGCAGACAATGGAAAACTACTCCAGTATCTTTGCCACAAAACCCAGAGACAATATAGTTCATAGGGTCATGAAGAATTGGACTCAAATGAACAACTACAAGAATTTGTCTAGATAAGAGGGATAAAGGCTTGAACTGTGGTTGTGGCTGTGTAAGGGGACAGATGGGGAACTACTAAAAGCACAATTTAGCAACCCACTGGATATATGGAAGGAGAGAGTATGAGAAGTAAATGATGGCAACAAAGTAGTTAACTTGTCCGATTTAAGACTGGTGGGTCCTTCACAGGAATAGGTTCAGAAAAGGGTTTTGAAGCAAAGATAATGTAATGACATCTTTGACCCGTTACAGCCTATGTCACTTTATTGAACTGGAATTCATTTCTGTTCCACCCAAAACAAAAAGACAGGGGGGTAGGAATGCTTGTGCAAGGGGTACAAATTTTCCCAGGTATGCAAAAATATCTGGATAGGTATTAGGATAAAATTGCCCTGAGGAGCTGAAACTCAGCTCTGGAAGGGATTTTAGTAGTTTGCATAGACAGAGTTGAGGAATAAAAAAGGTAAGGTTATATTGAGAATAATTGAACTCATCTTCCTGAGTTCAAATCTGGCCTCAGATGCTTATTGTGTGATCCTGGGCAAGTCACAAAACTCTGTTTACCTCTGTTTCCTTATCTGCAAAATGAGCTGGAAAAGGAAATGGCAAACCACTCTTTGCCAAGAAAATTCCAATTAAAAATGACTGAACAATAACAACAAAATGAGGGATTGGAATAAATAATCTCTTCACCCATGAAATTGTACATCCTTGACAAATAGAATCCTATGAATATTATGCTCCACAAATGAAGTGTGTGGGATGTGAGGATGAGGAAGCAGCTCCTAGAGAGCTCAGTGTGTGTTACTTTCTGGGAAGTGTGATATCTTCCATACTCATTAAAGGTTTTGTGAATTTTGATGAAGATTAGTAGGAACTGCAGGGAGTTCTGGGTATTTTATGGACAGCAGCTTAACTGGGTAAATTTTTTTTAAATACTTTATCCCAGAATCGTTTCCTGTAGACTTGCCCTCCTTTACTCAGATTTGTAAAAACCAGCTATGGAACAACAACCCCATTAGAAGTTAACTGCTGTGTAGGAGAAATTGTGCTAGATATGAAATCAGAAAATGAGTTCAAATCCTGGCTTTGTCACTTGTTGCCTATATGATCTTGGTTGTTCTTGAGTCATTTCAGTTGTTTTCGACTCTCTGTAACCCTAATTGGATTTTTATTGGCAAAGATACTAGAGTAGTTTTGCCATTTCTTTCTGCAGCTCATTTTACAGAGGAGGAAACTGAGATATACAGCATTGAGTGACTTGACCAGGGTCAAATAGCTAGGAAGTGTGACTGGATTTGGACTCAGGAAGATGAGTTCCCTATTCCAAGTCTAATGCTCTATCCACTGTACTACCTTACTACTCATAAAGCAAGGATAGAGATAAGCTAAATTGTTGACCTCCTTGGTCTGAAATTTGATTTCATACATTTCCTAGTTGTGACTCTGGGCAAGTCATTTTTTTAATTTTATTTTTTATTTAAGCCAATGGGGTTAAGTGACTTTCCCAAGGTCATACAGCTAGGTATTTATTAGTGTCTGAGGCCGAATTTGAACTCAGGTCTTCCTGACTCCAGGGCCGGTGCTCTATCCACTGTGCCACCTAGCTTCCCCCACCCTGCAAGTCACTTAACCCTGATTGCCTCAATTTCCTCCTCTGTAAAAGGATTTGCAATAAGAAATGGCAAAACCTCTCCTGTATCTTTGCCAAGAAAATCCCAATTGAGGTCATAAAAAGTTGGACAAGCCTAAAGTGCCTGAACAACAATCAATTTGTTAGAAGAGTTTCTGGTTTGACATAGCTCTAGCTCTTCTACTTTTGAGTTGGGGGTGTCTTGGAGCCTGAAATGAGACCTCTCAAGTTAGAGAGAACTCAGACACCTCCCCAATCTCCAAGTAAATCCCCCCCCCCCCAATAAGCTATGGTGTTAAATATCTGAAAAAGAATGGATGAGTTGGGCTGTGACACGCAGTGCTTCATGTCTACACTTTTAGACCAAAATCTGTAACTGGCCACCAGCAAACTCCAGTCTAGATCTCCTCCCCCATTTGGGGGAGTAAAGTCATTATAAGAATCATCACTGGGGAACTCAGTTGTTTATGTTTACCTGCGTAAGTAAATGTATACTTATACCTTTTACTTTTTTCTGTGAACTTAGCAGTGATATATCTATTGTTTCTTCCCTGAGTTGAGATATAGAAGCACCTTAAGAATCTGGCTCTATGAGTCAGCATCCTGGAACACATCAGGGTTAATATACTTGGACCAAACCCAGCAAGAGTCCCTGGTAACAGAGACTGTTCTGCCAATTTGTATCTATGAGCTGGGGAGGAGGAGAAACCTTTGAAGTCCATGCCTTGAGCGACCTTAGGTAAGGTGGTACAGAGTCTACCTGTCTGTTTGAGGGGGAGAATAAAGGACCTGCTACATCCTTGCCTACTTTCATTTCATGCAGTTACTAATCAGAGCTGGCCTGGGGTGTCTGAAACTAAGATGAGGTGGAGGTTTTGATGAGAACCTATCAGATTTGGTCTAAATGAGAAGAATGCAGAGTGACCAAACTCCAGGGCTCTTTTCATCAAATGTCCATGCTTCTTATTCCAAGGCCTTTGAGATTAAAGTAACAAAATGTTCTAGATTGGAGTTCTTAATGTTTTGTATGTGTTCTTTGGCAGTTTGGCAAGCCTGAGATCCCCTTCTGATAGTAATTCTTTTAAATACATAAGATACAGAGGATTATAAAGGATGCCAATTATATTGAAAGCTATCAAAAGCAATTTTTTTAAGTTCACAGGATCCCAGGTAAAGAACCCCCTGGTTCAGTGTGGAGACTAATTTTCCTTTGCCAGTGAAGGGAATTAGCTGCGAAAGGAGGGAAGGGGGTCCACAGAATGAGGGGTTGAACTAGATGGGGTGTCATACTCCGAGGGCAGGAAAGACAGAGTTCAGAGACTAGCCGCAGTCTATCTCCAGGCCACGCCGACACTCACTAGTCCTTTGATTTGCAACAGAAATAGGCAGACACTGAGAGCCAGAGGAACTGCTACAGCGCCATCACCTGTTGAGACTTCCAAACAAGGTAAGGGGGACCTTCTTTCCACCCCGCCCCTCCCCCCCAAACCTAGCTCCAGGGCGAGCAAACGCTTTGTGATGACTCAGGGTGGCTCCTTTTGCTTTTCCTAAAGGGGGGAGCGGTGAGGGGAGGGAGCACGAGGTGACCGGAGCTCCAGTGCCACGTTCTCGCGCCTCCTATGGAGTGCAATCTTGTATTTTCCCTCTTCCCTTTCCAAGTGTTTCCAAACCTTTTTGAACGGGCATCTGAGAACTCTGCTCCTGACCTTCTCCTTCGGTCTCCCCTACCCTGTTGGCCTTGGCTTGTCTCCGCCATGCCATTTCTTACCCAGGCATTAAGCCAGACTGGGCGTGTGTGAGGAGGTGGGTCCCCCCCCACCTTAATGAATTAGGGGTGAAATTGGGGGAGGGGGCGAGACGAGGAGCCTGAGAAGAGCGCTGGGGAGGGAGGCAATGCGATTGGAGGTCATATAGGACCGTCTCTGGGCTCGAAGTGACCCACTGCACGCAAGCGGATTCCGGAGACGCTGGGGCCGTGGCACTGGAGAGACAGACTGTGTCTGTGCGGGGCTCACTCGCGGCCCCGGCCCCCCCCCCCCCCTCTAAGCGCGCAGGGCTGCTCTCCAGTCGTGGCCACAGGGTAGCGCTCGGCCCCCCTCTCCGGCTCTCCCTCCGCCTCCGCCGCGCTCGTCCCCGGCCCCGGCTCCCCTCCCGCCGCCGCTCCCGGCTCGGCGGAGACTCCAGCCCCGGCTCACACTGCAGCCGAGCCCGGGGAAGAGGAGAAGAGGGGCTGAATCGGACGAGTAGCTCCGCGGCCAGACGGAACAGCTTTCGGCCGGGGGCGCGGCGGCTCGGCTGAGGTGGGGACCAAGGTGCTTCTCCTCTTTCCCCGAGAGCGCGGAGCCGGGGGGAGCCGGCTGCGCGCCTGCTAGACTGCAGCTTTGCCGTCTTCCCTGGATCTGTCCTCCCGGGCTGGGGCCGGACTCCGGAGGAGGGCAGAGCCGGCCGTCTTTGGCGCCTCCGGACCAGGCGGAGCGCTCAGTTCCCCCGGCGCCGGCCCAAGGGCGCCCCTCAGCCACACCAACTTCTCCCGGCGACATCGGGGCTGGTCCGGTTGTGGTGCGACCGGAGCTCCGCACCAGGCTGCAGAACGGGCAAAGTTTGCTAGCTGGGTAGGCGTGAGCTTCCTTCGGCGTTACATCTACCCGTGAATTCTCTATTCCAAACGGGTTGGGGTCGGGGCGCAGGAAAATAAAGAGGGGAGGGAGTGTTTTAAGTCGCAGCGGTCTCTGCCCGACTCGATGAATTGTGTGAAGTTAAAAAAAGAGAAGAAAACTTGAAGATTTGGATCGATGTGCTAACCCAGCCCCAAACCTCGGCACCCCAAAATAGCACCTTCACTCTCCACCTTTCCCGCCCCCTCCCCTCCTCTGCCGCTGGTAGCGGGAGGGGGGAGCCAAACATTTCAAAGAGCCTGGACTTCGCCTGGAAATCCGAAGCAGGGGGCGGGCGGGCGGGCGGGCCGGTGGAGGGGGTGGGGGGCGGGCAACGTGGCCACTGGAGGAAGTTTCTTAAAGTTGTCCATTTCTCCAGGAGCTGGAGCTGAGGCTGCTGCTCCGCTGGAGAGCAGCCGTGGTGGCACAGCCTTTTGGGGGGAGAAGGGGACTGAAAAGGAAGTGCTCAATCTCAGTGAGGGGCGGGGGGCGGCTAACCCTCCCAGCCCGTCCAACCCCTTGTTGCTCTTTGTCTTCTGGGAGACGGAGCTCGGAAGAGACTAGAGGGTCACCCCTTGTGCTCCTTCTCTCGCCTACGCGGCCCTGAGGACTGAGGCCCCCACTGATTCGCCTTGGGAAGAAGCCGCGGGGCGTCGGACCCCACGGGGATTATAAAACGGAAAGAAACGAGGCGGGGAAGCCCGGAGGGGGCACCTCGACTTCCTGACATTATGCAAGGACTACTGTCGTGCACCCTGCTGATCCTGCTGCGGATCCGTGCTGCCGGAGCCCAAGGTAAGAAGAAGGCACGTGGGGTTTGGGGGGACCCAGCCATGGATTTAGCGACCGCTGCAGAATCCGCCCCAGGGCTTTCCCAGACAGGAGTGGGAGAGCCCCTATTTGGGATAAGATCTTTCCGGGGCGCCTGTACTAAGGGGAGAGGAGATAAGTCGAGACTTCACCACCGAGAGGTGGAGAGAAGAACCGCTATCTGAATTGAACTGGATTGGGGAGGGGAAGGCTGAGAGATCGTGAGACTCCCAGATCCCGAATTCTCCCCCCAACCCGTCGTACCGTTGTCCACGGCTGGAGAAGAGCAGAGCTGGGGGCAGAGGGAGAGAGTTTCTGTCTCGAACCTGCTCACAGCCTTCTTAAGCTCTGCTCCCCGGGGGCTGGGAGATCTCCCTCCTCAGAGCTGTGTGTGTCTCGGTCGGACACGGCAGGGAAAACAACCTGTGAACGGCTCTTCGACCTCTCAGTGGCCAGGCTACTGTGGTTGGGAGGGAGGCATAAAAAGGGGGTGCGTCAGTTAGATCCGTCATATCCAGGTCTACCTCTTCCTCCATACTGCGAATGAGATCCTTGTACATAACCCCCCACATACACACACACCTCGTCGTAGGGTATGTTGACCAGATCCAGTTATTCGATCTGAGTATGCACAATGTGTTTGTGTGTGTGTGTGTGTGTGTGTGTTTGTACCCGTGTGTACGTATGTGTGTGTACTGATGATGTATGCAGCCTCAATGTAGTTAGGGATCATTGAGAAACCTTGCCCCAATACCCATCACAAAATCCTACTTTCCTCTAACCTGCCTCCCTTGCACTGTCTCCTGAGTTACATTGGCCTTAATGTATATAGACATCAACTGATCAATCAACAAGTATTTAATAATTACTTTCTATGTACTAGGCATATATTAATTTGGTGGGGGGAGAGGGAGATGAAAAGAAGTTTTGTCCTTGGTGTACCCAGAACAGAGGAAAAATCCTGGCTCTCAGACTACTCCAGTATCTCCCTGTAGAAGTGGGGTGGGTGGGTGGGTGTGTCTGGTTTGGTGGAGGGTGTGTCAATTGGGGATTACACTCACTGTGGCTTCTTTCTTTCCTCCCTAAGTGAAGTTGTATCTTTGAGGTGAATCTAGAAGATCCTGAAGGGCATAAAGAGAAAAGAAAGTAAACAAAGAAACAAAAAAACAGGAACCCTTAGCTCCTTGTGGCTTGACCTTGGGAGAAAGTACTGAGAAGGTTAAGGCCCAGCAGCATGTATTTTACACAAAAGGTAACTACCTCCTTGTATCTGGCAGATCCCCATTATAGCCCTTGTCCCTTCTCCAGGGAAGAAACTGTGAATCCAAAGAAGAGGGAGAGAGGATAGCAAGTTAATGATGTTCTCCAAGGAGATCTGGGAATATAAAAGGGGCAAAGAGATGATTATGGAAACCTCCTTTCTCCCCAGCATTAATTAAGATGAACTCAACTAGAATGAGAAGGGGAGGGGGGAACTGAACATTTGCTCCCACTCAAGAGACCTTAATTACAATCTTTAAAAACAAAATAAAGACAAAACCAGCTCTTTGCCAAGACCAAGTTGAGTGACCTGGATGATAGAGGGCAATTGCTAGAAGGTGGAGATAGGGAGAAAGGAATTGGGATTGGGGAGTATGGAGGTCTTAATTTTAATTTAATTTGTCTCCACACTGCTGCTTTCAATGCTGCTACACTAGGCAAGACACTGAAACTAACCTCCCCCCCACCGCCCCCCACAATCACTTTTGTGTGTTTGTTATTTAGTTGTTTCTGATTCTGTTCTGGCATTTCAGATTTTCTTGGCAGAGTTACTGGAGTGGTTTGCAATTTCCTTCTCCAGCTCATTTTACAGAAAAGGAAACTGAAGCAAATAGGGTTAAGTGACTTGGCCAGGGTCTAATAACTAGTAAATGTCAGGGGTGGGATTTGAGCTCAGGAACTTGAGTTTTCCTGATTCCAGGCCTGGCACTCTGTCCATTCTGCTTTTCTGTTAGACTGGGTGTTACAGCGCCCAAGTCTTTAATTGTTAGTGCAGAGACAGACCTTAGATATCATCTAATCTTCATTTAACAGAAAAAAAAAACTCATTTCCAGAGTAGGGGCAGTTACTTGTACAAGATCACATTAGCTAGCTAGTGGCAGAGTTGGAGCTAGCAACCTCATTTCCAGATGGGGAGCTCTATTCTTTGTATCACCATACTGCTTTGTGTTGTTCTGTTGTGTCTGATTCTATGTAACCCTCTGGGGTTTTCTTGAAAAAATACTGGAAGGGGGTGGCTAGGTGGCACAGTGGATAAGAGCGCTGGCTTTGGAGTCAGGAGTACCTGAGTTCAAATCGGGCCTCAGACACTTAATGATTACCTAGCCATGTGGCTTTGGGCAAGCCACTTAACCCCATTGCCCTGAAAAAGAAAAAGAAAAAAAAAAGATACTGGAGTGGTTTGCCACTTCCTTAAATGAGGAAACTGAGGCAAGCAAGGTGAAGTAATTTGCCCAGGGTCATACATCCAATAAATCTGAGGCCTGATTTGAACTCAGAAACATGAATCTTTCTCACTCCACATCCTGCACTGTGCCACCCACTGCCCATACCATACTGCCTAGAACCTATTCATATGATTATCCAATTGTTCTAGACTCCCAAATATAAGATGTGGAATCTTGAGGCTACTAGTTGTCCCATTCCTAGTACTAGATGTGGGTGCTAAACTTCTTTGCAGAATTTAAGACATAATTGTCTTTTATATTCGCTCCCATCCCCATTCCTCTTTCCTTTTTCATAACATCAATAAAAGGCTAATTGGTACCAGCCTAAGTTGTGTTCTGGTCTTTTCATCATGTCCTTTTCTTAAAAGGCCACTGAGGAGCAAAAAGTCAACCATGGCTTCAAAAGATTAGGATCTGACTTGGGACAACAACCTGTGGCTTGGAATTTGCTCAAAGAACCCCCAAGAGTTAAGATCCCCAGGAAAGAGAGTGAATTGAATCCATGGCTAAGTCCCCTCTTTTTAGCTCAAACCATATTACTGAGGTGAGATAACAAGGACACCTCACACCTGCAAACTGAGGACAAGATTGCCCTTCAGATGCCCTCAGTCATGGTAGTTAACAAATAGTCAATATTTAGTATGTGATTATTATGTTCCAAGAATGTATTACAAGCTGGCGATAGAAAGAAAGGCAAAAGAGCATGGATTCTGCTATCAAGGAACTTACAGCATGCAAGGCCACTCTCAAAGTCTTACATCCCTATTCAAGTCTAAGTCTTGGCCTCTTCAAGACTTGCCTATAAATTCTTCTGCTATAGTAAGGCCAAGCAACTGCCACTCTTAATACTTCCTGAAAGAGAGGCTTTCCCTGTCAGAAGAGGTGAAGGTCTGATTGATTCATAATCACTCCTGTTTCCCTTGTTTTCTATCTTTTTGAGTTCCTGACTCCTTGAATCCCCTGCTGTTCCATTTGTGTTCCCTGACTAAGAGTATTTTCCAGTGTCAGAGCATTTGCCGTCCTTCCATTTGTCTTCAGAGTGGCATGTTTCCTTTCCAAGGAAACTGGGGAAATTTTGTTCCATCTCTGGGTTTGGGGTAAAAGGCTTCATGAGATTTTTTTTATTCTTTTACTTTTGTGGTTGATGAATGAAGTCTGAATGGAAGTTACTATGAGATCCTGAGGGAGCAGAACAAGGAAAGAGAAAAGGAGTACCCCCCAACCCTTCTGAAAATCTCCCCCTTGTAGAATTTGTGACACAGAAATGTACCTCCAGGGTTCAGGTACAAGAGGAAAGGGAGAATGTATCCCATTTTGAACATTAAGCTCCCATTTCTTTGTCACCTTACAATTTACAAAACACTACCCTCATGACAACTCCCTAGTGAATTAGGAATTGAAAGGAGGATTATCCCTGTCATCTAGATGAAGAAAGTAAGGCTAAGAAAATTTATGTAGGTGATTTCTGTAGGATAGTGGCTATAGTGCCAGACCTGAAGTTAGAAAGACTTATGATCCTGAGTTCAAGTCTGGCCTCAGATTCATCTTAGTTGTGTCACACTGGGTAAGTCACTTAACCTTGTTTGCCTCAGTTTCCTCATCTGTAAAATGAGCTCAGATATAAATGACAAAACCACTCCAGTAGATCCCAAATAGGATCATGAAGAGTCAGACCCAACTGAAAAACTGAATAACACTGGCTTCCAGGTTATTCTCTCTATCCTCAGTATCTGATGACACAGTGATTCTTTCCACCTTAATCCCTGCTAGAAGGTGTCACTGGTTGGAACCCCAACTCTGATGGTTTCTTGGGGGAGGGGGAGGGCTTGTTGCAGCCTGCTTATCCTGGGCCTTTGGGCACCCTTTGGGATCAGGGCAGTCAGTAAGGGAATTTACTCCTAACAACCCTATTTGGTAAGTAACATTAGTATTACTGACTTCATTAGACAGTGGAGACTCTGATGCCCATTGTATTACCAAAAGCAAATATTGGAATTAGGGCTCAAACCCAGATCTCCAGAAGTCCAGTTCTAGTTCTCCTTCCTTTACTCTAATGTTCAAAAACATCCACTGGCTGGACCAGCTATGAGAGAAGGAATGGATACAGTTAACACCCAGTGACTCAGGGAGGAAGGAAAGGAAGGAAGGAGGGAAACAAGGTAAATGTCTACTATGTGACAAGCTCTTTACAAATACTATTTCATTTGATCCTTACTACAATTCTGGGAAGTAGGTACCACTATTACCACCCCCATTTTTCATTTGAGGAAACTAAGGCAGGAAGAGGTTAAATGACTTACCTAGAGTCACATAATTATTAAGTGTTTGTGGTCAAATTTGAATGCATATCTTCCTAACTACAGGTTTAATGATTACCTACCTAAGACCCTTAACTCCCTAGGAAAGAGGGGCAAGAAGAGTGGGGAGGGAAAAATAAAAGTCAGAAATAGTTTTAGAAAGAGATGCTCCTGGTAATCTCCAAATCAGTAAAATTTAGTGTTGGGAGCTAATCAAAATAAAAATCAAATGACCCTCAAGGGGGAAAAATGAAAATTTAATTATAGGAGGTAGTTAAGCTGCAATTATTAATTACTTATGGCAAAAAATACCATATTGATTAAAGCCTTTTGCTAATTAATGAGGGGCTGTGTGTAAGGCTTGCATCAGGCTCATTTGTCACATGTCTAATACCCCCAAGCAATGTTGGTTAGACTACAGGTTCCCTTTGAAATGCCTCACTTCAGGAGGGATTCTCACCAAACTCTTGGTGGCATAATGGGGAAGGGGAATGGGTTTGGTAGTCATTGATGAGTTAGCCAAAAGTTTGATTGATAAAGGGAGTTACTCTCATTATTCAGGTTACAGGATACTAGTCAGGATGATGTTGTTCAGTCATTTTCAGTAATGTCTGACTCTTCATGACCCTATTGGGGTTTTATTGGCAAACATACTGTAGCAGTTTGCCATTTTTTTTCATTCTTTCCTATGGGGAAACCAAGACAAATGGGGTGAGATGCCTTGTCCAGGGTCACACAGCTAGAAAATATCTGAGGACAGATTTGAACTCAGGGAGATAAGTCTATCTACTCTATCCACTTCAGGAAGATAAGTCTATCCACTTCACCACCCAGCTTCCTTTCAGGATGACATATAATACATCAGAAAATCCTCTGGAGCAGAAGACTCAAGTTCCTAAGGGATTCTTCATGTTATTCTCTACTGAAAAACTGATATGAGAAACCAGGGACCTTGAGCCTAGGCAAGGAAGGATATTGGCTAAATAGTCTGCTGCAGGCTTGCTTTTATGAAAACACTTGGACAATGGAATCATAGGAACATAGGACTTAGAGTCAGAGGAGGGTCTTAAATTCCTCATTTTACCATTGAGGAGACTAAAACCCAGAGAGAGGCATTAACTTTCCCAAGGTCACCTACATAGTCAATGACAGAACCAGGCTTAGATCCCAATTCTTCTGACTACAAATCTGGTGCTCTTTCCATTGCTCCACCCCCGCTCTCTACTCTGTCTCCCAAAATAATGTATTGATCTTTAGGCTGCTATGCTGATGGCATGCCACGGTAAAATGCCTTTGGGGCCCTATGGGTTTTAGGTAGAAGAGGAGAATAAGCAAACCTAGTCTGTGCCACTGGAACAAAGGTAGACATTCTTGAGTCTGCACTTTGACCAAGGAGTTCCACTGATTGGCTGAAACACAGAGCTCTTGTAGCCTCCCCTTCTCCCCCCCCCCCCAGAGGTGGGGTGGTATTGAGTTAGGGGGTGCTTTGAGTATGACTGTGCTCTGTCTGAAGGGAATTTCCATTCCCTGTTCCCCCAGAGCATGTCGCCACAGATGGCTCCAGAGCAGCCTAAATCGGTAGGAATTAGTCATCATAATTTGGGGCCTTGGGATGCCAACAGTAGCTACTTCAGGCTGCAGATCCAACCACTTCATCATGGAAATGAAAAGGAAAACAAGGCCTAAGCCTGGGGCTGGAGCTGAGGCATACTATTCTGTGTTGCCCAGGCCTATACTTTGGGGGTTTCTCTTCCCTTTGGGCTCTATAGAAGGTTTGGAAAGAGGAGATTCTACCTTAGACAAAGTTTCCTGGGCAGTTTTATCAATTTGAAGGGTGAAAGGGAAGGGCTATGAGGGGTACAGAATTAATAACTACTTCAGGATCATGAAAATACCAATGCATAGTTTTACTGGAATGATCCCTTTAAACCAGACTGGCATGGCATTGGTGGATAAAGAGACCCTCCAAAACCAAACACAGCCTTCATTTACTGCACATTCATGATACTGGGTAGCAAAACCAATGAACAAAAATGAACAAGTCTTTGTCCTTAAAAGTCTTATCTTCATTATGTCAGGAATCAGTGGTCATGGAAACACCCTCCTGAAAGCAAATTGCAATCCATCTATAACATAGTAGATAAGTAAAGATCTTCTTAGGGTTCCGAGACTTGCTTATTGTAATTAAATAGTATTTATCATGTTAAATTAATTCCATTATTAATGAATACACTGTTTATTGTTGTTAATGAGTACCAGAAACAGGATTTGAATCTAGATCTTCCTGAATATAAAACTTATGATCTATTATCTATGATGTGCAGTATCATATAAGGGTCTCCTAATTAGTGAAATAATAAGACTTCACATTTCTATACAGCGTTTAGGCTTACAAAGTATTTTTTTCCTCACAACATCTCTAAGGTAGGTAGAACATTTATTATTGTCCCTCTTATACAGTTGGTGAAACTAAGGCTTAGAAAGATTAAGTTTGAATAAATTCCATAGCTAATAAGTGACAGAGCTGGGATTCAGATTTAGGTGTTTTGATGATAAGTTTTTTACTGTTATGCTACTATTATACACACAGGATGCCCCATATATTAGAACAGGGCTCTAAACTCTGTTCATTTTCCATAAGCCTATAACCGTTTCCCAGAAGAGCAATAGAACTGGGATTTGGTGAAGATCCTTTTAAGAATATTCTCCTCATGGCTTTCTGCCATTCCTGCCATTCACCAACTGTATAAGAGGGACAATAATAAATGTTCTACCTACCTTAGAGATGTTGTGAGGAAAAAAATACTTTGTAAGCCTAAACGCTGTATAGAAATGTGAAGTCTTATTATTTCACTAGTTAGGAATGGTAACATGGTAAGAACTGAGTAGATTCCTCACCAGTATCTTTTGTGGGGTCAAGGGGAACATAGACTACTATCTCTCCCTCTCTTCTTTAATGCCTCTCACTATGTTGAGTTAATTCTCATAGCTGTCTCTTGCTTATTACTTTCTGGGACACTCTTGAGAGATCTGGATAAAGAGAGATGGGTCAAGACCAGTATTAACTAGAGTTTTATGCAGGGCTGGGGGTAAATGCAATGGTTCTGAACCTGTGGTATTTCAGATCAGTATCTTATTTTTCTGACCTGTGGATCCTGCCTTAAATTATCTTCTATTCTACTCCGATCTACTCATTCCTTTAGGAATTTGAAGCCCCCCTACTCTTAGCCTATCCTACACATCCTTAAAGCTTTATTGCCATATTGTTTCATTTTGTTTATTTGGATACCTAATCCTTCTTTCTCATTTTTGACTACTATTGGCTTCTAAATAGAACTATTTATTAATTATATAAAATATAAGGATACCAGGGTTCTTAAAAAGTATCTGTCTGGAGACAACACGATGGAGCTAAAGCTTCTAATTCTAAATGAATTACCCTGTAAAATATCTTCTGGGAATAATGTCAAGGTCAAACACCCACTTACTGCCAGAGTCCCATGACCTCTGACATAGTCATATCCAAGAGAATAAGGAAGGTGTTAGGGAGTGTTGTCTCTAATCTTGTTAGACATAGTAATCTCTGCTCAGACCTTTGTATGTTTTACTCAAGACCTCAAGTAAAAGATGGTAAAGCCCAATGCATAAGACTTTTTTCCCCATCAACACATAGATATAAAAGGAAAACCACTCTGCTAGCCAAACTACCCCAATAGATACCTTTGCCATAAGAAGGTCTCATTATCATACACTTCTTTCTTCCAAAAATTCTGCAGAAAGACCTAATAGTATCCCAGAAACTAGGGTCTGTTGCCTCCATTTTGGAGTGGGAAATCTAGAACCTCGTGGAGGACATTAGAAGCAACTACTTCTTTCCTCCCCCCCCTTTTTTTTCTGCTTTCCCTCTGCACTCTCTTCTCTGTTTACTCATAGCTGGATGCATCAGAATAGTTTGATGCTTTGGGGGTCATCTAGTACATTAGTGACTGGCCTGCCACTGATCTAGCAGCATGAATTGCTTTTAGGCAGAACAGGGGGCATGGTAGGGAAGAAGGGAGATTAAAATTTGATGCTGCTTAGGAAGCTATTAGTAGCTCATGGGGTGATGAAAGTTTGATAAAGGAAGGAAATATTATTTGCAATAATGCAGACCATTTAGAAAGGCCAGTTTTATTCTGTCATTCTCTATCTGTGGGGCACAGGTGAGCATGAGGGTAATGCCTTGACCAAGAACCTAATCACATTCCCTTCTAGGCAACAATTATAGCAGTTTTATATGGTATTTTAAGGTTTATTTACATTTGTTGTTGCGGTTGTTCAGTCATTTCAGACATCACTGTCTCCTTGAGACCCCGTTGGAGTTTTCTTGCCAAGATTACAGGAGTGGTTGCCATTTTCTTCTTAGCTCATTTTACAGATGAGGAAATTGAGGCAAATAGAGTGAAGTGACTTGTCCAGTGTCATACAACCAGTAAGTGTCTAAGTCTAGATTTGAACTCAGGAATATGGAGTCTTTCTGACTCTAGGACTGGTGCTCCAACCCCTGAGCCACCTAGCATTTATATTTATCTACATTATCTCATTTGATATCTATAGGAGGTAGGTACTGTAGGCATTAAACTTACTTTCCAGATTAGAATATAGGTTCAGAAAGCAACTGCGGGAAGTCTATAGGTATTTGTCTTCAGAAACCAAGACCAGTATTCTATCTGGGTATTTATGTGACTGGAAAGAAGAACTGGGATTAGGGGAGGGGGAGGAGTCATGCACAGACAGTTTTACCTCTTTTGGGTACAGTTTATTATCATGTTGAGGCACAGCAGGGTCCACAGAACACAATCGTGTCTTGTACCCAGGAACACCATTGAATGTGTAGTGATTACCTCTCAATTTTGAGGGCTTTGGGGGCTGCAGAGTCATTGATTGTCTTATCAAAATTAATATACTCTGCAGGATAATATTCAGAGGTTCCTGCTCAACTTTGAGCCCCCTAAATAAACTCTGCAGATACTTTTTTTTTCATTCTATACACAAGTAGAGTTTGCATAGCATTCAAAGTCTCTTTTGTGTTTGGTGGCATTCCATGGACAGAGAGGATTCCCATTCAACCGTTTTCCTTCTTTCTCTCATTGTTGTCTGTCTACATGTGTTCATTACTGTGACTCCTGGATACTTCTGAGTTTATACGGTGACACGTGATTTGAATTATTACAATATAGGTGTCAGGCAATGGAGCATGCAAGAATTTTTCTGGCATTAAAAATAAGGACATTTCTAAAAAGTCAACATCAAAAGTGTCTTTTATCTACCCCCGCCCCGTGTTTTTTATCCATCAGTAACTGTCTGCCTTGCTGAACCTTGGCCCTGGCTCTGATTGTGGGGTTCTCATAGTAGCACCAAAGCATAGGAACCCACGAATCTGCCCTATAGAGCCATGACAGGCAGTATGCTATTATGGGAAGAGCATAGGATCTAGAGTGAAGAGAATTATGGCTTAAAATTCTTACTTACAAGTCTTATTGAGGTAGTAAGGTGGGGTGGTGAATAGAGTCTTGGAGTCAGGAGGATCTGAATTCAAATCCAACCCTAAATTAGCCATAAAATGACCTGGAGAAGGAAGTGGCAAATCACTCCAGTATCTCTGTCAAGAAAGCCCTTTATGAGATCAAGAAGACTAAGACACAACTCAACAACGACAGCCCCAGTGTGAGGCAGCTAAATGATGCAGTGGATAGAATACTGGGCCTGGAGTTTTTTGAATCAGTTATTGACTTGCTGTGGGACCCTGAGCAAGTCACTTAATTTTTCTCTGCCTCAGTTTCCTCAACTATAAAATGGAGATAATAATAGCATCTTTCTCCTAGGATTGTTATGAGGATCAAATGAAATATTTGTAAAATTGCAGTATGCCTACTACAGAGTAAAAACTTAATTAATTGCTTGCTTCTTTCCTAGGAAAAATCATTTCATTCTCTGGGCCTCAATGTACTCATTGTAAAGTAGGAAAAATAGCTCTTCTTCTTTTATGTCATAGCTCTATTTGGCAGTTAAATGAAGCTTATAGACCCCTTCTTGCAATGGTTTAAATGAATAAAGTAAAATACATAGAATAACAAAGGAAATAAATTTTATTAAAATATAATTATCAAGATATATTTTCTTTAAAATGTTCTCAGACCCCAGGAACCCCTGTTATATAAATTTATTAGGTAGCACAGTGGATAGAGCACTGAGGTCAGGAAAATCTGAGTTCAGATCCAACCTCCAGATATTTACTAGTTACTCTGGGCCAGTCATTAAACCTCTTTCAGGATCAAATCTCCTCTAATACAAAATGGCAGTAATAAGAGCATCTGACTCCAAGGATTGTTGTGGGGATCAAATGAGATAATATTGTAAAATTCATTGAAAACCTCAAAGCTCTGTATAAATGCTATTTAAATGTATGATGGTGATTATAATGTCAGGTTGCTATAAGGAAGTTACAAATATCATTGTTATAAATATTATAGTAATAATAGCTAACAATTATATAATACATTAAGGTTGAGAAAGTGCTTTATGAATATTATGTGGTCAATACAATTATATTGTGAAGTATGTGCTACTATCCTTATTTTACAGATGAGGAAATAAAGACAGGGAAAGATTAAGTGATCAATAGCTAGTTTTGACACTAGATTTGAACACAGGTCTTCCTGAGTTTAAGTCTAGCACTCTACTCACTGAGTCACCTGCTTGCCTACCCTTTATCCTCTCTAGAGATGTGAGGGGGGGAACCTAAGACTGAGGACATGGCAATGGTTTCCCCAAATGTCATTCCTCTGGATTCTCTTTCTACTCCCACCTTGATTTAGGCCTAAGTATTCACTCTTTTCTGAGCTGTTTAGCTAGAGTTGTCAATGGCAGACCTGTGGTCTCTAGTTCTTTGTCCTCCCATACTTGCCTCCCTTAGGGAGCCTTGACTTTTCTCTCACTCCCTCACTCCTGTCTTCACTTTGCCATTGAATTGGTGATTCAGTGAGCCGCACTTCAGTTGGCAAGGGCACAGAGGGTATAGGATTAAAAGGGTCAAACTGGTCTTCTGTACTAATTATGGGGATTAGGATTCTGTGACTGTGCAACAGGGCAAGAGCAAATGTGGAAGGTTTAAGGTGAGTCTTGCACTTGAGAGAAGTGCTAATGGTGAAAGCTGAAGATGGAAGTCAGGGGGACTATGAGGTAACCAAGAATGACAGGAAACCATGCCAGGTTCAGCAAAGGCTAAGATGAAGCAGGCTTATGGTGCCCTTAAAAAGAAGCGACTCCTTGCAAGTCATTGCAGACTCACCTAGATTGTTATGCAGTTTGTTTCTAGTTATGGATTTTGGGAACTAGGTAACATTCAACAGTGAGAAGAGTAGGAGAAGAAGAGCACAGTCTCACTGTGACTATACATAACTCATTCTCTAGGTCTCAGCACCTCCCACTTGCAGAAGGAAGATGTGGGTCTTTTGCCTTTCATGTGGATGATTAGTTGGAGTAAATGGAAGAGGTAAAACAAGAGACAGTGGGGTGACACAGTACTGGTCTGAAGTTAGGAAAGCCCAAGTTCAAATCTGGTCTTAGAAACTTACTAGTTGTGGAACCTTGAGCAAGTCATTTAACCTCTGTCTGCCTCAGTTTCCTCATCTGTAAATGGGGATAATATTAGCAGGGTTTTTGTGAAGATAAAAATATTTTCAAAGCAAATAATAGGCATTAGATAAATACTAGCTATTTTTAATCTTAAGGTGCCTGCTTAGGATCCCTAGCCACAATTGTTATTGAATATAGGAGAAGAGGAGAGAGATAGGGGAAGAGAAGGGGAGTTCAGACAATGCTGTGGACTGCAGGTGGCAGCTATGAATGCATCAATACACCACCTGGGGACCTGAGTTAGATATCTTATTTGTTGGTATCTGTGGTTTCCATTGACTCCTAGGTTTAGCGATAAACAAAGCCATAAGCTATGGACCACAGCCAAAGCTAAACTTGTGTTTATATAGACTGATTTTACTTTGGATGTTCTCAGTAACTGTTTTTGATTTTTGCCCTCACAAAGGATTTCCCTTTGGAATACCTGAATCCAGTTCATGTATAGATCTCACTGAAAGGGGTAGTGGGTCTCGGCTCCCTACACTCATTCAAGCTTATGAAACAATGAATCCAAAAGAAAGCTTTTTCTTTTTTAAACTTGACAAAAATACAAAAGACTCATACCCAAGCCGATAAACAATTGTGACAGTTCTCTTTCCCTTTCCAGTTAGTTCTGTTTCCAAGGGCATAAATTATTCTCTAAATTTGTACTATCACTCTGGATTGAACTGTCCCTGCAAGGCAAAATATTCAGATTTCTTATTAGAGAAATGACTTCTTTTCCAGACCCTGCACAGTCCACCTAACTCACAGTACCATTGAAGAACAGGGTCTAGGTTTATTCTTCCTTATCTTGGCTCTCTCCTTTGTTGCTCATCATCATTTTCTACAATGTCTGAAAACTTAGTCTCAGAACTCTTTCATTGGGTTGAAGAGCTTTGTTCTAGGAAACCTTTTGGTGACCAATAATTCTGCTCCTGAATTTTATTCCCTAAATTGGCATATGACTCTTGTTCTCTCTCTCTCTTTAGCCTCCCTCTTTAAAGGTTAGTCTGAAGATATAGTTTCAGGTGTATGAACTAGCCATAAATCCACCTGTCATCCTTAATTTGATGTCAATAGGGAAAACCAGAACCAGACAAGGAAATCACACCTAACCAAGGAGACATCATTATTTTGAAAACAAAATTTTCACCTTTGAACTCATTTAGTGAGACATCAGTACCAAAACAAAATCATCAAGAGCATTGCTCAGAAGGTAAATTACCTCTCCAAATTACTGATCCTTTTAAGGGAGGGAGTTATAGCATAGCAATAAATTGGCAGGGCAGTAATGAATCATAAAATCTTAGAGTCAGAAGGGACCTTAGTTCAATCTTTCACCTAATGCAATAATGTCTTCAGAAATAATCCTAACATGTTGTCATCCACAATCTACTAAAAATCCTTTTAGTGATGAGATGTTAATTCTTATGAAAGAGAGATCATTCCACCTTTAGAAAGCTTTAAATATCAGGAAGTTCTTTCTTATGTGGCACCACAATCTATCTCCCTATAATTATTCTTAATTAGTCCTAGT
This sequence comes from Macrotis lagotis, assembly GCF_037893015.1. NCBI lineage: Eukaryota > Metazoa > Chordata > Mammalia > Peramelemorphia > Peramelidae > Macrotis > Macrotis lagotis. The sequence continues at coordinate 207,243,456 of NC_133659.1, forward strand.
TCCATCCTCTGGAATCACACAGAAAAAGTCTCATTTGAGGGCATGCTGGTAAATGTTTAACAACCACACTCTCTGAAGGGGGAGGGGTGAGAAGAGGACAGGGTTGCAAGATGAATTTTTAAATTTGATATACATTATTAACATTTTTTCATCCTTCTTAACTCTAGAAATCAACCCAACAGTAAATCAAACCGAGATTTGTAATATTCTCCGCCCACCACACACACACACACACACACACACACACACACACACACACACACCATATTAAGTCTAGACAATCAACAGAATAATAAATGAAGCCCTTTTGCCAATTTCCAAGGGACAAATGTTAACAATGAAAAAAAAATTCATTGGAGGAGAAGGCAATTAAACTTAAGTGACTTGTCCAGGGTCACCCTGATAGTGTCTGAGTCCAGATTTGAACTCAGGAAAATGAGTTTTCCTGACTCCAAAACTCCTTGGACTATAGTGCCACCTAGCTGCCCCACAACAACATATAATTGACATTAAACTTGTGTATTGATTTAAAGGGATATTTAGCATAATGAAAAATTTATTGGATGGAGAGTGAAAGGATCTGAATTCAAGTGTTGGCTCTGCCAATTAATAGCTGGGTGACCTCAAACAAGTTATTTCTTTTCTCTGAGTTTCAGACTTCCTCTGCAAAATGAAGAATGACTACCTGATAAGTCTACTGTAAGCAGCTGGGTGGCACAATGGATAGAGCAGCAGTTCTGGAGTCAAAAAGACTCATTTTTCTTAAGTCACTTCACCTTATTCACCTTAGTTTCCTTATCTGTAAAATGAGCTGGAAAAGGAAATGGTAAACCTCTACAATATCTTTGACAAGAAGACCCCTGTGTGACCTTTGATAAGAAGATCCCAAATGGGGTTATGAAAAGTTGCATGTCACTGAAAAACAACTGAACAAAAGTCTACTGTTAAAAATAGATTATTAACATCAACCTTAACACACTATTAAAATGTGAGGAAGCATTGATTTGACTTCCCCTGCAACTCCTCTATTCCCCTTGATGCTATGAGATTTAAATCTTCTTTTAGCTATTTACTAGATATATGACCTTAGAAAAGTTATTTCCCTGCTCTAGAGCTTATATTCCTCTTCTATAAAAGGAAGAAATTGGACTGTATTTAATTCAATGAGCCTTTATTAAGCACCTAATATGTACCAGATACTGTAATGGATACTGAGGACACAAAAAGAGTCAAAAGCTATTCATTGCCCTCAAGGAGCTTACAATCTAATAGGGAGACTACCTGCACCAAAACAAATTACATGCAGAATAAATAGGAAATAATTAACAGAGGGAAGGCACTGGAATTAAGAGGTATAAGAGAAGGCTTCCTGTAGCAGATGGAACTTTTCCTAGGATGTAAAGGAAGCTAGGAAGGTCCATAGTCCCAGTGGAGAAAGAACATTTCAAGGATGGGGGACAGTTAGAGAAAATGCAGTCTGAAAATGGAGAGGTTCATGGATGGTTATGAGATCAATGTCACTGGATTTCATGAGTATGTGCGAAGAACAAAGGTTCTTAGCTTCTTAAAAAAATTCTGTGAACTCTATTATTTATTTTTAGTATCTTGATAACTATATCAGTATGTAGTAGTTGATTTCCTTCGTGTTTTATTTTATACATTTAAAAACCTCATCTTGAGAAGGGGTTCATAGGCTTCCCCATATAATTGGAGGAGCATTCATGGTGCAATTAAGAAGAAAACAATTAAAAACTCCTAGACTAAATGATCTCCAGCTTAATATCTTATGTTATTATTACATTGAACTGTACCAACTGAAATCGATTCTAGAATTTCAGGGTCCTATATAGTCACTCTTCTTATCTTTTCTCTGCTCACATGATTATTTTTTCAGAGTCATCACTGAAGAGTTTTAAACACAGAGATAGGAGGAGGCTCAATCTCTTAAAAGATAGTATACAGAGCAGCTAGGTAGCATAGTGAATAGAACACTGGCCTGTAGTCAGGTGGAGTCAGTAGGACCTGAGTTCAAATTTGGCTTCAGACACTTAAAATTTACCTAGCTGTCACTTTTAACTCCATTGCCTTAAATAGGTAAAACTAAAAAAAGAGGGGCAGCTAGGTGGCACAGTGGATAAAGCACTGGCCCTGGAGTCAGGAGTACCTGGGTTCAAATCCAGTCTAAGACACTTAATAATTACCTAGCTGTGTGGCCTTGGGCAAGCCACTTAACCCCATTGCCTAGCAAAAACCTAAAAAAAAAAAAAAAACTAAACTAAAAAAAAAAGAAATAGTACACAGAATTTAGAGACTTAATGCTATATCATCCCTAAAGTCTCCTGTTCTTTGCCCTTTGGCCATCCTAGGTAGCTTAGCTCAAAGGGCATAAATCAGGAGGCATTCTTAACCTTCTCAAAGGCATGAACCCCTTGGGCAGATTGGTAAAACCCTATGGACCCCTTCTCAGACAAATATTTTTAAATTCACACATAAAATATTTCAAAGAAATTATTCTGAAATTTAGTTTTAAAATATTTTTTAAAGAATAAGTTAAAAAAAAAGTTCATAAGTGCCCAGGTTAGGAACACTTCCTCTAAGAGCTTATTCTCTCAGCCTCAGATCTGGAGTCCACTTCCTCTTGTCCTAGTCGCTAAGGTGAGGTGATCATCAGTAGGGCCTGGACCTAGGAAGTTCCTCATTAGCTCGCCTCTAAACTCATTATCAAGTTACACATCACTGGGTGAAAAATAGTCGTCACTGGGACAGTAATAAATATGCCGCTGTCAGTGTTGATATGATTGAACTAATGAAGAGAAATCAACCACAGCTAAGGAAACTGCTCTCAGCTACAAAGTAAGCTGTCGGGAGTACTTGCGTGCGCACGCACACACACACACACACACACACACACACACACACATCCCTCCCCATTTTCTACTAGGAAAATTGGGTGTTAGAAACTGATTGTGTTTGCATTTGGTCTTTTCTTCTGAGTTTCTTCAGAGAAAGAACCAGAAGGTGTTTAGAAGGGAGGTCACAACCTGTAGGGTGAGAAGGAAGAATTTGAGTGGAGGAAGATGTTGGCCCCAGCCTGGTCCCAAAGCCATTTGAACAGACAGTGGTACTTTTGATGTTTTGGTGCTTTAAAAAGTGCTTCAGAGAAAGTCACATTCCAGCCTGGCTTTGCTGGAGAGTGTGGGAATAAACACAAGGCCTATTATCTGGACCCCCCCTCCATTCCCACCCCCAAATATGACTTCAAGGTCTAGAATGTGAGATCTTATTGTATATCAAGCAACTTAGAATGTCTCTTTCATCTCCGGAAGTGTTTTCAAGAGCTCTCATTTCTTTGGGAGTTTGTGTTTTAAGGTTATCTACTGACACATTTAGAGGCTCTGAAGGAGATGGTATAATAATTTTTTTTATTGCTATATCCCTTTCTAGTCACAAAGAACCTTTGCTTATAATATATGTAATCTCATTTAAACATTATTACACATTAACTCTATGTAGTAGGGCATGCCAATATAATTCCCATGGAAGAAATAAGTAATTATAAAGCACCTATTATATGGTAGGCAACTAGGTGGCAAAGTTTACAGAATGCCAGCCTGGAGTGAGGAGGATCTGAGTTCAAATGTAGCCTCAGATATTTACTAGTTGTATGACCCTGGGCAAGTCACTTCATTGTTTTGCCTCAGATTCCTCCTCTGTAAAATGAACTGGAGAAGGAAATGGGAAACCATTCTAATATCTTTGCTAAGAAATAAGAAACCCCAAATAAGATAACAAAGAGTGAGACACAACTAAGAGAGAAAAGAAAAATGTGCCAGCCACTGTGCTAATTGCTTTGTAAATATTATCTCATTTAATCTTCTCAACAACCCTGGAAGGGACTATTTTATTTCCCTTTTACAGGTGGGAAAGCTGAGGTACCTATAGAGGTTGTGAATTGTTCAGAGTTCCACAGCTATTAAATATCTTGAACTCAGGTCTTCTTGACTCCAAACCTAGCCCTCTATCCACTCTATTCATCTAGCTGCCTCCTTTGACAGATGAAGAAATTATTGTGTAGTAAATAGCAAAGCCAGATCTACTGATTTTCAATTAAGTCTACAGCCTCTGAACAGGGCTACTTTTTTATGACCTTTAATGGTAACCTATGAGGGATAGTGTTGGGAAGTCACACTCCTGGAAGCCAAATCTTTGTTGTTAAGGTTTGCAAAGTGCTTTACTAAAATTATTTCTGTTGATCCTCACAAAAATCCTGGGAGGGAGGTGCTATTTATTATTGCCCCATTTTATAGGTGAGAAAACTGAGACTGAGGTTTACATGACTTGCTCGATTTACATAACTTGTGAAACTGTGAAACAGGATTTGTTCTTGAGTCTTCTTAAGTCCAAGTCCAATACATTAGGCTCCTTTCCACCCAACTTCCTTAGAATAGGAGAAATAAGAAGTTAAAGCTGAAAGTGGAAGGAGCTTGATATTTGTAATCAAAGATTACTGTTGTTCAGTACTGTCTGATTCTCCCTGAACCTACTTGGAATTTTCTTAGCAGAGATATTGGAGTGGTTTGTCATTTTCTTTTCCAGTTCATTTTACAAAGGAGGAATCTGAGATAAACAGGGTAAAGTGACTTGCTCAGGGTCACACAGCTAGTATATGTTTGAGATCAAATTTGAACTCAGGTCCTCCTTGTCTCCAGGTCTGATGCTTTATCCACTGCATCACTCAGCTGCCCCTTAGATGACAATATTAAGCTTCAGAGAAGCAAAGTGATTTATCTATGATCATTCAGCTAGTGTCAGAGATAGCATTTGAACCCATCATCTTTGTGACAAACCTAGCACTCTTTCTACTATATATTATATTATATTATATTATATTATATTATATTATATTATATTATATTATATTATATTATATTATATTATATTATATGTTATCAGGCAGCTTCTTCTTCTTATTCCTCCCTCTTCTCTTCTTTTTTCTCCCCTGGACAGATACCTAGCTGCACACACCATTCTGCTCTTATAAAATGTAGCTTCTGCCCTTGGGGACCTGCAAAAGAGACACTTTGCCGAAAATCAGTTTTTCTCAGATACTGAGACCCAAAAAGAGTTAAAAAAAACAGAAACATGAATGATGGCAAAACTTTTCTATTCAATGCATTTGAAGATTGACTACATTTTAGGGTGGTGAACCAAAGAAAAACAGCACATAGAAGTCTCATGATTCTACAAGCTGGAGCCAGTGGAGATCATCATTCAATTCAATATACACTAGATTAAGTGGTATACATGTTTCTGGCACTGGGACATTTGTAGGCTGAAGGTAGGTTGAGGCAGAGGGATGTACAACAATAAATAAGATATAGCCTCGATCCTTAAACAGCTTTTGACCTGGACAGAGAGAGAAGACATGAAGTGAGAAAAGATACTGGACTGAGAATTTTGAATCCTGAGTTCTGTTTTCAGCTCTGTTATCCACCAGAGGCAGGTGACATTAGGAAATTTCATTTCCTATCTCTGACTATCTTCATCTATAAAATAAGGGAATTGGGATTGAGAATTGAGAGAGAGAGAGACAAGAAGAAGAAGGAGGAGGAGGAGGAGGAGGAGGGAGGGAGGGAGGGAAAAAGGAAAGAAGGGAGGAAGGTAGGAGAAAAAAGAGACAGAATTTATAATGCTTCTAGATGTCTCTCCGAAGATGTCAAGGAGAGGCAGGGAGAAGCTAGGTGGCATAGTGAATAGAATAGGATGCCAGTCATGGAGTTAGGAAGGCCTGAATTCAAATTTGGCCTCAAGACACTAACTGTGTGACCCTGGGTAAATCACTTAATCCAGTTTGCCTCTGTTTCCTCATCTGTAAAATGAGTTGGATGAGGAAATGACAAACGGCTTCAGTATCTTTGCCAAGAAAACCCCAAGTTGGGTCATGAAGAGCCAGACAGAACTGATCAAAAAAGAAAAAAAAAGGTACCTACTTCTTTTAATCTCTCCAATTGTTAGTTCTCCTTTCCCAAACTCTGAAATTACTGTGTTTACTTCAGATATGTATTTAAGTACACGTTCCTTTGATATGTATTTGAGTACATATTGGTGCCCCGTCTTCAGCAGTAGTTTGTCCTATTTTTCTCAAAGAAGCCCATGACATCAGTGAGCAAGTGAATTGAATTTAAGAGAGGGGGAACTTTGAAAAATTACTAGCCTCATTTTCTCCTCCAGAGCCATTGGGGTCCAGTGGCCAGATATGAATCGGAAAGACTAGAGACTGGATGCATCCCACTGGATGCAGTGGGAGAGGATGACCTTTTTAAGTTATGGTTTTTAACAGGTCTCAGTTTGATTGAGGCAATTCTCATTCAGTGATTAAAGCAAGTAAGAAATGAGGCAAAGAATTTCTTCTTTAATCAAAAAAAAAAAAATCAATCCAGGAGGGAAAAACTTTGGGTTTCTGGCCAAAACAGAAACAATTTCTATTTATATTCACTCTGGGCCAATAGGGTCCAAACAATAACCTGGGACCTATCATTGGTCAATCAAAGAGAGCCAGAATGGGGTTGACAAACCCCAAGATATCTTGCCAGGTTTCATGGATCAAAATTTACATTCTTTTGGGGTAGAGCTCAGAAGGAAGGGAAAGGATAAAAGGAAGAAAAGAAAGAAAAGGAAAGAAGGAAGAGAGAAAGAAAGAAGGAAGGAAGGAAGGAAGGAAAGGGAAAAAATGAAAGAAGTTAAATTGTTCCACTGGTCAGGGGTAGGGCAGCTGTTAATACTCACAAAGATAGTTGTTTCTCCTTCCTTCTAAAAGAGGACGATGATATCAGGAAGGTAATATAAGTGCTTTGAAAGCAAATGTTCCCATTTTTATCTGTGTATTGCCAGCACCTATCTGTGTCTGACACACAATAGGTATTTAATAAAAGTTTGTTGAATTGGATTGAATTAACTTTGAGATAGAAAGTCAGCGAAGGCCTCAGGATAGTTGGGACTTCAAGACCAGAGTAGGGGAGGGAGGAGGTTAGTGGGGTCTATGGGATGATGGATGCACAGCCACATGAAAGATTCCTCTGTTTCACAACAGGAAGGCCAATGACACTGACAAATGAGGAGGCAGCTCCTTGGGTTTAGGTTTTCAAGGACCAGTCAGAGGAGTGTGTTTTGAAGCTGGACCTTTTACTTCTCCTTATTTCTGTTTCCTCATGTCCTCAGGATCTCTTTGGGAAAAGTATGGGGCATGCACATGCCTTTGTTGGTAGGGAACTCTGGAACCTTCTGTCAGATATCTTAATTCAGTCTTTGGTCTTGGCTTTGTGAGCTGGCAGAGCAGGCACTGCCTCTTCCTCGTAATCACTGGAAGTCTTCTTCTCAGCATTCTGTACTTTCCTCTATCCTCTCCTCCTTCACCCAGCCCCAGAGATGCAAAAAGCTCTCAGGCTTTGGAACTAATTAGTTCTTTTTGCTAATTATCTACCTCCTTTCTAGGTTTGGATCAGGAATTCAGAGTCAATGAAGATGGGGGAGAGGGGGGTCCAAGGAGAGAGAGAGAGTTAGTTGGGCCTGTTGTGTGTGTGTGTGTGTGTGTGTGTGTGTGTGTGTGTGTGTGTGTGTGTGTGTGTTTTCTATTGTTACAGTACATTCCCATTCTCACCCTGCACCTTTTATCCAATCCTTTCAGAAACAGGAAACCTGTAGTCCAATTTCCAATGATCCAAGTTTTGGACCTTGAAGGCAGGCAAAGAGGAAAGAACAGCTACTCCTACTATGAACATCCCATAATCTACTTAGAATGGAGGGAATTCCAACTCCCCCCATAACCTGGCTTCTCATCTCACAGACAGTAACAAGGCTATAAACTCTGTATTCCTTTCAAGTTATGCCTAGGACTCATGTGTTCAATAGCTGTTAATCAGTGTTCATAGTGGGGAGAAAATCAAGCCTGTCTAGACCTAGGTGGTTTAGCGATTACTGGGATTCAGACTTCCCCTACAACTTTATCTACTATTAATTCAGAGGGCAGAGGTGAGTGGATCAATCTGTCATTGATAAAGCTGACATTTATATAAAATTTATGTAAAATTATCACATTTGTTCCTCACAACAACCCTGGGAAGTAAGTTGCTATTATTTTTATTTTACAAATAAGGAAACTGAGGCAGTTTCAGATTAAGTGACTTGCCCAAGGTCACAAAGTTAGTAAATATCTGAGATCAGATTTGAAGTCGAGTCTTCTAGGTTTTTACAGTAACTTCTGTGGGGAGGGAGCTTCACCAAAATATACCCTGAGGTGGGAATTATAGAGGATGTACTGATCCCATGATTTTTAAAGTTTGTTATTTAGTTGTGTATGCTCTTCATGAGCCCATTTGGGATTTTCTTAGCAAAGATACTGGGGTGATTTGCCATTTCCTTTTCTAGCTCATTTTACCAAAGGGGATACTGAGGCAAACCGTGACATAGCTAGTAAGTGTCTGAAAGCCAGATTTAAACTCAGGAAGATATGAGCCTGGTTACCTAGCTGAGGTTACCTCCAAGGTAAAACAAGCCAATTTTTGTGCTGATGTTCTTAGGATGCATAGCCCAATCGCCCCAACCCCCACCCCAAACTATTCCTCTCTTTCTCAATGCCCCATAACTTTTGTTGAGTCTGAATGGATTAGCCCCACCCCCCCAAAAAAAAAGGCAGCAAAGGTTTGGGTTCAACTAATCATAGCAACACTTCACTTTTACAAAGCATAGTCCTTCCAACAGCTCAGTGAAGTAGTATTGCTCCATTTCATATAGATAAAGAAAGCCCAAAGAACCGATTTGATTTTAAAATATTTACAAAGTTAATGAATGCTAAAGCTAAGTAGGACTTCGTATTAAGTGCTTTTTCAAATACTCTACAACTAATATCCTGGTTGGGCTTAGGGGAGACTCTTTGCCCAATTCCTCCCTTTACCTACCATGATTAACTCAGAGTCATATTTTCTTTGGAAGTAAATGGTGGGACAACCTCTATACAGCAAACTGGGCTCATTCCCAAAAAACTAGTCCTCCCAAAAAACTAGCTCCCTCCCTACCTAGAAAATAGCAAAGTGGGCAGATTCTTTTCTGGTCTCCTGGCCATATACTCCACAACTCCTTGGGAGATACCCAGGCCTCAGAGTTGGATTATGGATCTTTTCAGAAGTCTCCCCTCCCCCTTCTACTTCATCTTTTTCCCTTCCATTTGGAAGAATGAGGGGTTGTCTCCTCCAGCATATTTTTGTGGCTCTCCTATTCACAGGCCCAGTGGCAGGCTCTATGGGGAGCAATGCTTCACATTCCTTCTCTACTTAGCCTGATGCAGACCACCTGTCTCCCTGGAGGGAAGAAGAGAAGGGAGGGGTAAATGGGGAGCAGGGGAATGTCGGACTGGCTACTTGGGGCTTAGGGTAAGTAACCAGATCCTAGAAGATGGGGGAAGAAGGGAACAGGATAGCAACTTTGACAGGGGGAGGATGGGACTCCTCTGCTGGGAACCATCTGCCCAGACAATTGCTTTTATAGTTGATTCCCTTTGAAGGGACTAAGCCTGCACCTTCACTCTTGCATGATGCAGCCTAACACATCTCTATTCAGATGAATGGAGAAGTTTTTGTTGTTTTTAAAAATCAATTCCTGTGGAAAAGATTCCATAACCTCTCTCAATGACCCATCCCAATACTTCACTTTCAGTTACAGTAAGAAATTTCTTCATATCTCATTTAAGTCTTTGATATTCCAGATTTAACTACCCCTTCCCTCTGATTTTGGTCTTAATTGAGGGTACTGCCTGGTACATAGTAGGTGTTTAAAAATGTTTATTGACTGGTTAAACTGTTATCTCTTTTTAAAAATAGATTTTTGTTGATATCTTTTGGGTTTTTGTCACCTATGAAATGCCTATTTTATAGCAAATAATTTTTTAAAAACAAAGAAAAAGAGGAAAAAATTATCAAAACTAATTAATCCATCAAAAATGGGGATTATTTTGCAATGTTCCACACCCATGGACCCTTCCCACTTTTGCAATGCAGTGGAAACAGGTATCTTCTGATACCATTTCTTTGGGGCTAAGCATGTTCTTTTAAAATTCACAATGATCCATTTTGATAGTTTTGTAGTCCTTGGAATCATCAGATATATTGTTTTTCTGACTCTGCTTTCTTTACTTTGAATCAGTTCCTGTGAAGTCTTCCATTGTTTCTCTGAATTCATTATGCTAATCATTATGTTCAATTATATTCTTATACCACAATTTATTTAGCTATCCTCTTTTTTTTTCAATAACATGGATTCTTTCCCTAACTTCCCAATAGAGGCCACACAATCCTAGTCATCTGTCAAGTGAAAAAATGCTGGCCTGGGAATTAGAAGACTTGGTTTCTAGTGCTGCTCTATCACTCATTTGTTGTATGAGCCTAGTAAAGCAAAGAAAAGGGTTGAGCTAGGTCACCCCTAAGGTTCATTTCAAGTGTTAACATTCTGTGATTCTGGATCAGTTCACTGTAGGGAATTGCTACTTTTTAAGAGAGCCATGGAAGTAAGATGGGAGTCCCTTTTCCAGGCCTGGAAGTGAGGGAACTAAGAGGAGGAAAATGAATTGTTTCTGAATATTCCCTCTGGAGCTCCCTTTTCTGTGAATGAGGGAGGTGAGGTAAAGGAGGGAGGACCAGCATTTATCTATACCAGGCACTACTCTATGCCTTTTACAAATTTTTTTTTTCATTTCATCTTCTAGAAGGTAGGTGTTATTATGATCTCCATTTTACAATTGGGGAAACTAAAAATGAATAAAGATTAAGTGGTTTGCCCAGGGTTACACAACTAATAGTTGTCTAAGGCTGTATTTGAATTCAGATCTTCTGGCCCCCAGGCCCAGAATGTCCACTGCATTCACTACCTAGATGCTTAGAATGTCAAATGCAAAAGAAATAGAGATCTAGAATGAGAGGTCAACATGGCATTGTGCAGCTACTCCACCACCTTTCTTCACAAAGAACACTCTCTTTTCTTCCCTGATAATGGGTGAATAATGTCTGTTAAGCATCCCACCAGCAGATCTCACATTCTAGTTTCACGATAACACCTTACAGAAGAAACTCTATAAAGCCAGGTCCTGTCTTCTAAAAATTTCCCTAAAATCAGCCTATCATTGTGCCATCCCAAGGGTTGGTTTTCTGTATTTCTCCTGCAGGCGAACTGTCCTGAAAAACAAAATTGGGCAGAAGAATATCTTTGGTTCACCATACCCCACTCCCTGCCTCTGGAAACAACCCAATTCAGAGCACCTGTTTTATTGACATTGGCATGATTTTTGCATAAGAAAAACAGCACATGCCCAGTAGGGGGTTGTGAGAGACAGGATTTAGGGAATCAGATCTGCATTTGTATCCCATCCCTCCTTTACTCTTACTCCTTTGCTCCCATTTTTCCTTTGTATGGGAATTGGTCTAGAGCAGAGATGTCAAAAAATTGGCTTCATACCAGCCACGACACTCTAGAGTGTTGGCCTGAACCAGATTAAACTATAATTGGGAAATATTTAATAAGATAAATAAAAGTACAATAAAACATAGGTCACATTACATTTTCAGACTAAGTCAATATGCTGCCCACAGGGATCCTTATGTCTGGATTAATGGCCTGAGTTTGATGCCACTGACAGGGATTCTTAACCACTTTTGTTTCATGGATCCTTTTGTCAGACTGATGAATACTATGAACCTTTTGTTAAAATAATGATTTTAAATGCATAAAATAAAACACATACAAAGGAAACTCATAGTATTGGAATACAGTTATTGAAATGTATTTTTTTAAGTTCTTGGACTAAAATTGCTTGCTTGCTTGATTGTTTATTAAGTGTATACTATATGCAAACTTGGAGCTAGATACTGGGGATTTAAATGTAAGGCAGTAAGATAGTCCTTACCCTCAATGAAGCTGTGCTCTAATAAGAGAAAGACAAATATTAAAGGGAAACTGGAAAAGGGGAGGGTAGGAAGGAAACTTGGATAAGGGAGGGGGAGGTAAAGAAGTCAGGAGAGTGAGTTAATTAAGGTATGAGTAAAATGAAGTATGGCTGAGGACCATCATGAAATGGTGGTCTAGGCAAAAGAAATCACTCTGAGGGTGGGGAACTCAGGGTAGAAGTTTCTATACCTTGGGAAGTTTAGGTAAGAGGAAGAAGAAAAGAAGTAGGAAATCTCTAGCAAGTGAATTGAGTTGTCAGGTGGAGTGAGATTAAGTATGTCTGGGGCCCTTCCTGAAATGGAATCTTCCAGCTCTGAGTCCATGATTCCTAAGGTCCTTTTCAGCTCCAAGACAACAGTTTTCTCTAGCCTTTAATATTGTATTCCTAAACAACTGGAGAAGAGTCAGTTCAAAGCCACCAACCATCTTAGATTTGCAGAGTGGGGATTTGATTTGAGTCTGAAACTTCCTGTAACAGATTGAACCTGAGGGAATGGCTTTTGGATGATGGAGATAGTCCAAGGCAGCAAAAAACTAGGAGGACAAATGTAGAAAAGGGAGAGGGAGAGAAGAAGGCTAAACTATGTGAAGATAAGGTATTTCCCTAAAAATACCTTGCTGAACTGAGTCCCACCTGCTGGCAGAGAAGAGCTGGGAGAAGAACTGGGATTGACCAGAAGGTCCCCATTTGGTCACTGGCCATTGGGAGCAAAGGTATCTTCTTCCCACTCTTCTCCCATTCTTTTTCCTTTCTCTTTCCTAAGCTCATGGGTGGGTGGATATGATCAGTGTTGACAAGCCTCTAACTGAACCTTATGCTTCTGTTGATAGGAACCTGTAGAGGATTAGGGGACATTGTTCTGAGGGCTAACATTGGTGGGGCTACATCTGAGGGTTTCCATTCAGTTGGCCCAACTCTGGGAGAAACCTCCAGCTCCTCTCCACTTCCTTTCTTGACTGTCATAATTCACCTCATGCTATTCTTCATAGACTGCTTTCCAGCCATCTCCCACTTCCATACCTTTGCATTGGCTATCTGTCCCCCAGTTCTGAATGCTTTTCTTTTTATCATCTCTGCATCTTAGAATCCTTTGCTTTCTTCAAGGTTTATGCAACCTTTCCTAATCCTCTTCCCCTACCCTGGTTTCTAGTCCTTCCTCCACTAGATGATATACAATCATTTTTTTCCTTAATTCATTTTTTCCAACTATATGTAAAGATAGTTTTCATCATTTATTTTTGTAATGTTTTCTCCTTCCCACCTTTTTCTGCCCTTGACCTAAGATAGTAAATAATCTGACATGGGTAATACATGCACAATCATGTTATATATATTTACTTTTTACCTTATATAAGAGAAGAAAAAAGGAAGGGAGGAAGGACTTACCAGGTATATATTACATGCCAAACCCCATGCTAAGTAATTTACAATTATTATCTCATTTGATTCTCACAATAACTCTGGAAGGTACATATTACATACTATACAGTATCAGATCTCTCAGGGATATCCCAGACCTTTTCAGGGTCATTCATTCCTGATGAATGAGGATCAGTTCCAGAACTTATTGTCTGGGAACAGGTGAGGAATTGTCAGAGGGCGTAGAAGGCCCAATGCTTTGGTTTCTTAGTCCTTCTCAGTTTCTGGTAAAGATGTTCATAGGTAGTACTTGCCAAATCCCAGCATTTTTCTCTTTTCCATTTCCAACAGCTTCCTTGAGAAGCAGTTAAAAGCTTGATTCTAGAAAAAAACAATATGAAACACTGTTTCACTGGGGATACCAGATCCATTTTTGCTGTCCTGTCCTGGCCCTCTCTGCTAGCCCAGTTCTGCACACACACATGCGCACACACACACACACACACACACACACACACACACACACACCGTACTTAATAATTTCTTGTTTAATAAATTATTTAATAATGTATCAAATCCAAAGGAAAAAAATCCTATTCCCTTTAAACATCTCGCAGCTGGTTCTGTAACCCACCTAGTTGGCATGTGCTTTCTCTTGGGCATCCCAAGAAGTTGAGAGCCTATTTTTAGAGTCCTAATTTGTTCTGTTTTTAAGTACGTGTTGAGGGTGGGGGTATGTCGTAAATACAACAACAACCCACAGACTGGAGGGAATAGGAGGGGAGGAGAAGACTGTTAGAACAGCCATTTCTACCCCAAGTCAGAGGGCTTTAAAGTATAGAGGGGGCTAATTAAGAGCAACAGTCCTGACTGTCAGAACTGTCACTTGCTGGGTAATGAATAGGTTTTATTTAGCAAATCACCATTTTGTTTACCCACAGGTGGGCAAACCTGCTTCTTGGTTCAGATCTCTCCCGCTTGGTTCTGATTAAATTAATGTCTACTTCGGCAGATTTCCCTTGGTCTTCCTTCTTGGACCAGCTCCCTTGGGCCATCGGTCTGTTCATTCTAATTCTAGGTTTCTTGGGCCATGTGACAGCTGAGTGTGGGAGAATTAAGGGTCAGAAAAATAAGACACATTAGAAATAAACCTCCCTGGTGAAATTTTCATTTTTTTAGCCATTTCAGACCTTAGTGCTTTAAGTAGAAGACTACTTGTTAGATGGAAGCATTTGTCCACACCCTACCGCTTGTCAATCACTATCACATTGGGCAGGTTATCTAACCTCTTTGGACCTCAGTTCTCTCATCTGTGAAATGATGAACTAGTTTCCTAAGGTCCCTTTGGGACTCATAGAAGTGGGCTTAGTAAATAGACCAGCCTGGAGACAGGGAAACAGGAGGTGCCTTCTGGAGGTCCTATGATCTGGTCCCTAAGCTCTTGAGGGCACACAGAGAATTCTTTAGTTAATGGCCATAAAGAGCTTCGAAAATAACTAAATGTTAAGTGGCCATGGGGCTGGGGTTCAGTAATTATTTATGATTTCAGATGAGCTGGTTAATTCACCAGGAATGAGCTGGCCATGGGAGTAAATCATTTAATAGAATGTAAATAGTAAAGACTCACCCTACTCTCCCAACCTTTCCCTGCCCTCTGGGGCCCTGGGCTGTGTAATTTGGACAAGTAAAATTCCCTGGACGATGGTATATTCCTGGTTTTGATTTTAATAAGGTCTTCGTAGCTTTCTCTTTTCTGTACCATTAAGAGCCTTTACTGACAATAGTCCATATTGAGTCACAAGCCATATTGAATCAAAAGCTTTGGGAGGAGACTGAGCCTTAGAGGTCATTAGATCCAGCCCTCTGCCTCAGGACAAGATGTTCTATCAAGTGCTTGGGAAAGAAAACCTTGGGTTGCAGATGCCTGCTTCTCACAATGCTTAGAAATGTGGTTTGTCCTACTAGCTTTTCCCCCACCATCCCTTTCTCTCACCCCTCATTCTCTATCACATCTTCCCATCTGCCATCCCTAATCTCCCCTGAGCAGGAAATAAGCTGTCTGCCCCACCCAGCCTCACAACTGTGCTCAGTTGATGTGCACACATTCATTCATGCCATTCAACAAATGCTTAGTGAGTGCTAGCTATATGTGTGTGTGTGTGTGTGTGTGTGTGTGTGTGTGTGTGTGTGTGTGTGTATATATATATATATACATATATATATGTATATGTATGTATGAGAGAGAGAGAGAGAGAGAGAGAGAGAGCGCTGTGACTACAGGCTTGGATTCCTGGCCATCCATCTTCTGACTCTGGAGTCAGAAACCTTTTCTCAGAATTTACATCTCCCCATTCTTTCCCACCTCCACCCTCACTCCCTGCTCCTCATTCTCAGCTGTTCTGGACCTCACAACTCTCCTCTCCCACCTCTTCTACCCACCATTTCCAACGTGTCACTGTCTTTTCTTATCCCCAAGGTCACATTAAGAATCTTACTGCTCCCTTCAATTCAAAGTCTGAATTGAGAAGTGGAATGAAAATTTCCCATCTGAAATCTAAATTACTAACTACCCTTCTTTCTCCTGAAATAAATTCTTTCTCCCCTATAGGATCTAGGGGGAACAGAGATAAAATTTTAAAACTCAACAACAAAAACTCTCTCAGCAAACTCATCTCCCCCCAAATCTCCCTCTTTTAAGACTCTTCCCCTTGTCTACTCACTCCATTCACTATCACTGAGGCCCAATGTCTTTATCCACTCTACTCCATGTCCTTATGGTAGAAAAACAAGGTAAGATGGACAGTGAAACAAAGAAGATAGGACTTTGATGGAAGGGTAAAAACATGCTACAAGGGGTGGGGAGAGAGACCCGTGCAATGGCTCAGATTTCAGTAGCTCAAATGGCTGGAAACAGCTGACAGCCATTGAAAATGGATAAAGCAGGATTAGGACATCCCTTCCAAAGAGAGAATGATCTGAGGAGCTTAATACCATTTCCTGTCCCTATAGTAGCATGGCTAATTCTGCAGGCTCCCACCTCTCTGTTTAGGGGCTGGGACCAGGACTATTGAGAAAGGGGAGCTAGAGAAAGAAAAATAGAGATGACAGACAGCACACATACACAAAGAGAGAAGACAGACACACAGAGAGAGAGAGAGAGAGAGAGAGAGAGACACACACACACACACACACACACACACACACGCACACACGAAAGAGGAAGGGGAGAGATTGAGGGATCACTACTCAGAGCTCTAAGAGAATAGTGATCTTTGACATCATCAAGGAGATTGAGTCTCTAAGTTCCCCAAGTCAGTGCTGAATCCTAGAAAAGTCCTTTCTATTCATGGGGGAATACTCATCAGCTCTTTAATACAGTCCTTTGAATTTTCAGGAAGTCCTTCTTTCTATCTAACCTAAATCCCTCATTCTGGAGACAGAACAGAGAAGCCATAATCAGCCAAATCAGCTCACAGCATCAAAACTTGCTTTCAAAGTTCTTATTGCTTCCAATTGCTGAGGACAGTTAAAGACTGGGAAGACCAGGCCAGAACCTCCAAAGCTCAGCAGATCCCCTATGGAATGCATTTCCTGCTCTGATTGGGATGGGGCCTCAGGAGCACTTGGGTTGAGACTTGGGTCTTTCTTGCAAGGGAGAGATGGAAGGGGGAAAGGAACTTGAAGCCCCAACATTCTTGGGCTGTGTTTATAGTATATATTTGTGTTTATTTTCTCCTGTTAGAAGTAGCTGCTGCAGTGGTGAAAGGAATTGATGTTTATTTTGATAACGAGTTCTCAATGCATTTGCAAACTAATAAAATCATCTCATTAGGCTGCATGTTTAATTCACAACTGTACTGTGGGGAGACTTCCCTGGTGGCTGATGGGTAATATTAGCTTCCTCCTGAGACTAGGGGAAACATGTGTATGTGTCTGCTACACTTCGTCTCTTCTTCTGGCCTTGTGTTCCCCACAATCCAGGTCGTTTCTTTACTGTGTAGGACCCTTAGTCTTAGTGGGTTATCCAGGACAGTACAGCTATTCATAGCTACCTTCTAGGAATTCCTCCCCAACCCAGGAGAGAAGATTGCTTTATTCTTACTTGGATCTCAGAGACATTGCTTTGCAGAGAGAAGGCTGGAAACAAAGAAAGAGGCAAGGGACATGGCCAAGCTGATCCAAGAAGCCTTTGGGGGCTGCCAAGTGTCTAAGCCCTGTTGTGCCAGCTGGCAGAAGGGACAGAATTGCTGGAATCTATTTTGAAGGACATAGGGGAAGCGTTGCTCAGTGGGTTAAACAAAGGGCAGAGGAGGGTGTAAATAGAGTTGGAGCAGAATATAACACTTGATGAGACTTGGGACTAGACTTCCTAAAGTTGTATTTCTGAGGAAGTGACCTGAAACCTGGGATGCTTCCTAGGAGGGGGACCCTGCTGACTTTGGGGAATCTTTCATCTCACCCTATTTCTGACCACCTGGAGGAGGTGAGGCACGGTTGTCCAATAAGATCCTCAGATGTGGACCTCCGCCACTTAACTAACTTGTGTGACCTTGGGCTCATTAATCAACTCTTATGAACCTTAATTTCCTTGTCTATAAAATGGGCACAGGAATATCTGTAGTGCTTGCTTAATAAGGTTGTTCTGAAGACCTACGTGAGATAATATGTGTTAAGTACTGTGTAGATCATAAAACCAAGCTGTATAAATGTCAGCTATTATTACCTCTACTTGGCCACTTAAATAATGTTGAGGGAAACATTGTCTCTGATTTGACTTTTCCATAGCATTGTAGGAGGAAGGGACTGCAAAGCCCAGCTTCCTAGAAGGGAGCCCAACTTCTTGACCCCATCACCTCTAGAAAGCATAGGGTGAATGATCTGAAGTATTAGTGGTGATGGGGAAGCTAGGTCTCAGGTCTGGAGTCAAGGAGATACATTTTCCTAAATTCAATTCTGGCCTTAGACACTCACTAACTGTGTGACTCTGAACAAGTCATTTACTCCTGTTTGCCTCAGTTTCCACATCTGTAAAATGAAATGGAAAAGGAAATGGCAAAATACTTCACTAAAACCATAGGATCACAGTCAGACAGAAATGAAAAAATGACCCAACAAAATAAAATGGTAGTCCGTAGGGAAAGGTTTTGAAGACTCTGCATATCATAGTCACCTTCTATTTAGAATCTCAGGGACAGCATTGCCTAAAGCAGGATTATGGACTCCAGTATCCGTGTTCAAAATGAGGGAACTGAAACCCAGTAGTTTGACCAAAGTCAAAGAGTGCTTTAACCTCTGACATATAGGGCTAAGTTTGTGGGCATTTAATTTCATTTCATTGTTGTGAGTAATTCAGTACCTCTTAGCATCAAAACTTACTCCTTTAATGCAGATTAGCAACATGACTGTGATTTGCAGTCTTAGAGATTTCCCTGGGACACAGACACACATACACTCACACACACAGATACACTAAGAACATAAGTTCCTTGAGGGCAAGGAATGAATTTTTTTCCCTTAGGAAATCTGTGTATCTCTAGTGCTTAGTACAATGTTTAATAGTTCAAGTCAAGTCAGTTTTTATTTTTTTAAATTTGCTTTAGAGTTATATTACAAATTACATTTATTAATTGCTTTAGTTAAATTACAAATATATTGTATATAGAAATTATGATGTGCTGGGCACTGTGCCAAGCCCCTTT
Source organism: Macrotis lagotis (assembly GCF_037893015.1). Taxonomy (NCBI): domain Eukaryota; kingdom Metazoa; phylum Chordata; class Mammalia; order Peramelemorphia; family Peramelidae; genus Macrotis; species Macrotis lagotis. The sequence continues at coordinate 207,262,503 of NC_133659.1, forward strand.
AACTTGTTAATTGCATGCTTTCTCCAAGAGCTTTTTTAACCCTTGTTTTAAATAAGAAAGATGGGGAAATATTTATTAAGTACATAATATGTACTGCACACTTTATACATATTGTCTCATTTGTTTCTCACAACAATCCTGTTATTGTTTTAATTATATCTACCAAACTAATCTTACTTAATCATATCACTCTTCTGTCCATTAGAGGTGACTTTTGCCTTCTAAGTGACTTTCAGTGACCATAGCCTTCTAAGTAAAATTGAAATATTTTTGCCTGGCATTCAAGGGCTTCACATTCCACCCCATCACCTTTCCCAATCCTATTTCATGTTTTGTATTGTTTTCTTCCACATACTCTAAGCCCCGACCATGCCAGTTTTATCTCTCCTGAATATAATCCATGCTTGCCTGCTCTATACTTTATACTCTTACCTATTTCCTTTTTCTTCTTTTGTGAAATGTTTTCAGTTCTCTCATGGAAACTCCCCCACCTTCACCATTGATAGAAGTTTTTTCAAATCAACCATAGATATATAGATTTTTATTGTTGTTGTTGTTGTGTGTGACTCTTCATGACTCCTTTTAGGGTTTTCTTGTCAGAGAGTAGTCTGCCATTTCCTTCTCTAGTTCATTTTATAGATGAGAAACTGAGGCAAATAGGGTTAAATGCCAGGGTCACATAGCTAGTAAGTGACTTGAGTCTGGATTTGAATGGATTCCAGGAGCAGTGTTCTACCCACTAAGCCATCTAGCTGTCTCTAGTTACCTGGGGTGGAGGAGTATAGAAGATATCCTCTCATTCTATGCTTATATTTCTCCACTTCAACTCTGATCTCACAAGGTTCTCTCTGCCAATATCTCCCTTAGAACCAACTCACATCTCTCCTAGAACCTCTCAGTTGCTTGTTTTTATTGGCTTGTGAATGTCTTCTCTTGCCTTTCTGAAGGAGCACCTCTACTCTCTCTGCTTCATTTAGCATCCAGAGTCAATGATCTGTATTTTTTTTCCTCTTGAGCTGTCTCCTCAAGGTCTAGTTTCCAGATGGAGTATAAAGAAGGTGTGGGAAGCACATGTGCCATGATGTGTGGGTGTATTTTGAGGGGGAGTGAGATGGGGAAGAATGCTTGTATATCACAATTCCATGAAAAACCAGAGGGAGAAAAAGTAAAGCAGTATGGTCAGGGGTAGGAGGCAGAAAATGGCCAGCACAGCAATTTTTCTTTGTCTTGGTACCAGTGTAGTGGAAATGTGGCCTATTATTTGCAAAGAAAAGTTGGATATTTTTCTTTCTTTTCTTTTTTGAACAAATCACAGAAACTTGGGAGTGACTTTCAAATTGATCTGGTTCAAGGATTCTTCAGCTGGAGTGGGAATGGGGAATCTATGAATTTGTTTTGGAAATATGCCTCGATAAATATTGCATTATAATTATTTTTTTTTGTAATTGTGTTTTTGACCTGATGCATTTAAAATCATTTTTTCTGAGAAGAGGTTCATAGACTTCATCTGGCTGCCACAGTAATGATTAAGAATATCTAATCTATGGTTAAGACTGTCCAGTGTAAGAATTTGATCCTCCTCCACCACTGTAGCCTCACTTTTAGATGGTCCTTCATCGTTTAGCTCCTGTGACTCTCTTCATATTGATCTTCCTTCCTGACTGCCCTTTCACTCATTCAACAATCATTTTATGAAGTGATTTCTGGATGTGAAGCACACAGAGGTTTGTTATGAACAGGATTAGACAGGAAGAAACAAGTTCAAATAGTTTATTAGTTATGACACCTGGAACAAGTCATTTAGGATCAGAGATATAGATTCTGAAGGAAAATTAGAGGCCATGGAATTCAACTTTCTTGTTGCACAGTTAAAGAAACAGTCTCAGAGAAGTTAAGTGACTTGCCCAGGTCACACAACTTGTAAGTGTCCAGACAGGATTTGAATTTAGGCCTTTCTCATTACTTATCTAATGCTCTATCCAGTGTTCGGCCTGGTTTCTTTTGCACCCAGACCTCCCCACAGATCTTCAAGTTTGTGCATAGAATTGTGCTTCCCCAATATTCTTTTGGTCTGAATCACACAATGTGACATTTGTTAGTTATCTTTATCTTGTTTTAGTCAAACACATAGAGACTCAACAGGTATTTGCTGAGTGAATGAATTAATCATATTTTTATAAAATGACTATCTGTTGGCATGTAGGGTTCAATTCAAATATCCATATCCTTCATGAAACTTTAGGACTGCTAATATTTCTCCCAGTTCTAAAATCTTTGACTTTAAGACCCTTATTGTATGTTCAATTTTCTAGATGTACATGTATATGTTTTTACTTTCTACTCAAATGGAAAAGATTTTCATGATGTGTGTGTATGTGTTCATCTCACACTCCCCCTTAGTTTTCATACCCTCTCTTTTCTCCCTCCATCTCACCTCTTCCCCCAGCTACTCCATCTTCTTTATGACTCCATGGCCCTAGTCATCTTCCTCATTTTGTCTCCCTTCTCTCTTCCCATCCCCCTTCATGCTCCATCCCATCTCACCACTCACCACCCCATTTTACCCTGTCCTTTTATTCTTTGCAGTCACTCCTGGGACAATTCTCTTTGTGAGCTGCTCTCTTCTCCGTCAGAGCTCTAATTGCATGGAAGCAATTCTATGAGTCAGAGAGACTGAAAGAGTGACCCAGATAGGGAGGCTTCTGCCTTCTCTAGGATTTGTAGCCTCTTAAGAAGTTTGATGGAAAGGAATGTGGGGCCCACAACAGAAACTTCTCATTGACTGATTTCTTTTCTCTTTGTCTTCCCTAATATCTGGGATTGGGGTTGGCAACTTTAGAAAGCCGAGCTGGGGGAGGGACTGCCAGGATTGCACATAGCTCTCTAGAGTCTTCTAAACATCTTTGGTAGTGGTAGAGGGAGGGTCTAAGGTGTTTTAAAGAATTAACGAGGTTGCTTGGCTTTCCTTTACCTCTGGCAAACAAATTTATTCCCACTAGGAATTGAAGAAGGAAAAGCAGAATCTTTTACCCTCTTAGAGATCGAGATGGGGAGAGCTTCTCTGAGAGCTCTGCTAATCCAAGGATCTGGAAGACAGAAGTCTCCTTCCATCCTGAATTGTAGTTAGCACTAGTTGAAGGCCTTCCTTACATTGTCTTGATGTTTCACTGTTATAGATGTCTTGACTACTCTTCTAATCTTTTCTTCTCTCCTTCCCTCCCTTCTTCCTTCTTTCTTTCCTTTTTCCACCCTTTCCTCCTTTTCCCTTCCCTCTTCTTCTACTTCCTTCTTCATTCTTTTTTCTCCTTTCCTTTCCCCTTTCCTTTCCCCTTTCCTTTCCCCTTTCCTTTCCCCTTTCCTTTCCTTTCCTTTCCTTTCCTTTCCTTTCCTTTCCTTTCCTTTCCTTTCCTTTCCTTTCCTTTCCTTTCCTTCCCTTCCCTTCCCTTCCCTTCCCTTCCCTTCCCTTCCCTTCCTTTCCCCTTTCCTTTCCTTTCCCCTTTCCTTTCCCCTTCCCTTCCCTTCCCTTCCCTTCCCTTCCCTTCCCTTCCCTTCCCTTCCCTTCCCTTCCCTTCCCTTCCCTTCCCTTCCCTTCCCTTCCCTTCCCTTCCCTTCCTTTCCCCTTTCCTTTCCTTTCCTTTCCCCTTTCCTTTCCCCTTCCCTTCCCTTCCCTTCCCTTCCCTTCCTTTCCCTTCCTTTCCCCTTTCCTTTCCTTTCCCATTTCCTTTCCTTTCCTTTCCTTTCCTTTCCTTTCCTTTCCTTTCCTTTCCTTTCCTTTCCCCTTTCCTTTCCCCTTTCCTTCCCTTTCCCCTTTCCTTTCCTTTCCCCATTCCTTTCCTTTCCCCATTCCTTTCCTTTCCCCATTCCTTTCCCTTCCCCTTTCCCTTCCCTTCCCTTCCCTTCCCTTCCCTTCCCTTCCCTTCCCTTCCCTTCCCTTCCCTTCCCTTCCCTTCCCTTCCCTTCCCTCCCCTCCACTCCCCTCCCCTCCACTCTCCTCCCCTCCCCTCCCCTTCCTTTCCTTTCACAAAAAATTGTCTTGCTCTCCAACTTACAGTCTAACTCCAAGATCCAAAATAAATTTTCTGAAGCTTTGTCTGTTTTCTTCTTAAAGATATCCAGGCATAGAATCTCTATGATACCTTCTGGGTTACTTATAGACTGTACATTTCACATTTAACAACTAATGATGCAAGGTAGTATATCTTATGTTTCTAAACCTTGTCTCCTCAAGGACAGAAACTTTGCTGTATTCATCTTAGAATCCTTCAAGATGCCTAACTTAGAGTCTTTCCCATTGTACATGTTCAGCAAACGTTTGATTCACTGGTTTAAAGCATTCCAATTTTTTTTCTCACCTTGAAATTCAAAAAATTGCTTCTTGTGTCCAATATGAAACTCTTTAGCCTTCAACAGAAGGGGAGGGGGAACTACTCAGCACCTTTCTCATAAAATTTTGGAGCAACTACTCAGCTTGATTGTGTTTCTGGAGAAACATCCCCCATCTCAATTCTCTTACCCCGAAATATTTCCAATTCCTTTCTTTCCAAGACCTATTATCTAATCTTTGGTTCATATATCTTTTCACTCTTTCTCTTGAACCCTTCAGAACAAGTCCTTCTAGAAACTTCTTCACAGCTGTCCATACTATCCTACACCATAAATGGAACTCAGCCTTTCTCCCTCCCTTCTCTTCTTACTAGTCCCAGAATCCCATGGGGGGAGCTTTTTTCCCTCCCTCCCACCTCTTCATTCAGTCTCTGAGAGCCACAGACTTTCATCTCAAGTCCATTCGTGTTAGCTGAGGCGTGAAGAAAAGTAATAAGAAGAAACAAGCCCAAGGTGCCCCCCCAACTCCCCACAAATAAATAGGATGTTTGCAAAAAAAAAAAAACCCAACACAGCCCCATCTCTGCTAATTAGATCTCATCAGCATTTAAACACAGCCACCTCATTTTGTTTGTTTGTAATGTGGGGTAGATTTTTTTCTTTTCTTTTTCCAGTTTCTTCTTAAAATGGAAAGACAAAAAAGCAAACTCTGCAGCTTTTTGTGGTCTTCTTAGTGTAGTGGTGGTGAGGGGTGTGTCTGTGTGTGTGTGTGTGTGTGTGTGTGTGTGTGTGTGTGTTTTGTCTGTCTGTCTGTGTTGAGGGAAGTTGGAAGGACCCCCTTCCAATTTCCCTGAGTCCCAGACAAGGCTAGTCTTATATCTAGGTGAAATATACAGTGTTGGAAAAGATACCAATCCCTGTTTTTCAAATTAAATGTCAAGAACTTTTCTCCATTTATTTATCTGAATTCTCAAACTCCTGTGACTGGAGACCACCAGCAGCACCTTTCTGTCACTTTGAGGGAACTGGTACCCCTACATCCTCATGTCCAGGAAGAGGACTTTTCTGCCCTTTGAATATTTCTAGAAAGTGAGTTTGCTAGTTAATGAAGGGAAAAAATAACAAAAGACAAAATGGGGTACAAACTTAAGGGGGTAAATTTTAAAAAGTAGGTATAAAATTGATCATTTCCAGTGCTCTCATCTGACCTTCTTCCTTTCTCCCCTGACCCTGTTAGACCCTCAAGGTTCCCCCCGCATCTGATTTCTCCTCCCCCTACTTCTGGTAGGAAGAGAGCCACCCCATGAGTCCCTGCTCATTGTTCCTATGCATCACTCACCTATTCACTTAGCTAACAATTCTATTTTTTCTTCTCACAAGACATTTTCTATGTCAAGGGGGTCTCTTGGGTTCTTAAAAAGTACTGGTAAGGGGTGGCTAGTTGGTGTAGTGGATAGAGCACCAGCCCTGGAGTCAGGAGTACCTGAGTTCAAATCTGGTCTCAGGAATTTATTAATTACCTAGCTGTGTGGCCTTGGGCAAGCCACTTAACCCCATTGCCTTGCCAAAAACCTAAAAAAAAAAAAAGAACAATAATGCAATAATGTCTGGGGCAGCTAGTTGGTGTAGTGGATAGAGCACCAGCCCTGGAGTCAGGAGTACCTGAGTTCAGATCCGGCCTCAGACACTTAGTAATTGCCTAGCTGTGTGGCCTTGGGCAAGCCACTTAATCCCATTGCCTTGCAAAAAAAAAAAAACCTAAAAAAAAAGTACTGGAAAAGTAGAGGGGTCTACTCTTATTTTTTTTCTCTTAATAGTATTTTTCCAGTTACATGTAAAGATAGTTTTTGACATTCATTTTGTTAAGATTTTGAGTTCCACATTTTTTCTTTCTCCCTATCTTCTCTTCCCCCCTCCCCAAGACAACAAGCAATCTGATATAGGTTATACGATTACGTTAGGTTTTATATATATATTGTACAATTATGTTAAACCTATCTCCATATTAGTCACATTTGAAAGAAAAATCAGAACAAAACAGAAAAACCACAAAAAAAGTAAAAAAAAATTTTTTAAAGTGAAAATAGTATGCTTTGATCTGTCTTCATACTCCACAGTTCTTTCTCCAAAAGAGGAATTTTACATCACAAGTCTTGTAGAATTGTCTTTGATCACCGTGTTGCTGAGAAGACATCATGTCATAGTTGATTATCATATAATATTGCTGTTAAGGGGCACAATGATTTCCTGGTTCTTCTGACTTACTAGCATCAGTTCATGTAAATTTTTTCCAGGTTTTCTGAGACCATCCTAATCATCATTTCTTATAGCACATACTATATACCACAGTTTGTCTAGCCATTCCCCAAATAATGGGTTTCCCCTCAATTTCTAATTCTTGCCTACACAAAAAGAGCTTCTATAAATAATTTTGTATATGGGGATGGCTAGATGGTACAGTAGATAGAGCACCAGCCCTGGAGTCAGGAGTACCTGAGTTTAAATCCAGCCTAAGACATTTAGACACCTAGCTGTGTGGTCTTGGGCAAGCCACTTAACCACTTATAACTCCATTGCCTTGGAAAAAACCTAAAAAACAAAACAAAACAAAAAATACTTTTGTGTATGTGGGAACCATTGTTATTCAGGCACATTTCATGATCCCATCAGTCTTTCCCCATGGCAATCACCCTGATGTTATGATGGTTGTGTGTACTAGCCTCCAAAAATCTCAGATTCACAGTGTCTGATCTATGAAGATCTTGAGTTCTTTCTGCCTCATTTTATAGATGAGGAAAATGAGACTCACAGGAAGTAAGATGACTTGCCCAAGTGCACCACAACTTATTGGAAGAACAAAGATTAGAATCCAGGTCTTTTGAGCCCATGTCCTATGTCAATAGACAGATGTTTATTAAAGATCTATTAAGGATCTATCAAGTCCTTACTGTAGTAAGAGCTAGAGAAAGAGAGGCAAAACGCATCCCTATATTCAAGGAGCTTGCAGCATATGAAGGAGAGAACCTATATATCATATATTTATATATACATTATATATATGATCTGTACAGAGTAGATATTAGGTAATCTGCAAGGAGAAAGAATTAGCAGCTAATTACAAGGTGAGCTTTGAGCTGAGTCATAAAGAAAGCCAAGGAAACTAAAAAGCAGAGGTGAGGAGGGGTAATATTCCAGGTTTTGGGGGGAAATTTCCATTATACCCCCTACCATCTGTTATGATGCTTGAAATTCTACCATTAGGAATTCAGTTCTAGTCTTGAATGCATTTTGTTCTTAAAGAGTTGATTAAAATGCAAATGTCCTTAGAAAGAGTTAGCCCCTTTATAAGTCATTAACACCTTCAGGGAGGTAACCATCTCCCTGGCTATCTTCTCCAGGGTACTTACTCTCCCCTCTTCCTCTTCTGTACTATCAATCATTTGCTTCAGTCTGTCCTCCCTTGTGGTTTACTTCATCCTTCTAACTATAGCTCCCTGCTCAAGGCCTTACTGCAGCTTCTAGCTTCCAGGTCATTCCCCCTCTTTTCTATAGGAGTTTAGTAAGTATCTTGAAGGCTTTCTCTCTCTCTTCCTAATCTTGTCCTCAGGCTTATTTGGTCAGTCAGTCAACAAATATTTTTAAAACTCTTATTATATGATAGACATTCTGTTAGGTGCATATGTGTTAATACATGTTAATGTCCTCTTGAATACCTCTTAAATAGCCTCTCAGTTTATCCACTTCTTGAAAACCCATAAGATGACATATTCACTCCATCTCTGTTACCTCTTAGAGGAATGGTCCTACCTTGGGTAATAACTATGTCACCTTTAATCAATCAACAAATACTTATAATCGCCTACTATCCGTCAGAACTTTGAAATACACAGAAGTGAAATAGTTTTTGCCTCCAAGGAGCTGACATTCTACTATGGGATACGAACAGGTTGATAGGTAAGTTTATAGTGCATTTGCAAAATTAATACTTCAATAATAAAGAATGGCAGCATTAACAGCTGGAAGAATTAGGAAGTCCTTCTTGAATGCTGAGAATTAAGTGGTACAAGAATCTGATTTCATAATTTCAAACTCTCCCTCCATGAGCATAAATCTGCCATTCTCTCTCTCTCTCTCTCTCTCTCTCTCTCTCTCTCTCTCTCTCTCTTTCTCTCTCCAGTTTTTCCTTTCAAATCACGGAGGTTAAGGGCTGACAACCCCACAATTTGAGATAACTGTAAAATTTTTTGGCTCACCTTTTGCAATTTAAGGGATACAAGATATAAGAAATTCAAGATACAAAGATCTTTCTGAGATCACCATGAGATGTCACATAAAAGATTGCCATAAAGGACCTTGGTATCTCCAAACTTGTGCACAGAGAACTATAATTCTTTTACTACAAATTTAATTTTAAGGAAAAAATTGTGTAGCTATTTATTCATGCTATTAAATAGTAAAATATATATTTTACAGGTGCATACATTTTGTGCATTTATTTATGAGTTACTAAACTTTTTTAAGACATCTCTACATTTCTAGCCTTTGGGTGTTCTCTGCTGGCTTTAATGTTCTTTTCACAAACTTTAAATTAATTTTAACTTTAAAAAGGAAATTATGTCTATTTAAGGTATTAAGAGATAAAATAAGTTGCTGTTATATAATACTGACCATATATTTTGTGCATTTCTGAGTTTCTAAACTTTTTCTGTGTTATCTGCTGTTATTTACATGTCATCTCTGGCTTCCACAAAACTCCCCCAAATTTCCCACTTAATTTCTTAAGACAACACACAATATATCAAAATCACAATTTTTAATGGATTGGTTCTCTATGACAAACCTCTTCCAACTCACTGCCACCCACAATTCCTTCTCTCAGCAAAAGATAGGGCATCATATTGAAATGGAAAGAGTGCTGAATGGGGCAGCTAGGCAGCACAGTGGATAGAGAATGAACCCTGCAGTCAGGAGGTCCCACATTCAAATTTGGCATCAGATACATACTAGCTATGTGGCCCTGGGCAATTCTCTTAACCCTCATTGTTCCCCTCTGTCCTACCCCCCTCAAAAAAGAAAGAAAAATGATGAACTTGGAGTTTCAACTTGGATAAATCCTCTAACCTCTGAGGACTGTAAGGTCCATATCTGTAAAATTAGGAAGGTGACCTTGGAATGCCATTTCTCTATGTGTTACTCTATAATATTTGATTCTTATAATTCTGAGAAAATCAAGACCATATATCATGAGCTTCTTCATCTTCATATTCCACATGCCCAAACCTATATCTGTCTTCACTAATCTTTTCCTCCTTGGATCAGTAGCCAAGTAATAGGTGCCAGTCTCACCTTGAACTTCATCCCATTCTCTCCCTTTTCTGGGAGCTTGCTATCAATCATTCACATTCTCTTCAGTTTCTCCCTATCTACTCACTCCCTTCCCATCCCAGACCTCCCCTATTCTTTAAAAAAAAAACTTTCACCTGACCTTGTCAGTCTCTCAGTTGTTGCTTTTGTCTCTTCAGCCAAGCACATAGAAATAATCATCTGTTCACACTACCTCATTACTCTGTCACTTCTCATATGCTTACAATCTGGCTTTCAACCCCACTTTTCTATTGAAACTGTTCTCCCCAATACTACTGATAATTTCTAAACTGCTATATCCAATAGCCTTTTCTCAGTCCTTGATCTCTGTGACCTTTCTATTGCTTAGGGGCAGCTAGGTGGCATAGTAGATAGAACTCTGGGTTCAAATGTAGGCTCAAACCCCTGCCTCCATTTCCTTATTTCTAAAATGAGGATAGCAATCTCACCTACCTGCCAGGGTTGTTGTGAGGATTAAACGAGATATTTGTAAAATGCTTAGTATAGTACCTGTTTTATGATGCTGTATAAATGTCAGTTGTTACCATTAACCCACCTTCTCCTTCTCTCTACCCTCAGGTTTCTATGGCAGTGATTCTCCCCTATCTTTGTGGATTCATTATCCATCTCTCCAGTCCCCTAAATCATCAAGTTTCTAACCTGGGTCTTCTTTCTTTTGTTTTCTTTGTTCTTCATCTTGGTGATCTCATCAGCTTCTGTGTTCATTTATCATCTCTATGCAGATCACTTTCCAATCTATATATATATTCAGCCATAATCCCTATAAACCCTATCTCTTTCACTGACTGCTGGACGTTTCTACCAGGATGTCTCATTTGCATCTCAAACTCAACTTGATCAAAATAGAATTTATCAAAATAGAACTTATCTTTCCACCTAAAGCTTCCTCTTCTCCAAAGAGTCATTATCTGTCAAGGATACTATGGTTATCCCTTCTACATCTCTAGGGTTGGGGCATGGCACTCCTATAATTTAAAAAAATCAGTTTAAAATTTTTTGACCCTCCCTTTATATCAGAAAAATCTGAATTATTATGTCATTAAAAGATAAAATATGTTGATATCATATAATATTGTACATATATTTTATGGATTTCTGGGTTTCCACACTTTTTCTATGTCATCTACTTGCCTTCACGTGTTTTCTGTGACTTTTGCAAGACTTTCCAAAATTCCCATTTAATTTCTTACACTGACCCTTGGATATATCAAAGTTGTGATTTGGAAGCGATAACTGTATTAGCATCTCTTTCTTTCCTATTCACAATCTCAGTCATCCTTGACTTTTCTCTTCCATACACTGTTTCCCCACATCCAATCAGTTTCCAAAACTTAACAATTCTACCTCCATAATATCTCTTAACATTGTCTCTATTTACCTGATGACCTCCTTAACTCACAACCTCATCTTCTCTTATTTGAATTATTATCAAGACTCCTAATCAGTTTCCTTCCTTCCATCTTCTTTGAGCCTGTGATTTTCCTGTTCAAAATATTTCACTTGCTCCTATTGACGCTAGACTATGATGTAAAATCCTCAACCCCTTCCAGATTCTAGATCCAAACTAGCTTTTGGGCCACTTTTCATGCTACTCCTTTACTAAATTTACTCGTTTACTAGATTACTAATTTTACTCTTAAATCCTGCTTCCATACAATTGTATAAATCATAATTCATTCCTGGAAGGGGAAGATGGAATACTGATTCATGGGTACAGATCATGCATTCCTCTTCTCAGCCTTTCTGAATCCTTATGTTTGCCTTCTATCAATGCTTAACTTAGGTATTACCTTTTCTCTGAAGTCTCCCCTGATTTTCCTAATTATTCATGCCTTTTCCCTTTTCAAATTATCTTGTACTTACTAATCTGAGTATATGTTTTTTTTTTCTTCTCAATAGAATAGGATCTTTGTGAACCGGGACTATTATAGGCATTTTTGATTCTTTTGTACAGTCAAAGCACAGTATTTTGGATAATCTACTGGGTGCTTGACAAACACTGGTTAAGAATCAGTCATCAGATGCTGTATAAGTATTTAGAGCAGGGCAAGACCTAGTGGAAGTAGATAATAAGTGGGTAAAATAAGGGGGTCTGCAAAAGGCTCTAGAGGAAAAAGAAGGTACAAAAACAAGAGGTGAACATATTTGGATTGTCTGTCATTAACCAGCACTCTTTTTTTTTTTTTTTTTTTAAGGTTTTTGCAAGGCAAACAGGGTTAAGTGGCTTGCCCAAGGCCACACAGCTAGGTAATTATTAAGTGTCTGAGACCGGATTTGAACCCAGATACTCCTGACTCCAAGGCCGGTGCTTTATCCACTACGCCACCTAGCCACCCCCTTACCAGCACTCTTTCTTGCCAACAACCTTTTGCTCCTTCCCTTTTGTCCATAAATTGCCAGCCTGGGAAGTTGGGCTTCTAAATAAAGGCTCCAAAAGAGGAATCCACTAAAATTTTCCATTAGGAAGCAATGATTGTAGAGTTGGGGAAATTACTTCATTGGAGTCTGTAGCATCTTGGAGTCTCTAGTCTTCTTCAGGTCACTAATGCTGATGTGTCCATGTTACTTTCTAAGCCATAGCCTGGGGACCCCTAGGGAAGCAAAGATCTTTCCTTCTCCATCAAAACCAAAGAGCCGGAGCCCACAGAACAGGACAAAACAAAGGAGGAAAGGTAACCCTGTATGGAAGGAAATATCCAAGAAAGAGTACTCAAGGTCTCAGGATCTCTGAGTTGCCCTTTGGTAGGCAGTTACAGGAACTCATAAGATTTAGAGCTGATCAGGACCTTAGAGGAAGGAGCTAGCATGAGAAACCAGCTGGCATAGTGGATTGAACTACTTGGATAGCAGATAGAGTAGGCTTGATATCAGGAAGACTTGACTTCCAATTCTGTATTAAGTATTTACTACTTGTATGGCCCTAGATAAGTAATCTACTTAGCCTCAGTTTCCTTATCTGTGAACTATTGATGATATTTATTGTAGCAACCTTATAGAGGTATTGTTAGGATCAGATGAGATAGGAGCTGTAAATATGCCAGCTTTTTTTTAAATCATTAGTTCTCCTGATTCCCAGCCCTTTCATTATTGACTTTACTACTCCTTCAGGAAAATATGGCCAAAGAAGTACACTGATCTATCAAAGGTTCCTTTTAAATTCATTTATTGCCTCCTTCCTGGCAGCAGTTGTTATAGTGACCAAACCCAGAGTCAAAACCAGGGTTGGCATATTGGAATTCTACTCTGTGTTCCTGCCCTCCTCTTCCAAATGGGTGGGTGGAGCAGGGAAGGAGGGAGTTGGTTCCCAGTTATGACTACACCTGAAGTCAGGAAGAAGATGGGTAGAAAAGTTTGGAGGTGGGGTGGTTCTAGAAAGTCCCTGTTGGCCAATTCTCTAAAGGCAGATGAAAAAGGTGTGGTGAGTTCTATCCCTCCCCCTTCTCACCACCCCCCACCTTCCTCCCCACATGCCCCAAATCCTACGATCATGAAATCCTAGCCCTTTCTGTCTCAATATTCATCAAGTGCTTTCTATATTTCTCTTGTCTCAATATTCATCAAGTGCTTTCTATATTTCTCTTGGGGGTTTTCAGTATAAGGAAGGTCAGTCATTAAAGGAAGGATAGCAAAATATGGGCATGGTGGGGTTGACTCACACAGACTTTCCATTTATGAATGGACTTTTCCATGTTCCCCCCACCCCCAGCCCCAGTAGAATCTGGGAGGTATGACTGAATGGAACTCTGTTCTAAAGGAAGAGAGAGAAAAAGTGTGTATGTCTGTTTTTCCATAAATCCCCACTTGGAAATATCTTCTCTAGCCTTGCCTGTGGGGGGAAACTACTTTATTGGCACTTACTTCCTGACTTTGGAAAGGAGAGAAGGGAGAAAAAAACTTGTCAAGCTCCAGGGAGGCACTGCTGCCCATTTGGTCTTGGGCATCAAGACACACAGGCCACTCCTGCCATACAAGGCAATGCCAGGAAGTTTTGAAGGGTTATTAAAAGGTTCTAGACCTTTCTTCTATCCTTCTCCTCCTCTTTCTTCTTCTCTTTACTTTTCTTCTTAAATTTGCTTCTCTCCAACACTGTTTTTAAGAGAATCCTTTGTACTCTCTGGTTTTCAACAGTTATTCCAAGATCCCAAGTTCAGGATGACCATCCCAGTGATGATAATAATGATAATAGCAACAACTAGCAATTGCCAAGTGCTTTAAGATTTGCAAGGCACTTTCCAAGTTATCTCATTTTGTCCTCATAACAACTCTGGGAGGTAGGCATTGTTATTTCTCCATTTTTTCAGATGAGGAAACTTGAGACTGTTAAAGTTTATGATAGGATTTGGACTCCAGTCTTCTTGACTGCAGATCCTGTTCTCTAAGCCATTGTATCACCTACCTGCAGTGAATAAAGATCCACATTCCATGTGAAAGTAGAAATCCGTATGGAGGCCAGGAAGAAAACTTGTTCTAATTGAACTTTTTTGTAGAACCAGGGAGAGGGTATATCAGGGACCGGTGCCTCTGGATTTAGACACATGGAATGTTGACTCTGGAAGAGATCCTCGAGACCATTCTCTACTTTTACAAAGATGGAAAATGGATTCTGCTTAGAAATTTTGGTATTGTGAGATCTACCCAATGACATCACTGTGCCTTTTGACTTTCACAGATGAGAGTGTTAGATATTAAGGGTTTGGGCCTAATTTATACATTCATCCTACTTCTCTTAGGAAATCTCTAACCCAACACTCAATCATTGTCCCTTAGGTAGGCTATTTCAAGGACAGGGAGCAGTTCAGACAGTTTGATGTAATAGAAAGAGACCTGAATCTGAAGTGAAAGTATGACCTTGAAGGAGTCACTTAACTTTTCTAGGCCTTAATTTCTTCATCTGTAAAATGAGGGGTTTAAGGGTGAGGATGAGGGTTAGGCTGTAGAAAGCCTCTGAGGTCTCTTCTGACTCTAACGTCCCATGATTCTATGATCCCATTTCAAAACTAATAGCTTGTTGGTATCTCCAAATCATTAAATCTCAGAGGTGGAAAATATTTTAGACATCAAGTAACCTGGCCTCCAAATCTAATGAAGTCATCTTCTCTATCACATCCCCACTATACATTTATCCAGCTCCTAATGGAGCATTTTCAGTGATAGAGAGCTCACTCCTTTGATAGTCAGCCAATTCCATTTTCAGAAAGCTCTAATTGTTAGAAAGTGTAACCCTCTATCTGCCTCTTTGTAACTTACACATATTGGCCCCAGATCTCCCCTTTGGAATAAGTCTATCACTTCTTCTTCAAAACAGCTCTTCAAATACTTGGAGACGGAACTCATCTCCACCCCGCCTCCCTCTAAGTCTTCTTTTCTTGAGGCTAAATATATTCAGTTCCGTCAACTGGTGACTATGACATACTCTCTATCTGGAACATTAAAGCGGGGGTGGGGGGGTAGCAGACCTGCATTGCAGGAATTCTCTCCTCCTTTAGCTAGACTCTAGTTTATTATGTCTTTCTTAGCCTGAGGAAGTGAGATTGGAACACATGGGCTTATATAGCTCTCCAAGATCCTAGAGCCAAAATATAAGCATTTTCCCATTTTTATTCCTCTTTGACTTTGGAGAAGTCATTCATGTCTTGGACCCCAAGTTTACTCATCTATAAATTGGGGATGATACTTACACAATCAAGTTCACAGGGTTGTTGGGAGGAAAACAGGAGGGGGGCAGGTAGGTGGCACAGTGACTAGAGCACCGGCCCAGAAGTCAAGAGAGCCTGAGTTCAAATTTGACCTCAGGCACTTAATAATTACTTAGTTGTGTGACCTTGAGCAAGTCACTTAACCCCATTACCGTAAAATAAAATTTAAAAAAAATTTAAAAAACTTACAATGTTAATCTTAAAGGGCTTTATAAATGTGATATAAATAATTGATATGAAAATGCAAAATGATATGAATATACATATGTAATTTTTTTAAATGAAAGGAGCCTTAGAGATCATTTGTCTTTTTTCTTTTCTTTTTTGCAAGACAAATGGGTTTAAGTGGCTTACCCAAGGCCACACAGCTAGGTAATTATTAAGTGTCTGAGGCCAGATTTGAACTCAGGTACTCCTGACTCCAGGGCCAGTGCTCTATCCACTGAACCATGTAGCTGCCCCGATCATTTGTCTTTTTTATAAAAGTTATTTTTTATATGAAAGGATGTGCCCAAGGAGGGGTTTATTTGTTAATTAGGATTTGAACCTAGGTCTTCTGATTCCAAAAATGCTTATTCATGATTCTTTTGAGCCTCAGTTTCCCCATCTGTAATTTCTCTCTATATAAAGAGAATAATACCTGCCCAATTTACTTTGCCAGATGAAATTGCTGAGGATAAAATTAGACAACAGCTACCTAGACTGTGATTAGAAATATGCTGTAGTCATATTATTACAGTTGTGCTCTCTGCTCAGAAACTTATTTTAAAAACGTAGGGAGATAGAGGCCCTCTGTCTCTCTGGAGACCTTTTGCCTCTCATTCACAGGGAAGGAGAGCTGTGGCCTATTATATCACTCAGAAAGATAGCTTGCCTTGCCCTCTGACTCAAGGCATAAAGAATCTCTATCTATTGGGTTCTGAGGGGCCTCTGAGGTGGGTATGCTTCCTTTCTTTCTCTCCCAGGTCCCTCTGAGAAGTCCCCTGCAGGTAGGAGTTAGACTAGGTTAGTGGCTGGTAGAGGAGGAAGAGTACCACAGGGCCAGAGGTGTTGATTGGGATGCAGAGCGATGGTGTCCCTGGATTAGTAGCTCTGAGCTGCAGCAAGGGCAGACGAAGGAGATTGGGGAGAGAGGGAGGATGGGAGGTGGGGAGGTGGGGAGGACTATTTGTTTTCAGGAAAATAAATGCCTCTTCATGGGTTGTGGTTTGCATGGCAACTTAGTGCCAGATCAAGTTGTTCCACATTGATTGGGTAGCTACGAGGACCTGTCACTGGCAGAGCAGAATGAGGAGCTGTCTGTCTGATCTCTCTCTCTCTCTCTCTCTCTCTCTCTCTCTCTCTCTCTCTCTCTCTCTGGTCTGGGGCTCTTGCCCTGGGGAAATTAGGGAAAGAATGCCTTCTTGGAACTTGAATCTCTTGGACCCCAGAAGATGAAAGAAGAGGGGGGGGGGGGCAGGAGGAGATGGTTTTGCCTCTGTCAACATTTGCCCCTCCTCCTCCTCCAGATCCTCTCACCATTGCCTAGAGGGCAGGCATTAGATTCGGGGAGATGCTTTTTAGGAAAGTATCCCACTTTTAATTAACAAATTAGAGTCCTTGTTAGTAGTGCCACCCCAGGGGCTGTTGGAGACCTGGGTGCCAGAGCTTTGGAAAAAGAACTGCTAATTTAAGAAGAGGAATAAAATCCAAGCAGGCCCAGCGGTCCCCAGCAGGCAGTTTTTTGCCTTAATCTCTTGAGCAAGAGAACCTAGTCACTTGTGGGCTTTGGGACTCAGTAGTGTGAGATGAGGTTAAAGAGAGAGAAAGAGAAATTTCTAGAAGGATCTGTGGCCAACCTCTCCACAAAGGGTTGTTACACCCAGTCCACCTCAACTTAGATCAGAGGGATGGGTTTGAGTTTAGTCAACCATTACAAAGCATTCTGGTGTTGTGACAGTGGAGCCCAGAAGGTACTAAATTAATTCATCCAAAGGATCTATGGAGTTGGACTGAGATTAGAGAGGGAGAGCAAATCAATTGACATATGTAAAGTTTTTTTACAAACCTTAAAATTTTATGGAAATATAATAATTATTATTTATTGGTATTATGCAGGATAAAGTATGGGCCTGAATAAAAAAGTTCTCAGCAGTCACGATAAAGAAAGAGATATGTAGACTTTGAGCTATCCTTGAAATAAGAGAGATGAATCAATCAACAAGCATCTAATAAATGGCAGACACTATTCCACATTGGGGATACAGCTCTGAGCTGCAAGGGTTCCTGCCCTTGAGGAGCTTCCATTTTAACAGAGGAGACAATACATGGGGGGAACTATAGCTGCTGAAAGATAGAAGAAAGGTCTACAAAAGAAAAGAAAAAAAGCTTCCATCTGTGCTGATTCACTTAAAATAAGGAATTTGGATTGGCCATTAACAGGGATAATCATAGACTTCTAGAGCTCAGAGACCTTCTTCAATATTGATCATCTCCAACCCTGCTTAAGTAGAAAAAGAAACTGAATTTCTAAAGTGAAGTGATCTGGCAAGGTAACCTAGATAGTCTGTAGTTGAGTAGGGACTAGAATACAGGTGGTCCTGGCTTCCAGTCAGAAATGAACCCTGGTTCTTTCTACTACCCCACACAAATCCTTTTTGGGTAAGTCAGATAAAAAGCAAGGGAATAGTCCTAGGTCCCTATCAGGCTACCTCATTCTTACCCATTTATTATTTCAGTCCCAGTTTTCATACTCTTATCTGTGACTCCAGAATGGTCAATTAACAAGACTCAGTGGGTTAGACGTGCATCCAGCTTGGCAAGTGATTTGTACAAAGAGCAGAGCAGCATCCCTAGGGGATAGGAAGGAGAGGCCAATGGGGAAAGACTTCTGCTCTACCCCTGCCTGTGCTATGGATTTTATTGGGTCATAAACAAGATTGGAGGATAAACAATTAAAATTGGCTGATATGGGGCTTTGGTGACCAGCTGGTTGACAGCGTGATGTTGCTGCCTGAACGGAGAGTGTGGTTCTGGGGGCAGCTGCTGTTGAGTGGTCCTGCTGTCCTGAGAGGACCAAGCCATGAGGATTCCCATCAGGGAGAACAGGGGGCAGAGGCTGGGGAAAAATCAAGGGAACTGGCCTCTTAGTGGACCTGAAACTTGCCCAGTTAAGTGCATTTACTGGGACATTATATGGCTTTGAAAAGAGAGGAATGAATGAAGATTGGAAGAAGAGGGGGGATGGTTGGCCACATGTTTAGGGATGGAAATTCTCCCAAAAGGCAAACCCAAAGTCCTAGGTTTTAATTTCCAGTAATCTTTGGGTAACTCTAGCTCCTTATTTTTCATGTGTCAGCTTTCTCCACTATTATTACCTCTTGTATTAAGGAAAGCCCTGGTCAAAAAAGTATGATAAAGGAAAAACTTGGATTCCTGTTGTCTGGGAGCCTGAGTTTAGGAAGCTACATCCAATGGCAAAAAAAATGCTAACTTAGGAGTCAGTGGATTGAAGTCATAGTTCCCTGTATGATCTCAAACAGGTTATTTAACCTTCCAAGGTCTTTATTTCTTCATCTGTAAAACAAGAGGTTTGGACAGGATGACCTCTGAGACTCTTTCTAACTTGAAATCCACAATCCTTTGAGTAGCCAACAACACAAACAGAGCCTCCACTCTGCATAAAACCAGGTTCAAAGGCCCAGCCTGAGGGAACTCTCGGGGTAGATGTAGTTCAACAACTCTGTAAAATTTTATTTAGCACCTGCTGTATGCCACACACTCTACAATATCCTGGGACTTCAACAAAACAATCTTTCCCTTCACAGAGATTATGTTCTTAAGTGGAGGAACACAAACTTAGAAAATGAAATACATTTTATATTTATACATGTCTACATGAATATAGTCCATACAAATCATTTTGTGTGTATATATCTTCATTAATACTTATATATACTATATATGGAACATATCATTACATGCATTTTTGTGTCTGCATTTATGTTCAGCTGTTTGAGTTGTATTCAATTCTTTATGACCCTATTTGAGATTTTTCTTGGCAAAGGTTCTGGAGTGGTTTTGCCTTTTCCTTATCTAGCTCATTTTATAGATGAGGAAACTGAGATAAACAGGGTTAAGTGACTTGTCTAGGATCAGCTAGTATGTGTCTGAGTTCAGATTTGAACTCAGATCTTCCTGACTCCAGGCTCAACACTGTATGCACTGAGTCACCTTACTTGGCTGTGTTTGTGTGTGTGTGTGTGTGTGTGTGTGTGTGTGTGTGTGTGTGTGTGTGCAGATTGGCACTAGTAGTTGTTTAGGATGGAATTGTGAGGGAAGAGTTTATTGTAGGTTTAATATCTACATACCCATATACAGTATATGTATACATGTTTTTATATGTATATTACTCTAGGAACTGGCACTTGAACTGAGCTCTACAGAAGACAAGGGAGTTTATGAAGCAGAAGTAAAAATACAATGTCTCTCAAGCATGAGGACTGATCTGGGCAAATGAGATAGTGCCACATGTGAGGGACAATAAGGTCCAGTCAAAGGCCAGTTCAGCTGGATCCTAGAACATTTAAAAGGAGTTATATGTAGTGAACCAGAATTAGCTTGTGAAAGTTTCTTTGTGTTTGTTTGCAGGACAATCAGGGTTAAGTGACTTGCCCACGGTCACACAGCTAATAAGTCTCAAGTGTCTGAGGTTGGAATTGAACTCAGGTCCTCCTGATTCCATGGCCAGTGTGAAGGAGATCCACTGTGCCATCTAACTGAAAGGTTTTAAAAGCTAAATAGGAGTTTAGTCTCAAGAAAGAGCCACTGGGGCTTCTTGATCTGAGGATTGACCTTGGATGTGTGGAGGATACTCTCAATAACAAAGCCAAAAGACAGAGGGCCAAGACATTAAGACTCAGGCAAGCACATACAAGTCAAAACTGGCACCACAAGAGCTATAGATTGGCAGAGTGAACCAAATGGAAAAAGATGGCTGGGGTTTGTCTCAGGAGACTTCTGTAAGCAAAGTCACTGAGGCGGGAGGTGGGCAGACAGAATGAAGTTATGCATCAGCAGGCCCCCATCATCATCCACCAAGGTCCCGGGAAGATAGTGGTTCAGGGACCTGCCAGTGTATTTCCTGGGCTGGGAGCAAGGAGAAGCCACCCTGCCCACAGTTTTGTCATTGTCTTTGATGACAAGGTCAGGCCACTCTCTTTTCAAGTCAACCCAACCCTTCTCCCTCTCCCTCTCCCCCTTCCTCTCTCTCTCTCTCTCTCTCTCTCTCTCTCTCTCTCTCTCTCTCTCTCTCTCTCTCTTGTCGCTTGGGTTCTGTCAAGCATTGAGCTGTCACTAGGAGAAACTGTCACACAGCCTTGGTGGAGGGAAGATGAGGAGGTGGGAATGCCTGCCTAAGGGGATAGAGACTGGGGAACAGGCAGCTGGACCTCCCAGAGCTCTAAGGGTACTGAAGGGGGAGATGAGATTCTACCCCATTGGTAGGATGGCCCACACACACTTTCGGGGCAGGGGGTAAGTGGAGGAAGGCTCTGTAGGAACTGAGGTAGGGTCCCTAGGAATGCCAGTACAGATAGGAGCCTCATGCATCTATACCCACGCCCTTGATGCAAGGACACATGCTGCCTCATGGCTGATGCTGGGACTGAGTTGTCCATCAGAAGCTGCCAGGCACCTTTTTCTATCCTTCTTTCCTCTATAACCATGTACCTACAAGACCCCTAAAACTTGTGTGTTATTTTGTCTAGGTTTGTCTCTATTAGTGAGGTAGAGAAAGATAGTGTGGGGCAAGGAAAGAGCATTGCACCTGGGGGATCTGAGGATCTGAGTTTCAGTTAATTACTGATGGTGACCTTGATCAAATCACTTCCTTACTCCCCCCCATCCCCATTTCTTCCTCCATAAAGTGAAAGTGTTAGAATAGATGAGCTTTAAGGTCTCTTCTAGCCTTGAATCTGATTCCTCTCGGAAGGGGTGAATCTATACATGTGTATAGAGGCACAAAGATCAATCTCTTGCCATTTCAGGAGGTCCAGGAGAACAGCTGGATTAAGGAACTGAGATTTAAAAAGAGAGAGAGAGAGAGAGAGAGAGAGAGAGAGAGAGAGAGAGAGAGAGAGAGAGAGAGAGAGAGCGCAAGCAGATAAAGCTATGTGGGGCTCATGGGATTCATGGTCCTGATTTTCTCTGGTTTTGCATGATGCAGTAGAAAAGCATTTGTATTTGGACCGAGATGATATGGGTTCAAATTCTACCCTCCAAGTCGCCTAACCTTTGTAAGTCTCCAATTCTTTCTCTGGATAATAGGCACCTAGATGTCACAATGGATAGAAAACTGGCTTTGGAGTAAAAAAAAAAAAGACCTAATTTCAAATCCTTCCTCAAACATTCATTAACCGAATGTTTGTGGGCAAGTCATTTAAACCTATAAGTGTCTCGGTTTTCTCATCTGTAAAAATAAGGCTATGTGAACTCAGTGCTCTCTAAGGTTGCTTTCAGTTCCAAATCTGTGAACCTCTAAGATCCTTTTCAGCTCTAATTCTATGAGTTTATGTCCTAAAAGATCTCATTTCACTCTCATCTGGAACACATCTTTCCACAGCTGTTTGGCAGTTGACTCATGAACAGACACTTATCATTTCCATCTCTCCCTTGCCTGGGCCTATTTGCTAAACAATAACAACAACAATAATAATATATTCAGGATTTATTTCAAGGTTTGCAAAACACTTTATGTATTTATGTATGTATGTATTATGACAACCCTGTGAAGAAGGCGCTTTTAGTATTTTTAGAAATGAAGAAAATGAGACTCCAAGGAACAGAGGTGTCTGAGGATTTTTAAACCTGGGTCCCCCTGAATTCAAATCTGGTACTTTATCCAGTGTTTCATCAGACTGCCTAGTTCAATTCTTGTGTCCAGAGATCTCAACGTGAGAGTCTAAGTTCACACTGTCCCCACCAGGACCTCTTTGTGCATTTCCTATGATAATCACTCTTTATGAATAGTTCTTTTCCTGAATCTGATGGTGACAATATCCCTACCCTTACCCACTTCCTACCCCTTCCCTGGCACTATCACAAGTAAATGGATCTGCCTAGGGTCTCTGATGTCCAAAGTTCAAATGTTCTCAGTTCAAATGTTCTTCCTGAGGACGCTGTACTGCCTTAGAAAATTGCTTCTTCCATTGGCTGGTCTTTACCCTCAGGGGGCTTCTCTTTTTCATTTGACACCCCAGTCTAAGTGACTGTATGCCAATTAGAGTCCTAGACCTTTAGAGTGGGAAAGGACCTCAGAAATCAATAATCTTGCACCTGCCTGAACAAAATTTCCTCTAGAACTGATCCAATAAATGGCCATTTATCTCTTGTTTGTAGACTGCCAGAGAGGAGAAACCCACTATTCCCTAGATCTTCTATTCTATATTGGTTTGTTTCTAATTGTGAGGAACATTTTCCTTATCTGCCACCTAAATGAGTTTCTTTGTGACTTTCGCCCATTGTTCCTAGCTTTAATCCATCCACTCCTCCAGGAATAAATATTTGAAAATGCATTGTCCTGTCTCCTCCTCCCATCTTCTCATCTTTAGACTAAACACTTATATTTTCTTCAACCAATCCACATTTGGCATGAAATCATTCCACAAATTGACTATGTATGATAATAATACAGGCACGTGTAATCCAGCATCCTCAGTCCTGACCCATCCATTCTTCTTGTCTGGTCCAAAATAGGATCATAAGATTTAGACCTTGATGAGATCTTAAAAGCCTCTAAAAACATTAATACGAGTATTGCCTCAGTGTTCACCATCTTGCTAGCCCTCTAAGGACATTCTTCAGTTTTCAATGTCCTTCCTAATTCAGTACAGCAGTACGGAGCACCAATATCACCTTCTTAGTCCTGGGTATCATGACTTTTATTGAAGCCTAAGATTTCATAAGCTTTCTTGGCTGACCTATTATACATTGACCCATATTGAGCTTGATGGTCACCCAGATTAATCACCTTCAGAGTAATTAACTATGAACAATATTCTCATTAAATTATACATAGTCCTAAATCTCCTAGTACTGAGGTCTTTACATCATCATAGGTTGTTGGATCAATGCTCTAGTGATAACATATTAAACTCAGCCATGAAGTACCTGCTACTGACCCTCAGGCCATATTGTCTTTGCCCACATTCCTTCTGGATTGTCCTCTGTATCCTGGACTCTTTGTAATGATGCTGGAGCTCTTTTTTGCGTTTGCATATAGCATAAGAATATAGCTTTGCATAAAGTTATATCATTTTTTCCCATAACCAGTGACAGTCTGGGAAACAGAGGTAGAGGGATATAGATAAGGTAATTATTTCATGAACTGGTAAAGTGTTTCCCTATTACTACAGACTTGGAGAATCTTCCAGATCACACATTTTCCCTGAGACTTAGCTTTTCAGGGTTACCTAGCCTTAAGCATAAAGAATATGGTCAACACAGAGAATATTCCCACAATCTCTGTCTGGGCAAGGAGGAGATTGGTTATTACTGGTTGAAGCAATGTTAAGTAACTGGAGATGTTGAGTGAGCAGAGGAATAAAAAATTCAACTTTGGAAATAATCTCAAGAATACCTAGAGAGAGCCTTGCTATTCCCAGGAGCCATCACCACAGGGCCTTTGTGCCTTTTCGGTCTCCAGTTCTTTTCAGCTGGCCCTGAGGGGGACAGAAATGTGTGTGTGTGTGTGTGTGTGTGTGTGTGTGTATGTGTGTGTGTATGAACATGGGTTCTGGAAAGCTAGTCTGTATCACATGCCCAAACCATGTGTTGCTTAATAGCCACTTTCAGTCTCTGCCTCTTGGAAGCATTCATCCTAATCTGGTTAACACTTCCTGTAATCCAATTACTCTATGTAAGAAACCTCAAATCTGATCAGTGGGAGGCTTAGGAATGGATGGAGCAGAGGCACTGCAGAGAAGGAATTCTACTTTTTTAGTTGCTAAATGATCCTAAGAAGAGCCCCTGCCCTGTCCCAGCTGACTGACCTCTCTCTCCCAAGAAAGAGCCAAACATGTATCTGGGAGACCAGACCACTGGCCTGAGTTTCCAGCAGTTTGGGCCACTGAAAATTGACAATTGAGGTTATTCTCTAGACTCCTGGATACATTTCTCCATTGAGTACTGGTGAAACAGTAACCTCTAAATGGAAGTTATTCCTGGGAGGAGCAATGAAGACTGGTTCACCCTGATGCAGCCTTCCCTGCCCATCCACCATACTTACCCTGCTCCACTACACCTCTACCCTCAACTGTGGCTGATGCTAGGAAAAGAGAATAAGCATTTATGAATCACTTGGAACTGTGTGCTAAGCACTTTACAAATACTACCTCATTTGATTGTCACAACAAACCCAGAGAAGTAGATGCTATTTATTATTCCATTTTGTAGTTGAGGAAACTGAGGCAGACAGAGGTTAAACATCTTGCCCAGAATCACAGCTAGCAGTGATGAACTTGGGTTTTCTTGACTTTAAGCCCTGACCATTGTATCATCCAGCTTAGACATGCTAGTTGATAAGGTAAGCATGGGGTTACTTTTGTTCCCATCCTATGGGATCTAAAACTGAGTTGTTTGCCCTCTCTTGCCCAAAGATGATAAACAAGTGAGTAGGTGGATGGCAGCTGGGAAATTCTGTTTGGGTAGGGGTGGATTGAGAATGGAGAGGGTTTTTTACATAAAAATGATTGTGATATGAGAGCCAAGGAATGATGGCAGGGGTGAGGAGGGACAAAAAAGTACCCACCTGTTCCTTTTTTTTCAAGGACCACTTTAATATGTCCACTCTGTTAACCTTGGTTTAGCTTTCCCTCCCACACTGTGCTCAGTGTCTGCACAATGGTTCTCAGCATATGCCAGTTAGGTTTTGGCAGCTACATTTCAGTAAGCAAGGTAAGCACCGAGCTGACAGGGACAGATGGATGGAGGACATGGTGTAGAGTGGAGAGATGTAGGTGCTATCATGGGACCTGATACAGGATGACTCTGCCAAAAGCCTCCCTTCGACCCTCCCCACCAATCTTCAATAGCCCTGTTATTGATCCCTTTGTGGTTATTTTTATTTTTATTGCTCAGAGGAAATCTGCACTTAACACAATAGAACTATAAGGATGCTATTAACCAGGCCCATCAGAAGAGCCTAAAGCCAACCCCCCCCACCCTAATTCCGTGCTCTAATGGAGGAGAGCAGTGATGCACATGATGGTCCCAAATAGCAAACGATGGCAGTCATTTCCATTTGGCTTTGGATACACTATGTAATGCAAAGAAGCTTTCAGGGGAAGGAAGAAGAGGATGGGGGAGAGGACAAGGTGTTTTTTAGAGATTTCCTTGCTTTGGTTAATCTTAGGGCCAATTGGCATTTCTAGGGTTCATCCTTGATGACAGATGACAGAAAAAGAGACAGAGAAAGTCTTGATGACAAAGAGAGATAACCCAGAGAAGGATACTGCTTGGTAACTGACAATGGAAAAAAAAATCTGAAAAATGTACAGAATGGATGAAGGAGAAGTGACTGATTTACTACCTCATTTAAGCCTTTGCTTAATTTTTTGTTTTTGTTTCAAAGCATTTTGAAAGCCATCAACTTTATTAGATTTTCTCACTATTTCCATGAAATGAGTAGGATTAATAATAATAATAATAATAACAATAATAATAAAACACAAATTGCATTTTTAAAAAAAGAATAATTCATTAAGGGCCTCTAGGTGAAGCAGGGGATAGAGTGCCAGGCCTGGAATTAAAAAATTATCTTCTTGAGTTAAAATCTGGCCTCAGGTACTCACTAGCTGTGTGACCCTGGGAAACTCACTTAATCCTGTTTGCCTCAGTTTCTTCATCTGTAAAATGAGCTGGAGAAGGAAATGGCAAATCTATTATTTTTTGCCAAGAAAACCCCAAATGGGGATCGCAAAGAGTTGAGCAAAACTGAACAACCACACACACACACACACACACACACACACACACTCCTCCAGAGCAATTCTAGGAATTGCTCCATTTGACATTCAAAGTCCTTCATAACCTAGCTTTCTCCTACTTTCCCAGGTTTCTTACATCTTACTCCCTAACACATATTCTTTGACCCAGTGACACTGGAGGAACAAGATTCTCTCCACCTCTGGACTCCAAGAATTTTCTCTGTCTCCCATGCCTGAAATGCTCTTCCTCCTCAACTCCCAACTACTGACCTCCCAGGTTTCCTTTTGTCCCAAGTAAAATATATAGCTCACTTTGTTTATATCTGTTTATATACTGTCTCCCTCATTAGAGTGTAAGATCAGGAAACTGAGGCAGACAGGGTTAAGCAACTTGCCTAGGGTCACACAGCTAGTCTTGAGGCCAGATGTGCACTTGGGTCTTCCTGACTCCAGGCCCAGTACTCCATCCCCTGAGTCACTGAGATATTATGGTCATTAATTGTCATCTCTCTATAAATTATCATCATATGTCAATATCCAGTCTTAATCTCTCATCAAATGCTTTTTGGATTTTTTGGTTTGGCTATCCCACAAGTATCTCAAATCCAATATGTCCAAAACAGAATTCTGCACTTTACCCCACCTTTCAATTTAAATAAGACTTCTTTATTACCATGAAAGACATAATTTTTCTCCTGTTCATTTGCAGTCATTGCACAGAGCCAATCTGTTATCAAATATTGTGATCTCTCTCTCCTCCACATCTCTGATATATGTCCCCTTCTCTTCACTGACACAGTCACGACCCTTGTACAGACCTTCTTCACTTCTGACATGGACTATTCCAGTGGCCTTCTAATTGGTTTCTCTGCCCACTCTAATACAGCTGCCACAGTCATTTTTCTTAAGCCCAAACTGACCATGTCACTTTTCTATTCAATAAACTCCAGTGGCTCCAGGATCAAATTGTTTGACATTTAAAATATTCTATAACCTGGCCCTTCATGAATTCTATGATTGGCAAGTAGGTGGTGCCACAGAGCAAAGAGCACTGGTTCTAAAATCACAACTTCAGATTCACCTCAGACACTAAACTGTGTGTCCCTGGGCAAGTCACTTCATCTCTGTTTGTCTCAGCTTCCTCAAATATAAAATAAGGATAATACCAACCCCTAGGAAGGCCTAGGAGACAGGTGGTTTATCCCTGGACCTGGAATCAGCAAAACCAGAGTTCAGATGTAGCCTCAGACCCTTACCAGCTATATAACCCTGGACAAGTCACCTAATCTCTGTTTGCCTTAAGGAAATGGCAAATCACTCCAATATCTTTGCCAAAAATCAAACAAAACAAAAAAACAAACAAAAAATCCATGGTCATCAGGAATCGGACATGACTGAATGGCTGAACAATAGCACCTAGCTCACAAAGCTGTTGTCAAGATGAAATCAGGTACTTGTAAATCACTTAGCATACAGTGGGTGCTATATAAATGCCTATTCCCCTTCTCTCCTCATGCCATTTGCTGTTACTATATACAACACTCCATCTCCTAATTGTGCCCTTGCACTGGCTCTGACCTATCCTTCAAAGCTCTCCATCTTTACCTCTGTCTACCCTCCCCAACTTCCTACCAAATTCAACTCAGATCCAGGTGACTTCTCTTAGTCCTCCATCTCTCCATGGCTAAAGCCTTTCCTCTAAAATTATCTTTCATTTATTTTATACATGTATACACACATGCATATATAAAATATCTCCTCTATGTATAAATAATATGTACATTGTTATTTGTATATGGCTTCCTTCATTAGACTGTGAGCTCTTTGTGGACAAGGGACTGTGTTTTAGCCTTACTATTTCTAGCTCTTAGTGTCATATCTCACATGTAGTGAACAATAAACATTTACTGACTGACCAACTGACTAAGTTACTAGAGATCTAATGAATAGCAAGCAAGAAAGCTCAGATTCAAGACTGGGTCTTCTGCCTTCCAACCATCCAAATGTTCCCAATGTTTCACTGCCTAGGTCAAGCTCCGTTTTCTCCATGAGACCTTCTCTGACTATTCCTTCTCTTCTGACCTCTGATACCTTTTAGACTGTAACATGAAATTTGCAACTTATTTCCATGCTGTCTTACATGAATTGCTCTTGTTTTATAGATGTTAGTCTTGTCTTCCCAGGCACATCCTAATCTCTGTGAGCTCAGGACCATGCCTTACGCATCGCTGTCTGTCTCTCACAGTATCTAGCAACTGTGTGGAACACATAATAGGTGATGCTTAGTGATTAACTGAAGTCTATGTTTTGCTTGTCTAACATGATTCAATAATATATCTTATCTTATTATTATTAATATCTTTGGCTTTTATATCACCTTTATTTTTGAATATATCCCTCCCCCTCTTCCCCCCCACCCAGAGATTATCACTTATAATAAAGATTTAAAGAGACCCCCTCAAAAAAACTTCAGAAGTACCAACCAATACAGCAATCTTATTTAATAGTATATCCAGACTATGCCCAAAGGGCAACAAAAATGTGCATACCCTTTGATCCAGCAATACCACTATTGGGTCTATACCCTGAAGAGATGATGAAAAAGGGTAAAAACATCACTTGTACAAAAATATTCATAGCAGCCCTGTTTGTGGTGGCAAAGAATTGGAAATCAAGTAAATATCCTTCAATTGGGGAATGGCTTAGCAAACTGGTATATGTATATCATAGAACACTATTAGAAACCAGGAGGGATGGGAATTCAGGAAAGCCTGGAGGCATTTGCATGAACTGATGCTGAGTGAGATGAGCAGAACCAGAACAACATGTACACCCTAACAGCATCATGGAGGTGATGATCAACCTTGATGGACTCTCTCATTCCATCAGTGCAACAATAAGGGACAATTTAGGGCTGTCTGCAAAAGAGAGTGCCATCTGTATCCAGAGAAAGAACTGTGGAGTTTGAACAAAGACCAAGCACTATTACCTTTAATTTAGGGGAAAAAAACCTGATGTCTTACTGTCTGATCTTGCTATCTCTTATACTTTGTTTTTCTTCCTTAAGGATATGATTTCTCTCTCATCACATTCTATTTGGATCAATGTATACCATAGAAACAATGTAAAGACTGGCAAATTGCTTTCTGTGGGGGGTGGGGGGAGGGAAGTAAGATTAGGTGAAAAATGGTAAAAGTCAAAATAAATAAAATATTTAAAAAATAGTATATCCAATATTCCATACCCATAGTCTCTCATTTCTTCAAAGAGAAGAAATATTTTCTTGATTCTTCTCTGGGATTAAGCTTGGTCATTGTAATTGTATAGCATTCCATTTTATGTTTTTAGTTCCTTCCATTTACATTGTTGTGTTACTGTTTACTTCATTCTGTATTAGCATATCAATCTTCCCATGCTTTCCTAAGTTATACATATTTGTCATTTCTTTGTATAGCAATTTATTCCCATTATATTCCTGTACCATCAAGCACCAAGCAGTGGGCGTCTACTTGTTTGAATTCCTTGCTATCACAAAAAGTGATAGGAACATTTTGCTGTATGTGAAACTTTTTATTTCTTACTTCCTTGGTATATATGCCTAGCATTGGGATCTCATTTTCAGAGAGTATGAATGTTTTGATGACTTTTTAAGCATTATTTCCAATTGTTTTCCAAAATGATTTGACCAATTCATAGTTACATCAACAGTATATTAATATGTCTGTTTCTCAACAGCCCCAATCAACATTTCCTATTTCCATCTTTTATCATTTCTATCAATTTGCAGCTTCTGAGGTGAAACTTCAGAGTTATTTTGATTTGCTTTTCTTTTATTACTAGCGATTTGGAGCAATATTTCATATGGTTTGATACTTTACTTTTGATATTTAACTTTTTTGTTACCAAATGGATGAAATGGATAGGGCAGTTAATAAAAACAGATCACCTTTTTCCATTAATTTATTTTGTTGTTATGTTATTGTTGTTGTTGGGGTGGGATGGAGAGAGGGGAACTATGAGCAGATGCCCATATATCCTTTGCCTCATCCCTTAGTATTTTAAGCAAGGTTAAAAACACTAGCATTTTTCTATCACTTCTCTTATAAGGTTCTCAGGGACACTTCTCTTATAAGGTTCTCAGGGACTTTCTAACTAAACTAGGCCCTGTTGAGTGCAGGTAGGGCAGCAGGCATAAGAAAAGTATATGCTGATTTGCGTGTACCTCTCCATATTACAATCAGCAAGGATTTGTTAAGCACATATATTCTGGGCAAGGTATTAGAGACACAAGTACAAAGAATGAAAAAATTTCTACTCTCAATGAGTCTATGTGTTTAAATAGTCTCTCTTTCCTACAGCCAACTCTTTGGACCTCAAGCTAGGAAGTTGTTGCTGTTGTTGTTTGGATTAAATTCTCTCCAACTCTTTATGATGCCACTTAGGATTTTCTTGGCAAAGATAATACAGTGGCTAGTCATTTTTTTCTTTCTTTTTTGTAAGAAAAGTCATAAATTTTAATTCATAGGATACTGAAAAAAGTTACAAGTTAATTCACATTAGGGAAGCTGCAAAGCAAAGTGAGTTTTTAAGAAAATAGTAAAATTAAGAAAAGAAGGGACAGCAGTAGCCACCATGAATGGAGAGGGTTGGGGGAAGGACTATAGCTGCAAGGTAGCAGGTGAGCTGTCATCAGAGATCAACTGAGATAAGCCCAGAGGAGAGGGTGAGCAGAACTTTTAAAGGAAGCCTAACCCACCTCCTGTACAAGGAAGAGTCAGGGGAAAGAGGGGGTCAAGTGGTGTCCCACCTGGACATGACTGGAGTCATTGCCATTTTTTTCTTCAGCTCATTTTGCAGATGAAGAAACTGAAGCAAACAGTGTAACGTGATTTGCTGAGCATCACACACCTAGTAAGTATCTGAGGCCACATTTGAACTCAGGAACATGGGTCTTCTTGACTCCAGGCTGGCACACAATCCATGACATCATCTAGCTACCCAATTGGAGCTTATTATCTAGTTTTGGAATAAGGGTATTAATCATCATTGGATTTCAATTTTCCCATCTGTGAAATGGAGCAACAATCTATCCTGCTTCTCTGGAGGGTTTTAATTAGTTTTTGAGGAACTCTAGGCAAGAAGGAAATTTCTTCTGTGAATAATAATGTTTTCTTACTCTTTGACAATGTGTGGTTTACTGTCACTGAGAAATGTCAGTGCTGATGGAGATTGATAAGATTGAAGTAGATTACTGATCCCTAAGATGTTTGAATAACATCTGTGAAAATTCCTCCTTTTTAAGCATGACTATGAATACAGCTATAAAAGGATTAAGGACAAGTAGGTCTGTCTTTGATGATCATAGAACCTAGGCTTCTAGGTAGAGGGGTTGTCCACACAATTTTTATAGGTGAAGAAAATTGTGGTGGCCTGGCCCCTTAGACCCATTGCCCTGATGTTTGCCATCCCTCCCAGAGGGTGTTTCAGACTGTCTTTAAGGATCTCTCAGTTGATTATGTGGCCCATTTCTCTTCTCAAATTATATATGGTTTTCAAAGTAATTTCTAGGTGGAAAAAAGTAAAGGAAATTTAAATTGATTTTAGAGGTGCTAATGTTGGCACTGAAAAGAGACAACAGGTTATGAAATAAGTGACTAAGAAAGGTAAATCCCTGGTGGTGTTTCGCTCAAGGTCAGATGGGTAGAGTTCTTAAGAAACTTAAAGATTTTAGAAAAATCAGTTTCAGAGAAAATGAGAAGAAACAGGAAAACCTCTGGGGATCAGCTCCTGGGGCTCAGTAAAAGATGAATAGTCTAGGGAAGTTCCGTGTTCTAAAACTATTGAGTCAAGCTTTGTGTAGCAGTCGGAGAGTAATCTTGAATCAGCACCAAGGGATAGGATCATAGATTTCAATCTGGAAGGAACCTTAGAGGTCATCTAGTTCAAATTCATCATTCATTCCACAAGCATTTCTTAAGCAGCTACTGTGGGACAGACTTTGTGCTAGATACCAAGGATACAAAAGTGAAACAATCCCTGTCCTCAAGGTGTTTCCATTTTATCCAGGGTAATGAAAATGAATATTTTTATGTAGATTCAAATGTAGACAAAGTAAATTTGATCACAAATGAGCACACCCCTGTAAGACTAAATGTATACAAAGAAATATAATCAAAAAGCATTTATTAAATATTTAGTACTTTTTTTGTTATTTCAGAGGGTAGATCAGGAAAGGCCTACGTAGAAGGAGGTACTGAAACTAAACTTTGAAGGAAGCTAAGATTTCTAAGACATGAAGGTGAAGAAGAAGGAAGTTCTATTCATTGACAACAACAAACTCAGAGGCATGTTGTGATAGATAGAATGCTATGGATAAAGGGCAGTAATTAGGTGAGTTTGACTGGACCGCTGAGTTTGGGAACGGGAATCATGTATTATAAGTCTGAAAGGGTGGGCTGGACTCAGCTTATGAAGGTAAGAACATATGTTTTCTGGGGACCAAGATACAAGCAAAAAGTAATACAGAAGAGCTTGGAGGGGAATGGAGGTTGACCAACCTGGACCCCTCTACAAAATAGAGGAACCAAGAAGAAGTCACCAATAAAAGAGGGTGACAGATGTACTAGAATGAGAAAGTCATGGGGTGACTGTAGGTTATAGTATGAGAAGGTCCCAGATACTAAGGAAAATTCCTGGATGAGACAGCACCCGAAGCATGGTTTTGAAGCTTAGCAGAGCAGGAACAGAGCTAGGAAGGGAATAAAGGTTGATTTGCCTGGGTTTTAGATGCCAAATAGAGAAGTTTCTTTTTGATACTCAAGGCAATAAGGTGCCACTGGGGCTTTTGAATAGGAGAGTCACTTAGACTTTGATTTAGAAATATCACTTTGACAGCTGTGAGGAGAATATCTTGTTAAGGGGAGAGACCTTAATGAGATACTACTGCAATTAGCCCAGGTGAGAGGTGATAAGAGCCTGAATTAGGGTACTAGCTACAATAGAGGTATGTGCAAGCTATATTATGTAGGGAGAATCAATAAGACTTGAAAACTGGTTGGGTTTGAGGCACAAGGGAAACTGAGGACACCTAGAGGTCAAATGTTCTACCCCCAAGTCATAATATAGTAAATAGCAGAGTCAGAACTTGATCCTTGATTCTTAGGCTTGCAAGTCTAGTACTCTTTTTGTTGTTGTTGCTTTTGTTATTCTGTTATGTTTGAGTTGTGTCCATCTCTTTGTGGCCACATTCAGGATTTTCTTGGCAAAGAAACTGGAATGGTTTGCTGTTTCCTTCTCCAGCTCATTTTACAGATGAGGAAACTGAGGCAAGCAGTTAAGTGACTTACCCAGAATTCATAAAACTTGTAGGATCTGGGATCGAATTTGAACTCACGAAGATGAGTCTTCCTGATTCCAGGATATCCACTATGCCATGTAGCTGCCCTTTTAACCTACCTCCCCCTCATTTTTCAGGTGAAGAAACTAAACCCTAAAGGTCTGAAAAAAAGATGAGGATTACAAATTCAATATGAGTTAACCAATTATAGGGATGACCAAAAAAAGCTAAAGTAATCTTAAACTGCATTAAGAAAGGCATGGTGTTCAAGACTAATAGTTTTGCTGGTCCCATTATACTTAATAAATGTGGGCAAGCACATCGGGAGAACCATTGTGTTTAGTTTTGGGTACCATATTTTGGGAAGGGCCTTGATAATTGGAAATTGGCCAAAGGAGTGCTATCAAGATGGTTGCTATATGAGAATCCTTTGAAGGAACTTGGAGAATCCAGGAGAAAGGAGGAGGAGGCTTAGGGGGTAGTTGATCACAAAAATTTGAATGATCATCATATGAAAGAGAAATTATTCTCCTTATCCCTGCACAGCAGAAATAAGTAGCAATGAACAGAAGATAGAGAGGAGTCGATTTATTTTTGATATAAAGAAACAAAAACATTTTGGCATGTAGACAAAAAGCACTTTTCTTTAAATCATAGCCAGAAAAACTCCCAAAGGAAGGATATTCTCTAGAAACTGGAAATGGGAAACATTGTGAACAATTTTTCTTTGGGTGGAATTTCTGCCTACCTGGTATAAGGTTACAGGTTACTATTGCCTAAAATCAAGATTCCCTGAACTCTATGGCAGTTAAATTATAAAGAGATCACTGTTAGTAGGGTGCTCTGGAAGATAGAGTGAGGAAGTGAGGTCAGCATTCCATTGCCATAGCTTACAGATATTCCTAAGGTTACTAAGTCAGTAAGCATAGATAATCAGAGCCATGTGGGTCCCAAGGTAGTCACACCTCCTGATCAGTACCAGAGCTGTCAGTCTGGGTAACAAATAGGCTCAAGCAAACTCATGGGGTAAACTGGCAGTAATTGTACCCCCAGGGAGTAATTAAAGGAACAGATAAAAAATAGCATCAGAAATCCACTGGTTCCTAGCCATTGTCAGAATCAGTCAGAGTATTTCTGGGGTCCAAGACAATTGCAGGATCATTTGGGTATGTTGTTTCATGGATAACACTTGGAAATAGTGTCACTATCTTAGCATCATTTTTACAACTTAATCATTCACCTGTGTGATGGTTTTATTTAATCTTAAGTGGTTTCTCTGGTAGAATAAAGACTCCTCAGAAGACTTCATTTGTCCATGTGATTTCTTTTGCCTTGAGAGTAATCTGGGAATTCATATAGATAGCTGGTGGAATTTACCTTATGGGACTAGTCAACCACAGGCTTTGCTAGATAGTATGCACCTGAGAGCAGTTCCTTCCCTTCAGATAATTTCATGAAAACACAGTAGTTCATAGGATTATAGAAGATAGTGCTGAAGGAGACTTTAGATACTACTTAATCTAATGACTTTTTATAAATGAAAAAAACAGGATCAGAGTGAATTTTCTAAAGATATACATTCAACAGTATATTTAGGATTTGAACCCAGATTTTCTAGTTCCAATTTAGGCATTTTTTTTAGTATTACAAATAAGGGAAACAATCTTTGGGGGTGGGGTGATACCTCTGATCCACATGTGGTAGTTGCAACTGAAGATAATACTAACAATAGTGAAATTGGCCCAGATGCCTTTTGCCTGCATTTGGCTCAGACAAATCTTGGCTTTTATCCACCTCCCACAATCTTTATGGTAAGTATCCAGGGCACAGGAGGCATGAGGGTTGAGGCATCAATTAGAAGCAGTGACTATGGTTGGGCAATGGCAGAGATTCCATAACTTTGCATCAGTTTTCTGATTCTCAAATAGTAGATCCCTTGAAAAGACCCAGAAAAAAGTATAACCCATTCCAGTATATTTGAGAACTAGAAATTGCCAAGTGGAACAAACATCCCTGATCCCAGAATACCAATGAGACACCTTAAGGGAGGCTGCCCATGGTGTCAAGTCAAGTGTGTTTTTAAAAGCTATTGCAATTAAGATAGAATTATACTCTAAATACAGAAATGTACATCTATCAATCATCTATCTATCTATCTACTATCTAGCTATCTATAAGTATTTCTACATATATAGTGATATGTTTGTGTGTGTGTGACAGAGAATGATAAAGACAGAGAGAGAGAGAGAGAGAGAGAGAGAGAGAGAGAGAGGAGAGAGAGAATAATTGAGGCAGTGTCCCCTAGTGGATAGAAAACTGGTCTCAAAGCAAGAAACAAATGGTTTCAAGTCTTATCTTTGCACAGAGTGCCTGTGTGACCCTGGATAAAATCTCAGTGTTTTAAACAACTCTGTGGGAAAGTCCTACCCACAGACCGTATACAGCCCACAAAATCATTTGGTCTGGTGCTGCCACAGCAACTGAAGACAGGACCTGAAATTCAATATTCTAGAAGCTTTTTAGGGGTGAATTAAGTAGATAATTTTGTATGACCATGAGTGATGTTATAAATATCCAAATGGCTCTTGGCAAAAAAAAAGGCTCCCCACTCCTGCTCCCAGACTGTAAGTTTTGATAACCCCAGTTGTCAGAGATAGATTTTTCACTTGGGAGTTCTCTATACCATTGAAGATAAAGATCCATTTCTTATCACATGCCTTATCATATACTCTTCATAATACATACATATATATATATATATATATATACACACACACACATATATATATATATATATATATATACATATGGGTGTATGTATGTATAGTGCATCTGTATTTAAGTATATACATATACTTCTATTCTTTCAACAGCCTTTCTTTCAATGTTTCTCTGGGCCTAGAAGATAAATACACACACATGCATATGTATTCACACACATACAAACACACTCATATATATATATATATATATACATATATATATATATGTATATATATATATATATATATCTTTTCCACTGCAACATTAGAAATTAAATTTCATTGAGTGGAAATACTAACTCCTGCTCCATATGTGTGGCTCGGAGGAGGAGATGAGATTTGATTAAGAAGGCTGCTATTAATTTATGGCAAGTGCACTCAGCTCAAGTAGAGGTTTCTTTTAATTAATAGCCAAAAGGAATTTAAACTCTTGGTCTCAATTGGAAACCATTGGAAGGAGGGGAGCAAAAACAAGAGAAATGGAACAAAATGAGGGAGAATGACAAAGGAATCTATTCACAAATTCATTTTGATTATTAACTAGTCTATCAAAGAATAGGGAGGAGGGGAAGGAAGAGAAGGTGAGTACAGGGTAAAGGATGGTTTGATGGATGAACTACCCCACCCCAGGGCAATAGGAAAGTAGCCTGAGGCTAGACTGAAATTATGATTGATGTAGATAGTGAGATGGGCCATCAAGGACTGTTGAGTATTGTAGACTGGGTTGATAGCAAGGGCCTCTAGCCTAGAGGATAGGACTATAGGGAGTACAGTCTTGCTGGTCTCTAAGTATACCTCTAATGAGAGGCAGACAAAGAGGATGCAGCTCACACAGACTCTTCTCATTGACATGTTTGGACTGAAAGGTAAGCCACTTCCCAAAGATGCTGCTATTCCCCCAGACTAGAACCCTTGAAGAAATAATGTGTTATGGTGGATCTGAGGATTAATCCTTCATGTTCTTACTCATCTCTCTTGAGTTTAGACAAGAAACTATGTAGAGTGAAAAAAGAACACTAGATTTGGCACAGAGAACTCTGGATTATAATCAAACTTAAACTGCTTCCCTGTGTGATGCAGGGTAAGTGCCTTGATTTCTATTGCCTTAGGCTCCTCTTTTATAAAATGAAATGGTTCCTCCTGTCTTAAATACTCTGGTTTTTTTATTTCTAAGAACTCAAAGTTTGCAGTTCTTATATCTTTTTTCAGTTTGCTTTATATTCAGTCAACAAGCATTTAGTAAGCACCTACTATGTACCAGAGACTCGTTTGTTTTGTTTTTGTGAGGCAGTGGGTTTAAGTGACATGCCTAAATCACACAGTAAATATCAAGTGTCTAAGGCTGGATTTGAACTCAGGTCCTCTTGACTCCAGACCTAGTGTTCTATTCATTGCATCTCCTGGCTGCCCCTCAGGAACCCTTTTCTAAATGCTAGAGAAACAGTGAAAGATGAAAGACAACACTTGCCCTCAAAGAGCTCACAATCTCATGGAAGAGACAACAAGCAAATAACCATGTGAGAAAACATATATATAGGATAAATTATAGATAGCCAAAAGAAGGAAGGAACCAGCATTAAGGGGGATTAGGAAAGTCAAAAAGGTGAGATTCTAACTGAATTTCAAAAGAAACTAAGAAAGCCAGGAAGCAGAGATGGCAGGGGAGAGCATTCAAGTATAGCAGTCAGGAAAAATGACCAGAGTTGGGAGATGGAGTGCTGTCTGAGGAACAGTAAGAGGGCCTATCATGTGATTGGAGGTAAGCTATAAGAAGACTGGAAAGGTAGGAGGAGGCAGGGTATAAAAGTCTTTGAATGCTAAGCAGAGGATTTGGTATTTCATTCTGGAGGCAATAAGGAGGCACTGGAGTTTATCGACTAAGAGGTTGATATGGTCAGATCTGCTCTTTAGGAAGATTAATTTGATAGATGAGCAGAAAGATAGATTGAAGTAGGGAGAGCTTTCAGGTCCAGGCCAACTAGTCCGCTAACACTGTTGTCCAGGATGGAGGTCTTGAGAACCTACAGTAGATACATACAGTATTAGAGAAGAGAAGAAGTGCTGAACATGAAAAAAATGTCATGAAGGGGTGGCTAGTGGCACAGTGGATAGAACACCGGCCCTGGTGTCAGGCGTATCTGGGTTCAAATCTGGCCTCAGACATTTAATAATTAACTAGCTGTGTGGACTTGGGCAAGCCATTTAACCCCATTGCCTTGTAAAAAAGAAAGAAAGAAAAGAAAAGAAAAAATGTCATGAAGATAGAATTGATAAGAGTCAACAAAAGATTGTATATAAGGGTTGAGAGAGTGAGGAGATGAGGATGATATCTAGGTTATCAGCCAGAGGAATTGAAAATAATAAGGAGGGTAGGAAGAAAGGAAGGTTTAAGGGTGGGGAGAAAGATAATGAGTTTAGTTTTGGATGTGCTGAGTTTAAGAAGTCTATAGGACATCTAGTTCAAAATGTCCAATAGGCAATAGGAGATGGAAGACTGAAGGTCAGCAGAAAGATAAGAATTGGATCAGTCCTAATTTGAGAATCATCAGCATAGATTAGATAATTGAATCCATAAGAACTAAAGAGATCAACAGGCAGAATTAGAGGGAAAGAACTGAATGTCCTGACAGAGCCATGGAGTTCACTCACAGTTAGTGAGCATGACCTGGATGAAGACTCACCAAAAGAGACCAAGAAGGAACAGTTAGGAAGAAAACAGTATAGGGTACTGTAATGAAAACCTAGAGAGAAGAGAGTTTCAAGAAGAGAACCATCAACCGTGTCAAAGGCTTCTGAGAGATCAAGAAGGATGAGGACTGAGGGAAAAAAGGCCATTAGATTTGGCAGTTAAGAGATCATTGGTAACTCTGAAGAGAGCAGTTTCAGTTGAATGATGAGGTCAGAAGCCAGACTATAGAGAATTAAGAAGTGAGTGAGAGGAAAGAAAATAGAGGTATCTATTATAAATGGTCTTCTCAAGGAATTTAGCCTCAAAAGGGAAAAGAGATTATAGAATGATAGCTAATGGGGATGGAGAGATCAAGAAAGGGTCTTTTAAAGATGTAGGAGACATGGGCATGTTTGTGAACAGCAGAGAAGCAGCCAGTAGAAAAAGGGAGATTGAAATTAAGCACAAGAGTAGGGAGTAGAAGGATGGATCTGCTGGACAAGACAAAATGGAATGAGCTCACTTGTGCAGGTAGAAGGGTTTGTCTTGGCAAAGAAAAGAGCCACCTCTTTATGTAAGATGGGGTGAAGGAGTAGATAGTAGCAGAAGGCATCTGGATGATTTGAGATAAGGTGAAGGGGGGGGGGGGGAGGGAATGGCCTGAGAGAATGACTTCAATTTTTTTTCCAGTAAAAGCTGAGGTAAGGTTCTTAGCTAAAAGAGTGAGGGCTGGGAGAAATATAAGAGATTTAAGGAATGGATAGGAAAATTTGGAAAAGCTGCCTAGAAGAGTCATATGTCCTTACATTCTAGACTTCACTCTTTGAGGTTCAGACAAGATGCCATCCATTTTATAGAGGAAGAAGGTTAAGTGACTTGCTTATGGATATATGCTTAGGAGAAAAAACAACTATCAGTCAACTAATATTTACTAATATGTCAGGCACCATACTCATTTCTGCATATATAAAGAAAAGCAAATGGTCCCTGGCCTCAAATAAGCAAACTATGTACATATAGGATAAATTTAAGATAATGTCTGAGGGAAGTCACTGAGATATAGGAGGACTAGAAAAGACTCTTTGTTGTCAAAACTCTTTAAAAATCAGTAAGATCCCATTTCAAAGGTTTCCCATACTACTATAGTCTCTTCTTCTCAGATTTAATTTCAGGGGTTTAATACCATTGGAAGGAGTCCTCATATGGTCACAGATCCATGGAAGCTTAGAAATATAAATGTGAGTTGTTATTCCTCATGTGACCTAAGGGAAGTCATCCAGCTTTTCTGGACCTCAGTTTCCTCCTTGTTAAAAGAGTCTTTTCCAGCTCAAAGTACTTAACTCTTAAGCAGAATTTCAGAGGAAACCAAGACTTATGTTTTACCTCACTCATTATTTCAACTCAGTGTAGGGAGATTTATTTATAATCAGGAAAGACCATGAAGATGATGGATCCTCTAAGATCCATCACTTGGAGAAAATAAACAGGCCTCTTTAATCTTCATCTTGTCTTACCAGCCTTTCCTTCACCTTTGTTAACAAGGCTAGAGGGGCATGGGGGGGAGTAGGAACACTGTCCTAACCAACAGCCAGAAATGTAGGAAAGAGGGGACAAGGGTAGTGGATATGACTTAAAAAGCAAAATAAATATAAATCCCCTGTGACAGTTTCTTCAACCTGAATACTGATTGTATTCATAGCTGGCCAGAGGATGAAGGCAGAGGGCCTGGAGGGTGAGTGCATCCTAAGCTTTAGAAGTGTAATGAAAGCTTCCTTTCCTAATGCTAGGGAAAGGCTTTAGTCTAGTAGTGGGAAGTAGCTGGTATCTGTCCAAACCACTCAGAATTAGAATGGAAAGAATTCTGGATCTAAATTCAGAAGGGTTTGAACCTCTAATTTCTGCTTGCTACCTACTTTATGCTACCTGGCTGTGGAGAAAGTGCATGGTAAACTTTAAGGTGCTATGTAAGTGTGAAGAATGTGCCCAGGGAAGAGTCTAAGCCACAGAGGAATTCCTTCGAGACAGTGAGGTACTCCATGTGAGTGTCTTGAGCCTTGGATATGGAAGAACTTCCTAAATGAGGGCCATAATCCCTTCAATGAATTCAGTCCCAACTATCCAAACAGGAATAACCAAGTGGATGAAGAAGGCCTATTGTCCAAATGATGATATTCAATTGAGTAGGCAGACCATATAATATATATTTTAGAAAGACCCTACAATTAGACAATGAGCTGAGACTAGAATTGATTTGATGGAGTGGGGTAGACAGGAATGCATTTGAAATATAATGCCACATTTTTAATAACTCCAAGCATTTCCTTGAAACAAAAACTCGAGTTTTTAACATTAATATTCTTCTGGTAATACTGAATGGCCAAGAGACATGAAGTATCACTATCACCAAAGAATTAAAAAATCACCCAAAAGATATTTACCATCAATCAGTGTATCAACAAGCATTTATTAACTGATCATTGTACATCAGGAAATGTACTAGGAGGTAGGGATAATTATCCAAAAATATCATTCGAGAGATGTATAACTGGAAATGAAGAGGTCTGGGCATGAAATCAAAGTGAGAGATAACCAGTGGACAGATCATCTTCACTATTGGTCTGCATACAAGAAGGCTTCTAGACCATTTAATGAACCTCCTGCAGGAAATTCATGGAGAGAGCTTCCCAGACTGCAATCTATCACATCTCTACTACCACTCACATGATCACAAACTCATCAAAATATAGGAACATCTGTTTGAATATGTGAGACAGTCAATAAGCATTTCATGATCTGATGGAGCTGTTATTTTTGTCTGAGCTTAGCCAAGTTACTCAACCTCACTGAGCCTCAGTTTCTCCCTCTGTAAAATAAAGGACTTTGAAAGCCCTTTCCAGTCTCAAATCTTGCATTTTAACCATCTCCTTCTCTCTGACAAGGTGACCCAAAGGTAGACCTTGAAACAGAAGAGTTAACATACATTTTTTTTTTAGGTTTTCTTGGCAAGACAAACCGGGTTAAGTGGTTTGCCCAAGGCCACACAGTAGGTAATTATTAAGTGTCTGAGGTTGGATTTGAACTCAGGTACTCTGACTCTGAAGCCAGTGCTCTATCCACTGCACCACCTAGCCACCCCAGAGTTAACATACATTTTTGTAAAATTTTCTCACTCCTTTTCCTCTCCCCTCCTCAAGATAGCAAGCAATCTGAAATAAGTTATACATGCACAATCATATTTTACATATTTCCATATTAGTCATGTTGTAAAAGAAAAATCAGAACAAAAGAGAAAAACCAGGAGAAAGAAAAAAACAAAAAAGGGAAAATCTTATGCTTTGATCTTCATTCACATTCCAGAGTTCTTTCTCTGGATGTGGATGTCATTTTCCATCACAAATCTTTTAGAATTGTCTTGGATCACTGTATTGTTGGGAATAGTCAATGATACTGATTGATTATCACAGTGTTGCTATTACTGTGTCCAGTGTTCTTCTGGTTCTGCTCACTTCAGTATCAGTTCATGTAAGTCTTTCCAGGTTTTTCAGAAATCCACCTGCTCATCATTTCTTATGAAACAATAGTTTTTCATTACATTCATATACCACAGATTGTTTAGCCATTTCTCATTTGATGGGGAATCCCTCAATTTCCAATTCTTTGCCAACACAAAAAGAGCTGCTATAGATATTTTTGTACATGTAGGTCCTTTTCCCTTTATGATCTCTTTGGGATACAGATCTAACAATGGTATTACTGGATCAAAGGGTATCCACAGTTTTATAACCCTTTGGGCACTGTTCCAAATTGTTCTCCAGAATGGTTCTGGCCAGGCATCTTTAGGGAAGTTTGAGTAGGCCTTTTGTTCCCAGTCCTTATGTTGCCACACTTATCTTTCCGTATTCATGATCATTATTAAGTGATATGTAGAAAACATTTTGTTAATTATAATAGTTAGACTTTGAGATTTAGCAC
This sequence comes from Macrotis lagotis, assembly GCF_037893015.1. NCBI lineage: Eukaryota > Metazoa > Chordata > Mammalia > Peramelemorphia > Peramelidae > Macrotis > Macrotis lagotis. The sequence continues at coordinate 207,305,609 of NC_133659.1, forward strand.
CAGCTGTTGGTAAAGGAGAAATATGTATGTACACAGACACCCACAGTTCCACCTTTTTTCCAGCTCTCTCTTCCTGTGGACTTGCATCCATGAGAAGATATGCAGATGACACACCTGTACAATTCAGAAATGCTTGATTAAACAAATAACAGGAGGGGCTCCTTGCCACAGCTGAAATGGTAGGAGGATAAGGGGAAATGGGGAGGGTTTGAATTTAGGGCAGCAACATGTGGGAAGATCTTTTTTCTGTTTGTCTTCTATCCAGCCTGAGGAATGCAGAGAGAGTCTCCAAAGTTCCATAGAGTAAGTCCTCACAATAAGGAGTGGGCAGTGATAGGGTCTGCTAGGAGTCCCAGATGTTGAGTTGAAAACTTATATTCTTCATGCTAGCCATCCAACTTCAGGAATTTTGTTCCCTAGCACACTGATGCCAATGGGCCATTGTCTCCACTCACTGAAGTTTGAAGGTGGGGGAATACATCAAGTTTTACTAGACAAGAAACCCAACCTCTGATGACAAGAACAACCCCTGACTCTCCCCATCCCAATCTTAAGTATTGGTTCAGAAGTAAAATAGTATCACCCTTACCCCTCTCTTCTTCAGGGCTTGAAATAGTATGAAAATAAATTCTCCTCTAGCCTTAGGGTTATATAAATGTACCCAACCATGACTCACAGGAGGTCATTATTCTTTCTAGTGCCCCTTCTAGTGCATCCATGGAAAAGTGACCAGACTCAGTTATATCCAGACTGGTGCTTCAAGTTTGCCACATCCAGTGGAACAGGAGGAGGCAGAGAGGACTCAGATATCCTTACCTGGAAGATATCCAGGATTGAAGGGGGTGCTATTCTTGGCTCTTTAATGGTTTTGGAGATGGCTGTAAAACCACCTATACCTTATCACACTTTCTCCTACCTTTGTATTCAGAACTGGTAGTAGCAGTACACAGAAATCTTGTGCTGTTCATTATCCCAGAGATTGTGATAGGTCTTGAGTGACTCCTTTCCCAAACAGGAAAGGGTTTTGTTCATTAAACCTGACTCAACTGATGATCTAGGTACTGTCATATTGGGCAACATTATTGGGGTCTTGGAGATATCATTGTCTTCACTTGCAAGGAGATACTTATGATTGAAGGGTTTGCATCTTGACCATAAATATAAACTTAGAAGATAAAACTGGCTATACTGTCTCATCTGGAGAGTGGTGGCAGGACTGGCAAAGCAAAGGCATCCAAGGTTGCTAAGGAAGGGCCTTTAGAGAAGGGGAAGCTCCTCTAATGAGCTTCAAAGCATCTTGCCTCTGTGGTCAGAGGATCTCGTTCCTATCTTAATCTTTAATTATGTGAACTTGAAAAAGTTCCTCCTTTTCTTTGGGGTCTCAATTTCCTCATCTTTAGAAAATGAGGGAGCTGATCCAGATGACCTGAAGACTCTTCCAGGTCAGATACAATGTTAGGACCTGAAAGAGATTTTAAAAATCATTTAGTATAACTACCATTTTACAGAAAAGCAAACTGAGACCCCAAGAGGAGAAGTGATTTACTAAGAGCACATAACGAGTAAGCAACAGAGCTGAAAATAAATCCAAATCAACATTTTGCCCATTGTTTTATACTTCATTATCCACCACTTTCAGACAGCTTTGTACCAGTCACTTTACTTTATGGAGAAAGAGTTCTCCATTAGGTAAACATCTCAAATTGTATCAGACGAATTCCCAGAAAACTAGGCCAGGAGGTAGATCCAGGAGTTCAGATAAAGGTTCTACCAAAGCCCTTCTGGATTCATATCCCATTGGCTTTTGGTGGGTTTACAACTCCTGACCAGATCTGACCCCAGTTCCTGCCCATGCCTTGGAGATCCAGCCTGGGTAGACTAAACAGAAAATTGGAACCTCAGTATCAGTTTTGCTCTTTGGACCTGCCTCCTGCATTCATCTCTAGAGTACAGGTGTCAAACACCTGGCCTGTAACACTTTTGAGTGCCAGGTTAAAATGTAAATTGGGACTATTTTAAAAGATAAATAAAATTACAATATACATGGGCATGATGGCACAGAAGATAAAGCACTGGGCCTGGAGTCAGGAAGATCTGAGTTAAAATGTGGTCTCAGAAACTTCCCTGGGCAAATTTCCTTGGGAATCTTACCCTGGGCAAGTCACTTTCTTCATCTGTAAAATGAGATGGAAAAGGAAAAGGGAAACTTTTTGAATTTGACACCACTGCTCTTGAGGATGAAGCGTTTGAAAGGTAGAGAAAAGTTTGAAAATAGTGTTTCCTACCCTGTGCTTCTTGGAGGGAATCAGCTTTATCCTGGAGCATCCTCTCAAGATTCAAGAATAATTCAAAAGTGTAGACTTAATGAGCAATACAATAACATTATCTAAACAGGCCTAGCATGCCTTAGCATGTTGGTAATACAAAGAGATCAGTGAAAGAGTGCCTGCCCTCAAGAAACTTAGATTCTTCTGGGGAACATAATAGGCACACTTCTGAGTAAATACAAGGTAATTTGAGGAAGAATTAGAGGAGGTGGCCAACTTAGAGGCTGAATTATCAAATCCTTTATCAGCAGTGCTTATATCCATCTTCAGTTTGCAATTTATTTCATTCTTGCTTGGTATTTTTGAGTATTAATATTCAGGGTCTCTCATATGTAGCCAAGACCATCCTTTTAGATCTTCTTTCCCACTATTTCCTAACAGACTCCAATCCTATGGCTAACTATTTATCTAAACAGGCCAAATACTTCCATCCTGAAAGCCCTTCCATCTATTCACATTTTATTCCTCATCCTGAGGGCCCAGATCAAATCCCACCACTTCCATGACTTCCATGCACTCCTATCTCACTCAGTCTCTGTACTATGCATCTAGCTCTAACATAGGACTGCTAGTTGTGTGATTATCTATGTATGTTTTGTTTCCCCATAGTCTTGAGATCAGAGACCGTGCCTTTTTTTAGTATTCTTGCCACTAAAATTTGTTCAATACTTTTGTTTATTGGTTGATCCTTCCCCATCTGTGTATATTCTGCTTCTCCATCACCTCATCCCTTCAGATTGACATCATTCAAAGTATAGAAACTGAGTCTTCCCTCTAAGACCAGGAGATCTCTGAAACTTAATATGTATTATTTTTTAGTTTAGTTTCTCTGTATGTGATTTAAATCCCTGTTAGATTAAACTCTGTGAGGGAAGAAATTTTATCTAAGTTTTACAGTTTTTAGCATAGCATTGTGTACTCAGTAGGTAGTACATGATTGCAGAATTCAATTGGACATCTGGAAAACAGACATAATATTTGCACTGCTTGTTTTGTAAGTTTGTTGTGAAGGAACTGCTTTGTAAAATATTAAAGTCCTACTTAAATGTGAGTTATTGTGATCATTATTATTATTAATAAATTTATATTCAAACAACCAGGGAACATGCTACCTCCCTCAGACCTGGCAGTCCTTAAGGGCAGAGGTTTTGCCTCCCCATCATACCAAGAATGTCTTCACATCAGAATAGGAACGAGATCTTCTTCCATCAGCTTTATTTATTTATTTATTTGTTTGTTTGTTTGTTTGTTTGTTTATTGAGTTTTTGCAAGGCAATGGGGTTAAGTGGCTTGCCCAAGGCCACACAGCTAGGTAATTATTAAATGTCTGAGGTCAGATCTGAACTCAGGTACTCCTGACTCCAGGGCTGGTGCTCTATCCACTGCACCATCTAGCTGCCCCCCTCCACTGCACCACCTAGCCCCTTCCCTTTCCATTAGATTTATCTTCATTTCTTGGTACCCTTTAAAATGAAGCTCAGAATAAGAAATACTGGGGGCCTGGTCTTGAATAACATCTTCCTAAAGGAAATCAAAGTAAGCGCAAGGTCCAGGCTAGATCAGATCGAGTTTGCAGTTTTCAGTTTGCAGGGGTAAATCTGTAACAAAAACCTCTCCCAGAGACTATGATTACTATACCTTTAAGATCTAGAAGTGGGCAGTTGTACTGGCAGTTTTGAGACATTGAGAAAATACAGGAAAAAAAAAGATGAAGAGAACTTCTTTCCTCATAAAGCTGTTTCAACCTTTATCTTTTGAAGAAGATGAAGAGAATTCTTGAGAAGTGACTTTAATTAATATCCCAAGTTGATTGAATGTTAAGACTGTCTTGTCAGGAAATATTTGCAATTACAATAATGGTTTGAGGTGACTCTGGATATGCTCTTTGTAAAGCTAAAGCATTGTAAATAGTTATTTTTCTTTGTTATTAAATACATTGTTAATAAGTTGCATGTCTATTAACTTTAATGCTCATTTTATTTTAGGAGATTAAGGGTTTTGGTAAAAGAGAGATATAATCAATTGCATATGGGAAAAGAGGTTTCTCCACTTTATTAAATAAATAATTTTATAATAAATTGGGGTGGCAACTCACAACTTAATTGATTAATGAGAGAAATTACAATTTACTGTGATTAATGAGGAGATAGTCAAATGTACTTTTGGATTACCCTAGAACTCAGGATAATGAGAATGAATATGATAGCAAATTACATAGCAAACTAAGGGGTGACCTACAAGTGTGGTCCACCTGCTTCTTGGGCAGCTCTTTGGGTTAACTACTATTTATGAGTACCAAAAAATAAGGAGAGAAGGTGTAATGATTGAGATATGGTCCTCATTATGAAAGGAAGAAGCTCTTAGTATGATAGGAGAGACCATCTTCTTCCCTTAAGAAACATAGTCCCCAATTTGAGTCATTCAACCCAACAAGGATAGAAAAATTGTAACATATGACAAGTTTGAAAGTATACTGTATTTGGAGTAAAAAACACAAGTTTCAAAGCTCACTTCTATTCCTTACTACTTAAGTGACCTTAGACAACTCTCTATTATCTATGAATGGAATACCTCCTTTAACCTCTGCCTCCATCTCTCACCTTCACCCCCACTGTGGTACTTCATTATCATTAGTCCACTTTCCTTTGCTAGGGAGATCTGTGATCTTCCAACATTCCCAGTCAATGCCCCATGTTATATTTCCCTTACTTCTTAAACATTAGAATTTTTCATATGTTGACCTCCCCATGGTCATCACTCTTAGTGGTGATGATTAGAATAATGGAAATGATAGAATTAGGGATTCAGAGCTAAAAGGTATAGTAGTGCTCTTGTAATTTAACCACCTGAGTTGTAGGGCTGAGGCTTAGAGAGATGAGTCACACAGGTAGCAAGTGGTAGGATCCACTCTAGATCCTATGTCTCCAAATGAAGCACTCTTCACCGTACAACACTGATGAAGAAGAAGCTGATGCTTACATCCTGTGTCCTGAGGGTCTGTTCTCCTTGCCTTCTGGAGTAGTAATTACTAATCTGGTAAGCTTAGCTTCAGTAACATTTTAATTAAAAGGAAAAAATTAGAAGAGTTTCTCTGGACTTCACTTATGCTTTATAGATAAATTATTATTGACGGTGGTTTTCTGAACAAAATTGAGCTCATTCCCACACTCCCAATTGTGTAAATTTTGAACCAGCCTGGGGAGGAAGATGAAATCATAACCCACAGTTGGAATCATTATTTCTATGCCATGCAGTGATTTCTGACTGACCATTCTAATTTCTAATTTCTAAGGTCATAAACACAAGTTTACATTGTAAAAGACAAAGTTAACCATTGGTGGCCCAGATACATTCTAAGTGACTGAGAAGTAAACTGAAGTTGCACATTTTGCTCCTGATGCCCCAAGTAGGAACTCCAATTAATTATCAAATATTTAATTAACCATTTACTATGGACAACGCACTGTGCTAAGCACTGAAGATACAAAGGAAAAAAAGCAACTCTCTCCCCTCATAAAACGAAAATCAAACCAGTCACTTCCCCCCAAGAAACTTACAAGATAATGAATGGGAGAGGAAACACACACACGCATACACACACACACTCACACACACACACACACACATCTATCTATATAGATGAGATAGAGATAGAGATAGAGATAGAGATGATAGAGATAGAGATATATAATCTTCCTGAGTTCACATTGGCTCTCAGATACTTCCTAACTGGGTGACCCCAGGCAAGTCATTTAACCTTGTTTGGCTCAGTTTCCTCATCTGCAAAATGAACTGGAGAAGGAGATGGCAAAGCATATCTGTATCTTTACCAAAACAAAAGCAAACGCAAATGGGGTCCCAAGGAGTCAGACCTGACTGAAAAAATGACTGAACAGTTCAAGGAGAAGAGGAAACTTGGGGTGAATGGTCTCAGATTTTTCAGTGAAGTATGTGAGACTCTCAACTGGGATGGTGTGGAGAGAGGCTACTATGGGACACTTGAGGAAAGAAGAGAAGGTTTGGAATAGTTGCTGTGGTGAGTGTGATAGGGAATTGATTAGTGGACTAGAAAGAGTGTCTTGCCTACAGTAAGGGGTCAGGTGAGATTAGATATAAATTCAGCCCTGGATAATCCAGAGTTGATTTACAGAGTTGTCTTGAGGAGACAAATGCATATGGGGATGAGTGTATCTTAAGGTGCTGTGCTAATGGCTGTTCTCTATGATAAATTTTTCTTCATGTTAGGCTATCAGCTCCCCTTCTCAATGTCCCTTCCCTTCCCCTGAAGCCCAGCTGCTATGTCTCAGAGAAGCTCACAGCCAACTGGCAGCCAAGAAATGCCTATTAAAGAAGCCCAGTGAGACACTTAGCATGTCTATTGATCCAGGAGCAGTGGCAAGGGGATGGAGGAGGGAGGCCACATTTATGGGGGACCATTTGTTCATGTCTGACAGCTGGGCATGATTGGGAAAGGGAGGGGAAGCACCGAGTAACAATTGCAGCTATTGGGTCCCCACCAAGATTAGCAAGAGCCTTGGGAGAGAGGAACAGATTCATTCTCTGCATGGGCAGACTGTCAGGTCCTTTCCAGTCTCATGATGCTGCCCCCTCAGGGCCTGAGCTCTTGCCTCCAAGAATTCCATCTTGTAGATACCCTCCATTGAGCATCAAAACTGCACAAGAAATTCATACCACTCTGGGATTGAGGGGATGGTGGGGGGGGGGGGCAGAGAACTCCCAATGACCCTTTTCCAAGGACTAAAGAAATGGCAGTAGGCCAGTTGCCTGTCATATTGAGGTATTCCCAGTCAGTTTTGGGAAAACAATCCCACCATACTTTCTGATTTAGGTTGATCCAGATCAATCTAGAAAAATGCCAACTTTGGTCTTCCTCAAGGCTCTCCTGGATACTTCTTATGTTAGACTCCTTATAGACAATGCCATCTGGATAATTAGTAGGGGAAAAGCAGAAAGTTCAATGGATTGGAAGTCTTTGCCTTGGAGATCCCCACAAACATAAGCAAGACCTTGGTCTGAGGGCATTCAAGTTAGGGGGAGGGAAGGGTGCTGGCTGAGCCCCAGCAGGGTTAACCTTTCTGGGAAGAGCCTGCCGGCAGGGAAGCACCACTTCCAGTAAGTAAGAGGCAGCTTCCACTCACCCCACCCACCCCTTTTTGCAGGGGGAGGGAAAAAGCCCTTTAAGTTCTTCAGTAGAACATAATGAGTGCAAGCGGCTGCTGCCGGGGAATGCTGCTTATAGTTAAGTGAACCATAATGGATTTCAGCGGTCATTAAACAGAGCCAGCATGGAGGCTGGGAGCCGAGGCTGGGCCTCCCCACAAGCTCCAAGGGACTCTAGGATGAAGGAGGAAGAATGAGGCCTGAGAGGGCAGGTTTGTCTATTGAAGAAAAGCAGTCACTGGCAACCAACCATCTTAGGGTTCAAGAAACTTTCTGCCATCAGAGGAAAACTCCATCCAGAAGTTCAGAGTCCTGAACCTGGTGGTGGAAGGGCAGAGGGAATAGTGAAGGAGAGGAAAGGACTATGGCAAGGTCACCTCTTAGGTATTAGGCAAGGATGCAAAGAACTCTTGAAGAAGAAGGCATCCTAAGAAGTCTGAGTTCAAATTCTGCCACAAAGATTTTGGGAAATTCTGAGAATGTCAGAATTGGCCTTTGATGTTATCTAGTCCAACCCATTACCAGGCAAGAAGTCTGTCTACTACAAGTGGTCAAAACTGATTGAAGGCTTCTAGTGTGAGAGTTGGGGGAGGAGTCAAAGGATCTCTATGCGTAATTGTCCTCAGCAAAGTAATACTTGGATTTATAAATTCAATTTAATATGAATTTCTGGTGAGGGATTTGTAATGGATATTTTCTTCCCAATGCCCACCCTGCATCAGGGTCCCTTGATAAAGAGTTGAAGGATGGAAAATAGGAGAAAAGGAAAGAGCATTAGGGAGAAATGGACTTCATAGTAGAGCAAGAAGGAAGTTTCTTCTCTACCTAGGGGTCTTAGAAATGAAGTTTTATCACCTATGCCTTTCAATGCATTTCAATGTTCACTGAATACCTACTATGTGTAAGGAAATCATATTAAGTACTGAGAATACAAAAACAACAATGCTGTTGCCTTTCAAAGAAGTTGAGGGTATTAAAAACAAATAAATACAAAATAATTTGATGAGAGAGAAAGCATTAATTAGTGAAGAGATCAAAGAAGTCTTAACTAGGGAGTTTTGAAATAAGTTTTGAAGAAAAATCAAAAAAAGATGAGTTGAATATGAAGTGCATTCTGAGTATGAAAGATAGTTTGTACAAATACACAGGGGTGAAATATAATATGTTAAATTCAAGAAATAGTTACGAGTCCTGCTTTCCTGCAATGAAGAATGCCCCTTGGGCAGTCTGATAAATCCTATAGACGATTACATAGAATCTTTAAATGCATAAAATAAAATGCATAGGATTAGAAAGAAAACCAATTATATTGAAATTCAGTTATCAACATTATTTTTTAGAAGTCCTTAGACCCCAGGTTAAGAAATGGATCTGCCTGAGAAACTTGCTATGGACAAAACCATCTATATGCAGAGAAAAAACCATGGAATATGAATTCAGAACACAGCATATATGTCCACTTTTTTAAAGCTTCTTTTATTTTTTTCTTTTCTTTCTCATAGTTTTTCTTTCCCCTTAGTTCTCATTCCTCTTTCATAATATGACTAATATGGAAATATGTTAAACATGATTGTACATGTACAACTCTTATCACATTGTTTACCACCATGGGGAAAGGGGGAGAGAAGGGAGAATGGTAGAAAATATGTAGAACTTATAAATTTGCAAATGGATGAAATGCCTGGGAAAAATAAAATATAATAAAATTTAAATTTAAAAAAACAACAACAACAACAAAAAGAAATGGACCTCATTCCACACCAGGGGGTTCCTTGGTATCCTGTACAATTATATGATTTTTTTTCAAGTCTTTCTTTAGGAGATCAGATATATTTCTCTGGGTATTTCTCTCTTCTATTCCTCTCTTCCCTTCTCTTCTCTTCCTCTCCCCTCCCCTTCTCTTCCCTCTTCTCCTCACCTTTCCTCCCCTTTCTCTTCTTTCTTCTCTCCTCTCCTCTCCTTTTCTTTCTTCTCCTCCCTTCTTTATCCTCTCTTTCTTGTTCATCCTCCCTCCTCTTTTATCCAGTCTCCTAATTCTCCAACTCTCTCAAGATCCATCTGCATAATTCCTTTTAAAAGGGCAATCCCTATTGTAGTTCAGATTATAAATCAGTTTTGTATTTTAGAACTAATGTCTCATTCCTGGGGCAAAAAGGAATTTGCATATTGTCTAGGGAATTAACCAGGTGAGGGCGGAGTCTATACTCCTCCTGAACTAGGACTAGGCATACTCTTTTGACAGGTGAGTTGGATGAAGTGACAAGAGATAGTGTGATACACTGAATATAGCACTCAATTGATTAGAAGACCTGGATTCAAATCTTGCCTCAGTTCCTTATACCTGTGAGATGCTGAACAAAGTCACTTAACCTCTCAGAGCCTCAATTTTCTCATGTGTAAAAAGAAGGGGGAATTGATCTGGTCTGTTGGTCTCTAAAGTCTTTTCCAGCTCTAACTCAATGATCTTATAATGGGGGGGGGGGCAGTAAGAGTAAGGAATTTACATCCTGGACCTCATCCTGGACTCCATGCCTCTTAGACAGCCTAAATTCATATTAGCTTTTCTGTTTCCCATATCATACAATTGATTCATATCAAGCTTTCAAGTAAGAGAGCCAGGAGAGACCAGTATCAAAGAAGCCAAGGAAAAAAATATGTTTTCAGGAGTGGCTAATTGGTAGTGTCAAAAATTACAAGAAGGAAAAGAAGAATGAGGTCAGCAAAAAGGACTGTAGATGTAACATCTATATGATGAGAGCTTAGAGGGAGCAGTAATGTGGGGAATTTGGAAACCACATTGCAATGTTTAGAGAAATAAGAAGATAGTGAGAAAGTAGAGGTAGTGAGCTGTAGAAGACGCTTAAGAACTGATAATGAAAAAGAGAGATAAAGGATAGTAATGGCTTGTGGAGATTGCAGGATCAAATGAAGGATGGACTTTTTTAAAGGATGGGGAAGTCTGGGAGTGTTTGTAGCCAATGGGGAAGGAACCAGGAAAGGAGAAATGGGGGGGGTAGTATGGATTCTCTATATGTGTTTGTGTGTGTGTAAAGGAGAAAGGGAAAGAGGCAGAGTCTGAGACAGAGAGAATGAATTATAAGGAGAAAGTCTCCCAGAGAATTTAGGAAAGAATGGAATCAAGTGCTCAGATAGAGGGGTTAGTCTTGGCAAGAAGGGCTACCTTTTCCTCATTTTCTGGAGCAAAGGAAGGTATAGCCAGTGATGCAGAGGTTTAATGCTATGGAATGATACAGTTGACCTATGCTTCCTTAGTAAAATAGAAGGTAAAATCCTCTGTTGAGAGCCTCTGAGGCTAACACTGGGAATGTTGAGGAGAAAGTTTGGAGAAGCTGATGCAGGAAGCATAATAAAGAATCAGTCAAAGATAAGTAGAAGTTTTGATGTACAATAGTGTGGGCCCAGCTGAGATAGAGATGTTAACATGAATTTTTGTTTAGACAGCCACACAATCAGAATGACTTGGAATGGACCCAGTCAGCAGGCTTGTGTGAATTTCTCCTGTGCCAGGAAGGCACAAGTGTAAGATGCCATAGACAGCCTTGGTTGAGGATTGGCAGGCCATCAACAGTAGCATGAGGAGCCAAGTGATTCAGTTCAGAAGATAGTACATGGTTTTACTGGTTTAACTGGGTCAGGGGGTAAGTAAAAGAATGGAGTAGGCTTAGGAAGAGTGAGGAAGAGGGCAGAGATGTCAGACTAGGTTATGATTAGAGGGAAGATTTTCAGAGTTCTGGATCACAATTGTGGATCAAGAAATGGTGTCCAGGAGTCCCATCTTGCAAGTGAGCCAGGTTTCTATGAGCACAAAATAACAAAAGAAAAAACTAAGATAAGAGGAGTTTAATTAAAAAACAAACAAGATCTAAGATCATCCTTATAGGTCATTGAAATGAAGTCATGAATGAATGAATTGAACATTTATTAAGCATGCACAATGTGCAAAGCATTATGCTAAACCCTGTGTATACAACCCCACCCCCCAAAAAAGTAAGGCAATTCTTGCTCTTGCAATGGAGGAAAAAACACATAATGGAAGGTTTCAGCTGCAAATCAAATGGAAAGGTCCCAATGGTCCTTTGGGTGTTTAAGCAAAGCAGATGGTAATTCCTCATATTTAATGTCATTTCCACTGATAAAATCATGTCAGTTTCTGATATTGAACCATTTGAAAAGTGCCAAGGACTTTGGTGGCAAGAACTCTCTTTCCTGGGTCTTTAGTTGTGGCTATAGCACCAACAGGAGCAATTGCCTGGCATGGTGGCCAAGGGTATTGAACTGGAACCATTGACAGTGTTCCTGGGCTCAGGGTCCTGAATGGTCTCCATCAGTTTAAAGGGAGATAGATGATGGTCAAAGTAATGGTGTTAGTCTGAGTTTTCTGACATATGCTTCTTCCTTTCTTGTATCCTTACCTACCCAGTAAGGAGAAATTGGTTGATAGTTGATGTGGATGGCTAACTCCTTCTCCACTGAATTGACTTCCCTGGATCCTAGCCTGGAAGACTGGAAAGTGGGACTGGTGATCACATCCAGTGATAGTATCCTGTGTTATTCCTGATAGGAATTAAGGTAATAAACTGGGAGGCCAATAAGGCATTTGAGGCAACATGAGTATGTATATTGAAGTCCCCAAGGGCAAGGACAGGGATTGAGGTGGAGAGAGGAACTGAGTCAGAAATTGAATAAAGAGAGATAGTGACCTGGAAGTCATGTTGCTATTGTTAGTTTTTTCAGATATGTCCAACTCTTTGTGACCCCATTTGTTCATTGCTTTTTTATTTTAATTTTTTAAATTTTATTTATTTAAGGAATTGGGGTTAAGTGACTTGCCCAAGGTCACACAGCTAGGGAATTATTAAGTGACTGAGACTGTATTTGAACTCAGGTACTCCTGACTCCAGGGTCAGTACTATATCCACTGAACCACCTAGTTGCCCCCTTTGTGGCCCCATTTGAAGTTATTTTGATAAAGATACTGGAGAGATTTGCCCTTTTCTTCTCCAGCTCATTTGACATATGAGGAAACTGAGGCAAATTGGGTTAAGTGACTTATCTAGGGTCACATACAGCTAGCTAATTGTCTAAGGCCAGACTTAAATTCATTAAGTTGAATCTTCCTGGGTTCAGGTCCAGCCCTCTATCGACTTTGCCATTCACAAGGAGGAAAAGAGGCAAAATGATGGTGGCATTTGTAAGTGACATTGGAGAGGACTCTTTGTGTTCTGGGGCAGGGAGGAAATAGAAGGATCAATCTTGACAAGAAGGGCCATCTATTCATCAGTAACTCTGGAGTAAAAGAAAAGAAGCTCTGAGTATGGATGACCTCTCTTTTCTTAGTAGAATAGTAAACTAGACCCGCCATTGAGAGGCAGGGAATTGTGGAGGAGGTGGAAGGCATGAGAGAAATAACTACCAATACTAGAAAATGGTGTCCAGGTGTCCCCTTTTGCAGAGTAAGCCAGGTTTCCATGAGCACAAAATAATAAAAGGGGAAAAATCCTAAGATGAAGAGGAGTTTAATTTAAAAAAAAAAAAGACAACAACAAAACAAGATAAAGCTGGTTATTTTAAAGAATGCAATGGGAAGGGGAAACAGAAGAAGATATAAGAAACAGAGGGAAGATCATCTTAGATAGGATAAGGGAGAGGCCAGTCTTTATAGGACTATATTCTTCTGAGTCCTGTGCCAAGGTCATCGACAACCTGCATATTCTCTTTCCAGAGGAGCTAGTCTAATGGTAGAGGCAAGAGATTTTCAGACTAGGCAACTTGGTGACTGAGGGGAGACCTGGCCTGTTGCAAGCAAGTGGGTGTGTGAATCAAGGGAAATAGGCATTGGTAATAAAGCTGGGTGGCCTTGCTGTTCATGGAGGGAAGACCCTGTGTATCTGTTCTTTGAATGGGCTCCTCCCATTAGGTAGGACTCTCATCAAAAAGGCCAGGCAAAAATAAATTAGGTAAAGAGGGATGGGAGAGGAGGGAGATTCCAATTTTGTTTTCATTATGTACTCTTTCCAACAGACAGGCACTCACTAGATAGGCCAGGGAACAGGATTCAGGGAGCAGGAGGTAAGAGACTAATTCAATTGACAAAGGAAATACAAGTTAACATGAACCCTTTCCTTTATGAGTCCTGTGAAAAGGGTACCAGACATCCTAGGGTGCTGTGAGAAAACAAATGAGAGGTTCTGAGCCCTCTTCCTCTGGCCAGCCTAAAGTCTTGGAATTAGAACTCTGAAGCCTCTTAGCTCATCCCTCACCCAGATTAAGAGGTCTTTCCTGGCCCTAGCCTAGGCCTCCAGTAACTCATTCCATTCCACAGAGATTCTGTTCTGACACTTTTATTGGATCTCATATCTTCTGTAGTTCATTTGGGATTTAACTCTACTATCTCTGGGATGACCTGCAGAGAAGAGGGTGAGGAAATGATAAAAAGAAACATATTGACCTGCCCAGGCCAAGCAGTCTCATTTTGGGAATAGGACAATGGGCTTGTACCCACCTGCCCTTCCAGGTTTATTCCAAATGATGCTGAAGTAAATTCAAAGCTTCCCTTTACTACCAGTCAGCCAGCAGGAGTGGTACTTAAAAAGGCTGTAATGCATTAGCATTGGATTTGCATATACACAGAATCTGTTATTCAGCATATAAAATTTGATGATAAACTGTTACCTTAACATTTTGGGTTTTTGTTGTTTCTCTACCTACAACCAGCTTGTGGATGGAGACAGATAGAGGAAGTTGAAGGAAAAGACCACCAGAAATCCCAAGATAGTTGTTGGGAATTTCTCCCAGTAGCATTATTTGGACATTTCATTCTTCCTGTGTGGTCAACGGGGGCTCCTATCAGGGCCCATGAGAGAGATGTTCATTATTTTGAACAAATATTATCCAGGTGAACTTTAAGTAAATTCAAATATGAAAATCTGTGTTTGGGGTTTTTTGATGTTTTTTTTTCCTATGCAGAAGATAAGTGACTTGATATTTTATTTTTAAAAAATAGATTCACTTTAATTTGTCTTTTTATTAATAAGCATTTAAAATGGTATCTGGTTTACAAAAAAATCTGGTTTAGGTAGAATTATATAGCAATATATTTCCTTTACAAATGCCAACAAAACTTTTACTTGGGTAGTAGTGTATTACTATAGTGGTTGTACAAACGATAAATCACAGCAACAATTCCATTCAGAATGATCAGGCTGGTTACCCTTTCTTAGAACAGACACCCCATCTCCTTGTCCAACTGTGAAAAACTTTCTCTTCCTTCAAGCCCCAACTCAGATGATTCTTTTTCCATGGTTCCTTCCTCAATTTGACGGTTGAAGGTGATCATCTCTCAAATTTCTCCTATCACTGCCATTAATTGCATGACCCTGAGTAAAGTCACCAAACCTTTCTCAGCCTATATTTTCTCCTCTGTACAAAGGATATAATAATAACACCTACCTCATACAGTTTTTGGGAGAATCAAAGGAGCTTCACATTTGTGAAGCATTTTGTAAGTCTTTTTTTTTTTAGGTTTTTGCAAGGCAAAATGGGGTTAAGTGGCTTGCCCAAGGCTACACAGCTAGGTAATTATTAAGCGTCTGAGGCTGGATTTGAACTCAGGTGCTCCTGACTCCAGGGCCAGCACTCTATCCACTGTGTCACCTAGCTGCCCCTGCATTTTGTAAATCTTAAAGCACCATTAGCTATTATTTAATAAACACTATTTGCCAGACATTGTTTTTAGATCCTTGGGATTCAAATAAAATAGTCCCTAATCACAAGTAACTTTCAGTTGGTGATGGGGGGAGTGGGGAACTACTGCTCAGGGGAGACCAGAGCTGGATCTGGGAATCATCTACATGGAGATAATAGTTAAACCAATGGGAGCTGTTAAGTTTAGCAAGAGGAAAAAAAAATAGAGAAAAAAGTCTACAATAGAACATCAGGGTTAGAAAATGTGTTGTGGTTGATGAGCCAGTGAAAAAAGATTGAAGAGTGGTCATAGAGGTAGGAGGCGAGCCAGAAGAGGGTAGTGTCATTGTAGGAGAGAGGGAGCCAAGTGATAGGAAGAGACTAAAGATTGAAGAGGAGGGCTAATGATTGTACAACATGTAGAGGGATGGCCTTGGTAAGAAGAGGAACTACCTCTTTGTCAGACACTGAAGGGAAAGAAGAGAGCTTAGATGATGTCAGAGGGTTTTGAGATGCCAGGGGGAAAAGGAACTCACATTGAGTGGTCTCAATTTTTTCAGTAAAATAAGAGGCAAGGTCTTCAGCTGAGAAATAGAAGAGAAGAAGGAGGGGGAGGTCTTGAGGAGAGAAGAGAAGGTTTGAAATATCTTATGTGGGGAGTGAGATAGGAAATCAATTAGGGAATAACCAAAGGACTCCCTTGTTGCAGTACCGGCCCAGTCAAGGTTGGATAATGTGAATTTGTAATACACTCAGTCAGCAGGTTGGTGAGATTTCCTCTAGCTTTGTTCAGTGGCTAGAGAGTAGGAGAGGAGGCAGACAGTGGGAATTATATAGGGCTGAGGTTAGACAAGAGGAAACCAGTGATAAGAACATGGGCAAGGGATTTAAGAGCAGAGGTCAGTGTAGAATTGAAATGGGTGACCATTGGGTTAAAGCCAGAGAGGGAGGAAAGTGAAGACAGACTTTCACCAGGATTCCTCAATAACTGAAAAAAATTAGTTTATTCATAGACCTTATATAGATTAGAAAGAATGTTAAAGGTGATTAAATACATGGTTTTTTTCCTCCTTTGTTCTTGAAAAGGATCAATGACATCAAGAGGGTAATGTTAACTCAGAGGTGAGTTGGATTTAAGTGAAGCAGAGCTGTGACTCTCTCCTCCAGTCATCAGAGTCCAGAGACAAAACATAAGTCGAGAATACTGATGATTATCAAGTCCAGTCCCTTCATTTTTACAGATAAGGAAAACTAACACCCAGAGAAGTTAAAATGACTTGTCCAAGGTCACAAATATAGTAAGTGGTGAAACTGATATTTCAACCCAGGTCTGCTGTGTTCAATCTATGCCCTTTTCCCTAGACCAAGTTACCATCTTATTCATTTTACAAAAGGACAAATTGTAGGATTCCTTTAAATGGAAATCCTCCCTAGGACTTTTAAAGTAGGAATCAGTTAACAAAAAAATGGATTTGGCCATACCTTTGTAAGTACACATCTGTTAGATAAATTGAAGTGACCCTGGCTAAATATCAACCTAGCTTTCTGGTAGTCATGTTTCTCCCTAAGAGTGGGCCAGTGTCCAGGCCTTCCTGCCAGGATTTTCTCTGGCACTGGGGCAGGGACTTCCTTGCAAACTAGAATAATATAAAGTCTTCCTTCTTTTCTTCCTCCTTCTTCTCTTCCTCATATCAATATATGCCTTAAGGTTCCAATTCTCCCTTTTCTCTCTGCCTTGTTCCCCAATCCCCAAAGCAAGGTCTCAAGCAAGCAGTCTCAGTCTCTTGCCCTTGAGGAGTGGTGTTTTACTAACACACATGAGACAAGCAAGAAATATTAGAATGAAATCAGAAGATTTAAAAAAGAAGAAAATATGTCTACCACAAAAACAATCAATTTGGAAAACAAATTGAGAGCTTGTTTAAGAAACATTTAGACTTCAAGAAAATCATGACCCAACAAAAACCTGACATCAAATTTCAAGAAACCAAAAGAAACTCCCAACTCTGTATCCAACTTATAATATGAATAATAATAATAATAATATTTGTCCATAGATTTTTTAAAATTTTATTTTATTTAAGGCAATGTGGCTAAGTGACTTATCCAAGGTCACTTAGGCAATTATTAAGTGTTTGAGGCTGGATTTGAACTCAGGTCCCCCTGATTCCAGGATCAGTGCTCTAACCAGAGCACCATCTCGCCTTACATTTCAACAAAGACCAGGCCAAGCAAATTAATGGAGGCATGACTGGCATATTATATGGTATGTTGTGCATAGACATCCTTTTCACTTGCCTTTAACAGAATCATTTCACATCATGACCTGATTTGACAGGAAACAGAACTTTGATGATAGTCTAGATGTTGTAGGAATCCTTGGTCCTTGAGTACAGTTTTTTTCCTCCCATATCAGTGAAGCACCTCAGCACTCTAGTGACACCTGGCCAAAGAGCTAGTATGTGACATCTAGTGACAAAACAAGGACTTGTGGCATACAAGATCCCCCAACGTTTCAGCATAACTGCAACAACACAATCTAAACCTATCTAAACTTCCAACCATACTCCCCTCAGAACCCAAAGACTTTGGTTTCCTGGAAGCTGCCTAGTGGGTCAATAGGAATAATGCTTTAAATTTTTTTGGCCCAGAGAGACCACAACTAAGAGTATTGAGGGGCAGGAGCTGAGACAGGTGATGGTTTACCTTGAAGTGGACTGTCAGCTCTAACCCAAGGTCCAACTATGAGCAGCAGTTGCATATCCAACTCTAATCCTGTATCTTTCTACATTTCCCTGGACTCCTCCCTCTCATACCTATTCCTGAGAACCTTTTCTCCTCAGCTTATCAAAAAAGCATTCTGTACCTCACACTAAAAAGCATCTGTCCATGTGTTCTCATTTTGCTGTCCATAACTGTGGTTTTCTCATCAATATACCTGTTTCTTTAGAAGGCCCAAGCATATGAAATAAATAATAATACAGAGAGATATGCAGTGGGAACAGAAAGGTAAAAAAAAAGACCAAGATTAGAGGAGTCAGATTTGGGAGATGGAATAATTTAGACATCTCTTGAGTATGGATATTCTTCCTCATCCCCAGTGTGCTCTCTGATCAGGAGGTAGAGCTGTTTGAACTTTCTTGAGAAAACTAGTGGTGCCATTCTTGGGTTGACCCAATGGAGTTTGGGTCCCACTTCACAAGATGGAAATGAAATGGCTGAGCATCCTCAGTGACTCCATGACCTTGACCTCAAGAGACTAAGGTAAAAGACACATAATATAAGTAAATTCATTGGCTCATATAATTAAAACAAGAAAATAATGTTAGAGGTCTTCTATTTTAATTTTATTGATAAGGAAACAGAGGCACAGAAAGTTCAGGTGATTTGCTCATAGGTAATAATTAAAAAACCCAGGATTCAAATGCTTAATACTATGACTCCAAATCTGTACCCTTTTCCACAATTATAGGGTCTTTTATCTCTGATCATTCTGTTTCTTCCTTACATTAGCACAAAGAAGAAAGATTCTTAGCCCTTTTGTATCAAGAACTCCATTGACTTTCTTCTTAAAATCATGAACTCCTCAGAATGATTGTTGTGTACATTCATAATTAAAGGAAATGCTAAATTTCTATTAGAGGTCAATGAAAATAAATATGCAATTTTTTAAATCAAAGTTCAGAACTCCCCTGGAATCTATCCATGGTGCCCTTGGTGGGGTCTATGGACCCAGGTTAAGAGCATCTTACTTAAGGGAATGTCCTCCTTTTGGCAGCAGTAGCCAAATATAACCTCAGAAAACTTCTCTTCCCATTTTCCCCCCTCTCTCCGAACTCCCTTTTTTGGTCTCTTTCTCAACTCTCTATTTTCTCTCCATGATTTACTCTCAAGTTACACACAGGAGAAATAAAGGAGTGGGCAGGAAGGGCAGGACTTTAATTCCTGCCCATCCTACAGTAGCCCTGTTATTGTCTCACTTTCATGACCACCAACCACAGGTCAAAAATAACTTTCAAAGCCCCTTCTGTGGCTTTGTTGGGTGGGTTTGTTGCTGTGGAATAATGTTCTTCAAGCTCTAGGAAGAGGAGGGGTTATGTCAAGCAGAAAGTTGAGGGTGGGGAAGGATGTGGGTTCTGGAGGTATACATACCCAACACACTACTCTACTGTACCCATGTACAAAGGCAGGGCAAATATGGAATGTGTTGAGTAACTTAGTTTAACCAAGGATGTACTTTTCTAGATTGTTTCTCCAGCATTTAATGGGAGTCTATAGGGTCTTGCTCCCTGATACCTTCTTAACCCAAGCTAAATGGAACCAGGACCGATTTTTTCCAGACAAAAACTTGTGTTCCTTTTTTCTAATGATAAGGCAGGTTTAGGCTTCTTGAGACTCCTGTAATAGGGCTGCATAGAAGTTGCACTGAATGGGAACTTTTGCTCAAGCCATGTCTTCTGAGAGTCCATCATTTAAGTAATGGACAGAGTGAAGATGGAGAATTGAAGGAGTTTGTCATTGGGCCCTGGAGACAGGAGGACCTGAGATGTTTGACACTTAGTGTGACCTTGGGCATGTCACTTAACCCTGATTTGCCTCACATCCAGGGCCATCTCCAGTAGTCCTGATCCATATCTGATCAGATGACTCCAGAAGAGAAAGCAAAGCTCTGGTGATTTAGCACAATACCCCCTCACTCAAATCAAATTTACATGTTTGTCTTGGCATCACTTCCCTGATAACATGGTCTTCTTTGAGAATAAAGGACAAAATATCATTATCTTTGTCTGACATCTGTGAGACTGGTCAATCTAGATTCTCTATCTTGCAAGAATAAATAAGTCAGGGCAGCTAGGTGATGCAGTAGATAGAGCACTTGCCCTGGAGTCAGGAGTACCTGAGTTCAAATCCAACCTCATACACTTAATAATTACCTAGCTGTGTGGCCTTGGGCAAGCCACTGAACCCCATTGCCTTGCAAAAAAAAAAATTCTAAAAAAAAAAGAATAAATAAGTCAGAGTAGGGATTACGTAGAGGGTGAGGCAGGACAGGGAGGGGAAATAAAAAGAGCCATTGATGGGATTTATAGCCAGTAAAAACAAGCAGAGAAAATCAGAGAATTTATTTACCTGGTGAAAATGCATCAGGATTCCAGTTAAGATGACATCATAAAAATATAAGTTGAAGAAGCCTGACTTTCTCTGCTTCTCTGACACATAGCTAAAAACAATTCCAGAAAGACTGGTGAGAAAGAAATCTGAAAAGAAACAAAGAAAGGTTTCTTTTTGAAAAGGAATAAAACCTTCATCCAATACTAAACTATACAAAAAAGATAGCCAGAAGGGTCTGGAAGTGGGTAGAGGAAGTGAAAGTAAGGAAGTCATTATTAGCAAAACAAAGATAGGACAGAAGTAGGCAAAGCAGTCTTTCTAGGAAAACCAACATATCTGGTAAACAGGCCAAAAGTTAGAAAAAGCACAGAAAGTAAAGGAACTAGCATAAGTTCCCACATATAGATCTGAAACTAAGAAGTATTCTGAATAAGGGCATTGCAAACCAGTCAGTTTAAGCTCTAATAATCAGGTACCTGAAGCCAAATTTTGAACTTGACCTCTAAGAACATAAATTAAAGATAGAACTAATCCTCTTGGGTAACAAAGCAAGGAAAGAGGCCTGTCTGATCATGAGCTTCCCAGAGAACTACAAGACCATGTCAGTACCTAGGCACCAACACCAGGAGGGTTGGCTGGAAGTCCAAAGTGATCTCTAACACCTCATTGGCTCTGTAAAGCTACACCAGAGTATGGATTCAACTCATGACTATCATGCAAAGTGAAAGGGGCGGGGGTAGAAAAAGTCTGTGGAAGCTGGAACCTAGAGTTACCAAGAAACAGATAAAAGTCAGGGACTGAGCCAGAAGGATAGGACTTAATGCCAGTCACCAATTCAGATCACTAATGGCAGCTGCATCCCAACTACACAGCATGTTGATCTAAGCAAGGCCAACCCATCACCCTCAAGAGATGCTAAGTGAACCAAACTCACCACAAAATCTCAAACCAAGAACTTCAGGCTGAAGATGAATAAACAGAAGAAAAATCTTAACACATTGAAGAAATATATGGGCTAAGAGAAGCATAAAAAGTAAATCAGAAGAAAAGAATAACCTTACAAAACTTTAAGCAAAGCCTCAAAAAAATTATTTGGATTTACAAGAATTAGCAAAAGAATACAAGCAAGTGATAAGAGATTACATTAGAGTTCAAGGATTTTTTTTTAATAAAATGAGAGCAGCTTAGTAGAGACAATGGAAAATTTTCCCTAAATAGACTCCATGTAAACTATAATGGAATAAACAGAATTCAACAACTCGAGACAACAAGATTTGAAAAAGAATATAGTATATCTATTATCAAAAATAATCTACTTGGAAAACAAATTGAGAGATAATTTAGGAATCATTAGATACCAAGAAAATAACAAAACAAAAACCTGGATATCAAATTTCAAGAAACCAAAAAAAGAGAACTGCCTAGATTTTTTAGAACCAGAGGGCAAAGTAAAAATAGCAAGAAACTAGAAGAGTATACAAAGAAGAAAGCCGCAGATATCTCATGATCTCACTTAACTGAACCAGAAAAAGAGTGCTCAAACATACACTCACACACCAAATTTGGTGTAGAAATACATTATACTTCCCATTGATATAGGTGGGAATGGGGGAGAAGGAAGGGAATTAGAAGGAGAGTGGAATAGAAGAGGAAATAAACACAAGCAAAATACATTTAAAATTTGGAGTGTTGTTTCTAAAAGATGAATAGAAAGAGAAAAATTGTAAGAAATGGAGATTGAAGTATAAGTTTAGTGAAGCATGGAGGGAAAGAGGACTAGGAATAGACTACTCTAATTACAAATTATTAGTGCTTATCCTCTTTGTTCTTTTTTGAAAAGAGGGACCTGGAAGGGAATTAGGGGAAAAAAATAAGAGGATCTGATGGAGGTAAATACACAATTAAGAGTCAAAACAGTGAATGTGAGAGGAATGAACTCATCCATAAAACTATATTATTCTACAAAGCAGTAATCATCAAATCAATTTGGTACTGGTTAAAAATAGAATAGTTAATCAATGGAATGGATTAGGCACACAAGATTCAGAAACAATGGATTTTAGTAGCATAATGTTATAAACCCAAGGACTCCAATTACTGAGGCAAGTACTCACTATTCAACAAGTAATACTGGGAAAACTAGGAAGAAGTCTAGAAGAATTGGACTTAAATCCATATCTCACACCATATAATCTGAGTTCCAAATGATATCTATGACTTGGATTTGAAAGATTATATCATTAACAAATTAGAGGAGATAATCTTTCACAACTTTGAATAGTGTTAAGAATTCTTAACCGAAAAAGAGATAGAGAAGATTACAGTGGATAAAAATGGAATTTTTTTACATAAAATTGAAAATGTTGTTGCTAGTGCTATAAATTAGTCCAAACATTCTGGAAAGCAATTTGAAACTGCTTCAAAGGCCACTAAATTGGTTGTATTCTACCACCTCACACCTCTCAGACTGGCCAATAGAACCAGAAAGGACAATGATCAATGTTCAAAGGGATATGGGAATTCTGGGACACTAAAACTTTGTTAGTGTAGCTATGAACTCATCCAACCTTTCTGGAGAGCAATTTGGAATTACAATCAAAGAGCAACAAAAATGTGCATACCCTTTGATCCAGCAATACCCCTACTGGGTCTATACCCTGAAGAGATGATGGAAAAAGGGTAAAAACATCATTTGTACAAAAATATTCATAGCAGCCTTGTTTGTTGTGACAAAGAATTGGAAATCAAGTAAATGTCCTTCAATTGGGGAATGGCTTAACAAACTGTGGTATATATGTATGTCATGGAACACTATTGTTCTATTAGAAATCAGGAGGGATGGGAATTCAGGGAAGCTTGGAGGGATTTTCATGAACTAATGCTGAGCGAGATGAGCAGAACCAGAAAAACATTGTACACCCTAACAGCAACATGGGGGTGATGATCAACCTTGATGGACTTGCTCATTCCATCAGTGCAACAATCCAAGACAATTTGGGGCTATCTGCAACAGAGAACACCACCTGTATCCAGAGAAAGAATTGTGGAGTTTGAACAAAGACCAAGGACTATTACTTTTAATTTAGAAAAAAAACAAACTGATATCTTGTTATGTTATCTTGCTATCTCTTATACTTTATTTTTCCTCCTTAACGATATGATTTCTCTTTCATCACATTCAGTTTGGATCATTGTATACCGTGGAAGCAATGTAAAGACTGGCAAATTGCCTTCTGTGGGGGGTGGGGGGAGGGAAGCAAGATTAGGGGAAAAAAATTGTAAAACTCAAAAATTTTAAAAAGAATAAAAAAAATTGATTGTATCCATTGACCTAGTAATACCATTATGTTATGTATACTCCAGGGACTGAAATAAATATACAAAATATGGAAATAAAGTGGGTGTGCATCATTTGGGGGAATAGATAAGTTCTGGTAGATAGATGTAATGAAATATTAAGTCATGAGTAATGACAAAAGGGACCATTCCAAGAAACCTAGGAAGATTTGAACTGTTGAAGTAAAGTGAAGTAAACCAGATAAATTATTTAAAACAATGATCGCAGCATTTTATTTTATTTTCTTTTTCTTTTGTGAGGCAATCAGAATTAAGTGACTTGCCCAGGGTCATTCAACTAATATGTATCAAGGGTCTGAGGCTACATTTGAGCTCAAATCCTCCAGCCTCAAGGATCAGGACTCTGAATAGAGCCACCTAACTTTGCCAATTTCCCATTTTAAAGTAAAACAACTTTGAGAGACAAGAACTCTAATCAGAGGGGTTGCTTGTTCAGTCATTTCAGGTGCATGTGAATGGCAAAGATACTGGAATGGCTTGCCATTTTCTTCTTCAGCTCATTTTACAGATGAAGAAATTGAGGCAAACAGGGTAAAGTGACTAGCCCAGGGTCACATAGCTAGTAAGTATCCAAGGCCAGATTGAACTCAGGAAGCTGATTCTTCCTGACTCTAGATCCAGCACTACCCATCTAGCTGCCTGCAGTGACCAATCTAAAAAACTTGTGATGAATCATGCTTCGAGGTTTTAGACAGAATAAGATATGCATTATAGACACTGTCTATACAAATAGTTTTTTGACTATACTTTGGTTACAATGGAAGGCTTTTATTTGGTGGGGGGGGGAAGGGTAAAGTTGGTGGAGGAGTTGTATGAGGGGTAGTGATAACAATGCCAAAAAGGGAAGAGGAGACAGAAAAGAACATCAACCATTTAACAAACACACAGAGGAGACCAGAAACAGGTTCAGAATGCGTCCAGATAAGCAGGGCAGTGTTGGCACTAACTTGTTAAATTGAATTAATATTATAAGTTTTAAAACATATGCAGTGCTTTTATGGTTTTATATATAAGCCCTATTCTCTGGCCACCTTTGTGTGGAAATGTTTACATTTGTTGCTGGTGGTGTTGCAATCTATGATAAAACAAGTTCATTTTAAAAATAGATAAAAGTATGCCACAGAGAAAGAGACACAGATAGCAGGCTTAAAAGAAATTGAGTAGACAACCTCTCTTCTATTCTATTTCTAACTTGTATTCATTTGCAGGGGGCTCTGCCTCTAGACTGGAGTCTCTCCAAGTGAACACTTGGCATTCCCTTAGCTTAGTGAGAAAAGGAGATCAGGAAAGGGAAATGAGGACAGAGAGAAAGGGTGTACATTTTCATCCAAGGAGACTTTCTATTCACAAATCATTTGTAAAAACTTTAAAATTCTGAATATAGGTTTTAGATAACAAGTTTTGGAGTAGGGATTATTTAAACAGTTTACTAAAGTAGAACAGTAGAGTGACCTGTGGGTTTGGATTTTCTGTGTTGTTTTGTGTGAGATTATCAAGATAAAGTAGTAAGGCCTATGAACCAGAATTCAAATTTTTGCTATTTATTTTTCCAAGTTACCTAAACTGTGGTCTATTTCCTGTTCTATTTGAGTTGGAATAGATCAAGGATTCTTAATCTGGGGGGGGGTGTCCATGGATTTTTTAAAATATTTTATATTAATTTGATAATTCAGTATAATTGAATTCTTTTGTATTCCTATGTATTTTGTTTTATGCATTTAAAAAACATTATTCTGAGATGGACTCCATAGGCTTTACCAGACTGTCCAAGGAGTTGATCTTTAAAGGTTAAGAATGCTTAGGTTAGATAATGGTCAAGATTCTTTCTAGCTCTATCTCCTTCTATTCTCAGAAGGCCTTGCCCAATGGTAGGGCAGATTCACTGGTCCCACTTGCCCAGGACTACACAATTTTCAGTAGCTAGGCTAGCCTGCTTCATAAAACTTTGCTTTTATGTGACATTTAACAAAAGCATAAAAATTAAGTACCAAACTACTCCCCTGAAGCTACATTTTACACTTTCACAAATGTTTTCTGAGGTTAGCTGTGAGCCGGAGAGATTAGAGTGAGTATAGGAAACTGAAGAATATTTTGGTTTCCAGTACCACATTAGAAAGAAAGAAGCCTACTTTTCTGTGGCTTTTCTTGTCCTTTCTGTCTCCAAGTCTGACTCTTTATGTCTTTGTTTATCCATCTCCCTCTGTCTCCTTCTCTCTCTCCCTCTCCCTCCCTACCCACCCACCCACCCTTTTGCTGATATTTTCCACCTGGGCTATGAATCTGCTTCTGCTTGCTTCTTTGAAGTGAGACACTTTAGGGAGTTTTGGCCTCAGGGCAAGAGTGAGGTGGCCATAAAGTTTCTGGTATAAGTGTCAAATAAAGCCAAGTTAGACAGCATCTCCCTCCCCTTGCCTAACTGGTAACAAACCCAGCTGTGAAGGCCTAGGATTTCATGACATCTTCAAGTGTGACCTAGAATGACATTTCTTTGAGTCAGAGATTATGTCAGGGAAGGAAAGAAGAAAGGATGGAAAAGAGGGAAGGGAGGTAGGAAAGAAAGAGAGGAAAGAAGGGAAGTAAAAAAGGAGGAAAAGAGGGAAGGAAAGGAAGGAGGGGAAAAAAGGGAAAGAATGTAGAAGGAAGGAAGGAGGGAAAGGAGAAAAGGGAAGCTTCCTCAGGCACTAATTTACCAGATTGTGACCTCAGGGCAAGTTATATCTTTGGTTCAGTTTTCTCATCTATAGAATAGAGATAAATCAGCTATACCCAACTTTATAAGGTTGTTTTGATGTGAAGAGATGTGAAAATATTTTTAAAAGTTTAAGGCATTATGCAAATTATTAGCTATTATTTATAATCCCATTAATGATTTTGCCTTGGCAATAGGCACCTGGAATTCCTCTCCATCTTTCTATCTGGGCACCAACATTGTTCATATCAGGTGCTCTGTAAAAGGCAATTATTTTATTCTCGGGGAGTTAATTTCTTTACCATATGCTTAACAATGATGGGAACAATCTTTTAGCAATTTCATCAGAAGAACCAGGTCATAAAGTCACCATCAGGCATGTCCTTCTCATGCCTGATCTGCATCATTTTTCCTATGGCAGCAATAGCCTTGGCTGAGTGAAACTCAAAAACAATGGGACCACCTCAATTCCCATATTTAGGCCTGGGATTATGCTGATACCAAGGTTCCCTGCTTTTAGACCATTGGGAAAGGACAGATGGTTAGAGAAGCAAGGGGTCTCTGCCTAGGAGGAAGAAGGATTGGCCAGGCTGTTGATGTCATAACCACAATATGCCAAATCTAGATTTCAGCTTTCAGTTTTCTGCTTTAGCCTTTGGGGAGAAGAAAGCATGGTGGATTTGAACCTATTTAGTACCTGTATGACCTGGAGCAAATGAATTCACCTCCATGGATTTCAATTTCTTCATCTATAAATAAGGTGGCAGGAGATGACCTCTAAAGTTCCTTCTTGGCAAAAATCTAGGATTCATTGATCACTGTCTTTGTCGAATTTCCAAGTCTGCTATCTTGTCCAAAGCAAATAAAGTCATTCTATCAAATGAGTGAAAAAAGGGGAAAAGCAGGGAGAACACTGGGACTCTGAACAGTCAGGATTCCTGGTATCTTATATCAAAACAAAGAGTCCCCTTCTAACAAGGAGAAAAATTTTCCAGTGGAGCAATGTCTGGAAGATATTCCATCCACTCTTTAGTCAGGTCTGGCCTTTCTGAAAGCTTGCAAGAGATGGAAAATAAAGGGAAATTATCCACTGAGTATATTTCTAACTGAATAAATTTTACTCTTTTAGTTCCATTATAAGATCAAAGAAATGTGCCTACAGGAAACAAATTTGGCCACCATATATAATAAAAAAAATGCCTTTAAAATGACATGCTAAAAGGAACAATGATGATTTTTTTCCAAATAAACATAAATTGGATTTTTGCTGTTTAGTTATTTTTCAGTCATGTCCAACTCTTCAGGACTCCATATGAGGTTTTCTTGGCAAAGATACTGGAGTTGTTTGCTATTTGTTTCTCCAGCTCATTTTACAGATGAGGTAATTGAAGCAAATGGGGTTAAATGACTTGCTCAGGGTCACATGGCTACTAAGTGTCTAAGGCTAGATTTGAACTCTAGAAGATCAGTCTTCTGACTCCAAGCCTGGCATTCCCAGGGATGTGTAATGAGGGGCAGCAGGTGAGGCAGAGCTGAGCCTCACCTCTGACTTGGAACAGTCGAAGGTATAGATCAGGCAAATATGTATGTGTGTGTGTGTGTGTGTGTGTGTGTAAAAACTTTAAAATTCTGAATATAGGTTTTAGATAGCAAGTTTTGGGGTAGGGGTCATTTAAACAGTTTACTAAAGTAGAACAAGTAGAGTAACTTGTGGGTTTGGATTTTCTGTGTTGTTTTAAAACCAGATCAATCTGGAAATGGGACCAGATCTCTAGCCATCAAGCTATATTATCTTTTAAAATATATATGACATTATTAAAAGTATATTGTGACCTCTGGACAAGTCATGCCCCGCCCCAGTTTGTGTCAGTTTTTTCAACCATAAAAGGAGTTTAGAGAAGCAATCGGCAAATCACTTGAGCGTCTTTGCCAAGAAAACCTCAAATGGGATCACAAAAAGTCAGACAAGACCCAAAATATGACTGAACTGAACAATCTTTGATCTTTTCTGATCCACAGGAAAAGGAAATCATTCTGTGGAATTGTCTATTAAGTGCAATCAGCAGAGAAGGTACTTGAGTTACTCCTTTCAACTTTCTCTAATCCAAGAAAGTTTTATCATATAAAAACCTTGGGAAGACTTGGAACTGATGCAGAGTGCAGTAAGGAGAACTAAGTTTCATAGTGACCACAACCACATAAAATCTGCCTGTGTTCCAAGCCCACCTCTTACAGTCCTGACTGTATGACCCTGGACATATCTCAGTTCTCTAAGAAACTCAGAGTATAAATTGCAGAAGAGGGACCGATGATCTGCACTGGTAGAGTTTCCTCCCTGAGGATTACCACTGAAGTCACAGTCTCCATCCTTATCCCTACAGGAAAAAATTACTGATATGTCTCACTGATATGTCTGAAGTATTTCCATATTTGATCAAATTGGTTAAACCTGTAATGTGAACGTGATTACTTTAGAAGGTGTTTTTTCTGTTGATTCATTTGTTGGGTAGACCTCTTAAACTTGTTTGTTATTGACCCCTTGGGTAAGTCTGATGAAGTCTATGAACCCTTCTTAGAATAATGTTTGTAAATATTTAAAATATAATCAGAGGATTACAAAGGAAATAGAACATTAATGAAAATGTATTTTTTTCCTATCCCAAGTTCATAGACCCCATAAAGTTACATGTGGAGCCTAGGTTAAGAACGTCTATTTTAGAAAGAACTTGGCTATCTGTGAGCAAAAACCAAGGTCTGCCTTTCACATGTGTCAGCCTCCTCACTTGTCATTCTCCAAAGATGACTTCCTCAGGGTAGCTTTTCTTTTACAGGGAGTAATCCAGTCCTTTCCAAAAGCCTTGGAATTTTCCTGCTGCTTCCTGGGGCCATCATCCCAGGAGAACCATCTCCCTTGCTTCCCCCATTAATGGGAGCATGAACTCATTCCCTGCCTTCCTCTGGTCTCCTTGTAGGGGCTCTCTTTATGTGATCTGATGCTTTAATATTCCATATCTCCTCAGATGTTAGGAGTCTGCAGCATTTCAGGGCTGTGTTTGCTTTTTATTAAAGAGAAGGAATCTCCTCTGCAGAATATTAAGTGGCCTAGGCAGCTTTGGGTAGTAGTGCTGTTAATCCAGCGACAGCTGCTGCTTATTCGATCTTGGTGACTGGCAGCTATGCTTCAACCTGTCCCACCCCCACAGCCCAGCCCTGGTCCTCCGGGACTGAGGAATACAAGAAGGGAGGCTCATTTATGCAAATTCCCTTCATCTTGCCAGCCTCCTTCTAGAATCCTCAAAACAATTTAAGGCACCACAGAGACCATTTAGGCCAACCCTCTCACTTTGAATGAGGTATTGGCACCCATGGCCCCATACCAAGGCTTTAGAAAAGCTGGGACTCCCATGTAGCCTTGAGCCATTGACTAGTGGGGCATGAACTGGATTATCTCCAAAAT
The DNA here is from genome assembly GCF_037893015.1 of Macrotis lagotis. Taxonomy (NCBI): domain Eukaryota; kingdom Metazoa; phylum Chordata; class Mammalia; order Peramelemorphia; family Peramelidae; genus Macrotis; species Macrotis lagotis. Next base: position 207,335,436 of record NC_133659.1, read on the forward strand.
CCATCTCAGTGCTTTCTTATTGTGGATCCACCAAGCCAATCATCACCCCCTGCATCTACCATGCTTATTTCTGCCATGGATTCTCTACTTGAAATGCTTTCTCCCTCTTCCATCTACCCAAATCCTATCATCCTTTATGAAGCCTTCCCTAACTAGCCTCAGTCCCCAAAGATCTCTCCTGCCTCTGAGCAAAAACAGAGACAATTTATAAAACTCTTTGGGCATAATTCAGTACTGTTCTCCAAAATTATTGCATCAGGTCACAATTCCACCAGCAATGAATTAGTATCTCAATTTTTCCACACCTCCTCCAATAGTTGTTCGTTTTCTTTCAATCGTTTTGGTCAATATGATAGATGTAAAATAATATTTCAAGAATGTTTTCATTTGAATTTTTCTAATCAGAGTGACTCTCAAGAAGCTTATATTCTAATGGGGAAGACAATGTAGATAAATCAGAATATACAGGACAAAAGCAGAGGAAAGAGAACCTTAGATGGAATATAATTAGCAGCTGGGGTGTCTGGAAAATCCTCTAAGTGGAGTTCACTTGACATATCACCAAACATATATATATATATATATATATATATATATATATACATATATATATATATATATATATATGTATATATTTATATATGTATATATGTATTATCTATATATATAATATATGTAATATATATATACACAAACCCTGCAGAATTTCATGACATCTAGCATTTGACTAAATATTGTTCCAACATGTAAGTTGGTTAGTCTTAGTCTCTAACCTCATCATTTTACATTTGAGGAAGCCAAGATTCAGAGAATATTAAGTCATTTGCCCAAAGTCACACAATGTCAAAGTCATGATCATAATCTTGGCCTTCTGGTTCCAAATTCAGCACTTTCCACTGTATCATGTACACCTGCATATACATTTATAACATGAGATACAGTATCATGTATTCCCAACTAGATTGTATTGAATAGGATTTTTAACTTCTACTTCTTTTGAAAAATTTTCTCTACTCCCCCAAAAGGATGTAAACTCCTTAAAGGCAGGGACTGATTTATTTTTATTTATATCCCTAGTACCTTCCTGGTCCATAGTAGATGTTTAATAAATGTTTTGGATGAATGAGAGGATGCTTCCCCAGTATCTATTGCAGTCCTGAGAACATGTTGACATGTAAGGATAGTTTACTAAGACTCACAGCCAGAGTGGTAAAACCAAGCCACAATTCACATTCCTCCTTATTCCCCAATCCTGGGGAATTCTTATTAAATCAATCCTCATTAAATAGATTAATTTTGTTATATAAATAATATTTATATAAAATAAATTAATTTTTATAATATATAAATATATAACTAAAATTAAATTAATCCTTAATAAATTAAAAAGTCCATAAACAGAGATTCCCCATAACTCTATGGAGTGAGAGGATAGAGAAAAAGGAGAAACCAAAAACCTGCTCTTTGGTCACTCAGTTTGTCTGGGTTAACAGAATGTATCTCTGAGGGGGCCTAAAGCATACTCACTTCACAGACAACATGTAATTGTGCCAAATGTATGGTGACTTGAGTGGGGTTAACTAGGGAAGATTTCTTGGAGGGCAGTGAATTTTGAGCCAGATTTGAAGTCTTTGCTATTCCCCTAGGTAGGAGCAAGGGAAGAGGAAGGACATTCAAGAAACAGGGCATGACAAGAAAGAAAACTTTCCAGCTTGATTAGAGTAGATTAGCTGTGATAATTAGATGTGAGGGTTAAGGGAGGGATAAAGGACTCAAGTCATTTTTATACACTCCCTAACACTTGAGGCAGGCTCAAATTTAAGGAAATTAAGAACCAAGAAATTTGTTGTATAGGGGAGATGGGAAGTGTAGGTAAAAAGGTGATTTATCAGAAGTATAAAAAAAGTCAGGACAAAGCATTTCTGTGTCCTAGACAAATTTAGAAAATTATACTTGCTTGTGACTGTCCATCTGAAGTTTTGAATTAATAAATTAATGACAATGCATTTTTTAAATTATAGCTAGCATTTACATAACCCTTTAAGGTCTGAATTTGGGCTCATTTTATTCTCACAACCATATCTGGAAAGTAGATGCTATTACTATTATTCCCATTTTGTATTGTTGTTGAGTTGTGTTCAACTCTTTGCCACCCCATTTGGGGTTTTCTTGGCAAAAATACTGTAGAGGTTTGACATTTTCTTCTCCAATTCATTCTACAAATGAGGAAACTGAAGCAAAAAGAATTAAATGATTTGCCCAGATTTCTGAGTCTAGATTTGAATTCAAGATGATGAGTCTTCCTGACTGCACTGTGCCATCGCCATCTATTTGTCCCATTTTTACAGATGAGGCAGATAGTAGTTAAGCAGTTTGCCCAGGATCACACAGCTAGTAAATACTTACTTACATGTATGTATGTATATTTGAACTCAAGCCTTCCTGACTGCAGGTCTAATACTCTATCAACTGAATCACCTAGCTGCCATAGTGAAGTTTTTGTTATGTGCAATGCTACTCTGCCAAACACTGAGGATTTAAAAAAAACAAAAAACAAATGAAATCAAAGACATTCTTTGCCTTCAAGGAATAGATATAAACCTTAGGGAACTGTTAGTCCAGGATGGGCACTTTGGTTGGAAAACTTAACTGTGGGTGGCTGTGAGTTGATAGGAAGAATAGATTGATAGAACCCACCCCTCATTTAGTAACTTTTGCAGAATTGATTTGATTGTGATTCCAGAATTAGAGAAAATTCAAGAGAGGAAAGAGTTGATGACAGCAAAGAAATTGGAAAGCTTCTGGAGAAGATGGCTTAATACTGAGGAGAGAAAAATGAAACATGGCATCTGGGGTTTCCTGAAGTAGGGGCAGATAGTGGTACCACACAAGACATTGGGATCCTGAGGGTAAGACATGCTGTCATGTGGATGACTGTAGGAGAACTAGAGAATAGGAAGGGAAACTAAACTTTCTATTACTCCAATCAATTAAGCAATAAGAAGTAAATATTTTTTTAAAAAATTAATTACAGGGGTGGCTAGGTGGTGTAGTGGATAAAGCTCCGGCCTTGGAGTCAGGAGTACCTGGGTTCAAATCTAGTCTCAGGCACTTAATAATTACCTAGCTGTGTGGCTTTGGGCAAGCCACTTAACCCCATTTGCCTTGCAAAAAACTAAAAAAAAATATTAATTACATCTTTAAGCATTCATTTAAAAAATTTTTGATTTCCAAATTCCTTCCATCCTTCTATAATTCTGCCCATTGAGAAGACAAGTAATGTGTTAACCTCTGTACATGCAAAATCATATAAAACATTTCCATATTAACCATGAAATGTTAATGTTGATATTTTTGTCCTTCACTCAAAGAAGAACATGACATCAACAAGTGAATTGTATTTGACTGAGGGGCTACTGTGCTACATCACCAACCAAACCTTCTCTTCTAGAGCATCTGGGTCCAGTGACCAGATATAAACCAGGACAGCCAGAGATGGTCTTGGATGCAAGGCAGTTAGGGTTAAGAGACTTGCCCAAGGTCGCACAGCTAGTAAGTATCAAATGTCCAAGCCAGATTTGAACTCACATTCTCCTGATTCCAGGGCCCGTGCTCTATCACTGCATAACCTAGCTGCCCTCTAACCATGAAATAAACACTTATTAATTACTATGCTCTGAAGATACAAAGAATAAGCAAGAACAGTCTGTTCCCCCCAAGGAGTTCATATTCTATTAGGAGAGACCATATATATATATATATATATGTATATATATATATATGTATATATATAAAAGAAAATAGGTGGCACTTAATAATAACCTGTGTGAAAAGTCACTCTTAACCCCATTACCATAAATAAATTTTAAAAAAATTTAAAAGAAATAAGAAAATAGGGGCAGCTAGGTGGCACAGTGGATAGAGCACGGGCCCTGGAGTCAGGAGTACCTGAGTTCAAATCTGACCTCAGACACTTATTACCTAGCTGTGTGGCCTTGGGCAAGTCACTTAACCCCATTTATCTTGCAAAAACCTAAAACAAAATAAGAAAATAACGTTAGTGGGGTTGTTGGTACTAGCAATTAAGGGACATCCAGGAGGAGGTGACTTGACAGATATCTGTAAGCACTATAGAGTTGACTTTTCTTCCATTAAAAATGCGCACTTATACAAAATGTTAAATACACTTATATATGTGTTGTATATGTGTATATATACACATGTGCTTTTATAGATATATAAATATATTTGTGTTTACATACGTATACACACACACACACACACACACACACACACACATATATTACTGTCACATAATGAGCAAAGTAATGGCTATAGGCTGGATTTTCAGCTGAAGAAGACCTGGGTTCAAATTCAACTGACACTTAGCAATATGACCAGGTCACTTAACCCTTCTGAAGCCTAGGTAACTCTAAAGATTTATTTGCGAAATTATAGACAAATTAAGATCAGCTCCATGGAAAGAATTCTTAAGCTTTTGAAATCATAGCTACTTGAGGCAGCTAGGTGGTGCAGTGGATAGAGCACCAGCCCTGGAGTCAAGAGGACCTGAGTTCATATCCAACCTCAGACACTTAATAATTCTCTAGCTCTGTGACCTTGGGCAAGTCACTTAACCCCATTGCCTTAAAAAAAATTTAAAATTAAAAAAAAGAAATCATAGCTATTTGACATGTCGAGGTAATATCAAAAAGTGTCACTTATCACATTACCATTGTCTGTCTTGTCTTTGCAAGAGTAAGGGATCTTGAATTTAGAGATCTCCTGGGGGACTGAGGATGAAGGAAGGGTGGGCTCCTCAGGGTAAATGAAGCAAGAACTGGGAACTTAGTAAGGAAGCCTATGGTGAACCTTTCTGAATGATGGGATTGAAGAGTAGACTAGATAGTCAGGCACAGTTAATTTTATCATTACCCACTTTGAGGATTATCTATGTCCTACTTTATGTGTTGTTCCAGCTTGGTTTTCTCAGCTAGGAGGAAGTCAGGGCTGGAGGCCAAGGATGGGGTGTCTATGAGCGGGGTGGGGGGGCGGTGATTGTGACTTTATTCCAAAGCAAAAGAGCTTTGAGTTTGGGGATTACTGCTGCTGTGAATTATCTGTGCTTAAATACCCCTTCATTATTAAAGTGACTGGAGGTAACGGTATTGAATCCCCAGGACTGATTGCCCTAATGGCCATTGAGAGAATTGGTCCATGTGGGAGACTGGATGATCCCCTGCCCCTGACCAAGTCTTGAATTCAGGCATATTAGTATTTTCCTGGAGTCAGGTGGCTGACTTACCTCAGCACTTAAGACCTGTGAATCTGCCCTGTGTCTCCTAATACATGTATGTTCTGGTATGAACAGTCCCCCTTCCCAGTCCCCCTACCTGCTCTGATTGCAAATATGTTCCAGGTCTCCTCCAAGCTGCCTTAACACCAGGCAATTATATCTCAAATATGTTGCACAAATGAATAATAAAAACAAAGGAAAATTACTCTCTTTATTGAAACTCATTTTATGAATAAAACAATTATTCTGGTAATTGAAAAAATGTGTCATTAAATTAAATGCTGTGGTTCCTATTAAAATTTTAGTGCGTTTTTGCTGCTGCTGGCTAGAGACTGGTAATTATAGTCGAGAGTTTCGCTTTCTCTTTATTGTTTTTTAATCTCTCTGTGCCACAGCTCACCAGCGATATTTTATATCAGAGAGATTTAAAACTGTGCTCTAGACGTGGGAGGGGAAAGCTGGCAGGGGGTGAGGAGCAAGGGGAAGGAGGAAATGGGGGGAAAACAGCATCAACATCTGCCTCTGACATTTGGTTGACTGTCACCCTGCTGGCCGACAGAGTTTGGTTCCATGGCTCATCCATCAGACTGGTAGCAGCCAATCAAAGAGCTCAGAATCCTGCGCCCTTCCCACCCCCATCCCCTTGTCTCTGACCCCTCCTCCATTTGAAGGTGGTAGAAGAGACTAGATTTTTGACCACATTCTAGTTTTGAGGATAGGAAAAAGGTATCTTGGCATTAACCAACTCTTGAAAACTCTGCCTTGGGAAATATAGCTACACATATTAAGAGCCTCCTAAGTTCAAAGTGATGATTTAGATTTACATAGGCTATAGTCTCTGCCCTCATGAAACTTCCTGTGTGGTAGGAAGAACCACAGAAAGAGTGAACTATGGAAAATGAAGCCAGGAGGAAAATAGGTCAACCCTTAACCCAAAGGGAACATGATTAAAGATTCTGAAAGATTTACTCACTTTGGGGGAGGTGAGAGAGACTAATGATTTTATAGGGGAGAGGAGTCTTAAGATATATCTTCTTGGTCTAGATTGGATCAGTTCAACTACAACTACATTCAAATGAGATTTTACTTGAAAAGCACTTAGTAGGTACTTTAAATGTTTGTTTCCTTTCCCTTTCCTCTATAATCTGGAGTCTATACTACAGGTCAAATGATGTGACCTCTGAATGTCTCTCCCAGGTCAAAGAACTGAATGTTATTGATAATAAATTAACTTTTAAAAAGTGTTTTATATAGGTTTACTCGGATATAACATGCTACCTCACAACTCTGTGAGGTCGGTACTATTATTGGCCCCATTTACAAATGAGGAAACTTAGGCAAGAGAGGTTAAGTGACTTGCCTAGGTTTTCACAACCATTAAGTATTTGAGGCAGGATTCAAACTCAGGTCTTCCTGAATCCAAGGTTCAATGCCTTATCTACTGTATTCCATAGCTTTTGACAATATATTGATGATTAATATATTATATAGTGCCACTTATTAGATGTTCAGCAATGCCCAGTAATTAGGAAAGTATGGAAACATGGAGAGATCCTCAATCAAGAGTTTGGGTAGTTTTTGCAATAGCACTTTAGAACTGACCCCACTCCATTAACTTTCTCTTTTTTTTAGTTTAGTTATTTTTTTAAATTTTTGTAAGACAATGGGGTTAAGTGACTTGTCCAAGGTCTCACAGGCAATTATTAAGTGTTTGAGTTTGGATTTGAACTCAGGTCCTCCTGACTCCAGGGCCAGTGTTCTATCTACTGCACCACCTAGCTTCCTGCATTAATTTTCTAGAGAAGGAAGCAGAACCACAGAATCTGGAAGAGACCTTATAGGTCATCTAGCCAATCCTTTTATTTCACAGTTGAGGAAACTCGGACCCAACTAAGTCCCTTGCCCAGAGTCACACTTTGAATCAGTGTCAGAATCAGAACTGGAATCAAAGTCTTCTGGCCCCTGCCCAGTGTTTCCATTGCCTCCCACGTTGTTTGCAAGACATCCTTCCCTTTGACTAACTTAAATTCTGAGGGTCTGTCCTAAGAAATCAACTTTGTAGTAGCTCTTTTCCCTTTTCTCCAGACATTTCTCTGTCTAATTTTCTGATTCTGCTTCTCCGAGCTTTTCTTCAACTGAGACTTCCAGTTACAGAACTAGCTCAGTTCCATTCTTCATTGCTCCTCCAAACAAGTAGCTTGGTCATGTCCACCTCATTCTAATTACCTTTTTTATGATGAACCATCCAGATAGGGTCAGTTCTTCATTCTGCCATAATTGAGCTATTTCCTCACCAGGGCAAGAGGTTAAAAGAGGGAGGTAAGGGAGGGAGACTTTTTTCTCTACCTAGAGAATTGACACCTAGCAGAGAAAATTAGCCAACATTAACCCTGAAGTCATGTGAATTCAGAGTTCACTAGGGCACAAGTCAGTTGGCTCCATGTCCCCTTATTGCCCTAATTCCTTTCTCCAGAACCATAGACAGGGCTATGTAGAATGAGCCAGAGTCCTGCCAGTCCTATTCCCATACTAGGGCAACCTATTCTTTGAACCAGCAATGACCATTGGCCTTAGAAAAAGTGGGGCAAGAGTTTGATTTTGAATGAATGAAAGCAACAAAAATACTCCAGTGGAAATACAGGATAGATTTAGAGTCAGAGGAGATCAAAAGACTTGGGTTGAAAATCCAGCTGTTATTTTCCAGCTGTATATCTCTGAGGAAGTTATTTAACCCCTTGGGACCTCAGGTACTCATCTATAAAATACGTGGGTTAGATAATCTATGAATCTCCAGCAGGTTATATGCAAAATGATAGAGGTTTCAGGCTTATTGTGATCAGCAACAGATAACAAAGAGTGTTTGATTTTCAGGAAGGAGACTGGATTCAAATTTTGAAGGTTCCACCATTACCTTGACCTTGGGTAAGCTCATTGGGCTTGTTTTCTCATCCATAAAATGAGAATAATCCTGCTTACCTTATCTACTTCAGAGAGCTCTCATGAAGATTGAATTTAAATTATACATACCATGCTCTGTAGCCATGAAGTGCTATATAAATCAATTACTGAAATATTATTATTTTGTTATTGTTAGGGCTGTCACTTGACTGAGGGTGATTTTCCTTAAGTGAAGCACTGATTATATCACTCCCCTTCTCAATAAACTCCAGTGGCTCCCTATTGCTCTTTAGTATAAAATTGGAAACTCCTCTATTTGATTTTTGAAGCCCTTCACAAACTGGACCAAACCTACCTTTGAAGTCTCATTATAGATTACATTCCTTCCCGCAGTCTAGACAAATTGGCATTCTTCCTTACATATGTCACTCCATTTCTAGCCTTTGCACTGCCCTCCCCCCATATCTGGAATGCATTCCCTCCCTTACCTCCACCTAGTAAAATCTCTTGCTTACCACAAAGTATCAGCTTAAGGCTTTTCCCAAAACTGCTGATGCCTTTTTGCCTTCAAATTCTTTGTTTATTTTGTATTTTTTCTACATATTCTTATATGATCAAATGTAAGCTCCATGAGAACCAGGATTATAACATTTTAATCACTATATCCTCAAGACCAAACACAGGACCTAATTTTTAATTAATATATGCTTGTTAGTCCCAGACTGGAAAAGAGAGACTCTAATGGCAGGGGAGCTTTCTATGGATAGAGTGCTGGCCCTAGAGCCAGTCAGACTCATATTCCTGAGTTCAAATATGGTCTCAGACACTTACTAGCTATGGGACCCTGATCAAGCCACTTAGACCTGTTTGCTTCAGTTTCCTCATCTGTAAAATGAGTTAGAGAAGGAAATGGTAAACCACTGCAGGATCTCTGCCATGCAAATCCCAAATGGGGTTGGTTATGACTGAAAAAAAGACTGTACAACATCTTTTCTCAAAATCTTATCTCTCATCTAGGGAAATAGATCATAATGATAACCCCCCTACTTTTAAATATTTTACTTTTTCAAAGTGTCACTTTCTAATCAGTGATCTCTTTTATTTTCAAGGCAATAGGGTTAAGGGACTTGCCCAAGGTCACACAGCTAAATAAATATTAAGTGTCTGAGGCTGGATTTGAACTCAGATTCTCCTGATTCCAAGGCTGGTGCTCTATCCGATGAGCCACTTAACCATCCCTAAAGATCTCATTTTGATATGTCAATGGGTATATAGTCATTTCTCATTCCCACTTTATAGAAGAAAAAATAGGCTCATAGAGCCTGTTAACTCTTTCATGACTCTTCATGAAAGGAATTAAGGACTAGTTTCCAGTCACTCATCTCAGACTGAACAACAATGGAAGGCTTCACAGGAGAGGAGAAAAACTATTGCACTAGATTTTAACACCTTTAAAGCTAGAGGCTATTTCTTATTCACCGTTGTGTACCTCCCAATAATTAATTCAGGACATGGCAAATAATAGTCAGAGAGTAACACTAAATATTTGTTGAACAAATAAATGAATGAATGAAGCCTCTAACACTTTAGTAGAACACTTGCTAAGTCCCTGTGCTAGGCTAAATGGGTGGCACAGTGGATATTCATTTATGGTCTCTGCACATGAAATCCTGGGCAAGTAATTTAATCCCTATCTGCCTTAGTTTCCTCATCTATAAAATAGGGTTAAAAATAGAGCCTACCTCATAGGGTTGTTTTGAGGATCAAATGAGACAATATTTTTAAAGCACATGGTAGGCATTTAATAAATGCTTGTTTCCCTCCTTCCCTCAACTGAAATCAATTATATCAAAGTAAACCAATCCAGTTGCTGTCTTCTAGGTGCTTCTAGGTGTCCAAGACAGACCTTATAGTGAAAGAATAGAACAAGTGATACTGCTAATATTGCTATTTATTCTCATTAACATTTTGAGAAGTTGAATTGTCTGTAGACAGCTAACATTGCTGTCAAGAAAACTGGGGTTCAAGTATTGTCTATTAGGCACCAACTCTGTGGCCACAGGCAAGTCATTTAAACTCCTCTCCCACCCCCCCACCCCCAGATCCCAGGAAACAGAGTAAAAATTACAAAAAGAATTGCAGATCTGATTCCATTGTGAGAGTTTCCAGCATTTATGAACTTTTGGGTCTGTCTAGCTCCCCAACTCCAAGATGAATTGTATAATGTTGAGTGTATTAATTTTATTCCTATAGCAACCCTATGAGGTAAGTAGTTCAAATATTATTATATTCATTTTAAAGATGAGGAACTATGTCCAAAGTCACATAGGAAATAAGAAGTCAAATTTGAAACCAGGTCCCTTGACTAAGGGCCAAACCTCTTTCTGCTAAATCACCCAATAGGTGGGACTCCAGGGGTTCCCACATTATAGCAGTGATGGGTAGGTAGAGTTATTCAGTCCTACTGTTTGCTCTATTCTCTATTAATGACTCATTTCTAGATGGGTTTCCTGGTTTAAATAATCTCTAGCAGCTATGGGAAATTATAATAGAACAATCTATAATCTCTCTATTTTTAACTCTGAACCCCCAGCCAGAGAAAGAGCTTTGGCAAAACACTTCAGTGTCAAATTTATTTCTCTCTTAAATCTATTTCCTTCTCTTCTCCATGGGTGCTCCCCCTCAGCTGCCTCTTCCCAACTGAATAAGTACACCCAGACTAGCAAATGCCTGTGGTTAGCACTATTTTAAAACAAAGAAAGGTAAATAGACTTTTCCCATGCCCAGAGGAAAAGTCTTCAGACTCCCTTGAGTAATCTCAAGGGGAGAAATAGAGATGCAGCATTACCACCTTGGGATCGGCACACCATGGGGAAGAGGGTTGGGTTTCAGTCGCCTAGCATCCGTCCTTACACTCCCTTGCTCCTGATTGGCCCCCACAGCCTCTTTCTTAGGAGTCCTGACCCCACTTCATGTGGTGACTGCCTCTTTTGCTTTTCCAACTTCATGCAGTTTCTAGAGTCTCTCCTCATTTCATCTTTCTCCATCTCTGGGAACTTCCTAAGCACCTCATTGGGAGCTGAATTCCTTCTAGTCTAGAGTATGGCTTCTTCCTAAACTGACTCAAATTGTTCTATTGTCTTTTTAAGGTCACTCATTGTTCATCCTATGACATCTCTCCTGTTCTAATTCACTCAAGGGAGTTAACTCATAAAAGAATCAGCTACCATAGTGACAGTTTTATAGTTAGTTTAATACTTCCTTCTCCCACTTTTTTTGGTGATTAGATCCTCATTATTCAAAAACCATCTCTTTTACACATATTTAGCCAGGATGGGATCCTGGGGAGATCACCACCTGTTTTCATCTTAGTCAGGGAAGTCTGCCTAAGGGAAATGGAATTTCAGGAGCTGCCAACTGTCTCTCTCCCTATCCCTTTACCATCATTGACAGCTGTGTCCCATGAACTCTCTAGCTCCTGATCCTGTCAGCTTAGAGATTCCTAGAGAATGAAGACACCTTGCTGGGTTTTATTTTTTCTCCTTCAGGAAAATATTTCTTTATCAGACAGTGGCAGAACCAGGGACTGTTTGCCACTGCTAACAATGAGAGGACCGATTCCGTCAGCAGTGACTGGAGTCCTTGATGTGTCTCTTTAGGAGCTGAATGGGGTCATTATCGAAACCTACAGGTGATGAGCAAGAGAGTGTTGTCTGCTTCTGCCGATAACAGCTTATTGGATGCTTAAACCCATAATTGAGGCCAAGAGGAAGCAACACAGAAGCTTAAGAAGCAGATGGTGGCCCAATCCTTGAAAGGGGAGGGGCCTAGATGGATGAAGATTAGGGTCTCTAGGTCTTTGTATTTTAGAACTGGTCAGAAGATATAATTTTTTACCTTTCCCAGACTGCCTAAACCATGTTTGAGAAAGTGAGAATCATATTGTCAGAGGTAGAAGAAACCTCTGATGCCTTCTGGTCCAATATGAAGGATAAGGAAACTGAGGCCCAGAGAGGGAAATCAAAATACCAAAGGTCATATACCTACTTAACATTAGAACCAGGACTAGAACCTGGTTCTTCTGACTCCTAAGTCCAAGGGTCTTGAAATGATATCATACTGCCTCAACATGGGCAATGACTTCCCAAAGCATGTTAAGATTCATCCCCAGGTGAGTGGGTCAATGAACACTGTTCTAGGCTCAGTTTCTCTTAGAAAAATTTCCAACTATGTAAGTTCTGACTCTAGCATGTACAGGACTGGTCAAGGACTAGTCAATCATTCACGGTATGATAAGACTTTAGAATAGAGTCTTTAGTAGAAGACCATAGGGATCCATATTTGCCCTGTGTCATCTCATATGGATGACACCTTATTATATGACACCAAATTGTATGATAAAATCAGGGTTCATAAAGCCTAACATCATGTTACATTTAATGAGGAAATTTATTAGGGATAAATGTAAAATTTTATACTTGGATTTAAAAAAAATATACCTTCACAGGTAAAGATGAGGATTAGACAGCATTGTGTCAGGCAGTGGGGGGGGAGCAAATCGTTAATAGAAAGTAAATAAACCTAGTACAAATGGAAAGAAGTTATAGAGGCAACCACTTCCTAATAATGAGAGCTGTCCAGCAGCAGCATGGATAAAATCAAATTAAGGCTGGATGACCCTTTATGGAGGGTGTTGTAAAGAAAACTCATTGGCCTCTGAGGTCTTTTCCAACTCTGAAAGTCTGTGATTATTAGAGAGAAACCCACCCTGACAAGTTTCATTATATCTTCACTGATTGATCCTCAGTTTTTCCTATACCCTTTTTCCCCATAAATAAACACAGAGGAATGGGGCCTTTACCAGAAAACTTGACTTTCATAGAAACATGTGACTAGGTGAACAGTCTACACTGGAATTTAAGTAAGTGAGACACCAGAACTCAAAGAGACACATAAGAATGAGAAATAGATAAGTGGGAAGGCAGTCATTGGACAAGCTATGGGTAGAAATCCTTCAGTTGCCAACTCAGAGCAAATGTCATTAAACCTGCCAGGCTCACAGCAGTTATCCTGTAGTACACCTTGGCATCAATGAGAAGGGCCCTTGATCAACAACAGATTACTGAAGCCAAATTTACATTTGTCACTGCTTTTATTCCCCAATTGGCAATGGATTGCTCAGACAAAAGGGGTTTTGTTGGGTTTTTTTAAGTGGCACCAGAAGCGTGAAGCCACTACACTTGGTAGGCAGCTTCCTTCCTTGATGCGACAGTTTTATTTGATAACTTGATTATATATGGACTATGATTTTTCCCAGTGACTGTTTTATAACCTCTTCCCACCCCTTGGCCTGTGAAAAGTCGATCCTTTGACTATGTCTCTATTTCTGGGGAGTAACTACAAAATGGTGCCTCTGGATAAATGGGTCAGAAGATAGAAACATAGATAGACAAAGACATAAAAAGAAAAATAGACAGGTAAGTGGATAGGCAGAAAGATAGATAAAAAGAAATATAGACAGAAAGATAAAAAGATTGATAGATGTATTGATAGAATGATAAGACAAATAAAAAGAGGTAGAGACACAGATGCTAGATAGCCAGAAAGATAGATAGACAAACAGAAAGTCAGACAAAGAAGAAAAATAGAGAAATCAATAGAAAAAAGAAATAGGTAAATAAACAGAAAGATTAATTGATAGGTAGATGGACAATTATACTAATAGTGTTTGTCCTTCATTTTTGAAGAAGACCACAGCATCAGGGAGGTGATACCATGACAAGCTCGTGAATTGGGTTTGAGTGAGGGTAAGTGCTGGGCTAAATCACCAGCCTCACTTTCTCCTCTAGTGCCATCTGGGTGCAGTGACCAGATAGGAATCAGGATGAATAGAGATGACCCTGGATGCAAGTTAAGTGACTTGCCCAAGGTCGCACAGCTAGTAAATGACAAGTGTCTATAGATGACCAGAAAGATAGACAAATAGAAAGGTAGTCAGAGATGATAGATAGATAATGGATGGATAACTAGATAGATGGAGAGAGAGAGAGAGAGAGAGAGAGAGAGAGAGAGAGAGAGAGAGAGAATTTTGGAGGAACTGGTGACTGACAGTCAACCCACCTCTACTTTTGAATTTAAGTATATTTTCCTCTAATAATAATATATAACAAATAACAAATAATAGTTAGTATTTATTTAGCACAGAAGCAGGGACAAATCTACAGGGACATAAGTTCTACTAAATCATTTGATCTGGCACTACCACAACAACCACTGGCAGGTCTCAAAATTCTATAAATCTAGGAGCATTTTTAATGGTGAATTAATTAAATGTTTGACCAAATATAGCAGGTTAATTTTTAATTGATAATTTTGTATGGTTCATGAATGATGTTATAAATATCCAAGTAGCCCTGGGCAGAAAAAAGGTTCCCCACCCTTGATCTAGCATTTTAAGGTTTACAAACTGTCCCATTTAATCCTCACAATCCTCATCATCCCCATTTTACAGACACTGAGACTGAGAGAGATTAAGTGACTTGCTCAGGAGCACACAGCTAGTAAATGTCAGAAGCAGTATTCAAACTCATATCTTCATGACTCCAAGTCAAGCTCTCTCTTTCTTGCCAGTGCACTAACACAAACTTTCATTCAGGGGAATTGTTTCACATCTTTCATGAACCTGGAAGCATGTGGATACCACACAGGGGTCTGATGTGTAGGGGTAGATCTGTGGGTGGCAAGAAGGAGGTTCATATTACCAGGGCCATGGCAGCTGATGAGCACTGGCACCAGACTAGCCTGGCTGGATTTATATCTGAACATATGCTTCCGAGATCCCAGCTGTCTCTATATAGCTAGGGAAAGCTATGGAGAGAAAAATAGTATGATCACAATGTGTGAACTTGAGCAGACTCCTGGCCTTCTTTGGCTTCAGTTTCCCTATTAAAGAAAAAGGAGGAAAGGAATGTCTTCCTCCCTTTAATTCACCTCTTCCTTCCTGCTGCAACCAATGCCAAGCAGGATATGGGGTATAGTCATCAGCAACTTTCAGGAAAGGATAAAGAGACCTTCTTCATTCTGGCATGAGGGTCAACCTATCTTCTCTAATCTTGTCATTCCCATTGATCAAATGGTAGAGGATAGACAGAAATTCTACTTTTCCAGATGTCCAGTTAGATTTTTCCTACAGAAGTTTAGGCTTTGAAAGGGACCCAAATCTAATCTCATTATTTTATAGAAGAGAAAATTGAGATCTAGATAGTAGAAGTGATTTGCCTAAGGTGGCATAGGAAGCAAATAGCAGAATCAAGATTAGAACTCAGATGTATTGACTCCAAATTCAGTCAGTCTTCCTCTTGTGCCACACCACTCATATCTGGGATTGTATGAGCAGGCCTAAATGAATGATATAGGATAGTCACAATGACCTCCCAAGATCATTTCTAAACCCAGCCACTTTGGACCTAGTTGGAGTCGGGGAGATGTTAGGGTGAAAACCTCTCACTGGTTCCCCACTGGAGTAAAAGTTTAGTGAGATAGAATAATGTTATTGTGTCTTTCAGTTGAGGTCTTCTGCAGCAGGGTATCAAAACATGGTGTAGTTTTCTCCTCAGAATAACACCAACTAAACTGGAGAGAGTCATAAGATTTAGAGAAAGGATTTTGGAGACTATTTGCTACAACTTGCTGATCTTTATTTTTAAAAAGAATTAATAGCTTTTGTTTTTATATCACCTTTATTTCTTCCCTGCCACCCTATTCAGTAAGCTATATCTTGAAACAAATAATAAAAAAGAAGGGGGGAAAATAATTCAAAAACATCAACTGAGTATGAAGGAATGTGGTTTTCCACCCCATAGCTCCCCACTGATTTAAACAAGGAAGGAAGATACATTTTCTAGTATCAATCAACCACCAACTATTTGTGAAGCAGGAACAATGTGCCAGGCACTGAACTAGACTCTAAGGGGACAAAGCATGTAACAATCCTTACTTTAAGCAAATGTCTATTCCAATAGGAAAGAAAAGTATTTACAAAAATATAGGTTGTTGTTTGGTTTGTATCAGACTCTTCATGACCCTATTTGGGTTTTCTTGGCAATGATAATAAAGTGGTTTGCAATTTCCTTCTTCAGGACATTTTACAGATGAAGGAACTGAGGCAAAAAGGGTGAAGTGTCTTTCTGAGTGTCACACAAGTAAGAAATAACTGGTGACAGATTTGAACTCAGCTTTTCCTGATTCAAAACCCAGCACTCTATCTATTCACTGCTATAGAAAAACTAAGCATCACTCAATTGCCAAGCAAAAACATATATGTAACATCAATAGAAAGTTTAAAGTGTTTAAATGAAAAGTAAATTGGGAGGAAGGGCATAGCACTTGGAGAGATCAGGGAAGGTTTGTTGTGGAAGATAGAACTCAAGGTAGACCTTACATGAAAAGGGAGGCAAGGGAAAAATTCATTCCAGGTTTCTGAGATGGCCACTGCAAAGGCTGGAAATAGAGGATAGAACAAAAAAGGAGACCAATTTGACTGAACCGGAGAGTACAGAAAAGGAAGTAATGTCTGATAAATCTGAAAAGATAGGTTAGATCCAGATTGTAAAGGATAGTAAAAACTGAACAGAGGAGTATATTGTGATCCCAGAAACAATAGGAAGCCACTGAAGTTGATTGAGTAGAGGTCAGTTCTTGAAGGAAAATTATTTTGACTACATTATGTAGGATGGACTAGAATAGGGAAAGACTTGAGATAGAGATACCATTAGGATTAATCTAGGCAAGAGGCAAAGGAAGTCTGGTATTCATTCACACACATATGAGTGAAAGGAGTTAGATTAAAGAGGTGATGTGAAGGTAAAAATAACAAGATTTAACAACTGATTGGATATGTAGGGAAGAGCTCCAGGAACAAAGGAAGTTATTATCTTGAGAGCCAGAAAGGATGGTGGAATCTTCAACAGAAATAGGGGAGTTTGGAAGAAGAAAAGTTTTAGACATGTTGAGTTTAAGATAAGTCCCCAATACATCTGTTTTTGAAATGTTCAATAGGCAAATATGATATTTAAGCTCAGAGGAGAGACTGGGGCTGGATATAATAGATTGCTGATGAAGTTACAAAGAGAGAACATAAAAAAGGTAGGAGGGCCTGGGATGGACTAGCATCAGTTGGGGAGTGTGATTTGGATGAAAATCCAGGAAAGGAAACAAAGAAAGAGGGGTCAGACAGATAGGAGGCAAAGTTGGGAGAGATCTGTATTATGAAAACCCAGGAAAGAGAAAGATTTCAGGAGGAGACCCTAGTCATGGCTTTGGAGATGATATCAAATGAAGCAAATGGGTTGAGGAAGATTAGGACTGAGAGGAGTTAATCAAATTTGGCAGTTATTAGATCATTGGTAACTGGAGAAAAGTTTCAGTTGAATTGATGAGGTCCTTAAAATTACATAGAGTGCAGGTGAATTTCTTTTTTAAATTTCTATCTCCAGGGGCAGCTAGGTGGCACAGTGGATAGAGCACCAGCCCTGAGATCAGGAGGACCTGAGTTCAAATCCTGCCTCAGACACTTAATTATTACCTGGCTGTGTGACCTTTGGCAAGCCACTTAACCCCATTGCCTTGCAAAAAGAAAAAATTTCCATCTCCAATGCTGTAGTCAAGATAAATATAATTTTCCTTGGTTCTACTTGCTTTACTTCATATCAGTTCAAATAAGTCTTCCTATGCTTCTCTGAATTCTTCATTTTATTTTCTTGTGTACAATATATTCTTGTATCATGATTTGTTTAGTCATTGATGGGAATCAATCTTTGCTACTACACAAAGTGTTACTATCATATCAGCCTTTCTATCATTGGATCTCTGGGTCAAAGGGTGTAGATATGTGTCATCTTTTATAATAATTCCAAAGTTCTTTGCAAAATGGTTGGCTCTATCACAGATCTATATAAAGTCCAATCCCTTTATTTTTCAGAGGGGAAACTGAAGCCCTAGGAGGGCAATTAACTTGCCCAAGGGCAAGCAGGTGGTTTGTATCAGAGCCAAAATTTGACCAGACTCCAAGTTCCATGCACTTTCTACCAGTACTGCCCTGCCAGAGCTTTATAAGTAATGTTCCACGGTAGACCTGCCACCTCAAGAAAGATAATGGGATATTTCTCTGGTTCTTTTAGACTCTGATTTATCTGGCATTTTAAAAGCCCTCGGATAGCAAAGTTAAAATCCTTTTCAGGATCAGAGATTCCAGATAATAGGATGTCAGACCTAGGGAGAATCATCTAGTCAATCCCTTCATTTTACAGCTGGGAAAACTAAGACCCAGAGAAATTAAATGATTTGCCCAAATCCATAGAAAAATCAGTGACCAAAATTAGACTAGAACCTAGGCCTTTTAATTTCTCCTCCAGTGCCATTCCCCTTATATAGTACTTCATGCTAATTTTCAAGTTCCTAATTGCACCATTCAAACGTAAAGTCCCTGGAAGCAGGGGTTTTCTTTTTTCTTATTTTTATACTTAGCACAGTATCTAGCACACAGTTGTTACTTAATGAATGCTTCATAACTTGGTGCTCAATGACGTAAAGGAAGTTGGAGAAGTTCATTCTCTGGGAGTCTGGATAACTTCTTGTTTGCCTAAGGTTGGAAAAGCATGACCCTGAATGTAGGCAGGAGAGCAAAATCACAGAATCTCAGAACCTGAAGGTCAACTAGTCCAAGGATTCCCCACTAGGGCTGTGCAAGACTTTACTTGAAGTCACCTAGTGAGAATGAATCTACTCAGTGGTGTGCTAGAGCTGGCTCCTATAGGCTCTGATAGGTTGGTTGTTAAATATTTACCAGCATGCCACTGAACTCATTACCTCCTATGGTGGACTTTTGTCTATATTTCTAGGAAGTTTTTTCTATCCTTAGAGACAAAACCTGTCTCTCTAAACCTTCTACCCATAACTCTTAATCTATCTTCTGGAGCCCATTGAACAAGGTTTCCATGTGGACAATCTTTCAAAGATTTGAAGGTAACCATCATTATTTCCTTCTCCCCACCCATCAATCCTACTATTTTCCACACTTCCATCAACCCATCTTAGGTGTTATGCATGTAGTTGGCATAGAGATAAGATTCTGGGCAAGAATTTACTCATTTATTGGAGCTCAGGGTTCTAGGCTTAAGGTCCAAGGTTCTGGAGAGGGAATATAGAGACAGACAGCCTCAGTGGAGAAAGCACAATGATGTCACTAAGCAAATAAAAATAATATGCAGTGCTTGAAGATTTGAAAAGTGATTTACATATTTTATCCTCATAACAATCATGTGAGGTAGATGTTATTATGTTCCCCATTTTACAGAAGAAACTGCAGCTTAAGTGACTTGTCCCTGGTCACAAAACCACTAAGTATTTGAGAGGTCATTTAAATTTGGGTTTTCCTGATCTAGTACTCTAGATCTGGACTGATTCTGACCATCACTTGACCTCAAGCTACCATCTCTGGGGCCTTATTTGGCTATGTTGTCCTGTCCTAAAGCCTGTCTCCTCTGTGACTTCCTACCCTAATTCCTAGAGGATGATGGACTCTGAGTTGGGGTCAAAAAGAAGACTGGCGATCCAACCCAGAACAATGCTTTGCACATAAGAATAAAGGTGTTTTCATTCATTCGTTTCCCCCTCACCCCCACCTGAAAGCATGAACTGGAAACTCCTTGTCATTCTTTTTGCCCCCTTTCAGCCCAAGATTCTGTCACTTTCTCCAGCTTAAGTCCCCTTCTTCTTTCCCATAGGTGCAAGTCTCTCATCCCCCTCTCCCCACTTTGGATTTTCTCCCATGGGCATCTCCCCTGCCCCCATTCTTTTGCCTTGCAGGCCACAGCAGGAGCAGATGGTGCAGGTGTCATTTCAGAACAAACATCCCCATTAAACTGCCATTTGCTGCCAAGGATTTTTAATTATCCCAGAAGCTGAATTTGCCAAGGGAGCTACTTAATGAATTAATTTATTATTTTTCCCTTTACTGACCATTGGAGGGAAAGGTTGACTCTTTATATGCCTGGCCATCACCCTTGTCCTGACATTTGTCCAGAATCAGAACAGGGTTCAGAGGAATGGACCGAGGCAGATGGGTTTGACTGGATTTGCAATTATCACTTGTCTCCATTCCTCTTCCTTCCCAAGCTCACTATGCAGGGGGGGAGGGGGGGAGACAGCCCGATAGTCTTCTACTAATAACCCAATTATTAGTTTAAAGGCAGCAACCTTGGGATTGTAATCTCCCAAAAGCAAAATAAGAGGAAAGAGCTTTGTAAATCACAAATAACTATTAACATGTTGTCATTATTATTTTTACCACATGCTATCATTGAAAGCATGCTGCCTCCACCAAGGCCCTTATTCCCACTTTCCCCAATCCCTGCCAGTTGAAACCTTGGACCCTTAGCTCTGATAGGTGAATTTTTACCAGGTCTTGTTGGGAACCAGACCCCACTATGCCACTGAGCTCATATCCCTTAGTAACTCCCCTTTATGTGTTATACTCTGACCTTGGGACACTGGGCTCCGACAGGTGAGCTGTCTCTTTATTTCCCACCACTTCCTGGCCATATGCACCTCATGTTCCCTCCTTCAGCCCCCTCTTCTAGATCTGTTATGGCTGTGGTCTCCTGCTAGAGTAAATGTTCCATGAGAGCTCTCTTGTTTGCTTATCATTGTGCTGCTCCCCAGCCAATGTTTACTATATACTAAGTATTTAATAAATGTTTTCTATATCATTTTTATTAATATTCTATCTAGCTATCTATCATAGCCATCTGACTATTATAATTAATCTCTCCCTCCTCTTTGAAAGTCAGTGGAACAAAGCAGGGGCACTATCCTTGCTTCCTGAAGACTTGGATTCTAATTCCAGCTCTGATCATTAAACTATAAATTAGGGCAAATCACGTCATCTCTCTGGACCTTGGTTTCCTGACCTGAAAAATGGAGAAAATAATATGTGCCCTACCTGCATCAAAGGATTGTTCTGAAGAAAACATTTCTTTAACAACTATAGCAAATCTTTCACACTGGGAAAAATATAGTTCAGTGAGGTAAGAAACCCAGGAAAAGAGTAGAGGAAGAAAGATGGCAGCTGTCCAGAGAACCATGGGTACAATCATGTATCTTCACACAGAACCTGTGACTCTGAAGGAACTATGGGGGGAAGAGGCAACCTGAAGAGAAAGATGCCATGGTAATAGGGGTAGAAGCATAGCGTCAGAGGAATTTCATTTAGTCAGCAACCATTTATGAAATACCCACTAATGGGGATACAGATATAAAAAAAGTTTCTGCCCTCAAGAAACTTATAATCTAATGGGAAAAGACAATTCACAAAAGGAGGTTGGAAAGGGAAGGGAAGGAAGATTCAGAGATATGAAGGAGTCCAGGAAAAGGAGGTAGAAAATGAAGAAATGACTGACCAGAGAACCTTCTAAGTTCTAGGGGGAAGGCTTTGCTCCACCAACAGAAGTGACAGGTGTGTAGGTGCTGATAAGATGAATTTTGTTTGCATATCTAAAAAGGAGGATTTCTTTTTATCTAAAAAATTTCCCCCCATTAACTAGCTAAACAAAAGGGTTTTTTTTATCTTTTGTAATCTAAATTACCATCTTCCATGATCACCTCTATCCTTGTTTAGTGAAGAATTCTCCTCTTAGCCATGGTTGTGAAAATTACCTCCTTTTCTTCTCTAATTATTTTATTTGATGACATAACTTTTTATATTAGTTCATATATATCCTTTAAGAGTTTATTTGCTAGGGGGTGGCTAGGTGGCAGCTAGATGGCATAGTGGATAAAGCACTGGCCCTGGAGTCAGGAGTACCTGGGTTCAAATCCAGTCTCAAGACACTTAATAATTACCTAGCTGTGTGGCCTTGGGCAAGCCACTTAACCCTGTTTGCCTTGCAAAAAAAAAAACCTAAAAAAAAAGAGTTTATTTGCTTTATGTAGTATAAAATTGGTCTAAATACAGTTTTTACCAAGCTGCTTTCCCAATTTCATAAGGTTATCTTATTCTAATAATTGGTGTCTTTGAGTTTATCAAGAACTAGGTGACTTTGCTTATTTAATTCTGAATGTTATTTGTCTAAACTATTTCCTTCAACAACTTTTCTATTTTTAACCAACATTAAATAGTTTTGATATTTACTGCTTTATGGTACTGTTTGAGAATTGGTAATGTTAGATGCCCTTTTTTAATGTCATTTTTGTTATATTGGCATAGCTCAACTGAAAAATTCCAACTATGTTGTAAAGCTATTTGATGGTAGAACCCATATTTTACATTTTTTGTATCCTCAACATCTAGCAAATAGCAGGTGCTTGGTGAATACTTGTTAATTCATTGACTAACTATGATGCTATAATTGGTAGAAGATATTGGTGTTCAATATTTCCATTTGGGGAAAATATCTCAAAACTCTAAGATTGTACCAAAGTCTGACTTGTTGCAGGAACCAATGGAATATGAAAATTTCCTTTGATTTTCTTAAATCAGGGAAGCATGTGCCCAAGGATAGGCACAACAGCAGTGTGGCTTTGGGGTCAGAGGATCTAGATTCAGAGTATTACAATACTACCTTTGTCACCTTTGGCAAGTCACTTAACACCTCCAGGTCGCTGCTTCATAATCTGTAATATGAAAGGAAGATGAAACTGGAAGATCTCTCAGGTCCCTTTTACTTTGTCTTATAATTAAGGTGCTTAATGCATTCAGATGGTAAGGGTGCCTATAAGAAGTGAGATATTCTGCATTACTCTGCTCAAATATTTTGCCAATGTCCTTCTTTCTGCAAATTATCCCAACTCTGGGATTTTAATTTTAGTGTCTTTTAATAGACTTTGAGCTAGCTTCTTGAAATTTTATCTTCAAGGGGACAGAGAATGATTAGTTGGTCATAGGAAAGTTTGGTGAGGGGATGCAGAGGAGGCAGGGGTATGCCTCACCTGTGTCTCACTGTTGATTTCAAAGGGTTAGCACATGTTGATTATTTGCACCGGGTGTATGTGCTCAACCCTTCGCAATCACATGTGAAGCTCTGCTCTGCCTCTTCTGCTTCCCCTCACCCTCCATTCCTGGTTGGCCATCTATGTATTAGAAGCCCATCATGAATCATAAATCATGCTCCTCTGCTTCTTTTCAAGCTTTTCTCCCAAATAACTCAATCCTGTTCTTCATCCTTCCTCATGTTCCTTTCTACCTTGGGCCTTAGCCTGTCTCCTGTGGCTTAACAGTGTCTTGGTATTTTAGAAATTCCTCTTTCCTTCCACCTTCTTTTCAGAGAACATCAGGAGAAAACTACATGTATTCTTTCTTACCTTCTGCTCTTCCCCTTAGTACCACTGCCTCCCCAAATTGCTACCTCTCTCTTTCTCATAGTTGTATAGACAAGTGTATATGTTCTAGGGCTCAGATGGGTTGGAGGGAAGAAGTGAAAGAGGAGGAAGTACATTATAGGAAGCTGAATCCAACACCACCCTCTGAGACGTTTCTTAATTAATTTATGCATCATCATCTCTGCTTGTTGAAAAGATGAAGAGCAAGAGAAAACCAAAGAACCAGAGGGGGGAAAGAACAAGAGAGACTGAGCAGACCTCTCTTTGTCAATCCTGCAAAAAGACCAGAAATGGAGAAAAATCATCATCATCACCCCCCCATCCCCTCCCCTACCTCCACCCCTACCCCCAGGCTGATTACTGAATATCAAGCTGTCATTAGGGGACAGAGTCACTACTTCCAGCTGTTTCCCCAGTCTGATTAATGCCAATAAATGGAAGACTCCCACTGGGCAAGATGTTACAATGGGAGGGTTCAACTCTGTGGTGAGTGTCTCCCATTCTCTAAGGAAGGCTTCCTTGCCTGGTCACAACTTCTTTTTTCTGCCAAGTAACTGGACACATCTGTTGGGCAAATCTGGATAGAGATTGATAGAGATATAGTAAATATCATGTAATTTATCAAATATACAATCAGTTGTTGTTTGTCCTTCATTCTTGAAGAGGGCCACCAATTGGCTATATATAAACCACACACACACACACACACACACACACACACACACACACATATATATGCATGTTCATATAGATGCTCACACATTTATATGTGCATATGTACAAATGTGTGAGACCCTATCTGCATTTAAGCCAATAGCACTGATGGATCAATGGGAAAGAGAGAGGAGCAAATGCAAGGACCATGAGTCCACCATTATCCTGGGAACATCTTCCTGAAGTCAGGGACAGACTCAGAGGTCCCCAAAGCAAGACAGTCTCTTCTGTCCTTTTTGTTCTCTTGAAGCCTCTCAGTGTACAGAAGATCCTTAATGGAGCTGTAAATTTATAAGCTGAATCTTCCAGCTAAATGCAGAAAGGGAGAAATGGAGGAAGGGAAGCAGTTCCCTGACCTTAATATTTTCTCTAGGCAAAGGACATGACTTCAGGAAAGCTGGGAAGGAAGTGAGGTTGTCATTCTGAGTATTGTGACTCCCCTCCCCCTTCCTTTGCTGTTTCCAGAGATCAATGGTTCCTTTTTTTTCCAGGTCTCAGACATGCAGCTGCCTCTCAGCCAAAGTATACCAGGCACTCCCCCAAGCCCACAACTTCTCCTTGTAATTATAACTCCAACATTGATTGGTGGAATGGTTTAGAGATGTGATTTTTTTCCCCTTTAGCAGAGTGAGTTTGCAGTAAGGGATGCCATAGCTTTGCTAACTGGCTATTTTAAATGATTGACATTATACAATAAGGAATTAAAAGCTGGGATATGAAACACAGGAAGTTTCTGACCCTGAGAGATTGGAGTTTGTTGATGGTTCTCAAGGAGACCAGTAGAAGCCTCCCTCCACTCCTGTCTGAGTGTCCTGAGGATACTGGACTCCATATGAGGCTAAGATTTCCACAGGTCTCCTTATGGTAGGAGGTTCTAGGCAACAGAGCATCTTTGTCCTGGCCTTATTCACAGCTGCATGGACCAGTCAGAGACTCTTCTTGACCTCCAGCTTTCCTTCACAACATCAAACCTGAAGATCCCCATGTTCACTCTATTTATGATCTGAGTAGGGAAGATATGAAAATACAGGAGTCTTGACCTTGGAATAAGTTCAATTTGGAAAGTCCAGTTTGCTTTAAGCTAGTCCTTGAGCTACTTGGCCAAGTCCAAGCACTTTCAGCCAGGGAAATGTACAATCTAGGTCTCAAACCTTTTGGATTTTGGACCCATTTCTTGGAAGAATCAAGATAAGGGCAGGAAGGGAAAAATAAAGCAATATCAAATGATTCTTCAAATTTAATTTGCTATAACAAGAGAATGTCCAGCTTGCCCTAGTCATGCAATATTAGAATCAAGAGATTATCTGTCCCTCCCTCATTTTTACAGGTGGGGAAACTGAGATTCAGAAAGGAGAAATGACTTTCCCAGGATCCAAGTTAGTGATTCAAATTCACATCTCCTTACTGACTATCCAATGCTTTCCCCAACACCCTAGGATGCTTCTCTAGAACTATTCCAGTGTGGTCACAACTTAGGTCATAGGGACAGGGGAAGAGGATCATAGATTTAGAACTGGGAGGGACCATAAAGACTTAGCCCAGCCTTTTCATTTTACTGAAGAGGAAATAGAAGCCTGGAAAAGGAAGTGACTTTTCCAACAAGTAGCAAAAGTCAAGATTTAAGCCCAAGTCCTTTGTCCCCAAATTCAGTACTTTTTCTGCTCTACTGCAAAGGTGGAAAAATTGTAAAATGTATTTGCAGATGTCTTCTGAACCTTTTAGTACATTTAGTAGGTTTGAAAATCCTTTCAAATATCCTCTGGGACAATGAGCTATGTCCCAGAGATGGGAGATTTAGTATCCATGAGACCTCAGGAAGCCATAGCTAGACGCAAGCCATCTTCTGATCATGAGACTGTCTGGGCTCTGATCCCACCTGGGGAACATCTTTCTGATGTCAGAAAAAAAAAACCAGAACAGCTGGTGCTTGAGCCTGGCCACTTGGGTATTTGCTCAGCAGCATGAGTCAGGACCTCTGGTCAGCTAAGTAGTTCCTAGTCATCCCAAGAATGTTTCCTCAGACTCTCTATCACTGCCCCCTGGGTCTCTCCTGCCAAATTTCAGATGAGATGTATCAGCATCTCCCTCCAGAGGAATAACTAGGATGGAGTGGCCAGGGCTTTGCCCAAGAGTGCAAGATGCTTCCAAAGGCACTTACAGCTCTTCAGAAGTATAAAAAATAGCAGAACTTAACCCTGAGCAGGAATAATTAGTTAAATGGCTAATATAGAATTATGTTAAACATGATTGTACAAATTCAACTTTTACCAGTTTATTCACCTCAATGGGGAGGGAGAAGGGATGGGAGGGTGGTAGAAAAATAAGGAATTCATAAATTTGCAAATAGAAAAATGTTGAAAACTATCTTTGCACATAATTGGCAAAATTAAAAAAAATTTTCAATAAAAATTTAGCTAAAAAAGAAAGCCATCAGGAGGCCTGTTGGATCACTGATGAGGAGGACATGATCGAAGTCTAAGAAAGTAATCTTTGATGTTTGACTCTTCCCCAACCCATACCTCAGTTTTGCTCTGGCCCCTTATGCAACTGAAGGTCAATGTGCTATAGCTACTGGTTATGGTGCTTGCCCCAGGTAGAAAAATTCTAGTTAAAGCTCTATCTCCCTCCACCAGAGTTGGCCAACCCACTATGTTCACACACACCTCTTCAGATTCTACAGCCTAGGCCACTGAAGCCAATGTTAGTGTTTCCACTCATTCCCTATCTACATAGCAGGGTCAACCAATTAGTCAATAACTAAGGACCAATCATGTGCTGGAGGCTATATGAGAACTTAGGATACCAAGACAAAAGTGTAATAGTTCCTGCCCTCAGGGAGGTTACATTCTATGGGGGAGACCACAGGTATCTAAATATACAAAGTATATTTAAAAATAAATAATAATAAAAAAGTGAATTTTCAAGATGATGGCATGAGAACCTGGGAGACTCAATTAGCCTAAGTGCATATTTTGTGTGAGTCCCTGTACTAAGTGCCAGAGATATAAAGAAAGGTAACAACCTCTGCCCTCAAGAAATTCACAATCTAACAGGAGAGACCATATAAAAATAAATATACACAAGAGAGTTAAATACAGGATAAATTGGAAGGCACTGATATTAAGGGGGATCAGGAGAAGTCTCTTGTAGTAAGTTGTATTGTAGCTGGAACTTGAAGGAAGCCAAGAGATGGGGTAGAGAGGGAGAGAATTCTATATATACATGGGGATAGCTAGTGAAAATACCTGGAGTCAGATGATAGAGTGTTGTATTTGAAGATCAAGGAAAACTTTCTTGTAGAAGATGTTTCTTAAGCAGAGTTTTGAAGAAACAAGGGATTCTGAGAGACACAATTGTTGTGGGAGGGCATTCTAGGCGTGGGACATTGCCATTGCAAAAAAATGGAGATGGGAAATGGTTTCATGTGTAAGGAACAAAAGGAAGGTAGATTTGGCAGAATTGTATAAACAAAGGGAGCTATGTATGAAAAGAGCTGTTTGGGGCTATGTTCTGAGAGGCTTTAAACACTCAATTGAAGATTTCTTTAGTAGCAATAAGGAGCCATTGCAGTTTATTGAGTAGGGTCAAATGGGCATTTTATAAAAAAATGGATTGAAAATGGAGGTAGAGGCAGGGGACCAATTAGAAAACTGTTGAAATAGTCCAGGTGAGAGATGATGAGGAAATAAAGTAGGATGGTAGCTGTATGAGCAAAGGAAAGGGGATGGATGTAAGAGATTTGTGAAGGTAGAGACAAGAATTAACAAGAGTTAGGAGTAAGAGAGAGTAGGAAGGTAAATGAGAATATCATGGTTGTAAACTTATGAGTGGACTAATAACAAAAATAATAATATTTTATATTGCTATAAAGTTTTCAAAGCATTTTATATATGTCTTATCTTTTGATATTCAAAACATCCCTGGGAGAGAGGTGCTATTATTATATGTTTTTTAGATGCGGAAACTGAGGCAGACAGAGATTAGGTGAGTTGCCATGAGTAGGAAATGTCTGAGGATGGATTTGAAAATAGGTCTTCCTGATTTCAAGTCCAGTCTTCTTTGCACTAGAAGGATAGTTGTGCTTTCAACAGAGCTTGGAAAGTTTGGAAAAGGGGTCAATTTAGGGAAAAAGATGATAAATTCAGTCTTGGAATGTTTTTGTTGTTTGAGACTTGAGCCATAGGTCTCATGCACTCATTCAGCTATCCTACAGGGAAAGTCCAACTTAATCATAGCTGATCCTTGAAATATTTAGCCAAACTCAAGTACTTTCAGCCAAGAAAAAATGTACAGGAAATATTCAGACCTCAAGTCCTTTGGATATTGAGCCCATTCTTTGGAAGAATCAAATTGAGGACAGGAAGGGAATGAATAAAGCAATGCCAAATGATTCTTCAAAACTAGGCCTTGGGGGCAGAGAAGGTGAGGATGTCTTAAAGGTTTATTAAGGGGAACTTCTGAATCAGCTCTTTGTTTCTCACTCCCCACCCCATCACATAAACAGATAAAATGGAAAGTGATTGTAACCTAGAGAAGCAGTAAGCAGAAGGGGACAGAAGCAGATAGGTAGGGATGGAGTTGGCTTGGATCCCAGCTACTTATTAATCACAACAATAATAAAAAGTCTCTACACTAATTTTTTGTTTAGTTTATAGTTCACAAAGCATTTTCATATAACATTATTGTAGTTCTGTGAGGTAGCCATGGTGGATATTATTATTATTGTCACCATTTTACAGAGAAAGAAACTGAGACCCATGGTCATACAGAAAGTTATTGGCATATTAGGAACTCAAGTCCTGGTCTTTTAATTCCTGGTCATGTCCTTTTTACATTGCAGACAAATTCTTTTTCTTCAGAAGCCCCTGATAAAGAATGATACTCAAATGATTTTTTTTTTCAAAGAAGGCCATGACATCAGGTTGATGATGCCATGACAAATAAGTGAATTGAATTTAGGTAAAGGGAGTACTGCGTCTCACTTTCTCCTACAGAGCCATCTGGTTCCAGAGGCTAGAGTAACTGGAGATAGCCCTGGAGGTAAGGCAATCAGGATTAAGCCCAAGGTCACACATCTGGTGTCAAATGTCTGAAGCCATATTTGAACTCAGGTCCTTCTAATTCCTAGACTGGTATTCTACTCACTGAACCACCTAGCTGCCCAAATGAATAGCTATTTGAGTGAAATCCCCTAAAGAAAGGTTTATAGTGAACTCTCACTTGTCTGTCCTTTTACTCTTTCCTGACAAATACATCTCAGTTGTCCATTCCAAACGTTCTCTTCTTTCCTTTAGCTTTACATTTTCTCCTCCTTTTTCCCTTTCAACAGTGGCCTTACTTCATATCTTCTCCCCTTCATATATTTTATATTCTAGTCAAATTGACTTACTTGCTGTTTCCTGTACTACTACATTTCCCACCTTCATGACTTTGACCAGGCTATTCCAGACTGCTGTCTATTTTAAATCTTTCCCTTAGATACTTTTGTTCCTGTTAAGTTGTTTTTCAGTCATGTCCAATTCTTCGTGATCCCATTTTGGGGTTTCCATAGTAAAAATACTGGAATGCTTTGCTGTTTCCTTCTCCAGCTCATTTGAAAGATGAGAAAACCAAGCTGAAGTGACTTGCTCAGGCTCACACAACTATGAAATATCTGAGGGCAGATTTGAACTAAGGAAGAGGAGTCTTCCTGACTCCAGTCTCAGTTCTCTATTCACTGGACCACTCAGTCATCTCAGACTATAGTTCCATGCCTTTCCTGAACCCCTTTAGTTGTTAACTGTTACCTCCCACCTCCAAATTACTTTGTTTTTATACATCTTGTATTTATGTCTCTGTTGACATATTGCTTGCCAGTGATAGAATTGGTTGATTTAACAAGCATTTATTAAATGCCTATTAGGGAACAGTTAGGTAACAAATGGATAGGGCACTGACTTTAGAGTCAGGGGGATGTAAGTTCAAATCTAGCCTCAGACACTGGACTTGGTAGCTCTGTGATCTAGGACAAGTTATTTAAGCCTGATAATCTCTTACCCAGGGCCATCTCCAGTCATTCTGACTCATCTGGTCACTGGACCCAGATGACTCTGGAAGAGAAAGTAAAACTGATGACTTAGCACAGCCCCCCCACTCAAATCCAATTCATGTGCTTGTCATGGCATCACCTCCCTAATGTCAGGGTCTTTTTCAAGAATAAGGACAAACCACAAGATATTTTCTACTGGAAGACAAGTATTATCATTTAGTTAATGCCTACTATGTGCCAGGTGCTAGGTAAGACTCTGGAAATGAAGAAAGGAAAACAAATCAGTTTCTTCTCCCAAGGATAAATAAAGACAAAACATTTATGATTGTGGGTGAGATTTAGCAACTTTGAAAATCAAGATAAGCCTTGCGTAGCATGTGACGTAAATCACAAGTTAGGATTTGTGCACCTGTCATTCATCCTCTTGAGTGGAGTTTTGAGGGAAGCAAGATATTTTTTGAGGTGGTGATGATATTTGCCCTTATTAACCGTGAGTTGTTGATGTTGATATTTTTGTCCATTTTTGAAAAAGACCGTGACATCAGGGAGGTGATGTTACGACTTTCAAGTGAATTGGATTTGAGTGAGGGGGGTGCTGTGCTAAGTCGCCAGCCTCATTTTCTACTCTGGAGCCATATGAGTCCAGTGGCCAGATATGAATTGGGTCAGCTGGAGATTGCCCTGGATGCAAGGCAATCAGGATTAAGTGACTTTCCCAAGGTCACACAGCTAGTAAAGATCTGAGGCAGGATTTGAATACAGGTCTTCCTATATTCAGGGTTAGCACTCTACCCACTACACCATCTAGGTGTGAGGAAACACAGGTATGGGGTTATATTCTGTGCAAAGGTATTGAAGTGGGAGATGAAAATAGATATAGGAAGCAAATAGATTTTGGTTTTACTGGAATATAGAAGGAATGTAGGAAAATAGCATACATTTTGGAAGGAAAGGTTGGTTGGAGTCAAATTGCAAGGGTCTTTAGAGTCACACAGAGGAACTCGTATTTCCCTTGGTGCAAAGACTGTTTTCAGTTTCATTTTTGGTTTCTCCAGTGCCCAACATGGATTAGGCACTTGATAGGTATTTGTTTCATTGAACTGATTTTGTGACACTTATGTTTTCTTTTTTAAAATTTATAATCTTCCCCCTGCTTTTCTAAACACTTCATCTTATAGTCTTATAGTCTTCAATTGCCCTGGAGCACTTAGAGGTTAAGTGTTCTGCCCCTGGTCACCAACCAGAGCAGAAACTAGAACCCAAGTCTTTTTGACATTGTGCCCAAATAGAACATAAATAAATAAATAGATAGATAGATAAACAAACAAACAAATAAATGGATGAATGAATGAATGAATGAACAAATAAATAAATAAATAAATAAATGAAGTCAACACTCACAAGTTTTATAATGCATGCCCAATTTAAGCAACTTTGGAATTATTTGCTGATTTGGACAGATAAGCTCTCTTAGAACTCTGATGGGTTCAAATGGCATCTCAAAAATGACTCATAAATCTATATATCCAACCCTAATCTTCTTATTGAAATATAGTCATGCATCATGAACTCCCTGCAGGCTCTCTCTTCCTTGTTATGACAGAGACATCTGAAACTCAACATGTCTAAAATGAACTCATTATCTTCCTCCTTAAATTTGCCACTTTTCCAGACATCTCTATTTCTTTTGAAAGTTCCACCATATTTTCCATTAGCAGCTACAATACTTCCATTAATCCAGGTTCAGAACTTTGGAATCAAAATGTTGGATTTGGAAAGGAAGAGCTGATTTGAAAGCCGGGCTAAGAACAGCTAGATGGTGCAGTGGGTGGAGCACCAATCCTAAAGTCAGGAGAACCTGAGTTCAAATTCGGCCTTAGATACTTAGTAGCTGTGTGATCTTGGGCAAGTCACTTAACCCTGGTTGCCTTTCATCTAGGGCTATCTCCAGTCATCTTGATTCATACTAGCCACTGAACCCAGATGACTGGGGAGGAGAAAGTGAGGCTGGTGACTTAGCATAGCACCCCTTTACTCAAATCCAATTCATGTGCTTTTCATGGCATCCCCTCCCTAATATCATGGTCTTCTTTGAGAATTAAGGACAAACATAATGGAGCTGTGGATGAGTCACTTAACTTCTCCCAATTTTGGTTTTCTCATCTTAAAGTGGGGATAACAGTACCCATTTCAACTGTGTATTGTGAAGATTAAATGAGATGATATGTGTAGTGTTCTTTTGCTCTTTTGTTACAAAATGCTAGTTAGTAGTAGTAGTAGTAGTACTATTACTACTAAAATAGTTTCATTGCTTACACTGGCTCCCCTTTCCAACTCTTCTTCCACAAAGCTACCAGAATAATTTTCCTAAGACTCAGATCTAAGTAATTCACCTACTATAAAAGCAGTTAGTGGTTTCTCATTACCTACAGGATAGAACACAAACATCTTAACCTGGCAATTAAGCACTCACCTCCTCCTTTCTCTCTTCTCCTTCCTTCACTCTCCCTCCCTCCCTGCCTACCTTTCTCTCCTTTGGGTGAAGCCATCCTAGCAATTAGGAGGAGAGAAGGAAGAGATACAGAAAAGAGGGGAAGATGAAGCTGTATTATCTTCTTTTTGACATGAGATGGGGAAGAAAGAAGAGGGGAAGAGTCTATATAGTATATAGCTGTAACCAGAGAGATAGTCTAGCCAACTCAAATTCCTTAGCAATTGGAGATACTTAAGATGGCAACAACTCACTCAATGGACTTTTGGGAGTTGAGCGCACATGTGCCTTCATGTGGAGGAATAGACTAGGAAAGCATCAACAGTTTTAATAGTTAGCAGGGGAGCAAGGTACAGGGTACTTCTGTCCCTTCATCTCCATCATTCCCCATCTCTACCTCAACTTCCATCAGGTTAGATTTAGTGACACAATTTAGTATTGCAATATGGGGATAGTGGGCAAATGATAATTGCATCTCAGGGAACCTCCTTACTATTCATCCTTTATATGTTACATAAGATATAGAGACCTTGAAGGTATTCTAGAGATCCCAGAGAAGATAAGTGATTATCTAAGGTCACACAGGC
Organism: Macrotis lagotis; assembly: GCF_037893015.1. Classification (NCBI taxonomy): domain Eukaryota; kingdom Metazoa; phylum Chordata; class Mammalia; order Peramelemorphia; family Peramelidae; genus Macrotis; species Macrotis lagotis. The sequence continues at coordinate 207,368,825 of NC_133659.1, forward strand.
AACTATCTTCAGCAAAACCAAAATGGGAGCTCAGTTCCATTGAATCTAGAAATATCATAATTGTCTTTGCACTAACCATGCTGTGGGCAGCTTGGTGGCAGACTGGATATTATTCAGGTCAGAAGTCAGGAGCATTCATCTTTCCAAGTTCAAATCTAACATCAGACACATACTAGCGAGGTGACCTTGAGAAATTCATTTCAGTTTCCTCTTCTATAAAATGAGTTACAGAAAGAAATGACAAACCACTCCAATGTCTTTGCCAAGAAAATCCCAATATGAAGTCAGACATGATTGAAACAATCAAACTACTGCAGAAACCATGCTACCTTTTGTGACCAAGTCATAATAATAGATTTTCTTTACACCTTGGATTCAATTATTTGAAGACATGTTGCATCACACTTCTTCACTCCAGGAGAATGTAAGCTTCTTGAGACTAGTGATTGTTTCATTTTTGTCTTGGTAACCCACAGTCTCTGACTCAGTGTCTTGTACATAATACCTAATAAATGCTTGGAGAGTACTGAATTTATCCACTTAGCATTGCAGAAATTATCTTAAGTTGAATCTAGGAGTGAGAGATAGAAAGGAATTCATATGTCACCTATTGGGCAGTCTGATGAAACGAATGAATCCTTTCTCAGAAAAATATTTTTAGTTACATACTTTTAAAAAAGTTGTATTCTTTTAAAATTTTATCTAAAATATTTTTTAAAAAATTTTATAGGAATACAAAGAAAACCAAAAATTATTCCAATTCAAGGACAGTGCTCTTCAAATATGTATCTTCAGACCCCAAGTGGTCCAAGGACCCGAAATTAAGAATCCTCCTCATTTTGCACCTAAGGATTTTAGTTGAATTCTCTCATATAATTTGGTAAACTAAATCTTATCATATAAATTAGAAAGTAGTAGCACCAGAATTTGAACTCAGATATTCTAAATCTAAAACTGACTCTCTTGCTATTTACACATAGTCCTTGGAGATGACCTGGTCCAATTTTTTTATCTTAAAGAGAAAACTGAAACCCATAAAGGGGAAGTGACTTGTCCAAGGTTATAGAATTAGGTAATGTTTTAACCAGAACTAAAAAAAAAAATCAATCTTCTGATACTTGATTCAAGGGTCTTTTAGCAATTCTTTCAACAGTATTTATTAAGTAACTACTATATGCAATGTACTGAACATACAAAGATAAAGACATATGTTCTACCTTCAAGGAACTGTGGTTGTCTCTGATACCCCCATTTGACTCTGAAGAAATATGCAGGCAGATTTAGGCATCATAGATGGAAAACAAATCTAGTGATCAGAGTCATGCAAAATTAGAATGGACTGCCTTGGGATGGATTGAATTCCCTCTCACTTGAGAAATATAATAAGATTAAAGACAGGAAGAAACAAAATATTTATAGCATCACTTTTTGTTGTTCAAACAACTGGAAACAAAGTAAATGTCCATCCATTGGGAAATAGCAGGTCAAATTGTGTCATATTATCTAAAAGAATATTATTGTTTCATAAGAAACAAAGAATTCAGAGAAACATGGATATAAACTGATGCAGAATGAAATAAGCAGAATCATGGTGGGAGAAATCACACGAATGCCTCTATAATCTAAAGCAAAACAGTTTTGGAAGGCTTTAGAACTCTGAACCATATAATGACCAAGCAGGGTGGTGATGAATTAGCGCTACATAATAAGATATTCTCAAACATTGTCAACATGTTGATTAGTTTTTCTGGATTTAAATTAGTCACAAGAAATTGGGGGTGGGGTAGATTAGTAGGCAATGATTGAGATGCAAAAAAAAAAGAAGAGTGTGGATGAAACATTAAAAATACACAGAAAGAAACAAAAAGAAATTCAGAAGGGAACACAACCAAAAATATTGCTTGCTACCTTGTTAAATTTAATATATGTTATTAAAATCAGACTATGTAACAGAAGTTCACAGGTTCATTTATGAACCTCTATTTTTGTTCTTCTTTATTGAAATATTCATGTTTGTTGATAGTTGTCAAGGTCATAATAAAAAAGAAAAAAAATTTTGAAACTAGGGCAAGATAGAATTTTCTCTCAGGTCTGACATTTCAGCTCAATCATGATATCTGTCTTTCTATATGTCTCTGAATGTCTCTCTTTTGCGCTCTCTCTCTCTCTCTCTCTCTCTCTCTCTCTCTCTCTCTCTCTCTCTGTTTCTCTGACTCTGTCTCTCATTTCTCTTTCACCTGTTGCTGTTTTCAATTTCTTTCCACTTCTACCAACCCAAGACTTAGTCTATTGTAACCTTGACTCCTTCAAAGAATTACCTTGCTTGGCAGAAGAATAATTTCTCACTCCCCATTTGTTGTCTTTTTTCCTTTAAAAGGTTCTCTCAGCCTGACCCAGTGAGAAATCTCCAAATAAATTTGAAGAGATGAGAAAATGTCTCTGGGATAGTGAGATAGTTTCTCAGGAGAATGAAGAGTCTCCCTACCATTTCTTCTGTGGAGTAAATGAAGGCAGAGATGGTAGAAAGAGACAGAACATAGACTGAGAAGCAGAATCTTGAGAGAAGCATCTTGTCCTCTCCCAAAGGAGAGAAAAGAATTAGAAATGAGTCTAAGGTGTCAGAGAGGCAGATTTAGGCATCATAGATGGAAAACAAATTTGGTGATCAGAGCCATGCAAAATTAGAATGGGCTGCCTTGCAACAGATTGAATTCCCTTTCACTTGAGATCTTCAAAGTCTTGGGGACCACTTGCTAAGGATGGTGTAAGGAGGAATCATGTGATATGGATCAGATTTAATGTTCATGTCTGTCCTTTATAACTCTGAGATCATGTGAGTCTCTGGTTACTGTCCCCAGCATTTTCCTTCTCTCTTCTGGGAACTCACCTTTATAATAAGTGCCAACATTTAGATTTTACTTTAAAAAAAAAAAAGACTTGTAATTTCATGAGTATAGAAAGTTCCCTAGGAGATACTACCTTTCCCAACACAAATTAATACCTTTTGTGTAACTTAGAGAGGTGTATAACAGTACTGAGAGGTTGTGACTTCCCCAAAGTCACAGAGCTAGTATATATCTCAGACAGGATTTGAACTCCAGTCTTTCTGACTTCAAGTTTAGTGCTCTATCTGCTAAGCCACCTGTATGATCTCTGTTGAGTGGGTGCTCATCTTGCCATTATGTGTTCTAAAGCAGATGTGTCCAACCCGTATTGGACCCTCAAATGGGCCCTCAAAGCGCATTCATGCAGACATTATATATTTTATTATACTCATTGGTAACATAGTTTACACTGTAATCATAAATATAGAATTCTATATGCAGCCCTTGACAAGTTTTTGTTGAGTGATACAACCCAAAAGCTATGTTCTAAAGGATATGGTAATAGTAGGGGAAAGGGAGAAATTAGTTACATATTGAGTCTGGAGTAGAGAGCTGCTTCTATCAAGGCTTCTCTACTTAGGATGATAGATGAGGGAGGAAGAAAGGGAAAAAAGGAGAGGAGAGAAAGAGGAAAAGAAAAGAAGAAAGGAAGGGAGAGAAGGATGAAGCAAACTTTTATTAAGCAGGCACTGTACTAAGCACTTTACAAATGTCTCTTGATTCTCAGGACAACCCTGCAAAGTGTTTTTACAGTTGAGGAAATTCTTCATTTTACAATTCAGGAAATTCAGACACAAGTTAAATAACCTACCCAGTATCACACAAATTCTAAGGGTATTTGAACTCAGGGCTTTCTGATTCTAGACTCAGTACTCTATTGTCTTTGGCACCTAGCTAAAATTGACAAAACACTCACTTTGGCCCATAAATTGACAGAGGAAGATGGACAATAACCAATCTCTATGAACTGAAGCATCAAACACAGGCTTCTCCAAGAAGGTAAGAAAGGATGTACTTGGAGATTTTGAGTGGGAATCTCTACTAATCATCTGAATAATGGAGATAATGATAGCTAGCATCCACTTCACAGGGAGATTGCAAACCATTCCCAGTGTGAAAAGAAACAATTGGCTTTTGGATATCCTGGGTGTTCAGGTTTTCCCCCCAACTTTGTCAATAACATAATCATCATTGTTATTATTATTAGCATATCCTAGCCTCACTGATCCTATTCTGCCAGTATTGGAGCTCCTGGTTTCAAGCAATCTAACCTCTTCTTCCCCGTCCTCACTCCTCCCCTACATGACTTCCCTCTTATGGAGAAGACACCACCAGTCCCATTATCTCCATTCTGTTCCAATCCCTGGGGCCCTCTCTTTTCAGGGTCAAAGTCAAAGAAAACTTCCAAGTGTTAACACTCAAAAAGCTTCAGTAGCTCCCTAACATTTACCAGGAATTGGGCAAACAGTCATTTAAGCTTCTGCATGAAGCCATCTTACCATTCCTTTATCAAACATTATTCCTCTACATTGTCTTGACTCCAGTGAATCATGTGACTTCTCTGTTCACCTCTACTTTCCTCTCCCCATCACTCTGCTCATAGTGTTCTTTATGTCTAGAACAATGTCCTCCTTCCCTTTTAACAGCTGTTCAATTTCTATCCATTAAAATTTTTTTCTATTACCAAAAATCTTTTTTTCTCTCCCTTCTTCCCCATTCCCATTCCCTCCATGTTAGGAAAAATTAAATAAATAAAAAACACCGCAACAACTATGCATAGTCAAATAGAATACATTCCCACATTCACTAATTTTTTTGTCTTACTGTTTTCAGAGTCCACCACTCTCTGTCAGAAGGTAGCCTATCCATTTTTAAAAGCTTGACTGAAACACTGCCCCCTCCAGGAAGTCTACCCTAATCCCTAAATCAGTAATGACCTTCCCTCTCAGCCCTTTGTTTTATTCTTCCAAACTGCATAATATCCGTGTACCTACTTTAACAGTACTAGATGATAAACTCAATGAGGATGGGGATTGTGTATTATCTATGCAAGGAGTACAGCAGTCAATCAATAAGCTTTTATTAAGCATCTACTATGTTTCAAGTCCCTGCATTAAGTTTTGGAGATAAAAAGAGATACAAAAAAATGGTCCCTACTCTCAAGCCACTCATATTGCAACAAACAATAGAATGTTCTGCATGTAATGAATATTTTTTGCGTGTCAGTTATTACTTTTTATTTAAAAGGCCCTCATATGGAATAAGATAAAATGTATAAACCAGTATGAAGAGATCCCACAAGCACAAAGCCAAAGGGGATTTCCTTTTTGTCCCACTAATCACTCTGTGCATATCATCCCAGCCTGGGGAACCCCTCCGAACTGACAGAGCACACCAAGCCAGGTCATATGTCTCTGGCAGCAGGTGGTGGAGGCAGAATGGAAAGGACATGGAGTCTTTTAAGAGAGAAGGACAAACAGAGTTCAAGTGAATTTACTTAGTGAATTTACCTTCAGATACAACCCCAACCCTGCCCATGTTTGTGCCAGGCTCCCAGTATCCTCCCCTCCCTCTTTCCCCATTCTCTTTCTCTAAGCTTTCCAGTTGCTCTATCTTCAACTATCAGGGATGATAAAATGAATCTTTGCCTTTCAGATCAATAGCACCAACTTTCAGAAATAAAAACATATGGGGGGATGGGGAGTAGGCTAGAGAATAAAGTGGAACACAGAGAAAGAGCAGAAAAATGGCAGAGATGAAATGGGGTAGAAGGTGGATGAGGGAGGTGGACAATTGAGCTCCAAAGGGCAGAAAGTAAAATCAATAGATTTAAAATCTACTTTGATGGTCTCTTCATTTATCTCCCTTGTTAACAGGCTTGTCCATTTGGCAGTGTGATGGGAGCTAGGGCCCAATGGCTGGCAGTGTTTCAAGTGTGATTTCTCAGAATTTGAAACCTGCCATCACTTTGCATAAAAAGGGGGATTAATATATATGAATATATTAATCCTAGACATACACTGGACACACATACTTTATTTGGTTGGGTTACTGACCCAGGACAACAGAGTATTAAGTTCCATTACACACCATCTAAGTGATCCCCAAACTTTTACAGTGGTCAGACGTCCCTCTGGCCTAAATAGCAATCCTTCCTTTCCCTACAAATGCACAGGAAGCTGTTTGAGAGAAGGGCTTCTGCTGCCAGTTATGTAAATAAAGCACATTGGCAAAGATTTTTATCCCATTAGGAGGGATTACTTACTTTGGTGGTTGGCAGATTAAAATGTCAGCAGAATTGGAATGGGGAGAGGATGGTGGGGCAGTAGGGAGAGTCTTACTCTGTCCCCCCTCCTTTTTCCAACCATCTCTACCTTTGAACCTTCCCTGCTTTAGAGGGACTTCTCCCCCTTGGCATTGTGTTATCTGCTTGTCTATTCTTCATCTGTGAAATGAGAAGTTTAGACCCGATACCTTCTAATATCCTTCCAGCTCTAAATGGATGCTTCCTATGATCCTATGATCTCTCTATCCCCACTTCTTTCCTCCCCTAAGATGGATTGCTGACTTGAAGCTCAGAGGAAAAATGTGTTTGCCCAGTGAAAATTGAGCATCTATTTGACAACCCACCCTGTACCCCATCCCCAGAGGGAAAAGAGTGTTTTATCGTTCTTGGGGGCTTAGAGAATGATTTGGTGTTGTAGAGAGAAAGCTGGGCTTGGAATTAAGTCCCAGTCCATGCATCCTTCCTATATGCAGGTCACAGTCTCTTCCCTCCCCCGCCCCATGCTTTTATCTCCTATGTATTGAATGAGAAGAGTAAGAATAGTTGCTACTTTCTAGCTTAAACAGCACAAAAAGGGAATAATTGGCTGGTAAGTTGTCCAGGTCCCTCCCCCAACTTTGCCAATAACATGAGGCCACACAAATTGATCTTCATGCCTCTCTAGCACCTCAGCCTTGAGATGACATCTGCAGGCAAGATGAGAAAGATTCTGTCATGCCAAATCCACATACCATATCATGGATTAAAGTTTCTTACTTAATTCCTCATTTCTTTTTTCTTATACCTGACTCTTAACCCTATTTGCTGTTCTCACAATAACCACTGATCCTTCCGCCCCTCAGTATTTCCCTAGGCCATCATCCCTGTTCTAGCTATACTCTCCACCCTTCCCATGTTCTACCCTTTACTGATAAAATTCACCTTGATACTATTCTCTTCCCTTGAATCCCATGCCCCCTTGTCCTATCCCTGCTCTAGTCTTTGCATACCCCAACCTGGGCTCCTTTCCATCTGCTTCCTCTTCTCCTACTCATGAACAGTTTAGAAGTCATCACTGAGCTCACTACAAAGTTATGTTATCTGAACTCAATGAAGCCTGGCTGAAAGGAGGTCCTTTTACTTTTCCTTGATTCCTTATTTCAATAATTGTAGCTGGTGTTCTAAACTTTTCTTTTTTAAAATCTGCTGTCAAATAAATTATGTGTAAAAAACACTTAGCACAAGGCCCTGCACACAATAGCTGCTATATAAATATCTATTCCATCCTCAAATTTTCCACACCACCCCTCCTACAAATGAGGACTTCTCACCTTTTGCCAAACTGAGAAAATTGAGGCTATTACCTGTTATCTCCTTTTTCTCCCCTTCACATCTAACCACACCTCTAGTCTGCTTTTTACTCCTGTTTCTGATGGAGTGGACTTTCTCTTATCCAAGGCCAACCCTTCCATGTGTACCTTGTTCCTATACACTCTTGTTTTCTCTAGGATCCAGGGCATCCAATTATACAGGGAGACCTATCAAAGTCAAAGAAAAAATACTCAGAGATTGATCCATCCACATTTTTATGTTCTATTAAAAAAAGAAATAGTTAAGGACCCAGATATTTCCACTGTTGGTTGCCATGTCAGGTTTTCATCACAAGAAGCCCTAAAGACTAAATAGATTTCTACCAGATGCAATCATCCCCACTTATTTGGGGACAACTAGTTGTTTCGCATCTGTCCCTTTATCCTCCATCTAATCCCAGGGGAAGCTAGCATGGAGCACTGCTGACCTTGGAGTTCTCATCCACCCTCAGACACTTACTAGCTGTGTGACCTTGGGCAAGTTACTTAATGCTGACTGTCTCTCACCCTGGGCCATCTCCAGTCATCCTGATTCATATCTGACCCCTGAACCCAGATGGCTCTAGAGGAGAAAGTGAGGCTGGTGACCACATAGCCTCCACTCACTCAAAAAATCCACTTCACCTGCTTGTCATGTATCATCTCCCTGATGTCATGGTCTTCTTTGAGATGAAGGACTAACATCATCATTATAATCATCTGATCTCTCTTTTTCTCACTGTCCTACCTCCTTTTAAAGTTTTCTCCTCTTCTCTGTCCCTTCCTAGTTACAGTTAGTTTTAAGCCTTATCCTATCTTATCAAAATATTTCTAAATCTTCCGTTGTCTCTTCTACCCACTTTGCCCCTTCTCCCTAGTTCTATGTCTTTTATTTCTCCCCCATTGTTTCATAGAATCTGAGTTAGAAGGTAACTCAGAGGTGCAATCTCTGGTCTACCTCCTTATTTTACAGAGAAGAAATCTGAGGTCCAGAAGTTAAGTAATATTGGTGACGGTGTCAGAACTTGAACCTAATCCAAACCCAGCACTTTTTTTCCCTTTTGCGAACCATTACAAATACTGAAAGTTTTACTCATATGAAAAACTCAAGATCTTAACTTTGGAGAGAAAGATCTGTTGCTCTTGCATTCATGGTAGGTTAATGACCCATCTAATCTCTGTATAGTCCAGTGATCTTCTCCTATCAGCACTCCACTCCACTGTATCAATACTTCCTTTCTCTTCTCCTCTATTTTTAGTTCCCAACCTTCAAATCATCCCTACTTTCCTTAATGGTCTCACCTTGATTCTTTTCCTATTACTTGCTGTCACCTGCACCTGTCTATTAACATTTTGATTTGCTGTAGAGATAGATTTGGACTTGGCTATTACCAAGTCTTACTTAAATCTTTCACTTGCCATCCTCTCTCTCTATCCCAGGATTCAGGGTGTCTGTCCTCGTTGGGGCCCAGCCACATTTTTTTTCAGATTGTTAACAGAAAGAAGTCCTTCTTTTCCCTGCCTGGGTGAGGGAGATGGGGATGGAGGGGGGGGGGTCAAAGGAAATGGGAGAAGAAGAAGAAGAAGAAGAAAGGAGAGGAGCAAAGGTATAACACCCTCCTGGAGGGGCTTCCATTACAGCTGAGGAAGAGAATGATGTCTTGGCTCCAAGCAGATGTACAGATGTTGTCTGAGACACTAAGCTCTTCTTGCACTGGTGTTGTGTTTGAAAAGTGATGAATTTCAGCACCAGCTAATTAGTCTCTAATTAGTAAGTGGAGTGTAAACAATCACAACAGATGGGGGAGAAAAAAGAATTTGCAGTAATGACCCTTCTTCCAGGGCAAAATCTCCAAGAGGGGAATGTCCCTGGATGAAGCTGGAAGATAAGATAGAGGAGATAGACAAAACTGAAATGACTATTCAGGGCTGGCAAGAGTCGCAGTAGTGATTGGCAGGCATGGATGGCTAAGATTTTCATAGGGAGATTCCATTGGTGCATGTGCAGTGGATCTGTGCTGAAGAGGAAGGTGAGAGCTAATAGCAGAAAACATAGGGAGGAGGGCAATCCTTAATAGCTAATAGACCCTCAAGGACTAGGCTTAGAATGAAAAGAGGGGTAAAAAGCAGGGAAAAAAAAACTTGGTTATCAAGGGGAAATCCTGGCAATAAGATCCCCCAAGAGATAATGGGACAAAAGTCTGACTCCTACCACACACAGAGAATACTGCCCAGTGACCTGACACACTTGAAACAGATCTGGCTTGCCCTAAGAAGGGTCTCTATTCCTGGAGAGCAGCCTCTGAGTCCACTTTTTTCCCAGACTGCCAAGAAATCCTTAGTGATAATCAACCTGGGATTTTTATGTTATATTATGAAGTAGGATTGTTTCATTCTTTGTACTAGTGTCTTTAGCGCCTAGCCAGTGGTTAGCATATCTTCATAAATATTGATTTGTTAATTAAATATAAAACATATCAGGAGCCAGGATAGGGACATTGGTTCAAACCTTCATAATAATTCCTTTGGTCCAAAGAGACATGGTCTTTCACCCAGACTAAACTCTGGTTTGAGATATTTTTATTAAATTACCCAAGGAGCAAGGGAATGACTGGATATTCCATTTGGTTTCTTGTTAAAAAAAAAAAAAAGTGGTGACACCGAAATGAAGGGATAGGTAAAGGCCAAAGAGAAGAAGAGGTGGAAGAGGGAAGGAAGGAAAAAGGAAGAAAGGAAAGAAGTAATAAAGGAAGAAAGGATTAACAATGTATATTCTTTCCTAGTTACCTGTGGAAAATAATTCTTTCCCAGGCATTCTCTGTTAGCCCAGAATGAATTCTTCATCTTTGGAGACCCTTGAGATCTTAAGTCCTGAAGTGTATATCATCTACCTACATTATTTTGGTAAGCAAATAGTTTGAGGACTGAAGTGACAGGTAGAGAAGAGCAGTGATAGAGAGAAAAAAAAGTACATAGAGACAGAAATAGGAGGAAAGTCAGGAAGAGGAGACTGAAAAAGAAGTCATCCAGTTAGAACCAAGAAATGAGAGAGTATGCAGAGAGTGGTCAATAACATCAGATACCTGCAGAGAGGTAAAGAAGGAGTGAGGATTGAGAAAAGTCCACCAGATTTGTCAGTTAAAAGATCATTGGCAACTTTGGATAAAGCCATTTTGGTTGAGTAAGATGGGAAGACATTATAAAGACTTGAGAAGTGGGAGAATAAGAAATGAAGACACTGGGTATTGATGTTGCATGATAATTTGAGAGGGTAGTATGGTGAAATGAGGGAGACCTGGGCAGGAAAGGGACTATTAGAAGGGATAAAGCTGAAGATTAAGAGAGAGAAGTGATGATTGTGGGAGCAGTCTACCCAAAGAGACAGAAGGGAATGAAATCAGAGAAGAGTTATTTCTTCATGAAAGAAAGAGAAAAGAGGAAATTCATGGTGAATGCCCTCTATTTCCTCAGTAAATTATGAAATGAGATGCTTAGCCATGAAGGGAAGGGAGGGAATCTTTAGGAATATTTAAGAAGAAGAGAGGGGAGGGGAGGGGAGGGGGAGGGGGAGGGGAGAGAGAGGAGAGAACAAGAGGAAAAGGTTTAGAATTTTTGCTGTGGTAGTAAATGGTCCAGAATCAATTAGGGAGAAGTAAAAAGATTGCCTTGTTGTGAGGGCTCTGTGATCGTTCAGTCACATTTTATTCATGACTTCATTTGGGATCTTCTTGACAAAATAGCTGTAATGGTTTTGCCATTTTCTTCTCCAGTTCATTTGCAAATGAGGAAATTGAGGCAAACCAGATGAAGTGACTTTTCCAGGGACACCCAGTTAGGAAGTGTCTGAAGCCAGAATTTAGCTCAGGAAGTTGAATCTTCCTAACTTCAAACCTGACACTCTTTCCACTGTGCCACCTAGCTGCCCTAGTGAGGGCTGACAAGGTCAAATAGCATAAATTTGTTGTGAATCCAAGCAGCTTAGTTGTGTAACTCAAGCACTATTTCTGTGATACCTGGAAAAGAGCTTAGGAAGAGGATAGTAGGAACAGGATTGGGGCTTTACTAGGGCAGAAGCAGCAGGTGGAATGAGTGAGGGATTTGAGGAAAGAGGACAATGTATAAGGTTAAGATTGGTAAGGAAGGAAAGTTAATCAAATATAGGAGTGTTGAGCTAGAAGAAAACTGAAGAATGGAGGGAGGAATGGAGATCATGGTAAGAATAAAGAATAGTATCAGGAAGAGTGAGGACATAGGAAGAGATGGAATGTGAGAAAGATGTAATAGAAATATCAGAATTCATGATCTTGAAATGGAACATGGAAGAGGCAAGATCAAGGGTATGTTCATCCTTATGAATTGTTTAATTAGAGTAGAGAAATAGGTCATGGGAGGTCAGGTTATTGAGGTATTGAAAGATTAATGTGTTTGAACATCATCATATATACTGAAGTCCCCTAGTCTGATTGTAAGAGTCAGGGCTGAACTCAGAGAGAAAGAAGGGAGAATGATCTGAGGGTCATAATATCACATGATATCACATAGCACAATACAACGCCATCCAACAAGGTCTGAATTGGCTGATTTATTTGGATAGAGTGAATCTCAAAGAACAAGAGGTTTGAAATGAAGGTGGCAGAGAGGGACATCAGAAGTGACTTTGAGGACCAAGGAATATTCTACTTTCTAGGATGAGTGGATTCTTGAGGGTAGAAGCAAAGAGTATCTTTATGACCAAAGGTACAGTCAGACCTGGAATGGATGGTCAGAGATTCAACATCTTCTGGTGGGAGCCAAGATTTTTAAAATGGCAGATGACCTTGGGAAGAAGACACTAATAGGGGAAACTAAAGACAAGAAAAAGAACTGGGATTTTTATGTTATATTATGAAGAAGAGGAGAGTAAGGGCCAAAGAAAGGATAAGACCACTGCTTAGGGCAAGTATTCTTTTTTTTCATCATGTACAGTATTTCAGACAAGTCTTGTAAAATCTATAGACTCATTCTCAGAATAATGTTCTTAAATATATAAAATATAATACAGGATATTACAAAAGAAATTAATTATATTAAAATATGGTGATCAAAGAACATATTTTTTAAGATCATAGACTCCAAATTAAGAATCCTGGCATAGGAGGAAGAGGGCAATGGTAATTGAGAAGAGAGAGGACAGAGCCTCTTCATTCCTATTTTATTTCTGTTTTCTCTGCCAAGGAGAATGCCCTTTGCTCTGAGAAATAATGGAACAAAGATTGCTAAGGAGGAGTTAAAACCTCCAAATAATTAAGGAGATAGTAAGAGAGCACCTAATTGTCCTTGATGGGTTCATATTACCTGGTTCAGAGGAACTTCTCAGTATCCTTGGATAATGAAAGAACTGACAGCTATGAGAGCTAAGCCACTGTGAGTGATATTTGAAATATCATAGAAAACAGACGGTGCTAAAGTTAAGTCTCTTCAGCCTCAGTCCCCAGTACCTTTGTTGAAGGTCACTGATTTTTGGCTCCAGGTGGAATGTGGGTGGTGATATAGGATAATGGAAGGGTGCATATCTCTGGCACAATGTTCAGGGTCAGATCACAGCTTCTGCTTCCCAGAGAGCAAAGTAAAAGCAATCTAAGAGTTCTGGGTTCCTCTCTGAAATAAGGATACTCCTTTTCCCCACTAGGAGGTAGTGCCAAAAGGAAAGGAAACCGGGGAAGACTTTTCCCAGTCCTTATCCTTCTCTTCTTGTGCCAATCCAAGCCCTAATTAACAGGCTCATCTGTCTCAGCAGCCCAATAGTAAGTGTTTTGTGTTTTTTTTTTGTTTTGTTTTGTTTTAAAGACAGGCAATTTCATTGTCTGGCAACGTTATCACAGTCCTGGCAACTTCACTAGCTAAATTGGTTGCATCCGCCCTGTTCCTGAAGAAATCCTCTCCGAGGGATGGAGCATGAAACTGAGAAACTGCTTCCCTCAGTCATCTTTCCTACCTTCTTGTCTTTTTATCCTGCTGGTTCACAGACTAGGCTGCAACTGTAGGTCTAAGGTTTGAATGAACTACAAGATTAGAGCCTGGTGGTGAAGGTGGGAGAGGAAAATGAAGATGGGGGCAGGTTTTCAGTGGCAGTGTCTAGGGGCAGGGGTAATGGTCAGTATTCCCTTTCTGTTCTAAAACATCAGTAAAAGTCATCAAGAATCCATCTTGCAAGCAGTTTAAAATATTGTAATATGATAGAATTTAGTGGTTGGGATGAAGGGGAGAGGGAGTGGGAAAAGGTAAATAAATCTTTTAGTTCATTCCTCTGCCGCCTTGAATCCTATATATCTTAACTCTATCAAGGCAGCTAGGTCTTAGTTGGAGGGTGGAGTGGCGTAGGGGAAAAGAGACTCTTACTTATTTACTTACTTGTCTTCACCACCTGTGTGACTTAGGCAAAGTTACTTCCTTTCTAAAATTTCTTCTAGTTATAACATCCTGTGATTCCAGATAAATGTAAAATCTCTGTTTGCACCCCCATCTCAAATATTTTTCTCCCTACTCCTCAGCATCCTTTGGAGGATTTACTTTTAGATCCATCTTAGTCCTTTTGCTATAACTTTAAGTTTTCCTTCTTTTTAGTTTTGTTATATAATTTTACAATATACCAAAAAGTTATTCCTTGGCCAGAATAGAATCTGGTTTGATGGAGGAGGAAACTGAGGTTCACTAAATCCCAGTAATTAAATAGGGATTTGAAAGAACAGATTTTTAGAATTGGAAAGGACCTCAGAGAGTATTTAATTTATTTTTTGGACAAGTTTATTTTTTATATTTTAACATGTTTAGAAATTTACACTTCAGAATTTAAGCATAATCAATGTTTAAGTAAAATCTTATAAATCAATACTTTTCATTTTCATAACTATGAATTACTTTTATATAAATTTTATTTATTTTATTTTGAATTTTTGAAATAAAAAAATTCCCTAATATAGTAAAATAAAAAGATGATTGCACATGAAGTTACACATTTATTATATGCATTTTGCTATTCCTTTTAAATATACATTAAGTGTATGTATGTAAACTCATTCATACTTCTATTTATCAGTTCTGTCTCTAGAAGCAGATAGCATCTTCTTTCATGGAGCCTTTGTAGTTAATCTGGGTATTTATAATGGTCAAAATGACTTAGTCAGTCAAAGTTTGTTCAATAGATGGCCAAGAATTCCTACTGCAAATTATAGATCTAAAGCTGGAACGAATAACAGGAAACTATCAAGCCTAAGGTCCTCCCCCCATTTTACAGATAGAGAATTTGAGATCCAGGTGAGTGGCCCAAGGTCACACAAGCAGTAAGCCTCAGAGTCTGGATTTGAACTTAGATCTTCTGACTCCAGACTCAATGATCAATCTACTATACCAAACTTCCTTGTCTTACCCAAGAAGAGATTATCTGACTTCTAGTGAGAGGAATGGGAAGGAAGGAAGGAATGGAAGGGACATTATGAGAGAAGGAATGACATTTCCAGAAAACAGGAAAAAATTAACCCCAATGTTTCAGTCATAAGTGACTGTGAGAAGGATGGTAAGGTGAGGAATGGAGAGAGAGAGAGAGAGAGAGAGAGAGAGAGAGAGAGAGAGAGAGAGAGACAGAGACAGAGACAGAGACAGAGACAGAGACAGAGAGACAGAGAGAGACAGAGAGAGACAGAGAGAGACAGAGATCTGATTTGACCACAATGAGATGATGGAAGTGAAAATATCTAGAAGAGCACACACACACACACACACACACACACACACACACACACACACACACACACACACTACATCCTTAAATGCCTACCCAACTTAATAAAACCCAATTGGACTATCATAGAGGAGGCAATGTAGTATAATGTAAAGAATACTGAACCCTGAGTCAAAAGACCTGGGTTAAAATTGCATCTCTAATGTTTATTATTTTTGTGATCCTGGACAAGTCTCTTAATTTCCTTGGACCCCAGTTTTCTTCATATGTAAAAGGAAGGGGCTTCTGAACTAGCTGACTTCTGAAGCCTCCTCCATCTCTCACTCTATGATCCTATGACTAGTTTCTTCGTAAGATCTTCCTGATCTCTTCAAAAGGTGGGTTCCTCTGCCCCTTTTTTATCTGGTCTAATGCAGTCATGAAATAGAATTTTGTTTTCTAATAATTTGCATGTGTCAGATACTATAAAGTTCATGAGGGTAGGATCTATATATTGTACCTTCCCCCAGTTTCTAGTACAGTATTCTTCATACAGTAAATACTTGAGTTTGTCAATTTAAATTGACTGAGGCACAGGGGAGAAAGGTCTTTCTCTTTCTCCTTTGCCATGTTCTTCTTTCATACTTAAAAGCAGCTAGGTAGTACAGTGGATAGCATGCTAGGGCTTGAAGTCAGAAAGACTCATCTTCCTGAGTTCAAATCCAGCCTTGGAGACTTCTTAGTTGTGTAACCCTGGGCAAGTCAATTAACCTTTTTTGCCTTGGTTTCTTCTTCTGTAAAATGAACTAGAGAAGGAAATGAAAACCAGCTCAGGGGTGGCTAGGTGGTGCAGTGGATAGAACACTGCCCTAGAGTCAGGAGGACCTGAGTTCAAATCTAACCTCAGACACTTAATAATTACCTGACTACGTGACCTTGGGCAAATCACTTAACACCACTGACTTAAATAAAAAAATGTTAAGAAAAGGAAACCAGTTCAGTATTTTTGGCAAGAAAACCCCAAATGGATCTCAGAGAATCAGTTACAACTGAAAAATTACTGGCAAATTTTCAGTTAATCCTTTTTTATTGTTCAAACTTTCTTCTTAAAGATAACCAAGGATAGTTGGGGCAGCTAGGTTGCATAGTGGATAGAGCACCAGTCCTGGAGTCAGGAGGACCTGAGTTCAAATTCAGCCTCAGACACTTAATTACTCAGCTGTGTTACTTTGGGCAAGTCAATAAACCCCATTGCCTTGTAATAAAAAAAACAAAAAAAGAACCCCCCCACACAAAGATAACCAAGGATGTGACTTGTTTTCAACTAGTTAATGAAAATGCTATTCTATTTTAATAAAAGAAATTTTTCACACTCCATAAAATTTATATATATATATATATATATGCATATTTATACATACATACACATATATATTTCTTTACATTGAGTTTAATGCATAGTTTGTCTTTTACTTTCTGTCCTGAGTTGGGAAGTGATCAGAGATCATCTCCCTTCAAACCCTCCCTTCTCATACAAGTCTTCCCTTTTTTAAAATTGGTTTAATGGTACCTGAGATGTGGTCGAGAAAGATCCTTCAACCTAGAGTCAGTAGATATATTCAGGCCCATCTTTTACTCACTAGCATTATGATCACATAGGTTTATTCCTAAATATTTTAGTTGCATCCATTTATTTGTATCCCCCTAAACAGGAAAAATTATATTCTTGTATTACCTGCTTCCCAGGCTTTTATGAATATCAGATGAGATAATGTATGTGAGCACTGTTTAGGGTAGCACTATTCACTTAGCACTTAATTACTACTGGTTCATAGGGCAGCTAATGGATATAGCGCTGAAATCAAGAAAAAAAGGAAAATTTTCTTCCAGTGGTCAAATCTGACCTCAGATGCTTACTGGCTGTGTGACCCTGGGCAAATCACTTCACCCTGTTTGCCTCAGTTTCCTCATCTGTAAATTGATCTGGAAAAGAAAATGGTGACCCCCTCCAGGGTCTTTATTAAAAAAAACCCTAATGGAGTTAAACATGATTGAAACTCATGCAACTCACTAACAACCTACTGCTTTGTTTTTTCCTGTCTTGTTAGGTGACTCAGCGGATAGAGTTGTAATCAGGAAAACATGAGTTCAAATTCAACCTCAATGCTGTGGTACCCTGAGAAAGCCACTTAACCTTTGTTGGCCTGTTTCCTCAATTTAAAATGTGTATAATAACAGCATCTATCTCCCAGGTTTATTGTGAGGTAATATGAGTTAATATCTAGAGTGCCTGGCATGTCATAGGTGATATATTAATGCTTATTTCCTTTTTCTTTCCTCCTCCTCAAAAGAGACCAGAGTTAGTCATGTTTTCCCTCGTATTTTGAGCTATGCAAAGAGGAGGATCTCAGTTAATACTTATTATGAGAATGATGGAGTAATTATTCCATAAGTGTTTTTATTTTATTTTAGTACTGGAATGAATTAATTCTATTGTAGCACTTCCTATTAATCTGTCTACTGAAATTGCTTGTGAATGACGCACTCTAAAGCCTTGTGCAGAACCCAGTGCCCATTACCATGATATACTAGCATGAACAGGAAGCTCCATGAGGTCACAGACTGGATCTTATTCCTTAATGTGCCCATTATCATTCTCCTGCCACCCTTTCTACACCAATGGCTAACAATCTCCAACCATCTCTGTCTGTCTGTCTGTCTGTCTGTCTGTCTGTCTGTCTGTCTGTCTGTCTCTCTCTCTCTCTCTCTCTCTCTCCTTGTATTTATTATTCCTCAACTTCAGAGAAACAAACCATCCACTTCTCTTGCCTCTCACTTTCACATCTTAATCCTTCTTTACTGTATTATCCCACATCTTATTCCATCTCTGTCCTCCCCTTCCTTTGTGGTCTCCAGGAATTCTCACTCCATAGTGTTTCTGGATCTCTTTCTCTCATATTCTTCTCTGCCTAGCCATCAACGACACCTGGCTTCCCCCTGCTAACGGTGCATCCATGATTGACTTTCACTACCATCACTTAATACACTGGTTCTAGAAGGGAAGATAAAATACTCCTTTTTCCCCATTGCCACTTTGAAACTTTCCCTTTACCTCCATCATACAGCAACCCTTCCTCCTTTGAAGTTCATTCAGTTTAAATGTTCTACTCAGTTCAGGTAACTGTTGTGTACCAGCCCCTAAGTCATTCTTCATTTTTCATGGATACACTAAGATATCCCACTCAGTTCTTCAGTCTTCAGTCACAAATAGAGATGGTTACAACCTAGACTTCACCATTCCCTACAAGCATTCCACTTCCTTAATAAAATCTCTTAGGAGCAGCTAAGTGGCGTAGTGGATAAAGCACCGGCCTTGGAGTCAGGAGGACCTGAGTTCAAATCTGGTCTCAGACACTTAATAATTACCTAGCTGTGTGGCCTTGGACAAGCCACTTAACCCCATTTGCCTTTCAAAAACCTAAAAAACAAAAATAAATAAATAAAATCTCTTACATTCTTCTAACAATATACTTCC
Organism: Macrotis lagotis; assembly: GCF_037893015.1. Lineage (NCBI taxonomy): Eukaryota > Metazoa > Chordata > Mammalia > Peramelemorphia > Peramelidae > Macrotis > Macrotis lagotis. The sequence continues at coordinate 207,387,555 of NC_133659.1, forward strand.
ATCATTCCATTTCTCCCTATACCTCACTATTCCCAAACCTTTCCTTCATTCTTATCCTGACCTTCAATTTCTCCACCCACCCTTTTAGTACTCAATACAGAATTACTTTCTCAGGTCATTACCCCGATTTTACTTGACTTTCCTCCCTTTCCATTTTCCACCCTTTAGTTAAGCAACTCCCAATTCAATTTTACTTTGTACTCTTCTTTCAAATGTCTTCCCCCCTTATCCTATTAACAGTCATCTTTTGCCAAATCTCAACCCTGAATTACCTTCTCCATCTGCCTCCTCAATTTATTATCAAAAAGAGCTGGAGAAAGTTGCACAGCCATGCTACCTGAATACATTATCAATATCTTTATCCATCTTTAACTGAGCCCTCACTGAAGCAAGGTAGTCCTTTTCTTCCTCTTTGATTAATGCCCCATTAAACATCTCCTAGAATCTATTCCAGACCTTTTTATTCTTCAAATCTTACATATCTTCTTCCTAGCACCACCACCAAAGCCTTACCTCCTACTTTGCTGAGAAAACTAAGGATATTTGATCTGAGCTTCCTTCTTTCTCTTTATCTTAAAATCCCATGACATCACTATCCATTCTTTTGTTCCATTCCTCCAATTCTAAGAAGGCAACCCTTGTCCTTGAGCCCTACCTCTATACAAATACTTTTTATTCTCTCCTGTTGTCTTCCTCAAAAGATTAAAACTTCAAATAATATCATTTTTTATTCTTCAGACTTTCCCTATTCACTAGTTCCTAGCCTACTTATACCCTCAGTCTAGGTCTCTCTATCTCATATCTCTTCTTTTCTCAGTTAAACTTCTAGAAAAAGTCACCTATCCTTAATGTCTCTTCCTTCTCTCCCCTCACTTACTCTTCAACCCAGAAGCAATATCTTCTGACCTCATCATTCAACTGAAACTGCTTTCTCCAAAGTCACTAATGATCCCTTAATTACCACATCTAATGACCTTTTCTCAGTTCTCATTGTTCTTGGCCTATCTGTGCATTTGACACTGTTAATCAGTCTTTCCTTCTGGATACCCTCTTCTCTTTGAATTTTTATGACACTACAGTCTCTCTTGCTTTTCCCTTTATCTGCCTTCCTCTTCGGTCTCCTTTTTTGCTGGCCCATCATTTATTTCATGCCCCTTAACTGGGTATTCCTAATGGCTCTGTCCTGGACCTCCTTCATGTCTATCTCTTAATGACTTCATCAGTTCCCAAGACTTTAATTATTATCTCTGTGACAATGGTATAGATAAATATGTGTGTGTGTGTGTGTGTGTGTGTGGTATATTTATATTATTTATATGTTTATATTTATATATTATAATTATACTTTTTTTTTACTATAGGCTTGAAATATATGTATATGTGTGTTTATCTCCCTAGAGTTTTGATCTAGTTCCCATTGGATATTTCAAATGGAATGTCCTGGAAATATTTGAAATTTAACATGTCCAAAACAAAATCCATCATTTTCCCCTCTAAACCCACCCCTCTTCTGAATATCCATCCTTATTTATGGCAGGGTACTACCATCCTTCCAGTTTCCATGTTCCCAACCTAGGCACTATCTTTCATTTCTCCTTCACACCAAGCATCTAAATATGAACCCTTTCCTGGTTCCCCCTCCACCCACACAAATGCAAATGTCCTCCCTTCCAAATGGCTTTTTGTTTAACTACTTTGGATTTATTGGTATTTATTCACTTTATATTTATTCTGTGTATACTTATAAATATACTGGCTATCTACCCTGTTAAAGTATAAGATCCTTGAAAATAAGAATATTTCATTCTTTATATTTGTATCTTTAAACCTTGTCACACAGTAGTCACTTAATAAATTCTTGTTAATCTTTACAGCCCCCTTAGTGCCTAGCATAGGACTTCATATATAGCAGGTGCTCAATGAATGGAGAAAGAACCAAATAAGCAGGACATGTTGGCCATGTATATAGCAGGTTCTTAATCATTTAGTGATTGAATATAGGAAAATTGCCAGTTTAGAAGTGAACAAAGTAAAATTACCAATTTAGAGGCAATTAACAAATAATGAGGTATATATGAAATACATCATATATAGTCTGAGGATTAATTGCCTTTTATTTCAATTTATTCATTTATCAAACATTAATTAAAAACTAACAGTGCAAAGAGCTATGTACTGACAGACACATGTAACATGTTTCCATGTAGCACCTTCCTTGCCTTCATGGAGCTCACAGTCTATTTTTGGCATAAAACAAAGAAAAAACTACAATATACAGTATTACTAATAAGAGCAGTAGGGTGGGAGAAGAATTAAAGAATGAAATAAATGATCATCTCTCATATAAATAGGAAACTGGTGAAATTTGATCTTTTATTTCAATGGAGGAAAGATAGGTATGATCAGCTAAGATAGAAGAAATACAACTTGCAAGGAAAGAATATCAAGGTTGAAGGGTTACCTCAGAGGTCATATAATCCAGTTCCTACCTGAACTTTTAATTCCTACCAAACATCCTAGATAATTGGTCATATAGCACCAACTTCACAACCTCCAGTGATGAGAAACTCCTTCCCCCTTTCTTAGGTAATTAGTAACACTTTAGATAGTTCTAATTCCTGCTCCCAAGACCAAAAAACTACTCTGTAACTTTCACCCTCTAGTATTAGTGCTGTCCACTGAAACTGAGCAAAACAAATCTTTCAACCCTTTAAACATTCGAAGAACCCAAGTAGATGTCCTTAAGTGTCCTCCCAGCTGTTGTTGTATGGTCATATCTGACTCTTCTTGACCCTGTGAACCATACTATCCATGAGATTTTCTTGGCAAAAATACTGGAGTGGTTTGACATTGCCTTTTCCTGTGAATTAAAGTAAACAGAGGTTGCCCAGGGTCATACCCTTAATAAGTGTCTGCGGCCTGAACTGAACTCAGATCTTCTCGACTCCAGGCCCAGACCTCTCTATCCACTGAGTCATCTAACTTCTTCTCTCCCAGCTAAGCATCCCCAATTCACTAAACCAACCTTTGTATGGCATAGATTTAAGATTATCTTCTATTCTGTTCATCTTCCTCTAGGTGGTGCCCAGAATGGGTCACAGTGATGAAGAGGTGTCTGATTAGGGTAGAGCCCAATGGGATCATAAACTCCTTGATTAAGGACACATTAAGTGACCTCCTATATTCTGGTAACTATGCTAAGCATTTAACAAATATTCTCTGATTTGATCATGACAGCCCTGGGAGTTAGGTGCTTCCATGATTCCCCATATTATATATGAAAAAATTGAAACAAACAGAGGTCAAGTGACTTGCTTAAAACCCTACAATTAGTAAATGTGTGAGGTCAGATTTGAACTTGGGTTTTCTTGACTGCCAGCCTGGTACTTTATCCACTGAACCATCTCTCTGCCTCTGTATTTCTTTCAATGCAGCTTAGAATCATATTAGCGTTTTTTGACAGCTATGTCACACTGTTTGACTATATCAAGCTTGCAATCCACTAAAACCCTTAGGTCTTTCCTCCCTAATGTTGTCTAGTGACATCTTTCCCATTCATTGGACAGTTGATTTAGTCCAAGTCTAGGACTAAATACTTACCCATATTAAATTTCATCTTATTGGATTCAGTCTAGCACTCCAGCATGTCAAGATCTTTTGAAATAGTAATTCTGTCATCCAGCATATTAGCCCTCCCTCCCAAGCTTCATGTCAAATTTCATAATCATGCCATCTGTGCCATCATCCAAATCTTTGCTAAAAATGTTGAACAGAATAGACCAAGAACAGATCCCTGGGCTCTTCTCTTGGGGACCTTCTGCAAAGGTTGATATTGATTCGTTAATCAAGACTTTTCTCATAACATGGCCCACATCCTTTCTCCCTATCTTGAATGAAAAGATATTGTACAAGATTTTGTCTCATGACGTGCTAATATGTAAGTCTACTATGTCAAACAATCAATAGGTATTTATTAAATGCCTATTGTGCACCTGGGTACCAAGGAAAAGGACAGAGACTAAACCTGTGATTTCACTGATATTAGGAACAAAGTAAGGAAGTCCTTTCTACTAGTCCAGATCAACACCTTAGCTGCATCTGATGGTCTTAGAGAATTACTTAGAACCTTGAGAAGTTAAAGGACTTATGTAGGATCATATCAGAGGCAAGATTCATACCAAGGTCTTCCTGGCTCCAAGACCAGCTGTCATTCATTATATGTGGCTTCTCTGAGATCAGGGATACAGAGACAAAATTAAGTAGCCTCTACCCTCTACCTTCAAGAAGCTTATGTCTATGACATTTCCCTCATCAGTCTATTGTCAAAAAAAGAATATGAAGTGAGTCTAACAGGATGGGGGGCAGGGGGAGGGGAGGAGCTAGCTACTATGCATCAGGCACTCTGCTAAGTGCTTTCAAATAACTTATTTGATCCTCATAACAATCCTGTGATGTAGGCACAGTTATGTTATTATTTTTTTCCTAGCTCTATAAAATTGCTTTTGTTAGTTTTGTATGGCACTGAATAAGTAAATTAATTTAGTAGGATTGTAATTTTTATTATGCTACATCTATGAACAACTGATGTTTTTCTAATTGTTTAGATATGACTTTATTTGTTTGAAAAGTGTTTTATAATTTTGTTCATATAGTTCCTAAGTTTGTCTTGGCAAGTAGACTCCCAAGTATATTATCTACAGTTATTTTAAATGGAATTTCTCTTTCTAGTTCTTGCTGTAGGACTTTGTTGGTAAAATGTAGAAACACTGATGATTTATGAAGGTATATTTTATATCCTGCAACTTTGCTAAAGTTATTAAATATTTCAAGTAGTTTTTAGTTGATTCTCTAGGATTCTTTAATTATATCATACCATCTCATTACCTGTTCTAATTTCTTCAGTTTCTTTTTCATCTGTTACTACTAAATCTAATATTTCTAGTACAATATTGAATAATAGTAGTGATAATAGGCACCCTTGTTTCATCCCTGTTCTTATTGGGAATACCTCTAGCTTGTTCCCATTATAGATAATGTTTGCTGATGGTTTCAGTTAGTTAATACTTATCATTTTAAGGAAAGTTCCATTAATTCCTATTCTCTCTCATGTTACTAATAGGAATGGGTGCTGTATTTTGTCAAAAACTTTTTCTGCACCTATTGAGATAAATTCTGGGCAATCATACTGATAGATTTCCTGGTATTGAACCAGTCCTTCATTCCTGGTATAAATCCCAGTAAGTGTAATTATGATGGTCATTTTATAGTTGAGGACGGACATTAGCGGAGTGAGCTTAAGTGACTTGTCCAGGACCATATATTAGATGTATCTGAGACCATCTCTTCCTGACTCCAGGCTTAGTGCTCTATCTACCATGCCACCTCAGTGTTGTACCCAAGTTAGGCTATGGTGTTCTTGTTTCCCTTTCCAGGTATTCTCAAGTCATTTTCTTAATGATGTGTCCTAAGTAATATGGAATTATGATAAGAAAATTATATACTCTTGATCCATAGATTATACTACTAGCCAAATCTTCAGGGAAGTCAGAGATAAAAAGAAAGATACTAAAGCCAAGAAAACATAGTAGCATTTTTTAGTAGCAGATACAAGTTGTGGTCTAACCACTGAGCAGTAACTAATCAAATTATATTACATGAATACAATGGAAAAAAGAAAAATGAATGTGATGTCTACAGAGAACCACGAAAAGACATATGAACTCTTGCAAAGTGAGCAGATGCAGGTAATATACATAGTAACTAGAAAAACTATAAATGGAAAAAGTAAAAGCAATACTGTATAATTAATATGTCCCTTAAGAAGAGAAATTAGAATGCATCTGTTTTCCTTCTTTAAAGAGGTGGAGAACTATGGGTGTGAATACTGAATATTAATATTCAACTTGGTGGATGTGTTGGTTAGCTTAGCCCAATGATTTTTTGAGTTCTTTCTTTTTTTTTATCTTTATTGAAAGACTTCTCTCTTGGTGGATAGGGAGGTGAGGAGGAGTTTATTTTGGGAAGGTGTTACCAAAACAAGAGACATGGGCAACAATTTTTAAAATAAAGTGGGCTTTTTGAATTTATAATTTTGTCAGGAATGATAGTCAAGTTCACTAAATTTCCCACACTTCATAATCTGCTGCTTCATACCATTTCTCTACAGACCAGGGATTAGATAGCTCTAGTTGGAAAAGGTTAGTGGAGAGGGGAGGAGGCTGAATAAATGAGGAGGCTAGAGAATAGGAGAGAAGGAAGTGGGAAGAGTGAACCAGAGGTAGTAGAGTGAGTCTTAGGATTGTAAAGCTTTGATTGATGTCCCAGTTCTTCCATGCAAGCTGGGACAAGTTACTTCACAGTTGTGGCTCTAGTTTTTCCTCTTGTCTAATAGAAAAGATAATAATATTTGTACTACTTACCTCCTAAAGTGATTGTGAGAAAAGTGCTCCTTAAACTGGAAAGTGTTAGTGTTAAATAAATGTAAGCAATTATTATGCTAAGTACCACTGACTACATCTGGCAAAGTTTCTAATAATTCTCTCCATATTCCTCTTTTTATCCCCCCCCAAATTTTTACATCCATTCATTTGACTGTATTGCTTGGGACTGTTTTTCAAAATACTATTAACTAAGAGGCAGCTAGGTGGCACAGTGAATAGAGCACTGGCCCTGGAGTCAGGAGAACCTGAGTTCAAATTCGGCCTCAGACACTTAATAATTATCTAGCTGTGTGGCCTTGGGCAAGCCACTTAACCCCATTTCCTTGCAAAAACCTAAATAATAATAATAATAATAATAATAATAATAATAATAACTAATATTTATACAACACTTTTGGTTTTCAAAGCACTTTACACATGTTATCCCATTTGAACCTCACAATAACCATCACTCCCATTTTACAGGTGGGGAGACAGATATAGGGAAGGTAAGTGACCTGCCCAGGATTACAGAATTTAGTAAGTATTTGAGGTGGAATTTGAACTCAAGTCCTCCTGAGTCCAAGTTTAGCATTCTTTACACTGTGCCACTTAGCTGCCTTATGTTTTTTTCCATGATCATACAGATATTTAATTCATTTTAATGTATCATCCTTTCTAGTAACTTGTAGGGTTTCTATAAACTTTTTACTTCTACATACTATTCCTGAGATGAGTTGCTTTCCACCCTCAGACCACAACTTTTGAATTATCCCATTTTCTTCTGACATCTCAGAGAATGGCATGGAAATCAGAAATCTCTTAGATTCCAATCCAGCTTTAAATTTTTTTTAGTCCAAACTCTAATTCTATTCATTTTCTATCATTCTCTCTGCCATACTATGATAAAAGCATCCTAAATTTCTATAGTTCTACCTATTCAATTGTTTCTATTAACTTATCACCTCACTCCCCTTGAATATAAGAGAGAATTCTACTCATACAGATGAAGAAGAGGAGATTCAAAGAGATGAAATGATTTTATGTTAAGTGACTAGCATGATGGGTCAAAATAAAATAGGTATAGTTTATTGGAAAAGAATGTCAAGTATTCCACTTTGGTTCATATAACCAATTTTGTAAGTGAGAGTGGAAGGAATTGAAGAGGAGTAAGCATGCTTTTGGCAGTAGTTCTTCAGTAAAATTATCTGAGGTTTTTAGGACATTTTAAGCTCAAAATGAGTATGGAATGGCAATCAGAAAAACTAACACTAATCTAGACTAGTCTTCCTGATGAGACCAAATATGGAGAATTGAGTTTAGTCCAAGATGCCATAGTTTAGTAAGCCAATAAATACACTAAAGTACATCAGTGAATGAGTATGTGATGGTGAAGGTACTAAACACCATATCATATGAGGATAGATTGAAGGAATAATTGGGATTCCTTGGGATACTTTGGAAGAAAGAGGATAAGGAATGAAAGAAAGAGGAGAAAGAAATATTGGAAGCCAAGATAGCGGTCATAGAGTATCTTGTAGAAGATGAATTCAAATTGTTTTGTTTGGTCCAAAAGGCAAAACTAGAATCAATGGGTAGACAGATGCAGAGAAACTGATTTTTGTTTTACTAGGGGTTGTTTTTGTTCAGGCATTTCGGTCATGTCTGATTCTTCATAACCCCATTTGGGGTTTTCTTTTTTTCTTTTTTTGTTTTTTTTTGTTTTGTAATTTTTATTAAAGATATTATTTGAGTTTTACAGTTTTCCCCCAATCTTGCTTCCCTCCCCCCACCCCCACCCCACAGATAGCACTCCGTCAGTCTTTACTTTGTTTCCATGTTGTACCTCGATCCAAATTGGGTGTGATGAGAGAGAAATCATATCCTTAAAGAGAACAGAATTCTCAGAGGTAACCAGATCAGACCATAAGACATCTGGGCTTTTTTTTTTTTCCCAAATTAAAGGGAATAGTCCTTGTACTTTGTTCAAACTCCACAGCTCCTTATCTGGATACAGATGGCACTCTCCTTTGCAGACAGCCAAAAATTGTTCCCAATTGTTGCACTGATGGAATGAGCAAGTCCTTCAAGGCTGATCATCCCCCATGTTGCTGTTAGGGTGTACAGTGTTTTTCTGGTTCTGCTCATCTCACTCAGCATCAGTTCATGCAAATCCCTCCAGGTTTCCCTGAAATCCCGTCCCTCCTGGTTTCTAATAGAACAATAGTGTTCCATGACATACATATACCACAGTTTGCTAAACCATTCCATTTGGGGTTTTCTTGACAAAGATACTGGAATGGTTTGCCATTTCTTTTTCCAGCTCATTTTGTGGATGAGGAAGCTGAGACAAACAGGGTGAAGTGACTTGTTCAGAGTCACACAGCTAGTAAGTGTCTGAGGCTAGATTTGAACTTGGGTCTTCCTAACTCCAGGTCCAGTGCTCTATCCACTGTACATCCAAATGTCCTTTATAATGATTAGAATTTTCCAAAAATGGGGCGGCTAGGTGGCACAGTGGATAAAGCACCGGCCCTGAAGTCAGGAGTACCTGGGTTCAAATCCGGTCTCAGACACTTAATAATTACCTAGCCATGTGGCCTTGGGCAAGCTACTTAATCCCATTTGCCTCACACAAAAAAAAAAAAACAGCTTAAAAAAAAAGAATTCTCCAAAAATGTTATGGGCTACTCCAGAGGGTAGTGAGTTTCTTCAAGGAAGTGAGATCTTCAAGGAAAAGCTAAATAGTCATTTTTTTTGGAGATGATGTAGGGAGATTCTTGGTCAGGTGTATGGTATAGTAGGGATTCCTTTCATAAATGGGTTGGACAGATGACTTTTAATATCATTTAAGGGCAAATGATTGACAAATGATTCTATGAGGAATAGAGATACTAAGATATGAATCCTATTCCTGTTTCCAAAAAAAGTCCCCATGTGAAAAGCTGTATCTAGTAGGGGTGGGTCTTCCAAAGTATAAGTTTAGTCAAACTAAATACTGCCCCCTCTACATCTAAATTCCAGACTTGTTATTTTTCTACTAGATAAGAACTAGGAACTAAGAATAAAGGCACCAGTTAGGTTAAGAAGCAGTACCCAGAGGCAGGCTCATTAGCACAGCCAAAAAGCAAAGGAGTGTGTCAACTTTAAATCGATGTCCTCCCTTCGCAGCTCTTTCCCCCACCTCCCCAGAAATAAGAGGTCCATGGTGGAAGCAACCAACAACAGCTCAGTCCCTTTGCAAATGACAAAAGGCAAAGGCTCTGTGATGGCTCTGGTAGAGTGGTGGAGAGGACCTGAGAACTGGGATGGGGAGGAGAGACTGGTAGAAGGAAATAAGCTTTAAACTTCTCATCAAAAGAGGAATAAAAAAGGAGGCGATGTCAGCTTTAGAAACTGGGGTAAGGGGGAAAAGGGTTGCATTAGTCTCCTTCCCAGAAAGGAGCTGTTTCCTGGGAACAAATTGAAAAGGCCTGCTGCTACACTGCCCCATCAATCATGCTGACTTCTCCTGCCAAGATGCCAATCCCCCTGCTGCCCACTACTCCTGCTACAGAATGATGTCGTCAGTCACTATTAGCGGGGTTAGAGTCAAGCTGGCGATGGGACTGGCAGAATAGGCTGCCAGAGTCATTGTTGTGATGGAGGTCAGGCTTGGGGGCCCTTGTTTTGACCTTGGTTTCTAGAGAAGGAATTTGTATATAGAAAGAAATGGCAAAGAATTTATACCATCCCTAGATCATGTTGGTATGGTCTACTCAAGGGAAGGGCTCCCTTTTTTTATTTCATTAATATTTCCCAATTATGTGAAAAAAATTTAATTCTTTTTTTAAAATGCTGTGTTCCAAATTCTTTCCCTTGCTTTTGTTCCTCCCCTCCTAATCCTCAAGAAGGCAAGCAATATGATATCAACTATACATTGTGAAGTCATGTAAACCAGTATTTCCATTTTAGCCATGCTACACAAAACCCCAAGAAAAAATAAAGTTTAAAAAAACTATGCTTCATTCTGCTTTTAGACTTTATCAGTTCTTTCTTTGGAGGTAAATGTCATTTTTCATCATGTGCCTTTTGGAATTATCTTGAATCATTGTCTTAATCAAAGTAGCTAAATCTTTGCACAGTTGATCATCCTTTTAATAGTGCTGTTATTGTGTGTAATATTCTCCAGGTTCTGCTCACTTCACATCAGTTCACATAAATCTAAGGGAAGGACTTTCTTGGGGAAATGTACAAATGAACGTGTCAAAGTGGAGGGAAGCCGCCTCTACATGAGGCAGACAGCAGTAGGAAAGAGAAATAAACTTTTAGAATGAGAGGGAAAGGATGTTCAGTGAAAAGAATCCTGAATTTAAGATCAGTGTCCTAGGTTTGAATCCTGACTATATCATATTATCTTTATGGCTCTGGACAAAACATGTAACTTCCATGGACTTTGGTTTCCAAATCTATCAAGTGAGGGAATTGGACTAGACGATCATTACAACCAAATTCTCTTTCTTTTTGATTGGTAGTTTAATCATACCTAGGTAGTGTCCTGTTGAAATTAATGGGAAGGGTAAGGGGAAATTATAAAGATAAAATTGAATATTGGACTTTTTTTTTAAAAGGGAGGAAAGGGGGCGACTAGGTGGCACAGTGGATAAAGCACTGGCCCTGGAGTCAGGAGTACCTGGGTTCAAATCTGGTCTCAGACACTTAATAATTACCTAGCTGTGTGGCCTTGGGCAAGCCACTTAACCCCATTTGCCTTGCAAAAACCTAAAAACAAAAAAGGGAGGATATGTTCAAATAACTTTGGGGTACCTGTCCCAGGAAATGTCTGTCACTTCAGTACCCTTCTCTCCCTGTTAGATAGTTTAAATTTTTCATCATGTATTAGAGAAAACTTTAAACTGAGAATCAGGAAACCTGGGTTGGAATTCTATCTTAGATATTCATTTGCTCTGAACCTCAGTTTCCTCATATGTAAAATGAGAATTTTACATGTTCACAGAATTGTGGGGAGGACAAAATGAGATACTATATGCAAAACATTTTTAAAACCTTAAAATGGTATATAAATATCATTATTATTATTATTATTATTATCATATCATTGTCATTTTTATTAACAAGTCTGTATTCAGCTGTATGACTAGGCAAATCAATTTGGTCTTCTGGGACTCCATTTCCTTATTTATAAAATGAGAGAATTTGAATATCTCTTAAGTCCTATCAGGTCCTAAGATCTATAATGATGATCTGTGTTTGATATGAGAATAAAAAAAAGAGGAAAAGAGCTGTAACCCCCCCCCCGAGAAAGTATTTTAGCAATCCCAGCTCCCCCTTTCCCTTTAATTCTGCCCAAGCAGAAGATTACATTTGCTAGTCCCAATGAAGTGTTTTTTTACTAAACCAGAATTATTTCCTCATTTGTATGTATGACTTTCTCTCTCCCTCTCTCCCTCTTTCTTGTCAGCTGTTGGGTTTAGGATTTTTTGTGGGGGGGGGGGGTGAGGCCTAGGATGTTCTGATTAGATCTGGGGACATGGCATTGATGGAGGGAAGCCGCTAAGTATAGAAAAGGCCCATCTGACCTTCCCTGGTGGATAAGCATCCGGGGATCAATAGTGGAATAGAGATAAGCATCGCCTTCTCCTCTTTGCCATTCGCCAACTTTTAATTCAGAACAGATGGGCTGGGGATTTTCTAAAGGACAAGAAAGAGCAAAGCTAGGGTTGCTGGCTGACTGGAGTAAGACCAAGGTTAATAGATTTGGGTACCCAAGAAAAATAGGGGTTGTGCAACCTATTTTCTGTTCTCTGGGCCCCAGACAAAAGGGCTCCTTTGACACACAATGACTACTTTCTTAGGGTGCAGGGTACCCTGAAAAGCAGAAGGGTGGGAGATGATAGGTCCTGGGTGTAGCCATCTCAAAGAGCCACCTGTCACCAAGGATAGACTTATTGTATCATCTGACTTACTCTAGGTAAGTAGGCAACTGTGAGGAGTTGCAGCCACATAAGATATCACATAGGATGGAATTCTAGGTAGTCTTCAACTTAACCTTATCCCTTCCTTGGGCCTAACCTACCTGGCTCTGCCTCTATGTGATCCCTAAGGTCTTTATATATCTCTTTTCTTTATAGAGTATTTGATTCACCTAGACCTGCATACACCAGACTAAACACTCTATATCAGTTTATGAGAATTGGGGAAGGGTTTCAAGTGGTTCAGATCTATTGATTTGAGCAAGTATAGACTAAGGGCTAGCTCTGAGGACCTGTATAACCCTGCTGTATACCCAGAATCACCTTGCCACCTAGCAACTTGCCCCATCTCCAGCTCCTGGAAGAAAAAATAATAGTAACCAACACTTCAATGTGATATCACAAAAGTCTCAGTACAATTTTGAGCTTTAAAGCTTAATATTACTCTATTTGGCAAGCCCTAATATATTACAAATGACACTTGAAATTGGTAATAAAGTTGTGACCAAAAAAAAGAAAGAAAAGTGACAATCTCATTATGCAAATAAAGAAAACTTTGTTGTCACTGATGTTGCTATTCAGTTTTTACAGTTGGGATTTTGTTGACAAAGATAAAAAGTTAAATGATTTACCCAAAGTCTCATAGCTAATAAATGTCAGAAGCAAGATTCAAGCCAGACCTGGTCTCTCCCAATTCCAAGTTCAGCATTAATTCAATTATAACAGTTGGCTTAGCATGTTGCTATACAGGTAGGAGAAGATGGGTTTGCCTCCGACTGGGAAAAAATATGGCTTCAAACTTATCTAAAATCTCACTCATGAGAAAACAGGAGAACTATAAAGAGTAGGTCATGAGCCTACACTGGTTACTTTATTCCAAAGGATTTGAGGACAACAGTAACCTGGAGGGGGCAGCTCACCTCCTTTGTCAATGAGACACATGCTGACACAGGCACTTGAATGTTTAACAAGTAATAAAATTAACCATGTCTCATCCTCATGGTGGGGAGGGGGAGGGGAGAAATAAGGGAGGTGAGGAGGGGATATGGATAATAAAATAACAGGACTTAGAAAACAAAGATATATGCCATAGGGTAGAAGAGACATGGAGACAGCCATAAAAGGGACCTGATTTCCCATCTACTCCAACTCTTCTACATAAAGACATGTCTGGACCCCTCATTATACAATTTTAACTCTTGCATGAGAGAAAGAAAGTAAGAGACAGACAAAGAAAGAGTCTGTGAATTGCTTCAGAACTCTACAGGCTGAGAGAGGTTATAGAACTCTGTGATATTATTATTTATGATAAAGCACATAGGTGCCAGCCAGTTTCTGGGAGGGGTTGAGGTCTGAGCTTGGGATGGTTGGCAAATTGAGCTCCAATTTTGTGCTCTGAAGTCTTTGTTATACACCAAAAAGCCTTTGAATGTACCAGGGTCACCTAGCTTAATAAATATGCCTTTTCCATCAAGAGGTTTTGTTCATCCTTCAGTTCCTAAACAGAGGACCTTGGTTTTCCCTTCCTCTCTGAGCCTTCCCCTCAAAAATTCAGGGGCTAATTTTCTCACTCTTCAGGGCCAGAGACCAGACTCTGAAAGAAGGGGGGAGTAAGGAGGGGATATAGAAAGGTCATGTAGGTTTTGGAAAAGATCTAATAGAAAGAGCTGAACTAAGAATCAAGAGAAATGTTCATTCCCTTTCCATTTCCACTTTCAGTTGAGAAAAAGGGAAGGGCAGGGAGAGCTAAAGGAATAACATGTTCTATGCTTTGTTAAGGCCCTATAAAAGTGAAATCTATAGTTATTATTATTAAAGAAATAGAGTTTTACAGTAAGCAAATATGAGGAGCAAAAGGACACATTCCCAGGACAAAGCATGTGAGCCAAGTCACTGAGATGAGAGCAGTCAGGACACAAAAGGGCCCAAGTTTGCAAGGGTGATTAAGTAGAGATAAGAGATTCTCCCATCTCAAGACCTTCCTGGTCTCTGCCCATAAGGTTGATGTTAAACCAAATAGAATTAGCTCATCCAACTTTTCCTCACTGCAAAAACTGGATGACTTTAAATTAATATCCATTAATTAACATCCATCACTTTATTACTTACTGGTGATGGATATTACCCACTAGTTCATTGACTTCGAAAATGGTAACCCCTACTTAAGTATATGGTCAGAAAGAGAATATTATTACTTTCATTCAGTGGTTATACAAGGGAATAGTAGACATGTTACAAATCAGTACTCCTAGTTTCCATTGCCTATAAGGATAAGTTTTAAGGTGGGCATTTGAGGAGGTAGGTGTTGCATCAAGCACTGGCATGTAATGGACAAACTAGTCTACCTTTTGTGAAGTTCACTTTGTTGAGTAAGAGAATGAATGATGAAGTTCTAAAGCTTGCCTGGGCTTGGGTTTGGTGGTCCAAAGTTCCTCCCCATTTCCCATTGTTTTTGTCCACCCTGTATAGAAAATAACCCTGAGATTAAAAAGCAATTCTGTATTCCATCAGGAATTGGTGTTCCCAGAGAACCAGAACACAAGAGTAATGTGAAAGGAACAGCAGAGTCAAGTCACATCTTACATGTGGATTAGGTTCTTGTAGGGAAGGTGAAAATCATGTATCATCACAATTACCCTTGAATTATCTGGCTTTGAATTCTTTCTCACCAGATGGCTGTTTCTCCTCCAACTGGTAGGTTTGAGCAATACATACAGGTTAAGAGCCTGTTCCAACAGTGTGTCACCATCAATAGGCATTTATATTCCACAGCTTCCAGTTCCAAGTTTAGTTCCTTTTCAGTCTTCACTACCACCTTTATCACTTTTATTTAAGCTAGAAAGAGTATTGCTTCCTTATTTGGAGAAAATTTAACTTAAGAAGCAAATTCATTCATTCATCGATCTATTGCAAAGTTATATTGTAAGGAATGCCCAAATGAATTGAGAAGTTATCACAGAATAAGAAACCTTGGGAAGAACATTTTATAGAATGAGAGATTCATAGGTGGCCCATGCAGTATAGAGTTGTTAGGTCTGACTCTTTGTGACTCCATTTAGGGTTTTCTTGGCAAAGTTATTGGGGTAGTTTGCCATTTCCTTCTCCAGAACATTTTACAAATAAAAAAAAAACTGAGGCAAAGTGGGTTAAGTGACTTGCCCAGGGTCATACAGCTACTAAGTGTCTGAGGGTATATTTGAATCCCTTCCTCTCCATGCCCAGCTCACTATCCACTGAAGCATCAGCATGGTAAAAAGTCAGAAGACCTGGATTCAGATCCTGCGTTGAAACCTTGAATATGTAATTTTACCTTCTCTAGGCCACAGCTTCTTCATCTATAACATAATGAAAGAATTGAACTAGTTTGTTTTTTAGACCTTTTCTGACTTTAATTCTTTCTCTCTCTCTCTCTCTCTCTCTCTCTCTCTCTCTCTCTCTCTCTCTCTCTCACACACACACACACACACACACATACACACACACACACACACAAACGTCCCCTAGCTTAAAGCTTAAAGACCTGGAGACTAACTTTTCAGTCACTGAAGCTATCAGTCTGTTTCCTCATCTGTAAAATGGGGATATTAGCAATAGTAGTTGTGCAGATCAAATGAGAGAATATAAAGTCCTTAATAAAAGGTTTGACACATAGCAGGTATTTAATAACTACTTGTTTCCTTCCTTCCTCTAAAATGGGAGACTAAGCCCAAAGTTGTTGTTGCACCTAAAGGCACTGAGGATAAATGAGGTATTGTCAGTGAGATACATTGGAGTTCTTTGTAAGAAAATACAAGGTTTGGTATAATTGTTATTCTTTTATAGCTTATGTTGACTGTAGTCATAATATACTAGAACACCAAGGACCCTGTTAGCCAGAAACACTTTAGTCGATGACATTAATTTAAACTCTATGAGTCCCTAAGCAAAAATGTCAGAAAGGGTATTCTTCTTTTTATTAATTACAAATAAACACATCTACAGGTGGCCTTTTTTCCCATGAGTTTCCCAGCTGTGCAGAGACTGCTTGGTGGTATTAACACCTATTTTTAAAACTGTCTGATGATACAGTAGGTATCTAGAAATCATGCTACTTTTATGTGTTTGCTTATTATTACTATTTTTTAAAATTTAATTGATATTTTTTGTTTTTATATCCCCTACATTCCCAACTGCTATCACTCAATTCCCCCTTCTAGGGAACTATCCTTATAACAAAGGAGTAAAAGAGGGAAAAAAAACAGTTCAGCAAAATTAGCCAGCACATCAACTTCTGACTTTCCTGGTTTCAAGTCCCAGCTAAAATTCCTCCTCCATCAAGTCTTTCCTGATCCCTTTTAATGCCAGTGTCTTCCTTCTGTTGATTATTTCCTTATTTTTTGAAGTCATTTACATGTTGGCTCCTCTATTAGACTGTAAGCTCTTTGAGGGCAGGAACTGTTTTTTACGTTTCTTTGTATTTCCACAATCCCTAGACATGGTAAAGGCTTAATAAAGCTTATTGACTGCCTAATTTAATATTATGTGCAGATCTGACTATTTCATTCTTCTCTTCCATCAACTCCAATGGCACCCATTTTTAAAGCTCTTCACAACTTTGCCCCATTTCCATCCTCATTAGACATTACCTGCCCTCTCATACTCTGATGAAGTCATATCAACCTGTTCCTCATCCATGCCATACTCCCTTTCATCTTTGTGTCTTGTCATTTCTTATGTCTGGAATATACTCCTCTTTCCTCTGCTTTATAAAATCACTCTCTTTCTTTGAAATGTAGTTCACCTTCTGTAGTTCATGTCATTTTATAGATCCTCCTAAGGGTTAGTACCCTCTTCTCTAAATTATTTTATATTTTGTGTTTTAATTTACTTTATATTTTTCTACATATTTTGAAATATGTCTTTGTTAGTACCCTTATTAAAACCTAAATTCTTTATTCAACTCTGCAAAATTGGATTAGTCTAATTAATGCCTACTGGTATTATTACCCATTAGTTTAATTAATATTCATGGGTGATGATTATTACCTACTAGTTCCATCGGCTTTAACAATGGCAGCTCCTACTGGTGTGTTGTCAGAAAGGAAAGGTTACTCTCAATCAGGGCTTAGATCAGTCACTTTGTAGAAACATCAATATTAAAAATCATAGATTTTAGAGCTGGGAAAGGATCTCTTTTAGATCCTTTAGCCATAGAACCACACACAGGATTTAGAGGTGGAAGGAAACTTCCTAATCATTTCATTGTTCCTCCTCCACCACCTCTTCATTTCATTATTAAGCAATTGAAGAAACTGAGTTCATGGCAGAGCCAGGACCAGAATCCAGAATTTCTGACTTCTAGACTAATAGTGCCTTTCCATCCTACCTCCAAATAAATGATAGATCCCTAGTTCTTTAAGAGATCAACTGGTTTAGTTGCTGAAATGCCAAACTTTCCTTTGTCTTCACTTGCTTCAGCTTTTAAGTTACAGTTCAGCCCTAATTCATTCATTCATCCATTCAGAACTCATTCAATTGTTTGTTCATTCATTCATCAGATGTTTCTTCATCCCTTGCTTCCATTTCAAGGCATCATAGGGGGTGCTACATAAAAGACATGATCACTTCCTCCTAGGAAGAGAGGGGCTGTACTAGTGATTTCCTTGGGGTAGGAAACACCAGTGGCTTAAGGTAATATGCTGCTCCCTGGATACATCAGTAGACTCATCTCCCACTCCTCAGACTTTCAGGCCTTGCCCTCTCCTCTTCCTCTAGAGATCTGCCTCCTTTTAACCTTATCAGTCCAGCAGGTGGTCAACTCCCTTAATTAGATTAAATCTTCATTCAAAGACATTGATGGTTCTTTGCATTATATTTTTTTCAAACACAATTCTCTGAATGGGAAATCTATGCTGCTGCAGCAGCATAATTGATTACACTGTCCTTTCAGGTCCCCAACATCATAAGGGACCTGGATCCTGAAGGTCACAATAGATTAGATTAACTCCTTCCCTGGCTAATGAATGACTTGATGTATACAGGCGGCACTTGGCTGCAGAACTGGGTAAGACATCTGCCAAAAAGGGGTGGGGGGAAGAAGGAAGAGATGAAGAGTCATGAGCTCAATGAGTCTAAGCATAAATTAACATTTCATTTGTAAGAGAATGAGCCTGATAAAGAGGCAGGAAAAGAAGATGGGATGGGACTGATAACTGGGGAAGCCACTGTGCATTAGGGTAGAAATGTCAGTGATTGGTTTGGGTTGGGGGTGGGGGTGGATGTCATTAAAGATCTGACTTATATTTTATATTTTAAGTCCTTCTTACTAGACATGAGATGATAAGAGCAAGGGTGGGGAAAAGAAGAGGACAAGATTGGGAATACTCTTTGCTTGTATTTGACTTTATTCCATATTTCTCCATGGCTCTCCCCAAGAGACTAAAGAGTAGATAGAGGCAGCTGTGGAGTCTGCCCTTCTTCTGTTCCTTTTTTCCTGATGTGAGACCAATGTACCTGGCCCCTGGAATTTGGATTTCTCACCTTAGCATTGGTCCCTCTAGTTTGTCATTCACATTTGGCTTGCTTGGTTGTCTGACCCTCTACCTGTACCAACCTCCCCCTACTCCCACAATATGCCAGATGTGCTGCCTAGACTACAAAGGCTTTCTGATTTTTCCTTCCAATCTCTTGCACAGACTTCAAATTATTCACACGAGCTGTCTGTCTGCATTCCCCACCGATTCTGGTTTAAATGACCTGTTACTATCTCCCAGTCCTGTTGCTGAACTAATTCTGCAGGAGAATTGACAAGACAGTACATGAATAAGGAAGACCTGGAAAGTCTTTGGACTAGTCAGAGTTCATTTGGTTCCATCTGTTTGTGCTAAGAGGGTTTCTGTGTACCCTTTGCTCCTCAACCTTAACTTAATACTTAGGACCAGAAGAGTTAAGGGTTCAAAAGTGGGACTGTGAAGAATGGGCTGAATTAAGTTTAAGAAATGTTTTGAGGGAGAAAAGGGTTAGACATTCATGGAACCATAGCTACACCTGGAAGGTTACTCAGAGGTCATCCAGTTTGAGCTTTCATTTTACAAGTGAGGAAACTGAGGTAAAGTCATTTACCCAGTGTCAAAGGTAACTAGTCAAAGCAGAACTGGATTTCAAATTCAGATCTTATGATTCCAAATCCAGAACTCTTAAATTTCCTTTTTTTTGTTTTGAACTTACCCTTTTATGAAACATCAACAAAAACAAGCATTGCAATGTACAAAGGGGGAAAAAAGACTATATCTAATGCTCTGAACTAAAAATTCCTTGTTTATGTTCCCTCTTGTAATTTTTGTTTTCTTCTGTGCATTAAATTAATGTTTATTGATGCTCTATCTTTCTTTTCTTTTTCAGTCATTTCTGACTCTTTGTGACCTGATTGGGGGGGGAGGTTCTTGGCAAAGGGGAGCAATTTGCCATTTTCTTCTCTAGCACATTTTACAGATAAGGAACTGAGGCAAACAGGGTTAAGGGACTTGCCCAGGGTCACACAGCTGGGAATTGTCTGAAGTCAGATTTGCACTTAGAAACCTGAATCTTTTTGACTCCAGACTTAGCTCCCTATCCACTGTGCCACTTAGCTTCCCTAGGGATATATCACTAAGTACTAAATCACCCCCAACCTAAATGGAAATTTGTCCTTATTATAAATAAGTATAGTCAAGCAAAACAAGTCATTGCCCATATCTGTATGTCTCATTCTATCCCATCATATCTCTGCCAAGGGGCAAGAAGTATCTTTCATCATCATTGGTTAATACATTGATAAGAGTCTGAAATTTTCAGTTGATTTCCTTTATATTATTGTGGTCATTGTATAAATTATTTTCTTGGTTCTCCTCATTTCATTCCATATCAATTCATATACTTATTTCTCTGAATCCATCTTATTTGTTATTTCTTATGACATCAAAAATTGCTGCTGTAAATATTTTTGTGGTATTCATTGTGGTATTAGTGTAGTATCTGTATCATGAGGTCAAAGAATATGTAGAGTTTAGTGACCTTAGGGGAAATAATTCCAATTCTATCTTTCCTTCCTTTTTATATCTTCCTTTTCCTTCCTTCCTACCTCTCTCTCTCACTGGTTTCTTTTTTTCTTCTTCCTTTCCCTCTTTCTTCCTTCCTTCTCTTCTTTTCCTTTTTTCCTTCTTTCCTCTCTCCTTCTTTCCTCTCTCCTTTCTCTCTCTCTCTCTCTCTCTCTCTCTCTCTCTCTCTCTCTCTCTCTCTCTCTCCCCCTCCTTCCCTCCCTTTCCCTCTCTCTCTCTGTCTCTCCCTGTCTCAGTCTGTCCGTCTGCCTGTCTGTCTGTCTCTCTGTTTCTGTCTCTGTCTCTCTCTTTCTCTTTTTTCCCCTCTCTTTCTTCCTCTCACAAATGACCAAAGGAAGCTTACTTAACCAAACCATGAAAGGATATTCAGCAGGGAAATCATATTGATTTAGTTGAACACAAATTCCCTGATTCTGTGTTGCCTAAGCTGATAACCTATCAAGCTTTTGTTCTTAGGATATAAGGAAATTCAGTCAATGGTTTAAGACTCAGCACCCTAGAATAATTAATCCTTGAGTATGATTTCAACACCTTTTTAAAAAAATTAATTGGTCAGTTATCAAGCATTTTTTCTCCCCCCCTTTTCCCTTCCCCCACTTAAAAAAGAAAAGAAAATCCTTCTACAAATAAGCATGGTTGAGTAAAACAAATCTCCATGTTGTCTGTAAACAGAAATATGTATCTTAATCTGCATTTAGTTCATCCCTCTGTGGGTACCATCATTCATCATCACTTCTCTGGAATCATGGTGGATTATTGCATTGATCTGATTTCTTAAGTCTTTCAAAATTGTTCCTTTTTTACAATGTGTTATGTTATAAATTGTTCTAGTGTTGTTCATTAGTTTTCATTAGTTCATATTCATGTTCCCAGATTTTTCTGAAATTGTTTTTTTATTTATTTTCCAATTATGTGTAGAAATAATTTCAGAATTCATTTTTCTAAAGTTTTCTTCCTCCCACCATCCCCTCCCCCATCTCTAGGAAATCATGTAATCTGATATAGGTTATACTTGTACAATCATATTACACAGATTTCCATATTGATCACACTGTGAAAGAAGAATCAAGACAAAAAAGGGAAAACCACAAGAAGGGAAAAGCAAAAAAAAAAAATTAAAAAGGTGAAGATGGTATGTTCTGATCTGCATTCAGATTCCATAGTTCTTTCTCTGAATATGGATGGGATTTTAGAATTTTTGCTCATTGTATTTCTGAGAATAGCTAAATCCTTCATAGTTGATCATCATACAATGTTATTGATAATGTGTACAATTAACTCCTGTTCTGCTCACATCATTCAGCAACAATTCATGTAAATTTTTTCACTTTTTTCTGAAATCTGCCTGCTCATTGTTTCTTATACAGCAATAATATTCCATTATATTCATATGCAATAATTTGTTTATCCATTCCCCAATTGATGGGCATCCCCTCAATTTCCAATCCTTTTCCACCACAAAAATAACTGCTAGGAATATTCTTGTATATGTGGGTCCTTTCCCATTTTTTGAGATCCCTTTGGGATATGGACCTAGTAGTGACATTATTGGATAAAAGTATATGCATAGTTTTTTTGCCCTTTGGGCATAGTTACAAATTGCTCTCCAAAATGGTTGAATCAACTGAAATCATCTTTTTTCATCATTTCTTATAGCACAATAATATCACATTACATTCATATGCCAACATTTGTTTAGCAACTTCCAAATTATCGATCACCTTTTTCATTTCCAGTTTTTAGTTACTCTAGTCATTTAAAAAACGCTATAAATATTTTTTCACATAAAGGACCTTTTCATATTTTTTTTATTTCTTTGGAAGGATAAACCTAGCAATGTTATGACTTGTTTTCCAGAATATTTGGACCAATTCACAGTTCCACTAATAACGCATTAGTGAATCTGCCTTTCCTTATTCTCTCCAACTAACTGCCATTTTCCTTCTTTTTTCTCATCACCAATTTGATAACTATGACCTAAAACCATAGTGTTATTTTAATTTGTATTCTCTTATTAATAGTAATTCTGAATTTTTTTTTATGGTTGCTGCTTCCTTGCATTCCTTCATTTGAAAATTGCAGTAAAGTAATCAGCAATTTAGTATTATCAGTCACTTTTTCCAAATCACTTCAGCAATCTGGCCCTCAAATAAAGGAATGAAGGATGGTATGAACCAAATATAGAAATGCAGGATAGTGTAATAATAGATAGAGAGCCAATCTCATGGTCAAGAAGAGCTGAATTCAAGTCCTGCCTTCAGATACATATCAGCCATATAACCCTGAGCAAATAACTGGACTCTCAGTTCTCCAGGACATTAAGACCATAAATTACATTGAAGTGTCAACTTGTTTTGTAGAGAAAGTTCCCTATACTAATGATCCAATCCCTAACTTCATGAAATTACATTTAAATCCCAAGAAGGTAAAATATTCATAAATTCACACTATAGGGTTCTAATCCTTAGAGAACTATCAACACTCTTTCCCCATCAGCTTCCAAAGACTCTCAGGTTCCTGAAAACAATTCATCTTGAAATCTCCCACTTCTGCAGAAATTCTTCTAGACCTCATCCCTTCTCCCATCTCCTAAGAACCTGTTGTATCTCTGCTAGCTATGTCAAAGAAGTAGGTGAATTGTAACTATTCTGCTTTTCAACTAAGGCCTAGGTGAGGGATTCTTTTTTTTTTAGTTTTTTTCAAGGCAAATGGGGTTAAGTGGCTTGCCCAAGGCCAAACAGCTAGGTACTTATTAAGTGTCTGAGGCCGGATTTGAACTCAGATACTCCTGATTCCAGGGCTGGTGCTCTATCCACTGCACCACCTAGCTGTCCCTAGGTTGAGGGATTCTTCAAAACTACAAAGACTGCCTAGAACTATCCACTCAACCCAACCATCAGAAGAACAGATGAATTAATCAGGGCAGGATGCCAGCATATATGGCCAAGCACTGAGCTTGATGAAATTGAAGTCAAAACTAAGCTGGGACTTGTCCTATCATTCTAGAAGGTTCTCAAAGCAGAGGACCCAAATCAACAAATTCTACATCCCCAGACTCCAGGAGGTTAAAGCAGCCTTGCATTGTACCATTGAATCTCCCCATTAACAAATGGAGAAGAACCAGAAAATGAGTCTTAGAGAAAAAGAAAGCAAGGCTTAAAAAACAAAGATTTAAAAAAGGGGGGGGGAAGCTTCAATAAAATACTATTGCACAAAGGCATAAATCGGAAGAGAGGATTCTAAAACTAGAAGAGCGGAGAAATAAATACAGAGAGAATATAGAGCTCTCTTAACTGATATTATAATACAATGGAAAATGAACTGATGCCTAAGGAAATATAGAACCCTATGGATTCCCAAGAGAGAATGGAGCAACAAGAAACTGCAGAATCATTCAAAACAGAAATGAAATCCATAAAAAGAAGACATTCAAAATGAATATAGGTGAATACATGTAGCTTTCAATGCCTAATTTCAAAATTCAATTAGTAGATTAGGAAAAATTGAATTCATACTATTTTCTTCTCTTAAGAAATAAGAGAGAGATTAACAAATTTGGAATACAAGAAAATTGAAGTGAAAAAATCTAGTAGAAGAGAAGCAAAAATAATATATAAATTCTATAGATGCTGCAAAATGTGCAGAGATAATTTAAGAAACATAGATAAGATATATCAAAAAATTCTGAGTAAGAAATAATATAAGAAAACTTCTTAGAGCTCCTGAATATAGACAACAAAGCATTAAACAATAAAAACCACAGCTCAGACCAAGATGAAAAGAAAAATGCTTCAAGTCCCTGACATGTATTGGTGAAATTTAATAATTTTACTGACAGTCAACAAATATGGAACGTCTCCTCTGTGCTCACTCACCCAACCATCGTTTATACTAGTAGGTTGGATTTCAGAAGGCAGCTGACTACTCTTCTCCTTAGGAAACTAAAGTAATCCTGAGGTGTTGTGGCTCCTAAGTGTTGTTCTTTGTCCTTTGTTCTTGAAAAGGACCATGACATCAGAGAGGTGATGCCATGACATGCAAGTGAATTGGATTTAAGTGAATGGGCTATGCAAAGTCACTAGCCTTATGTTCTTCTCTATAGCCATCCAGTGACCAGAAATGAATCAGGATGACTGGAGATAATCCTAGATGCAGTGAGAGAACTTGTCGTTTTTAAGCTAGAATTTATAACAGCACTCATTTTGACTGAGGAAATATCCATTCAGTGATTAAAGCAGGTAAGAAATACATCATTTGGGGCAGCTAGGTGGAACAGTGGATAGGCATCGGCCCTGGAGTCAGGAGTACCTGAATTCAATTCCAGCCTCAGACACCTTGCCTTGGCCAAGCCTTAACCACATTTGCCTTGCAAAAACCTAAAAGAAAAAGAAATGCATCATTCACAAGTTCCCATCTGATGTATTCCATAATATCATTCTGCCAGATGACATCAGTTAACTTTTATAAAAAAGATATTTATTGAGAAAATAGGAAGAGTAATTATAAAACAATGCCCCAAAACCAAGATACATACTCATTCCTCTGTACATATGTGATTGCTGAGGAAAATGGTGTCAAACTTAAAGCACAAAGGTAGTGAGATGGTTCTATACATTTTTAGGTAGATCTAGCAGGTCACTTAGCAGTTTTGTTGACTACCCACCAAACTCAGTTGTTGCTGCTACCAGCTTCAATTAACAAGTGTGACCATTCTAATAGATCCCCCAGACTCACTGGTTACCTGGAACTCTCTCTCAGCATACCTAATAAGGCTTCAAAAATTTCAGGAAGTCTTCAAGAACTGGGACTTCACTGCTAATCTCTCTATTACATATGTTTGTATTCATATGTATTCATATCTCATATTCCCAAAATATCTGGGATATGAGACCTTTGTCAGAGAAACTTTCTTCAAAGATATCTTTCCTATTAACTTTTTAACATTTTTAACTACACAGATTTTTCTTCTTTTATTCTAATTGAAATTGCTTGTTTCATTTTCTATGAGTTCCTCTATCCTTTATTTAGCTAAGGCTGTTCCCTCTAGTTATAGTTTTGAAAGAGATCTTTCTAACTCTTCTAGGTGACACATTGGATAGAGCACTGACCTTAGAGTCAGGCAGACAGGAGTTCGAATGTGATCTCAGATACTTGACACTAACTATAGACCTGGGAAAGTCACTTAAACCCGATTGCCTCCCATCCAGGGCCATCTCCAGTTATCCTGATTCATATCTGGCCACTGGATCCAGATGACTCTAGAGGAGAAAGTGGGACTGGTGATTTAACACTGCACTCTTCCCTCAAATCCAGTTCATGTGCTGATTGTAGCATCACCTTCCTGATGTCATGGTCTTCTTCCAGACTGAAGGATAAACTTCATCATGACTTAATGTGTGTGTGTATATATACACACACACACACACACACACACACACACACACACACACACACATACACACACACGGGGGAGAGAGAGAGAGAGAGAGAGAGAGAGAGAGAGAGAGAGAGGTATTCTGGTGTGTTCATTTAGATTATGTAATCATTTGGAGATTATTGTGTCATATGTTGTAAAATGTTAAGTTTTTTCCCAGGCTATTTTCAAGTTTTCTCAGCAGCTTGTATCAATGGGGAATCTTTTCCCTTGTAGTTATTGTATTAGTTGAGCTTTGTGGTTGGATGCTTTAGTCTTCTTTAGTTATTAATCTGTTTCATTGATTGACTTTTTTATTCTTGCTCAATCATTTTGCAGTCTTGTTCAACTCCTCCTGACTCCATTTGGTTTTTGGTGGGGGGCAAAGATACTGGAGTGGATTGCCATTTTCTTCTCTGTCCCATTTTACAGAGGGGGGGGAATTTTATATTTTACCTGCATTTTACAAATACACTAAGTGACTTGCTCAGAATTATACAGCTAGTAAATATCTGAAACCAGATTTGAACCCAGCAAAATGAGTCTTCCTGACTCCAGAATGGACACTTTATCCATTGTACCACCTAGCTGCCCTTCTCTATTTTAAACCAGTACCAAATAATTTTGATGATTACTGCTTATAGTATAGTTTGAAACCTAGTCCTATCAGGTTCCTTTCCTTTCTTTTATTTCCATTATTTCCTTTGAGATTCTTTGACATCTTGTTCTTGCAGATGAATTTTGTTTTTATGGTTTCTAGTTCTATAAAGTAGTCCCTTGATAGTTTGATTGGTATAGCACTAAACCTGTAAATTAATTTAAATAATATCATCATTCGTATTTTATTAGTACAACCCAAGAATGAAAATTTTCTGTCTTTTCAATTATTTCTCATCCTTTATCATTGAAAAGAGTGGTTTGTTACCTGTTTGTATAAATCCTGAATGTGTCTTGGTAGATTGGCTTCTAGATAGTTTGTACATTTTATAGTTATTTTGAATGGCCCTTCCTTTTCTATTTCCTCTTGATGGATTTTGTTAGTAATGTGCAGAAAGGCTGATGATTACTGTGGAATTTTTTTTTATATCCTCTACTCCAGGGCACCATATTGCCTCTATTCTACCTTAACTCAGTCCAATTAAACAATCATTTATGAAAAAACTGCTCTGTGTAAGACTCTGTGCTTGATTCTGCGAATGGAAAGATGAAATTTGACATGATCTCTGGTCTCCAGGAGCTTAGTCAGCATTTATTAAGGGTTTTCTGTGTGTGAGAGGAACTGTTTTTAGCATTGGGGATACAAAGAAAGGTACAAACACATTCTCCTCAAGGAATACATAATCTACTGGGGGAAAAGCAAATAATACACACACACACAAGTTATTTATAGTTTAAATGAAAAGTATTCTCACAGGGAAGGCATTGGATGGGGAATGGGAACAGAGGAGGTCTAAAAAGACCTCAAAAAAGATTTGAACTGCGTCTTTAGTGAAGCTTAGAGGTAAGGATAAAGAGGGAGATTATTTCAAACATGGGAAACGTTGGGGGCAGCTAGGTGGCGCACCAGCCCTGGAATCAGAAGGACCTGAGTTCAAACATGGCCTCAGACATATAATACTTACCTAGCTGTGTGACCTTAGACATATCACTTAACCCCATTGCCTCACAAAAAAAAAGAAAACCAGACATGGGGGACAACCAGTGAAAAGACACAGGATAGAGAGTATCAACTCTGAGCAATAGTAAGTAGGTTAATATAGTTAGAACATAGAATGAATGAATGGGAGTAAAGTATAAAACTAGAAAAGGTAGGTTGTGAAAAATTTTAAATGCCAAGCAGAATTTGATCCTTGATGTAATATGGAGCCACTGGAATCTATTAGGTGGGAGTGGAGGTGGGAGTAGGGAGCAGGGGAGAGGTGACATAGTCTTGTACTTTAGGGAAATCATTATAATAGATGAGTGGAAAATGTGAGACATGAAAGAAGAACAATTAGAAGATTGTTGCAATAATCCAGGAGTGATAAGTGATACTTGGGTGGCAGTTGTGCTAGTCTAAAAAAATTAACATATATGAGAATTGTTATAAAGGCAAATTATAAAACCTGACAATAGATTGGATTACAATATATTGTGATTACAAAAGAGGGGTCATGGATGACACCAGAGTTGTGAGCCTGAGAGATTGGAAGATAGTGGTAACCCTAATAAGATACAGAAATTCAGAAAAGCAAATGGGGGAAAAGAGGATGAGCTTTGGTTTGTTTGAGGTTTTTTTGAGGAGGGGAAGCTCTTGAGTTTGAGATGACTATAGAATATCCAGTTGAGATGTCCAAGAAGCAATTAATGATGTAGACAGAGGAGGGTTGGAAATATAGATCTGAGAATCCTCTTTACTGAAAGGGTAATTGAATCCATGGTACCTAATGAGGTAAAAATGTATAGAGAGAAAAAAAGAAGAGGGCCTGGGACAGAACACTGGGGGAACTCAAGGTAATAGTCATAATCTGAATGAAGATGCAGCAGAAGAGACTGGGGAAAGGTTAGATAAGAAAGACAAGAACTTGAGCCCATTGAACCTAGGGAGGGGAGTAAAGAGAGAGAGAGAGAGAGAGAGAGAGACTGCAGAGCTCTGTCCTCGGCCCCTGGAACAGGACTCTGGGGCTTTGACCACATTCAGATCCTGATTGCAGTCTAGGCCCCCCCATAGAACAGCAGGCCCCCCCACCTCAGCCCCATGGCAGAGGGGGGCGCATATGGTCATTCACAGACCAGGAGAGAGGACAGAGCCTCACACACTGAGACCCTTGTGAGAGTGTACCAAAAGCTCAGGAAGCACCCCAAAAACAGGCTCAGGCTGGGAAAATGAGCAAGCAAAGAAACAAGAGGAAGACCATTGAAAAATATTTTGCATATGAGCCCAAGAAGGATCAAAATACTCAGTCTGGAGATGAGGAAGCACAAGCTCCTGCATCTAAAGACTCCAAAGAAAACAGAAATTGGGCTCAGGCTATGACAGAGCTCAAAAAAGACTTTGAAAATCAAATGAGGGAGTTAGAAGAAAAACTGGAAAAAGAAAGGAGAGAGATGCAGGAAAAACATGAAAATGAAGCCAGCAGCCTAGTCAATGAAATCCAAAAAAATGCTGAAGAAAATAGCATGCTAAAAGCCAGCTTAGGTCAAATGGATAAAACAGTTCAAAAAGTTATTGAGGAGAAAAATGCTTTAAAAAGAAAATTTGGCCAGATGGAAAAAGAGATAAGAAAACTCTCTGAGGAAAACAAATCCTTCAGACAAAGAATAGAATTCAGGGAGATTGATGAATTTACCAGAAATCAGGAATCAATACTTCAAAACCAAAAAAGTGAAAAATTAGAAGAAAATGTGAAATATCTCATTGAAAAACAACTGATATGGAAAACAGACTTAGGAAAGATAATTTAAAAATTATTGGAATACCTGAAAGTCATGATCAGGAAAAGAGCCTTGACATCATTTTCAAAGAATTACTACAGGAAAATTGCCCTGATATTCTAGAAGCAGAGGGCAAAATAGAAGTGGAGAGAATCCACCAATTCCCTGAGAAAGAGATCCCAAAAAAACAACCCCTAGGAATATTATAGCCAAGTTCCAGAACTCCCAAGTCAAAGAGAATATTACAAGCAGCCAGAAGGACACAGTTCAAATATCGTGGAGCTGCAGTCAGGATCACACAGGACTTAGCAGCAACTACATTGGAAGGGCTTGGAATACAATATACCAGAAGGCAAAAGAGCTTAGAATGCAGCCAAGAATGAACTACCTAGCAAGGATGAATGTCCTCTTCCAGGGAAAAAGATGGACTTTCAATGAACCAGGGGAATTTCAAATGTTCCTTTTGGAATGGCCAGAGCTGAACAGAAGGTTTGATCTTCAGATACAGGACTCAGGTGAAGCACAGAGATTGGAGGAGAGGGGGGAAATATGAGGGACTTAATGATGATGAACTGCATGTATTCCTGCATAGAAAAAATGACACTGATAATACTCATATGAACCTTCTCAGTTAATAGAGCAGGTAGAGGAAGCTTTTATAATTGAAGCACAGGAGAAAGCTGAATTTGAAGATAAAATATGGTGCAAAAATGGAGTCAATAGAAAAAAAGGGAAATGGAATGGGAGAAAGAAAAAGAAGAGGGGGAATAGGCCAAGATATCTCATATAATAAGTTTTTTCTTTATTACAATGAGCTATTGCAATGATATGGAAGGGGGAAGGCGAGGGGGAATGAGGGAATCTTCGCTCTCATCAGAGGTGGCTAGGAGAGGAAACAGCATATATACTCAGTGGGGTATAGGCATCTGGAGTAAGAAGGAGGGGGGGGGGACAGGGGGAAGGGGGGTGATGTGAGTGATGGAGGAGAGGATGGACCATATGGGGAGAATGGTCAGACATAACACATTTTCTTTTTTACTTCTTGCAAGGGACTGGGATTGGATGGCCTGTGGATGCTGGGCCTAAGGGGTGGATGGGGGTCCGGGCCTCTTAGCCCCAGGGCCAGGGATCTGTCTGCTGCACCACTCAGCAACCCTACAGCAGAGTCAGAGTGAAAGGAGAGGAAAAAATATAGTACATGTTAGTGGAGAAATACAAAAGTAGGGAGTTGCGATCAGCAATGGCAATGGTGGAAAAATATGGAAGTAACTTTTGCGATGGACTTACCATAAAGAATGTGATCCACCCGTGACAGAGTTGTTGGTTTGGGAACAAAGACTGAAGCACATTTATTATTATTATTATTATTTGGGGGAGTGCAAGGCAAATGGGGCTGGGTGGCCTGCCTGGAGCTGCATAGCAGGGTGATCTTTGGGTGTCTGAGGCCGGATTTGGACCCGGGTGCTCCTGGCTCAAGGGCCAATGCTCTGTCCACCACCCAGCCACCCCTACTATTTTATTTTTTGGGTGGTCTTTTTTTCTTTCTTTGGTTTTTGCAGGGCATTGGGGTGGCTTGCATGACACATGGCTGTGTGATTGTTGGGTGTATGGGGCCGGATATGGGCTCAGGTACTCCTGGCTCCAGGGCTGGGGCTCCATCCATTGTGCCACCCGGCCATACCTACAATTATTACTATTATTTTTTTTATTTTAATTTTAGTTTTTTCTCTCCCCTTTACTTTATCACTCAAGTGAGTCTATATTTTGTGGGGGGGGTATTCTGTTTACTCTTAAACAAGAATATTTTATTAATGTATTAAAAAAAACATTATTTGTAAGAAAGACAAGAGCTATGATGGAGTTGTGAACTGATCCAACCATTCTAAAGACTAATCTGGAATTATACCCAAAGAGCAATAAAACTATTCATACCCTTTGATCCAGCAATACCAGTACTAGGTCTATATCACAAGAAATCATATAAAATGGGGAAATTTTCACATAATCAAAAATATTTATAGCAGCTCTTTTTGTAATGGTAAAGATTTGGAAATTGATGGAATGCCCAACAATTGGGGAATAACTAAACAAGGTATGGTATGTGAATGTTATGGAGTACTATTTTTCCATAAGAAATCATGAGTAGTCAGACATTAGAGAAGCATAGAAAGACTTGCAAAAGTCTTTCTATGTACAGTGAAGTGAGCAGGACCAAAAGAACATTGTACACATTAACAACAATAATGCAAAATGATCAACTCTGATGAATGTAGCTCCTCTCAGTAGTTCAGAGATAAAGGCAATCCCGAGAGACCTACTATGAGTAATACCATTCACACTATGGAATTTGAATGTAGAGCATTCTATGCTCATTTTAAAAAAAAGTTATGTTTTTCCTTTCTTTCTCATGTGTTTTTTTTCTTTCCCTTTAGTTCTAATTCCTCTTTCACCACATTCCTAATATGTAAATATGTTAAACATGATTATGCATGTACAATCTTTTACCAGACTGTTCACCACTATGGGGAAGGGAGAGGGAAGGGAGAGTGGTAGAAAAATAAAGAACTCATAAATTTGCAAATGGATGGATATTGAAAAACTATCTTTGAATGTAACTAGAAAAATAAAACAAAATTTCCATTGAAAAGGAAAAGGGAAAAAGGAAAGAGGAGAGCCAAGAGAAACCAAAAACCTAGAGGGGAGAATGTATTCGAGAACTGTTAATCATCAGTGTCTAAAGCTGTAGAAGTCAGGGAGGATGACCATTAGTTTTGTGAATTGAGATCATTAATAATTTTGGAGACTACAGTTTCAGTTGAATTGTGAAATCAGACATCAGATTGCCAATGTTTTAGAATAGAATGAGAGAAAATAAAGTTGAGGCACCTATTAAAGAGGTTAGCCAAGAAGGGGAGGAAAAATATTGGAGAATTTCAAAAATAGTAGGATCAATTGATTGTTTGGAGTGGAGGAGATATAGATGTGTTTGTAGGCCACAAGGAAGAGTTAGTAGATAGGAAGAAATTAAAGATTCTAGAGAGTGGAGATAATAACCAATTCCAATCTGCTGGAGAAAGGGGGGGGGCAATGCTATTTGTCTTGGGAAGGAGAAAGGCCTTCATTCAAAACCAAGGATAAAAAGAAATATGAGGGGAGGAAAAAAGTTGAAGCATATCTAAATGATGTGAGACAAAAAGAGAAGAGAGGGCTTCTCAGAAAATGGCTTCAATTTTTCAGTGAAGTTTGAGTCAGTCAAGGCAAGCATGCTATGGGGGGGGGGGGGGGTGAGAAGGAATAAAAAGGTTTGGAAAAGCCTGTCCTGAGGACAGGACAGTGAACCATTTGGAGAGGTATGAAAGGATTTCTTTGCTACTGTGAAGGTCCATTGAGATAATGTAATACAAATTTGTAGTGAACCTAATCAGTATGGTTTTGTTATTTTCTACAGCTCTGTTCATAAATGAGAGTGGAAGAAATAAAAAGTAGAGTTGTCCAAGGTCTGACAAGACTTGATCTGCAATAAGACAAGAAACAAGAAATCTTAACATAGAGGATTGTGAAAAGTTATCTAATTCATCAAGGGGTCACAAATGGGAAGGGAAGAAAGGGTAAGGTAATGATGTGGGGTAATGGATAAGAAATCACAGTGAAAATGAAGAATGGGGGTCATAAAGCAAAGGGAAAATTGGCATAATAATGTATTATGACTAGATAAAGAAAAGTTAGAATTCAAGAATATGGATGTAGAACACTTGTGGGTGTTAGCAAGATCAAAGATATGACTATCTCTGTGTGTACCTTAGGTAGAGTGGAAGAATAGGTCATGAAAATTGAGTAGATGTATAAATTGCAAAGTTAGGGGAGTTCAGAGAATATCAATATACATTTTGAAGTCCTCTAAGAAATACAAGTCACCTACAAAAATCATGATAGAAGTTCAAAAAGTGCCAAATAAGATTTAAGGAAGAAGATATCATTTCCAGGTTGAGAACAGTGAGAGAACTAGCAAAGGATTCATGGAGAAAATAGTACTTGAGCTAACATTTGAAAGAAATGAGAAGATTTTAATATATAGAAACTAAGGATTTGGGGTGATTTGGACAGACACAGAAGTGGGAAAGGAAAGAATGAGATTGGAAAATTACAAGTTAGTCAGCTTTGATTGAAGTATAGAGTACAGGAAAGGGAAGAATGTGATAAGGCTAGATAGGTAAGATAGTTAGGAGGGTCAGGTTAGAGCATCTTGACTATTAAGTCAAATGGTGAGCCTCTGAAAAGTTTGGATATGATCCACATTTGTAAAGTCAGACTTTCCCTGCAGGAAACAAGATCCATCTCCATGTTCTTAGGGGTGAAATTATACTTTCTCCAGGAGAGAAGCTCAAACCCAGATCTTTCTGATTTCTGAGTGCTCACTGCCCACTCTACTAATTTACCACAAAAGTGCTAAACCAATTCTAAAAACTGTACCTATTAAACTGCTTGGAATTGAGAGCCTTGAGATGTCCCTGGGGAAGCAAGGAGAGACTTTTTCATCTACACCCAAACCAGACTTCTGTTCCTATTAAAAACATTTTGGATACCATGGCTCTAGGACTAACAAAAATAAAAGCTTCAGATTCTCTTGATGATGACCAGAAGTGTCTGAGACATTACTGTACTCAGAAACAACATCCTTTTGGTAAGCAACCCCCATTGCTTCAGACATTTAAAGAACATAAAATGTGCAATCCTGTATCTTGGACATCTAGCTAAGATCAAAGATAAAGGAGAGCCCTGACATCTCTTTCTGTGCCCCTTCTTCTATGAAACTAAGGTGAAAGCTTGGATAGAAGACACAAATTTGGGTAATGCGTAGGGGGGGAAGGGCCACTTTGAAGTTAGAAGTCTTATAGGCCACAAGGAAGGAGTTAGTTGGTAGATAGAAATTAAAGATTACAGAGTAGAGATAATAATTCCAATCTTCTTGAGAAAAGGGGAGGACAGGTGTTTCATATAGTGGTACTTGTCTTGGGAAGGAGAAAAGCCTTCATTCAAAACCAAGATTAAAAAAGAAATATGATAATTTTTTTTTTACAAAATTATCTTATAGGGCAGCTAGGTGGTGCAGTAGATAGAGCACCAGTCCTGGAGTCAGGAGGATTTGAGTTCAAATGTGACTTGAGACACTATTAATTGAGACATTATTAATTACCTAGCTGTGTGACCTTGAGCAAATCACTTAATCCCATTACCTTAATAAAAGTTTTTAAAAAGTTATCTTACGTATTGTGTAATTTTTCTATCTTTTATTTTTTCCTTAAGGATATGCTTTTTCTCTTAACACATTCAATTTTGATCATTGTATAGCAAAGAAACAATATAAAAACATTTGGTGGGAGTGGGGGAAGGGAAGCAGGATTGGGGGGAAATTGTAAAATTCAAAAAAGAAAGTAAATAAAGAAACATAAGGAAAAAAGTAGAAGCATGTCTGAATGATGTGAGATGAGGAGGAGAGAGGGCTTCTCAGAAAATGGCTTGAATATTTCAGTGAAGTTTGAGTTGGTCAGGGCAAGGGTCCTATGGGGGTTTGAGGAGGAATAAAAAGGTTTGGAAAAGCCACTGTGGTGGACAGGATGGTGTACTATTTGGGGAGGTATAAAAAGATTTCTATAAGTGGTACTTCCCTCCCCCACCCATTAACCAAATTTATGTCTTCTATCCAGGTTCTCCTTTATCTTTGATCTTAGCCAGAAGATGTCCAAGATATAGGATTGTGCACTGTATGTTCTTTCAATATCGGAAGCAATAGGTTGCTAACCCAAGGGATGATACTGAGTTTCTCTCTTATTTGAAAGTTTGGATATCTCAGTCTCCTATCCAAATTCTCAAGAATTCTAAGAAATGAATGAGAACTGGATCAGGGAAGAGTGAGCATTCTGTTTCTCAGAATTTGGAAAACAGTCTTCAGTATCCTGTGTCCCTTGAAGAAAGGATGGTTCTGATTCTCCCCTTGCCAATATGACAATGAGCAGAGGCATATACTCTGTTTTCTTCTCTTATCCCCAACATACCCAACTATCTACACACTCACCTTCTAAAGACAGAGAATATATGTATATTTATGATAACTCTCCTTACCCCTTGTACTCTCTCCCCACCCCCTTTTCCTAAGAAAAAGTTCCAAGGTCCAAGGAAAACTCTTTTCTGGAAAATTGGTTTGGTGCCAGGAAAGAGCTATAGTGTGATACAAAAAGAACTCTTTGGGCTTTCCCTCCAAAAGTAAAAATTAAAAGATTAGATTATTTTTCTTAAAGGGAAAAAATTGACATTGGTTTCCCTTTGGAGAAACTATTTAGCCCCAAGAACCTAGTATCTAAAGATGATAATAGGAGTAGTTAGTGGAAAATCAAAGGAAAAAGAAAGGTAGCCCACAAGCCCCAGGCTTGTTATAGAAAATTAAAAAGAAATCTAGACCTAAGGGAAGAACCTTCACTCTTTACCTCTGAAAGCCTTTTTATCATTCAGATCAATCAATCAGCAAGTACTTATTGTGTCGGGCACTATGCTATGCATTGGGGATACAAAGACAAAATGGAATAATTAGACTTAATAAACATGTTCTATCCATGGAGATTACATGTATATAAAGGTATATAACCAAAATATCAATGTAAATTGTAACTACTGAGGAGATCATGAAAAATTTTATATGGAAAATGTCCATTTAGCACAATTTTGAAGGAAATTAGGATTAGAGGCAGCAGTGAAATGAGAGTTCATTCCAAATATGGCACCCAGTCAATACAAAGATGTGGAGGCAAGAGATAGAGTGTAAGGTGGAAGAAAAAAGCTATTTCTTTAGAAATATAGAATTCATGAAGGTGATATATATGGAATGATGCACTCCCAGAACAAGACTGGTTACATTTCCCCTTAGGCTTCTAGGATTGCTCTGAAGGAGTTGTTGTTATTGTTGTTGTTGTTGTTGTTGTATGTCCTTCATTTTCAAAGAAATCCATGGAAAAGGGAAAGGTCATGACTTGCAAGTGAATTCAGTTTAAGTGAGGTAAGGCTGTGCAAAGTCGCCAGCTTCACTCTCTCCTCCCAAACCAACTAGATTCAGTGGCAAGATACAGATCAGGATGACTTGAGTTGGCTCCAGATACAATGGAAGACCTTTTTAAGCTAAGGTCTTTTCAAGTTCCAATTTGTCTGAGGCAATGCCCATTGTGTGATAAAGCTAGGTAAGAAGAAATGAGGGGGGAAAAACGACAACTCTTACCTAGTCCCCCCACCAAAAAATCTATGTAGGTGGGGAAGACCCTCTGGCCTAAACAGAAGTTGCTATTTATACTCCCTGAGCCACCAGAGCCCAAAAAACAACCAAATGAAGCTTGGACTGAGACCCATTGTTGGCCAATCAATGAGAGCCAGAGTGATTTGGGTTTAAGACATGGTCTTCTACTTAACAAAAAAATCTAGCCTGTAAACCCCAAGATATTTTGCTAAGTTTCAGTGATCAAAATTTATATTCCTAGGGGCGGCTAGGTGACATCATGGATAGAGCACCAGCCCCGGAGTCAGGAGTACCAGAGTTCAAATCTGGCCTCAGACACCTAATAATTACCTAGCTGTGTGGCCTTGGGCAAGACACTTAACCCCCCATTGCCTTGCAAAAACAACAACAACAACATGTATATTCCTTTGGACAAAATGAGAGGTGGGAGGGGCATAAAAAAGGAGAAAGAAAAAAGGAGCAAAGGAACAAAATTAGAAATTGGCTTGATGTCCCATTTCAGTATTTTTCTCCCATGTTAACTACCAATGATTATTTCTCTAGTTCCATTTAACCAATTAATTCAACTAACTTTTCCAAGGGAACATTTATTTTTTGGACAGAAGTACAGACATTTTGCATACTACTTTGGTTCCTGGGGAGAGTGTGTTCAAACTTAATGCCATAGCTACATAATGTTTGCCCACCAAGATTTTTTTCCAAATGCAGCATAGCTTCTGGGTGATTCTTAATCTCAACTCAAATTATTCCTTAGAGCCTTGATGCTGAGCTCACTGACCATAAAAATCAATATGGGCTTTGTCCTTCAAACCTCTGCTTGACGTTCTGATTTTTCAAACCTCAAGCAACTGTAGTCTTTCCAGTCTTCTTCACCTAAGAGAAAGAAAGAATGAACACAACAGTGTTAGAAATAGCAACAGGACCATGTGTTTATTGAACCATAGATCCTCCATCTTCAGCACCTCTTTATGCTGAGGTTATTTGTCCTTGCCTCTTCAGTTGAATACAACCAGACATGAATGATGATGAGTCTTTGCCTTGGGAAGTTGGTGTCTTTTAAATGAGCCCAGTTCTGGTTCCTCAACTAATCAGAAAAGCTTCCCTTCACCACATGGTGGGTTAGTTAAGAGCCAGTTACAAAATGTTTGTGCATGTTCCAAAGTATAAGTGGGATTGCTTAAGCAGCACACTGCAAATTTTCATAAAATCTGGGCTCTTTGACCAGTTGTGAAGTGTTCTAAAGGCTAAACTAAGGACATTATATTTGATCCTAAAGACAATAAGGCATCATTGAGTTTTATCGAGTAATGACTCAACATCATCAAACCTTCACTTTAGGAAAATCACTTGGGCAATTATTTGGCAGATGGATTGGAGAGGGGAGATATTTGAGACAGGAAAACTAATTAGGAAGCTGTTTCAATAGACAGAAGAGAGCACAAAGCATGTGACTTTGGGAGCAGAAAGTAGAAGAAGGAAAGATATCATGACAGAAAAAAATGACAGGATTTGGCTACTGATCAGATCTGCACAGAGAGGAAGAATGAGGATTCAGGAATAGTGCAGAGAATAAAAACCTGGAAGACTATAAAGATGGTCTTTGACAGACATAAGGAAGTTTAAAGGGGAGGTGAGTGTGAATGAACACATGATGAGTTCAGCTTTATGGAATATTTGAATTATCTAATAGACAGTTGATGTACAACTGGAGCTGAGAAAAGAGCCTAGGGCTGGAGAGCTCTAACTTTGGAAATCATCGAGAGAGAGGATAATTAAGCCCATGAAAGCTGATAAGTTCACGGAGTAAGAAAGTATGGAGAAAAAAAATAGAAGAGTAACCAGGACAGAGCCATGAGGTACATTCACAATTAACAAGTTTGGTATGAATGGTGATCTAGTAAACAAAGACATGTAAGGGGAGAGAACCAAAAGGGAGCAGTGTTATAAAAACTCAAAAGAAAGTATATGTGGATGGAGAACGTGGTCAACAACATCACATTCTCAGACTTTGCAATTAAGATACCAGCCATTGGTAACTTTATCAGCTTTCATGAGCTTAATTATCCTCTCTCTCGATGATTTCCAAAGTTAGAATGCTCTTTCAGTTAGGTAATGGAACTCAAAACCCAAATTTCAAAGGGATAATAAGTCAAGGAAAGGAGAGGAAGTATGAAGAATGAGTATAGTTTTTCTAGGATATTGACTGATAAAGGGGGAAAAAAGAGATTGCTTGAAGAGATGGTGAGGATTTGTTGTTTTTTGTTTTAAGAATGAGGAATATTTAAATGCATTCATCTAGGAAGGAGTCAATAGATAGGGAGAGAATGAAGGTGAGAGAAAAGGAAGAGGATAATATTTTGGAAAAGATAAACAGTAATAGCATCAAGGTCTGATCATGGAGAGAGGGTTCATTTTTTCATCAAAGATTGTAGTAAAGGAGTTCAAGAAATAATGTCAAGGGGGGTGTGAGTTAAGGAGAAAGGAAGAAGAATCTTAATAGTCTCAATAAAGAATAGAGAGAGCAAATGATAAATAGTTAAAGGAAATGAATGGGAAATTTTCAGATGAAGAAATCAAAGCTATCTATAGTCACATAAAAAATGTTCTAAATCATTATTGATTAGAGAAATGCAAATTAAAACACCTTTGAGGTTCCATGTCACACCTATCAGATTAACTTACATGAAAGAAAAAGACAATGACATGCTGGAAGGGATGTGGAAAAAACAAAAACACTAATGCATTGATGATGAAGCTGTACCATACTCATTTTGGAGAACAAATTATGCTCAAAGGGCTATACAATTACATTTTCTTTGACCCAACAATACCAATACTTGGTCTGTATCCTAAAGAGATCAAAGAAAAAGAACAAGGAACTTTTTTGTGGAGGCAAAGAATTAAAACTTGAAGGGATGTCCATCAATTGAGGAATGGATAAACAAGTTGTAATTGTGATGGAATATTCTTGTGCTATAGGCAATGTCACAAGGGGTGGTTTTAAAAAAAAACTTGAGAAGACATGAATTGATGAAAGTGAAGTGAGTGGAACCAGGAGATCATTGCCCACAATAACAACAGTATTGTAATGATCAACTGTGAAAGACTTGGCTACTCTGATCAAGACATCACTAAGATAATTCCAAAGAGCACATGCTGAAAAATATTGTCCACCTCAAGAGAGAGAACTGATAAAACTCTGCAAATAATTTTTTCACTTTATTTTTCTTACTTTCTTTGCAACATAGCTAATATGGAAATAGTTTAACATTATTTGACATGTATCTATTGCTTGACTTTTCCATGAATGGGAGAGAATCTATAGGAAGGGAGAGAATTTGGAAATTAGATGAATGTAAAAATATATTAAAATATTAAAAATTTGTAAGAAAAGAAAAAAGGTATTTGGGTAGAAAATATGGGGAGAAGTCAGCTTAGAGCAGGGCTGTCCAAAATACAACCAACAAGCTGCATGTGGCCCACCTGTGAGTTTTAATTTTCACAAACAAAAAAATAATAATACTTTGCATGGAATGTGTATTAGATTTTTTTAAATTCCATCACTAATAAATAATCTCTGTTTTTAAGCAGTATTACAGATAGAACATATTGCACAGAATTTTCAATCAATCTGTGGGATGCGTTCCATCTGTACAATGCAGACTAGTCAGTATGCACCTATATTTGTACTGTTGTGTTGTCACTTTGTTGTTTTGTGTTTGCTTTCATTCTCCATGCCTGTCATATTGATGACATGCATTCCCCCACTTTCTAAGAAGTTAAAAGTACTATGACTTTTTGTAGTGCTTGCTAAACCTAACTAAGGTAAGACCACAAATTAACTATTATATTAGTGTACTGTATTTTTTAATTCTGGGTGTGGCCCTCAAATAATTAATTTCACGTGGCCTTAAGATAACTTAAGGTTGGATAGCCCTAGCTTAGTGGAAGAAATAGTGTGGAAGGCTTGAGGAGAGAAGATTTGGAACTTCATTTTGACAAGTGGACTAGGGAATCAATTAGGGAGATATAAAAAAAATTATCTTGGTAAGATTAGATAACAAAAATTTGTCATAAACTCAGTAACTTGGTTATATGATATCCTCCAACTCTGTATGGCAACTTGTGATTAGGAGTAAAGGAGACAGATGGTGGGAATCATCCAGAGTTAGGCATTGGCGAGGTATAATCACCAGTGGCACATCAGGACAAAAGATGCAGGAGCAGAAGACAGTGTAGAGATGAATTGGATAACTGTAAGTACAAGATTAGAAGTAATTGAAAGTGAGGTTAGAGTATGGGAGAATATCAAAGCTTGAAGGAAGTGACCATCATCGTGAGGTCAATGAATAGATTTAGGAAAGGGAATAGGTAGATATGGAATGATAGATTATTAACTGGTGAAAGGCTCTTGGAACTTTTGAACATAGCACTGGAGCCTTGTGAGTGATGGAAAGATCAAGGGTATGTCAATTCCTGCATGTGACTGAGAGAATGAATAGCAATTGGGCATGGAAGTTGAGAAGAATGAGGAATTAGAAAACTAGGGATTTGGAGGGAACATCATTCAAAGGATCTTATATCAGGATTTCTTGATATAAGGATCATATTAACAGAGTATAGGAAGGAAAAAGTTCAAGAGGGAAAAGACCTTCCAAAATTAATCGCTTCTTTTTTCTCTACCTCCAGGAAAAGTTATCTCACAATCTCCCAGACCTAGGGAGGTTACTTACCAGGGAAGTAATATAAAAACCTTCTTCTTTTTGAAAGTAACCTTATCCTACTTCACAGAGTCTGAGCCATTAACTGTAAAATCAAGGACAGTTTTATACACTTGACGTCTCATTTAAATATTACCTTTATATGTGCCCAAATATACATACTGTATTAGTATCACAGACTTAGAGTTAGAAGTGACATTTGAGGTCCTTGATTCTGACTTCTGATTTTTATAAATATGAATAAGACCCAAGGAACCCCACTTCAGGATATAAAGACCCAGTTTTTCTGGAAAGTCTTCATTCATCTCCCATCCCATTTTTCTTCTCCCCACACATACAACTCCTGCACCTTAAATTATTCTGCATATACTACCCTATGCTAATCTGTGCACATTTTATATATAACCAATAAAATATATTCTACTCAAGGTTAAGGACACTCCATGACCCCATTTGGGTGGGGCTTTTTTTTTGGCAAAGATACTAGAGTCGATTTTCATTTCCTTCTCCAGCTCATTTTGCATATAAGGAAACTGAGGTAAGCAATATTTAAGTGACTTGCCCAGGGTCACCAAGCTAATAAGTATCTGAGATCAGATTTGAACTCATGAACATGAGTCTTCCTGACTCAGACTATAAATTCAACATTCTATCCACTGAGCCACCTAGCTACCCCAGCACATATTATCCAATCTAATAAATCTTTACTGTTTAATCAAATCTGATTATAATGACATGGGTTACTTGTATATATATATATATACTAACATACATTGTAACCTCTCTATAATTTAATAGATAATTTTAAAGATTTTGCTATAGCTGAAGAATTCTGTACCCTTCAGACAAGTGATAAGCTAGGGTACCTGTTCCCTTACTCCTACATGTGCTTCTGCCCCTAACTAACTTTGCTTTTCTCTACTCCCACCCTGGAGAGCAGTTAGATGGCTCCATGGATAGAATACTGGGTGTGGAGTCAGGAAGACTTGAGCTCAAATCTGACCTCAAACCCCTAAAAGCTATGTGATCTTGGGTGAGTCACTTTAACTA
This sequence comes from Macrotis lagotis, assembly GCF_037893015.1. NCBI lineage: Eukaryota > Metazoa > Chordata > Mammalia > Peramelemorphia > Peramelidae > Macrotis > Macrotis lagotis. The sequence goes on from NC_133659.1 coordinate 207,429,898, forward strand.
TCTTAATCCACTGGAAAAAGAAATGGCAAAGCACCTCAATATCTTTGCCTGGAAAACATCATCAGTAATGTGTTCCATGAAATCACAAAGAGTTGTACATTGCCTGAACAACTCCCCCAGCTAAGTGATGTAGAGGTGCAAGTTGAGACCATGGATAGAGCTCTAGTTCTGGAGTCAGAAAAATCTGATTTCAAATGTGGCCTCAGACATCTAATAATTGTGTAATAACATCTAATAAACTGTCATTTAACCTCTGTCTGCCTCAGTTTACTCATTTGTAAAGGGGGGATTATAACACCACCTACCCCTCAAGGTTATTATGAAACTCAAATGATTTTTATAGAGGACTTAACACAATGCCTTCACATAATAGGGTGTGCTTGGTAAATGACTACTTCCTGCCTTCATAACATCTGTATCTGTGTATTTCTGAATTGAAGCAGCTTATCCTGGAAAAACAAATGGTTATACTCAGCCCTATGGTATACCTTTTTTCCTGGACCCCAAAAGAGAGAATATTTTTCAGGTTCTGGTATAAACCGACTTCATTGAGGGGAGTGAGGAAGGGGCTCACCTATAGGAAAGTGTAGACACTTATTAATATCACCCTGGGTTTCCTGAGAACAAACCACTTCCTCTTTGTTCCCTTGGACACAGTGAGTCTGAGATCCAGATATGGACAATTTCAGCTTTCTGCCTCCTCCCTGTTTGCCAGATAAATAAAATATCAGTGTTTACCTGGGAGCAAATTGCCCAGCAGGCAAGTTTGCAAAGGCTAACAGTGTTTGTGGGTTTCTAGTGTGTGTTCATGCGACTGTGCACGTGGATGCATTAGGAGAGGGGGAGGGGAACCTGTTTTTTTGTGTGTGTGTGTGTGTGTGTGTGTGTGTGTGTGTGTGTGTGTGTGTATGCCTACCTCTGACTATTCCTGGCTTGGAGTCATTCCCCATATCGAGGGGATTTAATCACTTTGGGGGCTGAGAATATTATTGTTTTAAAACAAACAAGTGATGACAGGAACTAAAGGAGGGTTTTTAAGAACGGATTCAAAGGGTTCTTGAAAGCTGCCAGGGAATATGAATGTGCCTTTGAAGCAGGAAAAGCTCCCATTTGTTCAGTTGAGAGTAGAGTTTACCTCAATATATCATTTTCCTTAGTAAATGGATGCCCATTGTCTCCTCCTCCCTTCCCACACTTCCCTCTCCTCGCAAACTCTAAGATGGATCAGGAGAGGGGCTGTTCTATTGAGACCCAATAGCACAAACTGGAGGACTTTTGGAGTTATGGAATAAGCAGTTTACTAAAAAGGTATAGGAGAGTAAGGGAAGAATTCTCTGGAACCCACAGAAATCCCCTATAAGCATCTCCCATCGTGGCCTCTGCCTTGAACAGCTGGCCAGCCACAGTTGGCAGACCAGTCTGGCATGAATTCCATATCTATTCCTTCCCAACCTTGAGACACACCCAAATGACTTTCCATCTCATTCATCTCCTTAGCTTCCCCCACCCCAACCTGAGAAGGCAACTCCTTTTGTTCTGTTCATTGGAGAGAATTTAAGAGAGTTCACTGACCAACTGAAGGTGGCCCTATCACGGGCAGGTGTTGAATCTCCTTTTATATTCAAGACCTGCTATTGCAAGACCCTGATTCTCCCAAGAGAAAAAGGCAGATTGGGAATATCTTCCTCATATTCACAGTTGTCTCTAAATACAATGCCTCCAGGTGGGAGTAGAGAGTTTTCTGAAACTGAAGGTACTCAAGTGGTTGGATGACCTGCTTGTCCTGGATCCAGGATTCAGAATTTGTTTAGCAATTTAGTTAGGTTCCTTTTTTTTTCCTTTTCTGGTGACTGGGGTTAAGTGACTTACCCGGGGTCACATAGCTTGGATCTGAGGCCAGATGTGGAGTCAGGTCATCCTGATCAGGAGTTTTATCCACTGGTACCTAGTTGTCCCTGACTAGGGGCTTTCTAAGATAACCCTAGGCTCATTCTAACTTTGTCCATTCTTCTAATAGATTATAAGCTCCATGAGGGTCAGGACTATCTTATTTCATTTTGTTGTAGCTTTGACACCTAACATATGGTAGATGCTTAAATGTTTGTTGACTTGATTTTTGCTTAGCAATGGTTTCTTGAGTTACCTGTACTGAGTCAAAAAAGAAAAAAAATTGAAGGGCAGATCCTTTTCCTACCCATTGAGAGTATAATTTTTCTACACCCACCCATTCCCTCTGCCTCATGGGAAATTGAGGGCAATTCTCTCCCTTCACCACTACTGGGACTAGGCAATGAATTGACTTACCCAAATCCACTCTCTCATTCTTCTCTTTGCCTTACATTCTTTCTTCCCTACCAGACTTGATGTTTCCTCCCTCTTATTGGCCAAGATAAAAAAAGAGAGAGGGAGAACTAGAGAGTTTGGGCCCCACAACTTCATTTGCAAACTAATGTTGTTATCCTAACAAGTCTCACTGTCTGCCATCCCTTGAAGGATGTCAGCAGAGATGGAGACAGATTCGGGGCTAGAATTGCATTATCTCCAGTGGTGAAGAGCATGTGCTCCATGGGGGCTAACTTAATCATGTCAGAGGGGTTACAGTGACTTTGCTTTTAGATTTAGCAAGAACTCAGATCTGCAGAAACAATGAGAGCAATCATTTCCCTGATACAAACTTGGTCAGATGGTCTGACCACCACTCAGTGCATGTCTCAGGCCTTCCCCAAAATGGGATAGGGCAAGGTGGGGAACAGGGAGGGGTAAAGACTGAGATGGGTGGTCTGAGGCCTCCCAAAAGGAATAGGGGTAGAGAAGACAAAAGGTGTCATCATTCCTGGAAAGAGGTCTATGAAGTATGCTGCTTTCATATAATTCAGTGGATCAAAGTTCTTAAGAGACAACCTAGAAGACCTAAAAATTCTAAAATGTATTGAGTTATTTTGAGTTGAGAATAGCAAATTAGCCATCTTATAAACTCTTGAGCTCCTGAGTCCCTCTTTGTTCAGTACCTTCAATTGCCTGTATTTTGAAAAAGTGAATTCCCACTGAATTGGAGTCATTGAGCTGATAGAAAAATGTGATTCAGTGAAGAAAAATGTAATTGGTGTCAGGGAACCTGGGTTTGAATCCTGATCCTTTCAACCTGTGTTACTTTGGACAAGTCACTTAATCTTTATGGACCTCAGTGACCTCATCTGCAAAGTGAGTGGATAGAATTAGGTATTCTCAGATATTCCTTTCATTTCCAGGTCTATGATTTCCAGGCTTCAATTCTTACCTTCCTTGGCTTCAGTTATCTCATCTGTAAAATGAATGTATCAAAATAGAAGAATGAGGGGCAGCTAGATAGAGCATTGGCCCTGGAGTAAGGAGGACCTGAGTTCAAATCAGGCCTCAAACACTTAATAATTACTTGGTTGTGTGACCTTGGGCAAGTCACTTAACCCCATTGCCTTGCCCAAAAAAATGACAACAAATAAAATAGAGGAATGTGTTTTATCTGACTAGGTTTATTTGTTACAAGGGCTTTGTTTTATCTTTTTTTTTTCCCCTGGGGTGGAGTGAGAGGAGTAGAAACATAGGGATAGGGAAAAGAAAGCTGAGTTGCACAGTAGGTAGAGCACCAGAGACAGGAAGACCCCAATTCAAATATGACCTCAGATACTTATTAGCTTATTAGCATGACCTTAGGAAAGTCACTTAACTCTGTGTGCCTCAGTTTTCTCATCCGTAAAATGAGTTGAACAAGGAAATGGCAAATGACACCAATATCTTTGCTAAAAAGACCCCAGAAGGAGTCATGAAGAGTTAGATATGACTAAATTAACTGAACAACAAGTAAGGGAAAGAAAAGGGAAGGAAATCATGTCATTGAAACACAGAAAAGCAGAACAGCTTTGAAAGCTGCATATTGAACTTACCATATATTTAAAAAGAAAAGCAAGTTCTATATAATGCAGTTTCATGTAGAATTTTGTTTTTCTGTTCTATTATGTCAATGAAAATGGTCATTTATTTTGGTGTTTATGAAGTTCAGAAGAAAAATAGAATTTAAAAAAATTTAAATGTTAGGTTTAGATTATATGGTCTGAGAGGTCCCTTTCAGTGCTATATCTTTGACCCTAGAATCATGTGATCCTTGGACAAGTTACTTAATAATTCTGGACCTCCATTCCCTCATCTATAAAGTGAGTTGAACTAAATATTGTCCCTGAACCTCTGGTCCTTATAGGCCTGTTGAAATGTGTGGGGAAAGGGAGTGTGACAAAGTGAGGAGGACCAGAGAGACAAAAAGAACTTAAGAGACAGTTGTATGTTCTTTTCTGATAAAAAGGAGATCATTTAAGCCAACTTATGTCACTCTGTGCTTCGCAGATGATGTCTCCCCATATTTCAAGACAGAGCCTGTCCGAACTCAAGTGCATTTGGAAGGGAACCGCCTGGTGCTTACATGCATGGCAGAAGGCAGCTGGCCTCTGGAGTTCAAGTGGCTGCACAACAACCGAGAACTAACTAAATTCTCTCTGGAGTACAGGTAAACCCCATCTTTGTCTCCACCTCTTTACAATCAATCATTGATCACCTTGCTCTTTGGCTAAAGACATCATGATGGCTGGAAATAAATTCAGGATAACAGGGAATTCAGAGATGGAGGAGATGAGTTCAAGTCCTATCCTCTGGCTATATAATGTTGATTAAGGAATTTCTCCTCTGTGGGATTCAGGTGCATCATCTGTAAAAAGAGGGAGCTAGAAGAGATTATCTCTAAGTTCCCTTCCAGCTCTAAATCCTCTGATTCTGTGAAAGGCCAGCCCCTGAATCTCATCATTTTCTCATTTTCTCTTCTTCAATCTCAGGAAGCCCATCTGCACCTGTTCTTTCTATCAAGGTCATAGCTCCATCCAACCTCTAACACTCCTAGGCTCCAGGATTAGATAGATAGATAGATAGATAGATAGGTAGGTAGATAGATAGATAGATAAATGATAGAGATAGAGATAGAGATAGAGACAGAAACAGAGACAGAGACAGAGATAGATTAGATAGATATAGATATGTTAAGGGATATTCTTGCAACTGGAGCAGGATTTATACTTGGTATTATCTCTCCATCTGGAAATTCTATTTCCTCCTCCACTTAACATCCATTCACCCAAAAAGAACCCCATGGGTTCTTAACCACTTCCCTTAGAAGGAATTTAGAGGCTCAATGATATGCTAAACTTAGAAGCCTGTGTTTCATTGTGATCTAGGAGCCTGTTCTCACTATATCTCAAGTAGGAGAAGATATCATGAGTGGTAGAAGAGGCGTATATACCCATGGGACACCAGAAGCCTACCTCTCTACATAGGGAGGCACCCCTAATAGGTAGCACTTCACTTGGATGAGGCTACAGGCTTACTTGGGGAGGCAAGAAGATGGTAACCCAAAGGCTGATGTTTTCTCTTCTCCTTCTCCAGACAAAAGAGGAAAGCTTGTAGGGAAGCTGAAGCGGGGAGAGGGAAAGCCAAATCATGCTTACCTATCCTGACTCAAGACCTAAATCTGTGCCAGGGGACTCCAGCACATCTTTAAATACTTGCTGATCTGTCTCCCACCCTTATCTTTTCATCTCTGCCACAAGAGGGTTACCTGGTTACAGGCAACCTATGGCAGCAATTAATTCCCAAGTTTGATGTGCACTAATCGGTACTGTCAGTATCATTCAGGGTAGTGATTACCTTGCTTTGGAGAGGCTGTTACAAATTGGTTGCCAGAGCCAGGGGGAATGAAAATGAGAGGTGTGGGGATTTAATTGGTTGAATGAATGCAATTCTTCCCAAGAAAAGAAGAAGGGTAAAATTGGAAACCTCTCTAAGATAATAGGAAAGAGAAGGGAGTGATGAGAGAGGCTATTGGAAAGCAGGTTGCCTTCTATCCTGCTCCATAAAGGTAGGGAGTTGGCCAGGACTAGGATACAAAAATCAAAACTTTAAAAACATGCCATTGGATAAAGGATTTTGTATTTGGAGTCAGAAAGATCTGGGTTCAAATTATCTTCAGATACATGATAGTTGGGTGACCCTAGATAAGCCACTTAGTCACACTGAACTTTATTGCTTTCATCTGTAAAATAGGAATAATAATATCTAACTTACAGGGGTGTTGTGGAAATCATATGAGATAATTTATGTTAAGTGATTTTGCAATTTTTCAAAGGTCATATAAATAGAGAATGGGGCAGGACCTATGATTTTTCAGGTTTTGAGAACTGTCAAATGAGGAAAATCCTTCAGTACCAGCTCTGCAACTTATGATCTTAGATCAAGGACAATAAAGGGTTAAGTGACTTCCAAGGTTGTACTTCCTGTCTCTGTCATAGATAGGTCTTGAACTCAGATTTTCCTTGCTCTGAAGATTCTATTCTTTGTCCATTATACCCATACTGCCTTTGGTTATATAAATGCGAACTATAGACTTTATTATTATGGGAAAACACATACACCAGAAAAGCCAATTACCCACCAATGGGACATGCTAAACAATAGGCAGAAGAGCTAGGTCAAGTTCTGACCCAAGGCTCTACAATACTTGACAAATATCTGTTCTCCGGAGCCACCTTCTGTAAATTGGAGTCATCCCTCTGGGAGAGAAGAACAGAGGATGATCTATGTATGAGACATGATATGTCTATCACATCTTTGTGGGACACTGACTGCTTTTTTTACCAGCAAAGTAGCTCATGACATTGTAGATGGAAAAGACTATTATTATTATTATTATTATTATTATTATTATTATTATTATTATTATCTAAGGATGTAAGAAGAACCAGGTTCTGGCAAAAGCTTTGTCCCCATCAAGTTATATGACCTTGGGCGAGTCACGACCTTCTTTACAATTCAGCTTTCTCTTTTGTAAAATAAGGACTTGGGGAACTTTAGGGTCCCTTCTAGTTCTGACATTCAATGTTTCTATGATCATTTCATTGTACCAACAGCACCTTGCAGCATTTCAGTGAGCAAGGAGATGGACAGGGATGATAATCTCCAATTTACAGAAGGAAAACTGATCAAATTCACTGTCAGTTAAAGAAGAAATCAGGAAAACAAGATTAAGAATCAGAAGTTTTACCTCCTAGACAATTACATTCTACTCTTGACTATAGTGCCTAAAATTCAACTGCATTTCCCACTCCCACTCTGAAGAAAGAACCTTGCAATCAATTTTATATATGTGTGGATTTGTGATTCTTGGAATAGAGAATGGGGAGGCTAATTTTTTTTGGAAGGGGGCAGAAATCTACTAAAGACAGTTCTGTGGATATGATAGAGGCAGTGTGTGAGTATAACTGTGCAAAGGGGTTGTATATATTTTAAAAACAGAGACAGATAGAAAGAAAGAAAGAAAGAAAGAAAGAAAGAAAGAAAGAAAGAAAGAAAGAAAGAAAGAAAGAAAGAAAGAAAGAAAGAAAGAAAGTTAAAATTTTTAGTAAGCACTAATAAGTGCTTATGAGGCTAAATGCTGAAATAAAATGCAAGATAAATGGTCCCTGCCTTTGACAAGTTTACATTCTAATGTGGAAGGTTTACACGTAAAAAAGTACCTTGATTTACAAATGGTCAGAAAGTAACTTGGAGGAGAGGGCCCAGCTTCCTAAGAGATAAGTCAAAAGCTATCCTATTAGAGCCAGGGGAGTTCCAGAGGCAGAATCCAAGGTTGCAGTGGGAAGTGGTAAAGTGGGGTATGAGATGGTGGCCAAAGTGTAGGAGGAGATTGTCAGGAAGGAAAAGAGTAGGTTTGTTTCTGTGTGTGTGTGTGTGTGTTATGTCTATATGTATATGATTATAGCTATTCTTTCTACATCACAGGGGATGAGGAGAAGACCCCACACAATCTGGAAAATCCATGTAAAATTTTTTGGCTCTCCCTTCATACTAGAGAAGAAACCTGAATTATTATGGTATTAAAAGATAAAATATGTTGATATTATATAATATTATACATAGTTTATGAATTTCTGAGTTTCTAAATTTATTCTGTATTATCTGTGGCTTCTGCAAAACTTCCCAAAGCTGGGATGGCTAGGTGGCACAGTGGATAAAGCACCAGCCCTGGAGTCAGGAGTACCTGGGTTCAAATCCAGTCTCAGACACTTAATAATTACCTAGCTGTGTGGCCTTGGGCAAATACATATATATGTATATATATGTATATATATACATATATATGCATATGAATTATATATATCTATATCTTTGTGATTATGTGTTAACATGTATATTAGTTAATGTGTATGGAAAGAGCAGCATGGAATAGTGGGTAGAGTGCTTGGCCTGGCATCAGGAAGACCTGTATTCAAACTTCACCTCTGACACTTAGTAACTGTGTTGACTATGAGAAATTTAGGTAACTTCTTGTGCCTTGGGTAATTCCTTAGGTCTTAGAAACTGCCTAGAAAGGAAATGAACTACCCCCTGGGAGGACTTCCCCAAAGACTAAAAGACTACTTTGTATAGAAGAATATTTTTTTTGGTATGGGTTTTAGGTATGTCCTTTCCAACTCTGAAATTCAATGATTCTTAGCTTCTTGCAAATAGAAATTATTTCATTTATATCCCAATGACTAGCTCATTGTGGAAGTTTAATAAATACTTGTCAATTAATTAATTCATAGATGGAGGATGAAAGGAATTCTTACACTGAGTGTTCCTTTATATGATATTTTCACTATAAAGGGTCACAATAAGGTATTGTGATTGAGGTTTAACAAACATTTCAGAATTTAAATGGCCACTTCTTAATCACCAAGGGTGATTCTTCATTTATTTCCCAGTTTTCAGAGCATGGGGTAGATTCTTTTTGGCTCATCTTCAACAATGAACTTCCATATTTCCTCCAGTGAGTAAAAGTTGTGCAAAGTCAAGTTTACTGAATTAAGTTGGTGGAGCAGGGGAATAGCATTATTAGTTCCAAATGAGATATAACCATAAAGGTTTTCTGGGAGGAAGAAGAGAGGGATAAGCATTAATTCGGTTCCCACTATGTTCCAAACATGGGTAGCTAGGTGGCACAGTGGATAGAGTGCTGGACCTAGAGTCAAAAGACTTGAGTTCAAATCCAGCCTCAGACACTTACTACCTGGTGACCTTGGCAGGTCACTTAACCCTATTTACCATAGTTTCCTCATCTATGAACTGGAGAATGAAATGACAAACCACTCCAGTATCTCTCCCAAGAAAGCTCCAAAAGAGTGGGAGACAACTGAAATGATTAAATAAGAAAAATGTACCACACATTGCCCTGAAATCATGTTACAAATAGTGACAACATTGTGATACATTGGAAAAGGCTCAGTCTGGATTCACACTACCAGAGTTCAAGTCTCACTTCTGATGTTTAATATGTTGGGCAAGTCACCTAACTTCCTTGGGTTTCAGTTTCCCTATCTTTAAAATGAGATTAAGAATTCTTGGTCTGGGGTGGCTAGTGGCACAGTGGATAAAGCTCCAGCCCTGTAGTCAGGAGTACCTGGGTTCAAATCTGATCTCAGACACTTAATAATTACCTAGCTGTGTGACCTTGGGCAAGCCACTTAACTCCATTTGCCTTGCAAAAATCCAAAATAAAATAAAATGAGATGAGGTTAGGCTATGCTATCACAACTAATATACATATGAGGCCTCATCTGCAGTAAATATGATAAGGGAGGTCCCCACATAGTCCTCTAATCATTGAATTTATGAACAAGCATTTATACTATTATTATATCTACATATATAACCATGCACAGATGGCAAACACACACATACACACACACAGACACAAACACACACATACACACAAACACAGAGTTGTCCATTGTGTTGCTGTGTAACTGAGTCCTTTCTTCATCCTCTGCTCCAGAGGGCAAAATGTCACAAGTCTACAAGGGCTTTTCTTTGGGTTAGGGCAGGGTAAATTAAGAGCAAGGCAGAGCAGGTAAAGACCAGGAAAAGATAAGAGACATTCTGTACTTTCCTCCCCCCCCCTCCCGCTCCATTTTCCACCATTATAAAAAAAAAGGGAGAAATAATCTTGCCCAATAGGCATACATTCTTTTTGTGTAAGTTAAATTGAAAGCTAGAAAAACCAAATAAGGTACATTATCCATTTTTAAAAGTAAAAGTCCAGAGGCCATCTCATTTGTCCAATTGACTTCATAAGAAATGTAGTACCAATATCTCTTATTATAAGGTTTAAAAAATATGCTGAATACATGAAAACATTCTCTAAGGTCTTATGCAGAAAGAACCCAAAATGTTCAGTGTTGACTTAGCTTGTGTGTGTGTGTGTGTGTGTGTGTGTGTGTGTGTGTGTGAGAGAGAGAGAGAGAGAGAGAGAGAGAGATTAAGAGAGAAAGAGTTGGTGATCTCTTGTAACAGACATGTCATCCAACATGTGTTGGGAAAATCAGAAGGGTCTGTTATGAAAAACTGCATCCTGGTAGTTAGCAGTTATTCATCATATATCCTTTTCATTTTTCCCAAAGCATTCTTCACCTCACAGTATTAGCTGGTTTCTGATACAGGGCTCTTTGGTTATCCTTGTTGCTGCCTTTTCTCTATGGTTTTCAGCTTCCATTTTCTACCTTCCTTCAGGAGAGGAGGGGAAAGGGGGCTGGGGCAAGATTTTATCCACAGACTTCAATTCCTCTATAGCACCCAAATTACCCACTACTCACCCCAAAATGGAATATACCCTCACTCTAGAATTTTAGTGCTGTCAAGAGGAGGTGCTTAACAGGGGCAAAGAGAAAGATTGAGTGACCCTGAATTTGCTATCTTCCTGGCTATCTGTGTTTTTATCCTTTTCTGCTGAGCTACCATTGTCTGTGATATTGTTACTAAGTGAGGAGAAAGATCAGCAGAGGAAGAGAAACACCTAAAGTCTGTCTGGCTCTAAGAAGGCTTCTCTGAAACTTATCAGAATAAATGATGAAAGGAAATTTCCAAAGCCACCTCTTGTTCAACCTTCCTCATCATTCAACCTTCTTGTCTGTGTCTTACCTTGGAAGAGAGAGAGAAAATAAGGAAAAGAGGAAAATATTGAAGGAAGGAATAAAGAGTAGTGACAACAATGGCCTGGTCAGGCAGAGAATATGACATTCATTCAATCACAGAAAAGGGTTTTCTTGATCACCTGCTATCTGCTGAGTGCTTTGCTTGGTACTGTGTAGGATGCAAGATAGGTAGGTAGTCAGGCAGGTAGGTAGGTAGGTAGATAGCTTGGTAGGTAGGTAGGAAGGTAGAAAGAAAGCAAAGAAAAGAGAAAGAAAAAAGAAAGAAAGAAAAGAAAAGGAAGGGAGGAAGGAAGGAAGGAAGGAAGGAAGGAAGGAAGGAAGGAAGGAAGGAAGGAAGGAAGGAAGGAAGATGGAAGAAGGAAGGAAGATGGAAGAAGAAAGAGAAAAGAAAGAAAAAAGAGGAAAAAGAGAAAGAAAAAAGATAGATGAAAGCAAGACAGTCCTTCTTCTAAAACTTCACCATCTACCTAGAGACATAAAAGGGAGATAAAACATGAGCACATGTCAACTTGCAATTCAATTTACTAAACATTTTGTAGAGGGAAGGAACTGTGCAAAACAATGAGCCTTTATTAAGTACTTACTATGTACCATGCTGTGTGTGCTAAGTTTGGTGATACAAAAAAAAAGTAAAAATATGGTATCAATTTTCACATTTTAATAAGGGAAATGAGGAGGGACAACATGCAAATAAATAATTGTGCATACAAGAAATATATATATACAGTGTAAATGAAAGGCAGTTTCAGAGGAAAGCAGTGAGGGGAATGGGGAAGACTTTTAAAAGGTGCTTGAGCTGAGGCCTGAAGGAGAGCAGGGAAACCAAGAGGGATGGGAAAACATTGGAAACCAAGTTTAATTGCAACTGTAAGTGTCAATGATGGGGTACAGTTTTGTGAATTAAGAGGAGGAAGAGTCAGAATGAGCTGGGCTGTTGGGGAATACCATCATGACAGAGAGATTTGATTTGAGTCTTCAAGAATAGATGTAGTTTGGATCGATACAAAAGAAAGGGAAGGGTATTCCAAGATATGGGAATGTTAGCAAAGATACAGGGGAAATGATGAGTATATGTCCAAAGAATGGTAAGGAAAACAGTGCACTTGTATAGGGAAGAATGGAGGAAGTCCTTGAATGCCTGGTCAAAGAATTTAGCCTGGTGTCTATAGATCACTTGTTGTTCTTGTGTCATTTCAGTCTTTTCCAATTCTTCATGACCCATTTGGAGTTTTCTTAGCAAAGATTGTCATTTCCTTCTTTAGTTCATTTGACAGATGAGGATCTGGCCAACAGAGTTAAGTGACTTGCCCAGCTTCTCACAGCTAGGAAGTGTCTGAGGCTAGATTTGAACTAAGGAAGATGAGTCTTTCTGACTCTAGACACAGTGCTCTCTCCACTGTGCCACCTGGCTGCCCTAGGGCATTCCAGTCAAGTGCAAAGACTTCCCCCTCTCTTCCAAGCATTTTTCAGATATCCAATGCTTTCACTCTAGGGGCTACATGGAAATTTGAGCACAAATAGATATCCCCTCCTTGATTCTAGATCTGTATGGTCACTGCTGGGATGAATCCTTTCATTTGGTTCTAAAACTGGTGATGGTGAATACCACATGAGGCAAACAACATGAGAAAACGATGTGATTTTGAAGGTGGAGGATGGAAGAGTCCTTTCCACTACAAACCAGAGATCCTTGACTGGTCCTGTTTCTTGCTGTGGCTGTAGGGGAACACTACCATTTGCCAGAACTGCGACTAACTTCTACCTTCCCTAGAAGGTCCCCACTCAGTGTCTGCTGACTTCTTGTGAAGTCCAGGGCTGGATGGAAGAGCTTATTGGTATTCATTCCTCTTTGGGTTTCTTGATTATAGTTTCATTTTTAGATCTTTTTAGATCTTTGCTAGAATGTCAGGAATCCTGGGATTCTCTAGCTGGAACATGGATTCTTAACCTGGGCTCTGAACTTTAAAATATATATAGATATATATTTTTTAAATATAATTATTTTCCTTTGTAATCCTACATATTTTATTTTATGTATTTCAAAACATTTTTCTTAGAAAGGCTCATCAAATTGCCAAATGGTTTCAAGACTCAAAAAAGATTAAGAATTCCTGGTCTGGGATGGCTAGGTGATGCAATGAATTGAGCACTGGCCCTGGAGTCAGGAGTACCTGAGTTCACATCCGGCCTCAGACACTTAATAATTACCTAGCTGTGTGGCCTTGGGCAAGCCACTTAACCCCATTGCCTTGCCAAAAAAACCTAAAAAAAAAAAGAATTCCTCATCTAAATTTTAAAGAACTTGGGATGGAAAATACCATCCTTACCCAAAGAAGAAACTGTGGAGTTTAAATGAAGACCAAAGCTTATTATCTTCAATTTTTAAAAGTTGTGTTATATCTTATGTGTTATGTAATTTTGTTATCTCTAATGTTTTCTTTCTTCCATGTGGATCTGATTCTTCTCTCACAACAGATTCAATTTTGATCTATGTTTAGAATGGTTCCAAATGTAATGCCTATATCAGATTGCTTTCTGTCATTGGGAGGGGGAAGGGAAGGGAGGGAGGGAGAAAAATTGTAAATTCAAAGCCTTGCCAAAAAAATGATTGGTTAAAACTATCATTGTAGAAAAATAAATAAAATAATAAACATTAAAAAAAAAGAATTTGGATAGATCATCGACCCTGGAGTCAGGAGGACCTGAGTTCAAATCCAGCCTCAGATGGTTAATAATTATCTAGCTGTGTGATCTTGGGCAAATCACTTAATACCATTGCCTTGCAAAAAACTAAGAAAAAGGAAAAAAAGAATTCCTAGTTGAGGACCTTTTACAATGAAACCAAGAATTCCCTCCATAGAGACTCTTCAGTTGTATTACAATTGCCATCATCCTAAGTGTAGAGCAGATGTGTCAAACATATGGTCCCTGCCCACAACACTCCCAAGGAAGGCCAAAATGAGTTTAAAATATAATTGGGAAATGTTTAACAAAATAAATAAAATACAACACAACACAATGCAGATAATGTTAAGTGTGTAATCTTTTGGTCAATATGCAAGCTTGCAGGAATTCTTATGTACTAGTGGCTCTGTTTCTATTTGAGTTTTATATCACAGGTCCAGAGCTTCATTACCTCAAAACTAGATGATTATGGCAGCATCATAACTAGTTTTTGCCCCAAACACATCACAGACAATTTCATATTCCTAAACATCACTTTACCTATAGAGGGAATAAAGTGACAAGCCTTGAGTGAGGAAGACTTTTCTTGAGTTCACATCTGGCTTCCTAGCTGTGTGACCCTGGGTAAATCACTTAAACCTGTTTGCCTTAATTTTCTCGTCTGCAAAATGAACTGGAGGAAATGGCAAACCATTCCAATATCCTTGCCAACAAAAAGAATGGCCAAACTGGGGCACCATTAAGGAATATCAAAGTGAAAAATGCAGCAAGTTTGGAGGTAATGAAGATGCACTGACTGATTATGCCAGAGACAGGATACACAGAACTGATCTTTCCACTTTCTGTCCCATTATTGTATGCCTTACCCAGGTCTACTGTTCTCATCTCTTCCTCATCTCAAACTAGGAATGGGACTGAGGTACAGAAGAGAAGATGCCTAACTATCAGAGATTAACCATATCACTAGATTGAGATATATGCAATGAGCCCATTGATCATAGCTTCTGAAGTGGGACTCAAAGAGATCCCTAGAGTTCACCTAGACAGCTAATTTCTACCCAGCATCAGGCATCCCCAAGTCCAGTGCACAAATGCCCAGATGTTCTCTGCCTCAGTGACCTGGGGATATAAACAAGGCAAAGCTCTTCCCAAATTCTTCCTTCCCACAGATGCCCCATTCCCATCATAGCTGAGAAGTCTGACCTCCAACATGCTTAATATAACCCATACACATCTGACTATTACCAAGTCTCTTTTGAGACATAATATGATTCAGTTAAGAGTTTGGACATCTTGTCTGGAAATTGAAGGATGCTGGTGGGGAAGCTGAGGTGCTAGCTTTAGTTATGATAGGCATAAATCAAATTTTAATAGAGATATATTGGCACAAAGCCAATGTACTCAGGCAGAGGGAAAGTTGTAATTAAAAGTTTAGAAATACACTAATCCTTAGGGAGGAATGGGGAGGTAGGGAGGGCTAAACAGAAGGGAAAGGTTCCTCCCTCCCTCCTACCAAGTGCACTGCCCTTCTGGTGATCATGGGCTAGTCTCCCTCCCACTGCCAAGCAAGATGGAAAAGATGTTTGGGACAAAGGAGACTACATAACTCCCCAGGAAAATTCCCTTTAAAACTCTCTCTACAAATTAGACTATTGGTGAGACAAAGCTTGACAAGTCAGGAAATGAATAAAAATACAAGAATACTAAATGGAATCTGCCTCAGAAGTAAATGATTACAAACTTGGTCCAAAAGCTTGAAAATATTCAAGCATATGTGAATACCAAGAAGTAATTCCTAGCCCTTAATGCCAATTCTAATAATGTCTTCTGGAAGCTTTGGGCATGAACTTGAGAATATACCCTTTTCAATTCAAAGCAGAAGCTCCTATTCTCACCTTCAGTATTGGGCAAATTTCTTTAGAATGATTCATTGAACTGCCTTTGAGAAAAAAAATGCACCCATTACTTTGAAACCACTCCCCTTTTCATTATTTCTATTGCATTGGAGAATCAGAGACTTTCATCAAGGTACTTGACTAAGAAATGCTAGCTTTGATGGAGTGCTTAGTTCTCACCAGACCTTTTTGGAAAAAGGTCCAATAACAAAACAGGTTAGGAACCCCTGATTTAGTTTGTTAATCTTTTCATTTCAGAAGGTCTCCATTTCTAGTCCTCAGTCTGATTCAACCTTTCCCTATAAACTGGAGCAAATCACTTGTAATCTCTGGATCTGAGTTTCTTTATCTTTAACATAAGGGGATGGTGACTGCCTCATCAGAGATTAATAGTAGTGATGCCAAAAATAAAAAAAAGAGTATCGGTGAAACATTTCTAAAATGCACAGTAGAGAATAGAAGTCATTCAGAAGGAAGATGCAAACAAGCAGGACAGATTTGAAACTAAAGTTTTAAATATAATATATACTTTTTAAAAACAAGCTATTCAAAGGGATTCACAGTTTTATACACAATCCTCTTATTCTCTTATTTGCATATGGAAATGTTAGTTTTTGTTGTTATTTCTCAAGTTAAGTGAACTATATATAATTCACATACACATATATGTGTATATATGTATGTGTGTGTGTATAGTTGCTCTCTCATTTGACTCTCTGTGATTGGCATTTTCTTGGCAAAGATCCTGGAATGGTTTGCCATTTCCTTCTCCAAGCTATTTTTATAGTTGGGAAAACTGAGGTAAACAGTGAGCAATCTTGCTCAAGGTCCCACAAATAATAAGTATCTGAGTCTGAATTTGAACTCAGGTCTTCTTGACATCAGAACCAGTGCTCTATCCACTGTACTGGATGGATGGATGGATGGATGGATGGATAGGCTGACAAATACATAAAATTAAAGGGGTTAATGAGATGATTTCTAAGATTCCTTATAGACAGTGTGACCGACAGAATGAGTTGACTCTTCCCTCTTGCACTGACTATTCTTGTTATTTGTGGACCATTTAACTTGTTGAGCTTCAAATTCTTCATCTTTAAATGGTACTACTAATTTCTAAAGTACCTACTCTCATAAGGATATTGTGAGGTTCCAAGGATGTAATACATTTTGCAAACTTTGAAGTACTAAATTTCTGGAACCCCAATATTCAGCAATGAGGCAGATACAGATCCATAACTTCTCTGTAACCTAGAGCTGCATTGTTCAAACAGTCAGTTGGTGTCAGAGTCAGGACTTGGACAAAAGGCTTTCTGACTCCATGGATAGCTTTTTGTCTAACTGGCTTCTCCTTTTTAACCCTAGCAACCTATAAATCTGTGGGGTTTTGAGCCCATCTTGTTGCCAGTTCACTTGGCCTTCACCTCTCAGCCTCCCTTCTCTTTTCTGTAAAATGGAATTGTTCACCATGCTTCTTCTAGGAGACATTATAAGAATCCATGGGCGCTATCTTTTTACCCCAACACCTACTATGTTGGTTGCCCATGCTTTATAATAATGTCAGTCAAGGGGGCAGCTAGGTGGTGAAGTGGATCAAACACTGGCCTTGGAGTCAGGAGTACCTGAGTTCAAATCCAGCCTCAGACACATAATAATTACCTAGCTGTGTGGCCTTGGGCAAGCCACTTAGCCCCATTGCCTTGGAAAAACTAAAAGAAAAATTATGTCAGTCAAACATTAAACCTTTATTAAGGACCTACTATGTGCCTACAGATAAGCACAAATTGAATAAATTGAATTTTAATAGAGATATATGAAGCAAGCCTAGTGGCAAAAATAATAACATCAGTAATAATATCTAGCATTTATATAATACTCTAAGGTTTGCAAAGCATATTACAAATATTACTTCATTTTATCCTCAGGTGACATTCTTATTTTATGCTAGATAGGATGAGAACCTGTGTTCCCTGACTCTCAGAGCCTCTCCTAGCTAGAGGGGGAAGAATACTATCTTCTGTTTGTATAGCCTAGGAAGGGAACCCATTTAGAGAGAGTTTCCAAACTAGAATGCAGCATTCCTTCTTGGTATGGGATGGACAAAGGTCTGGGGAATGGTCTATCTTTCCTTCCCCTGATCCTCATTCTCTTACCCTCTTCTTCCTGCCTTCATTGTAAGGGAAAGGAGAAGAGATAAGACCAAGCCAAAGCATAGGTTAAACATTTTTTGTGAAAGATCCTGTTGATATCACCTATAGCAAAGATAATTTGGGGATTTATCCTGAGAATTGTCTGTGCCTCTTAGGCCTACTATTAGGATCTACAGATATGATTTGATAATAACAAATCTTCAACTCCAGAGTTGAAGGCTCATCTCTCCCTTTTGGGAGAAGCAGTGTGGTCTAATGGAAAGATTGCTGGACAATCAGAAGCTACCTATATTCAGATCCTACCTTCAATACCAGTTTGATGATTACACACAAGTCCTTGAGCTTTGATTGGATCTCAGTTATCTCATTAGTAAAATTATGAAAATTATGTTCATCCTAGGAGACTGAGGTTCACTTTTCCTGAGGACCTTCAGTTTGGGGTTCATGTTAGACCAGGTTCCATCTGATGGACAATGATATTTAAAGAGCGAGATTAGGCTTTTCCTTATTGCCACTGGCTTATAATACTTCCACCTCAAAGTTCTACTCTGGGAACAATCTTTTAAGGAAAGTTTAGTCTTGTATCATATCTAGGGCCTTCCTGAAAAAAAGGAGTCACTGTTTCTTTCAAGTAAGGTGCTTTCAAGTAAGTTTACAAAGAAGGTCAGACAAAAAATGATTTTTATTTCCTCTGCCACAAAAGAAATACTTAAAATACAAAATAATCATAAATGCACATCAGCCAATACTTAAAACACAACACAATAAATCATAATTCCTAGCTACTTTTATGGAAGATTTATACTAAAAAACAGCCATGAAATAGCTGGAGGGCTGAACAGGGATTTCATTCATCCTCACTTCAGCTCTGCACTGTTTGAGTAACTTACTCAAGTTTCATTCCTTCTAACAATCCATGGTTTTTCATGGGGTCATCTTCCTGTTTGTAATTATCTTCTCCTTTGTGATATATAAAGGATTTGAAAGCCATAGTTTCTCAGTAAGAAATCATTTAATCATTCTAGCAATAATTAATAAAAATTGACATTCTCAAATGCCAAAAAACCCTCATGGAACTCACACAAAATTTATATACCCTTGGAACAATATGTGAGGCGTTTTTTTTTTTTTTTTAGTTAACCAACTCTGATTGGTTAACAAGCAATGAGAAGAATAAATATTTTAATGAATTGGGTTTAGTCTCTAATGGTGGGGGGACATGTCTGTGATCACTCTTTCTTGGTCAAAGGGACTTACTTATATACCCATATCACCCCATCTAGGGTAATACAAACACTTTTATCTAGACCTAAGTAAAACACAATGAACTTGAATATATCAATTCACCTAACTAAAATTTCTTTACCTTTCCTTCTCATTATGAACCCAGTACTTCAGAGGCTGCCTAAATAACCTAGAGGTCTGATTTTCTGAATGAGAAAGTAGAAAAGGGGAAAAAACCTTCATCCTAATTCAATATTGATGATTATTATAAGAGAGAAATAATCATTTCTTTCATCTGAAAGGAACTGACCCAAGAATTCTTAAATTCCAGAAGTAACCATCACGTTTGAAAAGGCCTTCTATCTAAGATTACTATTCAGTCATTTATGCTCAGGGAAAGAAATACAAAGCAGGAGAGGTTACTAGACCTTGAGAGCCTAGCATACCTGCACAAAGACATGTTCCCTTTGCCATATACAAATGGTTACCAAAACTATTGAGGAAGAAGGTAATAAGAAATCTTTCACCTGCATCATGGAAAATCCAAGCAAGAGTTGTCAGCATCCCAAGCCATATTTTAAGAACAGGGGATGGCTAGGTGGAACAGTGGATAAAGCACCGGCCCTGGAGTCAGGAGCACCTGGGTTCAAATCCGGTCTCAGACACTTAATAATGACCTAGTTGTGTGGCCTTGGGCAAGCCACTTAACTCTATTTGCCTTGCAAAAATCTAAAAAAAAAAAAAAAAAGAACAGAAGAAGAAAGACAAAAAGTTGTCACTCTCATTACTTACCCAGCAGTAGCCTCTTTGATATAGCCCACTGCCCTGATTGTCAAAAGGTGGAGAGGAAAATGGAACCTAGGGACCAACTGGAAGCCTTTAGTTAAACATACTCTTTATCAAGAAACCAAAATGTATATCTCAATATAAGTGAGTACAAAAGAAACACCTATCATTGGAAGTTGCTATGGTGCAGGTACTAATGTCCACTTCACAGATATTTTGATGAACCAAGATGTTAATTTATATAAGGTGCTTTGTAAAGTTCAAAATTCGATGTGATTGTGAGTCATTATTTTCTTGGGGGAACTGAATGAAAGGGTATTGGGAAAAAAAAGGAGAAAAAAATCAAGCAAAGTATGGGGCTCCATGATTAAGGGGCTGGAGAGCTATGGAGACTAACTGGCACTCATTTTCTCCTTCCCATAGGTGTGCAGTAATTATGCTATTAAGAATAATAAGTTCAAATATAAGGTGGGAGAGGAAAAGGAAAAGGAAAAGTCCCTAAAGGTGCGTCTGTTCAGTTGCCACAGCAACCCCTTTCCTGATTGTTTCAAAGCCAGGAATCTCAGCTGCTCTTCCAAGACCCCTGGCTTAGGTAGGAGGCAGGGGGCCCCAGAAAAGCAGATGGAGCTGAGCACACAGACTGAACCAGTTCATGCTGGCATAAAAGGGAACCATGAAAGGAGAAGGGGGTCCCTACAGATCACTCTTCCTATTATCAGGGTCTGTGAGATGTAGTTCATTTGGTTATGCATCTTAGACCATAACTGCAATGCCTTTTGGTTTGGTTTTGGTTTTTGTTTTTTGCAAGACAATGGGGTTAAGCGATTTGCCCAAGATCACACAGCTAGGTAATTATTAAGTGTCTGAAGCCGAATTTGAACTCAGGTCCTCCTGACTCCAGGGCCAGTGCTCTATCTACTGCACCACCTAGCTGCTCCTCAAATGCCTTTTATCAGAGGGATGTAGCCCCATTCCTAAGCAACAGCATTTGGAGGAAAAAGTAGGCAGGAAGAGAAGAGAAAGAGAATTGAAGGTTGGGGATTGGGGGGGAAGGTCCAAGGCTCTGCAGGGCTGCTCATCCCCTGAGGATCCTAACTCTCCATTTCGCATCCCAATATATGGAAACTCTGGGAGGTTCCTGCTCAACTTTTTCCCAGAAGGCCTTGATCAGAGACCATTCCAAACCTTGCCACAGGCTTCCACAGGCAAATGGTCCATGAAAAATTTCTCCCAACTCATGAATTTCTTTTAATAATGTTTACAGTAAGAAAGTTGAGTGTTACAAGTTGACATCAAGACCCATCTCAAATCTCATCTCCCCCCATCCACACAACTAGAAAGAATTCCTCCCTTAACTGATGTTATAGTATGATATATTCATATCACAAAATGAACATCCTTTAACTGTATCATCTTTATCTAGAAACATAATTGCTCTTACCAGATTGTAAGGTGCTTGAAGGTAGGGTGTGTATCTGACTTTATTTCACTAGAACTTATAGTGACTCCTCAGAGATAGTTTACAGTAAATGTTTGGACTCAGAGTATAGACTGAGAATTTATTTTTTTGGAGTGGGGACAGGAATTTATTTTGCAACATTTTTTTAAAAAGGGTTTTATTTTTCTTGTTTTCTCAATGGATAGGAGTAAGGAGTGAAGAGAGAAGTAGAATGCCCCCACATAAGTAGTACTCATAATAATAATAAATTCAATATTTAATAATTAAATTAATTTTAAAAATAATAAAATTTTAAATTATTTATAATTTTATAGTGATTAGAAAGTATTTTCCATTGCTCTGTGAGGTAGATAGTACAAATATCCTCACCCTTGCCACATTTGGGGGGGGCAGATCTGTGATTTTTTTTATCAGTCTAGGGAAGTATTCTGAATGCACCCTGTTCCTTTGCCTGGCTTCTTTGAAGATAACTCAAATCCACTCTTCTGTAGGAGGCCTTTCCCATTCAACCCAACTGCAAATGCCTTCTGCTTTTAGATTGCTTTGCATCTTTTCTGTATATATCTTATGTATATCCTTCATTAGAATATTTCTCAAGGAATGCCTAATTCCAGGGCTCAGTACAGTGCCAAGCACACTTAGTTGTTGAGTTATTCAACTCTTCATGACCCCATTTAGGGGGGGCTAAAGATATTAGAGTAATTTGCCATTTCCATCTCCAGCTTATTTTTCAGATGAGGAAACTGATATAAACAGGGTGAATGACTTCGCCTATAGTCACACAGCTAGTAAATGTTTGAGACCAGATGTGAACTCTGGAAAATGAGTCTTACTGCCTGCATACCCAGCATTCTACCTACTGTGCCATAATAAATAATAAAATAAATAATAAAAGGACTTAATAAATGCTTGTTGAGAAATCCCCCCCCATTCATGTAGATTAGACACTTATCTAATGCAATTTATCATTTTAAAGAGCTGCCTAGGATATTGAGAGATTAAATGACTTGTCCAATGTCACACCACAAGGATATATCCAAAACAGAATTCTATTTGAATCTTACATCCATTGTGCCATATTGTCTAGCCCTCCCCCATTCCATATCTGAGGAAATTGAAGTTCAGAGGGATTCAGTGACTTAGCTGTAGTCACATAGCCAGTTAAGTCACATAGCCAGTTAAGTCACATAGCCAGCTGACCCAGTTCGGGTCATCATCCTCTAACATACAGAATGGCTTTACATCCTTATCCTGCTTTTCAAGGGATATTGTATTTTCCACATTTAATCTCAGCTACACAGGGAGCCACTGCTTCCCAGACTCCTTAGAGCATAAGAGCTCTGTAGACCAGGCCAGAACATGCAAATGAAAATGCTTGATGTCTGTAATGAAAGTCTCCTAAGGAAAATACTTCTCTGATGAAGGGAGACTATTTATTTCCACCACAAGAAAATTTAACATGCAAATTAAGAAGGACTAATAATTTATCACCTGTAATGGACCTATTTGAATGTGTCCTAAATCCTGGGGTCCTATGGAATTTCTAACTAATGCATCTAAAAGCATGCATATAAAATGGATATATCTCTATCCTCCGGGGTCTGTATGTGGCGGGGAGGGAGGACTTCTTAGTGTACGCCCATATGTATTATATCTGGAATATGTAAATATATGTAAATATAGCCTCCATTTCTTTTCCCCACACAGCTGGGCTGGAAATTCCTGGCCACCTTGAGGATTTGCCCCTGCCTCTCTGCAAGCTGCTTGGATCCCAGCCAGAGGCCAGGAAACTAATTAGATCTTTGATTCAGATATAAGCTCCATCAAGCATATAGCTCAGAGAGCTACTGGGAGAGTTAGTAACAGCCATTGGTTCCTTGCTCTTTCTGACCTCTGCTCCTACTCCCCCAAACCCATTCATTAGTCACTTCCTCACTTCATGTAGTAAGGAATGGTCTCCCTCCTCATTCCTTTTATAAAACTGAGAAGAGTTTTGGGCTACCCATTTTCCCCTACTCCACTGAGGAATGAACTGCTATCTCTGTCAATGTGAGCTAGCCTCCCTATTCTGTGTGGGAGTGTCTTCTTACAGAGATATCAAGATGCTGAGTGGTGTTCCTGGGCAAAGAGTGGGAAAGAACTAAAGAATTAAATTGCTGGGATTGATTAGAAGCAGAGCTCTTCTTCCAGTCTCTAATGTTCAGACCATGATAGGATTCATTCATTCATTCCTCAGACACTTGACACCTTGGGCAAGTCACTTAATCCTGATTGTTTCACATCCAAGGCCATTTCCACTTGTCCTGATTCATATCTGGCCACTGAACTTTAGATGGCTCTGGAGGAGAAAGTGAGGCTGTGGTTTAGTACAGCTGCCCCTCATTCAAATCCACTTCATGTGCTTGTCCTGACATCATCTCCCTGATGTCAAGATCTTCTTCAAGAATGAAGGACAAGGGCAGGCTAGGTGGCGCAGTGGATAAAGCACTGGCCCTGGAGTCAGGAGTACCTGGGTTCAAATCCGGTCTCAGACACTTAATAATTACCTAGTTGTGTGGCCTTGGGCAAGCCACTTAACCCCATTTGCCTTGCAAAAACCTAAAAAAACAAAAAACAAACAAACAAAAAAAAAAGAATGAAGGACAAGGGGTGGCTAGGTGGCACAGTGGATAGAGCACTGGCCCTTACCTGGGTTCAACTTTGGCCTCAGACACTTTATAGTTACCTAGCTGTGTGGCCTTGGGCAAGCCACTTAACCCCATTTGCCTAAAAAAAGGGGGGGGGGGAGATGGAGCCAAGATGGTGGTGTGAAGGCAGCATTTCACTGGAACTCCTTCCCCCCAAAATTCCAAAGAACCCACAGAAAGACTGAATGATATATTTTCCCAGTCCAAGATAACTTAGAAGTTCCATGGGAAAGGTGTGTTTCACCAGGACCAGGGGTTGGGGAAAAAGACCCAGCCACAGTGCAGCACAGCCCAGTCTAGCCCAGCCCAGAGATCACCAGCAACAGCTTAAAGGGGTTGGGAGAGAACTCTGCTACACCAGAATGAATGTGGAGTGAGGGAGCACCGGCCCGCAGAGCCTGCAGCAAGAATCTGGAGAAAGCAGCCTGCACCCCCAGAGTTGGTAAGGGTTCAGCGAAGACTGCAGAGATTTCTCTGCTCTCCCTAGGGGTAGGGCCATGTTGTTAGCCTACACTCAGATCCCGGTTGCGGTTTAGGCTTCCATACTAAGATAAGCAGGATCCTTCTTATAGCCCCAGGGCAGAGGGAAGTGGGGGGGGGGGGGCATCTACATATCAAAGCACAGGCAAGAGAGCATAAGACCTTGGAGGAATAAAGGTCCCAGTGGGTTGTCCCCCCTCCCAAAAAAATCCAAAGCTTTGGAAGTGCTGTCTTAGGCTAAGGAAATGAGTAAACAGCAGAAAAAGAAGAATCTGACCATAGAGAATTGCTTTAGTCCCATGGAAGATCTAAACACATGCTCAGATGAAATAGAAAATGGGCTCAGACTATGGATGAGCTCAAAAAAGACTTTGAAAAGCAATTAAACATATGGAGGAAAAATTGGGAGGAGAAATGAGAGCATTGTAAAAAAAAAAATCATGAAAACTGAATCCACAGCTTGAAGATATACCAAAAAATGCTGAAGAAAATAATGTTATAAACCAGTTTAGGCCTAATAGAAAAAGCAAAACAAAAGGCAAATGAGGAGAAGAATGCCTTAAAAAGCAGAATTGGTCAGCTGGAAAAGGAGATATAAAAGCTTTCTGAAGAAAATAATTCCTTCAAATGCAGAATGGAACTAAAGGAAGCTGATAACTTTGCAAGAAATCAGGAAGAAATAAAACTCTTCCAAAAAAAGCCAAAAATTAGAAGAAAATGTGAAATATCTCATTGGTAAAACAACTGACCTTGAAAACAGATCCAGAAGAAATAATTTTAAAATTATTCGACTATCTGAAAGCCACAATCAGGAGCAGAGCCTAGACTTCAGTTTTCAAGAAATAATACAGAAAAATTGCCCTGAGATCCTAGAAGCAGAGGGTAAAATAGAAATCGAGAGAATTCACCGGTCACCTCCTGAAAGAAATCCCTGCCTTGCAAAAAAAAAAAACTTCCAGGAATATTATAGCCATATTCCAAAACTCCCATATCAAAGAGAAAATTCTAAAAGCTGCCAGAAACAAACAATTCAACTACCAAGGCTCCAGGATACCACACGATCTGGCAGCATCTACATTAAGGGCTCATAGGGATTGGAATGTGATATTCCAGAAGACAAAAGATGTTGGTTTACAACCAAGAATCAACTACCTAGCAAAACTGAACATCCTCTTTCAGGGGAAAAGATGTACTGTACTTTCAGTGAAACAGGGGACCTTCAAACTTTCCCATTGAAACAACCAGAGCTGAACAGAAAATTTGATCTCCAAGTACAGGACTCTGGTGAACCATAGAGGGGGTGGATGAGAAGCACTAACTATGAGGAACTTAATGATATTGAACTATTTGTATTCCTACACGGGAAGAAGATATTGATGACTCATGAACTTTCTCATCTATAAGAGCTGTTAGAAGGAGCGTATATAGACAGGACATGGGAAGGAGCAGAATATAATGGTATAATATAGTAAAAAGATGGAGTCAATGGGTGATAAAGGAAAGTACTGGGAGGAAGGAAAAGGAGATGAAGAAGCTAACAAATTTCACATAAGAGTCAAGAAAAATCTTTTTCAATGGAGTGGAAAGGGGGAAGGCAAGGGGGAATGAGTGAGCCTTTATTCTCATCAGAAATGGCTCAGGGAGGAAATGACATACACATTTAATAGGGTGAGGAAATCTATCTTACCCTAGAGAAAAATAAGAAGAAAGGGATGGGATAAGGGGAAATGGGGGGGAGGGAAGGGGGGAATAGGTGATAGAAGAGAGGGAAGATTGAGGGAGAGGGTATTCAGATGTAATACACTTTTGGACAGGACCAGGATGAAAGGAGAGAGAGAATAGAATAAATTAGAGTGGGGAGAAATAGAGTGGAGGTACAGCTAGTAATAGCAACTGTGGGAAAAATATTGAAGCAGCTTCTCTGGTGGACTTATGATAAAGTCACTCACCCCAGAGACAGAACCATTGAAATATGAACACAGATTGAAGTGCAATTTTTTTTCTCTCTCTATTCTTGAGGTTTCTCATCTTCTTGGGGGGGGGGGTTATGTTTACTCTTATGTTAACGCTTATTCAATTTACATCATTGTAAAGCATGAAAACAACGTAGAAACTATCAGATAGCCTCCTGTTGGGGGGGGGAGGGAAGGGAGGGTGGGGGAAAAATTGTAGAATTCAAAACCTTACAAAAAATGATAGGTACATATTACTATTGTATATAATTGGAAAACAAATAAAATGCTAAAAGGCAAAAAAAGTATGAAGGACAACATCATTAAGCTTATACTCCATTTAAAGCAGAGGAGCAACATGGGGCCTAGTGGATTGAGCACTATCTTGAAGTCAAGAATATCTAGTTTCAAATTCTGTCCCTGATAAATTAATTATGTAACCATAGTCAAGTAACTCTTCAGGGCCCCCAGGCCACTCTCTAACCCCATAAATTACACATGGATCAGCTGTCTAAAATAATGAAGTGTTATTCCTACACCAATGAAATCTTAGTATCAGGATTTAGACATAGAAGAGACCTCAGAGGTCATCCAGCCCTTTTATTTTTTAATTTTAGTTTTTAATTAACAAAAAGTCTATTTTGTCTCTCTCCCAAATAAAAAAAAGAAAAACAGAACCCTTGTTACAGATAGTAATGGTCAAGAAAAACAAATTCTTGTGTTGACCATTTCTAAAAGATAGATGTTTTATTCTGTACCCAGAGCCCTCTCTCTCAAGAGGTTAGTACCCTTATTTTACAGCTGAGGAAAAAGAACCACAAAAAGGTTAAATAACTTGCCCTGGCTTTCATTGGTACTAAGAAATACTGGCACTTAAGCCCAATTCTTTGACTCAGCATTTTTTCTGTTATACCACAGGAAGATTCAAACCAAAAAACATTGTTTTTGGTTCCGCTAGAGGAAGTGTAGAAGCCATTCTCCCCAGTAGGATGATAATAAGCATTATAGGCAGTGGTCAGAGTGAAAAGATTGACCCAAAAGCAGGCTGATGGACAGTGAGTTTACCAGGCTACTGAGAAAAAGTTGAGGGGCAAGAACCATTGCTATCCTACATCACCCTAAGAATAATACAGGCATATCCAAAGATTTCCACAGACCTTTGAGTAGATGGCATTCTTTATTGTTCTTAGAGTTGTCCAACTCTAGGTCTATTTACTGACCTGGGTTCAAGGTCTCTCACACTCAGACTCCTGTTCTTGCTCCAAATATCTGCATAGACTGATCTCTCCAACTATGGGGAATGTGCAGCATTGCTCTCATCTCATTTTTTTTTCTGCTTTGCTATTAGTTTGTCTGTATAAGAATGAGTATCTAGTAAAAAACAAGAATGTGCGGATCAAGGACCAAAACTAAGTAATACATAAATTGGGGGGTGGGGGGGAGGAGTGAAGAAGTTGGAGTTTCCTGGAGTAATAATTACTTCTTCCAGTAAAGAATCCAGACAGATTAAAAAATAAGAAAGAGGAAGGAAGAATGGAAGGAAGGAAGGGAGGGAGGGAGAAAGGAAGGAAGTATCTATTATGTGCCAGGCTCTATATTAAGTGCTAGATACACAAATATAAAATGCTTTAATGGTCATTACCTTCAAATAGGGAAATATAACATATTTGGAAAGTGACAGGCAAAGAGGGATATTTGGTTATAAAGTTACAGGGATGGTAAGTAGAATCATAGAGACTGACAGTCCCTTTCTAAGACCAATGAAAAGTTGATTTGATTATCATTGCAGAACTGAAAGGAGAGTGGGTTGTAAGATGGTTGTTGGGAAGATGATCCGAGAATGAAGCATGTCTGGAGCTGGGCCTAGGCATCAAGGATCACTAATGATGAAAGAGATGCCCTAGGGTAGAACTCTTCATATGAAAGGGTTAAGTCCTCCAGAACAGTTTCTGGTCAGGAGGTCCAGAAGATGACTGGAGAGCAAAGGAGCAGGGATAGATAGACCTGAGTCTCTGTAATAAAGTAGGTATCATAGGTCCTGACAACTATTTAGGCAAGACATACTTGCTTCTGGTTTCCTTTTTATAAGACTACTCATGAGAATGAGTTATATAAGCACTGTTATTAGATATTCAGCAGTGAGAACAGCTTTCATTTTTTCCATGGGAAGGTTTTAGAGAAATGGATATAATGATATAATATATTGATATACATTGATAATCCAGAAATCTTCTTTTCTACCTCACCTCCACAAAATTTTATGACAGAGTTACTTGGAAGAAACCAAATGGATTGACTTCACTGGTTTTGAGTACCCCTAATCTTAGAAAGGCAACTAGATTGCTCAGTAGATAGAGCTGGACCTGGGCTGATCCATCTTCCTAAATTCAGATCTGGCCTCATACATTGACCAGCTGTGTTGCCTTGGATAAGTTACTTCACCCAGTTCCCCTCAGTTTCCTCATCTGTAAAATGAGCTGAAGAAGGAAATGGCAAAACCCTCCAGTAGCTTTGCCAAGAAAACCCAAAATAGGGTCAACACAGAGTCAGACACACCTAAAACAATTGAATGACAACAACAAATCCTAGAAGTAGAAATTTTAAAAATCACAGTCAAATAATCAATAGAATATACCTATGTGTGTCCAGGGCACTGTGGGAGAATATAAAATAATATTGCACAATCATTGGGTTTATAATCTAGAAAAAGAGAAGCAAGATATACAAAATGTTATTTTTTGCTCTTTTTTTTTGGGGGGGGGGGAACCTTGTAATTTCATCCAGTGTGGAAACCCTCTCCACCAAAGCAGGTCAGCGATTCATCTGCAAGTTATAGCCTTTGAGAGATTACTTTGGGAGTTGGAAGTTTAAGTGGTTATCTATAACCACACAGCTAGTACATGTCAGAGGCAGGCTTTGAATCCAGATCTTTCTGCATCCAAAGCTGACATTCTAGCTATTGCCTCCAAATAAAGTGGAGACACATAATGTTTTTTGACAGAGGCTACTTACCTCCCAGGGTTATTGTGTGTAAACCTTAAAATATGGCAAAACATGAGTTATCATTACTTCTAAATAGCCAAAATGCCTGGAAGGACTGAAATGGAGGCTTCTCAACTGACTTACTACCCCACTAAGCCTAGATGAAAGCCCCCTTATGGCATAGCTCCTGGTCAAACAGGGAAGTGTAGCTGCAAGCCCTTCCTTGGGCCTCACTGACATTCATTAATCTCCTGAACATCTGGTGCCAGCCTATCAGAAATAAGTAAAGATCAATAGAAAGGGATCCAATCAAATTATGTCTGGCACTGAATTCAGACTGGGTCTGGGCAGAGCCCTGGCATTATCTAAGCTCACTGAGTGCCTATCCATTCAATACTCATCTGATACTCACTGATCATAAAACAATGTTTCAAAACCCTGCTTGCCTGCTCCACTCCTTAGTATGAATTAGTCATTATGCTTTATAGTAATTAAAGAGGCTGGAGGCAAAGCTATTCCAACCCAAATATGAACCTTATTAAGAGTATTGTGCCATGAAATGTTTAACCCTTTCAAATATGACTTGTTTCTACAGAATATTCTCTTGGTGCAGAAGCAGTTCAGAAGGAAGCTCAGGGCTGGTGTATTGTGAGTTTCTAGGAGAATTTTGGGTTCCAAGGAAGAGTTGAAGTTACATAAAAAAAGAAAAAAATTAGTTTGAGTTACAATAAGAGATTAGGGCAGCTACATGATTCAGTGGATAGGGAGTAGAGCTTGGGATCAAGAAGACTCATCTTCCTGAATTCAAATCCAACCTCAGACACTTCCTAGCAGTGTGAACCCTAGGCAAGTCATTTTCACCCTGTTTGCCTCAATCTGTAAAATGAGCTGGAGAAGGAATTGGCAAGCCATTCCAATATCTTTACCAAAAAAACTCCAAGTAGAATTACAGAGTAGGATGTAACAACAAGATATTTTTTAGGCTATATGTCAAGAAGAATTCGTTAAACAGTGAGGATTATAAGAATATGGATGGATTATAGATCACTCACTTCAGTGAAGTTCTTTAAGATAAAGCAGCAGAAATATATATGCACATGCATATTCATATCTTTATATTTTAAATGGAAACAGTCAATATTGGTAGGATTAGTAAAATACAAGCACACTAATATACTATTGGTAGAGCTGTGAATTGTCAAACTAGTTATCAGTTTGGAATTCAGTTGTTTGGTTATTTTCTTTTATAAGACTAAAACTGTTCTTACCTATTAACCTACCAATCTAATTACTGGATTTGTAAGCCCAGATAATCAAAATCATCAACAAAGCATATATTCATTCTTGTGTGTGCTCCTTTACACACACATGTATCTGCATACATGGGTGTGTAAACATAAGTGCACATATATTATATACATAAAAAATATTCATTGTGATGCATAACTCCATTCTTGGAACATGATATTTGACTAATAACTGTTTTTTTGATTGGGAAACAAAGTTGGATACACACCAATCAAAGATGACTGAATGAACAGCAGTATATTAATTTTATAGAATATTATTTTTATAGAATATTAATAAATTATACATGTGGGGAAGAAAATTTGTGAACTGATTCAGAGTGAAATTAAGCAGAACACAAAAGCAATATACCTAATGATTACAACATTATAAATAAGAAGTTCACCAAAAGGAAGCTGAACTCTGAGTATATGAAATAGCAATAATGATCCAAAATAGATATCTTAGATCCAGAACATGAAGGAACTTCAAAAACTAACCCCATCATTTTAAAGATGAAGAATTCCGAGACCCAGGGACTTAAGCCAATTCCCTAAACTCACATGGACAATATACACCAGAGGTAGGATTTTTAATCAATGCCTTCAAGTCTTAAGAGCCGTTCTTTACCATGAAGCCTTCCTCAGTAGAGAACAATTGATCAAACAAGCCAAAATGTAGCATACATCTTAAGATGTTTTAAATTAACTGTTTTAATTTGTTGCAAAGGGGAGGTCATTTTGAAGGTGAGTAGAGAGGTACTGTTTCCAGAAAAAAATGAGAGAAATGATTATTAATAACCCATATCTTAGAAAGATTCAAAGCTTTCCCCTTCTTCGAAATTACTCCTTTTAAAAAGTTCAGGACTTTACTGATAATGAGATTGCATTAACCCTCCTCAGTCTTGGTCAGCCCCACCCAACCTTACAAGGAATTTAATCTAAAGTAGGATAGCCCACCCAGTATGTTCCACTCTTGGATGAAGAAAGATCCTTTTGTCTGTACAGGTGATATGGTAGAGATGATTACCCTATCCAAGGGTGATATGATATTATTCCTCATTGCTTCAAAATTGTGAGTCTGCTGCCAGGATTGAATTTTGTCTAAGAGGTTATTAATAAAAAAACCTACTGGCCTTATTAATAAAATGATTAAATTACCCAGAAACAATGTGTCTCGAACATTTTTACTTGTCACAAAAACATAAATATTAACAAAACTTATTACATGGGTTTTTTTTAACATCGCGCGTGTGTGTGTGTGTGTGTGTTAGAGTAAGGCTGTCAAAGTTAGACAAAATCCAGCCTTATAGATGACACTCAGCCTAGTGTTTCTGTTTAAGAGTGCTATTTGTTTCTACAGATGACTCCTATGGCAGGCTTGAAGGAGAAGTGCCCCCCCCAACTCAATGTCCTCTTATTAACATCCCTAACTCCCTGGACTTGCCTCTACATCCTGTGAGCATGGCCAGGAGCCAAGCCCAGCCTGCCCTGCCATGAAAGAACCTCCTCTGTTTCTATTGATCTGGATTAGGCCTGTGGTCAATGAGATCGATGGCAGCCTTATTGAGTTCTGGGGCAGTTAACACAGTGACAGGCCAAAGCCCTTGGTTCAGGGGAGGGTCATGGGGATATTGCCAGCCTTGTGACTATCTGGGTCAATTAGCTACCCTCAATGAAGAGGGATAGGGACTTCATTAAGCTATTATCCATCAGTTTGGCAATTCTTATGGAGACCTCATGGATCTAAAGAAGACTGGGAGAGAAGATTGGAGAAAGTTCTAACTTTCTAAAATTTGGTAAGTGGGTAAGAAGGAGTCCCAGAGTCTAAGATGATCATGAAACTTAGCCTGCAATGAGACAGAGATAGAGATAGAGACAGAGACAGAGACAGAGACAGAGACAAAAGTATAGGTATAGGTATAGATATAGGTATAGCTATAGCTATAGGTATAGATATAGATATAGATATAGATATAGATATAGATATAGATATAGATATAGATATAGATATAGATAGATATAGATATAGATATAGATATAGATATAGATATAGATATATTCAAGGGGATGAGAGGAGGGGCAAAGAGTCATCACATTGCCATCCTTAGCCTTTCTGGAAACATACTCTAAATATTACCTTGGCCTCACCCACACTATCCCCATTTTTGAGACTGATCAGCATTGCCTTGTGATTTCTATACACTGGTTGACTGGTTCTCTTCTGACCAAAGCAGATTCTCAATGAACCCAATTTGACTGTGTTCCACTTCCTCCAGGAGCTCCAAGCCACATTCAGTCAACACATTCTGTCGTCCCGCCCCCAGCCCCATGCTGATTCTCCAGCAGTCAACTATCAACTGCCCTTTATTAGGTTGCAACCATGGGCAAATCATTTAATATCAGCCTCAATTTTCCCCTCTGTAAAAATAAAAAATAAAAAAATCTCTGCTACCTACCTTGTAGGCTTTGTAAAGAAAGTGCTTATATATCACAGAAATATGAATGAATGTGCATTTATTAGGTATTTTCCGTATGCAAAGTACTTTGCCAAGCACTGGTGATACAAATAGAAAAATAAAACAACATCTACTCTCAAGTTCAAAGATTCATCTTCAGGTGAATGGGAAAGGTTCCATGGTCCTTTGGTGCACTGACAAAGATAATAATGATTCTTCTTTGATGCCATTTTCACTGATAAATTATCTATGTTTCCAATAATGAACTGCTGAGAACTGTGGTTTTGAGAACTTTCTTTTCTTTTTTTAAATTATAACTTTTTATTTATTACTAAGTTTAAATACCATAAAAGGAATGTCCATACATAAATCAAAACAAACCCCAAAATCACTACTGTATATGAAACTGAATTCAGAAAAGCTCAATGAGGTCTTGGATGCATGTATTTAGGCACTTGGGGCCCACTGAGCTTGCCTTCATTTAAAAGCAATTTTTTTTATTCTGCTTATTTTTTAATGACTTAGAGGAAGGACTATTGAGGATAAGTCTAGAATGTAGTGGGAGTATTAAGTTGTGGTTGAATGACAACAACAAATCCTAGAAGTAGAAATTTTAAAAATCACAGTCAAATAATCAATAGAATATACCTATGTGTGTCCAGGGCACTGTGGGAGAATATAAAATAATATTGCACAATCATTGGGTTTATAATCTAGAAAAAGAGAAGCAAGATATACAAAATGTTATTTTTTGCTCTTTTTTTTTGGGGGGGGGGAACCTTGTAATTTCATCCAGTGTGGAAACCCTCTCCACCAAAGCAGGTCAGCGATTCATCTGCAAGTTATAGCCTTTGAGAGATTACTTTGGGAGTTGGAAGTTTAAGTGGTTATCTATAACCACACAGCTAGTACATGTCAGAGGCAGGCTTTGAATCCAGATCTTTCTGCATCCAAAGCTGACATTCTAGCTATTGCCTCCAAATAAAGTGGAGACACATAATGTTTTTTGACAGAGGCTACTTACCTCCCAGGGTTATTGTGTGTAAACCTTAAAATATGGCAAAACATGAGTTATCATTACTTCTAAATAGCCAAAATGCCTGGAAGGACTGAAATGGAGGCTTCTCAACTGACTTACTACCCCACTAAGCCTAGATGAAAGCCCCCTTATGGCATAGCTCCTGGTCAAACAGGGAAGTGTAGCTGCAAGCCCTTCCTTGGGCCTCACTGACATTCATTAATCTCCTGAACATCTGGTGCCAGCCTATCAGAAATAAGTAAAGATCAATAGAAAGGGATCCAATCAAATTATGTCTGGCACTGAATTCAGACTGGGTCTGGGCAGAGCCCTGGCATTATCTAAGCTCACTGAGTGCCTATCCATTCAATACTCATCTGATACTCACTGATCATAAAACAATGTTTCAAAACCCTGCTTGCCTGCTCCACTCCTTAGTATGAATTAGTCATTATGCTTTATAGTAATTAAAGAGGCTGGAGGCAAAGCTATTCCAACCCAAATATGAACCTTATTAAGAGTATTGTGCCATGAAATGTT
This sequence comes from Macrotis lagotis, assembly GCF_037893015.1. Lineage (NCBI taxonomy): Eukaryota > Metazoa > Chordata > Mammalia > Peramelemorphia > Peramelidae > Macrotis > Macrotis lagotis. Next base: position 207,464,543 of record NC_133659.1, read on the forward strand.
TAACCCTTTCAAATATGACTTGTTTCTACAGAATATTCTCTTGGTGCAGAAGCAGTTCAGAAGGAAGCTCAGGGCTGGTGTATTGTGAGTTTCTAGGAGAATTTTGGGTTCCAAGGAAGAGTTGAAGTTACATAAAAAAAGAAAAAATTAGTTTGAGTTACAATAAGAGATTAGGGCAGCTACATGATTCAGTGGATAGGGAGTAGAGCTTGGGATCAAGAAGACTCATCTTCCTGAATTCAAATCCAACCTCAGACACTTCCTAGCAGTGTGAACCCTAGGCAAGTCATTTTCACCCTGTTTGCCTCAATCTGTAAAATGAGCTGGAGAAGGAATTGGCAAGCCATTCCAATATCTTTACCAAAAAAACTCCAAGTAGAATTACAGAGTAGGATGTAACAACAAGATATTTTTTAGGCTATATGTCAAGAAGAATTCGTTAAACAGTGAGGATTATAAGAATATGGATGGATTATAGATCACTCACTTCAGTGAAGTTCTTTAAGATAAAGCAGCAGAAATATATATGCACATGCATATTCATATCTTTATATTTTAAATGGAAACAGTCAATATTGGTAGGATTAGTAAAATACAAGCACACTAATATACTATTGGTAGAGCTGTGAATTGTCAAACTAGTTATCAGTTTGGAATTCAGTTGTTTGGTTATTTTCTTTTATAAGACTAAAACTGTTCTTACCTATTAACCTACCAATCTAATTACTGGATTTGTAAGCCCAGATAATCAAAATCATCAACAAAGCATATATTCATTCTGTGTGTGCTCCTTTACACACACATGTATCTGCATACATGGGTGTGTAAACATAAGTGCACATATATTATATACATAAAAAATATTCATTGTGATGCATAACTCCATTCTTGGAACATGATATTTGACTAATAACTGTTTTTTTGATTGGGAAACAAAGTTGGATACACACCAATCAAAGATGACTGAATGAACAGCAGTATATTAATTTTATAGAATATTATTTTTATAGAATATTAATAAATTATACATGTGGGGAAGAAAATTTGTGAACTGATTCAGAGTGAAATAAGCAGAACACAAAAGCAATATACCTAATGATTACAACATTATAAATAAGAAGTTCACCAAAAGGAAGCTGAACTCTGAGTATATGAAATAGCAATAATGATCCAAAATAGATATCTTAGATCCAGAACATGAAGGAACTTCAAAAACTAACCCCATCATTTTAAAGATGAAGAATTCCGAGCCTCAGTTTCCTCTTCTATAAAATGAGTTGGAGAAGGAAATGGCAAACAATTCCAGTATCTTTGACAAGAAAACCCCACATGGTGTCATTCAGAGTTGGACATAACTGAAAAACAACTGAATAAATATGCCAGCCCCCCCCTTTTTTAAAAATTACCATCTGTTTTGATCCTCATGAAAACCCTGGGAGGTAAAAGATGCTATTATTCTCTCCATTTTACAAAGGAGGAAATTGAGGTAACAGGTTAAGTGACTTGCCCAAGTACACAAAGCTACCTAAATGTTTAAGACCATATTTGAAATGATTTTGAATCTGATACTCCATCTATTGTACCACCTAGCTAGAATGGTTTCCTCCCATAGCCCTGGGGCTCTTTGCCAGAAGTGAAATTCCATTCTTGAAATCAGATCTAGCAAGGTTCTGGGCTAAGTGTGCCCCCTTTGACCTAGCAGGGAACAATCTGAGTATAATCAGGATTATTAGTTTTATTATTTGGCATGCATGTGGTAATTTATATTTGCAAACTGCCATGTTGACCAAATGTTTCTTCACTACCCTCTGGAAGCTGGGGTAGGGGAGGATTGCGCTTTGGGTTGAATCCAGAGAATTTGCTTTAGTAAGGAAGATAGTGGGTGGAAGCTGTTACTTTAAATAATCTTGTCTACCAGGCCAGAAATAGACCTCAGAAGCAGAGGGAACATGTAGGAAAGAGAAATGGGCTCAGAGTAAGAGAGACTAGAAGAGCAAGCCTGACAAGAAGGATGGTTGAGAGAATGTGTGACCCACTGGCAAGAGGGCTGATGGATTTGGAGTCCGGAGATTCATACCTTATCGCTGCCACTTAAAATCTGTGTGGCCTTAGGCAAATCTACTTAACCTTTCTAGACTCAAATTTTCCTGTCTCTAAAATGAAGACTTTGGACTAGATTGCCTTTAAAATACCTTTCAGCTCTAAATCTATGATACTAAGTAGAAGAGAAATAGAGAGAAAGGATGGCTCTTCCAGGTCATCTTAACCTACTTAACTCCTCAACATCCTGGAGCTGGGAAGGCCAAAATGTCATTTCTCCACACTACCCATTTCCAGTTAAGGGTGAGTGAAGAAAGGTAAGGAAGCAAGGTCACAGAAACCAAGTATTACCATAGTTTCTGGTTCCTGGTAAGGGGTTTGGAGTTTACATGCTATCAGCAATATAAAGGTTGATTTCTCCTAGCAAATATGCTTCTATTAAAATTTCTTTAGGGTCATATATCAACAGCATCAACACAGATCGCCTAAGTTCCTGTCACTTTTTCAAACGTGACTTGGTTTCAAGAATTAGAGTACTTCCACCCACACCCTCTTTCCACATCCTGTTAGTGGCACCAAGCCTTTTCCCAAAAAACAATCACCATGGCACCTCATCTCCAAGACACTGTACATCTCTTGGCAAGTTCATTCCTAGGGAAAGCTGCTAGGGAAGGGACAGCATGAAAGGACTCAGGATAGAACTGCCTGGTCAAAGGAGAAAAGAGGAAATTTTAAATAAACCCAGTCACCTTGCCTATCTTCTAATCATCACTGCTGTGCATGAGAGCTGAGGAGAGATAAGGACTGGAACAGAAGGCAATGATAAAGTGTTCTGGCAGCCAAATAGTTCTGTGTTCTCCTACCTGGACTAGAGCACCCTTAACATTCACACGGAATCTCAGAAACAGGCAGGGTAAAGCAGAGATCTCCTCTTAGAGAGGAGTGAAAAGGGTTAAGAGTCAAGAGAGATGATTCAAGTCCAAATTAAAATTCCCTGAGTGACCTTGACCAGGTTTTTTTCCCTCTCTAAGCCTCAGTTTCCTCATCTGTAAAATGAGGGGTTTGGACTCTATTAGGATTTATCCAGCCTTGCTTAGGATGATAGTTAACAGCCCATCTTAGCAGAGACAGCCTATTACATGCTAGTTCTTCCTCTTCTGGTGGTCTTAAGGGAATCTCTGCTACACCCTCAGTGACACAAGCTTTCTCAGGGGCTGTCTCCTGGGGATCTTTCCTGATCGGAAGCTAGTCACAGGGGAGAAAGTCAGCAAATATTATTGAAAAGATCTTCTCTGCTGTCACACAAAACCACCATAGATTTGCCCAAGTTCTAAGTATGCAAAGCATTTTGAGAAATATTCAAATGCTTCTCTTCTTGTCACCTCACATCATCAATTAATATTTACTGAGTGCTTCTCTGTCTGGCGGCTGAAAGGCATCCACTCATTTCTCTGCTGGAAAAATGATAGGCAATGTGGGACAGCACCTACCTTGCACAGCATAGATCCTTCCACAGGCTACTGGACAAATGCTTACTTGTCCTTTGGGGAAGGAAGGATGGAGAAGATGAACATTTAATGTGTACCTACTCCTTAAATTATTTTAAGTACTTTATAGAGCTTATCTCATTTGACCCTCACAACAATCCTGTGAGGTAGATATTATTTTTTTCTATTTTTTGTTTTTGTAGAGTTTTGTTTTTGTTTTTGTTTTTTGGTGGGGTAATGGAACTGTGAAAGTGACTTACTCGTGTATGGATTTGAACTCAGATCTTCCTCACTCAAAAGTTCAGATTGCCACCTGGCTATCTCTTTGGGAGATTGGTGAGTCTCTTCTCTCCCAGCTCAAGTTCCTTAACCAGGAGGAGCCAGACCCCATATAATGGACAGAAAAAAAGCAAAATGCCCTCCTGATGCTATTGAAGTGCCTTGAATATAACAGTCACTTAATAGAGTTTGTATTTATTAAGTTGATATCCTACCATCATGGTCCTTCATCAGTGGACCTCAGTTTTTTTGGCAGTATCACTAAAGCCATCTGATTCTATCCTTGTCTTTTGTCCTGAAGGTACATGATCACCAGCCTGGACCGTACCCATGCTGGGTTCTACAGATGCATTGTTCGCAACCGGATGGGTGCCCTGCTGCAACGGCAAACAGAAGTCCAGGTGGCATGTAAGTAGATTTGGAGCCTCTTTGGCAAGGGTAGGGAAAGATGTCTCAAAATCATCTGCCTCTCTACAAACCCAGGAGAATCACCTTCAGATCAACACAGAAAAAGGTGGCTCTCCTTGACTTTCCTTAAAAGAGGAAAGACAAAGCCTTCACTTGTTCTCCTGTGTTTTGTCTTTTGTAGTCCTTCAAGTTAGAAAATTTTCTGATGTCTAATCTAAATCACACCGCAATGTAAGTTCATTTTCATTCTCTGCAGAATGATTCTTTTCTGTCTTTTATATCTCCTAGATCTGTCAATACTATAAGCATTCTCTGTGGTCTTAAATGAATATCTAGGGATGGAGTAGGACCCAGGAGGTAGATCTTGCTAATGGATATCATTAATCTCCTGGAGTAGGTATTCCTTAGCAGAATAATGACAATGATCAAGCCTTTTTTGAGTATCTCAATCATCTCACTTATCACTTGGTTGGCCTTTAGCAAGTCATTTAACTTCCCTGGGCCTCAGTTTACTTTTCTGTAAAAGGGACTGGGTTAGACTAGATGACCTCTGAGATATTAGATTATTCTCTAGATCCTCTGACTTTCCCTTCTGCTGACAGTTTCCCAAACTACTGAGGGACAGTATGGGAGATCTCCAAAAGAGATCAAAGACCAGAGTTTCCTAACAGCCATTTGATGTTACCCCCAAAAATTTGCTGATGCAGCTAGAATGAGACAGTCTTCCTTTTGCTTTTCCAGCCTTTAGCCTCAGTTTCTGTTATTCTCACTGTGAAGAACTCTTTCCATGCCAAGACAGACCCTCACCTATAAGATGAGTCTGGATTGGAGGGAGGAGTAGAGTTTTTCATGAAAAGGCTTTTGTGAAGCATAAGAATCCTAATACAAGCTCCTGGATGGGTCATGAAATGGGAAAGTTAAGTCACTGTTCTACAGCAAAAATCTGCCTGGTATAACATTCTCTAAAGGAGTAAGGGGGATGGGAGTCTGATGCAAAAGAAGACCCCAAGTCAAGCAAAGAGGTTTAGAATAATTGTGGGGAATAGCTGTAATAAAAGATGGACTATAAATCAGTACTAAGACACCTTAAATTATTACAAAAGGTAGAAATGCTCAGAATTAAAATGATGGGTTTCAGGTGGCTGTCAGAATCACCTGAGTGACTTCTGTGCAGCATCATTGAACTGGTTGACTTGAACCCATCAGTGAGGCAGGAGAGTGTTGAGGGAAAGGGAAGATAGAAGGAGGGAGAGAAAGAGAGGGAGTGGGAGGGGCACAGAGAGGAGAAGGGAATAAAACAGATAAAGAGAAAGAGACAAAGAGGAAGGAAGGAAGGAAGGAAGGAAGGAAGGAAGGAAGGAAGGAAGGAAGGAAGGGAGGGAGGGAGGGAGGGAGGGAGGGAGGGAGGGAGAGAGGAGAGGAGGGAAGGAGGGAGAGAGGGAAGGAAGAAGGAAAAGAAGAAATAAATCAATGGATAGAGATAAAAAAGAGAAAGAAAATGAAAAAAGAAAGGGAGGAGAGAGAGAGTATGAGTTAATGCATATTAATGTGTCAGCCTATGTACATGTGTGCGTGTGTGTGTGGAAAGATCTTTTTGCACCAATCCTGTCAGAAATGTCTGTTCCAAGTCTTAGCTCATAGGAAATTAGGAACAGGGCGTTTACTATTTCTGGAAGAGTCTTCAGAAGAGAACAACGGTCCCTCAGCTAGGCACTTTCTGCTCCATGTCAGGGAGGGGGGAAAAAAACAGTCTTTAGCCTGGTATTCCAGCTATTCTAACTGAACTGTTTCTCTTTAGGGAAGTAATTGGGAATTCAACAGCCATGTGCCCTGCCCCCTGTTCACCATCATTGCTGAAGGAGTCAACTTCTGCTCCTTTCCCTTACCTTGGACAAAAATCTCATCTCTGAATTCTCCAGTGTGTAGGAATCAGTGTCCCTCCCAAGAAAAGAATCACAGAATTTCAGAGATAGAAAAGATCTTAAAAGCCAACTCCGGGGGTGGCTAGGTGGCGTAGTAAATAAAGTACCAGCCCTGGAGTCAGGAGTACCTGGGTTCAAATCCAGTCTCAGACACTTAATAATTACCTAGCTGTGTGGCCTTGGGCAAGCCACTTAACCCCATCTGCCTTGCAAAAAATCCTAAAAAGAAAAAAGCCAACTCCAAGGTGAACAAGAATTCCTCCTATACTTTGCCTGAGACTGAAGACTTCAAATGAAAAAGAAAATGCTTGGATACTTACTAGCCTAGTGACCCTGAGCAAGTTGCCTAACCTTAGTCTCATCTGAAAACAAGGGGATTAGCATCAATGACCTCTAAACTCCCTTATACCTCTAAATCTATGATCGATGATCCTATGGCCTTGTAAGTTTTAGGGTAGCTCTATTTGTTTGGTTTTTCCTTAAATTGAGTCTATATATATGCAATTTTTACGTTTCCCTAATTTTTCTCTTGGGGGTCATTCTGACAAGCAGAGCCATAACTAGATTAAGAAAATGAAGGAAATACAATAAGGGTATTAACATGGAAAGGGTACATGCTTATTTTGCACAGCAGAACCCCATTCCTATAGTTTGATAGTCCTCCACTGGTCCCTCACTACAATTGACTGCTACCCATTTCCCAAATCAGTCTCAGGCCAACAACTAGTTGCCTTTACCCTAGATTCAATTTTTCTCTACCTACCTCATTCTTCCTCCTACTTTGCCTCTTCTATAGGTGAGAGGTAAATGGTACCAAAGAGGCCTTCAAACTCTCTGGGGGAAATCTCCACTGAAGAAACTAGAGTTTATCAAGGTGAATTTTCTTCTGTGCTAGCCTTTAATATAATTGACAACAGATATCATATTCCCCCCTTAGACTATCCCATTTCTTTTGCTCTATCCTCATATGGGGTGATCTCCAGTACCTTTCCTGGTTCTTCTCTTCTCTCCAGGTCAAAAACGTACTTTCTAAAACATGGTGTTGTTGGTGGTGGTTTATTGCTTTTCAATCCTATCTGACTCTTCATGACCCTATTTGAAATTTTCTTAGCCGAAATACTGGAGTGATTTGCTATATCCTTCTTCAGCTCACTTTACAGATGAAGAAACTGTGGCGAACAGGGTTAAATAATTTATCCAGGGTTATACAGCTAGTAAGTGTCTGAGGTCAGAGTTGAAAAGAGGAAAGATGAGTTGTCCAGACTCCAGGCCTTGTACTCTATTCATTACAGCACCACCTAGCTACCCAAAATATGGTACCCAGAACTGAATACTATGCTTCAGATAAACCAAGGAATGTACAGTGGGACTATCAGCTCTCCACTCCAGGATTAGTCCTCTCTTAATTACATTACATTATATTTCATTGATTATATCAGTTTCTTTGGCTATCATATCACACTCTTGGCTAATAAGGGAGCTTGCGATCAACTGAAAGCCCCAGATCTTATCAATTGTCTGCCTAGATACACCTTCCCATCTTGCCCCTGTGAAGTTGACTATTTGAACCCAAATGTCAAATTATACACTTTTTCTATTAAATGTTATGTTATTAATGCAATCCAATATACTAATTTGCTATCTTTTTGAAAATTGATAGTCATTTAGTATGTAACATCCCTGTTTTATTTCTTCTGCAAATTTGATAAATGTACCATCTATGTCTTTATTTTAATAAATAAATAAATGATGAAAATTATTAAATAGCACAAAACCTGGACCTTGAGTCAGATAGATTTGATTTCAAATCTAGCATCAGGCATTTACTAGCTGTGTGACCTTAGGCAGGTCATTTATGCTCTGCTTCAGTATCCTTAATTGTAAAGTGTGTGCCATCATAATGGCAGCCACCTCTCATGGTTATTATGAGGATCAGTAGAGATAATATTCTATAGCATTTAGTACAATTCTTTACGCAAAGGAGATCCTTCCTTCTTAGTACAGATACTGAAATATTCCATTGGAGACCCCCCTACCAAGTTAACATTGAACAATTAATGGCTACTCTCTGGATCTGACCATTTATCTAGTTCTGATTGTACTATAGTTCAAAGTACTAAAGTCTAGTCCACATTTCTATGTTTCCATGACACAAGAGGCTTTGTTAAATGTTTGTCTGAAATCCAAGTAGACTAGATGTATACCATTTCCCCATGATAGTTACCCTACCAAAAAAGAAAATGGAGTTAATCTGGTGTAACCTATTCTTAATGTGGGAATGTAGAATGCATTAGTGGGAACTCAAGGGCTGGAGCAGTGAATAGGGAGAGAGCAATTCCCTTTATTAGCATAATCTCTACTACCCTAAGTGAATTTGAGTGTAAGCATGTAGTGGTGCTTTCTCTGGGAACCTAGACCTGTTAATGTGAGGACAGGTTGAAGTGAGTAAGTCATTCTATAAAGTAGAAAGTGTGAACACACACTCTGTAAGCTAATGTGTTACATCGGTGGTTGGCTATTTCTTTGTCTGAGTATATATCTAAGTAGTTCATTTTATGCTTTGAGACCAATATTTCTTCCTACCAACCTTTTCTTTCATGAAACATTCTTAGTAGTTGTCAAGAATCTAATTCTACCTCACTGATCTAAATCTACCACTGATCTTTAGTTTGAAGACTTTATCCATTTTCTTCTTTTGAAATCAAAACATTTATTTGCTCTCCTTCAATCCCCTTAATGCCTTCCATTCTCTACAATCTTCCAAAGATCATCAACAGTGACTGACTCACTAAGTCCAGTTGCCAGCTCTTTCAAGGACTCAAGAACATAGTCCATCTGACCTTGATGACTTGAACTCAACAGTGACAACTGAGTGTGCTCCTACTCTGTCTCTATAGTAGGAGGGAGTGGGTATCATCTTATTAAACCAATTTGTTCTGTCATTTCTAGTCCAAAGATAATTTTCCTTATCAGAGAAACCAAAACTACAAAAGGGGCAAATGGCATCCTTTTCTTTCCTCCTATATAATTTGGCAGGGGTATACAATAGAGCTTTTGTTTTGTTTTTTTGTTTTAGGTTTTTGCAAGACAAATTGGGTTAAGTGGCTTGCCCAAGGCCACACAACTAGGCAATTATTAAGTGTCTGAGATCGGATCTGAACCCAGGTACTCCTGACTCCAAGGCCGATGCTTTATGCACTATGCTACCTAGCTGCCCCTACAATAGAGCTTTTAAAAAATATCTTTTTTATCTGGGAAGACCTATGTGAACTGATTCAGAGTGAAGTGAGCAAAACCAGGAAATCATAGTATATACAGTAACTGCAATTTTCTAACAATGAACAACTGAAAGATCAATACAATGACCAAGTCAGTTCCAAAGGACTCATGATGAAAAATTCCAACCATTTCCTAAAAGAGAACTGATGGACTCTGAGTGCAAATTGAAGTATAATTTTTTTCACTTTAAAAATCCTCTTTTAGCTTTTTTCATCAGTCTCAGTTCACTCTAAACTTAAGCATCCCTGAAACTATTCTTATAGTGTTACCGATTAATTAAAGATTTAGAGATTGAAGATAGATGGTTTAAGGCCACTGAAAAAGCAAAAGAATTTGCAGCTCTCTGGGAAGTTAAAACTGCTCAGGATTTTAAAATGGCAAAATATTTTTTTCTTTTTTTTAAATTTTTTCTTTATTTAAGGCAATGGAATTAAGTGACTTACCCCAGGTCACACAGCTAGGCAATTATTACATGTCTGAGGCTGGATTTGAACTCAGGTCCTCCTAACTCCAGGGCCAGTGCTCTAGCCACTACACCACCTAGCTGCCCCATGGCAAAATATTGTTACAAAGGCCAATATTAGTAAGAAAAGCAATATACACTTTGAGGACAGGCCAGGTGAACTGAGAGAAAGAGAGAAAGAAAGACTGAGAGAGAGAGGGTCAGACAGTTCAGGGTCAGGCCACATGGTGAGGGCCCATGGACACATGGATTAAGGAAGAGCCAGAGAAAGCCCCATCTTTCTGAATGGGAGGCTAGAAGAAGCAAGAGGGTCGACTGGGCAACACTTCCTATTAAGTACCTTTCTAGAATAGTCTGGACAGAGGGTAGTGCATGGAGAGTGGTCCTACACCTTGGAGTCAGGTAAACCCCAATGGCAAGCCACATACTAGTCCTTCCTGTCTCAAGGTGCTCGATCTCCAAGTTCAATATGTCATTTACTGCTGCATCAACATCCAGGGCAAGGTTAAGTGCAAAAAGGGAAAATGGGGATGGGATAGGCAGGATACAATCAACAGGGGCATCAGGGAACTTCCACCCATTTAACAAAAATTTAACAGCATCTAAGATCATGTTTCTGCTACATTCATAATTCTCTACATCATTTCCCTACATCAATAGGACCATTCCACAGTTCTGTACACAACTTTCACAGTCTAATTTAAATATCATTTTCTTAATATGTGTTTTAAAAATCTAAGTTAATTGGTGAGTTCTCTGAAAATCCACATTGCTTTCTTTAAACAATCCTGCCTTTTCTTTCCCATCAGAATTATTGCTTTATTTCTTCAGAATTCCATTACTGAAAGCTTCTCATTATACCTGGAATGACTTCCCTGTTAGAATTTCAGACCATGAAGGTCCTATCTATCTTTTCTCCAAAATATACTCTTCCAAAATATGTAATGTATGTCAAATTACTCTCAGATTTTCTCTCCTCTATCACAGATTCTCAGTTGTAATAATCATTTCTCCTCTTCTCTCTCCCATCATTTCCACTCCAAAGGGTAATTCTTGCTCAAAGCAAGGTGGCAGAGTGGAGAGTGCTAGAGAGGAAGAAATGAGTTTAAATACAGCCTCATTCGCTGTGTGACCTTAAGCATGCCACATAATCTCTGTCTGCCTCAGTTACCCCATACCCTTAACCGTGAGTGTTCTGCCCAAGAAAGCTAGAAAGCTATCTTGTGGTTTGGGGGCTAGAGTTCTTTTTTATGGACCATGCCTTAAACCTAAATCATTCTGTCTCTCATTGACTAGTCAACAATAGGTCCCAGACTAAGCCTCACTTGATCATTGTTTGGATTCTGATGTCTCAGAGTGAGTGTAAATAGCAACTATTTCTGTTTTGACCAGAAACCCTGAGGATCTTCATCTCCTAGATTGTTTTTTTTTTTTTTGACTAGATAAAAGAAGCCATTTTTTGCCTCATCTCTTCCCTAACCTTAATCACTGAATGGGTGTTGCCTGAGACAAATTGAGATCTGGGAAAGACTTTAGCTTAAAAAAAGTCAAGCTCCCCCACTAAATCTGGGTCATCTCCAGCTGTCCTGATCTATGTCTTGCCACTGGAGGAGAGAGGGAGGCTGGGTGACTTTGCATATAGCCCTGTTTCACTTAAATCCAATTCACTTGCAAATCATGACATCTCCTTCTTCATTTCTATGGCCCTCTTAGAGAATGAAGGACAAGCAGTAACAACATAATAAAAATAGCACCTACCTCCCAGAGTTGTTGTAAGGATCAAATGAGATAATTTTTATAGCCCTTAAAATAATTTGAAACAAAAGTTCCTCTTGTTTATTCGTAACTTATCTTTCGAAGGTTGAAGTTATGATTAGGTCAAGTTAAAAATATATTAGCTACTTTGTTTTGAAGAGAAAAAGAGCTCTAGCAAATATATTGAATATACTAATTAAAGCCTCCAACACTTCAATTCTGTGACTTCATGACAATGTGTGTTCTATTTCCTGAAATCTATTTTCTATTCTCTCTATCTACATAGTTTTTAATTTAATTCAATGATAGTATCCTCTATATTTCTACCCTGCCATGATTTTGAGATTTCTTTACATTGCCTTAATACACATTGCTATTCTGATCCCCTTTTATTTACCATCTTCCATTTTTGTATTGTTATTGTCCATCCAGGGTCATATTATAATTATAATTATAATTATAATTATAATTATAATTATAATTATAAAGTGAGTATAGTGTGAATGTGGAAAATCATCTGATGCTAGCCAATGATAAGTGCATTTCTTTTTTTTTTTTTTTTTTAGGTTTTTTGGGTGTTTTTTTTGTTTTGTTTTTTTTGCAAGGCAAATGGGGTTAAGTGGCTTGCCCAAGTTTCTGGTTACAGGTTTATTTCCTTGTAAAGTTTCTCCCCATGTTCAAAGGCATAGTTATGCTCAGAAGTTGCACAAAATACCTAAACTCTATAATTGCCTTACCCTCACCTTAGTCTGAACTGGGTAAAATCTAATTTTATTTTTTATATATTACTACTGTCTTAATCTTGAACCAAGTATTTATAGATTCAAACAAAATCATTATGAATGCCCACATGCTTTCATTAAAAGTGAAAATATTGTGTTTTGATATGCATTCAAACTTCATTATTTTTTCCTCTGGATTTGGATGGTATTTTCCATCACAAGTCTTTTAGAATTGTCTTTGATCACATTGCTGAAAAAAGCATATCATAGTTGCTGTTACTATATACAATGTTCTCCTGGTTCTTCTCACTGCACAGCATTAATTTATATGTTTTTCCAGGTTTTTCTGAAATCCATCTAATTCATCATTTCTTATAGAACAATTGGAATAGCTAAGTGGTGCAGTGATTAAAGCACTAACCCTGAAGTGAGAAGGACCAGAGTTCAAGTCTGACCTCAGACACCTGTCACTTTCTAATTGTGTGACCTTGGGCAATTAACTTCACTTTGATTGCCCCACATCCAAGGCCATCTCCAGTTGTCCTGATTCATACCTTGCCAGTGAACCCAGATAGCTCTGGAGGAGAAAGTGAAATTGGTGACTTAGCAAAGCACCCCCTCACTCAAATCTAATCCATTTGCTTGTCATGGCATCACATGATCTTCTTTGAAAATGAAGGACAAACAGCAACAACAACAACAATGATAGTTAATTCATACCACAACCAATCAGTCATTCCCTAATTGATGGGCATCCCCTCAATTTTCAATTCTTAGCTACCACAAAAAAAAGAACTTCTATAAATAACTGTATGGTCTTTTTCTCTTCTTTATAATTTTTGGGGGATATAGACCCAGGAGTGGTACTGCTGGATCAAAGGGCATGCACAGCTTTATAGCCTTTTAGGCATAGTTGCAAATTTAATATCAGTATCAAATAGCATTTTAAAAAATACATATTAAAACAAAGAATAGCAAGCTACAATATGAATTGCAGATAGTAGTTGAAGTTTTTCTTTTCTTCCTCTCTACATGCCCCCCCCCACACACACACACACAATCCATCCTTTCTCTCCAAAAAGCAGAAAAAAAATGAAGAAACATGATTGGACGATTTCCCCAGGCAACACTCCAGGGAAAAATGGAGAGGAAAAAAGCAAATGGACTGTGCCTCACTATGTGACTGCTGCTTTGGCACAATCTATTGCCTGTTCCTCTACCTAGTCCCAGTTTATCCATGATTGGCTGCTCTTAGCTTTTATTGGTATCTTCTCAGGCAACAGGTGGCACAGTCAATAGAACACCAGCCCTGGAGTCAAGAGGACCTGAGATTAAATCTGACCTCAGATACTTGACCCAAATTTAGCTGTATGATCTTGGGCAAGTGATTTAACCCTGATAGCCTTGCATCCAGGGCCAACTCCAGGTGTCCTGTTTCATATCTGGCCACTGGATCCAGATGGCTCTGGGGGAGAAAGTGAAGCTGTTGACTTAGCACAATACCTCCACACACACTCAAAACCAAGTCATAAGATTGTCATGCTATCACCTCCCCTGATCTCATGGTCTTCTTTGAGGACAAAGGACAAGCATCATCATCATCATCTCCACAATGTCCAATTTCCACTCACAATCTAAGGACTTTTATTCCCTGCCTTCAGCTCAGTTGGCAGAAGAAGCATAAAACACATCTTTCTTTTCCTCTGTCTAATTACATATCTTCTCCCTAAAGGAAGACCCTTTAAGGTCAAAACTCCATGTATTGAGTAATATTGGGCAAAACATGTTAATAAAAATGAAATGGTCATAAGTGTAGGTGAACTAACCACTCACTAAGGTAACAGCTTATCACAATCTGAATCAACTCTTTCTTTGATTGCTCCCTCCAACCTGCCCTCACACAAAGGAAGATACAACCATTGAGTTATACTCAAGCTCTCTCAAAGTCTAGGGGGAAAATTTACTCCCCCTCCTTACTAATCTAGTTTTCAATCCACCATTGATTTGCTTTCTGTCCATGTAACAAGTGACTTATATAGTAACACAGTTTCTTATATCAAACAGCCAGTCACTCATAATAATGACACTTTCAAATCATAACCATAACCATTTATTTAACATTAGGTAAAAAAAATAGCATTGTAGGTTCTTTTATACTAAAACAACTGTATAATTCATTAAATATAAGAACCTGCATGTAAACATAGGTCACACTCTCCTGCAAGTGTACTCAATATCTTTGGGAAAGTATGAGAATATACTTATAGGAACCTGGCAATGAAAAATTGAGAGAGAAATCCATGTGCTTGATAATACAACTATGAATTGCAGGGTTTTGTGTCATTGCTTCATTCAGAAAGATTTGCATTATATGAAGCTGTTTCTCTGCTTACTACTTGTCTCTTAGTCCTCACTGCTATCCAACGGGATAAGTCCTTATCTTTTATTTACTCAGTCATAGCATTTACAAGCTTTTGTAAATTTAAAATCATTCTTTAAAAGTTGTTTAATAATATATAACTAGCATTTATGTAGTTCTTTAAAGTTTGCAAAACTCTTTACAAATATGTCATGTCCTCAGGATACCTTAGAAAGTAACTGCCTAATTATCTCTATATTACATATGAGGAAACTAAGGCAGACAGATTAAATGAACTCACCCAGAATCACAGGCAGCTGCTAAGTGTCTGAGACTGGACTTGAACCTCAATCATCCAGATTTTAGGTCTAGAAATCATCCTATGAATCAATTCAGATAGTTCAGAAATTGTAACTTCTTAATATGAGTGACATTTCCCTCTAACCCAAAGAATAATAAAGATCTTCAAACCAGCTATCTCTGAAACCTACAGACCAGATTCACCCAAATGCTGTTTTGTCCAGCAGGAACAAAACTCACTGCAACACAAATCAATTTGACCCACTATACCATGCAAACAAATCCAACCCATTACTTAGGCAACTGTAAATTCTGATTTTCTCTTTCAAACCAGAGGTTGCAGTAAAGGAACAACAAGGACCAACTCTACATGGCATAGAAAGACCAAGGTTGTTGCAGAAGCTAATGCAATCAATTATCTACCACCAGTCTGTAATCATTTAATAATAGTGTTTTCTATCATCTGCCTACATATGGCTGCCACAGTTTTAACAGAGCAGTTTTTTTAGCCTCCCATTCCCTTGTATTTTCAGTTTTTCTCAAATTCTTAAATTAGGCTCTTCCCTCTGATTCCTTTATCCTCAATGGCTTAAATAAGAGCCCCTTGACTCTCAGTGACTTATCTTTCATTTAAAAGATAACAATTCCCCAAATTTCCCTAGTGAAGCCAGTAGTCCTTTCTTAATCATTTCTTCAAAGGTTTACATGATTTCCTTTTTTTCCCAACCCTTAAGTTTTGTCCTTCTTAGGGCAAAACAGCTAAGGTACCATAATCCCATGAAGCTCTAACTCTTCAATATTGTCCCACATCTTTTTTAATGTCCTTCAAACAATGATTCTTTACACTCAGATTTATCTAATCTTTTATAAATAAAAAGTCTACCTCTGCCTCTTTAAAATCTGTTCTCACACAAATAAGGTATCATTCCACATAATTCATAAGGTGATTTGAGTTTTATATTTATAATATGGTTTGTTTTCTACCCAAAATTGCTTAAATCCTATCTAGAAAATTTTTTTATCCACATGATTATAGTACAGCTTTAAGGTAAGCTTAAAATTGTGTTGTTGTCTTCTGAGACACTGTATTTTAGCAGTGTATCTGAAAACAAAGCCCCTTTTCTTCTCCCTTTAGTTATCAAAATGTTCATCTATAGCAACAGCAACATATTTTATCCACCAACAGTTAACATACATAAAAAAATCTTTTTTCTATACAAAGAATAGTTTTTTCTTCTCTTTTAATCACAAACTACACTATGAAAAGAAACTTCAAGGGACAGTGTACCTTGCCCCCTGCAAACCTCCTAGGTTAACACTCATCCTTTCAAGCATCTATGGCAGAGACAGGGAATCATTTTTCTGCCAAAGGTCTTTTGAATATTTATAATATC
This sequence comes from Macrotis lagotis, assembly GCF_037893015.1. Taxonomy (NCBI): domain Eukaryota; kingdom Metazoa; phylum Chordata; class Mammalia; order Peramelemorphia; family Peramelidae; genus Macrotis; species Macrotis lagotis. Next base: position 207,480,951 of record NC_133659.1, read on the forward strand.
TTTCAAGGGCTATATTTAGTCAAAGACTTAATTGATTCATCCCTAAAAAGTTCCTATATTTATTGAATTTTGAGTCCTGACTGCAGTTACCTTGGCAATATCAGACCAATATGGCCCTTGTTCTAGAAATTCCCCTTCTCTGATTTATGGCAACATATGAAGGATAAGGGGAAGCAATCTAAATTCTGGAGGTAAGCTCATGGATCTTATCCCTTTAGTTTCAGTGATACTTATGCCTATAAGAACAAAATTATCTCTTTTGGATTAGGGTCTTTAGTTCATCTTGCTGAACCAGCAGGATGTCATCCACACTAGAATGTCAGATCACTGGACAGATGTCGGGGAACTCATCTTAAATATCTGCTATTTCCTACCTGTCTACCTTCCATTCCCACCTTTCTGGGAAAACTGCAAAAGGTACATGTTATCCTCCAGGCTAATGCCATTCTCCATTTTTTGAGAAGATTCAGGTTTGCTACTCCTGATATTCCAACAAATCACAGGACCAAGGTCATGCTGTGGTTTGAACAGAACCATTGCTTTTTAATCACCATCATATGACTTTTGCTAAAGGGCATGTTTGGATCCATCAGCTAGGTCCTGCATACAAAAATTGAAACAGACAATAGTCTCTGCCCTCAAGAAGTTCTCAGTTTAGGGTTGAAAGAGATAGAAGAAGTAAAAAGTAGGGACCTGGGATAAAAATACAATATATAATTTGATATAATTATAATATTTTATGTATAATAATATGTAATTATTATAATCTAGCATAATTTTTCTAATACCTAACTTCTCCTCTCTCTCTTTCTCTCTCTCTCCCATCTAAAATCCTTTCTTGTTTTTAACAGTGCTGGCCAAAATATTTCCGAGTCTCTCCTTCATTGTAAATGACATACCCCTGGCAGCTTTGATCAGGGAAGCCTGACCAAAGAGACAGGGAAGATTGAAGGGACAGCCCCAAACTCTGTGCTGATTTCAGGGACCCCTGGCTGGCTTTGGGTTTGAAGTATGATCCAAAATGAGAAAGTATGACTGTTCTACAACACTGACAAATCACAGAGAGATAAACATTTCCCTTGTAAAGAAAAACAAAGGGATATGAGCAACTTGGCTCATTTCAGCCCTGGTGGCCTATTGGAGAATCTAAAATGGACCAAAACAATAGTATTTTATATATAGGACTTAAGATTATTGTGAGGATTAAATAGGATAGATCCATGGTCATTGTAGACTCATGGTTATTTCCTTTCCCTTCCTGCTTTATAACCATGATAGCAGTTAGCATTGCAAATCCCTTTACCTATATTATCTCAAACTTAATCATCACAACAACCCTGGTAGGTAAGTCCCCAGTTTGTAGATGAGGAAACGGAGACTGAAAAGCCTCATAGTTAACCTGTACCCAAGGTAAAATTTGAATTCAGGTCTCTCTGATTCCTATCCATCTCCACTGTACTACCTAGATGCCTAGGATACCCACTTCTAATCTTCCTAATTTTCCAAGAAGTTTTAAAGAATTGCCTCATTCTTCTTTCCCATTTCTCAAACCTAAGTGACCAAATGCCCATGCCTGGCAGCCAGATTCTAGAAAGTTTTTGTATTAGGTTATCATCATATTTGTCATCAAGTTGTGTGGAAAGCACACCAAGTGACCATTATGTTAAACTGGCTAGATTTGAGGAGGAATGTAGTCACAAGACCACCTGATCAAGGAAACTTTGGCTTGGAGGGAGAAGTAACTCTAGGCTTCTCCCCAAGGGCAGACAACCTATAACCCTGTAAAGCTGTGGCAATAACCTCTCCTCCACTACCACCACCAGAAGCAGCAGCTATTCGAGCATCAACTGTTGACACTTGGGTCCCCCAGTCCTTCCTCTGCTTTAATACTTTAGAAGTTCTCTTTCTCCAGAAGTTGTCGTTCCCTTTATGAAAGAACTTGCAGCTACCCTCTCAGTGAAATCTTAAAGTGGAAAGAGCTCTTTGCAGCCTCTCTAGTTGAAAAGCCTGGGGAATTAGGGAGTCCCCAGGAAGCTCATTCCAGGAGCTGAGAAAGCTCTAACAAACTGATGAATATTTCTGAGTGGCTTGCTTCTTCTGGTGATGATGGTAAGTGAGGTGATAGGATTGAGAAAGGTAGGGAAACCTGTTCCCAAGGCTGGGAGGCAGCAAGTTTGCCCCATCCCATTCTCTACTCCTCCCTTGTCTCTTATTTGATATTCTCAATTAGCTGGACCTCATCTAACCCGGCTATGGATGGAAGATAATTCATCTCAGCCTCTCCTTACTTTTCACTGATATTTCCTGAGACTAATTTTAAGTGATTTGGGACATTTAAAGCTCTTTACTTATTTACCATAATTTCAGATCTAACCATGTCACTTCTTATTCAGCTATTCCTTCCTATTGACTCTGGAACCAAAAATAAACTCCTCTCTTTAGCTTTAAAAGCCCCACCAACTTTGCTTCAAAACAGTTTTCTAACCTCATTGGACCTGACTCCTCATCCTACACTTTAGGATCCAGCCAAATTGGTCTCCGCTCTGTTCCTCATACACAGGCCCCCATCTCCTATCTCTATTTTTGCATTCAGTAGCTACTCCTCATTCCTTGAATGTCCTCCCTCTTTCCTTCTGCCCTATAGATTCTCTTTCTTTCTTTAAGATGTAGCTCTGGCAACAATTTCTTACCTATCATTTTTGGGTAAGGTTTTGAATTTTACACTTTTTCCCCCACCCTGCCTTCCCTCCCCCTCCCCCACCAGAGAAGGCAATTTGATCATTTTTACATTGTTTCCATGTTATTTATTGATCGTAATTAAATGTATTGAGAGAAAAAACATATCCTCGAGGAAAAGATAAAATATTAGAAATAGCAAATTTATATAATACATAAACCAACTTTTTAAAAAATAAAATGAAGGTCAAGTGATAATTTCTTGAAGTCTTTCATCATTCCCTCATATTCTAGTGTTCTCCCTCCCAAAGAACCTTGTAATTAACTAATCTGCATTATTTGTATTTATCCTGTATAGTCTTATATGCTTGTCTCCCCATTTAAATTGTAAGCTCCTTGTGAGGAGCTATTGTTTCATTTAGTATAATGCCAGCATATATTAGGTGTATGACCTTGTTAATTAAAGGATGAAAGATGAGACCTAGAATATTCATTTTTGAGTTTTAAATGGTTTATTGATGCTTGATTTAAAAATTATCATTACTCCTCTATCACACCCTTTTTGTTTCCCTTTCTACCCTTTAGTCTTCCCTTGTAACAATAAAGTACAATTAAGAAAAATGTGACCCACAATCCAGGGGTTACCCCTTTCTTACAAGAAGACTTTAGTTCTGAACTTGGGTGCTCAGTGCTGGGGGAAACCTGCAAATCATTTTCAGTACAGTCCCGCAGTGGCAAAAACCAAAAAAGGTTGAAAAATATAAAAAAAAAAAGGGGGGGTGGCTAGGTGGGGCAGTGAATAGAGCACCAGCTTTGGAGTCAGGAGTACCTGGGTTCAAATCCGACCTAAGATACTTAATAATTACCTAACCATGTGGCCTTGGTCAAGCCACTTAACCCTATTGCCTTGAAAAATAAAAAAAAAGGATTTGTACTTTCCAAAAACCTAGGTCCACTGTAGGTGCAACAGTCCATCAGATTACTAAATCACACCTGTTATATAACTTTTGTTGCTGGACCAAATCAGTACATTGGCCAAGTCTAAGAGGATATGCTTCATTCTTTTCCATGTCTTCTACCACCTCTCTGCTGAGATATTTCTAGATAATTTATCTACACTTACAAATGGATGTTTGCCCCCCTAAAGTACCATGAACAACTTTTTATGCTGAACAAACAGGAAGGAAACCACTCCTAGCATCCACATTTTACAGAGGAAGAAACTGAGAGCCACAAGAGGGAATTCCTTTGCTTAAATTGACAGATCTGACTAGAGCTAATCATTAGAATTAGGTCTCTTAAAATTTCATCTGATATACCATGCTGCCTCCATCTTTCCTTTCCTGCCAATTTCCTTCCCTCCTAGGAGCAAGACAAGATGGTGAAAAATTGTGACCTTTTTTCTGGGACCATTTTTTTGCATAATGCTTTATTTTTCCTGCTAGGGACATATTCACCTCTTCTTAAAAAAAATGAATTTCTGTTCAAATCCGGCCTCAGACACTTAATAATTACCTAGCCCTGTGGCCTTGGGCAAGCCACTTAAGCCCATTGCCTTGCAAAAACTAAAAAAAAAAAAAAAATTCCATTTTTAAGGGGACCCATGTTGAATTATATGTGGAGTTGTGAACTATCCAACCATTCTGGGGAGCCCAAAGGACAATAAAACTGAATATTCTTTGACCCAGCAATACTGCTACTAGGTCTATATCCCAAAGATATCACAAAAAAAGAGGAAAAGATCCACAGGTACAAGAATATTCATAGAAGCTCTTATTGTCAAGAATGTAGATTGAGGGGATCAATTAGGAAATAGCTGAACAAGTTGTGGTATATGAATATATTGGAATATTATTGCTCTGTAAGAAACTATAAGCAGACCAGTTACAGAAAAACCTGGAAAGATTTATTTGAATTGATGCTGAGTGAAGTGTGCAGAACCAGAAGAACATTGTACATAGTAGCAGCATGGTCAACTCTAATAGACTTAGCTCTTCTTAGCAATACAGGAAACAAAGACAGCTCTAAAAGACCTGTGATGGAAAATGCCATCCACTTCCAGAGAAAGAACTATGGAATCTGGATGCAGATCAAAGCAAACTATTTTTACTTTTTTTTTAATTTGATTTTTGTTTTTTCTTTCTCATGATTTCCCCTTTTGTTCTGATTCTTCTTTTTACAATGTGACTTATATGGAAATATGTGCAACACAAGTGTACATATATAACTCATACATGTTATTTGAACACAGATTACTTGCTATCCTAGGATTAGAGGAGGAAAGGATCAGAAGAAGAAAACTTTACAAAAATGAATATTGAAAATTATATTTATATACAATTGAAAAAATCAATCAATTTTTATAAAATGGACCCTGTTAAAGGTACCTCCAAGTTCAAAGCATGCTTTGAGTCTACATCTATTCAAAACTAAATGAGCAGGGACAGCTAGGTGGTGCATTCAAATCCACCCTCAGACACTTAATTACCTAGCTGTGTTACCTTGGGCAAGTCACTTAACCCCATTGCCTCACAAAAAAAAGCAAAACAGTTGATCAATCAAGTACCTACTCTGTAGTAAGCACCATGTTACACAATGGGTAATTCATGGGCCTCAAACCCAGTGGTGAGTTAAAGGGATATATACCCCTAGGTATGTAAAGACTTCCCCTGGCAGAATGGGAGGATGAAAACAATTTTTTCCAATGGCCATGAAAGTGGTTGAAACAGACCTGTGGAGCACTTAGAGCTTAGTTAGACATTGAAGAAGTCAAGGTCATCCACTGCATCATAATTTAGTGCCAGTTTTCTTGATTTTTGTCCTGCCATTGGATATCAGTGACTCTGGAAGAAAGAATGAAGCTGACAACTTTGTGCAGCTCTGCCTCATTTAATTCCAATTCAATTGTGAATCAATACATCATCCCATGATGTCAGTGGTCCTCTTCAAAAAGAAAGGATGAACAATTGGAATGGGAATATATCTACAAAAAAATAACAGTCTCTACACTCAAGGAACTAAGGCTCTAACAAGATCATTTGTAGGATCATGATATAATAGAATCTTGTATCTAAAACTAGAAGAAAACTTTATAAAAGGGAAAACTGAGGACCAGGTAAGTAAAATGATCAATTTAATTGAATAGAAGAGTAAAATGAGACTGAAAATTATCCTGTAAATGCTGGGATTCACTCTCTCATAGATTCCCATAACACTTTTGAAAAAAAGGAGTACATGTAAGGAACACCTGTGGGAGAGAGTACCTGCTTAGGGAACACATATAGTCAAAATTCTTATTCCTAGGTCTTTGTCCCAGCTGGAACCCATTTCACTCTTCACCATGGCCAGTCTCCACTTTCCTACCAAAGTACTGATGTTATAGAATTTCTTGGGATGGCATCATGCTGTGAACTGCTATAGTTTTCTGCTGGGCTATTGACTCTCCTGCCCTACCATTTGTTGGTTCTAGACACTGAATTGTTCACTATTTTTCCACTGCTGTCTGCTGGTGTTCTGTATAAGAGTGACTAATATGAGGTCACTTCCCTACTGGGAAAGATTCTCAGTTCTTTAAAACCTACAGCCTTAGGGGCTATTTCAGCTTTTTTGTACATCAGACCTCCAGTTGTACCTAGCCAGCTAGCAAAATCCTTTTGGGCTAAGGTAATTCTGCCTTTTGAACTTCTTTGCTTGCATCCACACCACCATAGCCTGTACTCCCTATGACTTTGGGTAAGCACTCTTTTATTCAGTTTCGATCTTGCCCTAACCATCAGGAGGATACCAAAATGCAATATCTCTTTCATCCAATCATTCTCAGAATCCTCATCTACCTAGTTGTTGAGTTCTATGGATAGAGCTCTGGGGTCTGGAGTCTGGGATCTGGAGTCAGACCAAGCCTCAGATTCTTACTAGTTGTGAGACCCTGAGCAAGTTACTTAACCTTTAAATTCACTGGTTCTCTTTGAGAAATGAAGGATGAACAACAGAAATGGGTTTTTTCCTTACCAGATCCCTCTCTTACCAAAAACTAGTACCAAAACAGTAGATTATACTGACCCAAGATGGTGGCAGCTGTGGTAGGTATGTGTCCAAAAGGAAAGTACTTTTGATCAATACTGCTTAGCAGGCACCTAGAGCCCCACTGCTTTTATCTTCTTGATGATTAAGGAATAATTAACTCCCTCTTGGACTACAAGTGGTTGAATATCGTTTGCATTCCCCAGGACTCTTTCGTAGACTACATCTGATATCAGTTGCCTTTTCTGTTATCTGATATATTCATTAGACACCAAAATTTTGTAGCAGCAGGACTTTAACCCCTTAATGTAATTCCTAGAAAAGAACTAAAACTTGTGTCTCTATGAGCTTTTATGAGCTGACAGCATAGCTAAATCATAGAAATTAGAAAGCTTCATCTGATCTTAGTGGAAAAATGTGCTGGATGAATTTTCTCCTTCCTTTGAGCTTCTGAAACATAGATCAATATGGATATCACCTAAATATCATCAGACATGGTAAAAAAAAAAAGCTAGTGGTTATTCTCGTGTTATTGTGAAAGTGCTCTCCAATAGTACATACCGATTTCTTTATGCCTTTGCACAGGCCTCAGCATGTTCAATAGTCTTCTATTTGGAAAAACAAGAAATAGAGATGTAAATCTCCTTGAAAATGGGAAGGTATAGGAGAGGAAAGGGATGGGGAAAAGGGAATGGGGGAGACGGGGATGTAGGTTATAGAAGTGAGGGAAGAACCTGGGAGAGGGTAGTCAGATGCACCACAACTTTTGAGGAGGGACAGGGTGAAAGGAGAGAGAGAGAGAGAGAGAGAGAGAGAGAGAGAGAGAGAGAGAATAGAATAAATGAGGATGGGGAGAATAGGATGGAAGGGAAATACAACTAGCACTAGCAACTGGAGAAAAAATATTGAAGCAATTTCTCTCATGGACTTATGATAAAGAATGCTATCCATCCCAAAGACAGAGCTGATTGTGTCTGAATACAGACTGAAGCATACTTTTCCCCCCTCACTTCATTTTTCTTAAGGTTTCCTCTTTCTTTGTGTGTGTATATGGGGGGGGAGGGGTTATGTTTACATTTACAACATGACTATTGTAGTAATGTTTTTCATGGCTACACATTTTTAACCTACACCAAGTAACTTGCTTTCTCATTGTGGAGAGTGGGGTGGGAGCAAGGGAGAGAATTTGGAACTCAAGGTTTAAGAGGTAAATGTTGAAACTTTTGTATGTGGCTGGAGGGAAAATTTAAAAATAAAATAAATTTTGAAAAAAAAAATAAAATGGGAAGTTATAGCTCTAGATTTGACTTCTGCCAAAGCTTGAATTCTTCATTGTAGTCAGAATAGATCTTTGCATGCAAACCATACACAGAGAAGTATTACTCTCATCACACCTTGGCTACTGTAGAAAGCTTCTGATTACTGAATGTTTATGTTTGTGCATGCCTACTAGAAATGTCTCCATCAGGGTATTTATCTATTTCCTTCCAGAATTTTTTTTAAGTCTATACACACACATGTTCCAAAGGTTTGCTTGTACTTATTCTCTCCAAGTAAGGGGAAGGGAATAGATATATTTTAAGGGTCTATTATATTCCAGGTGCAATTATTTTCTCCTTACATCTACACAACAATGCTTAAAGAGTTGTTATTATTTCCCCCATTTTACTGTTGAGGAAATTCAGACTGAGGTTAAGTGATTTACCCAGGACCACACAGTAGTTATTGTCAAAGACAGGATTTAAACTCAGGTCTTCCTGACTCCAGGCCCAGTGTTCTATCTACTACACCACCTTGCTGCACTACAGATAAGAAGTATAAATCAGAAGTTCTTTTCTTTTTTGGACATATAAAGCACCTTCCTACCAGTAGCTACCACCATCTTGGACCAGTATAATCTTTTGGTTTCGTACCAGTTTTGGGTAAGCAAGGAACCTGGCAGAGAATAAACACTCATGTTTTTGGAGATTTTGTTTGCCCTTCATTTCTCAAAGAGAAGCAATGACATCATAAGGGTGATGTCTTGACCTGCAGTGTAGACAACATACTTAGCAATCCCTCTAATAATGTATTTATCATAGTTCTTTATACATAATACATAATAGACTCATGATAAATATTTGTTGACCTCTCTTGGGTTTGATTTTCTTACCTGCAAAATGAGGGAGTTGAATGGAGAGCCTGCCTCTAAGATCCCTTCTTGTTCTTGATCTCTGATCCTAAGATCTAATGAATTTGAAATAAGTGAAATGAGGATGATAAGGAAGCTTTCCAAGCAGAGGTAACTATGGAGTTGGAGGTAAGAAACCCAAGTTAATCTGCTCAGGGAATGGGGGCCTGGAGTCTTGATCTCTGTATCGTCAGATCAGAGAATCCCCAAGGAATCAAGTCAACAAGCTTTTGGTGTCTGCTAGCTGCCAAGCACTGAGAATATGGAAAGGTGAAAACAGTCCAAAGAGAGCTCACATTCTCTTTGTTTATACTGAGTGGGGTAGTAGAAAGAGGAAACAGTTGCCCATATAATGAAAAGACAGGCCTCATTGGGAAAAACCTTGATGTTGGGAAAGATTGAAAGCAAAAGAAGAAGATGGCAAAAGATGAGATGTATAGAAAATGTCATGGAAACAATGAACATGAACTTGGACAGACTTTGAAAGATAGAAAAGGATAAGAGGGGCCCCACAGACTATGGTCCACAGGGTCATGAAAAGTCAAACATGACTGAACAACAAAGAAGAATAGGGCAACTTTCCCTCCTTTATCTCCACCTCTCCCATATATGCATACATATCTACACATGTACAATTAGAGGCAACTTAAGAATGATTCCAGCAAAACTCATCCAAAAGTACAAATCCACATGATAAAAACTGAATTTTCTAAAAACTGAATAGGGGATTGGAATTAATATAGGTAGGCTTTATGGAAGACATCTCCCCTGATCTAATAGAGGCTCTCCTCTTTGAGCCCAAGGAAAGAGGCAAAATGGTTTCTTTCCCACTTCACTCTCCTAGTTGTGACCTCCAGGTCCCTGCACTTTTCAAAACTCAAGTTTTTCAGGCTTATAATTATGAGAATGGAGAAGATATTCTCTTCCCTAGTCTAATCTCCTTCTTTCTGCCTCTGCTCTTCTGGGGCAGAGTGCCTTTGACACTTATCACCTGAATGGCCTTAAATAAGTCCCTGGACCTCAGTTTCATCTCATGTCCAATCTTGCCTTGATCTTGGTTTGACATATAAGAGTATTGGACTAGATGACTCCTAGCTCTATATCTCACTTCTTCTCTCCAGGTCTCAGTTTCTTTATCTGTAAAATTATCTCTGATCACAGTTCCAGTTGTGAATCTATGATCCTAAGTTCCTTGGGTGGCCCATAATCTCCAAGAGACTAATACTCCCAGACTAGTACACTCCAGGACTTTCCTAAGGAGGGAATGAGCAAGACAGGTAGCATCTCTGCCTCCTACCCAGCATAAATTCCCCCTTCCCAAAAAGAGAATTCAAATCAGAGTCCTAATGAGAAATTAATAAGTCAGCTGTGCTAACAACTAATGATAATGGCAAAGTCATTTAAAAAAGATTCTTTTACATGTTTTTAATTACAGCAATTAAGGGGAAGTCAATAAAACATCTCCCCCCTCTATCCCCTTTCATTTTCCCACTTAACTCCTCTTTCCGTTTTTTTTTAAGTTATTATAAATTTGCAGCATGTGGAAATGAGAAGAGATGACCGAGATGCCTGGGAGCTGACCCAGAAGTAATTCTCCTCACTCATCTGGTCAAGGTCATACTGTCACCCTGTCATCAGTTCAGGATTACTCTGGATCCTGTCTAAACCACTCTCATCCTCTAAATGACTACCAAAGCAGCATTTGCACCACTCAAACATCCTTATATACTCTGTCTTCAGTATAGATGTCAAGCCTTCTAGCCTGGGAGCTGGACATAGCTACCAATCCCTGCTGAGCAAAGCTAGCCCTATGAGATGTGATGATCCTCCTCTTCCCATTGCCTGCTCCCTTCTCCACCCAAAACTGCTGGCCTTGGATTATAGTTATTGACAATGGTGATAGTTTATACTTATATAATGCTTTATAAGTGACAAATGGTTTTGCAGTTTGCTAGTGCCTAAATAGTCAGCAAGCTTTTATTTAATTGTTTAATGTTTTATATATTTATTTAATTTCCAACTACATGCGAGTAGTTTTCAACAATAATTTTTTGCAAGGTTTTGATTTTCACATTTTTCTCCCTCTTTCCCTTCCCTCCCCCTAACTCCTCCCCTCTAACAGAAAGCAATCTAATATAGACTGTGCATTTAGCATTTAGCAGACTTTTATTAAATATTCATTTTGTGCCAGGGAACCATTAAACTTTGGGGTTACAAAGAAGGGCAAAAACAGTCCCTTTTGTTCAGTAGTTTCCAACTTTTTGTGACCCCATATGGATTTTCTTCATATATGCATATATTTTTGTATTTTTTCCAGTCATAAGTAAAGACAATCTTTAACATTCATTTTGACAAAATTTTGAGTTCTAATTTTTTCTCCCCACTTCCTAAAATCTTAAGCAATTTAACATAGATTATATATGTGCAATCATTTAAAACCCATTTCATATTAGTCATCATTTTGAAAAAAGAAACAGACCAAAAGAAAAGAAAAACACAAAAACCTTAAAAAGTGAAAATAATGGACTTCATTCTGTACTGAGTCTATTAGTTCTTTCTCTGCACATAACATTTTCTTTGTCTTGGATCATTGTATTGCTGAAAAGAGCTACATCATTCAAAGTTCATCATCACACAATTTTGTTGTTCTGTGTTTATTGTTCTCCTGATTCTGCTTATTTCACTTTGCTTCAGTTTATATGTCTTTCCAGATTTTTCTGAAATCTACCTGCTTATCGTTTCTTATTACATAATAGTACTTCATTACATTCATATAACACAGCCTTGTTCAGTCATTCCCCAATTGATGAGCATATCCTTGGTCTCCAATTTTTTGCAACCACAGAAAAAGAGCTAAAATAAAAAATTTTGTATATGTGGATCCTTTTCCCTTTTTGATGATATCTTTGGAATACAGATCTAGTAGATGGTATTGCAGGATCAAAGGGTATGTACTTTGGTTGTATCTGGGGCATAGTTACATAATACTCTTCAGAATGATTGGTTCAGTTCCACAACTCCACCAACAGTACATTAACATTCAAATTTTCCCACATCCTCTCCAACATTTGTTATTTTCCTTTTCTAGCCAATATGATATGTGTGAGGTGGTACCTCAGAATTGTTTTAATTTGTATTTCTCTAATCAATAGTGATTTAAATCATGTGATTCTAGATAGCTGTAATTTCTTCATCTATTCATATCCTTTGACTTGGCAATTGGGGAATGACTTTTTTATAAATTTGACTAAGTTTTCTAAATATTTGAGAAATGAGGCCTTTATCAGAGACTCTTACTGAATAGATTGCTTCCCATCTTTCTGTTTTCCATCTTTCCCCCTTTTCTTTTTTTCTTTTTCCTTTTATTTTGCAAGGCAATGGGGTTAAGTGGCTTGCCCAAGGCCACACAAATAGGTAATTAAGTATCTGAGACTGGATTTGAACTCAGGTACTACTGACTCCAGAGCTGGTGCTCTATCCATTGCACCACCTAGCCGTCCCTCTGTTTTCCTTCTTATCTTGGTTGCATTCATTTTGTTTGTGCAAAACCTTTAATTTAATATAATCGGGGTCTTCTTTCACAACTATGACTAATATGAAATATATTTTACATGATTGCATGTATCCCCATATCTAGACAGTTGATAATATGGTTGAAAGAGTAGTTTAGTTTAAATCTTGCCTCTAGAATTCTAATAAAAATCCATCTCCTAGGACTGTTGTGAGAATAATAATGGACTAGGTAATTATTATATACCATTTTAGGAAGAAGGATGGAGGGTGAGGGAGAAAAATTAGAATTCACAATTTTGTCAAAATGAATGTTAAGAATTGTCTATATATATAATTGGAAAAATTAGAATGCTAAAAAAAAGAAGAAAACTCTAAATAGGGTCACAAAAAGTTGGAGCAAAAGGGCCCGTTTGCCCAGGGTTACACACTGAGTAAGTGTTTGAGGTTAGACCATGCACTCAGACACCATCTAGCTATACAGTTCCCCATTCTCAGGAAACTCAGAAACACACAAACAAGATAGATTCAGGACAAATATAAAGGTAATCATGGAGGAAAGGCACTATCAAAAATACTGATAGTTATCGCTAATGTTTATATGACAAGTAGGTGATTCAGTGAATAGAGCTCTGGTCTTGGAGTCAAACTGAGTTCAAATTCGGCTTCAGATACTTAACTAGTTATGTGGACATGGGCAAATCATTTAACCTGTTTGCCTTCATCCACTAGAGAAAGAAATGGCAAACAACTCCAGTATCTTTACCAAGAAAATCCTATGGACAATGTGGTCCACAGGGTTATGAAGCATCAAACACAACTGAGCAGCAACAAAAACATTTACATGACACTTTTAGATTTGCAAAGTCCTTTACAAATATTATTTCATTTTATCTTCACAATAACTCTTAGAGATAGATACTATTATTATCTTCATTTTACAGAAGAAGAAACTGAGGCAGGCAAAATGTGCACAAGGTCACATAGCTAATAAGTGTCTAAGGTCAAATTTGAACTCAGGTCTTCCTGACTAAAGGTCTAACACTTTCTATACTATATCACATTAAGGGGAATAGGAAAGGCTTCTTAAAGAAGGTGAAATTTTAGTTGAGAAAGCCTCAGCTTGCAAGAAACCAGGAGGCATAGGCACTGACAAAGATTTTTCCTTTTCATTTAATGAATTTTCTCTCTCTAAAATGCAAGAAGTCAGGATGGCTAGGTGGCACAGTGGAGAGAGCACCAGCCCTAGAGTCAGGAGTACCTGAGTTCAAATCCTGCCTCAGACACTTAATAATTACCTAGCTATGTGTCCTTGAGCAAGCCACTTAACCCCATTTGCCTTGCAAAACCCTAAAAATATACATAAATAAATAAAAAATAAAATAAAATGCAAGAAGTCATAACTGCCCCTAGCTAACCTAGTATGGAAATAAATGTACTGGACTTGGAATCCCTAAGACTGATTGAAATCCTGCCCCTTTCTTACCTCATTCGTTGTTGTTGTTGTTCAGTCATGTCTATCTCTTTGTGACCCCATGGACTTTTTTTTGGCCTTTTTGCAAGGCAATGGAGTTAAATGACTAGTGCAAGATCACACAACTAGGTAATCATTAAGTTTCTGAGGTTGAATCTGAACTCAGGTCCTCCTATCTCTAGTGGTGTGACCCTCAACAAATCACTTAACCTTTGCTTGCCCCAGACAACTCCATAGGATTTAACTGCTAAAATCAAGGGTTATTACTTTGTATACACGAAATTGATCTTTTAATGTTTTGATAAGTTTTTCAATATAATTGGTTTGTTGTGTAATGATTTGTATTTTATTTTATGGATTTTAAAAACATTCTTTTTGAAAAAGGGTCCAGGGGCGGCTAGGTGGCGTAGTGGATAAAGTACCAGCCTTGGAGTCAGGAGTACCTGGGTTCAAATCCGGTCTCAGACACTTAATAATTACCTAGCTGTGTGGCCTTGGGCAAGCCACTTAACCCCGTTTGCCTTGCAAAAAAACAAACAAAAAAAGGGTCCAGAAGCTTCACCAGATTGCCCAAAGGGGCCATGATATTTAAAAAAAAAAAAAAAGGTTACAAAAAACTTTACTAAATCTTTACAGGTTGTTGCAATCTGATCTTCCAAGTAGAACTAAGTTCCCATTGATTAAATCCCAGATCCCCAAGAATCTAGGGTATAATAAGTGATTATCAGTCATTTGAACATTACTGTGAATACTTGAATCCCTGGTGGTTGTCATTTATTAAACAGAGGATCAAATATCAGGTCTTTATGGTAGATTTTCCCTACCATTGAAAAGAGTGGAAACATCTGGAGGGACAGAGGGCATCTGGCAAGATGAAGCCAAGATTTAATATCCTTCAGAAAGAAATGGGAATATGAACTCCTTCCTGGATCACAGGGAACAAGAGAGAGAAGATGAAGGAGCTGCTGGGGCCATATCTTTTTTCTTGTTCTTTATGAAACACTTGTCCCAGTTTGACATATTATAAAGAAATGGAAGTGACTGGGTAAAAGTTGGAAGGAAAGAGGCATAGATGTGCTGGGATTTTTCCCAGTTACCCTAATTTCTACATTAAAGTGTCTCTTAGTTGCTAATCTGCCTCCCCATGACTCCTCCCTCATTTGTTGCTGTTGTTCAGTCGTGTCTATCTCTTTGTGACCCCATGGACTTTTTTTCCTTTCTTTTTTTTTTTTTGTTGGTCTTTTTGCAAGGCAATGGGGTTAAGTGACTAGTGAAAGATCACACAACTAGGTAATCATTAAGTTTCTGAGTTCAAATCTGAACTCAGGTCCTCCTATCTCTAGGACCAGTGCTATATCCACTGTGCCACCTAGTTGCCCCTCTGTGGACTTTTCTTTAAAAAAAAACCTAGAGCAGTTTTCCATTTCTTTCTTTTATATGTTCCCATTTTACAGAATAAGGGTTAAGTGACTTGCCCAGGGTCACACAATTTACTCAGTTCTTCCTTAACTCCAGGTCCAGAGCTCTCTACCCACTGTGCCACTGGCTTCCCCTCTTCTCCCATTTCCTTACTTTTTTTTAGGTTTTTGCAAGGCAAATGGGGTTAAAGTGGCTTGCCCAAGGCCACACAGCTAGGTAATTATTAAGTGTCTGAGACCGGATTTGAACCCAGGTACTTCTGACTCCAGAGCCGGTGCTTTATCCACTGCGCCACCTAGCTGCCCCTCTCCATTTCCTTACTTTTTCTAAGAGTTGAAAGGACTTCATTTCAAATCCCCCCCCCCCTCAAAAAATAAAGCACAAAAAAAGTTCTCCCAAATTGGTCTGGGCTCTACACAGCTGTGAGGTTCTGCTTATTTTCTGCCTTCTGGAAGGGTAACAGAAGCAGGTCCCTGAGATGCTTCCCCCGCAAAGGTCCCCAGCCTAAGCAGTCTGACACCTTCCTTATTTGTTCTTCCATTTCCTTCTTGGCTTTTAGCTCATCACTTCTAGGATAAGTGTTTTTCCCCACAATGTGCCAAATCAGCAAGGGTGCTTTGTTAGGAGGATTTGGATGCTGTTCACCACTCTTCCCCTATCCCTATATCTAGACAGTTGATAATATGGTTGAAAGAGTTTAGTTTGAATCTTGCCTCAGATACTTCCTAGCTGAGCGACTCTGGACCAGTCACTAATTCATCCCAGTCTCAGTTTCCTCATGTGTAAAACTAGAATTCTAATAAAATCTATTTCCTAGGACTGTTGTGAGAATAATAAGAGATAATATATGGACAGTGCTTTATAAACCTTTAAGCACTGTGTAAATGTCAGCCAATATTATTGTGGTATAGGACTGAGAACATTTTCTCATCTACTTTCTGAAAGATATCAAGTCATGGTAGCAGAGGAGAACTTCTGTCTCCTTAGAGGCAAGACAAGAGTACAGAATCTATTCCAACAATACCTGAATTTGTATCTCTAGCACTAATCCTAAGCCTCACTAAGCCTTACCTTATCTCTCTCTCCCCTCTCCCCCTTCTCTACTGCCTGGACAGCAACCACAAAGATATTAGGAAAGGATAAGCCATGATTATTAGGAGTGGTACTACCCAACTTCTTAATTGCCTTCCCCTTTCCATCATTCTATTTCTATTTGTTCATCATTCTTCATTCTGTATCATGTTATCTGTCCGCTATCCTTTCTGCTCTCCCCACCTCCACCCCAGGACCCAGAATCTCCTTGGGGCTGGCCCATTCCACCACAACTCAGAATCCCTTCTTACAGATTTTTCCCTTCCTCCTCTTTCCTTTTGCAGATATGGGGAGTTTTGAAGAGAGTGAGAAGCACCAGAGTGTCTCCCATGGAGAGGCAGCTGTCATCAAAGCCCCTCGAATCTCCAGCTTCCCCCAACCACAGGTCACCTGGTTCCGGGATGGCCGAAAAATTCCACCTAGCAGCCGAATGTGAGTACTGCTGTCCTCATGGGATAGGTCAAGTTGGGCAGAGACATTCAGACCAACGTATGGTCTGAGAAGACATCTGGAAGAAACAATAGAGCAGCCCTTTCAGGGAAATTTCTTCTCAGTTATTATTGACTTTAGGAAGAGAGGGAACACATCTTGGGTTATTGGCGAAGAGTCTTGAAGAGGAGAAGAGAAGAAATATGTCTGCCCTGGAATGAGGGCTACAATGGAGACATTGCATTTTATCCAACATGAGAAATTTCAAGGAACCATCCCTACCTTCTGGAGGGGGAAAGGGAGAAGAAAGACAAAATGAGAGCCAAAGAAAGAGAGAGAGGGGGAGAGGGAAAGGGAGGAAGAGGGAGAAAGAGAGTCACAAAGAGTCAGAGACACAGAAATATCCCCTTTCATTCATTCTTTTATTCAATAGCATTTATGAAGCATAGATATCTAATTGGCTATGACCAGCACTGTTGAAAAGTCCTGGGAATAGTAATAGAAAAGCAAAAAGCAGTCCCTGCCCTCAAGGAGCTAATATTCTAATTGGTAGAGAAAAGACTTATATGGGAGTGGTGGAGTTTTGGTTGGGAAGTCACTAGGATGGTGAGGCAGAGAGGACAGGCAAATCTTTTCTAGTAGCTATGGCAGTTTTGATCTGATTAGGGGTTCTGAAACTGGAAAGATTGGGCATGAGCAGTGCTTCCATAGATGCAGAAAATGGCAAAAAAAAAAAAAAGGAAAGTGATCTAGAATATAAAGCATGGCTCATGTCTAGGGCTGCCTAGAAGTCCATGTAACAACACTCACCAATCAGGGAAGGGAATAAATGTCTATATAACACCTATTTCATGTGCTAGGCACTTTTTACAAATAGTATCTCATTTGATCCTCACAACTACTAAATGCAACAACTGCAACATAGGTACAGTTGTGATCCCTACTTTCCAGTTGAGGAAACTGAGGCAGAAGTGGATGGGGGAGGGAGAGAGGGGACTTGTCCATGGTCCCACAGTTTGTCATCATCTGAAATAAGATCTGAACTCAGATTTTCCAGACTCTAGGCCCAGCACTTTATCCACTGTGCCACTCACTTTATCCACTGTGCCTCTGAGATCTGATGGGTCCCCAAGTTCCAGAACTGAGGCATTTTAACCCCCCAACAAGGTATAATGACAAAGTTCAGTGGTATAGAAGGAACATTGCATTGTAGGGGAAATGGAAAGGAAATCACTTGTATGGAATAAAAATAAGTCTAGAGGAGCTCAGAGTACCAGGGCTAAGAGGATTAAATCCCCCAGAAGGGTAGGGTAACAGAACTCAAGAAGCTTAAATTCTCTTGGGGAGAAGCAACACACACACACACACACACACACACACACACACACACACAGAAGAAATAAAATTCAAAATAATTTCCAGGAGGAAGGTACTTCAATTTGTTAATATACATTTATTAAGCACCTACTCTATGCCAGACATAATGCTAAGCACCAGAGATATTCCTCAAAAGGCAAAAGACAGTTCTTGCCCTCAAGGAGTTTATAATCTAATGGAAGAGATAGCATGTAAAGACCCTGTACCAAAATGTGACTGTATCAAAGGAAAGAAGATATTGGAAAGATGAAATTAGCAGGCCTTGGCAACAGATTGGTTTTGAAGGGGTGAAAGTAAGACATAATGAGAAGTCAAAGATGGCACCTAGGTTATGAATCTGGAAGACTAGGAGAATTATGGTGTCCAAAATAGTAATAGAGATGTTTGGAAAGGAGGTGGGTTTGGGAGGAAACATAATGATTTCTGTTTTAGACAAGTTCAGTTTAAGAGGTCTAATGGACATCCAGGTCAAGATATCTGAATGGTGGCTGGAGATATGAAACTGGAAACCAGCAGAGTTTTAGAACTTAATGAGTCCATTTTAGAATCATCACCCCAGAGATGAGTTCACCAAATTAAATAGTATAGAGAAAAGAAAAGGACCTAAGAAGAGTCCTTAACCTGTAGTTAATGGCCAGGACCTAGATGAAGATCCGACAAAAGAACCTGAGAAAGGAGCCATAAGATGGATAGGAAGAAAACCAGGAGAAAGAGGTATACCGAAAACATAGAAGTATCAAAAAGAAAAGGGTTATTGATATTCAAATGCTGCAGAGAGGTTAAGAAGGATGAAAATTTCTCAAAAGTTTTTAGATTTGTCAATTGAGAGATTATTGGTATCTTTGAAAAGAGCAGTTTCAGTGGAATGATGATGTGTGAACTTCCTTTGTAAGGGGTGAGAAGAGAGTGAGAGGAAGAAAAAATGGAGACCAAGTAGTAATTTAGTCACAAAAGTCAAGATATATGTGGTCATCAGTAGAAAGGGTCAAGGGGGAGATTTTTGAGGATGGGGGAGACATGAGTAAGTTTATAGGCAGGATGAAAGGAGCCCATTGACAAAGAGAGATTGAAGATAAATGAAGGTGGAGATAATAGAAGGGGCAATATGCTGGAAGAGATGGGATGGAGAAAGATTGATTGTACAGGTGGGAGTAGAGCCATCTCATTATTTGAGACAAGGATAAAGGGAGGAGATAGTGGCAAAGGGCATCTGGGTGATATGAGATAAGAAGAAGAGAAGAGAAACCTATCAGCAATTGGCCTCATGTTTTTCTGTTAAATATAAAGCAAGGTTCTCAGCTGAAGGAGCAATAGGTGGGAGAGCCATGGGAGGCTTTGAGGAGGAATGAAGATTTGGAAAATTCACTATAGAAAGTGAAATAGTGAGTTAGTAAGGTGTAAAAGGATTAACTTGCAGTAAGTACCAGTTGAGATTTCATCACATTAATCTGTAGAAAAGTTGTAATTTTTTCTCCATCTTTATTCAGCAGCCTTTGTATAGCAGTGAAGGTAATGAATTGTGGGAGTGATCTTAGATTGAGACTTAGCAGACTAAAATCAACAAAATAATAAAGGAGTCAGAGATCAAGAGAAGAGTCCAGAATAAAATTGAACTGGTTCACCAAAGGGACAAAATGAAGAAAAGAGGAAGGTTTGACTTGTGAAAGGGTGTTGGTTGACCTAGGAGAGAAATGAGAGATGGGCAGATTGAAGGTCATGTTCTGGGCAAAAAAAAAAACACATGGTTTGGTAAGGGAAGGTCAAGGGAAATATAGAAAGGCAATAGACTGATCAAATGATGAAATTTCAAAGTTCATGAACATGGAGGTAGTGCATTTATGTATGAAAGCGAGATCAAAGGTATGACAACCTTTGTGGTTGATGTGAGGTCAAAGAGTAAGTAATGGAAAATGAGTAGGTCAATGTACTGAGAAATTTGGTTGTTGAAAGTATCTTTGAGTATATTGAAGTCCCCTAATATGAGGGCAAAAGTTGGGAAAGAGAGAAAGTTTGGGGACCAATCACTGAATTCATTGAGGAAGGAATGAGAGTGTCCTAGAGGTGGGTAGACAACTGCCACCAGAATTTTAAGTGTCCTAGAAGTCTGTAGACAACTATTACCAGGGATGACATTCATGTGTCAGCTGGGAATAGTATGAACCTCAAAGGAAGAGAGTTTAGTGAGTGATAGAGGTAGAGAGAGGACCTAGAAGTGGCAATGGAAAGCAAGCAGTTTTTCCAACTCCCCTTCCTCAACCAGTGTTTAGGGTGGAGTGGAAGGGAAGGAGAAATGAGTGAGTGAAAATGCAGCCAATATTGAAAGAGCAAGACAAAGGTTGGTAGGCTTTCTGGAGGAAGTAGCACTTGAACTCAGCTTTGAAGTAAGTTAGGGATTCTATGAGGGATAAGTGAGGACAGCCTGTCAAAGCAATGGAAATAGGAGACTGAATGTTGTATATAGAGAACAATTTGGCCAGTTTGCCTGGAACACAAAGTAAATGAAGGAGAGTAGAGTTCAATAAACCTGGAAAATAACTAAATCCATATTGTAAAGTCTTTAAAATCAAATAGAAAAGTTTATATGTTATCCTAGAGGCAAAAGGAAACTGCTGGAGCTTCTGTAATAGGTGAGGGCTATGGTCAAACCTATCTGGTGCTTTAGGAATGTCAATTTAGCAGCTGGTTAGAAAATGGGTTGAAGAGAGGAGAGTCTGAAGGCATGGGGACTAATTAGCATATTCTTGCAATAGTTCAGGTGAATGGTCTTGGGGGCCTAAACTAAGATGGTGGCTGTGTTGAGTGGAGAAAAGAGGATAAATGGATGCAAGAGATATTATAAAGGTAGTCTCTGTATGGACAGGATTTGTTGCTAGGTAGATGGAGCAGGTAGTCACTGCTGAATCTTGGAGAGTCTGGACAGCTCCCCCTGGGGAAGGCTGAAGAAACTCTACTTGGACAAGAGTAGGGAACCCCAAAACAAAGGGGTATGTGAGAGAGAAGGGCAGGCAAGCTTGGATGTGTGCATCTATGGCTTACACTCATGTGTGTTTTGGCTGTGTGAAAGGAGGTGTGGTGGGGAGGAACCAGGACTGGCTTTGGTGGGTAGGCTAAATAAATACACAGGTCCTTTCAGTACAAACAAGGACCCTCTGTGCTCTCTCTGGGTTTGGTTTGGCAATTTGACTCTTGGGTAACTGAACATTGGAAACAACACCCAACACCTCTGAAAAGGACTGTGAGCAAAGGAATTACTTAATCCACCAACACAGGAACCTCCCTGAAACCTTCCCTCCCAGCCTGGACCATATTATGGCATCTCTAAGTTGGAAGAGACCTCAAAGGTTACCATATTTAACTTATTCTCTATCATGTTAGAATATAAACTTATTTGTAAAACTCATGCAAAGAATGTTGGAAGATTATAAGCAGCAGTATCTCAGAAAGCAGGGAAAAGCAGTGTGAGATAAAACCAGCTTAAAGATAACTTTCTGAGAGATCCAGCTAAGCAAAGTCATTGCAGGGGCATCTAGGGATGAACATGGAAGGAGGACAACAAATGGAAGAAAAATCAAAAAGATTTGCAAATAATCTTTAAAACAAAATACTTTCTCCATCAAAGACAGTGGACTCAACACACTTGGATCCAAATATCAGATCCCTCAAGGTGTTTATAAATCAGGTAGAAAAACAGGAAAAGCAGTCAGTTAGGACCAATTCTATATAGAGAAGAATAAATGCATGATTATTAATATACAAGTTTTCTGAGGAAGGGGAAGATAACAAAGACTTGAAGAAAAAAACCAAAGACTATTACTATCAATAGAAAAATCAATAATTCTTGTCTCTACTCCCCCATCTATATAAAATCTTTATGAATCATCCATTCACAAATCAAAAGTCTTCAATGAGGGTATTAGTAGGAAACAGGTAGAGTTTTGGAAGTGATATTCAACAATGAACCGTGTCTTTACCATTTCACAGTTAAGTGAAAGGCTTAAAGCATATAAGCTCCCATCATGCTTTTACTTCTAAAGTATGAAATGATTTTTTACAGTACTATTTACTAGATATCTCTCATCTATATAACAACATCATTTAAGATTCTTTGAATGATATAACATCAGAAATAATCTTGTTCAGTGAGCCTTTGGGTATAGATATCATATGAGGCATTAAACAGGGAGATTAAAGTTCACCAAAATCATTTGCCACTGTGATGTAAGAGATACATCAAAGAGTTCAAGTTACATAGGGATTTCCTGATGATAAGACCCTCCAGCTCCTCTTATTGGTAGCTGATGTTATGCCAACTTCATCAAGGCTTGGAACATTGAAGGACCTTCTGGAAAATATCTATAATCCCTCAAAGGATTCTGACTTTACCATCTATCCAACAAAGACCAAGTAGATAAAGTATATCAAACTGTCCATATTTCAACTTGTATTTGGATAGACACCCCAAAAAAAGCTTCCCAATAGTATATATGTATGTGTATGTATATATATATATATATATATATATATATATATATATATATATATATATATATATATATATGAGAGAGAGAGAGAGAGGAGATAAAGATATATATTTATAGATATAGATCTGTATTTGGGATAAACAGTAAAGATAGACAATAAACTGGGTAGACAAACAGTAGAGATTGACAGTACCCCAGAGCAGGCTGGGTTACATTTGGGAAATTGTGAAGTTCCTTCATTGAGTCCATGCACCCCATGAAAGCGAAGGCCCACCTTTTTAATATCATCATTTTATCAGTGTTGCTATATGGGAATGAAAAATGGAAAATAACTTTCTCTGAAGAATTAAGATATAAAGTGGAGTTTATTAAATGAGGAATGATGTGTTTTCTTTGCAATATGACTGATATGAAATATGTTTTGCATGACTGCACATGTATAACCAATATCAAATTGCTTGCCTTCTCAATGAAGGGGGAAGGGATAAAGGGATTTGGAGCGCAACATTTTAAAAAAATGTTAAAAATTGTTATTATATGTAACTGGGGAAAAAAGAAAATGTTAAGTAAAAAATAAAAAATAAGATGGTCAGACGTGCACTTTTAGAAAAATATTTTTTGTTGCCATTATAGGAACAGCTAGATAGAGCACCTGACATGGAGTCAGTAAGATCTTTCTTTCTGAGTTCAAATCTGATCTCTGACACTAGTTGTGTTACCTTGGACAAGTCACTTAACCCTGCTTGCCTCAGTTTTTTTGTCTGTAAAGTGGCCTGGAGAAGGAAATGGCAAGTAACTTCAATATCTTTGACATGAAAATTCCAAATGGGGTTGCAAAGAATTGAACATAACTGAAACTACTCAAAACAACAAATGAAAGATTGATCAGCATAGGGGGAGGTGTATGTTAAAGTCAACAAAATTCTTATTATAACAGCAATCCAGGCAAGAAGTCATGTGGGATAAACTAAGATGGAAACTGTGTGAGTGGTGATAAGGTGATATTATGGAGATAGAAATGACAAGATTTGGTCATTGATTGAATATGTGAAGAAAATGAGAGTGACAAATCAGCTTGTGAAGTCAGGTGCCTGGAAGAATGGTAGTACCCTCAATAGTAATAAGAAAGTTCTGGAGAGAGATGAGATTTGGAGCAAAGACAATATTGGACTTTTTTAGTTTGATAGGCCTACAAATCATTCATATTGAAATGCCCAATAGGCAGTTTATAATGCAGGCCTGCAACTAAGGAGAAAAACTCAGGATGCACTTACAAATGTGTAGAATTGAATCTAGTCAGGTTATCCATGCTATCCATAGTAATGACAACTTATATCCAATAGTATGGTATGCTTATAGTGTATTTCATGAGCATTATTTTATTTGCTCCTCCCCAGAGTTTTATGAGGCAGGCAGTGAAAGGAAATGCTAGATTCCAAATCAAAGGATTTTCAGTTCTACTTGTGTGGCTTTGGACACCTTTCTGACCCTCTGTTTCTTCCTCTGTAAAATGATAGAAGGTTGACCAGATGAGCCTAAGTTCCTTACAGCTCTAAATCTATGATCCTGTGATTATTATTCCCATTTTACAGATGAGAAAACTGAAGTGCATTGAGTTGAATTGCTTTGCTCAGGTGGTAGACTCAGGATTTAAATATACATCTTCTGACTACACAATTGTTCTTTTCCACATGACCCAAGTTTGCTAATGTACCATTAGCATGGATATTTCTATACTCTTATAACACTATCTAACTTTATGTGCTGACTCAGTTTCCTCAACCATAAAAAGAGGATAATAATTGTATCTCACTTCTAGAGTTGTTGTGAGGAGCAACAGCTATCTTCCAATGTTTTATGCCATAAATATGGGAATTGAACCTTTGTAAATATGAAACATCACAATTCCATCATCTCTTCATTCCCAGCAACTCAGTTTCATTTATCAAACTCCTTTCAGGTTATTTTAATTCACAGTACCATCCTGCCCCATAAACCTGGCAGACACACACTTTCCTCCTCCTTTTACCATTCTATCCTCCATGCTGAATATACGAGAAAGCCATTCCAATAGTTTTATCTTAACAATTACAGCAGATTAATATTCATAGCTGAGTAGACCGGACTCCTGGAAACAAATGCTCTGGCATCTGTATGCAGGGGATACATATCCAATGAGTACTAGCAGCCAAAGAGAGTTGGAGGGGAGGAGAGGGGAGTGGTGGCGGGAGAGTTCTATCTATGGGCTACACCACTGCTGGGGTCTAAACAGTGATTAGAAACACCTAATTCATCCCCTGGCTGTGTGTTATGGAAAAGGAGGCAAGAGGAGTAACAATAGGAAAAATGTACAGGCCGTTAGGGAGCTTTCAATCTGACTTATTCAGTTCTCTAATTAAATTATCAAGTGTCCCCAGGCATTGAACACCATGAGCTCAGAAGAAGGGTATCTTGGAATAGAATAGCAACTTGGCCATTCAGAACTAACCCAGCAGGATAATAAGTTGGACTATAGAATCTGGCCTGGGGATAGGAAGGAAGGAAACATTGTTAAAGTATCTGTTTTATGTAGACACTGTCCTGTAAAACTTGCCTTACAAATATTATCTCATTTGATCCTTATAACAACTCTAGAAGTTAGCTGTAATTATTATCCTCTTTTTATAGTTGAGGAAACTGAGTCTGGCAGAGATGAAGTGACTTGCCCAGGGAGACACAGAAAATATAGTAATTGTAATGGACCTCAGGTCTTTCTGATCCCATCTAGTTCACAATCTCAAATTCTGAGGCATAGTCTTTACATATCCCCTAGGGATTTCAATGCTTAGAACTCTAGCCACTTTCTCCAAACATTGTGATCCCTGGGGTTAAATTGTTGGAAAGTTCTTTGCAAAGCCTGGGTACAGTTGTGTACATTTTGGAAAGCAAAGCACAGGAGTAAATTAAATGGTCTCCTGTTAACTTCAATTAAGTGTTAGTATATTTGCCCTTGGGATGTTCTTATGGATGGAAGGCAGTTAAAGGGACCAGCAGATAAAATAAAGAATTTGGAATCAGGAAAAGTGACACAATGATTGGAACAAGGACTATAGAGCCAGGAAAATCTGAATGCAAATCCTGTCTGGACAAGTCATCCTCTCTCTGCATTAGTTCCCCTATCTATAAATGAAATTAACAGTAACATCTACCTTATAAGACTGTTGTAAAGATAAAATGAGATAATGTATCATAAAAGTACTTTGTAAATCTTAGAGGACTATACAAATGTTAGCTCCTATTAAGCTTATCTTTAACCATCAGCTGAAATCACAAGGGAAAATGGAATCTTTCTAGTAAGGAAGAAATCATTTGAGGGTAAATAAACTTTACTGTTTCTCTCAGCCTACTTGCTTCTGGTAGTTCTAAGATTTTCAGAGCAGATGGATGAGACAGCAGATCTTTTGCTCTGACTTTTTTTTATTTGTTTTTAATAAAAGACTACTGTTTCTCACTTGAAGAGATGTGGTCTTCAATTAGCTGAATTTTGGTATGAAGATCTTAAAGAGAGTGCAAATCTTGTTTGGTTTTTTTTTTTAATTCATTACCCAGCATTCTACTGGACCAATTGGTTGCTATTTAAATATTTGGTCATTCCATTTGAATTGAAGTTTTTTTAAATTTTTTTTTTTTTTTGGAGACAAGCAGGCTTAAATGACTTGTCTAGAGTCACACAGCTAGTAAGGGCCTGAGACAACATATGAACTCAGATCCTCCAGTCTCCAGAACTGGTGCTCCACAGCACACCTAGCTGCCCTTGAATTAAGGTTATTTTTAAAGTACACTGGAAGTCTTTTGAAGTAGCTCTGAAAAATACGGACCATATTATATGCCAACTTTATGGAAAAGGAATTTGTTTCAGTGTCAGCACTGATTGAACCAAAAACCACAAGAAACTATGAGCAGAGACCAAAATACTAAGAGAAATAAGAAAGTAAAAAGAATATAAAATGTTAGAATAGGGACTCCTAAGGCCATTTACTCCCTTGCTACTGACCTCCCTTTAAGACCCAACTACAATCTCCCGATACATGAAACTTTCTCTAAACCCTCTTAATTCTACTAATTTTTCTCTTATTTCCCATTTATCCTATATAGCTTACTTTGTATATATTTTGTTTCCATATTGTCTCTCCATTAGATCATAAACTCTCCAAAGGCAGGCATTGTATTTTCCCTCTTTTTTTTTAAATCTCCAGTGTTAATATAGTGCCTAGCCCATAGCAGATGTTTAATAAATGCCCATTGATTTTTTTTATAAAAGTAACCAGGTGACCCAGTGGACAGAGAGCCAGACCTGGAATCAGGAAGAACTAAGTTCAAATTTAGCCTCAGATGCTTGCTGTATGATGACCCTGAGCAAGTCACTTAACTGTCTCAGTTTCCTCATCTGTAAAATGGAAGTTGTAATAGAACCACCTACCTTGCATTGAGGATAAAATGAGATAACTGTAAAGTGTTATGCAAGCATTTTAAAAGTGCTAACTATTATTATTGTTATTGTTTGAAGAGTAGAGAGGAGAAATAAGTTGCCTGAGGTCTTCCTGTTGTTGATGTTAGGTCATTTCAATTGTGTCTGAATCTTTATGATCCAATTTTGGCACTTTGGTATCTATAAAGATGCCATTTCCTTCTCCAGTTCATTTTACAGTAGAGGAAACTAAAGCAAACAGTATTAGATGATTTTCCCAAAGTCATGTAGACAGTAAGTAAATCTGAAACCAGATTTGAACTCAGGAAGATGAGTCTTCCTGGTTCTAAGACCAGGGCTCTAACCATTGTACCACCTAGCTTCCCTAGAAGTCACACAGCTATTTTAGTGCCATTGTAGAGGCTATAATCCAGATATTCTACCATGAAGACCTTCATTCTTTCCCCAGTTCTTCATTGCCTCTGTAGTTCTACCCAAAATTGCTTGAGAAAAAGAATAGAGAAAAGGGGTGATAATAGATAATACCTAGGTGTAAAGGTGCAGGATTACTTGTAAATTTGAGCCAAAAGTGTAGCCAGGGTAGAACAACTGGAATAAGGATATTAGAAATCCATATGACCTGAGCTAGTTAGAAATTTAAATAATATGTATGCTAGGATCTCCTAACTTTATTATCAAGGTCATTTGCACACCAAAGGTCTGCTTGAGTGTATTTTCTTGTGTGTGTGTATGTATTCAATTGATTACATAGATTGGGGAAAAAGGATACTAAAAGAGAAGAGGAAGCAGGGAAGGTCTCATAGGAACACAGATTAAAAACTAACTGGCAGCTCAATTGTTTTTCCTACATTATCTCTTTTGATCCCACAACACCCCTCTGGAATTGGTACTATTATTCTCACTTTACAGATAAAGAAATTGAAGATTAGAGAGGCAGCCTAGCACTAGACTCATTCTCAGAAAGAACTGGGTTCTAATCCTGATTCCAATATATTTTTACTGTGGGATCCTAAGTGAGTCATTTAATTTCTATGAATATTGGTTTCTTCATTTGTAAGGTTGAAAGAATTGACCAAACCCTAGATTTCATAGGGAGAGGAAGATTTTGGTAAAGAACTCTAACAGGTCAACAGCTTTGTGTCTTGCCTCTAAATACAGGGTAAGGTTAAATGATTTGCCCAAAGTCACCGTTTCTCAGAGGCAGACCTGAAACACAGGTCTTCTTGACTCTTTAGCTACTACAGCCATCCTGCCTCTGATCTATAAAAAAGGCTCATACTTGTGCCTATATCACAACTTGTTCTGTCAGTTAGGAATCATGTAAAAAGCACCTATTATGTCCCAAGTATGTGCTAATGTCCTTGAACTCAAGGAATTTGCCATTTAATAGGGGATACAACAAATATATACAAAGCAGGCTGTATATGGGATAAATAGCAAAAAAAAAAGAGGGAAGAATCTAAAATTAGGAGGGGTTTGGAAAAGCTTCCTTCTTTTTTAGGGATTTTAGTTGGGACTTGAAGGGAAGCCAAAGAGCAGAACTAAGGAGAAAGAATATTTCAGTTATAAGAGCCACCTGGGAAAAATGCCTAGAACCAAAAGGTAGACAATTTTGAAACAGCATGACGGGCAGTGTCACTGGATCAAAGATGATTTTGGAGGGGGAGAGAAAGAGATAGGGTGTAAGATTTAAGAAGACTTTGAGATTAGAGAGAGGCTAAGTTTTAAATGAATTTGAATTTCAAACAGAAGATTTTATATTTGATCTTTTAGATGATAGGGAACCACTAGAAGATATTTTTGTGGGGAGAGGGCAAGGCAGAGAAGTGGAGAGGTGAGATGAATGAAGTATGGACTGGAGTGCAGGGAAATTTGTGACCAGGAGAATGTCCAGCAGGTTCTTATGTATCCCAGGGATGAATTGATGAGGGTCTGCACTAGAGTGGTGACAGTGTCAGAGTAGAGAAGGGGATATATTTGAGATATATTACAAAAGTAAAATCCACAGGACATAGCAACAGATTGAATATGGGGGGGGGAGGAGGGTGAGAGATAGTGAGGAGTTAAGGATGAGACCTACCTAGGTCACCATCCTGGGGGACTTGAAGCATGGTGGTGCCTTTGACATTAATAGAGAAGTTGGAAATGGAGGGCTTTGCTTCCTCTGAAGTTATCCATGATTTCTCTTACAATATTCAATGATTTTTCCTCAATCCTCATCCTTCTTAACTCCTTGCAACACTGGACCACCAATCACCCTCAATTCCTTGATACTCTCTTCTCTCTAGGTTTTTGAACCATCACTTTCCAGGGGAAAAGATAACAAGTTTAGTTTGGGATATGTTGAGTTTAAGATGTCTGCTAGACACCCAGTTTGAGATGTCTGAAAGACAGAGATGCAAATAAGCAGGATAGGTAGAATTGAGAATCATCATGATAGAGATGGTAATAAAATCCATGGGGCCGATGAGATCACCAAATGAAATAGTATAGACAGAGAAAAGGAGGTTCCAGGACAAGGCTCTATGGTTAGTGGGAATGACCTGATGAAGATCCAACAAAAGGGTCTGAGAAGTAGTCAGGTAAGAATAGAATTAGGAGAAAGTAATGTCTCAAAAACCTAGAGAGAAGAGAGTATCAAGGAGGAGAAAGTGATTGATGATCCAATGTTGCCCAGAGGTCAAGAAGGATAAGGATTGAGAAAAATGTCATTGGATATTCCAATGGAGATCATTGGTAACTTCAGAGAAAGCAATTTTAGTGAAATGATGAGTTCAGAAGGTATGTTATATGGAGTTAAGAAGAGAATGAGAAGAGAAAATGTGGAGATACCTATTGTAGATGACCTCCTCAAGGAGTTTAGCCACAAAAGACTGAGATTTGATGATAGTTGTTGGAGATGAAAGGATCAAGTGAGGGTTTTCTGAGGAAGGGGAATGAGGCAGCTGACAGGGAGAGACTGAAGATAAGTGATACACAGTGAGTGTGACAGAGGGGGCAATTTGTTGGAGGAGACAGGATGAAATGGCATTGCTTGTACAGGTAGAAGAGTTATCCTTGGTAAGCCATGTCTTCATATATGACAAGGTTGAAGGATAAGATAGGGGTAGAAGCTTCCTGAGTGATGTGAAATAAGGAGGGAAGAAGAAGGAGTTCTCAGCAAATGACCATAGTTTTTTCAGTGAAACACGAGGGAGAGTTCTCATTTGAGAAAATGGAAAAGGGGGAGTCACAGAAAATTTGAGGAGGGATCAAAAGATTCAAAAGATTCCCTTTTTGGTTTATATGGGAGGTGTAGCAATAAGGGCCCTGTTTAGGTAAATAAATAAAATAAATAAATAAAAATTTGTAGTGGATCTAGTTTAAACAGTTGCATGATTTTCTCCATTTTCAATCAGAAGCAGATAGTGAGAGTGATCTAAGGCTGTCATTGGCAGAACACAGTTGGTGATTCCATAAAGGGGATAGAGGCTCAAGAAAAGTACAATATAGAGTTGAGCTGGTTCACCAACCAGTATGATATGATAGAGTATGGCTTGTTTAAGAGTGATAGGTTTGGAGCCAAGATCAAAGCAGAAGAACCTCTCCTAGGTGCTCTCTCCAAAATATTTCAAAAATCTTAAAATTGTGACTCTAACTAAATTTTAAAGAGACAAAACCCACAGAAAGATACAATGAAGCAATTCTCCAGCCCAAGGTAACCGGGAAAATAGTGGAACAATGCTGTCCCATGGGGTTAGAGGGGCAGTCCCACCAGAGTGAAGAAACCTCAGCCTCCCAGAAACAGCCCCAAGGCACTGAGGAATCAGCAGGATTCAGCAAAAGCAGTTTCTTGACCTGAACCCCAGGGGGCACAAAGCACAACTTGGAAGATCAGCAGGTAGACCTCTGCTAGAATGAGCATGAACCCCAGGCCATCTGCGTGGTCACAGCAGTCAGCACACCCAGATCCAGGAGGAAGCACCTGGAGCTGGCAAGCAGGAGCCTCCAGGCAGCTGCTCCCTGAGTGCTTAGCCCACCAAAGGTAGGGGTGGGAGACTTCCAAGGTCTGTCCTCTGTACCTGAAACAGGACTCTGGGACTCTGACCACATTCAGACCCTGGTCTCAGTCTAGGCCCCCCATTGAACAGGGACCCCCCCCAGCCCTGTGGTAGAGGGGTGAGCTTGTGTTCATTCACAGACCAGGAAAGCAGTCAGAGCCTCACACACTGAGGTCCCTGTGGGGGTGCCCTAATAAAACTCAAAAGCTCAGGAAACATCCCAAAACCAGGCACAGGCTAGAGAAATGAGTAAACGGGAAAAAGGGAATCTGATCATTAACAAATACTTTGTCTATGATCCTAAGGAGGATCAAAATACTCAATCTGAAGATGAGGAAGTCCAAGTTTCTATATCTAAAGACTCCAAGAAAAATGGAAGTTGGGCTCAGGCTATGATAGAACTCAAAAAAGATTTTCAAAATCAAGTAAGGGAGATAGAAGAAAAATTGGGAAAAGAAATGAGAGAGATGCAGGAAAAAAACATGAAAACGAAGTCAGCAGCTTAGTCAAGGAGATCCAAAAAAATGCTGAAGAAAATAACATGTGAAAAAAACAGTTTAGGTAAAATGGATAAAACAGTTCAAAAAGTTATTGAGGAGAAGAATGCTTTAAAAATCAGAATTGTGGGGCAGCTAAGTGGTGCAGTGGATAGAGCACAAGCCCTGGAGTCAGGAGTACCTGAGTTGAAATCTGACCTCAGATACTTAATAATTAACTAGCTGTGTGGCCTTGGGCAAGCCACTTAACCCCATTGCCTTGCAAAAAAAAAAGATAAAAAGCAGAATTGGCCAGATGGCAAAGGAGATAAGAAAGCTCTATGAGGAAAACAAATCCTTCAGATGTAGAATGGAGCTAAAGGAAGCTGATGACTTTCCAAGAAATCAAGACACAATATTTCAACACCAAAAGAATGAAAAATTAGAAGAAAATGTGAAACATCACATTGAAAAGACAACTGATCTGGAAAACAGATTCAGGAAATATGATTTAAAAATTATTGAGATACCTGGAAGTCATGATCAGGAAAAGAGCTTTGACCTCATTTTTAAATAATTTCTACAGGAAAATTACCCTGATATCTAAGAAACAGAGGGCAAAATAGAAATTGAGAGAATCCACTGATCTCCCTTGGAAAGAGATCCAAAAAAAACAACGCCTTAGAAATATTATAGCCAAGTTCCAGAACTCCCAAGTCAAAGAGAAAATATTACAAGCCACCATAAGGACACAATTCAAACATCATGGAGCTGTAATCAGGATCATACAGGACTTTGCAGCAACTACATTAAGGGCTCACAGGACTTGGAACATAATATTCCAGAAGGGAAAATAGCTTGGAATGCAACTGAGAATCAACTACCCAGAAAAACTGAACATCCTCTTCCAGGGGAAAAGATGGATTTTCAATGAAACAGGGGAATTTAAAATGTTCCTGTTGAAATAACCAGAGCTGAACAGAAAGTACAGGATTTAAGTGAAGCATAGAGAGTGGAGGAGAAGGGTAAATTATGAAGGACTTAATGATGATGAACTGCATGTATTCCTGCATAGAAAAATGATACTGATAATATTCATATAAAACTTCTCATTTAATAGAACAGGTAGAAGGAGCTTTTATAGGTGAAGCATAGGAGAGATCTGAATTTGAAGATATAATTTATTGTAAAAATGGAGTCAATGACTAAAAGGGAAATGTACTGGAAGTAACAGAAAGGAGAGGTTGTATAGGCTAAGATATATCACATAAAAGATATTATTTTTTGCAATGAGCTTTTGCAATGATATGGAAGGAGGGAAGGTGAGGGGGTATGAGGGAACCTTCGCTCTCATCAGAAATGGCTCAGAGAGGAAACAGCATACACACTCAATAGGGTATAGACATCTAGAGTAAAAGGAGAGGAGGGGGACAGGGAGAAGGGGGGGATGTGGGTGATAGAGGAGAGGGTAGATCATAGGAGAGACTAGTCAGATATAATACATTTTCTTTTTTACTTTTTGCAAGGTAGTGGGATTGGGTGGCCTGTCCTGGACCACAGGACTGGGTGGTTGCTGGGTCTCTGGGGAGGTATTTGAGACTGGGGCCTCTTGGCCCCAGGGCCAGTGCTCTGTCTACTGTGCCACTCAGCTACCCCACAGCACATTTCAGAAGAGGGACAGAATGAAAGAAGATAGAAAATATTATATATGGTAGTGGGGAAGAATGGATGGAGAGAATTACAATCTGCAACAGCAACTGTGGGAAAATATGGAAGTAACTTCAGTGATGGACTTATGATAAAGAATGTGGTCCACCCAAGATAGAGCTGATAGTATCAGAACAGAGACTGAAACACACACACACACACACACACACACACACACACACACACACACACAAGAGCAATAGGTTCAAGGAGGTCACAGTTTGGACAAAGAATAGAGTTTGCTAGGGGAAAGCAGAGGGAGAGATGGCAGAGTCAATAGATTGTGATCATGTAAGGGAATTTCAGAGTTCTTGAACATGGAAATACATTTATGGGTAACAGCAAAATCTTTTGTTCTGAGATTCAAACAATGTAATAAATAAAGTCCTTATTGGTCATTTCATTCTGTTTAGTGCAGAAAATTCATACTATGTGTAAGGCAATGTAATAAGTGCAGGAGTTTAAAACAAAAAGACCAAACAGTCCCTGCCTTCTAGGTATTTCCATTCTCCTTAAGAACCCCATACCAAAATTTAACTGCATACTGCACTAACTAGTTAGCATTGTATACAGTTAAATTTTGGTATGAGGTTCTTTCACTGAGGATACAAATGTATTGCTAGCAAAGGCATTTGAATGACTTCTGATTCTAATAATAATGTATTTAAGGAATTCTAAATATGAGTTATTATCATTACTAATCCTACTCTCTAATTTTATAAATGAAGACACTGAAACCCAAAGAGACTTGGGTGAATTCCCCAAAGTTGTCACACAGTTAGTCAATGTTAAAGTCAGATTACAAACTCTATTACTCATACTCTAAAATCTTCCACTCTTTCCATGGCAATATACTTCTTCTCAGCTTTTGGTGGGAGAAAGATTTTTCCTTATGAGTCTTTGAATCATGGTGGCACCCTAAGAGGAGACTGTAAGATCAAAGACAGAGGTGCTAAGGTCAATAATTGCTAGCTTTTATATCGTCCTTAAAAGTTTGCAAAGCCCTTTACTTAAATTATTTCATTTGGTCCTCTCACAACCCTCAGAAGTGCTGTTGCTATTCAGTTGTTTTTCAGCCATGTCTCACTCCTCATGACCTTATTCAGGTTTTCTTGGTAAAGATACTGGAGTGGTTTACTATTTTCTTTTCTAGCTCATTTTACAAATGAAGAAACTGAGGCAAACGGGGTTAAATGACTTCCCAGGGTCACACAGCTAATAAGTATCTGAGGCCAGATTTGAATTCAGAAAGATGAGTCTTTCTGACTCTAGGCCTGGCACTCCTTGTCCCATCTAGCTGCTCAATGGAAGAATTTACCCTGGGAGATAAGTGGAGTTATTATCCCCATTTTATATATGAGAAAACGGAGGCAATTAGACCATATTAGCTTCTTGAGAACAGGGGCTGTCTTTTGCCTAGCAATGATATTTTAAAATATGTTAACTGATTGATTCACTGAAAGCAAGAGAAATAATTTGCCCAGAATCTCAAAGCTCCTCAGTATTGAGGCAATATTTGAAATCAGGTGTTCCTGATTCCAAGGTCAGTACTTTATTCATTACCACTACATAGCACCATAATTTGTCACACCCCTGTTCAGGACCATCACCTACCTACCTCTAATTCCTGCTGCTCAGATTACTGGGAGAAGCAGAGAGGGAATGCTTCCGGAAGGAAGGAAAGGAACCATTGGGGAAGAAAGGAGTGGATGAGCATCCACTGCAATTCCCCAGAGCTCTGTCCATGACAGGAGCACTGACATATAAAAGACCAATGGAAAAAAAAAAAGAAGAAAAAAAAAAGCCAACCCTCCACCCTGATGAAAGTATAAACAAAAGAGACATTTGTGAAGTGGTTCTTTTGAGAGACTCTTTTTAAAACTGTAACATTCACCTTATGGGGAAATCTGAAAAGGATTTGACTGGATTTGTCCTTGTTAAACTAACGTTAAGGATGTTTAACAGCTGTCTCATGCACATCACATTAAAATTTGGAGCTAGACTTGACAAACTAATGGTTTTGTTTGTCAATGGGGAAATGAATAAAAGAAGAGGAAAATGAGGAAAAGAGGAAAATTTGTTGGTGGTCAGACTTTTAAAGGCTATAATGAGGCCCAATGAGTTCCCAGCTGGGATATATGCTCCCTCACTTGACTATGGGGTTCTAGAGTCTCTAGTTTTGGTCCTAAGGAAAAAAGAATTCAGATTTGAGAAAAACTACCCTCTCAGATACTTGTCCATCTTCAGGGAGAAAAGAGATGTCTCTAGATGGGAAAAAAAAGGAAGATTGGTTCTTTTTTTTTAAAACCTGCTCCAGGGAAGCTAGGTGGTGCAGTGAATAGAGCACTGGCCCTGGAGTCAGGAGTACCTGAGTTCAAATCCAGTCTCAGACACTTAATAATTACACAGCTGTGTGGCCTTGGGCAAGCCACTTAACTCTATTTGCTTTGCAAAATCCTAAAAATAAATAAATAAATGAACGAATGAATAAATAAATAAATAAATAAATGAGCAAGCAAACGAACAAATAAGTAAGTAAATAAATGAATGAATAAATAAATGAATAAATAAATGAAGCCTGCTCCAGAAGGGGAAACTGAGGCAAAAGGAAAGGAGCTATTCATTATTGGCACAAGGAGACATTGAATTCAACTGTACATTTGGTTAATAATTCCCTGTGCCTGGTGCTCTTAGCTAAATTATCATCACTAATATCTACTATTCCCTTGAGGACAGGGAATGTCTTCATCTTATTATTCCCCTTATTTGGTCCCTTGTACATATAGTAATAGGTGTTTAATAAACATTTGTTAAATTTAATTAAATCAAACCATCAACTATATGTTGTTATACTAATAGATAAGTTCATATAGGTCAGGAACTAAGTAATTCGGCAGTCATTTAGTATGTGAACTCATGCTATGTCTAGAGACTTGTCTGGTCCCAGAGAATTTTCCTGTTCTCATAGAAACAATAGTCCCTAAGGTTGTGCTTGAGGAACCTCTTAGCATAGGAGTTTTTGAAAAGTACTGGGGGAAACATTAATTCACAGCATGAGATTTCAAAACCTACCATACTAAGAGATACCTCATATTAGGAATTCATGCATAACCTTCTGGAGATAGAATTCCATAGAGAAGATGAAATTAATGGTTAGACATAATCCAATACTCTGCTCTCTCCCAATACACACACACACACACACACACACACATGCACACGCACACGCACACGCACACACACAAAATCTATTTTTGATTCTGACATACAAGGACCTTGTGGAGGGTGAGAATTTCACTATAGGCAAAGAGGGAGGAAAAAGAACAAAAAGGGGGCCATTGGCATATTATATCTGGGGCTCAGGTATAAGGTGAAATTTTAAGGGAATATGGGCTGAGAGATACAGCCCTGCCAAGGTAAAGGAATTCCTAGGCATAGATTGATAAAGAGTAACTAGCTATCTTTCCTTAACTCAAAAATAAGGATAATATTCTCCATCCTGCCTTCCTTCACAGAATTGTGAGGATCAGAAAAGATAGTCTGTGAAAATGAATTGAAATTGTTAATGTTCAATATCAATGTAAGGCATTATTGTTTTAGCTTTTTGCCCTTCTCTTGTCATTTCCCATTTCTCATCAGTATGTGGGCACATTCACACACACACACACACACACACACACACACACACACACACACACACACACACACACTCCCTTCTCCTTTAGTCTTCCTTACCGGCTAAGTCCCCAACCCTACAGGACTTCAGAGGGAGGCTTGGGGTGACCCTGACAGAATCTCTCAATCAGTTCTCTGTCCTCTTCAGAGCCATCACGCTGGATAACACCCTAGTCATTCTGTCAACTGTGGCTCCTGACGCTGGCCGATATTACGTGCAGGCCGTTAATGACAAGAATGGAGATAACAAGACCAGCCAGCCCATCACTCTCACCGTGGAAAGTAAGCACAAGGCCTGGGGTCTGATAAAGAAGTGGGCCATAGAATCTTCAAGAAAGGAGCTGGGGAGCGGGGCTCACGGGGGAAGAGGTTGGACTGCGGAGAAGTGTATTCATCTGGCTTGAGGGTGCAGAGGGGAGTCAGGAAGAAGTCCAGCTCCAGAGCAGGAGGGGATGGGAGAGACAGTTCAGGAAAGAGGCAGCCCAGGGGCTGAGCTCTTGACCTTGGTTCCCTTGAGAATTGCAAGATCCTAAGATTTCATCAAAAGAGGCAACAATAATGATGAAGCTTTATGGAAGTTCTTAGCTAGGCTCCTGGGAAATTGAGCATAGTTACAGAATGAGTGATTACATGTGTGTGTGTGTGTGTGTGTGTGTGTGTGTGTGTGAGTGTGCAAGTGAGCAAAGATTCCTAACCTGTTTTGTAGCAAGGACCTCTTCCTCAGTCTAGAAAAACCTATTTCTCAGGATAATTTTCTAAATATATAAAATAGACTAATGAGATGGGGGGGAACCAATTATATTGAAATAAAGATATAATTTCTTTTCCATCCATGAATCCCATGGGATATACCTATGAATCTTTAGGGAAAGGGGAAGAGTCCATGTACCACAGATTAAAAAACTTGCATTAATATTTGAGACCAGAGACTGCCCTAGCCCAGGCAGTGAGAGAGAAGGAGGAAGGCAAACATGTTTTTAAAGAAAACTTTCTTTGCCTCCACTAGACAGATATATAAAGAAAACTGTTTGCCCTGAAGAACTAAACCCAGGTTATTGTTCTCATTGACAGGAATCAATCAACAAGCATTTATTGAGCATCTAATATATGACAAGCACAAAAATAAAAGCAAAACAGTCCCTCCCGTCAACAGATTTAGTGGGAAGAAGACATCTATGTTATTTTATATTTATGTATTTTTATCAGTCTGTGCGTACATATGTTTATATGTGTGTATCTCTATACACATATGTACATATACCTAATACACAGAGAGAGAGAGAGAGAGAGAGAGAGAGAGAGAGAGAGATACCTATTGTTCAGTGATGTTTAACTCTGTGACTACTGGAGCAGTTTGTCATTTTCTTCTCCAACTCATTTCACAGATGAGAAAACTGAGGCAAACAGGGTAAAGAAACTTTTCCAGGGTGATTCAGATCATAAGTGTCTGGAACCAGATTTGAACTCAGGAAGAAAAGTCTTCTTGACCCCAGACCCTATTCACTGAGCCACTTCGTGTGTGTGTGTGTGTGTGTGTGTGTGTGTGTGTGTGTGTGTGTGTGTACCTGTGTGTCTGGGAATATGTATATATTGACCTAATTGTGTATTTATGTATATACATACAAACAACATATAAACCAGATACAAGAAACTAGGGGATTATAGAAAATACTAGTACTTGGAAGAAAGGAAAGAGCTCCTATAAAGGGTTAAATGCTTTTGTCTTTTTTTTTTTTTAGGTTTTTGCAAGGCAATGGGGTTAAGTGGCTTGCCCAAGGCCACACAGCTAGATAATTATTAAGTGTCTGAGGCCGCATTTGAACTCAGGTACTCCTGACTCCAGGGCCGGTGCTCTATCCACTGCACCACCTAGCTGCCCCTGTCTTTTTTTTTAATTTAAACTTATTTATTTGTTATTCCAACTACTTGAGCTGAATCTTGAAGAAAACTAGGAATTACAAGAAACAGAAGTGAGAAAGAAATAGATTTGGAGCTTTGGAGACAACTAACTAGTGAGAGAGCCCAAACATGAAAGGTGGAAGGTCATCTGTGATATATAATAAGAAGTCTAGTGCATCTAGAGAGTAGAGTACATGAAGGGAAGGAATAAGAAGATTGGAAAGCTGGAAATGAAATAAATTGAGGATGGTTTTATTTGTTTTAGGTTTTTTTTTCCTTAAAGAATGTTATATTTGATTCTGGAAGCACCAGAATTTACAGAATAGGATCAGAGCTGTGCTTTAGGAGGATTAGGAGCTGTGCAGAGGATACATTGGGAGGAGAGATTTGAGGCAGGAAGATCAATTAGAATCTATTTCAATACATCAGGAAGATGTGATGAGATCTGAAAGAAAGTATAGGCTATATGAGTGAAGAAAAGGGCATTGTATGCATGAGATAAAGATATTGAGGGGCGGCTAGGCGGCATAGTGGATAAAGCACCGGCCCTGGAGTCAGGAGTACCTGGGTTCAAATCCGGTCTCAGACACTTAATAATTACCTAACTGTGTGGCCTTGGGCAAGCCACTTAACCCCCGTTTGCCTTGCAAAAACCTAAAAAAAAAAGATATTGACCAAAGTTTATCAAACTTTTAAGGGATATATGGCATGAGAGTTTGAAGTTGGAAATGAGACCCAGATAGTGAGACCAAATGACTACAAACTATGATGTACTTGACAGGAATAAGGAGTTGGGAAGAGGGATAGATTTGCAAGGAAGGTGGTGGTTTTCTTTTTTGGACATGTTAAACTTGAGATTTCTAAATGTCCAATAAGGAATTTGTGATGTGACACTGAAGTTGAGGAGAGACTAGGAAGATCTAGTCTAGGAGTCAAACTTCAGAAATAATTAAATCCATGCTGAAGTCACTGAGGGATTGTAGAGAGAAAGAAGAACCCAGTATAGAGCCTTGTGGTTGACCTTCAGTTAGGAGATATGACATGGGTGATGATCAAGAAAAGGAGAGTGAGAAAGAATAGTTAGACAGGAGGAAAGAGAATCAAGTGAAGACAGTATCACTAAGAGACTAGAGATAACCAGAGATGAGAGGGAATCTAAGAGGAGAGCATGGTCAACAGTGTCGAACACCAGGAAAAACCAATTTGCACCCTCAAGTTGAATGTTAAATTTTCAGTGTAAGCATTTATACCTCAGAAACTTGCAAACAATTCAGAAGGTAATTTATTGTTTTGTTGATTGTTTTAAGACAGTGGGAAAATGTTAATCATGGAGATTAAACTTAAAAGTGTGTCCTGTGTTCTTTTATTTCCCCAGAGAGCTAGTTGTTAAACATTTACCAGCACATTCATGAGAAAAGGTCATCAGAGTTGGGCAAGTAAGAGATCATTAGTAATTTTGAAAAGAGCAGATTCATTTGTAAGATGAGGTCACAAGCCAAACTGCAGAGGGTTGATTAGTGAGTGAGAGCAATTGTAGAAAAGAAATATACACAAGATTCTTCAAGATGTTTTCTGGGAAAAGTGAAGACACATATGGGAAAATAACTAGTGAAAATGGCAGAATAAAGAATGTTTTAAAAAAAATATGGGAAAGACATCAGCATTTTTGATGGCAAGGAAGGAGACAGTAGATAGGAAGAGGTCAAGGATCAGAAAGAGAGGAATGATGAGCATGAGAACAATCTTTTGATAAATCAAGAGTGGAGGGGACGGGGTGGCTAGGTGGCGCAGTGGATAAAGCACCGGCCCTGGAGTTAGGAGTACTTGCATTCAAATCCGGTCTCAAACACTTAATAATTACCTAGCTGTGTGGCCTTGGGCAAGCCACTTAACCCCATTTGCCTTGCAAAAACCTAAAAAGAAAAAGAGTGGAGGGGATCAAAAGTTCATATAGATAGGTTAGCCTATCTTGGCTAGGAGAAGTTCCACCTCTTCAATAGAGACTTCAGTAAAGGAAGAGTTAATAGGAGATGCTGTGAAGGAGTTATGAGAAGAGGGAGTTCATGGCCAATTACTTCTATTTCCTCAATAAAGAATGAGTCAAGAGCCTCAGCTGAGAGATTTGGGGGAAGAGGTGTTGCAGGAGACTTAAAGATAGGAATGAAGTTTGGCGAATGGACTAGAGATTCAATTAGGGAGGATTAAAAACATTTCTTCGCTCCAGTGAAGACACTGTTGAGATTAGATAATACAACGTTGTAGTGAACCTAATCAACACAGTTGTGTGACTTCCTCCAGCTCTGTTCAGTAGCATGTGAAGAGAAAAGAAGGAGGTGAATGTTAGGAGTAACCAAAGATGGTGTTTGCAAGGGAGCAACTGATTCAAGAGCAAAAGATAGTGTAGAGTTGAAAAGGTTAACAAGGATTTTCCAGGATTAGAAAGGGTCAAGGTTTGGAGGAGAATTATTCAGAATAAACTAAGTTCTTGAGAAAGAACTGAGAAGTGGAAGGATTGGAAGTCATAGTGAAGATAAAGAATGGATTTAGAAAAAATAATGAATCAGGAGAAATGGTGTGATAGGAGATTGTAGTAGGGTAAAGGAATATCCAGGTTCTTGACCATAGAAGTGCAGCATTTGTACATGATAGAAAGATGACAGGGTGTTGTTGACAAGCTGAGATTGACCAGCTGGGAAGTTAGGGTGCTTGAGGAGATATCAATAAATATGTTGAATTCTTCTAGTATAAGAGCAAGAATTGGGATGGAGAAGACCTGGAACTGAAGTCATTGAGAAAGGAGAGAGAGAGAGAGAGAGAGAGAGAGAGAGAGAGAGAGAGAGAGAGAGAGAGAGAGAGAGAATACTCTGTAGATAATATCCACTATGATCTGGTTTGGATGATAAATTTGGGTAAAGTGAACCTCAAAGGGTGAAAGGTTTCTGAGTGTTAGAAGCAGAGGAGACTTTAGAAATGAAAGTGGAGAACTGGAGAAATTCTGATTCCTCCTTTGAGACTAGTATATCGGGGATATGAGAAAAGAAAGGTATAACAGTTATTATAAAGGATGTCCAGGAAGATCAATGTCATCTTGGGGATCTAAGTTTCCATGAGCTCCATAAGAATAAAGAAGAATAAGAAGAAGACATCTAAATTGAAGGGAAATTTATAGTTATGGATTAGCAGATAAAAGGGAAAAGCAGATCCAGAGTAAGTCCTGCAAGATGTATGACTGGGGATGAGAGAAGAGAAAGTGAGAATGGGAGAAGTAGATAATTGGCATTATCAGGAGTAGAAGAGTGAAAGTGGATAAAGAGATTACTAGTTAGTGGGGGATGAAATAGAGCAGAGTATCAGTAGATGGAAGTAACTCTGCTGCCAATGGCAGGTAAATAGAAGGTTCCAGGTCACAACTCACTTTGGGAGTTCTTAGTGTGATCATGGCAGCAGCACAGTTGTAGTCTAAATACAACCTGTCACAGCATCTTATCTCAGTCTGATCTGTGATGGAGCAAAATAGGCATGTAACAAGAAGTCAGTAGACCTAGGTTCTAAGCCCAGCTCTACCAATCAGTGCCTGTTGAACTTTAACAAATCCCTTTACCTCTCTAGGCTTGGGTTTCTATGTCTGTAAATCAAGATGATTGCTCTTGAAGTCCTCTTTACTGTCCTAACTCTGAACTGAATTTTGAATGATTTCTGGCATCAATTAGGCAGGGTCCTTATATAAACATTATTCAATCCTGGATCTTCTCATTGACCATAAGTAGAACAAGTCTTCCTCTTCTGGGAAATGGTAGGCAACTGGATTTACTCTCTCCCTAAAATCAATAGAACCTGGGAGAGAAGGTGAGGAACAGATGGAATGAGTTAAGGGGAAAGAATTAGAAATTAAGTTAAGACTAAACCATTATTCAAAAAAAAAGTGTGATAATCTGGGGAAGATAGACCTACCTGGACCTTTTCCCCATCTATCCACAGTTAGATATCAGAAATTCTGATTCTTTATCCAAGTCTTAGTGTTTAGAAAGGGGTGGTTAATACAAGAACCATGGCCAGGAAGAGGTCAGAAAGAATCACTGAGTGAATTTGATAGGCACTGAATACTTCTTTCTAGCATCAGAGCAGCTGCAAGCTGGAAGAGACAGATGTTCACTTCCCTCCACATCTGTACAACTGCTTAGAAAAGCAAGCCTCATTAATCATCCATGGTTAGGCTGAGATTCATACCAAGAAGAAGGTGTAGTGCTAGTTCTTTGTGTATTCTTGGCTGTCCTATCTCTGGTTTCCAGATTCCCGCAAGCCAGGAGAAACTTTCAAGATAGCCTCAGAATTGGGGCAGCTAGGTGGCGTAATGGATAAAGCAACGGCCCTGGAGTCAGGAGTACCTGGGTTCAAATCCGGTCTCAGACACTTAATAATTACCTAGCTGTGTGGCCTTGGGCAAGCCACTTAACCCCATTTGCCTTGCAAAAAAAAAAAAAAAACCTAAGATAGCCTCAGGATGCTGGACTCTGCAATCCAAGACCTTCCCATGTTCCACAGAAATTCCTCCTCATTATCCCAGAATCAATTTGCTTCTCCCAACTCAAGGTTCCTTGAATCCAAACCAACTCTATCAGGAATATATGTCCTATAGCCAGAGGAATCATATCCCCAAACTGGAAGCTATGTAGTCCTACTGGTGCCCAAACTCAAGTAAAGTCTTACAGTTTAGCATTTTTTAAAATAGAAACTATAACATTTTGGAGCAAAAGGAAAAAAAAAACTCTGGAAATTGTCACATTCCTGCAATGGTAGCATTCTTTCCTGTTTATTTTGCTTCCTGCCCCCAGGAAGTAAAGATGATCTTTTATTATTATTATTATTATTATTATTATTATTATTATTGTTATTATAATTCCTGATCACACTGGGGCAATGATACAAATTAATTTTCTAACTTCTTGGGTTTGAGCTGAAGTTCCTTAAAAGGCAGAATGAGGTTTTAACCATCTAAAGGAGGTGCCTTTTTCCTTTGAATTTCTCCTGGTCATTAAATCATTTTGATTCTTACCTGTCATAGAGTAAGAACAAAATACAAATAGAGGGGAAGAGA
The DNA here is from genome assembly GCF_037893015.1 of Macrotis lagotis. NCBI lineage: Eukaryota > Metazoa > Chordata > Mammalia > Peramelemorphia > Peramelidae > Macrotis > Macrotis lagotis. Next base: position 207,524,959 of record NC_133659.1, read on the forward strand.
ATTGAACTGCATAATGAGAATCCAATGTGTAGAACCCATTGCACTGACTTCTGACCAACCTACCTTCTAATCTTATGTATCTCTGCCTGACCCTGGGCAGGAGTGAATCGAAGAGAGTGAAGTCACCCATGTTTTTTCCTGATCTTCAGTCCCTGGGTGGCAACGGGGTGGCATCAGAGCCTGCTTTTCATGGGAAATTAAACAGCTGTACTCTCCCACCCAAATATAAATGGAATGTAGGTATTCCCAGCTCAGCTGTCACAGGCAACTTTGCCCCAAGAGAAAAGCAATCATCACAGCATCTCTCTGCTTTGCCTTTCCTCCCCAGAGCCCTCCAACAACTCAAAGGAGGCGGAAAATCCACCTAAACCCCTTACACCCCAACTGACAGGCACAAGGATAAAGCAGGCACTCCTATTGTAACTTGCAAAGCAGATTTCGCTGTTTTCCCAGTTCCAAGAGCCCTTTGCCTCCTTCTCCCACTCAGTGATTTGTGTTGGATTGAGAGCAGAATCAGCCGATATTTTTTTTAGCTAATTTCTCCTCCCACGAATGACTACACTTCAAAACCCTGTTCCTGTCACTGACAGAAATCCTCCAGACTGCCTGCCAATTTACAAGGAGGAATCGTCGCTTTTCCCACTACTAATTCTGTCTGTCTCCTTACCATCTCTCTCTCCTCCCTTATATCTCTACCTCCTCCCCTTTCTCTTCTACCTCCTCGCTTCTGGCCCTCCACTTAATTTTCTTCTCTGTCCTGAGCAGTTGCAGTAGCCCATTCTGGCCAGTCCTTCCTCTATCCCAACTTCAACCTTCTCCCATGCCGATAATACATACTGTCACCAGTTCCTGGAAAGGCAGCCCAATATGGCCTGTTATCCCAGGATTTTGTCTGTTTCATTGAGTAGAGCATGTCCAATTGTGCTTCTGCTTGATAATGATAAGAATATATGCAAATTCCTCCTATGCATAACTCTGTGACCCAGACTTCCTGTCATCACAGAAACCCTGGATTTCTTCCACAGGTCTGACATTCTTACTTCAACCCTGTGTGGACTTATCAATGGCTTAGAATTCAGACCTGTCACCTCTGCAACCCGGTCCCAGCCCGTTCTGCTTGGCTCAGGGCCAACTTTAATTTGCAGTAAATCTCTGAGACTTCAGTTTGTGCTGACTTCACAATCCCAACTGTAGGAGAAATTTATTTGGACACTTTTTCCCATGTCATTGCTGCTGGCTGGGCCTAGGATATCATGACACCAAGGAAGCTTCAATGAAATCCCAAATAAGTTTTGAGCTAGAGGAACCAAGGATCTGGGGTGCCACTGTCACATGTTCAGTCACTTTGTCTTTGCCCACATTTAGGGTTTTGGGCTTGATAGGTTAAGGATAATGGCTCACATTTAGTACTTGAAGGTTCACAAAGTACTTCCCTCTGAACAACCTTGTAAGGAAGTTAATGTGTGTGTTCCTATGCCCATGTCACAAAGAAGGAAATGAAGACTGAAAAAAAAAAAAAAACTTGTCCACGCCTGCATAGCCAGTAACTGACTCTCTGAATCTGAATTCCGGTCTAGATTTTCTATTGCCAAGTGCTCTTTCCACTACAACCATTTTTTTTGGATCATTGACCCCTTTGGCAGTCTAGCAAAGCCTCTGGACCCCTTCTCACAATAACGTGTATGAATGCATAAAATCAATTACATAAGATTACAAAGAAAACTAATTACATATAGGTATCAAAAGATTTAAAAAATAATTTCACAGACCCCAGGTTCAAAACTCCTATACCACACTATACAATCTCCTCTCTAAATTTCTTATATCACTACTTCATTCTCTTTCTGTCCCATGTGAACTTTTAAAGAGTGCCATGGATATCTATTTCAATAAACTTGTGTTGAATTGAACAACTTTTTGAGTAAATGATAATCCACAGATTATTTTGAATCAGATTGCAAAGAAGAACAAGTAAATCATGGATAATAGTTGAACAAATAAGTATACATAATATGAAGTTCAATGCATACATAATAGGGACAAAGAACAGACTTACAAAGGGTTCTAATTTAATTTTAAAAAGAGAGAGAGCAGAAATTTAAATTCAATACTTTTAACCAGGAAGATCAAGGAAGACTTTATAGAAGAGGTGACATTTGAGCTATACCTTGAAAGATTTCAGTAGACTTAGAAGAGGGGAGAGAGTACTCTAGGTCTGCAAGAATACAAAGTGTTCATAGAGGAGGAGAAGGATGAGACTGAGAGGTACCTAGTCCTCCAGTGAGCCTGGAAAGCACTATGCAGGGGAGGAAATAATGAGAAATAAGGCAGAAAAGAATTTCATTCTTTGAACTAAGGAAGCTTTAGGTTTTGGGTTTTTTCCAGTTTTTAGACTTGTTCCCTTTGTATCCCCAGCAGACATAGTATATTGCACATAGTCAGCATTTCAAAGGTGTTTATCAAATTGAACAGGTTCATGCCAGTCAAGTCCTCAAACAGGTCAGTTGGTTTTACCCTGGGAAAAGTTATTTTCTAAAATCGAACTGCATCCTTACCCTTGGGCCAAACATCCATAAAATACTTTAATTTTGGTTGTGAAGAAAACCAGGTGAAGGGAGAAATCATTCAGAAAAGACTATCCCCATTGCAGAAAAACATGTTCTAATAACATTTAATCAGGTATTTTATCTCTGTATCTTTTTTGTTTTTCTCATTATTAAATTTTGTTTTTAATTTATGGAGTAAAGCTAGCACTTCCATAACATAGTACAATAAAAAAGATGATTGCACATGAAACTACAAATCTACTATGCACAACTTGCTCCTCTTTTCAAATATACAACAAAATTATCATGTCAATTTCTTTTTTTCTTCTCTCACCCACCCCCAGGGATAGCTACCATTAGGCACAAATAGGTACACACATTTAAAATTATTCGATACATACTTCTATTCATCAATTTTTTCTCTGGATAAGTTCTTTTTCCATTCTACTACTAAAAAAAATTAATGATGATCCTTGATCCTGCTGTCATGCCCTTGGGCTCCCTATCTCCTGTTGTTCAATCACCTTGGGCTTTTCCATGTGTCCTTTATAGTTATTTTGGGTATTTATAATAGTCAAAATAGCTTATTTGTTCAAATTCGATCTTAAAGCAATGTTGTTGTTACTTTATACAATGTTCTCTTGATTCTATTTATTTCACTCTTTATTATTTCCTCTTTTTATTTCATTCCATATTTTGCCAAAATCATTGAAAAAGTCAGTTTGTCACCTGGAGGTGAATCTAACCCCAGTCTCCTGCACAACAGGCAGAAATATTCAACAATATATTAACGAAGAGTTTTAATTTGAGCTCTCCCTTTCTGTTTATTTTTCTTTAGCACAGAAACAGTAAGCATTTATTAAACACCTATAATACACTACATTAGTCACTAGGGTTACAAAAAGATGACTGAAGCATTCCCTGCCCTCAAGGACCTCACCTTCTAAAGGAACAGACAACATGTACATTTGCATAAAATAAATATGAGATACTGAGCATGAAGAGGAGCCACTAGCAGCTAGAGGAAAGTCTTTACTTGGATAGGAAGTTCATTCTGAGCTGAATTCTGAAGGAAAGAAGTAATACTAAAGTGCATAGACAAGGAAGAAAAACATGTCAAGCAAGGGTATGAGGATATGGGGAGCAGCCTATTAAAGGCACTAAGATGCAAGATAAAATGCTGCATATAAGGAACCATAGGAAGGTCAGTTTATCTAGTCCCATGAAGGGGGAACAAAAGCAACTAATACATAATAAAAATAAGAAGGTAGGTTGGAGTCAGATTTTTAATTAGCTGGAATCAGGTTAGTTTAAATGCCAAAACAGATGATTTTTTTATATTTGATTTGAGACATAATAGGGAGTCACTGGAGTTTATTGAGCAGGGTAGTGGCATGATCAGATCTGGATTTTAATAATATCACTTTGGCAGCTGTTCAAAGAATAACTTGGAGAACATATGAACATACTCCCTTCCTCTATTTTAAAAAAATTCCTTGATCCTACTGTCCCCTTGGGCTCCCTACAGCTGTTGTTGTTCAATCCCATCCAATTCTTTATGATTCCATTTGAAGTTTTCTTGGCAAAGATATCGGAATAGTTTTGCCATTTCCTTTCCCAGCTTATTTTACAAATGAAGAAACTGAGGTAAATAGAGCTAAATTCCTTGCCCAAGTTTGCAAAGCTAGTAAGAATCTGAGGTCAGATGTGAACTCACGGTCCAGCATTCTATCCATTGACCTACTTAGCTGCCCTTCCCTATCACCTGTTTCTCTCCTTTTTCTCAGTAATAATCTCACTGCCTTCACTTCCTCACAATTCACTTTCTTGCAGTGTAACTTTCACCACTCACAGATTATTGCTGTTGTTTGTCCCTCATTCTTGAAGAGAGTCAACAATATCTTCATTTGAAGTGAATTGGACTTAAGTGAAGCAAGGTTGAGCAAAGTCATCAGCCTCACTCTCTCCTATGGAGACCTCGAAGGCCAGTGGCAAGACATGTGTACTAACAATGGTCCCTGATGCATTGGGAGACCCTGGTCTTTTTAAGTTAAGGTCTCTCCCAGATCTTAGTTTGTCTGAGGCAACATTACTCTTTTGTAACTACTCTCTCCAAGGACCTCCTAAAAAAATATTTTGTTTAGTCTTCATTCTCTTTGATTTCTCTGCATTCAATGCTTGTTTGATCACCCTCTTTAAATGTTCTTTTGCCTTTGCTTTATGCTACTCCTCTTTAACTGTTTCTTGTTTTTCTCCTTTCTTGGTTATGCTTTTTCCTCTCATTCTCTAAATGTGACTATATTCCAAAACTCAAATCTTGACCCTTTGTTTTTTTCTATAAATTCTTTTTCTCTCTTCAGTCTCACCTACTCCTAGTTTTGACCATCTCATCTACATGAATAACTTTCAGATCTATGTCTGCATCTCTATACTCTTCTTACAAACTGGAATCTCACATCTCTATCAGCCAGACAAACATGTCTGCTTTGACAGTTCCCACTATAACATCAGGTTCAAAATAGCAAAAGGAAAATTCTTCCTCTTCCTCTACAAATGACCTTCCCCTCTTGACTCTTCTATTTCACTCCGTGGTACCAGTAAGTGAAAAACTGCTCAGATTTGCTAGGAAAAGGAAACATCAGAGCTGTCAACAAACCCGATGATTCTTCCTTGCATAATGCCTCTCATTTTCATCCTTTCCTTTCCATTCCATAATACCCCAGACCAGGCCCTCATTATTTTCAGCCTGGACTATTGCAACCTAATTGATGTCCCTATTTTCAGTCTCTTTATTCTCCAGTCCATGCTCACACCACTGCCAGATTCCTGGTCTCAAAACTCCTCTCTCATCCTGTTACTTCCCCTCCCCTTTTCCTAAGCCTCACCCCAATCCCTTCTCTGCTTATGTATAGTTATCCCTTCCTACATCACAAAGTGTCACACTCCACCCTACCCTAACAAGCTGGAAAATCTGTATAAAATTTTTGGTCCTCCCTTCATACCAGAAAAGAAATGTAATTTATTTTGGTATTATATGCTAAAATATGTTCATATTGTATGATACTTTCCAGATATTTTAAGCATTTTTGAGTTTCTAAACTTTTTCTATGTTTTCTGCTGGCCATCACATGTCATCTGAGGCTCCTGCAAAACTTCCCCAAAATTCCCAATTAATTTCTTATGCCAACTAGCAATATATCCAAGTTACAAGGAGGGAAGTCAAAAGGTGGAAGAGATAACCTTCTCCTACTCATCATGACCTATGAAATAAAATCTAAACATTTTATGCTTACATATTAGACCCTCTAAAATCTTGCTTCAATCTATGTGTAGTCTTTTCTTCCTCTGCTCTACTATGGAAACTTGTCAGTATGGCATAAATAGAAAAAGTATTGAACTCGGAGCCTAGAGAGTTGTGGGTTCAAATTCCACCTTTGACACTAGTATAACATGACAAGTCCTTTTAGTGGAATATAATTTAACTACTTTGAGCTTGTTTCCTTATGTGTAGAATAATACCAATAATACTTACATCACTTGGTTGTTGTAAGGCTCAAAAGTCCTTTGTCACTCCCTCTCTCAGAAGTAGTTCTCCCTTGGTTTTAGGAGAATACAAAATCCTGTTTGTCCTTGAAACACTTCACCATTAAGTACAGTCAATCTTTTATAGGTCTTAGTTATCCCACTCAAACTTTATTGATCCTTAAATGTGAATTTCCATTTCCCATCACCATGCTTTTGTTCTGACTGTGCCCCATGTCTAGAAAGCACATCCTTCTAATTTCTACCTTATAAAATTTCTAGTTTCCTTTGAAGCCTTTTTCCAGTGCCATATCCTACTTATCCTGATTTATGCCCTCCTACCTAGAATTTTTAGTACCTTCCCCCTGAAAATTATTTTCTATATTTAGTATTTCCTTTTCTTCCCTTTCTCATAGTTTCTTTGACTTCCTTCAAATCTCAGTAAACTCCCACCTTCTAGAAGAAGCTTTCCTCCCTTCAACTAGGGCCCTCCCTTTGGGATTACTTCCAGTTTTTCCTGAATATAGCTTGCTTGTTCATATTATTTGCATATTTTACCCCTATTAAACTGTAAGCTTCTTGAGAATAGAAACTGTCTTTTTATCCCGTGTTTAGCATATAGCCTGGCAAGTCATAAGTGCTTAATAAATATTTGTTGGTCCTAACTGACTAAGCACTAGGAATACCAATAGAATACCAAAGTAAGCCAGTCAGGAAATCTCCTTCTCAGAGGAAAGATGACGCTTTATTTTTCCCTCGATATCGACAGGTCCCTGCTCAAAGGGCGCCTCAGTCCCTGCCAATCCCCATGATTCCCTTCTGTCACAAACTCAGGAAAAGTTGTTTAGGGTATTTGAGAGGGGAACATTTGATTTCTTCATTTGAATTCTCTGGGCACATTTCAGGAGACCCATTCATTGACCCCAAGGACAGTATGTCCCAGTGGCTCAAATACTGCTATTCCTTCCTCATACCCCACAGCCCCACACAGGAGTTTTATATGTCCTGGGAGTGTGCTGCTCTTATCACTCTTGCAGAAAGATATCCACGGCTCTGTAAAAACAAATATTATGGCCCCTGAGTCCTCCTATAGCAATTGTATTTTTTAATAATGTCTGAGCTAGCCATCTTCGCGGTTCTGTTTACTCCCTTGTTCTATTAGCCACTCCAGGTTAGGCCCTAACGTATTCCTGTAAGTAATATACAACTTAGAGAACCTTTTTATGGATTCAGCTTTCAGTCTGTTCCCTTTTTATAGCCCCTACATGAGGCTTTTATATTGTTGTAATTATTTTGGTTTATATTCTTCCTTTCTATTCTCCTGTCATTTTATTTCATTTTTTATGTTTTATTCCTGTTTTTGAGTTTTCCAGAAAGGCCAAAACATGAGGTCTGATGACCTCTTCAAAGCAAGGCAAACATATGTCCAAAATGTTAGGTCACTGCTGTTCCTCTAAATTCAGTCTCTGGGGAATATGACATATTCTCTGGGGAGACAGTCTGAGTCTGTATGTAGAAAGCAGTGTTAAAGGAGTGGGGAAAGATGGTACTATCTGTTCTTTCTATTAAACTGCTACAGTGGTTCAAATATCACCTCTAACCTTTAATATTTGACCTTGAACAAATTATTTAACCTCTTTCAGCCTCAGTTACCATATCTATAAAATGGAGAGGTTGGATTCTGAGTTCCCTTATGGCTTTGTTAATCTAAATTTAAATTGAGACAACCTGGATTCACATCCTAACTCCAACCCTTATTGCTGATGTGACCCTATGATCTATTCCACATAATGCATTGTTCTAGACATTGAGGAGTTTGTGCAGAGATGAATGCCAACAGCCCCTCCGTTGTCGAGCTCTTTTCACATCTAAGAGATTAGGTTATTGCCCATATCTGGACATCATTTTTCAGGAATGGGAAATGGGGAATGAGTTAAGCTGGTACAATTAAGATAAATTGGCACTTGGTTGAATATGTCATAGCCTTCATCATTTCTTACTTCCTCAGTTCTGGTGCAGAGAGTAGGTTGGGTCAGATGCCAGCAAATATCACATTCTACATTGGCATCACTGGGGAAGAGATTCCTGGACTAAACATCAACCCTTGTACTATACCTCCCAGGCTTGAGAGTCTCTCTTCCATGATCACACTGCACCCATACATACTGACTCTTACCACATGCTTTCTCCCTGCCAAGTGTAAACCCATAATTGAGAGAGAGAGAGAGAGAGAGAGAGAGAGAGAGAGAGAGAGAGAGAGGTGATGTGCTCTGAATAATAAGAAATCTGGAAGATAACCATAATTAGAGTATGGTACTCATTACCAGGAAGGGCTCAGTAATAACAACAAACTGTGATAACTAACATTTATATAATGTTTTAAGGGTTGTAAGACTTTGTAAATATGTTATCTCATTTGGTAGCTGAAAAATAAGGATCCATGGCTTCAGCTTCTATAGTTCAAGCCTTTACTCTCCCTAATATCTTTTTGATGGGTACTCTTTTGTTTCCCCAGAGATGACCCCATCATGCTCTCACATTAATAAGCATAGTGAGTGTTATTGTTCATTCTTTGTTTTTGAGATCCTTTGATGTCATGAGGATGATATTTTGACTTGTGTGAATTAGATTTTAGAGAGGCAGAGTTGTACAAAGTATCAGCTTCAGCTTCTCTTCAAGAGTTTTCGAAGTCTAGTGACAAGACAAAAGTCAAACTGACTAACAAGTATTTGCTTCACCCACCTTCATGGCCATAGAAACAAATTCATGTTATTGCCCATTCTTCTGGGAGAATAGTGGGTATGACACTAGGCTTAGGAAGACCTGAGTTGGAACCCTTCCTAGCACACTAGCCATATGCCCCAAGTCAAGTCATTTAATTTCTGAATCCGTTTCCTCATCTGTAAAATGGGAATAATGATAGCAGTTTTCTCACAATATTGTTAGAAGGATCAAATAAGGAAATTTAAGGTACTTTGCAAACATTTAGGTACTATATAAGTATCAGTCATTACCATCATCATCATCATCATCATTATCATTATCATTATCATTTATAATTATTATTCCTAGACTGCTGTAATCTCCACTCCCAAAGATGAGGCTTAGAGATAGATGAAATTTCTGGTCTGTTTCTTGAGCTAACTTTTGCCTTCTTCCCAGATGTAGGTGGTCCTGCAGACCCCATTGCCCCAACCATCATCATCCCTCCCAAGAATACCAGTGTGGTGGCTGGGACCTCAGAGGTGACCATGGAATGTGTGGCTAATGCCAGGTCAGTGGACATTTCTCCTGTTCCCTCCTCTCCAAACTTAATCACTGACCTTCCATATTTTCTGTGTTCCCCTTCATGGTTGACTCTAGTGTGCTACTCAACATTCCTGGTCTGATACTAATTGATACTCTCTTTTCTATGCCTCTATTGACCTATTATTAGCCTGAATAATCGGGAAGGGACTAAAATGAAGATTATGGAAAACTAGAGTCTGAGAGGTCAATGCAAACAGGATGGAGTGAAAAGGGCATTTTTTTTTGAAAAAGCTCTGAAATTTGCTAGATATGATTAAATCCTACTAACCTCTTTGAGCCTTGTTTTCTTCATCAAGGAGCAGAACCAAAAATTTATCATAGTTCAATAAAAAGAACATTGGATTTTAAATCAGAAAACCTGGGTTCAAATTCTGCCACTTAATACATGACCTTGGGAAAATCACCTCTGTAAAATGAGGGTATTGAATGAAATTGACCTCTAAGGTGATTCTCCTAGGATCTTGTTTCCCAGGGTTGTTGTAAGGATCAAATAGGATAATATATGAAAAATACCATATCTGTATCAAAAAAATGCAAGAAAAGACATTTTGGTGTGGAGAGAACTGGGCTGATCTCACAATTTGTTCTTTGTTTATTAGTCATGAGTGTCTGTTTCATTATATGTATTTGTGTGAATAAGCTTATATAGTTCTTTTTCTCTTTCTCTGTGTCTCACTTTTGGTGTGTCTTTCATATTTAACCATATCTCTGTCTTCCCTTCCCTTCTCCTCCATATTCAGTGGTTGGAGAGTAAGGGGAATAGAAAGGGAATATAGAAAAGGGAAATATCAAGAGACAACTTTTAAGGTGCTTAACTGAATTTTAAAAGTCCAATTCTCTCAAGTACAAATTACTGCATAACTGATGCAGATTTATGCAAATGAGCATCTCTGCTTCCCTTGCCTCCTGCCAGGCCCCTGATCAAACTGCACATCATTTGGAAGAAGGATGGGGTGCCCCTGTCAGGGGGAATCAGTGACCACAACCGACGGCTCACTATCTTGAATCCCAAAGGCAGCAACACTGGCTACTATGAATGTGAAGCTGTCCTGCGTAGTAGCAGTGTTCCTTCTGTGGTCCGGGGTGCTGTCCTTTCTGTATTGGGTGAGCACACAGCATGGAGATTGACTGGGGATATAGGTGGGAGGGAAAATGGAGGGAGGAAACAGTCCACAGGTATCACAGAACCCCTTTAACCTAAAGCATGGAGGAGCAAAAGGGGAAAAGGTAAATTCTCATCCATCAGGGTGATCAACCCAAGAGACAGGCCTCCAATGCTGTCCTCTTCTCTCTCCTCCTTCCAGAGCCACCCCAGTTTATTAAGGAGCCAGAGAGACACATCACAGCAGAGATGGAGAAGGTGGTGGATATACCCTGTCAAGCCAAAGGTAAGACGAATGAGTGCATTGAGAAGTGGAATACCACACCTCTCCCTACTCCCCATCATAGGCACAGTTTCCATTGCTAAATTGTGTCTGCTGCTCCCAGGTCCCCCTGAAGTGGACATATTACTAGGAAAGAAATCAATCTGGCCGTCAGCAGGCACCTAGGAAAACAAAGAAGCCAAATTACCGTAATTTCAGGGCTATAAATCAATCCAAGTTATGGTAACTTCAGGGTTACAAATGAGCCAAAATTACCGTAATTTTGAGGCTACTGACAGCCAAATTGCCCATAATTTCAGAGTCGCTGACAACGCCAAATTACCATAATATCAGAGCTACACCAGTCAAGAAGGGAAAGCACTAGCAGTATTAAGGCCTTAGGTGTGTCTATGCTGCGATGTATCTCATAAAGCAGTACTTGGTTTCTTAGACATTTTATTCAGTCACCAGACAGCATTCTCCACTTTCTCAAGTTAATGATGAATTCTCATCCTGTTTTAGTTCCTAAATCTCTTTTCCTTCTTTAGATGTAGCTAAATCAAAAGACAATTCAAAGGCAGATGAGCTTTATAAGAACATACAAAAGGCACAGTGTGTGCTATAGACAATATTATGATATTGAACAAGCAGCTAGGCACAGCTTTTCCGCAGTGGAATGATGGACAGGTGAGAGATGAAGATATGGAGAGGAGCTACAAATCCCCATCAGGAAAGGCTTAGGAAGAGAAAGGAAAAAAATTGAGAGTGACTTGGAGGAGTGAGAGAAGAGAAAATAAGTCAGTACCAAATTCCATCGGACTATTTAGGAATAGATTTGAAGCACCAAATGTCTTTTAGAGTAGTTGGACTCTAGAAATATGGAAGGAGTGACTGGGTGGTACAGTGTTAGAGTGCCGGGTCTAAAGTTGGAAGACTCAACTTTGTGAATTCAAATATGGCCTGAGACTCTTACTAGTTGTATGACACCATAAGAAGAAAGAAAGTGACTTGGGTAAGTCACTTAACTGTTTGCCTCAGTTTCCTCAGCTGTAAAGTGAGCTGGAGAAGGAAGTGGCAAACTATTGCAGTATCTTTGCCAGGAAAATCCCAATGGAATCACAAAAAGTTGAACAACACTGAAAAATAACTGTGTTTCCTCAATGCAATTTTTTTGTCTTTCCTCAGATACCTATCTGTGGTATATTTCTGTATAATCATTGGTTATCAACTTTGGTGATAAAAAGAACTATCACATGCTTTTAAATTTTTTATTATCTCCAAAATAGAATAAAGCATCATTCCAAAAGTACCTTAAGACAAAAAATGTTTCTAGGTAGTACAATCTTTAGAGCTCTGGGCCTGGAATTGTGACCCTGGGCAAGGCACTTAACCTTTGTCTGTCTCCCAGGGTTGTTGTGAAAAATAAGTTAATATTTGCAAAATACTTCATTGTAGGAACCTGATAAATGCTTCTTTCCTTCCTTCCTCCCTTCCTTCCTTCCTTCTTTCATTCATTCTTTCCTTTGTCATAAGTTCCATATGAGGAGGTCCTAAAGTATAATGGAAAGAAAGTGAACTCTTCATGAAAGAACCATGTTTAAATACCACTCAGCAGTGATTAGATTGTAACCACAGACAAATCACTGAATTTCTTAGAGTTTCCTCATCTTTAAGAGAGTGAATTTCCACAATTTATAAAGGATCAAATAAGATAATGTATATAAAATCAATTTGCAAACATTTAAGTGAAATGTATGTATGTGTGATGTAAGGGTGGGAAAATTGACCCCTGGTTCCATCTAGGGCTGGCCCATTTGATGAATCACAGAAGAGACAGAAATAGAAAAGCATTAATATGTTCAATGAAGTACAAAGGGAAGTCTAATTCCTGTTATTCCTTTATAAACTGTAAAGGACTGGAATTTCTAGTGTAATTAGGGCTGAATATTTTATTGGTTATATCCCTGGTGGCCCTTAAAAAGCAAGTTGCTAGATCTGAGTAATAGTTAAAGTACAGAGCAGCTTTGAGGAATATGACTCCTGAACCCCTGCCAGTGGGCAAAACAGATTTCTTCCTCTTTTTTTTCCATCTCCCTCCCCCTCCCCAATTAACCATGAGATGGTGAAGCAGAACTGCTCAACCAGGAGAAATACATCCGGCAAGAAGATGAAAGAATCTTAGGGTAAAAGGCAGCTTCAAGGAGCATGACCCCTGGTAACAGAGAAGAGAGCAAACCAATTGAAGGGAATTAACTCTGGCAGCTGGGAGAAGAGCAAACCCAGGAAATACAACTGAATGACCTTCCCAGCACAGACACTGTGTCCAGGGAGAGAAGTTATGAGGACACCATACAAAGAAAGAAGTTTCCCTATAAATGTGCCTCACTACCAATAGGTTCTAAGATTGTGCCCTCTGTTTCCACTGAAACAATGTATATCTGTAGCAATGTACCTCAGATTTACAGAGAATATTTTGTAGTTGATCTTCTTACTTCTACTTTGCCTTGTTTTGGGCTATTTGTGCATATTGACTCAGTTAAAGGTAAGAGTACAGTAGGGACTTATGAGTTATAATTTTAGGAGTTAAAACCCAGAGAGTAACTTCAAACCTACACAGTAACCATCTACCTATAAATGCAAGGATATGATATATTTATCATTATCTCCCATGTAGGTGTGCCATCTCCTATCACCACCTGGTACAAAGATGCCGCTGTCATTGATGTGAAAAAGCTGTCAAGGTTCCGACTGCATGGAGATGGAAGCCTGCAGATCAGTGGACTGGTGCCTGATGATACTGGCATGTTCCAATGCTTCGCCCGAAACTCAGCTGGAGAAGTACAGACGTCCACCTACCTTGCTGTCACCAGTACGTTGAATTATGGGAGAGGGAGAAGGGAAGTCTTAGGATTTCTGAAAGCAGAAGAACTCTCTTAAGAAAAGTTTAACATATCATGCTATCCACCTAGAGGTCCAAAGGACAACAAAAATCATTTGTCTAGTGATTTGTATGATAATCTGAACTTGAGATTACTTAGTGGACCTAGAATAAGGAAACTTTGGTTTGAATCCCAGATCTAACAGTTACTAGTCATAAAACTGTGACCTCAGTGCCCTCATCTGTGAAATGGTCTTAATGTTTGTACCTTTTAACCTCCCCAGGTCATTAGGAGAACCCTTTTTAAACTGAAAACAGCACTGCATAAATGTAGAATATTATTCTTATTTTGACATAAATTACTTGGCTTTACTGCTGCTCCATTCTCAATTCTCATTACTCAGGAGGTATCTTATCCCTTGAAGTTTACCCTTGGGTGTTCTTTCTTTGTAAGGGTTTATTCACATCTCCTGGAAGAGGTTATCTGACCAAGGCTTTGAGTTATAGGATTATATAATCCTACTTCTGGAAAAAAAGACTTACTTAGGCAATTTGTCCTTACCCAATTTCAGACAATCTATTTTATTTTGAAATATAAGATTGTATTGTAAAATTTGAAAGAGAACTGACCTAAGAGTCAGGAGAACTGGATTTGAATCCCAACTTTCCCATTTACCTGCTATACGACTTTGGTCAAGTCACTTAAGCATCTCTAAAATAAAGATTTTGCTTTACATGAACTCTAAACCTCAAAAATTTTATGATTCTATGAAAACACCATTGATTTCCTTTGACAACTCATTGCAATGTTTACTGAACAAAATAGCAATGCTTCTAGGCATCAGTGAGCAACACCTTACTGATCCCAAGGGATTCAGGAAGGAGAACATGGTTTTGTTCAAAAAGAAGATCTCATCTTGCTGCTTGCTGACTTTTCATGAAAATGTTGATTTTATCCATGTTTGGTCTTGGCTTCTATATAACCTTGACCCTGATTTTAGAGAAGTAAATGAAGTCATTGTTCCCTCTACATTTCATCTCCAACCTCCGTGACTTTGTACAGGCTGTTCTCCATGTCTGAAACACAATTCCACCTCATTTCCACCATCTCGTGGAATTGTTAGTTCTCTCCTTTGGGTTTTTTTTTGGGGGGGGGGGGGGTTACAAGGCAATGGGGTTAAGTGATTTGCCCAAGTCATACAGTTAGGTAATTTTTAAGTGTCTGAGGCTGAATTTGAACTCAGGTCCTCCTGACTCCAGGACCGGTTGTTAGTCCTTTCAAGGCTTGATTCAGACATTACATTCTAGAAGATGTCTTTGCTGATATCCCTAGCTGCTAGAATATCTCCTATTCCAAAAAGTATTTGTTTGACAGATATATAGGTTCAGATGCCTATATATGTATATGTTATTTATTTATATGTGTTATATGTACTTGAATTTGCTTCTGTGTGTATGTGAATATATATGTATTATACATCAACATACATATACTCATATACATATATACATACATACAGCTTTTCAAAGATAAACTTCACCAGGCTTAGCAAGGCTAAGGGTGAGTCCCTCAAAACACAATCCATTCAGTGGAACTTTCCAGAGTTTGCCCTCAGCCAACATAGCTGTCAGAGCCAGGATCAATGGTACATGGCTATGAACAATTCATTTGTTGATGAGGTTAGTGAAGGATAGTAACACCAAGGATAGTAATAATAATAACAATAATAAAAATCCCATTTTGTGTATGATTAACAGTTTGTCACTGTTGTGAAGAACATAATAAAAATTCTGATGAGATAGGTTTGTTAGTTATAATTCCAGGTCTTAAGTGCCTGAGGAAGTCTGGATTCTTTCCCCTTATTGGGCCTGTGAACAAATAAGAGAGAATGATTGATATCATTCATTTTCTTGGCAATGAACCTCCACAAGAGAGGTTAAACCAGAAAGGCATTGGGTGAACTAGAAAAATGTGTTTATTTCAAAGGCTAGGGGATATGTTGAAGTATCTGAGTATACTGTGGATTTCCTGTTTCCCCTGCAAAGGGACCAATGGACAGTACCTGGTATGAAATATTCCTTGAATAAATATTTTTTGAATGAATGAATGGGTGAGTATGTGAATGAATGAATGAGTGAGTGAAATAACAACTGGGACAGAGCAAAATCGCCTGCTTAGGGCTTAGAGTCATAACTATCCCCCCAGCTATGAGGAACCCAAATGGAGTCTTACTAAGAAATCTGTTCATCTCTTTCCCAAGGCATTGCCCCTAACATCACCAAAGGCCCTTTGGACAGCACAGTGATTGATGGTATGTCTGTGGTACTGGCATGTGAGACATCTGGGGCACCCCGACCAGCTATCACTTGGCAAAAAGGTAAAAGGGATGATATTCAGGAGGGATACATGGGGCAATGGGTTATAGTAACAAGAGTGTGAGGCTGAATCTTGTGAGACTTGGATTCTAAAATTCTAAGTCTGTGGTCATCTGTCTTTATAATTTGGGGCAAATCATTTCACCATTCTGGGAGAAACCCTGAGGGCTCCCTGACCCTGCCACTGCACCCAAAGGACCACCTGACCTTCCTGGTTTTTTCCCCTTCAGCTGAATTCTCCCTTTCAATTAGAGCTCTTTGAAATGAAGATTGTCTTACTTTTGTATTTATATTCCTAAGTACAGTGTTTGGTCCATAGTAAATACAAATATGTATACTAAGTATGCACACATACAAGTACACTTATAGAGGCAACAGAGATAACCTTAGGGCAAGTCATCAAGATTTTGCAGCTCCCTTGTCAAAAAGAATTACCCACTTCTCCAGGGCCTTCATCTCTACTTCATCGAATTGTCCCATCTTTCTCAATGCTTCCATTCTGTCCATCATCCAAGCTTAGGAGCTTGTCGAAGGTGACTTTTTCCTGAATCATCCAGCTTCAAGATGTCCATCATCACTTCATCAAAATTATTTGATTTTATCTGATTCACAGGTGCCAGCTTCTTCCATGCTCTCTGAGTTTGCGGGAGCCTGAGAAGGAATGTGATTGGGGCTGAAGGCAATGATGGAATCTGGAGTTTGAGCAGCAGGGCTTAGAAAAGATTCAGAAATATTTATCTATTAAGAAGCAAGTGCTATATAGTAGACATAGCATTGAACTGGCAGTCAGAAAACCTGGATTCTTGTCCTCACTTTACCATTAACTAGCTATATGACCTCGAGCAAGTCATTTTTCCACATTTCTGGGCTTTAGTTACCCGATCTATAAAATGAAACTAGATAAAGATAATTTCTAAGGTCCCTTCCAGCTATGAGACTGTGAATCTGTGATTGACTGGGCTGTTTCTGGAAGAGAAAGGTAATGTGGAGACAACCAGCCTTACAAAAGGAAGATTAGGTCATCCTGCCTACAATCCACTCTCCTGCTATGTTTTTTGTTAAGTCCTTCCCTATCTTGGGGTGATCTAGCAGCGCCAAGTGAAATAGGAATCAGAGATTGTGCTGGCTACATATTCTTATGTATCTCCCTGCAGGTGAGCGGATCCTGGCTAGTGGCTCCATTCAGTTACCCCGCTTCACACTTCTGGAGTCGGGCAGCCTACTCATCAGTCCCACCCGGATCTCAGATGCTGGCAGTTATACTTGCTTGGCCACCAACTCAAGAGGAGTAGATGAGGCATCAGCAGATTTGGTTGTGTGGGGTAAGCTGGCATTTCCAACTAATAAGAATGCAAAGTGTATAGATGTGTCCCATGTGAATACATACAAACAATGAACATATACAAGTATATACACCTGTAGACCTCCTTCCCACAGGATACATTTTCACGTAGAGTACTTCTAGATGTAGTCAACAGATTTATCTTTGTAAATGTATTTAATCTCAGGGACCACATTTTTTAAAAAAGGAAACTGACAAATCAGAGTGAGTTTTTAAAAGAAAGCAACTGGAACAGTGATTGATCTGAAGCCAATGTTATATGATAAATAGTTGAAGGTTCTAGTAATGTTTAGGACAACTAAAAGCTCCTAGACAACATGTACATGAAAAGAGTTAAAGATATAAGTAAATATGTTAGAATATTGTTTCTCTGGGGTACGTATTTGTTGAAAGAGGCTAAGCTTAATGCTTAAGTTGTGCAAATCAGTGTAGCTTTAATAACACCTAACATAGCAGAGTTTAGAAGTAGGAAAAAAGAGAGCAGCCAAGCAGGCCTAAAAATAACATTCCCTGGAGCCCCTTAAAATTAGGAGCTCCCAGAAAAACAAAAACGGTGAAAAGGTCAATTTGCTGTGGCAATTATAGAGTGTCCTCATTAGCTCTTAGGTACCCACACAGCTATACTCATCTAAGCAAGATAAATTAAGTTTGGGGCCAGTCACCAGACCCTCTGTCTTCCCTGGCCAGGGCATCTCTCTTTTGTCTCCAGATCTGTCAACTATGTTCCACTCTACTGACCCCTCATCTCCATCCCTTCCATTCTTTGTACATCCCTCCCTTCATCTACAGTTATACTTCAAATTGAAAGAAATAGACACAAAGAAGTACAGTCTCAAAGAGAACTATCCCAGTGACTTAGCAGGGATGGGTTATGTGTATCTTCCTGCAATCAACTGTTATATATAGTGTAAATACAAACTGATTTTCCTGCTAAAGCAGGTGAAAGGATTTGAGGGGCACCTCTTTATACTTTGAATTATTAGAGAAAACAAAGAATTCCTACCCAAAAGATCCTGAGGTTTTCAAGAAGAAAAGCTAGTGATGGGGAAGGTTGGTATTGGAAAGTGAATGGAACAAAGGAGAAAGAGAAGAAAACACTCTGTACCACTGGAGTAAGCATGAGTCTACTTGGACAGAATGTTCTGGTAATGTTTAGGACAACATGTACAGCAAAAGAGTTAAAGGTATAAGTAAAATGTATCAGAACATTGCTTTTGGAACATTCCTTTTGGAAAAGAGACAACTATTCAACTATTAGGATTCAGCAGGTACCTCCATGAATCTCTTACTTGTCTTAGAGGATTGTGGGAGATGACTTCCCATTGAGAAGATAAATATATCAGTTCATATGAAGACATGAATGAGTAGTAAATTGATAGTGCTGAAGGATTTCAGGTCATAGAAGCAGGCTAGGTGAAAAGGCTTAGAAGACCTTAGGAGGAAGTAGCAGGGCCAATGGGAAAGACTATTGATCCTCTGTCTCATCAGAAGGAATGGAGTTGATGATATCCAAACTCAGTGAGCATTTAAGTAGCCTAATTAAAGGGGGAAGACAAGAGGGAAGAGTTCCCTCCAGGAGTAGGATGGTGTTGGGCTGCAGGAGAAAGCAAGGGAAGAAGACAAAAAGTACACAAATACACACATTCTTCCCACTGCTCAGCTATCCCTGATGGATTTTGGGATAGGAATGAGGATTAATTTATGTGGAAATTAAGAAAACACTTTCAATGCCCTACTAATATTAGACTTTAAGGTATTGGTTAGGCAAATAAATCCTGGGAGGGCATAAATGGAATTTTCATCTTCCTGTTAAAAACATAATGTTTGAAAGAAAATAAAAACTTTATTTTCATTACTTAGGAATTCTTCTTTGGTTTATTTATTGTTTTAGTGATTTTTAAAATCTGGTAGTTTTGCTTCTTTGGGGAGTTTCTATATTGTTTTTGAGAGTTCTTGACAGATCAGACTTGCTTCCTTTTTCTTCACTGTTGTCCTAGAGAGAGGTTGTTAAAACAAAGGGAGTCTGTGGGAAGTGAGCAGCTAACTAGCTATGAAAATGAGGGTCAAAGAAAAATGTTTCTTTTTCTGGACCATAGTGTACAATGGCAACCCCATAGAAATGTGGGGATGCAATGTATCTCATGAAGAAGGGAAAGATCATGTTTGACAGGAGACTTGCTGAGTTAATCAGGAAAACTTACAGCTGAAATTTGAAAGGAGAGATGGAGGGGGAAATGTCTAGATGAGCTGTCAATCTAGAAACTAAGAAAGCTATAGAGTATTGGAAAGGCAAAGAATCAAATCCCAGCTCTGCCACTTAGGTATATCAATTACCTTTTCTGGGGCTCAGCTTTCTACTTGGTACACTGGACTAAATGACCTCTAAAGTCCCTTGCACATCTTTCATTCTATTAATGATGTCAACAGATATGACCAAGAAAGAATTCTCAAGTGAAACTTGAATAATTCAGTTTAAAAAAAAAAACTAGAGTTTAGGAGCAGCTAGGTGGTGCAGTGGGTAGAGCACAGGCCCTGGAATCAGGAGTGTCTGAATTCAAATCTGACCTCGGACACTTAATACTTACTTAGCTGCATGACTTTAAGCAAACCACTTGTCTCCATTGCTTTGCAAAAATAACAAAATTAAAATTTTTTAAAAGACCAAAAAAGTAGAGCGTAAGACAATACATAGTAGGTGCATAGTGAGTGAATAGATTCCTTGTCTTCCAATTCCTCTTTTTGTATTCTTTCCTTCATTCCTCTCTAGACTCTACTCTTCACTCTCCAAACTTCTTTTTCTATCATATCATCTGGACACACTCATACACACAAACTCTTTCAGATTCCTTTTATGTGTTATCTTTCCCATTATAATATAAGCTCTTTGAGAGCTTTCTTCTTAAAGGACTGACTGTCTTTTTGCTTGTATTTGTATCTCCAAGGCTTAGCACATTTTTTGTTTGGTCAAATTTCAGTCATGTCTGACTATTTGTAATCCCATTTGGAATTTTCTTGGCAAAGTTATTAGACAGGATTTGTCATTTTCTTCCCTAGCTTATTTTACACATGAAGAACTGCAGCAAACAGGACTAAATGACTTGCCTAGGGTCACACAACTAATAAATGTCTGAGGCCAGATTTGAACTCACTAAAAGATGAGTCTTCCCAACTCCAGGCCAAGCCACCTAGCACCTACTTGCTCATAGTTTATGACAAGGAAATAAAACAAGTAAAACTTAATCCTTCCCTCTAAGAGTTTATAACCTAATTGGAATTAGGGTGGCATTGATAATTACATAACCTCCTACAGATCAATGTCCAAAGTATGAAAAGTCAACAGAGTGAACTTGACATTTTAATATAAGAAAGTACTTTCATAGACATCTCTCAGATGGGATAGAATGTAATTCCTGACCACAATGTAGCAATGTAAGGGTCTAAAACTCATTCAAAAGAAATTGGTCTGACAGAAGGAGTCAGAGAGCCTGTACTGTCTGTCAGAAGGGCAATCTGCACTGTGCCAAAATCCACAGCCCTGAGTGTGGACATTTGATAGTGAGAATTAGGGTAAGGAGGAGGAACTGGCTGGAGATGAGAGATTGACAGGAACCTTAGGAAAAAGTGACCGTGTCAGCTCAGAATTCATGATAGTAAAGGAAGAGGAGGGTGGGTATAATCAAACCCATACCTTAATATTTAGGGGAGAAGATTTCCAAAAGTTCAGAGCAAAGATAAATGTAGAGTCTTTGAAAGAAAATGTGACTCAGAAAGGAGGGGAAGGGCAAAAAAGTGGAAATTCTGACAAGACAATTACAAATAATCCCAGTGATGGAAGAAAGAGGGATGTGACTGAAGGAACCTCTCCAGCTGCTCAAGGAGAAGAATAGACTCATAGAATCTCAAGGTTAGAGGGGAACAGGGCAGGACTCAGGCAAAATCATGAAAGAGATTAGTTATAACCCCAAGCCACCCACGGCTTTCCCAACCAGGATGTGAACAGGGATCTGTACTATAGTATCTCTGATAAGTGGCCATTCAGACTTTGCTTGCAGTCTGCCTGTCATCATTATCTCCCAAGCGAACCCTTATAGTTTTGGCCAGCTCAAGGTCTTTGGGAGTTTTTTCTTTTATCAAACTAAAATCTGCCTCTCCACTCACTGCTCCTAAGACAACCCTCAACAGAAGAGAAGAACAAGCAGCCATGGGGCACAATAGGTTGAGTCAGTCGTGAAGACCTGAGTTCAAATCCAACCTCAGACACTTACTAGTTGTATGACCCTGGGCAAATCACTTAACCTCTCTGCCTGCTTTAGTTTCACCATCTGTAGATAATACCTTCCTCCCAGGATCATTGTGAGAAACAAGTGAAATTATATTTGTAAAGGATTTATCACAGTGTCTAGAATATGTTACTGTTCAGTCATACAATTATGTCTGACTCTTCATGATCCAAGGGATCATACTATCCAAGGAATCATACTATCCATACTATTCTTGGCAAAGCTACTAAATGGCATGTCATTCCCTTCTTCAGTGGATTAAGTGGTTAACCTTTAGAGGTTAAGTGACTTGTCCAGGTTCACACGACTAATAAGTATCTGAGATTGAATTTGAACTCAGATCTTCCCACTCTGATTCAACTTACTGTGCCATGTAATTGCCTGTTCTGCCTGTTCTCCAGGCCCAATGCTTTATTCACCAAGTCACCCAGCTACCTCCTAATCAAATAGAGGTTAAGTGACTTGCCCAGGGTCATACAGCTAAGTAAATGTCTGAAGCTAGATTTGAACTCATCTCTTCCTGATTCCAGCTACTCTATCCTCTAGTCCATCTAACTACCCTTACCTTGACCCTGGTAAGCACTTCATAAATGCTTGACCCAGAGCAGCTAAGGGAGACAGTGTTTATAGCATATTGGCCCTGGTCAAGAGGACCTAAGTTCAAATTTGATATAAGATAGCTGTGTGATCCTGGGCAAGTCATTTAACCCTGATTGCCTCCAAAAAAATTTTTTTAAATGTTTTAAAATGCTTGTTCCATTTTTTTCCCCTACTCTCTTTCAGATAGCTGACAACTATTGCATTTCCCTTAAATATTCATTTGTCCAGGCTAGGCAGTTCAGTCAGTCCCCATATGACCCCTTATTCTTTTTAATCTTCCTCCTTTGGATGCCCTCAAATTTGTCAACATCCTGTACCTAGAACTACACACTGTATTCTAGATCAAATCTCAAAGATAGCATATTGCAAGACTGACCTTCCTCATTCTGGACAACATGCCGATCTTAATTCAGCCCAAAATCACATTAGCTCAGATTTTTAAAGAACACATAGTGTACAAAAGGTGGAAGGAGGGCCATCTAATGAAAGATGAATAACAAAAGAATGTCATATCCCTGTAAGAATAATATTAAGGAGGTGAAGACCCAGAAGGAGCTGAGACTCACCAAATATGCTAAGGATTTTCTAAAAGACTTTTTGAGCTGCTTGGATTAAAAGTGAAAACAGGGAAGAAATATGGTCAATACAGCAATGCAGCGGAAGTCATCTCTTCACTCCTGTGTGACTACCACCTCTTCAAAGGGACAGGGATAGACTAGTAGGTGTCCAGAGGAAGGCAAGTGAGTTCAAATTTCACTGCAATACAATTTTTAGCCCATATGGCTAAAATCCAGGCAAGTCATTTAACCTCTCTCAGACTCAATATCCTCATTTGTAAAAATCAGGATAACAGTACCCATCTAATAGGACTGTGGGGAGCATCAAATGAGATAACATATTAAAGCACTTTTTACACATAAAATTCTATGTTTTAGCTATTATTATTAATTTTTTTTTATTTTGGAGGCAGTTGGATTAAGTGACTAGCCCAGGGTCACACAGCTAACCAGATCAGGAAGGAACTAGTTGCTGTTGTTGTTGTTGCTGTGTTCTATCATGTCTGACTCTCCATCACCCTATTTGGGGTTTTCTTGATAGATATACTGGAGCAGTTTGCCATTTCCTTTGCCAGTTCACTTTACAGATGAGGAAACTAAGCAAACAGGATTAAGTGATCCAAGATCAAATTGCTAATAAGATCTGAGGTCAAATTTGAAATCAAGTTCTCCTGACTCCAGGATCAGTGCTCTATTCACCGCCTTATCTAGCTATCCCTATTATTATTATAGTGAAGGATCTAGAAGTCATTTTATGTGTGAAACAATTGAAGGTTTTTGTTTTTAGTAAGCTCCTCAAAGGGAGCACCATGATAGCCATCCTCAAAGACTTGAAGATCTGCCATACATAATGGGTATAACTTTACTCTGGCAGTTTAATTCTGGCAGACAGAGTTATACTCACTGAATGAAATGAGAGAGGCAAAGGGGATTGTTCAAATCATCATATTCTTTACAACCACCATTATTAACTCAATATCAGGACAAATTTTCTGATAATTAGACCTGTCCAAAATTTCATGATATTATTGAGAGAATTAGGGCAGCCAGATGGCACAGTAGATAACTTTCTGGGTTAGAGTCAGGGAGACTCCTCTTTCAAATCTGGCCTCAGGCATTCTAACTGAGGGACCCTGCCAAGTCTCTTAATGCTCCTTGCCTCAGTTTCTTAATTCATAAAATGAGCTGGAGAAGGAAATGGCAAATCAGTAGCTGTATGACCTTGGGCAAGTCATTTAACCCTGTTTGCCTCAGGTTCCTCATCTGTCAAATGAGCTGGAGAAGGAAATGGCAAACCACTCCAGCTTCTTTGCCAAGAAAACATGAAATGAGATCATGGAGAAGTTGGACTTGACTGAAAACAATCAAACAGCAGCAACAACAAGAGTGTGGTAGCCCTTCCTGATTGCCTTAAGGTGTTGGTATTCTCTCCAGTCTCAAATTATTATATAAAGCATTGACCTAGATAGAATGTAAGAAGCTTGATGGAAGAGGCTCTTTCTGTTTATTTGTTTCATTAATGTAACTGGGAGGTACTCAATAAATGCCTGTTATAACTGAATGGATTAGAGAAGGAATTCTAGGTTTGAGGTGGAAAGTTGGAAGGAAGGAGACAAGTATTGGTTAATCATCTACTCTGGCAGACTTAAAGATAAAGTTTTATTTATATTATCTCATTTGATGCTTATAGCAATTTTGGGAGGCAGGTGCCATTATTAACCCCAATCTACAAGTGAGGAAACTGAGGCAGGCAGAGGTTAAGTGGCTCGTTCAAGTTCACATATATCTGAAGATGGATTCAAAGGTCTTTCAGGCTCCAAGATTAGTGCTCTATTTCCTCTGTTCCTATTAACTTTCTCAATTTCCCCACCTTTAAAGGAGGGAATCATTCCTCCCCTTCCTGAAAAGAACTTATGACAAGAATTTGGGGGGGCAGGTAATTTTTTTCATCTTAGTTAATATTTTTCACTAAACAAAAATTTTGTTTTCATTCTACTTCCCCCAATTGAAAAAAAAGAAAGAAAAAACCCTTGTAACAAATATGCATAGTCAAGCGAAAACAAATTCCCACATTGGCCATGTCCAAAAAATTTATGTCTCAATCTACAGCAAGGAATTTGTAAGGATGGGTAAGATAAAATGAGAAAATAGTTGTAAAATTGCTTTGAAAGTAAAAGTAGTATATAAAAATGGTTTACTTATCCAAAATTTTGTGACTATCGTTATTTTAGCCCTTTATACAGTGTCCATATACAGAGACTTAGATTACAGCTACATCCATCCATGTTACACACCACCCAAATGGTCCCATCAAGCAACACATCCTCCTCCTCCTTGTATCTCTCTCTCTTTACCCCGGGCTCACTCCTGTTACTGCCTCTGCCTTTCAGCCCGGACACGCATCACCATGGCCCCCCAGGACCAGAGCGTCATCAAGGGCACCAAAGCCTTCATGACATGTGGTGTGACCCATGACCCCAGCGTGACTGTCAGGTACCTCTGTGGATGGCCGGGACTGGGTGGGGTAAGACAAGCCTTCTGGGGGCTATAAAATGACTAGGTAGCCCTGATACTGCAGGTGTCCTTATAGAACTAAAATGAAATAGCTATGTTTCCAATGGGGTCAAGCAATACCCATGGGGCTCTGGGTCTAAGTAAATTCAATGTTGAGCTCATAGAAAACACTTAATAAATACTAATTGAGTTGATTTGAATTGAATCAAATGGCATTGCATTCCACTGAATGAAAAAGGAAAAGGAATAGGAGAGAAGGGAAAGAATAAGAGGGATAAGAAAAGCAAAAGGAAAAATCTCAGCTAGGTGCTGCAATGAATAGAGCAAGGAGGTGGGGAGGGGATGTCTGTAATCAGAAAGATCTGAGTTCAAATCTAGGCTTGGACACTTCCAACTGTGTGATTTTGAACAAATCACTTAACCTCTGTCTGCCTCAGTTTCCTCATCCATAAAATGGAAATAATAATGTATACCTACCTCCCAGAATTGTGGGAAGGATTAAATGATAAGATATTTACAAAGCACCATACAAATGCTAGATATTATTAGAAAAGAAACGGGCTTATATTAAACTCCTACTATGTGCTAAACATGACTATTAGATGATCTCTAAAGATCTTTTCCAACTCTAATTTCTATGATTCTGTTTCTTTTCTCTGACTCTCTTCCCCTGTTACTTTTTTGTTGACTTTTTTTTTATTTTTTCTAATTACATGTAAAGATAGTTTTCAACATTCATCCTTTTGCAAGACCCCAGTTACTTTTTACTTTGTCTTTAAGACAAGAAGGGTCTGCAGCTTTCTCTCCAATTCAGCATGATATGAAAGTGCTACATTTGGATTTGGAAAACCTGGGTTTAAATCTTGACTTTTCTTCCTGTGTGACCTTGGACCAGTGACTTAGTGTCTTCCAATCTTAGTGATCTAAGGCTCCTGGCCCTCTGGTAGCTTCCAACTAGTGTATAATAAAGGGCCCTGCCCTTGGAATCAGGAAGGTCTGGATTCAAATCCCATCTCAGATACCTCCTGAGTGACCCTGGATTAGTCACCTTACCCTCCCTTTCCTCATCTGTATAACCAGAGATTGGACTCAATGACCTCTAAGCTCCCTTCCAGCTCAATATTTATGACTCAGTAAGCTTATAAAACTATGATCCTATTATCTATAGTAAACAAGCCAAAAAGATAAATCCTCAGGACTCAGAATTGTGAAGAAATCTATCCCTATCTATGCCTTTCCCTCCATTTCATAAAACCCAGTAAAAATTTTTAATTCTACTCTTAAAAATTAATACTCCCTAAATTTTACATCTCCGAATCTTTTATGATGCAATATTCATGCCACAGCAGTAGACTGCTGGTCAGGATGGGTGGCAGGTACCAGTCTGTGGAACCCTCACCTCCCTACCCCATCTTTTTTAGGAACAATCCCCAGAGAAAACTGCAACCCTGGAGCGCCATCTGGTGGTCATCTGCCTTATGTCAATTTATGACGAATGAAGGTTGCGAGGGGAGAATATTAAAAGTCTAAAGCAGAGTATCCCAAATTACTTTGGCCCAAGAACAATTTTGAGCTCGAAATATATTAACCAAAGACATAAAGGTAAATGGAGGTTGGAGAATCTGGCAGGCGTGGAATAGGGAAACAATATAGTATACTGGACCTGGAGTCAGAAAATCTGGGTTTGCATCTCAGCTCTTAACCTTTATGTGACCTTGGACAAGTCATTTAACTTTTCCAGGCCCTCATTTTCTAATCTATAAAACAAAGAGTTTAAAAAAGATGATCTCTGAAATTTTTTCCAGCACGACTCATTGAATATATGGGAGGTCACAGACATTTTAATGTAGAATCAGGAAAATTAATTCTGTTTTCATACTGAAAAATAGCCAAATGTAATAAGTGTCTTTGATATATATGGAAGATAATAGGATCATATATTGAGAACTATAAGAGACTTTAAAGGTTCAAAAACCTTGCTGGGCATTCAAAACTCTTCATAACTTGGCTACTTCCTACATTTCTAGTCTTCCCTGCACTCCATTATCCCGCTAGATTGGGCTATTTGTTGCTCATGCAAACACTTTATCTCCTACTTCCATGTCTGGAATATTCTCTCTCCTCATCTTAGAATCCAAGAGACTTTTACGAGCTTCAAAATAAGTTCCTAAAGGTAGGAATTATTTTTGCTTTTTCTTTGTATCCAAAGCACTTGATACAGAGTCTGGTATGTAGTAAAGGCTTATAAGTAAAGTCATTTTTCAGCCACATCTAACTCTCTTTGAACCCCCTGGGGGGGGGGGAGGGTTTCTTGGCAGAGAAAATGGACTGGGTTGTCATTTCCTTCTCCAGCTTATTTTATAGATGAGAAAACTGAGGCAAACAGGATTAAATGACTTGCCCAAGGGTCCACACTAGTAAGTATCTGAAGTTGGATTTGAACTCACAAAGAAGAGACTTTCTAATATTTTATCCACTGAAGCACCTAGGGGTTTACTAATGCTTATTGGTGGACAACATATGAAGAAACTGAGGCCAAAAGTAATTAAGTGACTTGCTCAAAGTCATATGAATAATAGGTGACAGAGTCAGGATTTGAACTCAGGTCTTCCCTGAGTCCAAATCTAATGCTCTTTCAACATAATTTGACTTTTAGTATTTTACAAGAGTAAGATATTGCTAGCATCAAAATATCTCTTATTCACATATACTAGAGCACCAGGATGTCTGGGAGCACAGAAGCATTGTATACAAGTATATACAAACAGTATACAAGTCATCTTAGCCTGCAATGCCCCCGTGAGGTGGGCATTGCATTCATACAATGATAATGTTTTGGGGTGCCAATTCTGCCTTGTTTATGTTAATGTTGGCAGGGGAGGCAAGGACAGGGACAGCAGAAGGTAGGACAACGTCTTGGATTAATTGTGTATATCCATGTTAGGGAGGCAATAGATGAGGGGAAAATTGTGAAAACAGTTAAGGTCATTTAAGCCCAAAACCAACCACTGCAAATTCCTCAAAAAGTCTAAAGAATTCTGGCATTCAGAAGTAAACCATGTCATAAAAAGTTTATTATAATGTCATTGTTTCATTCTAATTTTTAAGGCTGGTAGGGAGAATGGGACAAGCATTTATTAGGCACCTACTGTTTGCTGGTATGTTAAAGGTTTTACAAATAATATTTCATTTGACTCTCACAACAGTCCTGGGAGGTAGGTGCTATTACTTTTCCATTTTACAGTTGAGGAAATAGGGAAAATAGAGGTGAAATGACTTGCCCAGGGTCGGACTTGTAGGATGCTTCTGAGGCTGAATATGAACTCAGATCTTCATGACTCCAGACCCAGCTGCACTATCTAGCTGCCACCCATAACTAATAGAGATCTTGGAGAGTTTCAATTCTTTCGGTAAACAATTTTCAGCATCTACAATGTGTCAGCACTGTGCTAAGCAATGAGGAATTCAAAAAGAAGCAAAAGATGGTCCCTGCCTTCAAGGAGTTTACAGTCTAATTGGAGGTGGGAGGGGAAGACATGCAGACAAATATATAAGAATATATAGAGATATATGGAAATGAAACTTTGAGCAAGATAAATAGGAAATAATCGGAAAAAGGGAAACACTGGAATTAAGAAGGGTTAGGGAAAACTTCCCATAGAAGGTAGGATTTTAGCTGGGACTTGATTTGATTATGTCCTTTATTCTTGAAGAAGACCATGACATTGAGGGAGATGATGCCAAGACAAACACATGAATTGAATTTGAAAGATTGGTGCTGTGATAAGTCACCAGCTTCACTTTCTCCTCCAGAGTCATCTGGGTCCAATGTTCAGATATGAATCAGGATGACTGGAGTTGGCCCTGCATGCGAGGTGATTTGCCATAGTTCACACAGCTATTAAGTGTCAAGTGTCTGAGGCTGGATTTGAACTCCCATACTCCTGATTCCACCTAGCTACTCCAAGGAAACTGGGGAGATCAGAAAATTCTAAGCAGAATGAACAGCCAGAGAAAATGCCAGGAACCATGTGAGGGTATTGTTTGTAGAACAACTAAGAGGCCAGTGTCACTCACTTAAAGAGTATGTATTGGAGAGTAAAGCATAAAAATCCAGAAAGGTAGGAGGCAGCTGGATTAGGAAGGGCTTTGAATCTAATCCAAGCCCCTTGACAGATGAAAGAATGCCATCTATGCCTCACCAACCTAAACAAACAATAAGTTCATCTGGAATGAAGAACTTGATTTTTAATCTATTCTTTTCTTTGATAGGACCCTGCCTCCCCCACCATAATTAGCATAACAAAACAGAATTTGCATCCCAAAATATCATTGTATGAAAGTCAGGATCTACTTTCTCAAATTTGCATTTACCTCAGTGACACATGGGAAGACTAGTCAAGGATCATACTCTAAACCTTTCCCAAGATCAAGCAATAACCCAATTTAGCAGGAATATAGAAGTAGGAGACTGGGATGGAATGCAGAATTTTTTTCCCTTCACCATACTCATTACTAATAATAGAGATTTTCCATCTGACTTTATCAGATTGAGACATTCTTGGAGCAGAAATTCTCTCCATCCATGCAGAGCAGCAATTCAATAGCACTTTGGGGCAGCTGGATGAAATAGTAGATAACAGTGCTGGGCCTGGAGTCAAGAAAATTCATCTTCCTAAGTTCAAATCTGACCATAGACCCTAGCAATGTGAACTTGGAGAAGTCACTTACCCTATTTGCCTCAGTTTCCTCATCTATAAAATAAACTGGAAAAGAAAATGACAAACCACTCCAGTATCTCTCTCAAGAAAACCCCAAATGAGGTCACAAAGAGTCAGACATGACTGAATACAACTGAAATTGAATCTTGCAAAGTACTTTATATGGATTATTTTATTTGATCTTCCTAACAACCATGAAAGGTGGATGTTATTATCATCTCCATTTTACAGATGAGGAAACTGAGACTGAGCATGATTGAGATTGCCCAAAATCACACAGGCTATGTATGGTATGTGGTAGAGACCAGTCCTGAATTCAGGTCTTCCTGACTCCAAGGCCATCCCTCCACCCCATCCAGTTCTCCAATGCTACCTGGTTTACTAATCTAAAAACTCTAGAAGATGACTTCCTTAAAAAAAATTTTCATTTGCTTCTGCCAACAGTCTCAGAACCTCTACCCTGAGCTGAATTAGAACTGCTCTCACTTAGTACCTACATTCATTTGGCCATTAAAAATATTAAAAGTAAAAAAGTTGTTCCAGGGTTCACTTGCCAAAATTGTATCCTATCCAGTTATAAAAATCCAGAGCTCTTATGGAATGGTTCTAACTGGCTTTTATTTTTGTAAGATCACAGATCATAGCTCAAGCAAGTCCTAATAATACCTTTTACTGGGTTTTCAACAAAAATATTTTTGTCTACCTAGTTATCAATTTCCTAATCCATATAACAAAAATAGGCCTCTCAGAATAATGTTTTTAAATACAGAAAATAAAATACATAGAATTACAAAGGAAACATTGCATAGAACTGGATTTGTAAAGTCTCTGGTGCAAGAAGCTTCCCTTTCCCAATGTAAAGCAATAATTTATAGTCTCTGCAATCTATGCGCTTCAAGTTGCCTATATCACTGAAAATATAAATGTCTTACCCAGGGCTACACAACCAAATACACGTCAGAGGTCAGACTTGAACCCAAGGTATTCCTGATTTTGAGGACTCTCTAGTCACTGTGCAATACTGACTCTAATAATATGTTGCATTTGCTCAGTAGTTATAGTCATGTCCAATTCTCTGTGATTCCATTTGGAGTTTTCTTGGTTAAGATAACTAGAGTGGTTTGCCATTTCCTTCTCCTGCTCATTTTACTTCTGAGGAAAGTCAAACAAACAGGGCTAAGTGACTTGCCCAAGGTACTACAACTAGTATGTATTTGAACTCACATAGAAAGATTCTTCCAGACTCCAGACCTAGATATACAATTTATGTTTTTTGAGTATACTGATCTGCACAGTAAACCATTACCACAAAAGTTAATTATTGTCTGACATTGCCAGATGCCTAATTTTCCAGTTCTCTATCTTTGCATCAGATGATCATTCCAAACATATATTTTTATGTGTGATTATTGAGCAAGAATTCTTAAATATTCTTTATGTCTTGGATTCCCTTTGGCAATCTGGTGAAAACTATGAATACATAAATATATAATACATAAAATAAAATGCATATAATTACAAAGAAACCAATTACATTGAAATAGATATAATTTTTTTCCCATCTAAGTTCACATATCCCCTGAAATCTATCTTTGGACCTCCCTTTCATTTAAAAACCCACATTCTTGAGGTTCATCATCATCATCATCATCCTTTTGAAGATCATCAATAATAGTAACTCACATCTCAGCAACACTTTACTGTTTCCTAAGAGCTTTTCCTCACAAGAGGAAATTAGTACTACCAGTATAGTTGTACTACAAGTATTATTAGTCCTATTTTCTAGCTCAAAAAAACAAGATTCAAAAAAGATGGTTGACTTACCAATGGCCAATCAACTATCACCATAAAATCAGGGGATATAGATTGTTCCACTGAGGATTTAGAGATGAGACCTACAGGAAAGGAAGGGCCCATGGTGGTACAAATAAGAGAAGCTGGATTTTGATCTAGGTTCTCTGACTCTATATCTGTCAATCCTTTAACTTTACCCACTTCATCTGAGGCTCAGATATTGAGACAGTCTGGTGTGGCCAAAAGATCAAGACTTGGACAGCAGGAGCCTTGAGTTCCAGCTTCAGCTGGTCCACCTGGTGACCTTGAGTCAATCTTTTCTTCTGAGTCTTGGCTTCTTCATTCCTAAATGCAAAGGAGGGGTTTGGATTGGTCAATTCTATGGCCTTATATTTTTTTGACAGTTCTATTCCAGAGCATCTACATAGCCACAGAAAATGCAACCTGTACCCCAGGAAATAGACTTACAGTCCACAAAATATGTATTTTCAGACAAGTTAAAACATTACCTCCTGTTCTGTCCTTGCTGCATTTAGAAGTTCTCAGGATCACTTTAGAATAAAACTGTATTGGGTAGATACTTAAAACCTGTAATCAGTCTTGAGTTCATTAATGATATTTACTTAAAAAAAACAATTCTACAAAAAATAAGTTATAAGTTGTCTAACATAGCCACATGCATAATTTCTTGAGTCTCTTTCTTTGTAACATCTGGCATGTAATAGGACTTAATAAATAGTTGTGATTGGATGAAATGATTGATTTGTATCAGGTACCTCTCAGGTAGTTGGAGAAGTAGATAGAGCATCAGTCCTGAAGTCAAGAAGACCTAAATCCAATCTGACCTCAGACACTTGACTCCTACTAGTTGTGTGACCTTGGGCAAGTCACTTAACCCTGATTGCCTTGCATTCAGGGCCATCTCCAGTCATCCTGATTCATATCTGGCCACTAGACTCAAATGGCTCTGGAGGATAAAGTGAGGCTGATCACATAGCACAGCATTCCCTCACTCAAATCCAGTTCACAAGCTTGTTCATGGCATCACCCCCCTCCAACCGATGTCATGGTCTTCTTCAAGAATGAAGGACAAGGGGCAGCTAGGTGGTGCAGTGGATAAAGCACTGGCCCTGGAGTCAGGAGTACCTGGGTTCAAATCCAGTCTCAGACACTCAATAATTACCTAGCTGTGTGGCCTTGGGCAAGCCACTTAACCCCATTTTCCTCACAAAAACCTAAAAAAAAAAAAAAAAAAAAAAAAAGAATGAAGGACAAACATCAACTCAAAAGTGAAAATAGTTGTTTTAGGCAGTTCTAACTCCTGTCCAAATGGTACCGTGATTTGGTCTAATGATTTCACAATTAAAACTAACTCTAAGATATCACCTCCTTGTATACTTAGAAACTTTCATCCTATTGTCTCCGAAATGTTTAACTTCTTTTAAAAAAATTTGTTTCTGTTCTTCATTCTGGACATTTTATGGTAGCCTTTGGCCAATACATAATATTCTTCCAGAGCTTAAATTAAGAGCTAAAAAATAAGTAATACCTTAATACTATAACTCTCCAGAGATTTATATTCTTAATCATGGAGAGTTTCTTAGTCAAGAAAGATGCTCTGCTGGTGGAATTTCAGGCACTATGACTGATCAACAAGTCAGCTATTTCTGGTAAGGAGTAACTAACTCAACATCTGCGCATAAGGGATTGAGATTAGATTTATAGAGTGGTGTAGCCCTAAAGAAATCTGAATATGGAGTTTGGGGCACTTAACTTTGAATACTAACTGTGTCATTACATAAGACATTGGTCATTTCTTCCTTTATAAAATGAAGAGATAATTGATTAGGTGATTGCTAGTTTTTTTTTCCTCCCTTCTTTATTTTTTCCAATTACATGCAAAGAGAGTTTTCATCATTCATCCTTTCTCAAGCTTTTGAGTTCCACATTTTCTACCACCCTTTCTTCCCTCCTCCCTCCCCATAAAGCAAACAATCTGATACAGATTGTACATGTACAATGATGTTTAACATATTTCCCTAACAGGCATGTTGTGAAAGAAGAATTAGAACTAAGGGGGGGGGAGATCATGAAAAAGAAGCAAAATAAAAGAAGTTTTAAAAACTGAACATAGTATGCTTTACTCTGCACTCAGATTCCATAGTTTTTTCTCTGAATGTAGATGGCATTTTCCATAACAAGTCTCTCAGGATTATCCTTGATCATTGAACTACTGAGAGGAGCTACATCCATCATAGTTATCATCTCACACTGTTACACTTGTACAATGTTCTCCTAGTTCCAGTCACTCAGCATCAATTTAGGCAGGGCTAAGATAATTTCTGATCCTAAATTATGTCCAAACCAAGCTCATGTAAACTGTCCAGCAACACAAGTAGGATGGGCATCCGCTTGCTTGGTTACACTGACCATGAGTCAGTGAATCCACTTTGCTTCCCAGCAGAACTTGACCTTCCCACCACTTACTTTGACAGGCACGGTTTTTTTTTTTCTCTATTAGGTACGTTTGGGAAAAGGATGGAGCCGTGATTAGTGTGGACAGCACTCCTCGTGTGCGCCTAGATAAGAATGGCTCTCTGCATATCTCCCAGACCTGGTCAGGTGACATCGGCACCTATACATGCAGGGTCCTGTCTGCAGGAGGGAATGACTCCCGAAGTGCCTACCTGCGAGTCCGGTAAGGATACCCTGCCTCACCCTGGAAGTTAGGCAGGGGTCGCCCAAGGAAGACTTGAAGCAAAGTCCTTACCAAGCCCTCATGGACCAGCTCTCAACTCTATCTGCCTATCTTCCTTCTACTCTATCCCAAAAGAAACCCAAATCATGTGATCTGTGATCTTGTCATGATTAGGCATTTGTATTTCCAAGGCAAAATTTGTGCATTGTCCCTCTAGTATGTTACTTGTCATGGAAGCTTAGAGCTTTCACCTGTGACTCAACACATACTTTTGCCTTGGAGGATGGGATTTCCTAGCATTAAAAACATGTGTATTTATAAAAAGTCATTGTAACACCCACCCGCATCAGATGGGTGATTTTTCTAAGGGATAGTCCCTGTCTGTATACTTATAAGCTGAGGGGAAACTTCTGATTTCACATCTATCTTCAGTAATATTCAAAGTTTCCATTATTGCACCCTCTGTATGTTGTTGCACTCAAAGCAGCTGGTGACTTACCTACCCTTACTCCTAAGTTCTGGCTGTAGCTCACTAATAAGTTTTGCATTAATAACTCTGGGCTAGTTGTGGTGATGTAACCAGACTCATTGTGGATAGGTAGGCAATTAATTTCCAGGGATGAGTACTTCAGAAAGGGTAGATGAAATATAAACGAATCCTCTTACCTTAACATAAAACCCCATGGATATAATAAAACAACAAAAACAACAATAATAATAGCATTTATATAGTTGCCAAGGATTCTATATCTATTTTCTCATCTGATTTTCTTCATGACCCTAGGAGATCGGGAGACCCATTTTTACAGATAAGGAAAGTGAGACTGAGAAAGGTTAAATGGCATATCTAGTATCTGATGTGGGATTTGAACTCAAGTCTTCCTGATTCCAATCTAACATCCTGTCTACTATATTATCTGTCTGGAAGTTAGTAGGTATCCATCCAGTGGGGAATGGGTCATCATCATCTTACAGTACTGTGTATCATGGCCATACTTCCTGTTCTACTTTCTCTCTTGCAGTCAATTACCCCATGCACCTGAGCATCCCATGGCAACACTAAGCACAGCTGAGAGACGCTCCATCAATCTGACTTGGGCTAAACCTTTTGATGGCAACAGCCCCCTGATACACTATGTTCTGGAGATGTCAGAGAACAGTAAGACCCCTTCTCTTTCACTTCCCCACATCCTCCTTTGCCCAGGTCTCCACCATATGAAAAGCATGGTGCAAATCAGTCAGGGATGCCTTGGCCTTAGTCTCAGTCTCCTCTCCCAAAGAGTCAGTGCTATAGACTCCAAAATAATGTCCACTAATTTAAAAATGTAGTCTATCCACTTGTAAAGTACAGTTCAGTTAGTAAAATACAACCCTTAATGCTCCTCCTCCTATTCCAACCCTTCCCATATCTAGTCAGGCTTCCATAGATGTCCCAGACTTAACTATAGTGTGAACATGGTAGACAATTGTCCTTCCTGTTGTCCTAGACTAATCACAGCTTGGATAGTAATCACAGGGCTCTACTGGAACCCATCTTCATCTCTATCGTATTCTCCCTTTGCCCCTAAAGATGCACCCTGGACAGTACTTTTGCCTAATGTGGATCCTGAGGCTACTTCAGTGATGGTCAAGGGCCTGGTTCCAGCCCGCTCCTACCAGTTCCGTCTCTGTGCAGTCAATGATGTGGGAAAGGGGCAGTTCAGCAAGGACACAGAGAGGTGAGGAAGATCCAAAGGATCTAAATCTCAGTCACCTTATACAGGCAAATTTCAATTGATCTGATATGGGATATGGAGGAAGAAAGAAAGAAATGGGCAGAATATGAGTTCCTAAATGGTCTTTTTTTGTAGGTGGCAAGAATGTCATCATTCATCTTTTTTTATAATTAAATATTTTGCAATTAATAAGCAGCAATTTTCTCTCTCCCACTTCCACCATTCCCACTAAAAAACAAAAACAAATGATCCTTGTAACAAACATGTAAAGACAAACAAAATAAATTATTTCATTTCTCTGTTAGAAGGGAGATACCATGTTCTAATCATAGTACTGGAATAGTATATTTGTCATTGCACTGATCAGAGATCTTAACTATTTCAAAGTTGTTAGTTTTTACATTGCTTCTATAGTATAAATTGTTATCCTGGTTCTGTTTATTTCACTCTGCATAAATTCATACAAGTTTTCCTGAGTTTCTCTGAATCTATTTCATCGTTTCTTACAGCATGATAATATTTTTATTCCATATATACATATATATATATACTATATTTTGTTCAGTCATTCCCTATTGACAGGCACTCCCTTAGTTTCCAATTCTTTGTGACCACAAACAAATGGTGTAATACCATTTATTAAAAGTCATTTAATTTATATTACTTCACTGAGAATGCAAATGGAGTAATGTTCAATTCCCCCCCCAAAAAAAAGTTTTACAGTTATCTCTTCTCTAGATGTTCTGATAGTCTCAACACTGAATCTAGTTTAGTCATTTTCAGTCATGTCCAACTCTTCATGACTCCATTTCAGGTTTTCTTGGCAAAGATACTGGAATTTTTTTTCATTTCCTTCTTTAACTCATTTTACAGATGAGGAAACTGAGGCAAACAGGGCTAAGTGACTTGCCCCAGAGTCACACAGCTAGTAAGTTTTTGAGGCCAGATTGGAACTCAGGAAGATGAGTCTTCTTGACTTCAGACTCAGTACTATCCACAGTGTCACCTAGCTGTATCAATTGAATACAACAATGAAATGGTTGTAACAAAGCCCATGAGCTAAAGCTTATGTAGTTTGTCCACAGGGTAATCCCTCAGTCTCTAGAGACCTTTGATTTAAATCAATGACCTTATTTTACACACAATTCTAACAAATTTGCCCATCTGATTTTTAAGTACACAGCAGATAAGAATCAGCAAATTAGAAGGAGAAAAGATGCTAAAAGTACCTTGTGACATTGAAGAAGTGATCATGGACATCCTGGTCTTTAGAGAGCTATACAGAAGAATGAACAAAATTAGGCTCGTGTATGGAACCATTTAGCAGAGGACCAATAGTCCCTGCACCTCGGCAATATTTGAGGCTATCACTAACCCAAAAGCCTAATATAATCATCATCATTTATCCAATCCTGAGATCGAGGAACAATTAAATTATGTATGATTCTTTCCTGTTTAAGAAGGTATAAAAGATATAATAAATTTTAGAAACATTTCCATTTAAAATGATTGATATAAAGAAAAGTTAGGGTACCTAAATGATTGTTTAAATTCTTGGGAAAATACATTCATGTAGAAAAGCTTATTTACGAATAAATCCAGATAACCCATATTTGGTTTTGTAATATAGACACACATACTCTCATTCCCTCCCACCTACCCACCAATACAACTGCCTACTACTTTGCACCCAAGTGTGGTCTGGGAAATAAGTGGAAAAATGATAGTAATAGGAGACACAGAAACTAGATCTGAGAATTCATTGACATAGAAATTGTCTGCCAATGCAGGTCAGCACCTTCTCTTACAGTTATTGCTTTAGAGAGTTGCCTAGAACATTTGAGAGTGACTTGCTGAGGAGTCACACAATATGTATTAAAGACAAGACTTGAATTCAAATCTTCTGACTCTATCCAATATACCATGCTACCTCAATAGTAATATATAATAATAATAATAATACTTAATGAAAATTATTAGTTGATAGATTGGTGGTCACCCAGTTGTCCACTACATCCAGGTCCATCTTCCATATACTATAACTGGAAAAGATCTTAGAAGCTATTGCATTCCACCTCTCATTTTACACATGAGGAAACTGAGTCTGAGATATTAAATGACTTCCCCAGGATCATGAAGCTAGTAAATCTCTTAGAAAGGATTTGAATTCACTGATTCAAATCCAAATGTTCCATTCCATCCAAGTGCAACACATGTGTGTGACCATAGAAGGAAATTTTGGCTTGAAAAGTACAGAGATGGCGAGTAATGCCAGTAGGGAGTAGACTAACATTTCCAGGAAATTAATAGCATTAATTTGGTTAGGGTTTTAGATTTGGAGGAAGGAAAGGCAGTGATTGAACTTTTTCCCATAGCATATGGTGATGGATGGGAAGATGTCCGGCAAGTGAATCAATGTAGTGGACAATTGGGGTCATTACTAATCCACCAATCAGTACTTGTGGGCACCTCACACTGGGAATTTGGGCACAAAAGGATTAGGTCTTCTAAGGCATGTTTTCTAGACTAGTTGACAAGGACTAAATGTATTTCTTGACATTTGCTGCCCAGAGTGTCCCTCCCCGAAGAGCCACCCACAGCCCCTCCTCAGAATGTCATCGCCAGTGGCCGGACCAACCAATCCATTATGATCCAGTGGCAGCCTCCTCCTGAGAGCCATCAGAATGGCATTCTAAAGGGTTATATCATCAGGTAAGCCACCTAGGAAGAAAGAGAAAGGACTTGAAATTGGAGAAGATAGAGAGCTCTCTTGGAAACAGTATATCTTTCTGCTCTCAATTATAATATCAATTATAATAATTTACTTTTATAACTCTTTAAGATTTACAGAGCTCTTTACTCACAGTAACCCAGTGTAGTTATTATTGTCCCTATTTACAGATGAGGTAAAGGAGGCTCAGATGTGTCAAATGATGTTCCCAAGGTCTCAGAACTAATAAGTATTAGAGCTGGGAGCTGAGCCCAGGTTTTGATTCAGTGTGCTGCTTGGAAGGTGCTGCCATTTTGCATGAGACAAGAAGGGAATGTGAGCCTTTTGTGTGATTGCCACCAAACCATATCAGTGAACCACCTTTTAATAAATACACAATGATAGTAGACTCATGTTAGACTATGAAGGATTTAGGTTGGATATCAAAAGAAACTTTCTGGTTGGTGGAATATAAAGTGAATGACAGAAAGTGATGTGGTGATTACCCTCTTGGAAAGAATTTAAGACCAGAAGAGGTTATTAATCCCCTGAGCTAAAATAACTACAGTCTTCTATGGAAACAGAAAACAAGAGATGACTTTTGAAGATTCTAGCCCAGAGCTAGAAGATATCCCAAGTTCAACCTATGATTGGAAGAATAAAGAGCCCACCACTAGTTATGACCCTGTCTACATGTCTACAGATCCTATGATATCACCAGAAACCCCCTTGGAACAGAGATTCTTATCATGTACCTGATTGGCCAATCTGACTCCCATCTCCCCTGTCTTGGATGCTCTCCCATAAAGAGAGATCAA
Organism: Macrotis lagotis; assembly: GCF_037893015.1. Taxonomy (NCBI): domain Eukaryota; kingdom Metazoa; phylum Chordata; class Mammalia; order Peramelemorphia; family Peramelidae; genus Macrotis; species Macrotis lagotis. Next base: position 207,564,703 of record NC_133659.1, read on the forward strand.
ATCTTTCCCCAAGATCCCTAGCCAGTAACAAATACTCAGAGGCTCCCTTCTCCATAGAAAAATGTGAACAGAAAGTTTCATCCAACAAAGTCCTCTGGGAGAGTCCCACCCTTCTCTCTCTATTCCTTGCCTTTTCAGGTTCTGTCTAGCTGGGTTGCCTGTTGGGTACCAGTTTAGGAACATCACCAATGCAGATGTCAACAACCTGCTCCTGGAAGAACTTATCATATGGACCAACTATGAGATCTCAGTGGCAGCCTACAACAGTGCTGGCCTGGGGGTCTACAGTAGCAAAGTGACAGAGTGGACCTTGCAGGGAGGTAAATGGGAGAGGGGTTCAGATTTATGAGTATGAAGATCAAAGTTCAATATTTTTTAGTGTGATCCAAATCCAACTGTTTTCAGTCACTGTTGTTCTCTCACTTTTCTTTCTTTACACCATCTTTGAAGACAAATCAGGTATACCTTAGGTTGGTTTTTCACACCATCACATACTAGGGCCAAAGTCATTTTGGTGCTTAAATTATTAACAGAGTGTCTGACACATAATAGGTTCTTTCAGTTCTTTATTTTATTTTATTTCAGTCAGTCAGTATTTATTTCTATGTTCATTTTTGCAAAACTTTCTCCCTCTTTTTTCCTTCCCCCTCCCCATGACAGCAAATTATACAATATAGTTGTATGTAAGCAATTATGTTTGATGCATTTCCATATTAATCATGTAGTGAAACAGGAATCAAAATGAAAAGGAGGGAAAAGCCATGAGAAAAAACATAAAATCAATTTTAAAAAAGTGAAAATAGTATGCTTTGGTCTGCATTCAGACCCCATACTTCTTTGGATGGCATTTTCCATCGTAAGTCACTATATTGCTGAAAAGAATCTATCATAGTTGATCATCATATAGTGTTGTTGTTAGTGTGCACAATGTTCTAGTCGTTCTGCTCACTTCACTCAGCATCAGTTCATGTAAGTCTTTCCAGGTTTTTCTGAAATCTGCCTGCTTATAAATTTTTTATAGAACAATAGTATTCTTCTATTACATTCATATACCACAACTTGTTCAGCCATTCCCCAATCAATGGGTATTCCCTCAATTTCCAATTTTTTGCCAACACAAAAAGAGCTGCTATAAATATTTTTGTACATGTGGGTTCTTTTCCTTTTTCTTACTATCTCCTGGAGATACAGATCTAGCAGTATTGCTGGATCAAAGGGTATACACAGTTTTATTGCCCTTTGGGTGTAGTTTCAGATTGCTCTCCAGAATGTTTGGATCAGTTCAGAAACCCACCAACAATGCATTAGTATCTCTGTTTTCCCACATCACATAATAGGTTCTTAATAAATGTTCATTGAATAAATTTGAGAAGCCTCAGGATTAAAGAAATAAGGCAATGTGGAGATCAAAAGTCAAAGGCTGAAGAGTAAAATGGAATTCCTTTATGCATTTTGGTATATTAATTGGATATGTAATATTACATATCCTACCTCATACTTTTTTTAAGTTCCAAAGCATTTTTACATACATCACTTTTAGACTCACAACCACTCTATTTGGCCTGTAATAGCCTGCAGTGATCTTTCCCATTTTGCAAAGGAGAAAGCAAACTCACAGTAGAAGTGACTTGGCTAAAGCCACACCAAAAGTTAATAGTAGAGTTGGTACTTTTTAAAACCCAATTCTCCAGCAGGGTGGTACAATAAAAAGAATGCAGGAGCTGAAGACCAAAGACTTGAGTTCCAATCTCAACTCTGCAGTTTATTAACTGTGACTTGAGACAAGTCATTTAATCTCTGTGGGTCTCAGATTCCTCATCTGCAAAATGGAGTTGGACTAGAACATGTCAAAAGGCACTTCTCACTCTAAATTTGGGTTCCTCAAACCAGTGGTCTTTCTATTTAGTCATGCAAAATCTATAAACTTTGCCTATTGTACAAAGAATTAGGCACAGATGAAAACAGCTGAACAAAAATTATAGGCAAAAGAGAAGAAATATTGCATAGTGGCTAGAAAGCTGTCCTGTCAGGAAGATCTGAGTTCAAATCTTGCCTTTCATCACACAAGCAAATTACCTTAGGCCCTAGGCAAATACCTGGCCTTTCAGAGCTCTAAAAAACTCAAAAGTCATAAATTGCAGAAAAGATTCCAGCCTTCATTGGTTAGGGAGTCCTCTTACCTGGAAGTTTCCAATGCCTATATCTCAGGTTCAGCCCTTTTTATCCCAATATAGTCATGTTATTTTTTGAAACAGGCCTATAGTTGTGTCCTCTGTTATTTTAAGCTTTTTGCCATTTCTTCCTTCCTCCCTCCCCCCCACTCAGTTCCCACAGTCCCCCCAGGCAATGTGCGGGCTGAAGCCATCAATTCTACAACTATTCGATTTACTTGGAATGCCCCAAGCCCCCAGTTCATCAATGGCATCAACCAGGGTTATAAGGTAAGAGGGACATCAGCTTATTACCTCTTTGAGGATTCCCTGTCTTTCTACAAAAAATAGAGGGCATAAATGAAACAAAAAAAGATCCTTTGAAGCATTGACATAATGGTCTGATCCAACCAGGGGTGTCCTGGTAAATGTTTAACAATCAGCTCTCCCCTCAAAAAAAAAAATTACACATAAAATATTTTTAAGTTTAATCTTCATTATTGACATTTTCTCTATCACTTTCTTAAGTCTAAATAGTCAACAAAACAATAAATCAAGATCTGATCTGTAGCATTTACTGATTTCAAAAGCATGAATTTTTACTCTGAAAATTTAACAATTAGCTAGTTCAAATTGGCTCCAGCATACTCCCAGATGAAACCCTAGACCAAGGCAGTCATAATGCGGGCTTCAACTATTGGTCAAATTTGCTAAGGGGGTGTCAGTGTGACTTAGGTGAAATGGAATACTTTGGTTCTGTCCAAAAATAAAGAAGTTGTATCCTATCCCACAATACACTCACCCTTCTCTGAGTATTTTTCTTTGTATAGCTAGGCTAGAGGTCTTGACTCCCTTTTTTTTACAGTGAGAGGAGTCAGGGATCTTCCTCTCTCCCCATGGGGATTGAAGACAGAGATCTAGGGCTTCACCTATGGGATTGTCCTATCTTTGTGGAGGCAGCTAGGTGGTGCAGTGGAGGTACAATGGAGAGAGCACTGGCCCTGGAGTCAGGAGGACCTGAGTTCAAAATAGACCTCAAACACTTGATAATTGCCTAGCTGTGTGACTTTGGATAAGTCACTTAACCCCATTGCCTTAAATAAATAATTTTTTTTAAATAAGATCCTATCATTGTGGCATTCCATCTCCCAGGCCCACCTCTATTCCTAGTACAGGCTGGGAAATGAGCTGTTCTCTCTAGAAGATGGACTTTTATAATATAATCCATTACTGCAGGAGGAACTGTCCTCCATTGCCTTCCCTATTCCCTCTTTAATTCAATTTGCCCTAGATTCAATTATGGTAGGTTCCAGTTCTGAGAACAAAGAAAGGCCCTCTTATCTTCCTTGTCTAGCTGAACTTATGTAGAGACCTTCCAGGCTCACTGACAGCCTCACCCAAAGGAAGCTTACAGAATGTGAGTCAAAGGGAGATAGAAGAGACAGTTCCTGGTCTCCTCTCCTGAGAAGGAGAGGAGAAACGGAGCTGTTAACACTAGGTCATGAAACCAGAAACCATGAAGCCATTCTTGGCATTAGCAGAAAAGGACTTTTTAATTGAGACTCAAGAGGGAAACAGAAGGCAGATCTCTACACCAAGTCACCAAGTTGGGAACAATTAGCTTCCTTCAGCATAAAAGTTTCATGCCCAATCAGGAGATGTGGGCTTCAAATGAGACCAGAGGAGAGAGAACTTCAAAGGCAAAAGAAGCCCAGCAGGGCCAGAGAGGCAGGTTGAACGGGCCAAAGCAGTTAGACCTCAGCCTATGATTACCCAGATCAAAAGCAAGTAGTTCAGAAACACCTGATTATGCATCATAGAGAGTTCAGAAGATTGGGACGTCAGCAACCCAAAAGAGGATGAGAGCTGCTGTTAGGATTGGAGGATCAGTTTCTCTTTCTCTCGAGTGTTACCATATTTTTTTCATCTTCATAAAAAAAGCCTTCAGTAGGCATTTAATTATTATTCTTAGGCGCTATTCAGTTCATAAAATCATAGGTTTGTCAGCAGGAAAAATCCTTGGAGGGATTGTTTCATCCAATTTTTTCACTTCAGTCCAATTCACTTGCAAATCAAGATATCACTGTCCTGATGTCATTAGAACTCTTTGAGAAGGAAGGACAAACAACAGTAGGCAAAGGACAGTGAGCCCTAGTGACAGGTAGTGAGTTGAAGGGCACACAAGTAGTAAGCTAGTATTTGCCCTCTAGGTCTAAGTGGAATGACCTCCCTTGAGCAGGTTAAATTGATCTCCAGGAGGCCAGGCTACTGGGCAGAGTGTCCAAGCCCTCTGGTCACTAATGTTCTCTACCTTATTATCATTGCCAATATTAATAGCTCTCATTTCTGTGGCATTATTTATATAGAATTTACAAAGTGCCTTCTCTGCAGAAATTCTCTGGGTAGGTAGTGAGAGAATGGAGTATCATAGAGGTTTAAATAATTTACTCAGGGTCACCTAGCCAGGAAATATCACAACTGGAACTCAAGCACAAGTCTTTTGGCTCCAAACCCAATACTTTTTCTATTATACTATGGGGGGGAGGGGGAATCAAGAATATAAACCCTAGGGTCTGGCCCTCTGAGAGAGTCTTTGAAACTCCCTCCCCCTGACCTGAATATAAAAAAGACACTGTTTAAGGTGAACAAGGGAAGAATATATATTTGACAGAAAAGAAAAAAATGAAAGACATAAATTGATAGTAAAATATAAATGTTTTTTCAACTGATATTCTTATAAACATGTGTATGTATGTCTACACATAATAATGTTAGTTAGCTTTTTACAAATGCTTTATAAGTATTATCTCATCAACCCTATAAAGTAGAGGTTGTTACAATCCTCATTTTACAGATAGGGAAATTGAGGTTTAGAGGTCAACTGACCTACTGTGAGCCACATATCCAAGAGCCAGACTGCACTTGCTGTATACCTAGATGCCTAAGGTGTTTTTGTGTGTATGCGCAATTCATATGGATCTCTACATGTGTGTGCATATATATAATATATATATCATGTATATATGCACAAATAAGTATGTATCTACATAACTGCACAGAAACACAGAGTATTCCAAAAGTATTTAATAGTTTAAAACTACACAAAAACTTTTGGGACACCCTATGCTGTCTATGTATATACATATGTATGTATTGATATATATTTATGTGCATATTTGTGTATGTTAGCATTATGCATTTTATATGCACAATATGTTGTATGTGTATATATGTATAACAAGGTCATGCCTGTTCTTCAAGCAACCTTTTCCACAAGTGTGAGAGTATATGTATGTACAGGTATGTATATGGGCTCCTATATACTAGTTTTTGACCAGGGACAAGTCACTTAACCTCTATATATTACAGCCAATCATCCAAAATTATAAGCTACATTCAAGTTTCCTACCATGCCAGGAGTAATATGAAATTATAGGATTGAACTAAGAAAGAAAAATATGGACATGCTTGGGAAAACATTGTTTCATCCAGTTTTGTTTCCAACTGCATTGTAATGTCATAGATCCTTGAAACCATGTTTCTCTTATAGAAACAGTTTACTTGGTAGGCTGAGACTGGGAAAAAACCACCCCTTCCCCTCTGGTCAATTGGGAGAGGGTTGTTGGAAAAGGGAGAATGTCAGGGTTAAAAAAAATGGTATTTGAAATGACTAGATTGTTGTTAGTTCAAAACCTTACATTCACACCCTGCCCAATAGTCTCCTCCCTAGCCTAGCTGGGCCATAATTGTTCTTCAAGCCAATCTCCTCCATAGGTGATAGATGAAAACAATGAGCAAGTATGTGACACTGTTTTATCTCTCTTTCCATTGCTCAGCTTTCCCATCTATAAAATAGGGATCCCAGTCCTTCTCACAGAAAAGGAATGATTCACCCCTAAAAGCTATGTAAACTGAAGGACAAAACCACAACCACCGTCTTAGGTTTTCAAGCAAAGAACTACAGTCATAAAGGCAATATTGTTTCACCTTTAAATATCATTTCCTTAAATGTGACTTTGTTTCTTTTTCATTTTTAATGGTGAAATCATGGGATGAATCTGTCGGACACCTTTCCTATAAGCACTTCACAATCTTTTATAACAGTCATTATTCTAATTGGTCCACAACTAATAAAATATTTACCAAGATTTAACACTTACTGGAGAGCAAAGGCTTAGGTACTATGTAATTAATTCTAATTCATAATTAATTCAAATTTGCATAAATTAAATTGAATTAAAACATTAAACTTGCTTCTTAATCTACTCAAAAGAAGTTTGGCAATTTAATTGCCACAAAACAAGATAACTAGAATAAGGAGGATATTTAACATACTTATTAAATGCCATTTAGTATTTCTGATTAGTATTTTTAGGGTCTAATTAGTATCTAATTAACTCGCTATAGGCTATTTTGCACAATACTAATTAAATGCCAAAACATGGATTATAAACATAAGACCATGAAAGGAAGAAGATTAAGCATTGTTAGAATCATGAGTTAATCAGGAGACATTGGCTGCGGTATTGTTTTATATCTATAAATACTCATGCTTATTAAAACTCATCAAGTGTTGCTTTTCATCATTAATTGATATTTAATCAACTTCGAATAAATGAGGAAATCTCAGGGACCAGCTGTCATCCTGAGAGACAGATGAAATGAGTGGTAAACAGAAGAATAAGATGGAAAATAGGAGAGAAGGAAGGAGGAGGAAAAGGGGAATCTAGCAGCTAAATGACATGGGGTAAAGAAAGTGATTAGGAAAGAGGGTTGTTTGGAATTTCCAGACTAAGAGGGTTTTTTGACTAATGCCAAGTGGATAGAAAACTGGCCCTGGATTCAGGAATACTCATCTTCCTGAATTTAAATCTGGTCATGATCCTGGGCCAGTCATCTACCTCTCTATTTACCTCAGTTTCCTCATCTGTAAAATGATCTGGAGAAAGAGATGACAAATCACTCCAGTATCTTTGCCAAGAAAATTCCAAATGGGATCACAAAGAGTCTGACAAGACTGAAAAATGACAACAATAGATCTCAATAATCTGAAACTAGAGCAGTTTTGAAAAAAAAAGTATGAAACCCAAACTAAAAACCCCAGCTGTCCTAGAGTTGTTTGTTGGTTAGTTAGTTTGTTCGTTTTTGTTTGTTTTTTAATAAATGAATTGACATCAAGGTGGGACTCCTCTAAAGGGTGTTATGCTGTAGGGAGATGGGGGATGGGGGATGGGAGCCTATTCTTTCTGTGCCCTCCTAATGGAAAGAGGAGCTACAATGGTTTAAGGACCTGAATTTCCTGCCCAATAGTCTGGCCTCCCTATAGTTGAGTGTGGCCTGTTTGATTGAGCCCATCATATCCCACCTGATATGCTGAACATCCTATCTCCCCAGCTGATCGCCTGGGAACCTGAGCAAGAAGAAGAGGTTACCATGGTGACAGCCCGGCCCAACTTCCAGGACAGCATCCATGTAGGCTTTGTTTCAGGCCTGAAGAAATTCACAGAGTATTTTACCTCGGTTCTGTGCTTTACCACACCTGGAGATGGACCCCGCAGTTCACCCCAGTTGGTGCGCACCCATGAGGATGGTATGTACCCCAGTCCTCCTCTAGCCTTTCCTTTGCAAAAGTTGACCTAAGTTCTTCTGAGCAATAGTACAACCATATTTTGTTTTCCTGTATTGTCTTTTTGGAAAAGCATTCGCTATCTGATACTAACTTTCCTTATGTTTGGGGGCTGGGGGGTTGGAATTGTTGGTTTTTTGTTTTTCTGGAAACAGTGCCTGGCCCTGTGGGACACCTAAGCTTCAATGAAATCCTGGACACCTCCCTGAAGGTCAGCTGGCAAGAGCCTGGGGAGAGGAACGGCATCCTTACTGGTGGGTCTAATCCTTTCCTTAGTGTCACAGAATCCCAGGGCTGGACCAACAGGACCTCAAAAGATTATCCTTAAAACACCACCAGCCTGCCACACATTCTTTAAAAATATCCAGAGAATAAAGAGAAAGCATTTAGTAAGGACTATCCACTTGCCAGACAGGCACTAGTAAAAGGAGCGAGTCAGTCATACTCTCAGGTACCTTACATTCTAAGTTTTTTTTTTTTAAGTTGTTTTTTTTTTTTTGCAAGGCAAATGGGGTTAAGTGGCTTGCCCAAGGCCACACAGCTAGGTAATTATTAAGTGTCTAAGACCGGATTTGAACCCAGGGACTCCTGACTCCAGGGCCAGTGCTTTATCTACTACGCCACCTAGCCGCCCCTCTATGCCACCTAGCCACCCCTGGTACCTTACATTCTAATGAGGGGCAAAGGGAGCTAGAAAATGGGGAGCAGGTATAGATGCATGAGACAGGTCAGGAAATGACTGGAGATCTGGTTCAGAGCAAGATGAGTTGATTACTTACCAATCAAACCAAGGACCCTGGGGCAGAAATCAAAGGGAGGATTTTGATAAGAGCTGTAGCAGAGGCAGTATAGGTAGAAAAATGATCAGGAATAAACATTTATATAATGCTTTAAGGTTTGCAAAGCACTTTATATATCTTATTTCTTTTAATTAACCACCCATGAGATAGAGACTATTATCATTCCTTTTTTACAGTTGAGGAAACTAAGGATTGGGATTCTCTATACTGCCAGTCAATAATAAACCCCAATATTTCCCATTAAAAATCTCTGGCTTTTCTGCCCTTTCTTTTGCCCAACATTCAGACCAACACTGCCCCTCCCTGTCCTTCCTATATTCCTAAAAAGCACAAAATAAATAAACTATAGACCCATGCTAATAACTCCTTAGCTCCTTGTAGTACATGCCTAAGTTTCCTTAGGGAGAATCTCATCAGGTGGGAAAGGTGGGTCCTCATTTCCCTAATAGCTCATGGTTAAATATGTATCCCCTTCCCTGTTATTTTCCCTAGGATACCGGATCTCCTGGGAAGAGTATAACCGTACCAATACCCGGGTAACACATTACCTGCCCAATGTCACCCTGGAATACCGGGTCACTGGCCTAACTGCCCTCACCACCTATACCATCGAAGTGGCAGCGATGACTTCAAAGGGCCAAGGCCAAATCTCAGCCTCTACTATCTCCTCTGGGGTCCCACCAGGTAAGTTGACAAATAGAAAACCACTTCAGGTATTACTCTGCTACCTAAGAACCCAATGAAGACTTTTCTTCTCTCCTGGAAATATTTAGATGTCTTCTAGAGCATTCTGTCTCCTTTGAGGTCCAGTACAGGATACCTCTATCATATCTCCATAATTCTAGTATAATGAGCAGAGGTTGCTTCTCCAGCAACTACCCCTCTCAAAAAAACAAAACAAAACTATAGGACACTGGTACATAAGCCTTTTTCAAGAACAGTCCCTCTTTATTAGAGTTCCTGTTATTCTATTAGACCATAGAAACAATAAAAATAATATCTACATTTCATTTTAAGACTGGAAAAGCACTTTATATAGCTGTTATATACAGCTGTTATACAGCTGTTATAAATACATACAAAATTAGATAGCATTACATGTTATATAATAACAACATAATGTATTATCATTTTATTTTCCCAACTACCTTGTGAATCTGGTACCATTTTTATCCCCATTTTAGAGATGCAGAAACTGTAACAAATGGAGTTAAATGACTTGTCCAGAGTCACACAGTTAATAAGTGTCTGAGGCAGGATTTGAATTTGGACCTTCCTCTTGCTAAATACATCACTGTATTTATTCCTCATGGCACTTAGTTGCCTCTATTTAGAATTTCAAGGTCTGGCCTCACTAGTTCAGTGAAAGAACTCTCATCTTGTCTTGGTGAACAAACAGAGCAATGTGGGCAGATGATAATACCCTTAGATATACTAGAATGACCAGACCCAATAATTAGTGATTAATGGATTAATTTAAACCTAGAAGGTAATATGTAGTGGCCTAACCCAGGCCACTGTCTTTGGCCCTCTTCTTTTCTCAATGACATGGATGAAAATTTTGGTAGTGTGGTTTTCAGCTTTGTGGATAACACAAAATTGAGAGGGATGTCAAAATCAGGACCTAGAAAACTTTCAACAAGCTTGGCCATTGAACCAAGAAGATGAAATATGATCATGATAATTCAATCTTTCACTTAGGGTTCAAGAACTGATTTCCTAAGTATAAGATGGGGAGGGGAGGGGTGAGACACCACAGTTTGTGTAGAAGAGACTTGAGAATTTTAGTGAACCACAAGCTCAGGACACAATACCCCAGTGACTAATGTTTTCTTGGGCTATTACCAGCACAATAACCAGAATGAATAAGGCATAAAATGAAGGGCTGTATTAGAACAATGGTGTCAAGCTTGAATAGAACTGGTGACCACTAAACCATATATAAAGATCCCTGGGGTCACACACTGTCTCAGAAAACCATGTATTAACATTATCTATATTTGTCTCTTTAATTTATTTTTTTTCTTTTTACCTGTTATATATTATTACCTAATTATGTTTGTTTATGTGTTTTTATTATTTAATTGCATTTTAATCTGGTTTGAGCCACCCTGGGAGATTTTGTGAACCTTTAATAAGTCATGTGAACCAAGTGACCTTAAAGGTCACTTCTAGTTCCAAATCCTCTGACCACTATGATTGGTATCTATTAGACCATTTGCTGTCATAGTTGAATCATATCTGAAGTACTGTGTTTGATGCTGGGTACTACATTATAGGATGGATTTTAATAAATTTGAGTAAGATGTTGCTTTTGAGAAGACTAAAAAAATAAAAAGATTACCAGAAGAAGCTGGGGGTATTGAGTCTGAAAGAAAAAAAGGTTTGGGGGGGGGGGGCAGCTAGGTGGCGAAGTGGATAAAGCACCAGCCCTGGAGTCAGGAGTACCTGGGTTCAAATCTGGTCTCAGACACTTAATAATTACCTAGCTGTGTGGCCTTGGGCAAGCCACTTAACCCCATTTGCCTTGCAAAAAAACCTAAAAAACAAAAACAAAAAACAAAAAACAAAACGGAAAAAAGGTTTAGGGAGTTGGATAACACCTACCTTTGAGTATCAAAAATACTATCCATATAGTAAAGGGATTAGGTTTGTCTGCTTGTCCTCAAAGGGTCTATTTAGTAAAAAATAAGTAGAAGTCACAGAGTTAGATTTAGGCCTAATGAAAGGAAAAACCTCCCTAATGATCATAGGTCCAAAAAGTAAAATAGGCTTCTTTAGGTGTACTGGATTTCCCATCACCAAAGGTCCCTAAGCAGAGACTAGGTGACTTACTTGTTAGAGATGTACATAGGTCAGAACCCCAGAAGTCCAGCCCAATCCTGAAATTCTTTCATTCTAAGGGCACCTGAGGTCATAACCCCTTGTTCTAATCACTTGAGGACCAAAGTCATAAACTCTAAATATTAGCTGTCAAGTTTTGACCACATCCCAGACAAGTATTTAGATTAATGTCTAACCCTTTAGCTTTTCTGGGCTTCATTGGATCACCCAACAAAAATTTGTTAAGGGTTGCATATAGAATTTAATATTTACATACAACTACAATGTAATCCATATTACCAATGATTATAATAATAAAATATAATAATGTAATAAAGTCTAATGAAATAGAATAAAGTATAATAATAAAGATAATTAGCATAATAAAAATTTACTTTTTAAACAAAAAATAAGAAAAATGCCTTTTTTTAATGTGAACTCTGAGCTTCCTTTTTCAATACCAGTACATTCATATCTGGTTGGATAGAACTGGTAGTGATGTGAAGAATATTTTCAAGATTCTCATCTGAAATTTTTGGTTTTTAACTTTTCTGAATGCTTTAAATGGGAAAAAAGTTCTTCACAAATATACATATTCCCCAAAAGAGATGTCATGAACAGAATATGTTCATGAAATGCTAGATATTTTTCTTTAGGCAGGCACAACTTATAAAAGCCCAATAAAGATACTTGAATAATTTTTTCTTTAAGTTGCATATCTGATTGCAACTTTATGCATTCTGTTTGTAAGTTTAGAAGCAACGTGTTGATGTCAACTGAGCACAGAGTAGCAAATATATGAAATGCACTTAGTGTTTCCAAAATCTATACTCAAAGTCCTTTGATAAAAGTAATTAATGCTGCATACAATAAAGTTGTCTGTTGCAATTACAGTGAGTTATATAATATTTTAAAATAAAGATCAAACAAACAATCTGTTCAATAGGTGGAAAAAGTCGAGCTGTGTTAGTTAGTTAAGGATTAAGTTGGTCTGTGATGTTGCAACATTGGGGCAGGCACTCACCCATTCCTTTATTGTCTGGTTATACAATGCAGCCTGCATGAATGGTCTTTGAGGGCAGGTTGGACACACCTGAGAGCCATTATGAAATTTTTCCCCCCACAAGTTTATTATTTTATTTTTTTTTACAATTACATGCAAAGGTAGTTTTCAACATTAATCCTTTTGCAAACTTTTGAGTTCCATATTTTTATAATCTTCCCTCCCTCCTCTCCATGACACTGAACTGTCTGAAATAAGTTGTACATGTACAATCATGTTTAATATATTTCCACATTAGTCATACTATGAAAGAAGAATTAGAACTAAGGAGGAGGGGAAATCATGAGAAAGAAAGAAAAAATATAAAAGAAAATTTTAAGTGAACATGATATGCTTTGCCCTGCATTCAGACTCCATAGTTTTTTGTTTTTTTGTTCTAGATATGGATTGCATTTTCCATAACAGATCCCTCAGGTTTAACCTTGATCACTGAATAAGCTGAGAGGAGCTGAGTCCATCATAGTTGATCATCTCATAATTTTTTTTAATGTGCACAATATTCTCCTGGTTCTACTCACTTCACTCAGCATCAGTTCATATAAGTCTTTCCAAGCTTTTCTAAAGTCTAGTTGCTTATGATTTCTTACAGAACAATGGTCTCCATCATATTCATTTACCATAACTTGTTCAGCCATTCTTCAATTGATGGACATATCATCAGTTTCCCTTTCTTTGCCACTACAAAAAGAGCTGCTATAAATATTTTTGTACATGTGGAACTTTTTTCCCATTTTTATGATCTAATACCAGACCTAGTACTGGTATTGCTGGATCAAAGGGATGCACAGTTTTATTGCATTGTTGACATATTGCCTTGCTCTCCAGAATGGTTGGATCAGTTCACAACTCCCCCAACAGTGCATTAGGGTCCCATTTTCTTTTTTTGACATTTTAGACAATCTGATAGATGTAAGACAGTACCTAGGAGTTTTTTTGTTTTGCATTTCTCTAATCAATAATGATTTGGAGCATTTTTTATGACTATAGATAGCTTTAATTTCCTCATCTAAACTTGCCTGTTCTTATCTTTTGATCATTTATCAATTGGAGAATGACTTGTATTTTTATAAATTTGACTCAGTTCTCTATTTTAGAAATGAGTCCTTTATCAGAAACATTAGCTATGAAAATTGTTTCCCGACTTTCTACATTCCTTTTAATCATCCTTATATTGGTCTTGTTTGTACAAAACCTTTTTAATTTAATGTACCTGAAATTCCCCATTTTACAATTTATAATGTTCTCTATGTATTGTTTGATCATAAATTCCTTCCTTCTCCATAGATTTGACAGATAGGCTATTCCTAAAGGGCTTATCACTCTTTATATCTAAATCCTGTTTCCTTTTCAACCTTATCTTGGTATAGGGTGTGAAATGTTGATCTTTGCCTAGTTTTTACAATAGTATTTTCCAGTTTTCCCATTTCCCCAGCAGTTTTTGTCAAATAGTGAGCCCTTATGGCAGAAACTGGAGTCTGAGTTTACCAAACAGATTTGGACTTAATCTATTCCACTGATCCACTTCTTTATTTCTTAGCCAGTATCAGATAATTTTGATGATTGTCACTTTATAATATAGTTTTAGACATTATGGATCTTTGATTGCTAATTAAAGTCTGAACTCCCAAATTATCCCCTTATTGCAGTAAGATAAATCCTGTCTCTCTCCAGTCCCTCTTAGGCATTATTAGCTGAGTCTTACAGGTGAGCTCAAAAAACTGCCACTAGTCTACAATATTCCCTGACCACTGAACAGTGGATTCCAATGACTTTAAGATATTGAGTCAAAACATCATGACCTTCTGGTTTGAGGTCCTATTTTCCCATAGTCAGTTAGTTCATGTAACACTCTCACAGGGCTGATTTTACTCATACCTTTTTCCACTGAGAGACAACCAGGGAAAAACCTTACACTACATGAAACATATACTTCCAAGACTCAAAGCAGCCTCTCTTCCTCAAATTCCTTTATCCTATGGAAGAACCTATTTGTGGGATCATTTTGAAAGTGTCCAAATCTTTCCTTAGCTCCTAGGGGCATAATGAATCAAAATAGGACTGACCAGTGGATAGATTGTGGAAAGTCAGGACAAGTTCAAATCCTGTCTCAGAGGCTTGCTTACTAGCCATGTGATCCTGGGCTTCCTTTCCTCAGCTGTTAAAATAGGGGGTTGGCCTTGATTACCCCCAAGGTACAACTCAAAATCTCTGATCTTATAAACTCCAAAGAGGCATTCATGTGAAATTTAAAGAAGAGATGATTGATAGGCATATCAGGATAGCCAGTAAAGTCTTGATTTGAGGATAGAAGATAGAATTCTCTCCCTTTCTATATAATTTCCCTGGTTTTTTTTTCTTTGCAGAACTCCCTGGAGCCCCCACCAACCTGGGCATCTCCAACATTGGCCCTCGCTCCGTGACATTACAGTTCAGACCTGGTTATGATGGAAAAACATCCATCTCCCGATGGCTGGTGGAGGCACAGGTAATCCCAGGAAGAGATGCTCTCCATCTTTATCCCATGTGCCCAAGTCAAGCAAATTGCATGTCCAATCTTTCCCATAAGAATTAGACTAGAGCCCTATTATCATGAATGCCTAAACTCTTAATTCTAAAAACCCTCTGTGATGATTTGTATATAAAATATAGATACATGTTGACATATCAAATGTTCAAATGCACTACAAGCACCCATCCTCCCAAATCCCTGCTACTTCCTCCAAACCCCCTTCTTCCTCTATCTCACACATACCAATACCAGTCTCTGATTGTATGACCAACCTCAGGGAAAAAAACTGGTTACATTTTTCCATTGCTGAAGCACCAGCCAGCAAAGTTATTTTAGTCCTTAAGGACTATTTCACAGTCATACTAAAAAGTAACATTCTAGGGTCTGGAAATATGGGGGACACATTTGGAGCCTTTTTCTTGCTTTCCTGAGTCCTGGGATTTACATCTTGAACACTGAGCAGAAGCAGAGAACATTGAGTAACTATGTAACTCCTAGGATTCTGGGACAGACTCAGAACTTCTGGAGAATAGTACCAGATGACTTAGCAATACTTTAACCTTTCTGCTCTAATGGGCCCTCCCCTTTCTCAGGTGGGAGTGGTGGGTGAGGGAGAAGAATGGCTACTGATCCACCAACTGACTAACGAACCTGATGCCCGCTCCATGGAGGTACCCAACCTCAACCCCTACACCTTCTACAGGTAAAGCAGACAAAGAGGCAAGATCAAGGTGAAAGGGGATATTGGCATCAGGGGAAGAAGGGATGGGAAACTGGTTTTGAGGGTTACAACCTTACAACCTCCTCTTTGGGGACTTTTTTGCTTGTTATCCTCATTAGGTCTCTCATCCTCCCCTTTCCCTCCCCTTACCCCTAGCTTCCGCATGCGCCAGGTGAATATTGTGGGCACCAGCCCCCCCAGCCAACCCTCTCGCAAGATCCAAACCCTCCAAGCTCCACCTGACATGGCACCTGCCAACGTGACCCTGCGTACGGCCAGTGAGACTAGCCTTTGGCTGCGCTGGATGGTGAGACAGACTTCTGGGAGGGGATGGGGGGAGTAGAGAACAATGTCACTGGAGCTTGTGAGTCTCTGAAAAAGTGTCATCACTAATTGGTACCGGTAGAAGACAATGGACTTGACAGGTGCTCTGAGTGCCCATAGAATTCAACACTAGGCAGAGTGCCCATAGAATTCAACACTAGGCAGAGAAGCATCCTGCTTTCAGAGAGAGAGGGAGAGAGAATGAGAGAATGGGAGAGAGAGAGAGACAGAGACAGATTGGGAAGGAGAGAGGGAGACATAAAGGAGGAGGAATGAGAAAGTAAAAATGGTAGGGAAGGAAGAAGAGAATGAGATGGAAAGATATACAGAGAATGGGAGGGAGGGAGGAAGAGAGAGAATGTTTTCTGTTGTCCAAAAAAACCCAAACTGTGTTCATGCACTTACCTATGTTCCCTTTTTAATTAATCCACAAATATTTATTAAGCATCTGCACTGTATCAGGTAGACTCTATACATTAAGAAAATAAAAACAGCTTCTGTTTCAGAGTCTAACCTTGGGAGACACTGTGTACATATGTAGGCATGTGCAAAATAGATGATTTTGAAGAGTTAGGCATTAGAATTTTCAGGGGGGTGTAAGGTGGGAGATCAAGAATAGCATTACTTCTATGCCTAAATATATTTCTCATATGCCTTGTTATTTCTGGAGTCCATTAGAATGTAAGCTCCTTGAGGGCAGAGACATTGTTTTGGCCATTATTTGTATTACTAATGTTTAGCACAGTCCCAGGCTGTATAGTAATTAGTAATAAATGACTTGCAATGAGATCTTAGACAAAATACAACACTATCTTGAGAAATCTCTTTTGTTCCTCCAAGGGGGTGATGTCTTGTCAAGAAGCTATTGAAGTGGGAATCAGCATCGTGTGATATATTAGAACTCAGGAGATCCAGGATCTGGTCCCAGTTCTACCATTTTGCTAGCTCTATGACCTTGACTGAATCACTAATCTTCTTTGATCTGTTTGCTTATCCATCAAATGAGTAGATTGGACTAGATCTGTGGTTTCCAGCATTTTTGGTTTCATAAACCCCTTTCAACAACAACAAAAATGTATTGAGAAACCCCCAGAACATTTTAATATACTACTCATGATATTCCTTACAATTATTTAATGCTTAAGGCACCATTAAAGAAATTTTAGTGTGAACTCTTTGGACTATCATTATGAACCCCCAAAGGAATTAGCAAACCACTAAATGGGAACTATTGGACTTAATTATCTCTAAGCTCCCTTTTAGCAATAACAATTTATGTATCCTCCAAAGATAGCTCCTGGCACCAAAAATAAGCAAGGGTTATTACAAAGAAGTAGTGGAGAAAGAAAAAAATAAATTGGACCTAGGGTTTGATTACTTCACCCATAATTTTCTTAAATGGGTGACTTGATGCAAATTACTTCTCTGAGCCTCAATTTCCTCATCCATAAAATGGAAATAATGCCTCTTGCACTACATACTTCATGGTATTGTTGTAAGCTTCATGTATCCATAGGTATGGTGTATCCATACCCTGAAGTGAGTTGTTCTTGCCTTGAAGACACTTTTAATACATCTCTCACTACTCACATTCTGCATCTCCTTCTTGCTAAGCAATGTTTGAGTCCTTCTAAGAGTCAGCTGCCCCTTTCATACCTCATAGGGTTTTAAGTGTGCCAAGTAGCTAAAAGGTTAAACCCTCTAATACCCAAGGGAGAACGGAGGGGGGAATAAAAAAGTAATCACTGACTTCTTAGAAGGCCCTGGGCAACTCTTAGCTTCACTTAATGGTGCATGGCCCGTTACCTTTCCTTTGCAAGTACCAGATCATGGGAATAAAGTTCCTTCTCCCTCTTAGCAATCCCATCAATTGCTACCCTAATGGTCTCTGGTCCGTTTCACTAAGTATTTTCATGAGCTAAGGGTTGGAGGAGAGAATGCTTCTGTGGCAGATGGGCAAAGCAGAAAAGAGAAGATAAAGGAGAGGTTTTAGGGTAAAAAAATGACAAAAAAGGTTTGTTTATGAAAGCTATGGATGAGGAGGTCAAAATGCATCTGAAAAGTGCCTTTTCTGAAAGGTCATCTGAAAAGTGACACTAAAAGTGCCAGGAGATGGCATGAGGAAGAGATGAGATCAAGGCTACCCATTTGAATCTTTGTATGACTTGTATCTCAACTACATTAATAAGCAATCTCTAGGATTTGATGGGAAATCTGTATACCCCACCACCTACTGCCATCTTCCATTTACCATGTCAACTTAAAGGCAAACAAATTTCCCAACTACCTTGAGTTAATGACCAAGGAAAGCAAGCCCAAATCAGAATTATAATGGATACTCTGGCCCTACCAGCCAAGTCATTAGACCATGACCTGTCCTTGATCTCCAAAGAGCAATTTAATTGGATCCAATTCAATAAACATTTACTAAATGTTGTCTATATGGTACACCCTGAACATATAAACATCCCTGCCTTTATAGGTTCTACTAGGAGGACATTACTTATACAAAGATAAGTAAATACAAACTATATAAAAAAAAGAATGGGAATGACCTGCATTTTCATTCTACTTACAACATTTATCATCTACATAACTCTTAGATAGTCCATTAACTTTTTTATCTCCTCAGTTTCTTCATATATAAAATGGGAGTGTTAGACTCATTGGTCTTGAAGGTTTTGCCTTAGCTCTAATCTATACTCCTCTGATCTTAATTTGGGGAGATAAAGTGAGGAGACAGATAGGAAAAGTAGACTGGGGCCAGATTGCGAAAGGTTTTTAATGCCAAAGAGGCGCTTTTATTTTAACTTAGAGACAATGGGGAGCCAGTAAAGTTTCTTGAACAGGGGAATGGCATAATCAGACCCATGCTTTAAAACTATCACTTTGGTAGCTTTGTGGAAGGGAGATTGAAGAGGCAAGATCCCAGAAGCAGGAAGACCAATAAAGATAGTGAAATAATTTGGTCAAGAAGGGACAAGGGGCTGAACAAGGAAGAGTTTTTGTGAGTAGCAAGAAAGGATTGGATGCAAGAGAAATAGTGGAGGGAGAATCTACAAAATTGAACAATTGATTGGATTTGGGGACAGTGGGTTGAACTTGGCAGAAGAATCAAAGATGACTTCAGTATTAAGAATCTAAACAGGAGAAAAGAGGCTTAAACTACCTTTTGAGTTTAATAATAAGGTACATCTATATGCCAAGAGAGAGAGAGACAGACAGACAGACAGAGAGAAATAGATATATAGACAGGTCTTCCTAAGTCCAGCACTCTCACTGTACTACCTGGTTTCCTTAATAAATTTCTAATGGTTTACTGGCAGATTGAGAGAGATTTGGTGGGAAGTTGCGTGGGGGCAGAGATGATTACACCTGGCCCTATGGTGGTTCTACTAACCACTCCATCTGTCATCAAGATTTAATTGAGTAACCACAAGGTACCTAATAATATAGTGGATACATAATAGAGAATAGATATTGTCAATGACCTCAAGATTTAATAGGAGAAACACATGTGGTCAACAGAAATATTATAGATTTACAGCATTACTAAAACGTGCTTGGCAAGGAAGGGACATCTGACCTCCTCTTGGCAGGTAGGAAAATGGACTGGGCTAATCGTAAAGCTCTCCTTGATAAGACAGGCTCTTAGTAACAACTTAAAGAAGGGGAGTCATGAGACATAGTGAACAGGGGAAGCTATTTGTATATCCCAGTCTCTCTGCTCCATCTCTCCCACTTTGCTACAGCCTCTCCCAGAAATGGAGTACAATGGGAACCCAGAGTCTGTGGGTTACAAGATCAAGTACACTCGATCAGATGGGCATGGCAAGACCCTTAGTCATGTGGTCCATGACCGAATTGAACGAGAGTATACCATTGAGGACCTGGAAGAGTGGACCGAGTACAGAGTACAAGTTCAAGCCTTCAATGCCATTGGGACGGGGCCTTGGAGCCAGATCGTTGTGGGCAGGACCCGGGAATCTGGTACTTCCCCTGCCTCATACCCTTACTCCACCCTGATACCTCTTAATGACACCCTTTTAAGTTTTTTGTATATGTATGCAGACACACCTAGGGGCTATCCCAGCACTCAGTGTTATAAAAAGCAAGGGCAAAAGTACTAAAAGTATTCATTTGTATCCAGTTTGCATGTCATTTTTTATTTATTTATTTATTTTTCAATAATCTTGTAAAAGTAAACATAATCCCCCTGCCCCACCCCCACAAAGATAGAGAAATCACAAGAAAAATAAAGTGAGAGAGAAAAACAATGTGCTTCAGTCTGTATTCAGATACCATCAATTCTGTCTTTGGAATGGACCACATTCTTTATTATAAATCCATCATTTTTCTCCAATTGATATTTTATTTTATTTTTCCAGTTACATGTTATGAAAGTTTTTCAACTTTCATCCATGTGTATATGCATATTTTTAAGTTACATAATTTCCTTCCACCCTCCCTTCCTATCCCCCCCTCCCCTTGGCAGCAAAAAGTCAGGTGAATATTACACATAAACATTTGTGTTTAACATGTTTATAGAATAGCAATTTTAGGAATTAAAGTTAAAGATTAAAGGGGGGGGAAGCCATGAGGTAGGAAAGAAATACATAAAAGAAAATTTTAAACTGTGAATAGTTTCATTCACTTTCTGTAGGGTTTGGTTTGGTTTGGTTTTCTTCCTCTGGATGGGGATAGCATTATCCATAGCCAGTGTACTATGGTTGTCCTAGCTCTCTGATCTTGCTTGTCATTTCTTAACCAAAGAGAATGATATTCTTCAGAGCACCTGCTGTCTTTCCACAGCTTCCTAGTCCCTCCCTGCACCCCAGACCCAAGTTAGATCCCCTATTCCCTTCAGGTGAGGAGGGATGATCTAGAAAGCTTGCCACCTGCCTTCTGACAAAATCATTTTTGGACATGACCACTATGGAAATTTGTTTTGTTTGGCTGCATATTTGTTACAAGGATTTCTTTTTCTTCAGTTAAGGATGAGGTAGGAGAAAGAAAATTATTGTTTTTCATTGGAAAAAAAATATTTTTTTAAATCAAGTTGTTTTCTGCCCCTATGCCCACAAATTAAACCATGGCAATAAGATATCTGAAAGAGATTAAAAATGGAAAATGGAATGGAAAGGTCCTAGAAAACACAAGGATGAAGCTAGGACTATCTTCTTTCTCCTCATTATGTCTGTTAAATAAGAGCTAGGACCTCCAGGCTGTAGTCAGTTGTCTGTGATTCTCATAAAAATTATTCATTTTTTAGATTTGCCATGGCATATTATCAATTCCAAAAATTCCCTTGACCACACAGCAAGTACCTAGTCTCCTCCTTCCTACTATCAGTTGTTGGGTTCTCAAGACAAATTCCTTTTAATAGTGACCAAAGTATAATTAGGAAGATAGATTTCCTAGTGGAAAAGGTATGTAATATGTTCCAAAGCAAACAGAAGTTAGTATGGAAATTATCTGCCAATGGAGAATTACCTCTGCCTCTCTTCCCTTTCATTAGTGGGGGATATAGAGAGTTGTCTATATTTCCCCCTCTTGTGATGCTCTTCTACTATCTCCCCCTACCCAGTTCCCTCCTCAGGTCCATCCAATGTATCTGCTCTGGCTACAACCTCAAGCAGTATGTTGGTACGCTGGAATGAAATCCCAGAGGCTGATCGAAATGGGCTTGTACTGGGCTATAAGGTGGGTTCCAGGATGAGAGAAAAGAGGGGAGGAATCTGGAGTCTTAACCCATACAGCATCACTGATAGGAACTATCCTTTTCCTTAAGATCCTTGGTCCAGAGCTCTATCATTGCTTGGGGGGAAAGGATTGGAATGGAGAGAGTGGGGGCAAAATGACTCCCGCACCCCAACAATAGAGCACAAGTTAAGAGATTGGAGTCTCCTTCTCATCTCTGCCTCTAATATGATGCTACTTCCACCCTGGGTCTAATTGCAAGAGGGAGAATTTCTTCCCTAAAATGGTCTTAAGAGATTTTAAATACCCTAGTATCAAGTCTGCATTCTTTGGTATCCCATATAACTCCAACATATTACTTAATTCCCTGGAAAATGATGCAAAAGTTATCATTTTTGGTACTCTATTCCTGGCCCTAAGAGATTGAGATTCACTGGGGGTATCCTGGGACTGTTTGTCCTCTCTTTCAGGTGGTATATAAAGAGAAGGATTCTGATACTCAGCCTCAGTTCTGGCTTGTGGAAGGGAATTCATCCCTCAGCACCCAGCTCACTGGCTTGGGCCGATATGTACTCTATGAGATCCAGGTACTGGCTTTCACCCGCATTGGGGATGGCACCCCAAGCTCTCCACCTATCCTGGAGAGGACCCTTGATGATGGTGAGTACACAGCCAAGGTACTCTGAGAACTGAGACTCACCTCATATCCCATTTTAGATTATTTTTCCTCAGTCCCTTACCCTTTATTGATGCTTGACCCTAGAGTTTTGCCCCAGCTTGAAATTAAAACAAAATTGACTTTCCTGGAGGGAAAACAGCTGGAGGTAAAAAGTTAATTCTAAAGGGACTGCAATATTTTCCTACTGTGACTCATAAAGGACATTAATAGAATAGGGACTAGGCTTTTGCTTTCACTAGTATAAGGAATTTCTAGAAGAAGAAACTCCATCATTGCAATTTGGAAGTTTTAGAGAGTTGCCTCAAGAGCTTAGGTGATTTGCTCAGGGACATGTGACTGAGAGTATTTGTCAGAATTTGGACTTGAACCCAAAGCTTTCTGCTCTCTCTACACAACTCTTGAGACTCCACAAAAATGCTAGATTGTGACTTGCTCAGAGGCAACAGTTGGAGAATTTCTGTCTCTGTTTTGGTTTCCTACTTACTCCAGAGCAAATTGTCAAATCTTGAACATCAATTTCCTACCCAATTTTGTTTTCATTTCAATCTGGGACAAATCTCCAGGGTCAAGCATCAAGAAAGAGCAAGGGACCAAGAAAGAAAAGGAAGGATTTGTTTTGATAGCTTCTCCTTCTTGCACTTCAGGTCCTTCTAAGTTCTTTTTTCTTTAATAGACCCAAAATACACAAGTCAAGATGTCACGCTTATGGTGTCATTGTTCCTCTTAGAGGATGTAGGACAAACAACAGCAAAAATCCCTGTTAGATTGTGCCAACTGACCCCACACACAGTTCAAAAGGAACCCCAAAGGTGGACTCTAGCCTCTTTTCCTCTTGCCTATACCCCTTTCTCACTGACCTTCTCACACTCAGCCCCAACTCCAAGTTAGTCCCTGCAACTGGATATAAACTAAGACTCAGAGTGGCATGGGGGATCTCACTATGATTTTCTTGTTTCTTATTCTAGTCCCAGGACCTCCCATGGGCATTCTCTTCCCAGAGGTGAGACCCACATCAGTCCGGCTAATTTGGCAGCCTCCAGCTGCCCCTAATGGCATCATATTAGGTGAGCCTCAGCTCTCTCCCTTCTGGAAATATGATGGTTTTCTGCTCTTCTGTCTGTCTGTGTGAATATGTCCACACACACACATACTTTGGAATTTGGATTTTATCATTGTATGGAATTCCTAGACTCCTCTTTAACTGTTCAAGAGAGTTTCCTGGAACAGAAAGAAATTAAATGATTTGCCCAGGGTCAAATAGTCAATATGTATGAACTTGAACCCTGGTCTTCCTGACTTGAGGAAAAATCCCAAACCTGTTAAAAAGGTTTAGAAGGTGGAAGATACAGTTGAGAGCTTTATGTTTCCAGAAGTTTTTAAGTCAAGGAGAGGTAGGACTGAGATTATCTACAGACAGTGAGGAGTATAAGTGTTGGAAAGAAACTCTTGGTGATGTAGATTAAAGGCAAGCAAATAAAGGGGCAGCTAAGTGCCAGTGAATAGAGCACTGGATTCAGAATCAGGAAGATTCATTCGTAGAGACAAGACATGCAAATAGATAGAGAAATTACTTGTGTGCCCATGTCCACAACTGTCTCTTCTGCCTCCTTATCTATCTATCCATTTAATATATCTCCAACACAGATGCATGCATATATAGCACCTGAGTATGTGTCCACATATATGTATGTATTCACACATATACATATATGGAACAGCTGCATGATGCAGTGGATTGAATGTTAGACTTGAGTCAGCAAGATACATCTTTCTAAGTTCAAATCTAGTCTCAGACTCTTACTAGCTATGTGACCCTGAGCAAGTCACTTTACTACGTTTGCCTCAGTTTCCTCATCTGTAAAATGAGCTGGAGAAGGAAATGCAAACCACTTCAGTATCTTTGCCCAAAAAAAAATTAAATGGAATCATGAAGAGTCAAAATGACTAAAATGACTCAACAACAAAATTAAAAGGTAAAGATCTTAAGAAATATGCAACCTTCCATTCTACCCAAATCCAATAATGAAGGAAATATTATTTGGCTGTGTCCTTCAGGGGATCCCTGAAGACATCTCCTGGTGTGCTTTTCTTATGCCCAAATCAAGAAGGTAATAAAGAAAAAGCAGACATCTTTGATGGTCCAGGAAGTAGTCCCATTCTCAATTTCCCTTAAGAGCATTGGCATTGATTCATTCATATCCAATCAAATAAGCAAAGCCTTTCTCTCTATTTTGAGCACCATCCCAATAGAAAATCCTTCCTGGATAAAGTCCACCCTATAATCACATCATCTCCAAGTTTTTATTTTATGCTATCTTTGGCATTAAATATATAGATATATACACACATATACATATTTATGTGTGTAGGTATATAAAAATATATATATACAAACACACACACACTCATACATATATATATATATATATATATATATAATATCAACTAGGTCATTTGTTTTACAGTTATGTATTACTCTTCATTGATTTCATCTGGGATTTTCTTGGCAAAGATTACTGTAGTGCTTTACCAATTCTTTCTCTAGCTCTCTTTATAGATGAGGAAACTAAGGCCAAGACAGTTAAGTCACTTTTTCAGGATCACCTAGCTTGTAAGGGTCTGCTAGATAGACAGATAGATGATAGATAGATAGATAGATAGATAGATAGATAGATAGATAGGCAGAAGAGATGGTGGTAGACATAGACAAACATATAATTCCTGACCTCTATTTATCTATTTGTATGTCTGTCTCTATACCATAAGAATGGGTTTCTAAACTATAAATGCCTTGAGTTCAAGGATGTATGTCTAATTTTCCTGAAATAGTAATAGCAATTTGTTAGAAAAAGATCATGAAATGCTATTGTGATAACAGGCTTTTTTGTAAGCCTTAACGCACTATATCACTTTGAGTTTTATTAGCAATATTAATATTATTATAAAGATCTATTGTCCCTGTCACTCTAGTCTACCTTCCTGTGAATTATATACTCGTGATTATGAGGAAAATCAGTAAATACTGCAAGAAAAATCAGTACCTCTGTGTGTGTGTGTGTGTGTGTGTGTGTGTGTGTGTGTGTGTGTGTGTGTGTGTGTGTAGGAGTGGGTGAGAGTGGGTGAGTGTGTCCTACTGGACTTTTCATTTTTTTATCTATATAAGGAATTCTTAGAGTCCTCGGCCACTGTCTTAAACAGTTGCCTTGATACTGAAGCAGATGGAGGAGGCTAAATGACTTCCTAGGGTCACATAGCCAATATAGCTATACTTGAACCTTGGTTTTCCTAAGTTGAGGCCAGCTCTCTAACCACCATACTACCTTTTAAATAAATCTCTAAGACTAAGTTTCAGAGATGCCTATTTGTATTGATAGATTTTATCCACCAGAGAAAATCCCTACACAACTAAAATCACAATAAAAAAATATAAATATCTATAAATATATTTGTATGTTTCATATTTATATTTACCCATACATTTTCTATAGAATATCAATGTCATATTAAAAACTGAAAGGATGGGCAGTATCTGCTTTGCATACAATGCCCCCTAGTGCCTGGTCTCAGAAGTTGACATCTTTTACCAGTTATGTACCATATAGCTTATTCCTAATTACAAATGCCAAGTCATTCCTTATCTGGTCCAGTGTCACTTGTTCAGAAAACAATCACTTAAAATGGATTATTATAGTGTGAGTAAAAATGGAAAGAGCCCTAATTTGAAGATGTGATATAGAGTCCTCTGCCTATAGTAAAGGGTTGGGTAAACTGAAACGTATGAGGGAAGGAGTCTATCCTGCTTTTTGGCCTTATCTTGCTTCTCCACAGCTTACCAGATCACCCACAGGCTCAACACCACTACAGCCAACACGGCCTCGGTGGAAGTACTTACCCCCAGTGCCCGCCAGTATACTGCCACAGGTCTCAAGCCCGAATCCATCTACCTATTCCGCATCATGGCCCAGACCCGTAAGGGCTGGGGGGAGGCAGCTGAAGCACTTGTGGTGACCACAGAGAAGAGAGGTAATTGCCCGGGGTGGGGGGGAAGATTGAGATGTTGTAGGAAGGTAATGAGGAGAATTGGGATCCCAAATCCTTCTAATCTTTCCCTTAAGTGGAATAAAGGATACTAGCCTCACTACCCCCATGAACTCTGAGGAAGAGTCTAGTTTAAAACCAAGTCTCAGAGTCTCTGAAATTAAAATTAACAGCCTATAAATAATCCTGAAAAGTTCAAGTGAGATTTGCTAGTCATCTACTGCTTTAAACATCTACTTGTTAAGTACTGCTGGGATTCAAAAAGGGACAAAAGACAGTCCCTGCCTTCAAAGAGTTCACAATCTAATAGGGGGAAACAAGAAGAAATGTATATATAAAATATATGATATGTAACAGGATAAATAGGAAATTTATTTATTTTAGAGAGAGATTGAGAAAGATTTCTATAGAATATGGAATTTTAGTAGGGATTTAAAGAAAGCCAAAGAAACCTGTAGATGCAGATGAAAAAAGATAGCATTTCAGGCATGGGGGATAACCAGATAAAATGTTCAGAGTTGAAAGAAATTGTTCATGGAACACTGTTCATGTAATTTGTGGAATATCAATGTGACTATTACTAGATTAAAGAGTACATGAGGAGAATGAGGTGGGAATAGGCTAGGTTAGGAAGGACTTTGAATGCCAAGGGATTTGGGATTTAATTCTGGTGATCATAAGGAGTCACTGGAGTTAATTGAGTCAGAAATGGTGGAGCAACAGGATCTGTGCTTTAAGAAAACATTTCAGTGACTAAATGGAGAAGAAACTGAAGTAGGGAAAGACAGACAGACCCACAGCAGATTTTGTAGTTGTCCAGGCATAAGGTGAGAGGGGACCCTAGAGAACCAGTAATGTGAGAAGAGAGAAAAACGTGTAGTTGAGAGATGTTTAAAAGCTGAAATAAAGAGACTTTGGCAACAAATTGGATATGGGGGAATGAGAGATAGGAGTCCAGAATAAATCTGAAGGACTGGACTAGATATTCTCCATGCTATATCCATTATAGTAACAAAAAAGTAGGGAAGGGGAGAGGAGGAAAGTTGATTTAGAGGGAAAGTTAATGAGCTTGTTGTGGGACATGTTGAGCTTAAGATGGTTACTGAATATCCAGTTTGTCATATCTGAAAAGCAATTAGAGATGTAATATTGGAGGTCAACAGAGAGGTTAAAGTGGGATAGATAGCTCTGGGAATCATCAACACAGAGATGATAACTAATTCCATGGAATTAGATCACCATATAAAGTAGTGTTAAAGAGAGAAGAAAGCCTGGAAGGGAACCCCTGTGGGTTACCTCTGATTAAAGGGCATCATCTGGATGAGGACTCTGCAAATGAAGTGGTCACATGGGTAGGAGGGGAACCAGGAGAAAGTACTATCCCAAGAAGAATGGGTGATCAATAGTGTCAGGGGCTTCAGAGAGGTCAAAAAGAATGAGGATTGAGAAAGGTCATTGGATTTGGCAAAAACTGGAGAAGGCAGTTGGTCTATTATAAAGGGTTAAGAGAGTGAAAGGAGAGAAAATAGAGGTCCCTATTATAGAGTCAATGTATTGACTCCCTTCCTTCCCACAGGTATCCCATTCCAGATAATGATCACAATGGAACAATTTCTCAATTTTTTTCTGGGGAGTTTACCAAATTTCTCCCACAGGGTTTTGTCCAGTACCTTTGAATAACTCAGATGATACATTCATCTGAAGATTGGAGTTCTGCTTACCATTGTCTCTCTGAAACTACTCTCCTCAAAGTTACTAAACCTGTCAATTAACAAATCTAATAGCCTTTTCTCTGTGCTCATCCTATTTGTCCTCCCTTTATGCAGCATTTGACAATGTTGACCACGCTTCTCCTCTTGGATATTCTCCTCTCTGGGTTTCCATCACACTCGTACCTGTCTGATCACTCCTTCTCAGCCTCCTTTGATGGATCTTTGTCCATGTCATGCCCCCAGCTGTGGGTGTAAACCTAAGGCTCTGTTCTTCTCTTTCTCATTTATCAGCTTAGACCTCATCAGCCCCGATAAGTTTAATCATCATCTCTTTGTAAATGATTCCCAAAGCTATAAATGTAATCTTGACTCTCCTAAGCTCCAGTCCTGTATCAGCAACTAACTGCCTTTTGGGCATTTCAAAATGAATATCTCAGAAACATCTTAAATTCAAATTCCAAAATGGAACTCATTGACTTTTGTCAAAAACCCATCTTTCTTCTGATCTTTCCTGGTTGTGTTGAGCTGTTGCTTCATTCTTCCAGTCACCCAGGTTCCCAAATGGGCTCTCATTACTCTCACTCACTAAACATTAATTCATTGAAAAATATTATAATTTCTGCCATCACCAATTTCTCTGGAATTTGCCACCACCCTATTTCAAGAGATTGTCATCTCTTGTCTGGGCTATTTTGTTGTTCAGTTGTTTATCAGTCATATCTGAATTTTTGTGATTCAATTTGGCATTTCCTTGGCAAAGATTCTGTAGTGGATTGTCATTTACTTTTCCAGCTCATTTTATAGATGAAGAAATTGAGGCAAACAGAATTAAGTAATTTGCCCAGGGTCACACAGCTAGTAAGTGTCTGGGGTTGAATTTGAACTCGATCCATCCTGATTCCAGGCCACTTACCTTTCCATTTTAGTGGCCTCCTAATTGATCTCCCTGCTTCAGGTCTCTCCCCACTCCAATTCATCCTCCACATTGACACCAAAATAATTTTCCTAAAGCAACTCTCATTGAATAAATTCTAATGGTTCCCTTTTGCCTCTAAGACCAAATATGAATTCCTTTGCTTGACAATGAAACCTTTCACAATCTGGCCTCAACCAGCTTTTCAATGAATCATTCCCCACTATACACTCTGAAGTATAGCCACCTTGGCATTCTTACTGTCATTCCCACTTCCATTCCTTTGCACCATGCTTAGAATACATTCATTCCCCACCTCTCATCTCTTGGGATCTCTTCCTTCAAGACAACTCAAACTCCATTTTCTGCATGGGCCTTTCCTGATCTCACCTCTTAGCCTTCCTCTACATATACACATAATGTTACCATATGTATATACATATATATATATATATGTATGTATGTATGTATGTATGCATATGCATCTGTATGATATTTTTGTTCTATGTGTATTTATATGTATGTATATATTTTTTGTTTATGTTTTTGCATGATCCTATATATGTACACCTTTGACTCTCCCATGAGAATGTAAATTTCTTGAAGATGGAGACAGTTTTACTTCATATTGATGGATTGCTCCTCCTTGTCAGAAGTCCAATCCAGAGAGCAGGATTCATCATCTCAGGCTATTACTGTCCTTTCTCTACTCTGAAGGGTACCAACAGGCCACATGTCCTATTGATGTCTAGGGTTATTCAATGATAAGTTTGACCTTCCTCATGTCTCCCCAGACCGCCCACAGCCTCCTAGCAAGCCCATCATAAAGCAGGAGAATGTGAAGGCAAGGAGCGTGCTGCTGTCCTGGGAACCTGGTAGTGATGGTCTCTCCCCCGTCCGCTACTACACCATCCAGACCCGGGAACTCCCCAGTGGCAAGTGGGCCCTACACTCTTCCTCCGTGACCCACAATGCCACCTCATTTGTTGTGGACAGGTGAGACCCGCCTCCCCCCACATATATCCCCCTATCCGTGGTATCCTATTTCAGTACTGGGGATCTCCCTTGCACAAGCAGAGCATTTGTTTATATTTCATTTGTTTCATGGAAAGGGCTTCACAAAACAATTCTAGCCTGAAACCCCACCCACACCTATTCTCCAAACCCCAACCTTCTAGCCCATTCAGTAGTTCCCAGTCTTTTTGTAATGGGGATTTGGGATCCTATTACATTCTCAGTTTCACCTTCCCATTTAGTCATCTGCCTGAGAACCCCTCCCTCCATTCTAACCAGCTTCTCCTCCCTGCCTGGCTCCAACCCAGCTTCCCATAGAGCCTTATTAGACTTTTTCCTTTATTGTACATTTCTGGAGCCCAGAGTACAGTATCAGTAGAGTGTTTTTCAGTCTTTCATTAACCATTCTCTGCAACCACAGCATTTTTTCCCTCATCTTTAATAGGGAAACTGAGCCACACCCCATATTACTGACTTTAATGTAATTTAATTTTCAGCAGGTTATATTTTTATCCTTCACTTTACATGAGCAAGAATTTCAGCCATCCATTTTTAAAAATTAAAAAGAAAGAAATTGAAGCTTGAAGCAATATACTGCACTTTAACTCTTTAGATATTTGATTCTTTTCAAGTCTCTTGAAAGTGGGGAAAGGATAGCAATATCTGGGGAAGAGCTTGCTCAGATCTCAGCAGTTGGATGATACTGTCCTTAGTACAAAAATGAGAAGTGAGTAAGAAACAGAGACTGACAAAGAAACTGAGACAGAAACAGAGAGATACAGAGAAAAACAGAAAGACAGAGAGAGAGAGAGAGAGAGAGAGAGAGAGAGAGAGAGAGAGAGAGAAGCTTGGAATGAATAAAATGTGTCCTTAGCAGCTTCTGTACACAACTACATCTTAAAGGAAGCCAGAAAATTAAGCTACCATGAGCTGAGAAAGCCCTGTCCAGGAAAATTGAGCCAGTGGTCTCTGTTTTTGATATATCTCTCTTCTCATTTTCTGTGTATTGTTAACTGAAATGAAATAATGCATTTATACTTAATATAAGCTTAAATTTAATATTAAAAAAACTTAAAACCCCTCCATCCCTTGATGTATTTGAAAACTTTGGTCCCTGCATGTCACTGTACAAAGGAGACTTTGAGCCTTCATTGTAATATGTGCTTTAATTATTACCACCTGCATGCTATGGAAATTTTCTGGAATGAAACAATTGTACATTCTAACATGAGTATTTATAATGGCCAAGCTTGGTCACCAAAGAGAGATAAGGAAGCATCCTCCTTTCAGTGTCACTTATTTAACTATTTTTTCCACAAGTGAGAACTCACTAGGGAGAGGGGTAGGAGGTATATCCAGATATGATAGGTGCAAATCTAAAAGCTTAGTATTATATTTAGATATGATACTCTAAGCACACCTACATTCAGAAGCTATAACTTGAATTGCCTTGAGTATCTCACTGGATATAAGAATATAAGGATATAAGTAAAAGCAAGTGTTTTAAGATAAAAGGCACCACTGAAATATTGTTTTAAAATAAATGAATGTAGCTTATGTGTAATGAAGATCACAGGATGTGGAGGCAAGAAGACTTTCCATTCAAACATCACCACAGATACTTACTTGCTGTGTGACCATTGACAAGTCACTTAACCTTTTTTCACCTCAGTTTCCTCAACTGTAAAGTGAAAAGGTGAACTCTAACCTTTAAGTTGGGGCTCTTTCAACTTTAAAGCTTTGATCCAAGGGCAGCTAGGTGGCACAGTGTATAGAGCACTGGCCCTGGAGGATCTGAGTTCAAATCCAACCTCAGACACTTAATAATGACCTAGCTGTGTGATCTTGGGCAAGTCACTTAACCTCATTGCCTTGCAAATCCCCCCCAAAAAATAACTATTATTTGGTCATTCTGTATAGATTTATAAACAATATTAAAAGTATCCTTGTTACACTGCTCTGTAAGGTACAACAGATGACTTCCTATCTTGCCAACCCCACTTATTGCACTGGATGTTGACCAAATCTTTCCCAAATTCAGTTTTCCCATTCATAATTTAGAAATGAGAATACTCTTCTCACCAGCTCAGGATAGACAAATGAGGACAAAGGTCCTGTTGGAACCTGAGCTATCATTAATTCATTTAATCAAATTATCTCTATTTTATCCCAGGCTCAAACCCTTCACCTCCTACAAATTCCGAGTCAAATCAACCAACGATATCGGTGACAGTGAATACAGTGAAGAATCAGAATCCCTCACCACACTACAAGCTGGTCAGTAAACTTTTTTCCTCCCCAACCCATGAAGTATCTTGTGCCATTTCCTGGAACTACAAGGGGACAGCAGCCACTGTGCCACCCTCCATCTCTCTTAGCCCTTAAGGTGGGAGAAGTTGCAAGTTAGCCTATGGTTGGTGTTCCAGAAAAGTGGAGAGTGACCTGTGGTCACAGGTTTGGGGAGCAAGGAGGGGAAAATCCTCAACATTTCCAACTTAAATGATATTAAGTGTTAGCTATCAGGTTTTATAGTCACTACCCTAATCTCTGGTTCAAGTATTTGCTCTTTTCTTCACATTCTAAAGTAACCCAAAGCAATCAAAGCCATGACTTCTGAAGATACCTAAAGTATCATCCATGGACCTAAAGAACAAGGCTAAGAGAGTCAGACACTCTTGAACCCATTGGGGTTTAGTTTGCATTAAAGCCCCTGGGCTTGTTGGACACTGTCCTTGGACCTCCCTTGTAGTACCTAGAAAATCCCTCTTAAAGGAGTCAGATTGGCTTCATATTCTATCAGCTAGGGGATAATTCTCCTGCCCCCAGCACCTTGAAGCTGACACTGACCTAACAGCATCAAGAAAACATAGAACTCATCTCAGGGCTTGAGGGAAGGCTCTGAGCTCCTGGATGTCACCATTTTCTCTCTCTCCCCAGCCCCAGAAGAAGCACCCACCATCCTCTCTGTTACCCCTCACACCACTACTTCAGTACTGATCTCCTGGCAGGTATGGAGCACCTGGAAGGTCGAGGAAGGGTGGGATAATGGGGGATAAGCTCTATGCTGAGACCCAATCCTTGGACCTAATACTTCTTTTAGATAGAAAAGTGAGGGGAGAGAGTAGCTTCTCCCAAAGCACATGTACAAATATTGTACTGAGGGACTCATCCGAGTTTTCCCACATATACTCTACCAGCAAGTGAAAAGGTACCAGCAATAAAATCTGGAAATAGATATGTGCCTCTTCTTTACACACACAACCTTCCTTCCTAGTTTTTTGCTTGAAGCCTTTTTTGTAGGTTCTTTCCTTCCAGGGAAATCAGCATTCCCCCATCCCCACCACCCTCCCCTTCTTCAGTTGTCCACCAAGCCAGACACTGTCAGATACAGAAGGTTATCCTCTTCCTCCACCTCTCCACCCCTATCACCTATAAGCTTGTTATGCCACTAGGCCTAAGGAGGGGATTTGGGGCAGGGGGCTGAGTTCCTTTTGGGAGCCTTCAGAACCCTTCCCTTGCTCTCTCCTCACATCCTCCAATCTCTCCTAGGAAAAGTTCCTGACACTGTCCAAGGAACAGTGCTAGAGGCTTCATTTTATAGGATCCCTCCTGATTTACATATTCTCTGCAGACAGGAACTTAGGTCAATTAATGAATGTTAAAAAATATTTAATTAAGCCCTTATCATGTGCTAAGCACTAGGGACACCTGGAACAATTGAGAGCTCTTGTTTTCAAAAAGTGCTCACTCTAATTGAAGGGGACAATATATAAAGTTTTTGATCAACTACAAATGACTAGGCTTTTCTCAGCAACACAACGATCCAAGACAATTACAAAGGATTCATGATGCAAATGCTATCCACATCCAGAAAAAGAACTTATGCATTCTGAATGCAAATTGAAGTATACTTTTTCATTTAATTTCTTCATGTTTTTCCCTGGTCTGTTTCTTTCACAACTGTGACTAATATGGAAACATGTTTTACATGATTGCACATATATAACCTCTATCAAATGCTTACCATTTTAGGAAGAGGGGTTGGAAGAAAGGAAGAAAAATTTGGAACTCAAAATCTTATAATAATGTATGTTTAAAACCATATATAAAATTGGGGGAAAATAAAGTACTGTTTAAAAAAATATTAAAGGCAAAAAAAAGTCTGACTACAGGACAGACAGGTCTTAAAATCCTTAGGCTTCAGAAGAAAAGTAGAAGACCCTTAGGTTAGAAAAGTAGTTAAGATGGCAGTTCTCAAGACCTGCAAGGTGTGAAGGCAGAGGAGATTAAGTTCTGACATTTTCCCATATAACCAGAAGGAATGGAGCTGTTGATTTTTGATCTCATGTAAAGTTCTGTGAATAGTCAGGCAGCATGGGAAAGGGAGGGAGAAAAGGTAAAGAGGAAGCTATTGAAGGGCAACAATGTTTCCTGCCTCCTGTCACCTCACCTGGAGTCCTGCATGGGCTCTAGGATGGCCTGGGACAGAGAGAGAGAGAGAGAGAGAGAGAGAGAGAGAGAGAGAGAGAGCCTGAAAGAGAACAGCAAACTGGGATGATGCCAGTTTTTTCCATCAACCAGTCATTCTCATTGGGCTCTGGGACAGTTCCTATCAAAGAAAGGAAGAGGGAGGAAGATGAAGCAAGAGAAGAGGATCCCAATTTCCATTTTTTTTTGATTGAGGATGGGGAGAGGACTGAAGGCAAAGGGGATGACTTCTCCAGTGATGGGGGTTCTTCCCTTAAACAGCTAATCCAGCTATAGAACTTCTTCTCTGACCCCTAGCCTAAAAGGATTAGATCTTGTCTAAATTTCATGAGATCTGAGAGCCCTAAGAATAAAATGTCCCTCTCCTTCATTGCTATCTCAAGAAATCATAGTTTAAAACCAGAGTAGTAGGCTAGCAGGGCCTATGAAAACCTCAGCAGGCTGAGAGGTAATTAAAGCAAGAACTATTTTAGCAGGTTTCATAAATTTGGTATCATTTTTTTTTAAAAAAGTTATCTCCCTGATGCCTCTTCACTATGTGAGCAGAGAAAGGAGGGCAAAGAGTGTGTGTGTGTGTGTGTGTGTGTGTGTGTGAGAGAGAGAGAGAGAGAGAGAGAGAGAGAGAGAGAGAGAGAGAGAGAGAGAGAGAATGAGCTCTGGAAAATTCTGTCATACCTTTCCAGAAACTCAAAGGACAGCTGAACCAATGAGTTTAGAATAAAGGATCAACAGCCATAGGGGTAAGGGCATCGATCGTGTAAGAAATGCAGCATCCAGTACAAAGAATTGGATTTCTGGATCCTTTACTAATTTGCTGTATCTTTCTCTGGACCTAAGCTTCTCCCATCATTAAATGGGAAAGAATAATAATAATGATACTTGACCCTCCCTACCTCACAGGACTCTAAGGAAGAAGAGGTAATAGAGATAAGAACTGAACCTTTGATTTTATTAGTATAGTACTTCTAAATGTGGAAACCTCCCTCTTCCAAAGCAGGTCAGTACCTTCTCAAGTGTTAGACTTACCACCAAGGTGATACAGTGGGTAGAGAGCTAGACTTGGGATCAGGAAGACCAGAATTCAAATTCTGATTCATGTACTTAATAGCTTTGTGACCCTGGACAAGTCACTAAAATCTCTATGTCTTTAGTTTCCTATCTGTAAAATGGAGATAATAATATCACCTGCCTCCAGGGTTGTTAGTAGGACAAAACCTTAAAGTACTCTATAGATGCTGATTATCTTACCATTGCCATATAAGTTATATTTAATTATTATATAAATGCTTATTAAGAAATTAAGTGACTTGCCCAGGGTCACACATAGCCAGTATGTCTCAAAGACAATACTTGAACCCCAATCTTTATGGCTCTG
This sequence comes from Macrotis lagotis, assembly GCF_037893015.1. Taxonomy (NCBI): domain Eukaryota; kingdom Metazoa; phylum Chordata; class Mammalia; order Peramelemorphia; family Peramelidae; genus Macrotis; species Macrotis lagotis. The sequence continues at coordinate 207,600,638 of NC_133659.1, forward strand.
AGCCTATCACATATGGCAAAAGTCCTTCCTCTTTCTTAGACACCATGCTGCCTCTTATTGTGAGAGTTTGTTTTTTCCCCCTCTGTTTGTTTTGTTTTTTTTTTAGCACAGTACCTGGTCCAAAGTAAGCATTTAATAAGTACTTTTTGACTTGACTTTTTTAAATTGTATTATTTTTATTTTCATAGAACAGATAATTCCAATGTTAAAACATAACAGTAGGAATCCATATACTATAGTTCAAGTTTATATGATATTTTACAGTCTATAGTTTCCTCTGGCTTTCTTCAAGACTCAGATTAAATTTCATTTGCCATAGGACCAATTCCTAGTTCCCCTCTCCCCAATCTGTACCTCCCCAACTGCCATAGCCTTACCTTTAATGTTTCTTCTCCTTTACATTGCATATACCCTATCTACCTAGCAGCTTGCATGTTATGTCCCCCATTAGAATGGAAGCTTTTTGAAGGCAGGGACTGTTTGTTTTTTCCCCTTCTTGTGACATTCATCCCGATAACTCTGAGTAGAATAATGCAAGGATTATGTTGCCCATTTTGCAGAGGAGGAATCTAAGTTTCAGAAGTTTACCTAAAGTCACACAACTAATAAATATTAACTTAATGGGTCTTCCTTCAAGTCCAGTGCTCCTTCTGCTTTCTCCCTCTCCCCACCCCCAGCCCAACTTATTCCCATCCCTCAACCACCCTTCCCCATCCCCCATCCCCCACTACTACCACCCACCCCAGTCCTAACTCATGACTTCCACCCCAACAAAAAAATTGCTGTCACTTTTTTTGAGGTCATTGTGGATAAGTGACTTACCCAGGATCACATAACTAATAAGTGTCAGAGGCTAGATTTGAACTCAAGACCTTGTGCCACCTAGCTGCCCCAACTGTCACCTTTCAAGAGAAGAAGGTTGAACTAGAACCAACTCAGACCATCTTATACATTCAAGACATCCAAATATTAAATTTTTAGCATGAGCATTTAAGTTTCAGAAATCAGAGCTTGAATTTTGTGTTGTAATTGTATATGAACTTAAGAAAGTGAAGGAGAAAATGTTTATAATGTAGGTGGTGTGTGTTCTGAATACTTCCCTCAACTATGACCACCCAGTTGTTAAATATTTACCAGCCCACCCAGTGGGTATAGAAAGAGTATACTTCAAAGAACGAACAAATGATAGAGAAGGATGTGGGGTAAGTACATGTCAGTACACATGCATTAAGAACTTACTATGTTACAGACACCATGCTACTCGCTGGGGGGAGGAGTACCAAGAAAGATAAAAACAGTCTTTACCTCCAAGGAGCCCTCATCTTCTAATGGGAGGAAACAACATGAAAATGACTATGTACAAAGAATATAGACAGGTTATATTAGAGGTAATTTCAAAGGCAAGTCACTTGCATTAAAGGAGAAAGCCTTCTTGTAGAAAGGTGGCACAGTGGATAAAGCACCAGCCCTGGAGTCAGGAGTACCTGGGTTCAAATCCGACCTCAGACACTTAATAATTACCTAGCTGTGTGGCCTTGGGCAAGCCACTTAACCCCATTTGCCTTGCAAAAAAAACTAAAAAAAAAAAAGTAGGATTTTAACTGAGACATGAAGGAAGCTAGCAAAGCCAAGAGGCAAAGATGACAAGAGAGGGAATTCTAGTCATGAGGGATGGTCAGAGATGGAGGGTTTTGTGTGAGAAATCTCATGGAGGCCAGTATCCTAAGAATACAGAGTACCTGGAGGGAACTAAGGTGTAAGAACAATGGAAAGATAGTAAGGGAGAAGATAGTAAGATAGTAAGGTTATGAAGGTTTTAGAAGCCAAACAGAATTTAATGTTTGATCCTACAAGTAATAGGGAGCCTTTAGAATTTATGGTCAGGAGGTTGACATAGTCAGACCTGTGCTTAGGAAGATAACACATGATTTTATATGTTTTTGATTTGGAATGTCTCCCTCTTCACAAATATATGATATAGAATATCTCCCCCTTGGGTCCCCTCCATCTCTAGCCACCAGCTGAAGACAAGATCAATGGGATACTTCTGGGCTTCCGGATTCGTTATCGAGAGCTGCTCTATGAAGGGTTGCGAGGCTTCACAATGAGAAACGTCAATAATCCCAGCACAAAATGGGCTGAGCTCACCCGTGAGTATAGATGCATGGGAAAGGGAGTAATGGGAATGGAGGAAAGAAGAAAAGGTGTGAGGGATCCAAGGCAAACCTAACAAGACTCCAGTGATGCCTAGTATCCTATCCTCAAGCTCTGACTCATCCCTTCATTGCCCAGCCTGCTCCTCCAGCCAACCAGTCAGCTATCTGACAGTCTTGAAATCCCCCCCCCCACCCCACTCCATTCCCAAGAGCTCTTTCAATCCCTTCTTTCCTCCTTTCACTTTGATCCTCTGTTCCAGGATGAGTAACTCTAGGACATCCTTCTTCCAGCTTGCTCTGGGTTCTTGCAATGAAAACCAGCCTACTCAGGAGCACTCCTCTCCCCAAAGCTTGGCTGTCTACCTCTGGTGAAAGGGTCTTAAAGCAGACAAAATATGCTGGAAAATCAGTGGGATTCAATCTAGCAAATAAGTTTATTTTAAAAGAATTGCATTATCTTAAGGAAGCCTGTTGCCTTATCTAAGCCATAATTCTCTCTGCTTACAAAGTTCTTGTAAGACCTGACTTTTCTGTCTGACCCCAGTAAAATGGGGTTATCACATAAACATAAGCATACACACACACACACACACACACACACATACAAATACACACAAAATGTGTAACTTAATACTTGAAAAATCAATTGGTGGGGGATGCTTAATGGCATAGTGGATAGAGTGCCCAACCTGGAATCTGGAAGACTCCTATTCCTGAATTCAAAAGCAGCCAAATAAGTCACTTATTCACTTAGCGACATATCCCTGGGCAAATCACTTCACACTCTTTGCCTCAGTTTCCTCATCTGTAAAATGAGTTAGAGAAGGAAATAACAAAATCACTCCAGTGTCTCTGCCAGAAAAACCTCAAATGGGATCACAAATTTTCAAACACTGATGAAAACAACTGAATCTCCCCCCAAAAAATTATTTAATTATTCAAGTGCCTACTGTTTTAGGTGCTGGGGATAGATTCAGAGCTAAAGAACAAAACAATCTCTGCTCTCAAGGAACTGACATTCTAACAAATCTGCCACTTCATTGATGTGGATACCCTGTCCAATAAGGTGGATCACAACCACACTACAACTTCTTAGGAAGCCTCCAAAAGTCCTGTGTAGCCAAAGTATCCATCAGCCTGCATCCAAATAGTAAAATGATATAGAGATAAATAATCAAAAAAGAGAAAGATAACTAGCCTGATATATAGATAGATAATAGAAATAGATAATTAGATTGACATAGATATAGAAAGATAATAAAAGATGATAGACAAAATAAAGATAATTAGGCAATTATATAGAAAAATAATTGGAAATGATAATGAGAGAAATATATATATATAAAAAATTAGAGATTTTTAGAAATATAATCAGACAAAGATAGAAAGATAATTAGGAACAGACAATTAGAGTTAGATTCATAGATATAGAAAGATAGAGTATTAGATAGATATAAAAAGACAATTAAGTCAAGATGAATAGATAGATAAATAATAAATAGATAAAAATAATTAAAGGTGAAATAGATAATGATATATAATCTAAGCTAGAAAGATAACTAGACAGAGATACAGATAATATAAATAGACATAGATAGATATTCTAGATAAAAGAGAGATAAAGGTATTTAGAAAATTAGAGATGACAGAAATAGATAATTAGACAAAGATAGAAAGATAATTAGGGGCAGTTAATTAGAAATAGAGATTGATAAGAGACTTAGAAAGCAATTTTTAGATAAATATAGAAAGATAATAGAAATAATCAAAAGATAATATAGAAATATAAAGATTTAGTTGGGGCAGCTAGGTGGCTCAATGGATAAAGTGCCGAGCCTGGAGTCAGGAGGGCCTGAGTTCAAATCCATCCTCAGATACTTGTACTTACCTAGCTGTGTGACCTTGAGCAAGTCACTTAACCCCATTGCCTTGCAAAAACCAAAAAAACATATTTAGTCAGAGATGATAGATAAGTGGATTAAGAAAGATAAATAAGAGGGATATAGTAAGGTGTCTAATAGCTCATTTTATTCTATACTTTAATGTTTTCAGAGCACTTTGTATTTACATTTCATCCTCATAAAAACTTATACTATTCTATAACAGGATAGTCTTGGGCAGCCTAGTATAAAAATTTAGTGTTGAATGGACAAATGGGTTCAAATCCTGCTTCTGACCCTGACTAATTATGTTGTATTGGGCAAGTCATTTGTTTATGGTTTAGGCAATTCCCTAAGACTTACTTACTAAAAGCATAAAAAGATTGTGACACTAGGGAAGGGAGATTCTCCTGATGAAATCCCAGACTCTTTATTTGCCTGGGGAAACAAGAATTACATCTATGTTATAGAAGAAAATTGCAATGATTTTGTAATATATAGTATTTATCATAATGTACCAAGAAACTGATTTATTAGGGGTTTTTATAACCTTAAAACAAGCACAATGGAGTTATCATATAGGTTTTTGTGAATATTTATATGTGGCATAGCCAAGAAGTCAAGAATGCAACTGTTACCATAAACCATACAAAAGAAATCTAATTTTTATAGTCATATAACCATATACATGCATTATAAATATTCACAATATATGTATGTGCATGCATATGCTCTCTTTTCCTATTTCCAAAATCCTGGTTCCCTCCTCTGCCTTTTTTTTTTAACATAATGTTTATGTAGCCTAGTCTTTACTACCTTGGACTTCTTAGAGTTGGTGCTTCTACCTTCACTCCACTTTGTAACAAGTTCCTCCTATCATTAGGTTTGGGTAGCCCAATGATCTCTACCTTTAAAATATATGGAGATCCATCAGAAAAGGTTGCAGTGGAATCTGAATGGTTTTAAAATCAGAAGAATTGATTATGGATCACATCTCTCCTACTCACTTAGTTCTGACCTGTGGTAGAACCCTCAGAGCTTATGACCCCAAAGTAGTGGTATCATTTTGGTCCTCTTTGAGAATGGAGAACAGCAACCAACCAACTCACTTAGCTGTGATATGAGGCAAATCATCTAAGCCCCTCAGTTTCTGTATCTGCAAAATAAGAAGATATTTGAGGACCTAGGATCATGACCTGTGAGGGGTGCTTTCATCAAAGCTTTTCCTTGCTTCCCGTTCATTCTGCCTGCTAACCCAGTGTCTATATGCTCATTCAGTCCCATGCTGCTCCTTTCTTGCTTCCACTCCAATCCTTGACTCCTATTTGCCAGCATCTTTTTCCTTCTCCCCATACTAGCGTCAGCATCATTGATTTCTCTCTGTGAAATGTTCAGTGTGAGTGTGTAAACTAACCTCTATGTAATCTATCCCTTCTGACCCTCCTCCCCACCTCCCCACACCTGACAACAGCTATGTATGCTGTGCGGAACCTGAGCCGGCCCAGCCTCACGCAATATGAACTGGACAGTAAGTCTTCTTGTTTCTCCACTCTAATCTCTAAATTGAACCACTATCCCTTCCCCAGTGGGTGCTCTTCTATTATTGGGCAGGGGCTGGAGCTTCTCCCGAAACAAGCTCACTGTTCAAAATAATTCCTGAATATAGAGTTAAAACATTCTCCTTTTGATGGAGAGGCACACAGCTGCAGAATATTGCATACTGATAGTTTTTTCACTACTAGAAAGGGAAGATTCATTGTGGAGGTAAGGGATCAGAATGTCTACACACAACTGTGATGTAAATCAGTTATTTGAAGGGGATGGATATTGCTAAGACTTAAAGTGTTAGCTTATTGCAAAGAATGGGGTTGGGGGTATAGTTAGGTGGCACAATGGGGAATGCCCTGAAGTCCTGAACTCAGGAAGACCTGAATTCAAATCCAGACTCAGACACTTAATAGCTATGTGACCTTGAGCAAGTCACTTAATTCTGATTGCCTCGAATTCTGGGCTATTTCCAATCATCTGATTCATATCTAACTACTGAGCTCTGGAGGAGAAAATGAGGCTGATGACTTAACTCAGCACTACCTCACTCAAATTCAATTCACGTGCATGTCAGGGCATCACCTCCTTAATATCATGGTTTTCTTTGAAAATAAAGGACAAACATCAATATGGAAATATGGTAAACATGATTGTACATTAAAAACCTATATCAGGTTACTCACTGTCATGGGGAGAGAAGGGAGGGAGGGAGAAGAATGTGGAACTCAAAAGTTACAAAAAAGATAAATGTTGAAATGGAAGTAGGAAAAGAAATATCAATCTACCACAAGAATGCTACAGCTAACAAATCCTACCCCAAACATTTCTACCATCACCACTCATGGCTTTTTCCAATTAAAGTCAAAATCTTCAGTGGAAACATTGGGGATTTGTTTAATCATAAAAATTCTCCTCTAATCCTCTCCACCAAATGTAAACTGAAATACACACTCACATACATGTACACATACACACATACACACACACAAACACACAAACACATATATCCTATCCCCTGGTGAAAAAAAAAAAAGAAGAGAGATCAGAGTGGTTGTGCACTGTATCATCATACACATGAAACCACATGGTTTAAGGGATTTGCCGAGCCTTGAGCTGTTTCTGAGAATAGCATTTATCAGGGAATTCTCTGGTACAAGCCTCATATACTTGCCTTTGGTGAGACCCCTTAGTGCATCATTTTTTTATGTCCTGGACCCCTTTGGTAGTCTGGGGAAGCCTATGAATTCCTTCTCAGAATAATATTTTTAAATAATTAAAGACAATGCTAACTTTTATTTGGAAGTTAGTGAAAACAAAAGGTTATCTTTTTTTCCTCCTAAAATCTATCCACAATCCCCTTGAAGGGTCCATGGACCCTTCTACCTTGATTTGTTCATTCTGTACCACAATCTTGACACTGGGTTCAGAAATTCTACCCATCTATCCATCCTTTCCAAGTCTCTCCTCCCACTTTCTAATGACTTCTGAAGGCCAAAATTGATAGGGACCTGGACAGATAATATAAGGGAATGGTCTCTTGTTTCAGACAAATTTTCATTTCCATTTCCTTTTTCATTCCTTCTACCTTTATTTATTGTTGTTGTTAATGTTCTTCAAAAAGTGCTAAGATTCAGACCTGCTTACAGTTTCTATCAGGAAATCTATCCAGTAATATATAAGGGGGCATTGGGGCGGCTAGGTGGCGTAGTGGATAAAGCACCGGCCTTGGAGTCAGGAGTACCTGGGTTCAAATCCGGTCTCAGACACTTAATAATTACCTAGCTGTGTGGCCTTGAGCAAGCCACTTAACCCTATTTGCCTTACAAAAAAAAAAAATATATATATATATATATATATATATATATATATATATATGGCATAAAGAAACAAAGAATAAAAAAAACTTGAGAAACCTAGAAAGGGGCTGAGATACAAATTTTGGCAGGATCCCTAGGTAGGACAGGAGATAGATAACTGGTTGGGCAGAGGTATGCTGGACCCAGCTCTTGAAAGTGGATTGTTAAATTTTGAGAGTGAGCTTTTACACCTTGAAACTAGTCAAAACACAACAAATGGGGTTTGTTTTAATTGTTTCATTTACTGTTAAGACTTAAGAAAATATTAGAGAAAATATTAAATGCAAATGAAAGTTTAAAGTATGTAATGTGCATACTTCCTTCCCTCTTCCACCCCAGATAGTTATTAAATATTTACCAGCACATTCCCTGTAGTTGGGGAAGAATATGAATTTTTAGAGTAGACATTGTAGTGGAATGATAGAGGAAGCAGGAAGAAGAGGATAGGCAAAACCAAGGTGTGTCCAGAGAAAAGAAAAGCTATTCTCAATTTCATGAGACTGAAATGGATCCCCTGGGCTGCTTTCACCATTTGACTTGCTCCATCAGAACTCAAAACTACAGGCTGGTCCCTTTCTCATCTCTACTTGAGCTGAACTCATACCCTGAGTGACCAGAGCACACCCCCTACACACACACACACACACACACACACACACACACACACACACACACTCACACAGCTTCACATTGATTTTTCTGTTTCTTCTTCCAACTCCCACCCTACCCCATCTCCATTCAGACCTAAGTAAACACAAACGATATGAGATCCGGATGAGTGTCTACAATGCTGTAGGGGAGGGACCATCCAGTTCACCTCAGGAAGTGTTTGTCGGAGAGGCAGGTGAGTAAAGTGAAATGGTTTCTCCCCCTCCCCCATTTTCCTAGTGCCACCCCTGCACACATTTCCATGCCAGATTATCCTTGGTCCTTTCCCAGCCTCCTTTTAAGATAGGACAGTAAGGGAACCCTACCCACTCTGGGCTGTCCCTCAACATAGTCTAGCACTCACAAATACACACAAATCAGCCTCATTTTTTTCTCTTCATCTTCTAGTGCCAACTGCGCCCCCACAAAATGTAGCTGTCCATGGTGCCACAGCCACACAACTGGATGTGACATGGGAACCACCTCCATTGGAGGCACAGAATGGTGACATCCAAGGCTATAAGGTTTATATGTATAATTATATGTATAATGTATATTATATGTATATTATATGTATATGTATATTATATGTATAATGTTCTTTGGCAGAGTACAGGAAGTCAGATAAGGAAAAAGTCCAAGGCCATAACAATCTATAGAATGATCTGAAGGATTTTAACTGTGAAAGACTTCTCAGGTGTTTTCTATCCCAGATTAGAGAGGAGGGACATCCCCACCATTGAAGAATTTTAGGGTCTAGATGGGTTTTGCTACTGGAAAAGTGATTTGCCTAGGTTTACTCAAGATGTTTCAATGAATATAGTGGACCTGGAGTCAAGAAGTACAAATCTGACCTCAGAAATTTATTAGTTAGGTGACCCTTAAAATGAACTGGAGAAGGAAATGGGAAGCATCTCTGCATGTGTATGTATTTGTCTGTGTGTGTGTGTGTGTGTGTGTGTGTGTGTGTCCAGTGTCTCCAGCAAAAAAAACCTCAAATGGGGTCGCAAAGAATCAGACATAACTATAAACAACTAAACAGCAAAGATAGTTATTGGCAAAACCAGGATGAGAGCTGACTTAAAATATCTGAAGAAAAAATATATTTGAAGGACTAATACATAGATGAGTTAACCTGGTTCTGATGTGGGGAGTGGGATTGAAGAAGGACTCATGAACTTTACCTCGGTTTCATATTCCCCCATAAAGTTTCCCAATTCTTGAGACCTTCCCCTCTTGTCCTCAACTAGGAGCTGCTAGGTTCAGTTCTTTAGTCCTCTTTCTAAGTCTCCATCCAGTTTCTCTATTCAAGTCCTCCTCCAATGTCTCATCATGGAAGTTACCATGGAATCTCAGAGCTAGAAGGGACCTATAAAAGGTTCAACTGTAAACACCCCCCCAAAACCTAGTTGAGAAGCAGTCATACCAGGAGACAGCCCATTCAGATTGAGGATAGTTCTCATTGTTAGGAAGTTTCTTCTTATCCAATATGTAAAACTGTCTTCTATAGTTTCTACATGTTGCTCATAGTTCTAGCTTCTGAGGCCAAGTTGATCCAAATTAACTTGGCTTCCATATGATAGCTTTCAAATATTTTTAAGACAGTTTGCACTTTCTGCATCTATAAAATAAAACATTTGGTTTAGTAAAAAGGAACCCTAATTTGGAGTCAGCAGACTTGGGTTCAAACCCCAGCTCCACTATTTACTAGTCTATGTGATTTTGGGGGAAAAGGATTTAACTTCCCGGGCTTCAGTTTCCTCAACTGTAAAATGAGGAAATTGGCCTAGATGACCTCTGGATTTCCTTTCAGTTCTAAATCTAGACTTCTAAGATAATATGTCCTCCCTCTATCCCCTACTTTCTCTCTAACCTACAACCAACTAGTTTTTCCTCAGGTGAAAATAATCCTAGCTACAGCTGTGAGGGAAGGGGAAGTCCTTCCTGGGCTTCCACTGACCCATTTCTTAACAAAGGCATATGCTCCCCAACACCTTTGACCTGGGAACCCCCAATTCAAAGAGATTTTGCAGATCTGGTACAAAACCAGAAAACAGCATTGGACAGAAAGCATAACATTATGGAAAGAGCAATGGCTTGGAGTCAGAAGACTCCAGCTCCACCACTTACCAGATAAGTGATTTGGGATATATCATGTCCTCCTTTTATCCTCAGATTCTTCCTTTGTATATGGTGGGAGGTAGGGTTGTACTAAGTCATTTCTAAGGCCTCTTCCAACTCTAAATTCTGTGATTCTGTGTTCCCAAAGGGCTTAAATGAGGTTCTATACTCACTGTAAGACCCTTTGGAGATATTATTATTTGGCTAACAATAATAATAATTAGGATAATGACACAATCCAAAATTCATTACAGCAAATTTCAGTTCATATCCTATACTAAAAATAATGTTTTTCCTTCATTTTTGAAGACCACAACATCAGGGAGGTGATGCCATGACAAGGACATAAATTGTATTTGAGTGAGGGTGGTCTGGGCTCCTCCAGAGCCATCTGGGTCCAGTGGCCAGATGTGAATCAGGATGACTGGAGATGGCCCTGATTGTGAGGCAATCAGGGTTAAGCAACTTGCCTAAGATCACACAGCTAAGTAAGAGTCAAGTGTCTGAGGCTGGATTTGAACTCCCATCCTCCTGACTCCAAGGCTAGTTCTCTATCCACTGCACCACTTAGCTTCCTGTTGTACAAAAAATAAAGAGCAGGAGATATATGTAATTTTATATATCTGTGTATACTTATATAAAATATGTATTTATACATGTATGCAAATCTCAGTTTCCTTACCAGTAAAATGGAGAAAATAATATTTACACTACCTACTTCACAGAGTTATTGTGGGTAATATACTTTTCTGGGCTTTGTTCATTTAAAGTCCTGGAGAAGCTGAGCATGCAAGCCTATGCTTACAATCCTTTTTCCTTGAGAGATTGACAGATCTAATATACAGTGAGCATAAAGGAAATTATGGTGTCCAAAATAAGCCTAGCAGCTATATGTTGAGCTCTGAGGAATAGAAGGGATGGACTAAGTGGCAAGGAGATTGCTGCCTGAGGAGAGGTGAACCAGTCCAGTTCAGAAATGAAGCAGGTCAGAGCCTGCATGCTAATCATTGATGGATTTAAGCCTGTGAGTAACCAGTGCACTTTTGAGCCTGGGCAAGATGGAAGGAATACCAAGTCTTAAAATAAGTCTCTGTAGAAATGTAAACTTACATAAAGTAGGTATGACAAAGAATACTGACCCCATTTTAAAGATTAGGAAGCTAAAAAACATTTCATCCTAAAGCTCAAAGATTCAAAGCCCATACTTCTCCCTTTCCATAGAACTATAAACAGAAGTATTTTCTCCTGGGCAAAAACATTTGAGTGTAGTGGGGGAAAGCAGGGACACGGGGATCAGAGATATACAGATCAAGAGTTAGAATGCACTTTAAACAAATTAGGTAAAAGAATTAGAACCCAGGTTTTTTGATTCTTAGACTTTTATTTCCTCCCCTCTTCATTGGCATTTTTAGAGACAGCCTCAAGTTCTGAGGCAGCTTTGTCAAATTCTTGATTGCTATTTCCATTTTCAGACCTTCTGTGGACAAAGGAAATGAGCCAAACCACTGGACTAGGTTGCTGTTTGTAACAGACTCATTTCCTATTGTTAGCATCCAGCCTCAGTTCGTAACATACCTTTCATTGGATGGAGACCAGAGCCAGTTCTGGGGTTTCTTGCCCTCCAGAGGTTCGAGGAAGGCATCTGGCCAAGAGAGCCATAAGGACATATGACATCATTAGAGGTGTCACCCTGGAAGACTTGGTAGTGGCAGCTGGGAAAAACAAACACTGTGACTATAGCATATGCCATCCATGCATTGGAGTGAAAAAGAGCCAAAAACAGTTGGGCAGCCACCAGCCTGGCAAGGTGTTAAAGAATGGAAATTTCACAGGCAAACATTGAGACATAAACTTCCATTCTCTCTCTCTCTCTCTCTCTCTCTCTCTCTCTCTCTCTCTCTCTCTCTCTCTCTCTCTCTCTCTCTCTCCAAGAATTTTATTTAAAGTTCCCTTATGAATCTAACACTGTTCTAGGCACTATAGGGAATATAAGGGAAGGAAATAAATTTATATGGCATCCTTGTGCCAGTAGTTTTTGCAAAGATTCTCTCATTTTATCCTCACAAAAACCCTGCAAAGTAGATATTCTTTTTATCATATTCATTTTACAGATGAAGAAATTAAGTCAGATGGTAGCCAAGTGAACTTGGTCAGGGTTATTATACAACTGGTAAGTGTCTGAGGTCAGATTTGAACTCAAACTTCCCTGACTTCTGGCTCAACAATCTATCTACTGAACCAAGTGCCTCTAGAAAGAGATGATGTGGGTCTAGTTCTATGTACACGAAACAGCTATAAAAATGCATAATATAAAACAATATAGAATCAAGGTGGTATGAGTTATTAGTGCAATAAGAAGTCCTTCAGATATTTATATGTAATTATGTGATGATACAGATCTCATATATGTGTATCTGTGTGTATATATATATATGTGTGTATGTTTGTGGTTACATATGTGCTTGTGGATCTCTGTGTGCATATATTGTCCACTAACACAAATATAAAAATTTTTGTACAAAGGTGTGTGTAAAATAGGTAGTATTGTTTAATTGTTTGATTTTAACATTAGCCAATTCCTTTTTAATGCTAGTTAAAACAGCCAATCATCAATATAATAAAAATAAGGACTATTAAACTAATGCCTTAAAATTCAAAATACTTTAGATAAATTATCTCACTCAAGCTCTAAAATCTTAAAAGGTTATAAAATAAAATACACAGTAATTTTTACCCCCATTTTACATGTAAAGAAATCATGACTCCGAGGAGGCAAATGATTTGCCCACTGTTAACAAATGATAGGGGTAAGCTTTGAAACCAGACCTTTTGGGTCCCATTTTCTATCCTCCATAGCACATTGACATTTTGCCTCTTTTTTCTTAATATTCCCCAGATAATGTTAATCAATCAGATTTGGGACTACTAGCCTTCCAAATGGACATTATTAGCCAATGAATGAATCTGAAAATATCATAGTACTCAAATCAGACATTGGCTGTGAGATCCATCCACACTGAGAGTTACAAACACTAATATAAAATTATTGCTGCTGCTGTTGTCATTCAGTCATTTCTATGTCTGACTTTTCATGACCACATGGACCATAGTCTGCCAGACCCTTCTGTGCTCCACTATCTCTTGAAATTTGTCCAAGTTCATGTTCATTGTTTCCATGACACTGTCTGTTCATCTCATCCTCTACCATTCCCCTTTTCCTTTTGCCTTCCATTTTCCCCAACATTAGGGTCTTTTCCAATGAAGCCCTTCTTGTCATTATGTGGCCAAGGTATTTAAGACTCAGCTTCAGTATTTGACCTTCCAGTGAATTAGCCTGAATTAATTTCTTTAAGCTTTTACTGGCTTGATCTCCATGTTGTCCAAGAGACTGTCAAAAATCTTCTCCTGCATCACTATTCAAAAGTGTCAGTTCTACAGAACTTGGTTTTCCTTATGGTCCAACTCTTACAGCCATGCATTGCTGCTGGAAAAACCATAGCTTTGACTATAGGGACCTTTGTCAGCAAGATGATGTTTGATGTTTTGGCATGCTCTCCAGATGTAAACAAATACCTATACACCACACACATACACTCATGTATGTATTCACATGCTCCAATATTAATAAAGACCTAGAGATATACAATATACATATCTCTAGAGAAGGGTCTATGAGGGAGCAATGGAAACAGCAAGGTGGCTCAATTGATTGAGTTCCAGACCTGACAGTCAAGATTCCTCTTCCTAAGTTAAAAATCTGACCTCAGACACTTACTGTTTGACCCTTGGCAAGTCCCAGTCTGCAAACCACTCAGTATTTCTGCCCTTCAATAGTTTCTGTGTCTGACTCTTCATGACCCCATGCCCGTCTATCCTCCACTATCTCTTGAAATTTGTCCAAGTTCATGCTCATTGTTTCCATGACGCTGTCTGTTCATCTCATTCTCTGCCATTCCCTGTTTCCTTTTGCCTTCCATCTTTCCCAACATCAGGGTCTTCTTGTTGGGTTTGTCAGCCCAAGTCACAAGACTGTAAATAACTGAACAACAACAGCCTGGTTTCTGGGCTGCTTATCAAAGGGAAGATTCAATTACTGTAACAGGTTGAGTCCTAAGAAACCTGTCCTGCTCTCTCACTTGCCAGCTGAAAACAAATCCTTTGGTCCTTCTGCTGCTTGCTGCCTTTGGGAAACAAAATCCAAACCCTTTGACTAGTATGGTGAAGATCAATTGAGCCAGCAGGTGGCGTCAGATTACTTGAAATTGAAAACTTATTTTCAATTTCCTCTAGTCCTACCCCTTATTATTGAGGTTGAGATTCATAGACTTTGGGACCTGGAATGAATTGCCATTAAAAAGCATGAAGTTTATCCCCTTCATTTTATAGAGGAAGTGCCTGTGGCCCCTTTCAGAGCTCTGGAATCACAAATACTAAGGTTTATGCAGCTTTTTGGGGTTCCAGATGGGAAAGTGCTGAAAAGTCCAGCAAAATATATCTGACTAGGATTCCAGATAGTACTATGATAAAAAGAAATGATGAAAAATGGGAAGAAGCTCCTCTAACCATTGAAGCTGAGAGAGAGAGAGAGAGAGAGAGAGAGAGAGAGAGAGAGAGAGAGAGAGAGAAACCATATTCAGTTAAAGGTAGGAGACCAAGGCAAACTTCAGGAAACAAACTAGAACCAAGGAAAGTCAGGGAAATGTCAGTTGCTAGTGGTTGGAGTATAGTATAATTTTTAAATAACAATACCAACTCAGTTACTCTACATTTTCATGCCATATCAAACTTCTAAAGTATTACTTTATATAACTTTAAAAAATAAATTATTTCTCTTGAAATAGTTAACCTTTTGTCCCTCTGTGGATGAATTTGTTTTTATTTTTTTCGAGTGGGAAGAAAAGGAGCCTAGCAGCACCAGCTCTCAAATTAATCCACAAAGGGAGTAATCAAAAACTATTTTGTACTGTTTTTTAAAATAGAAAAGTAACATGAGAACTTGAAACTGAAAGAATCCAAGTACTAGGGTAAGGACTCACTTTTCAACAAAGATTGCTAGGAAAACCAGAAAAAAGACTGAAATTCAATGTGGACCAACATCTGAGACCATGTAGCACAATAAGCTACTCCAAATGGATACATGGTTTAGATATAAAAGATTATATCAGGGCGGCTAGGTGGTGCAGTGGATAGAGTACCAGCCTTGGAGTCAGGAGTACCTGAGTTCAAATTTGGCCTCAGACACTTAATAATTACCTAGCTGTGTGGCCTTGGGCAAGCCACTTAACCCCATTTGCCTTGCAAAAAAAACCTTAAAAAATTATATCATAAACAAATTAAAAGAAAAGGAAATAAAATTCCTTTCACAAATATAGATAAGGGCAGAGTCTTTGACAATTTAAGAGATAGAGAAGATAAGAAATAGAATATAGTCCTTTGCATAAAATTTAAGTTTTTGCACAAACAAAATCTATGCAATTAGAATCAGACAAAAACTAATTTTAACTCAGGAAAAAAATCCTTGCAATAAATTTTTCTGATGAAAGACTGATATTCAAGATATAAAGGGGGTATATAAATATATAGGACAAGAACTATTCTCTAATAAATAGTCAAAGATATGAATGACTAGCTTTCAAAATAAGAAAGGCAAACTACCAACAACAATATGAAAAATGTGATTCAAATCACTAATAATAAGAGAAATGCAAATTAAAGTAACTGAGGTTCTAGCTTATACCCATCAGTTTGGCAAATATGACATTTGGAAATGGAAGGAAAAAAAAAACAATTGTTGATGAGATAGTGAGAGAACAAGCAAACTAATGCATTCCTGATAAACTATAAATCAATCCAACCATTCTAAAAGGCAACTTGGAACTATGCCCCAAAAGTGACTAAACTATGTATAAATTCTAGGTTGTTATTCAGTCATTTTTCAGTTGTGTCAAACTCTTCATGACCCCTTTATAGGGTTTCTTGGCAGAGATACTAGAGTGATTTACCATTTTCTTCTCCTGCTCATTTTACAAATAAGGAAATTGAGACCAGCAGAGTAAAGTGACTAGCCCAGGGCCATACAGTTAGTAAGTCTCTGAGGCCAGATTTAAACTCAAAAAGTTGAGTCTTCCAGACTTCAGGCCCCACCTTTGCACTACCTAGATTTATATCCCTAAAGAGATCAAAGAGGGGAAAAATTAATATGTACAAAAATATTTATAGTGGTTCTTTTTGTATTAGCAAAAAACTGAAAACAAAATGGATCCTTTTAATTGGTAGATGGCTAAACAAATTTTGGTATATGAATGTTACAAAGCACTATTGTGCCATAAGAAATGATGAAAGGGATGGTTTCAGAGAAAGCTGGGAGGACTTATATGAAGTAATGCAGAATGAAGTGGCTTGAACCAGGAGAACAATTTATATTATGACTACAAGACTGTATTCAATGAAACAAAACAACTATGAAAGACTGAGAATTCTAAGTGATGTAATGACCAATCAGGACTTCAGAAGATTCATGCTTCACACTTCCCCCTTCTTGGTCTAGAAGTGATGGACCAGAGGTGCAGAATAATTTTCAATCATGGCCAACATATGAATTTATTTAGTTTGACTATATTTGATTAAAGTAACGGCTTTAACATTTTTTTAAAGATGCAGGAGGGGAGCAGTGGCTAGGTGGTGCAGTGGATAAAGCACTGGCCCTGGAGTCAGGAGTCCCTGGGTTCAAATCCGGTCTCAGATGCTTAATAATTACCTAGCTGTATGGCCTTGGGCAAAGCCACTTAACCCCATTTGCCTTGCAAAAACAAAAAAACAAAAAAAAATGCAGGAGGGGAAAATTAAGAATAGAAAAGTAGTAATGCTGATACCAGAATAAAGAAGAAAAGAAAACAGGAGTATCAGTGAAACTTTTTTAATTCTGAAAGTAGAAGGAATTTCAGAAGGGGCCATAGACAAACAAAGTAGTATTTGAACTAATGTGTTAAATTTGAAATACACTTTAAAGAAAATAGAATATATGTAGTAGAGCTTCACAGATCTTAAAGAGGAGATTTGGTACCTTCTCTCTCAGACTCTCACAGTCTATCAAAGCCATCCTCTATAGGTAACCATGATGGAAAATAAATATTCCTTCCTGGTGGTTATGGAAAGACCACTGAAAAGGTCTTCATTTTGACTCCTGGAAAGGGCTAAATGTTCATTCTCCTTGTTCTATTCCCAAGCAGCCCAAATAAAGTCTGTTCTCATTGACTCAAAAGGCTCATGCCTTATAGGAACTGGGAAGCCCAAGAGCCTCAGGGTCTTGAGCCTCACCCACCTCCCTCCAATTACCTCTGCCCACAGATTTATTTTTGGGAAGCTCAACGACGGAACAGCACAGAACGGCTCAAAACACTCTTCCTGCCTGAGAATGGCGTGAAGCTCAAGAACTTGACTGGATATACTGCCTACCTAATCAGTGTGGCAGCTTTCAATGCTGCAGGTGATGGACCACGAAGTGCCCCCAGTCAGGGACGGACTCAACAAGCAGGTGGGCAATGAGAAATACTCCTCACATTCATCCTTGTCTTAGGGAATTCAAGAACCTAGATTATGTTCTGGCTCAGGAAGAAAGCACCTACCTCCCCGGTTACTGGGCTCCTTGTAAAGAGGAAGATTATATTATTATTATTATTATTATTATTATTATTATTATTATTATTATTATTATTATTACTATTATTATTATTATTATTATTCACTTCTGAGATAAACATGCCTAGTACCAGGGCAATATTAATCCTCATTAGAATCCAGTGAATGAAGGGAAAATAGGAAAAAAGCCTTCAATCTAAGATGGAGCAGGATCCAGAGAGAGAAGCAATCTGCATAGTGAACTAATTGTTGGGCAGTATGTGTATCTCATTCTTTTACCTCTTCCAACTTGACCTTGAGCATCTCCTGGCTTTGCCCATCCTATAATTCTTCTGCTGCCTTGTAATCCTTCCTGTTTTCCCACTGCTGCTCCTTACCTCCTTATGACCAACCTAGTTATGCTGTCTCTCTACTACCCATCCTTTCATTCCCTAAAATGATGACAGTCAAGCCAAGCCCTATATGGTTCGCCAACAGCTACCCTTTGCCTGACTGAGTTTGAAGGGACAGTACAAGTTTGATTTTCTGACTCTTAGTACCAGAAAATTGGATATAAAAATGATTCCATCCAACCTTCTGCTTCCAAACAACAAAGGGGTTTCTTTAAATTATAATCAGTATCCAGTTATCCATTGGGGGGATTATTTTCCCTCTTCTGGGATCCTCTTTGCCACTACTATCTGCCAAACTGACAATCTGAGTAGAGACTTTTAAAGACTGTGTATACTAGATGTCTGTGTGTGTGAGTTTATATCTCTATAATTGTATTCCAAAGTCAAATATAAAGTGTTATATTTGAGTTTTTTTTAAATATCTGGGCCCCTTCTCCTTCCTGTTAGTATAATTAGCAGACTACATACTCCCTGATTATTTAGAAACTTTACCCTCCTGGAAGAGAGAAGACACTGTGTTCTGTCTCCACTTTCCTGTAAGCCCTGAGTACAAGGGGGGGGCAAGACTAGGCTGAACTAAATTTTCCTCCTCCAAAGACTGCTGGCTGACACTACTTCCCCAGAGGCTGAGACGGAAGTTGTCTCTGGGACTAGTTCCAATTCAGTGGGAAGGTGGAGCTGGACAATAATAGCCATGGTTATCAGTCCTGGAGTCTCCTAACATGCTTCTGAATTGGTGGCATAGTGACTTGGGTTTGTTTTTTTTATTCCCTTCCTCCCCTTCCCCTCTCCCCCTACTTGGCTGCCCAGACATTGTGTTTTCAATGTCACTCCAGGGGTCTGGAGGCTATGAAAACATCTTCTGTGAAGGGTTTGAATGCATTCAACAGATCCCCAGTCTCTGGTTCTCTGATTCCTCCTTGGGAGGCCCTGGCAGCCTCAGAGACCTATGGATCTATGTCCATTGATGTTCTGGGAGTCTTCCCCAGGATCCAGGTCTTTTCTCCTTTTCTTATAAAAAACATTTTTCCAATGCATTTCTTTTCCTGTCACCCTTAACCCTACCCTCCCTCTTAGAATTTTCAAGGTATAATATGAAAGCAAAGGAAATCTCTGCCCCATAATAACCATAGGTACCCAATAAGTCTTGACCCTCCCCCTCTAGCTGGGAAACTGAAACCCATTGAGTGGGATAAATCCCTTCCTCCAGCACCTAATGCAAAGAAAATACCGAATACATGTTGAAGGGACTGGAAACCTTGTGCTTCATCTTTTCAGGGGTCTCAGATCACTGGCATCAGAATATCAGGATACCACATTTATCAAAATCCAAAGACCTAAGACAGAGTCTGGGAAATGGTCTTGATTAGAAATCCCAAACCCACAGTATAGGGGAAAGCTGACCTTAAGAATGATTGCATTCCCCCACAAACTGTAATAGAACTTTGCTCAATCAAACAAGCAAATGCAAGGATTTGGGGATGAATTCTGAAGAACTGTTGTCTCTTCCCAAAGCTCCCAGTGCACCTAACACAGTCAAATTCAGTGAGCTGACCACAACCTCAGTAAATGTATCCTGGGAGCCGCCTCTCTTCCCCAATGGCGTCCTTGAGGGCTACCGGCTAATCTATGAGCCTTGCACTCCAGTGGACGGTAAGTGAGAATGCTGATCTTTGCTCTGTATCCTTATGAGCCACTTGATTTCAAAGCTACTCTGATCTCACTTTATCCTTTTAGCATGGATGGATTCTTCCTTAGCAGAAGTGATTTTTCCAAAGATTAAAGCAGAGCAGGGTTAGAATCCAAGCCTCCTTATTTCATGACTCATTGGAAATTGGACAAAATGAAATAGAATTAAGACTCATCTAAGTAAAAAGTAAAGCCTCAGGAAGATGGGCAGGACTGGAATTCCTGTGAGATTGGATAGGGAGCCTATGATAACTCCATTTGTAATACTACCTAAACCTTATAAACCTTGGTCTCATGGTGGAGCTAAGATAGTAGTAGCAGCAGCAGCAGCAGTAGTAGTAATAACTTAACTCTTACTCTGGGACAGACACTGCTTAGGTACTATTATTCTTCCAGGATGGAAACTGAGGCAAGGAAGTAACTTTAAGTGGCTTGTCCAGGGTCACACAGCTAGTTAAGTGTCTGAGGCCAGACTTGAACTGAGATACTGGGAGGATGTGCAGATACCTCTTTTTATTACTTAGTTTCTACAATTGAACAAATATTTCATGGTACATAATTATTAATTTTCTGGTAAATCAAGTCTCAAGGGTTACAGTGAAGACTCAAAGTATCTAGAGGGCAGTAACTTATTCAGGATTCAGATTTCCAATTTGCTCAGGCTTAGCCTTATGAGGGTTCATTCTCCTGGTTCTGTTCTAGGGTTATCTCCTCCTTTCCAAAAGACCTAAAGATCCTCCTTGAATATTTGATTTTCTGTCTCCTGTAGCCTCCCACTTCTCTTACCCAAAGTGGCTTCTACCAGGGTATTTGGATCCTTCCTCATCCTGTCCTCTAAGCCCAGGCATTATTTTGCTAAGTGGCCCTTGGACAGCTGCTGGATCCCTCTGTCGTGATGGCTGCCCCCACAGTAACCAGAGTGAATTGGTTCCAGTACAAGCCAAGTGTCTATAAATCCTTTATTATTTCATTATTGATAATCATCTTACCAGTGGGAAGAGAAGCTGAGGGGGAAGGAAATGGACTTGGCTCTTATCTGCTGGTGTCCAATTTCTCTTGCAGGCCAACATAGGCATCCAACAGCCCAAAAGGGCCTAGGATTGGGCCAGGTAACATTATAGGATGTTGAAGATGGGTGCTACCCCACTATTACTCTCTCTCCTGAAGCCTCCCCCCAACTCCCTCCTACCTCATTTCCCCCAGAATCCAGCTAGGAAGATTCATCAGAACATGGAGGAGAGAGAGCCCATTGGACCCTGGGAATGCAGCCTCTGACCAACATTTCTGGGTCAGCCCCAGGGCCCTATCCATAAAACAATGGCCCTTCAGTCTTCCCTGCCGCCACCTGCATGCCCACGGCTCTCTTTTCCAAAGCAGCACTGTGTATTGTCGAACTCTAGAACACAATAAGGGAAGCTGGGCCCCAAGAAAGAGATAGGATCATAGGGGAGGGAATGGGGATCAGGACTGTGTTCTCTGAAAACAAGATGGGAACTCAAAGAAGAAATACACATGCCAGTGACCACTTGTTCAGACCATCCAGAAAGGCTCTCTGCAGAGGATCTCAAAGCACTTTGACTTGGGTGATTTCTCAGGAGCATTGTGCTTGTGTCCCCACAAATGAATCAGTAGTAGGATTCTGCTGCAGAACTTCACCCTCACCCTTTCCTTCCAATATCACTCTCTTTCTCTCTCTCTCTCTCTCTCTCTCTCTCTCTCTCTCTCTCTCTCTCTCTCTCTCTCTCCAGGGGCCTCAGTTATAATTGATATCTAAGAGTAATTACTCTTATACATTTTAAAAGCCCTCCATCCTCACCCACTCCAGTTCCTTAACCTTTGGCCAAGTACTTTTGATTCCTATTCTTTCCCAAGAGGGGCAACTGAGGTCCAAGTAGGTTTCTTTTTCAGTTTCAGGATTTCTGACAGGATTCTGACCTAGGTTCTCATAATAAATAATTAGTAAAGAAAGATATGAATCCCTTTCAAGCAAATTCAATGATATCCTCTTAGTCTTAGATGTGGTACATTTTAGCTCAGCAAAAATCTTATATTTTATCTCTCACTTCTATTATGATCAGTGCCTGCTAACTGCTACTAGATATGATGGAGGGCATTCAATATTCTGTCTCCCTGATCCTAAGGGGAGGAAATATGGGGAAAAGGAAATAGCTCCCAGAACATTGACTATATTCTAAGCAGTGGGATCATAAAGACAAAACAGCTCCTCTGTCCTCAGAGAGATTATGTTCTAATTGATTCACCTCCCTTCCCTTTCCTCTATATCAAATTTCCTCTTATAGTACAGTTCCTCCTCACAGACCCCAGGGCAACTTCTCCTATAATCTCCATTCTTTGTGCTTGGCCCAATCCACAGGGGTCAGCAAGATCGTGACAGTTGATGTAAAGGGGAACAGCCCCTTGTGGTTGAAAGTGAAGGACCTAGCAGAGGGGATGACTTATAGATTCCGAATCCGGGCCAAGACCTTCACCTATGGACCAGAAATAGAAGCTAACATCACCACAGGGCCAGGAGAAGGTAAGGAAAAGCCATCTAAGCCCCAGCTGTTCCCACCTGAGGCATCCTTTGGGTTGAAATCTTTGTCAAGGAAAGTTGGAAGAGGTCCAATTAACCCCAAGAAGAGATTCCAGGCTCCACATGGAATAGACAAATATCCAAACTATCAAAGTATTAGACAGAGTCCATTGCCTCATGCCATCGTTGCTTCCTCTCCTAGAAAAATGAAAATAAAATGTCACCTCATCCAACCATCCAAGTCACCAAGTCCTATGCCCCTTATTCTATGTGTAAGTCCTATCCTGCCCCAAAGCCAAGGAATCAGCAAAAGGTTGTGATAGTTGATAGGAAGAATGATCCCTATGGTTGAAAGAAAAACATCCAGCTCAACCTATGATTCTGGCATTATTATGGCAGAGAAACAGAAGGTAGTAGAGGGAATAGCCTACACATTCTGAATTCAAGCTAAAAATTCACCAAATAATAGAAGAATTAGAACCAAAATGAGCCAAGGGATCAACTAGTCAAAACTCCTCATTTTTCAGTTAAGAAACCTGAGCCTAGAGAGAAAGATTTACCCAAGGTCACATAGGTGATAAGGTACAGAACCAGGATTTGAACCTGAGTCCCCTTGACTCCAAATAGATAGGTATTACAGGCAATATTCTTTTCCAAAAAGAGAAACTTTCTAATCTTTCCACTGCATAAGTAATCTGAACCCAAATCAATACCAATGGAAAGAAATTGAGTCAAGCCTCCAACTATTACCTCCATTGCTTTTTTACTACAGTGTAGTTTATTTTACTGCATTGTTTCTGGCAGGCCAGTTTTTGGGAGGGTTTCTGATCACATTCCATTTCCGATCCCTTTCTCACAGAACTGTAGCTTGGTCCCCAGGGCTCTCTTGGAACTTCGCTGGGTTGGAAGAAAGAGAATCTTGCTCTGGAGGCTTCCTATATAGGCCTCTTCTTCATCTGACCCCAACCCAAGCACCTAAAATCCATGGCACTGCTCAGCCAAGCCAACTTGCCCACTTACTTCCCTTACAAACAATAGGAAGAGGAAAAAGACTGACCAATGGGCAGGCCTACAAGTAATATGCAAGCAGGAAAAGTTTGTTTTAGACTAAAACATAAAGTGTCCCAGACTGTTTAACCCTCTAAAGGGAAAGGGAGAATAAAAACACACACACACAAAAAAAAATTTGTTTTAACTAGAGGGATGTAAATGTACCAGCTTAGAAGTACCAAATGTTGGTCTTTTAAAAAAGAAAAAAAAACAAGAGAAAAGGTATCTGGGATTAAGTATAAACTGCTTCTCTCTTTCAGAAGTATATTCCTGTTCCCTCCCATCTCCAATAATGGTCTTAGACATTGACAGAAATTTCTAATCTGAAGAGAGGTCAGGGTATGCCTGGTGTGACTTTCCTTGTCTCTGGATTGCCCAGCCCCTGAATCTCACCCTATGTTCTGAGGCCGCCATGATCTGAGATGTCAAAAACATGTAACCCATCCAATAGACTGTCACCCTATACCTCTACTACCTTCTGTTTCTCTGCCATAATAACACCAGAAACATAGGTTGAGCTGGATGTTAAATTTTGGGAAAGAGAAAAGGATTGGACATTATTATCTAGGGTTACTTTGATCTCGATTTTTCCACCTGTAAAATGAAGCAGGAGAAGTTAGAATGGATTGCCTCTGATGTAACTTTGAATCTTAAATCTGTGATCTTATGATTATCAACTACCAACTTCTGAAGGTTCCCATTTGACCTCAGTTTCCTCAACTACAAAATGAAAGGATTGGACCAACTCTAAATTTATAATCAGTCCTGGAATCCTGTGACTGACACCTCTGTGACTTCCAGGACTTACCAGTCCTTAAATAGTAACATTCCAGACTTGGGCAACTTTTCCATGTTTAACCTGACCTCCAGATTTTGTAAAATGTGCCAAGTTTATCTTTGGTACTCTACATCAACAGCATTTTCTTCACTTCTCCCCAAGCCCCCTCCTCTACCCTACCCTACTCAATTCAACACCATCCCCAAATACTTCAGTTTAATAAGGATTTGATACACCAGCAATCAGAGTCTACTCTGAGGCTGCCCCTTCTGGCTCCTCTCCTGCCCATTCATTAATGGCCTGCTTCCCACCTTCTTACAACCAGTTGGAAACATCATTATCTTCTGTCTCATCCACAAAGACAAAGTATTTTCTTTACCTTCAGTAGCATCAGCTCCTCGGATAAACTAATCCATGATAATGAGAAAGAAAGTGCTTGTTAGTATTACAATAAAAATATAATTACAGTATGAGTTTGTACTGAGTATTTGTTGGACTTAACATACTCTTATTAAATTTACTAAATCCATCATAGACTGAGGAAGATTAACATGATATTTTGCTTTTGGTTATTTTTTCCAATATATGTATTTTTCTAAGTGACTTTCTGGTAATAATGCCTTCATTCTTATTGTCCAACCCATTGGTGAGTTATTATCATGAATAATGCCTCCATTCTTATTATCTGACCCATTGCTGACTTATTATCAGAAATAATAGCAACATTTATATCGCTAGCATTTATATCAAAGTTTTGCAAAACACTTCACAAGTATTATCTCATTTGATCCTCACAAAAAACCTTGGAGGGAGAACTGTTATTATTCCTATTTTACAAATGAAGATACTGAGCCAAACAGAGGTTAAGTATCGTGCTCGGGATCACACAGCTAATATGTTCTAGAGTTTGAATTCAGGTCTTTCTGATTCCAGGTCCAGGCATGAGGAAAAATCCCACAATCCCACTACCCATGCACACTTCTCATCCTGTTGTATATTCTTGATAATATCTTTCCATAAACCCTCTACAGAGAATTTGCCCAGGAAGTGAAAGTCTTCCTTTAGTTCTATAAATATTTTATGGATATTGGTGCAGACCTTGGCCTTACCACCTGTTATCCCTTGCTGAATGACTTGCCCACCTCCTTTTCCTGTTGAACACAAATCATAGACATATCCTAAATGGATAGAGTTCTAGGCAAAGAATCAGAAGACTTGAGTTCAAATTGGACCTCAGACACTTAACCTGGGAATGTTATTTCACCTCTGTCAGCCTCAATTTCCTCAATTTTAAAACAAGAATATTAGCAACTCCCTCACAAGGTTGTGTTAAGGATCAAATGAGATATTTGTAAAGCATTTCGTATAGTGCTTAAGAAATACTTACTTCCCTCCCTCAAAAAGCATTCTAAAATGAGATCTTGAAGATATCTTAGAGGGGAAGGGAATCTTAGACTTAGTCTAATTGCCTCATTTTACAGCTAAGGAAACTGAATCCCATAAAGTTTTGCTCAAAGTCAGACTTTATAGAATCATAAAACTTGTACCTGGAAGGCACTTTAGAGGTCACCTAGGCATATACTTCATCTTACCAGGACTGAAGAAACTGAGACACAAAGGGGAAGTAATCTGCCCAAGATCACAAAGAGTAGTATGTATCTGAGGCCAGTTTTGAACTTGGGAAGATTTATCTTCCCAATTTTAGACCTGCTACTCTGTGCAATATAGCACCACCTAGTTGCCTACCTATATGAGCAATGGTGGCTTCAGTCACATCCCACCTCCTCCCCTAGAGGAGTATATGCAATAGCACCACTACCATCTCCTCCCTTGACCTTTCTATTTCTAGACTTGAGATAACATGCACTTAAGTGTATACTTAAATATACCTGATATACTTAAGTATATGTAATATCACTACCACCACCTCCTTCTCTGACCTTTCCATTTCTATACTCTAGACTATTTGTACTTAAATCTGTGTGATAGACATAAGTATATGTAATATCAGAACCACCATCTCCTCTGGTCTTTTCATTTCTATACTTTAGACTAAATGTACTTAAGCATATGTGATATACTTAAGTATATGTACTATTACCAACACCATCTCCTCCTGTGGCCTTTCCATTTCTATACTTTAGATTTTATGTACTTAAGTATATCACATTTACATATACTTAAAGCTAGACATTCTATTTCAAACATCAGGCCTTACAAATTAAATCCTACAAATGAAGACCTACAAAGTGTCAGACATATCAGATCTTTTTTTTTTCTCCAAGAACTCAACTGAGTAGCCCTGGTAGAGAATGAGAAGATGGGGCAGCTCCCACTGAGTTATGTTTGCTCTCCTTCTTACCCATTTTTCTTGTTATTCCCCTTCACATACTCTAGAATCAAATGACTGATTTTTTTGCCATTCCTCACACAATGCACTCATTTCCTTACTGGTTGACTTCCAAGCCTGAAATGTTCCTCCATCCTCCAAGTATCAACTAAAACCCTACCCTCTCTCTGAATGAAGTTTTTCTTGGTTTCCATTAATGTCAATGCTTTTCCTCTGGAATAATCTCCAATTTATGCTGTATATCTCTTGTTTGCAAATAGTTGTTTACCTATCATCTCCTCAATTAGTTTATGAGTCCCTTGAGGGCTGAGCCCAACCCTTCACATAATGCCTGAGACATAGTAGGTGCTTAAGTAATGCTTCTTGACTTGACTCTCCACCTACTTTATTTTTTGTTGTTGTTATTTTGGTTTTTGTGAGCAATAGGATTAAGTGACTTGTCTAAGATCAGCTGGCTACAGCTAGTAAGTATCAAGTGTCTGAGGCTGGATTTGAACTCAGGTTCTCCAGGGCCAGTGCTCTATCCACTGCATCATCTTTTAATGACCCCCATCACCTATTTTTTATATATAGTGTGTATTGACTTTATGCTACATATATTTTTGATATACATACCCCTCTGGTAGAATGTAAATTCATTGGGAGTAGAGTCAATTCATTCTTGGTACTTGTGCTAATACTTAGCACAGTGCCTAGTTTGAGTACTTAATAAATAATTGCTGATTGATTGATTGATTGATTGATCTTCAATTCCTGCAGGTGCTCCTGGACCCCCTGGAATTCCCATCATCATCCGGTACAGCTCAGCCATCGCCATTCACTGGTCTAGTGGAGATCCTGGCAAAGGCCCTATCACCCGCTATGTCATAGAGGCCCGACCCTCAGGTACATTCTACTTTCCTTTCCAGCCTTCCTGTCATCACATATTCCACACACCATCTTCTTAACTCTCCCCAGTCCCCTTTTCTTGCAGAACCTTATTTCCTGTATTTGAGAAAATTCTGGTCTTGTTTGAGGAGCTACAGTATCTGGTAACATCTAAGAGTTAGTGCATCATATATGGAGAAGTTGGATTCTGGTTCAGAAGTCACCTAGGTGCCCCAGGAAAAATACCAGCTTTGTGTTTTAGTGTTTTGCACTAGATAGAACATCAGATTTTGGCAACAGTCTGAGGATTATCCTTGCTTTAGGCAAGTGGTATAAATTGACAAACCCCAAGTTTTGTAAGGTTGCCTCAACCCACCAATGTCGGAAATAGAAGTTGCCTTGGCTGAATAGTTTCCTAATGCTGCCTCACGCTGACCAGAATTGAGCTGTTGTATTCAAAAGACTCCTATGACCTGATATAAGGAGCACACCCACAATTTTTTTTTTGCTTGATAGGTTTTACTGAAGAATAGAGAAAATGAAGTAAGTAGTCTCTATATCAGTAATTTCCAAAATGGGGTATACACACACCCCAGGAAGTGCACACAATGGTCCACTGGAGAACTCAAACTAAATATTAGGATCTAGAACAGCTAATGCTTGTGGCCTCTGCCCACCTCTGTTGCCCCCCTTGCCAGCCTGCACTCAGATTGCCATGAAGTCATTATCTGCCTGCTTCCCTCTTTCCCCCACTCCATCTGTCCCAGTCCTCCACCCTCCTGTAGCAGTGTCCCCTTCTCAGCTTCATAAATACCCCTGCCCCGTGCCTGGTAAGGGCTAACTGTCCAAAAATAGGCAGGCTCTACTTCCCTAGCAACCCTTCCAGAGTCTCTTCCTCCTGAGAGAAGGATGAATGAATTAAGTTCTCCACAACCCAGGACAGACTGGGAACAGTTTAAAAAATCCCAGGATCATCATGAACCCAGGTTGGCCCAGGAGGAAAGAGATGTTTCCCAAGGATATAAGCTCCCTTCTATAGCTGTACTACTCCTCAAACCCTTTGAAAGGTCACCCCACTGTCCCAAGGGAGACTGACAATGGGCTCTGAGGAATTGCAGGAATGAGAGCCTGGAAGGAACAGTCAATACCTAAACCAACAAGAGTTGAGGGGCAGCAGCAGCAGTGGGTAGAGGGCTCGGAAAAATCTCTCAGATTTGCAACCCTGCTCCCAAGACCCTCCCACCATCCTCTAGTCCACTGGTCAGTTTACAGAAACAAATAAAAAAGGTCATCCAGAACCAGGAACCAAAGACCTCTCTAAGTCTCTCACCACAAATAGTACTGCTCCATTTTCCCACCTACCACAGCCACCTTCTGAACTTGGCACCTGATCTCCAGAGACTATGCCCCTCCACCTTCCATTAAGATAAATATACAAGCTATGCTTCAACAAAAACCTTCATATAATTGGAGAATAAGAATGAAAAATAAGTGCTGTGATTTAGTAAGTGCAGTCAATAATGTATTTCCATTTGGGTTTATTCATTTTGAGAGGTATCTTTTTCAAATGTGACAGCCATTCAAAAATGAAGAGTAGAAATCAAATGAACTTAGAATCAGACCTTTGAGAAATGTACTAGCTGTGATTCAACAAAAACCTTTGCATAATTGGTAGATAAGAATGAAAAATGACTGTTATAATTTAGTAAGTACAGTCTATGTATTTCTGATTGGGTCTACCCATCTCAACAGTGACAGCCACTCAAAAACCAACGGTGGAAATCAGCTGAACTTAGAACCAGACCTTTAAAACACTGTATGATTAATTTTAAACTACAAGTTTCAAGAATAACAAAATATAATCAACCACATAGCTGCAGCTAAAAATTATTACATATTTAAGTGAGAGCAAAATGGGTTTTTAGTATGAATACATAAAATAATTATTTTTAAAATATTGTTGATTTTATTTTTATCTCATTCTCTTTTTTTAACTCACAGTATGTGCCATCAAAAAAAACATTTGGAGACTATTGCTCTAAAGAGCCCTAAGTAACCAAAGCTATTCTTCATAGTTCCCATGGATCTAGGAATGCCCCTTCCTGGGGGGGTGAATAGCAGACATTGAATTTGCTCTGGACAGTCTAGGATTTCTCTAGGGCTGATGAATCCCACCCCCTTGGAGAAGTTTGTAACATAAATATCAACTCTTGGCCAAAGGATCATGAGTGAAGGGGACTCAACTCAAGCCCATTCCAACCCAGAGGTAGTTTTTACCCCCTCAGAGAGTTTTTCCTCTGGTAAGGTCAGACATTGGATATATTCCCAGAGTCAGAGTGATACATGCAGGTCCAGGAAGTTATAATAGCTCCATCCCTGGATCTCCCTTTCACAACAGAGGTCAGACCAAAGGGGACTATAACCAAGGTGACCACCTCTCCAAGACTCTCAAAGAAGCTTCTTTAAATCTTATCCCTGCCCTATAGCTCCTCTAGCTCCTATAATTGTACCAGTCTCTCCTGTCACACCTAAAATCTAATCACAAGAACTTCCAAAGCCATCAGAGAATGAGCAGCTGATAAGTTGGCTCAGGGGGCTGCTCTCCTAGCTCCCATTTCACAACTTAGCTGTGACACCTGCTTCTCTAGGACTCTGCTTCCTTTAGGAGCTCTCAGCCACTGCCAGCCACCTCAGTTGCTAGGCTTCCAAGTCAATCCACTGTTAGGAACAGAGCTGCTGTCACAAAACATCACACATTTGGTGACATCAGACATTAAGTGATTTAAGTTTAAAAAGAGAGGGGAGGAGGCGTTTCTGTATCTATTATGATGTCACTTGTCACTCAGAACTATCAAGAAATCACAGTGAATAGCTAGTAATTAAAATGGAAAATATCTATTAATTTCCATTTTTGAAAAAAAAAGATGTTTTTGTACATGTTATGTGACTAGTCACTCAAGAGACTATCAAGAAATTATGGTGAATGGTTGGAATTAAAATGGAAAATATCTAATAATTTCAATTTAAAAAAAAAAGAGGAGGGGGTGGTGTTTTGTACCTATTCTGCTATCAGTAATCATTCAGGAACTGTCAAGAAGTCATAGTAAAGAGGTAGTAATTAAAATAGAAAATATCCAATTATTTCAATTTTGTGTAAAAAGAAGAAGGAAGTGTTTCTGTACCTGTTATGATGTCAATAGTCTCACAGGGACTGCCAGCAAATCAGAGTGAATAGCTGTAATTAAAATGAAAAATACCTAATAATTTCAGTAGCTGATAACATTGATAGTACTAAAATTGATTTGGCTGCTAAATAGAATACTGGATCTGGAATTAGAAAGACTTGAATTCAAACACTGCCTCCAACACTTACTATTTGTGTAACCTTGGTAGTCACTTAACTTTTATCAACCTTAGTTTCCTCATCTGTACAATGGGGATATGAGTAGCCCCTATCTTTATTGTGAGGACCAAATGAAATAATAGTTGTAAAGCTCTTTGTAAACCTCAAAGCACTAAATAAATGGTAACTATTATGATGATAATGATAATGATGTTTGTCTTTTATTCTCAAAGAAGACCATGACATCAGGGAAGTGATACAATGGCAAGCATACAAATTGAATTTGAGTGCTAAGTCACCAGCCTCACTTTCTTCTCTAGAGCCATCTGGGTTCAGTGGCCAGGTATGAATCAGAATGACTGGAGATGACCCTGGATGCAGGGCAATCAGGGTTAAGCAACTTGCCCAAGGTCACACAGCTAGTAGGCGGCAAGTGTCTGAGGCTGGATTCAAACTCAGGTCCTTCTGACTCCAGGGGCCAGTCCCTATCCACTGCACCACTTAGCTGCCTCTGTCGTGTGTGTGTGTGTGTGTGTGTGTGTGTGTGTGTGTGTGTGTGTGTGTATATTACATATTATAATATATTGTTATATTTTATTTTTTATTATATTATTATAATAGCAATTCCAGTAGTATCAAAATATTCCAGACCCTCATATTCAACTATTACAATAACTAATAATTGAAATGGTAAAAATCTAACATCCAGTTTTAAACATTCTACATCAGAAAAATAAACGTTGTTCTGACTTTTTCTTTTCAGTTCTGCTGGCTTCCCAAATATATTACCAATGTGCCTACCAACAAAGCTCATTCAGCTAAACAAGGCATCCTCAAGGCATGGTGCAATGTAGTATTTTACACTACAAAGGTAAAGAGAAGTGTAGGACAGGGATATAGAATGTGGAGTTGGTTTTCTAGATTTCCCTTAAAAAGTCCAGAATTTGTCACCAAGTATTCCATTCAGAGCCTTCTACCCATCATCATCTCCATAAGCCCTTCACCATTTCCATTGTCCATCTTTTTAAAACATACTGCTTATAAGACTGGAAGATGGGTAGAGGTCCTTCCCTGGTTTTTCTGATTCACCTAAAACTTGTCTTTGTGATGCCTGGCCTTCCCCTTCCCCCACCAGCAAACCAACCCAACCTCCAATGCCCCCCATTCTTTGACTCTACTAACCACATCACTTTATTGTTAGGAATTGGTGCTTTGCTCTGTACTGGAAAATAATGGACATGATTAATTTCAAAGTCTGCCACTACCCTCTGGCAACATGAGCCAAACAACCATTACATACTCATGTTCCAAAATGAAAGATTTTTTTTTAAAAAATAGAAATGGATCTTCATGCTCATGTTCACATACATATAAACACAATCTCTAGAAAGAAATTACATTGGCCCAGGACTGCCACCCAGACCTGTAGCATGACTTTTTTGTAACTTCTGATGTTGCCCCTCAGCTTTTATTGGGCCCCATCTTTTCTCTCCATTTGCTGTGAGAATGGGGAAAGTTAAATAGGAGGGAGGCCTCAACTAATTTTCTTTTATAATTTTTTTAAATAAATGTTTATGGTGCTTTGGTTTTTACACCATCTATATTGCCCTGTATGTGCTCCTCTTCCTGCTCACAGAGAGCCAAAGTATTCCTGAACCTCCACAAAAAAAGGGAGACAAGTGCCTTCCCATATTATCTTCTTTGGGCATTATAATTGCATGACATTGTTTTTAATTAATGTTTTCATTGTTTTGAGTTGGTTTTCAGACATGTCCAATTCTTCGTGACCCCATTTGAATAAAGATACTGGAGTGGTTTGCCATTTCCTTCTCTAGCTCATTTTACAGACAAGAAAACTAAGGTAAAAGGATGTAAGAACTTGCCCAGATCACACAGCTGGTAAGTGACTGAAGCTGACTTTAAACTCACAAAGAGGAGGCTTCATGGTTCCAAGCCCACTTTATTGGCTGCACACCTACTACCCCTTAATTATATTTGATGATGCTTTTTTTATTGACATCACCTAAATTTCCCCCTCATAATAACTAGGTGGCTCAGTGAATAGAAAGCCAGGCCCAAAGGCAAGAATACTCATTCATCTTCATGAGTTCAAATCTGACCTAGCCACTTTGTGACCCTGGGCAAGTCCCTTTAACCTGTCTGCCTCAGTTTCCTCATCTGTAAAATGAACTGGAGAAGGAAATAGCAAACCCTGAAGGGGGTTAT
The DNA here is from genome assembly GCF_037893015.1 of Macrotis lagotis. NCBI lineage: Eukaryota > Metazoa > Chordata > Mammalia > Peramelemorphia > Peramelidae > Macrotis > Macrotis lagotis. Next base: position 207,633,713 of record NC_133659.1, read on the forward strand.
AAAGAGTTGGACATAATTACAACAACTGAACAGCACCAGATTTCCCCAATAACCTTCTCCCTCTATTCCCCTGAAAAGTCATTCTTTACAAAGAATTTTTTAAAAGAATAAAGAAGAAAAAAGACAAATCAATACATCAAAAAAAAATACCTTTGGATTCCACCTTCCAATCTCTATAAAGGAGGTAAGGGGCCAGGTTGTTTCTTTGAGCCTAAGATTATTCTTTTTAATTTCTCTTTAATTAAAATTTTAAATTAAATTTTATGTTATTTTCATTGCTCAGTCTCTCCCTCAGCCCCATTTGAGAAAGCAAAAATAAGAAAATCCCTGTTAGTTACATATAAAGTCAAACAAAACAAATTTCCACATTGGACACATCCAAAATAGAAAAAAAAATATCTCCATCTGTATTCTGAGTCCATCATCTCTATGTCAGGAAGCAGGTAGCACAACTTACATTTTCAGTTGTTTTGAAGTGATTTTTTTCTTTTACATTTTTGTAGTTCTTATGTATATTTTTCTTGGTTTTGCTTATCTTACATAGGACAATAATATGAATAATAATAATAGAAGCATTTCTATATTGCTTTAAGACTTGAAAAACCCTTTACAAATTTTCATTTGATAATCTAAAATTTTACTTTATCTCAGTTTGATATTTCATATTACCTCAGTTAATGTACATCTTGCTTATCTATATTTATCATAACTGTATTTATCATATTTGTTGTTTCTTACAGCATGGAAATATGCATGAACCACAATTTACTTAGCCATTACCCAATCAATGGGCATCTACTATGATTGCTATACCTTGCTACCACAAAAAATACATGGCATTCAGTTTTTATTGTTTTGTCGTTGTTTTCTCCATTTACCTTTTTGGTAATCCTGTTGTTTTCTTGATTCTACATATCTCACTTTGCATCAGCTCATATAAGTATTTCCATGCTTCTGTGTGTACTCACCTTATTCATCATTATTATACACAGTCCAGGAGTAAAGAGGACCTGAGTTCAAATTTAGCCTCACTTACTAACTATGTGACCTTGGACAAGTCACTTAATGCTGATTGCCTCACATCCAGATTCATATCTGGCCATTGGATCATATGGCTCTGGAAGAGAAAGTGAGACTGGAAATATATTTATGATATTACTTCATTTTTCTGAAACCTTTAAATATAATGTGCTTTCCCTGCTTCCAGGTCTTAATATTCCTGGGTGTGGTCAGTTGGGGTTTCTTTCAGAGCTACCTAATAGAATCTTTCTAGATTAATGTTTTCTTGGAATATGATGACTTGGTTTTGGTTTTTTGTTTCTAAGTTTCAAAAAATTCATTGATTCTTTAATTGTTTCTCTTTAGTCTTTTCCTGGTCAATTCTTTTTTTTCTTCTTTTTTTTTTCAAACTTTAGCTTTGTTCTAATTTTTTGGTTTCTGTTTTTTGTTGGTTGGTTTATTTGTTCCACTTTTTTTCCTCTTATGGGATTGTTGAATGCTGGTTGTTTCATTATATTTTTCAGAGTCCATTCAATGGATAAGGTTTTCCATCTTCTTTTCTAAGTGACTTATTTTCCTTTTCATTTTACCTCTCAAACTCCCATTTTGTTTTGTTTTCTCATCTCTTCCAACCACTTTTGTAATCCTTTTGACTAAGGCATTTCACCCCCCCACTCTGGATCTCTGTTATTATTGCAGGATTTCTCTTTTCTTTTTAAATTTAATCTCTTGGACTTCTCTTTATATTATTTATTCATTGTATTACATGTTTTCTTCTGTTTGTTCATATTTTCTGCCTCAGTTCTTGGTTTATGACTTTATTTTGAGTCAAATCCTCCTTGATCTCTTGAATTGAAGAGAACAGCATTATTTAATCTCATCCTCTCTATAGGGGATCCTATCTGGATGCTGCTGCCCTGGGTTTTTCATTTGTCCCTCTTCCTCAATACTTAGTTTCTGCCTTAATCTTGTGGGGAGTTCATCGCAGGTTCTGATCTTAGCCATACTCCTTGAATGATCTCCAAATAGTTACATCTCTTACTGTAATCCTGACAGGCTCTAATGGGATACCAAAAATCACTCTGGTCTCAGTACTCCTGAATCATCCCTGGCATAGGCATTGTCTCCTGCTGTTGTTCCTAGTGCTCCAAGGAGTCTTTCTGAGCAATGATCTTTGATTACTCATTTTGTCCTGCTTCTGTTCTAACAGACCATAGTTAATCAGAGTCAACATCTGACTCCAAGTCCCCAGTTACTGGAGCGTTATGGCTTATCTCTCCCCTGGCTGTCTGGCTTCAGTGGCTTCAGGTGTATTTGTGGGAACTCATACAGGCTTTCCTGGCACAGTGACAACCCTTTCCCAGTTCTTCCAGTTTCTCAATGGTTTAATCTGAATTTGTACTGTCTTCTGTGGTGCATTCCTCTCCCAACCTCCACCTGAGTCTACATTTACCTGCTTTTGTGCTGGCTTCCCTGGTGAGACCCCTTTATCTCCCTCTGCCAACTTCTGGCTGCCTTTGTGTTCAGCTCAAGACCAGATAAAGGAACTTACAGTTATTTTCAGATTTCTTTATTATTAGTTTCTTGGAGATCCCTTTCAAATATTGTGGGATCTTATGGGACAACACAGATTCTCTATGACCTTTCACACAATAATTTTAACCATAAGTCCATTGCCCAGTTTTATAGGTAGCAAGTGCAGAACCAAGTCTCAAACCCAGATCCTCTGACTTCAAACCCAATTCCCTTTCCAGTACACCACAGTGCCTTCCATTCCCCACCACCACCAAGGAACTGACTTTTGTAATTCTTGTAGGATCCAGGTTTGCTTAGATTGGGTATCCTTATGCAAGAACTTCTCCAATTCAGGTAGTTCCTGTTTTAAATTCCTGCTCTTCTCTCTGAGTTCCACTTCATCCAGATGGTCAGGACATGCTCCCTTGAGACAAAATATACTCCTTCCCTCTCCCACCCCGTTTCTCTTCTCCAATATGAATACTTAGGGGAGCAATGATAGATGTTTGCCCATACCTCTTGAATTTATACAGTCTCTGATCACACTTTTTTATGAAGCTATGGTAAATTACATCCCATTAGAGAAAGAACCATATAATCTTAAATAAAATTACAAAGATATCCATAGGGAAAACTCAAAAACTAAAGTAAAAAGAAAAGTAGCTGAATCAACACTGGAGGGGAAAGGAGAAAAAAAGAGGGAGAAATTGCCTAACATTTAAACTATAATATATACTTCCCCCCAGATTCTCTATTTGTAATAAAAAAAAATATGAGATTTAACCTAATGTTAGATTTTTAATGTTAGTGTTCTTAAAGGGTTTCCTGGTACAGAGTGGGTATATAATAAACGTCAGTCAATGATATTAAGAGTAGCTCACATTCTTCAGGATATCGTAGATGAGATTTTGTAACATAAATCCTTCCTGCTATACAATTCTTTTTCCACTTTTATTTGGAGAACAAAAGACTGCTGATATAGTTGGCTACAATGTGATGGTGTAGGGAAGGTGGACAACATTAGGACATTACTGGGGAGAGAGGAGTCCTGGAGATGGTGATAAAAGATGAGGTTCCTTGGCTTTTCCTTCCTCCCCATCCCCTGAGGGTTAACCTCATCTTCTCTGATATTGCAGATGAAGGGCTTTGGGACATCCTCATCAAAGACATTCCTAAAGAAGTGACCTCATATACATTCAGTATGGACATCCTAAAGCATGGTGTCAGTTATGACTTTCGAGTCATTGCTGTCAACGACTATGGCTATGGCACACCTAGCAGCCCATCCCAATCTGTCCCAGGTACTGGCCTTTGGGGACAGGGGAGATGGGTGGTAGGAAAGCTATCTAGAGGAGAGACCCCCATAGAGGATCCAAACATGCCACCTCTATAGTCATGTTTCTTAAGGGAAAGAAGGGAAAGAAGGGAAAACACAAGCAGGGCAGTAGGATTCTTAGAGTGGGGGATTGGGATGGTTCAAATACAAACCAACTCATTTTCCTCTGTTCTTCAGAATGATAAGACCTGGTGGGGCAGAGCACTGATTCAGCTTTGAACTTTTAGGAAACTAAAGGATTTATCTTCTCTAGATTCAGCTGCCTCTTTTTTGGAGCAATCCAGCCAAGGGGGGAGGGGGGGAAGTTAAATCAGTCAGTCATTTTGAGATGGGAACTTCAATGGAATGAGAAACCAAGATCTCTAGAGAGACCTAGGGCACCATGCCAGCAAGTTGTGTGTTTCCTGGGTAACCAAAAATACCCAGGCAGTGTCAGTAGCCTCTAGAGAAGTAACCCCAAGCATATTGGGCAATTACCAGGATGAACTAAGAATTTTCATCATCACGTCTCCAAACTTCTTTGTCTGCTGAGATATTCTAGAGTTTCAGATAGGATTGGATTACTTAACCCTATGCCCCAAATCCTAGTCATTATTTAAATTCACTTACAACTGAAACTCTAAGCTGTCCCTTCCTAACTTCCCACCCCCTATAAGGCAGGGGCATAACTAAAGTTTTCTGAGTTCTGGATAAGTTCCAAGAATTCTTCCTTCCTCTTTCTCTCTCCCACATACCCTCATGGGAAAGTCAATCGGCAATACTAGCTGAGCATCTACAAGGGACAGATTGTCATAATGGACTCTTTAAAATAATTCCATAAAAGAGTCTATGTCATACCCTAGCACCTTCCCAGTGGATAGAGAGTACATCTGAGAGATGACAGTCAATCCCAAAAAGATAAGTGTTAATATAAAGTCTTCCCTGGAGAGAACCCATTCTACTGACACCATCCAAATTTATATCCCTCCTTTTTACCATCAGAGAAATAGAACTGTACACTCCCAGCCTAACTTGAGAGCAGATTAGACCCTTTCCTATAATACCTCCCTTCTACCCAGGACTGAATCTATCTCTGGCCATTCCCCTACTCAGAGGGTACGGAGTTACTTACCCTGCCCAAACTTGGGATATAGCTTAACAGGATCCCCAGATTAGCAGGCATCTTAAGCCAGAAAAGGGGTGAGCATTCTAGGCACTGATTGCCAACCCATGTTCTAGCCCAGAAAGCTAATCCATTCTATGAAGAGTGGTGGTTCCTGGTGGTCATCGCACTGGTCGGCCTCATATTTATTCTCCTGCTGGTCTTTGTCCTTATTATCCGTGGTCAGAGCAAGAAGTATGCTAAGAAGTCAGACTCTGGTAAGTTGGGGACTCCTTTCTACTAATGGACATGAGACTATTGTTAAGGTCCACAACTATAACGGGGAATATTTTTAACCTAATTAATTGGTTTAGGTTAACATATTAGTCAAACAAAACCAAGTGGGAGCCAATGAAGAGCATAAGGAATGTAGAGGAGGGATAATTTGATAATAGGGACAGTCATACAAGGATGGGGAAGAGGGAGGGGGAGGATCTAACCTTTGTACCTATAGTGGCTATAGAGTAAAGATGAAACCTGTGACAGTAGTAGAGGGAAGAGTAATTAGGAGAATCTGGAGAGAGCTAAAGGATCACAAGTGGGTAGAGGCAGCAGAGACATCAGAGGGAAGAAATGTACCCCACTATCATCCTGGGGCAAAGCCCTATTGCTTCTATGCTAGGTACAGCTCTAGTTGGGAGCCAGGCACCTGAAGGCCACTGCTTTTTCTTTGCCAAGGGACTGAGGCCAGCCCCAAAGAGTTCATTTCTAAAGGAAACATTTACTTCAACTCAAAGTTCTTATAGTGGTCAGAAGATCAGTGCTATACTAGTGGGGGAGAGGGATGACAAGGCTAAGTTCAATCATTTGGAAAGAGAAAGACCTTGAAGAAGACACACAAGCAATCTAGAGAATTGTACTGGGAGTAGCCAGCTATCAATAATCCCTCCTTCCCTCAAGGAAACATGTATTTATTCAGATATAGAGTGAAAATTGTCCCTTCTCTTTCCTTCTTGCCCTCTCTAGTATTTTCCTATCCACTCCCTTCAGTATTTATAATCTGATCCCAAAAGGAAAACCCCAGTGAAGGGTAGGAGTTCTCTCACTGCTGTAAACTTACCTGCCCTCTTTTCTGACCCCCAAGTAATTTGGGGAAGACACAGTAGAAGTGACTGACTATTCATAATTTCCCTTCTTCCTTTTTCCCAGGGAACAATGCCAAATCCAGTGCCTTGGGCCATGGAGAGATGGTGAGTCTGGATGAAAGCAGCTTTCCGGCCCTGGAACTCAACAATCGCCGTCTCTCAGTTAAGAACTCCTTCTGTCGGAAGAATGGGATTTATACCAGGTAAATAATATACCATGGAGCCAGATATTAGCCACCCCTCCCCAGAATTCCCAAGAAGGTCCAGGAACCTGAAAATAACCAAAGAATTGAGGTCAATCCTCAAAAATTTAAATCTGCTTAAAAGACTGGTAGGGGTCAGTGAGTCAGGGTTCAGGATGACAGGGAAGAGGGCTGCCAAGGCAATGCCTTACAAGTGGGATTTGTTCAAGCTGGGTTAGTTCCACCTGATGGCAGGGTATTAGGGAAAAGGATTTATATATATATACATATGTGTGTGTGGATATAATTTGTATACATATATATCATAGTTGTATACAATATGTTCCATATACTTGAGAGAAAGTGTGGCATAATAGAAAGAAACCTCAGAGTTCAAGAACTGATTCTGACACATTCTGGATATGTAACCCCCAACAAATCCCTTACCTCTAAGTACCATAGATATCTTTCCTAAATTATTAGTTGAAGAACTGGTAGCAATCCCCCTTGGTAAAATGTTTTCATCCAGAGATCCCTATACCAAAAAAAATCTATCCTTTCATAAGACATATATAGTTACCATGGTTTTTTTTGGTGGGCTTTCCAAAATATATATACAATATTTCTATATAGTATAAAGGATTATAAAACACTTTAAATGTATTATCTCATTTGAAGTAGCTTCTGTTATTATCACCATTAAACAGTTGAAGAAACTAAGGTGTATAAAGCAGATAGACACAGTCAATAGGTATCTGAGGCAGGATTAAAATTCAGGCCTTTCTGATCCCAAGTCTAACATTCTATTAAGGGACTTGCCCAGGATTACATAGCCAATAGGTATCTGAGGCAAGATGAAGCTTAGTTCTTCCTGATGTCAAGTTTGACATTCTATCTACTGAGTCACTTAGCTACTCCTGTCTCTTCTCATGCAATTTTGCATAAAGAGACTGCACAGGTGGAAACTGATTGCTTCCATGAGTCATAAACTTAGGCATTTTTACTAAAAAGGAAACAGGCCTGATGACCACCTCTGCCAAGGTGAGAATGAAGGGAGTCATCTCCTGGTCAAGCTTGGTAATTCTGAGTGAGAAGGGCTGACGATTTTCCCCCAATATGATATCTCTTTTCTATCCTCTTCTCCAAGAGGATACTAGCAACCTGTGGGGAATAAGTATAAAGAAACATTCAGACCTGGCTTGTTATAGATTGCCCTAGCAGTTTCTGTCCTACTATGATCACCACTTGAAAATAGGTACCTAGAATGAGAAGGCCAGGAAAGCCATAGCTGGAAGCTAAACTACTCTCTGTGATACCATCTTTCTTATGTAAGGGACCCATTCCTCAGGAACTAGGGTGCTCTAGATCTCTTGGAAAGTAAGACAAATTTTATCAAGTGCTGGTCTGGTATCCTGTTGGGACAGGTTTCCCTATTCCATCCCTGTTTCCTTACATAGTCCTGGACATTCTGCCCCAGATTCTCATTTATATAGACATGTAAAAGTATTTGTCAATTCCTCTCTTGAAACATTTCCCTCACTGGATCGATCCTGTGGTAAATGGGTTGTATCTTGGCCTGTAAAAATTAGAATATAAAGGGCAAGACAATATGCAAAGGATATGGTCTCCATTTTTCTCACCCCAAAGTCATTTCAAACTTTATTTTCCTTTCCATGTTTGATACTTCTGCTCTGCTGAAGGCCATAGAGTTGATGCAAAACTGGAATACAGAGGAGTCTGTTGGGGTGCAAAGCTGTCACCTTAACTGACCTGGACATTTTATTTTTCTAGGGATTAGGGAAAACAAGAAAGGAAAGGGGGCCAGCTTGAAGGGTTCAATGGCTCCTCCCCAGGATCTATTTAGTATGCATGTCTCAGGCTCATCAGGAGAAGGCAGCTCAAAGAGGAAGGGAGTTCAAGACTCTCCCAGGCAAGATGAACAAAGAACTCTCTGTTCCCAAGGCTGGAGTGGAAGAAGCGATGTGTGTGTTCAGCAGGGGGAGGGTGAGAGGAAGGGGGGGGAGAAAAAGAGAAAAGAAGAGGGCTGTTAACGGCCGAGCTCTCATCCTCAGCCAAACCCCAGGCCTTCCCAAAGAAAGAGCTGTTTGAGGCCAGAGCATCAGGACCCCAGCACGACTCACGATGGCCAGATCAGTCCCAGTAGGCTGGTTCCCCTGCCCAGCCACAGCTGAACAAGGGGACATTTCACCAAAGCCCTCCCCGCCCCACCCACCCCCAGAATACACAGACCTGGGGCCCTCTCTACACCCACTGTGTACACACAGAATGCCTCTCCAATCACACCCCCAAGCTGCTTCCAGCTCTGGATTGTAGCTACCTGAATGAGAATCTGTTGACACTAAGATGTTCCATTCTGGCACTCTCTGTGACTTACCCTCAGAACAGCAGCAGGTTACCTGCTCATTTTCACTTACCTCCTTTTGGATGAATGGGACCTACCCAAGATTGTGAGGAAGGAGCTGAAGTGGAGAGGAGGTAGGGATCATTTTGATCATTCTGCTCATTCCTGACAAGCAAGACCAATCATCCACCCTGCTGCAGAGACAGCTCTGAGGCAAACTGTCCTCTTAGAAGGCTGTTTTTCTAGGTGCATCAGAAAGAGTTGCCTTTGACCCATCAGACTGGACAAATCCACAAAACATCAGGCCCCATGAGCAGAAGATCCAGATAGATTTTCCCAAGGGTCCCAAGGCATAGTAATGGTGTTCATATTGTGGGGAGTAGGGAAACAAGGCAGTCATTGAAATTCACTTATTAATTACTCAAATGAAAAACCATCCTCATTCCTGTCATTTCTCATTCATACCTCCTTATTCCTCCTCATGCTAAAATCCAGAGGCTTCTCTGTCCATGAGTATCCTGATGATCCAGAAGACAGACCTCAGGGAGAAATGGAAGAGACTTCTTAAGCAGAATAGGCTAAAATGGATATGCTAAGAAGCCTGCTGCTTAAGAACTGGCCCACAGTAAATGGGACCTCATAGCTGCCTTCTTTCTTCCTCCCATTATCCTGCCTCCCCATTTCTCTCCAGGTCTCCTCCAAGGCCCAGTCCAGGCAGTCTCCACTACTCCGATGAGGATGTCACCAAGTACAATGACCTGATTCCAGCAGAAAGCAGCAGCTTGACAGAGAAGCCCTCTGAAATCTCAGACTCTCAGGTGAGAAAAAGGGTCCAGTTAAGATGTAGGCTCCATCACTTGAGCCTGGAAAGGGAGAGAGATATAATGCCATAGGAACAGGGACTGCAAGGCTTGGGAGCCATAAAGATGAAGGTCCTCCCTAGAATCCAACCCATAGGTCACAAAATCCAGTTGGTGATAACTCCCTATCAATGCCCAGCTTCTGATGAAAGAACAAGAGACTGTGGATGCTGAGGGTCTGTCAGAACATGCAAAGTTTACATCTGTACAATGTTCTAAACTTAAAGGGATTCCCTATTTGCCAAAAATTAATTACTCAGGATGTTAGCTATCACAAATGAGCTAGGCAGGAAGATAATGGCTCCTTGCTAATTGGTGGGAGGATTCATGTAGTTCTCATCTACTTGGAGAAAGTAACTTAAGGCAATGTAGAGCAAACCAGAATCAGAGAAAGGGAGCCAGATGGTACTATCAACACAGATAGATAGAAAGAGCTATATAAATATCCATACAGACTGTACTCTCCTCAGATATTGACAGAATTATATATAAATTTAAATGTATAATGTTATTTATTGTGTATAAATTTATCTTAACCATATCTGTGTAGATAGTACAGTGTGTATGTGAGAATGTTACATTGGGCACATATGTGTATATGAATATAGACAAATAATCATAGTTATGGGTATGTGTATATCATGTATTACATATACATGCCTCAGTAGATAGAGTGCTGAGCCTGGAGTCAGGAAGACTCATCTTCCTGAATTCAAATCTGGCCTCTTACTTACTAGCTGGGTGACCCTGGACAGGTCACTTAACCCTGTTTACCTCAGTTTCCGTATCTGTAAAATGATTTGGAGAAGGAAATGACAAAACCACTCCAGTATCTTTGCCAAAAAGGACTCAAATAGGAACATGAAGAATCAGACAGGACTGAAACAACTGAATGACAACTATAATATTATATATGCATGCATGTATGTATAGGCATACATATTATACATATATATATATATATATATATATATATATATATATATATATATGCAAGAGAAGATCCTGCCAAAAGAGGGAATCAAGAAAGGCTTTGGGCACAAGATGGCACAAATTTCAGCTTGAAAAAAATTAAGGGTTCTAAATGATAGATGTAAAGAAGGAGAATATTCCAAGCATGGGGGAAAACCCAGTACCTATCAGAAAGAAGATGAAATATTGTCCAACCAAAATCAAAGTTAAGGTTTTTAATGAATGTGATCCTTTTAGAAAGTTCTTTAAAAGTCACAGAAAATTAAAGAATTTAGAGTCTGGTTGAAATCCATTCACCAAGCATTTATTAGGTGCCTAATCTATATCAGGCAATGGAATAAATGCTAGGGGTACAAAAGAAGGCAAATTATCAAGGAGCTCCCTGTCTCCTGGGAGAGACAATCTCCATGACTTATATAAGACAGACTGGATAGTTCCAGAAGGAAAGTCATATTGTTATGGAGGATAGGAAAGGCTTCTTTCAGAAGGCCAAACCTAAGGTAAAGTCAGGAGGGAGAGATGAGGGAAAAGTTTCAGATATATAAGGGACAGACTGTAGAAGTCTCCAGAGATGGAAGATAGTGTCCTATGAAAAAAAGCAGCTGGGAGAGATCTTTAAAAAATCCCTATTTGAAGTCCCTCATTTTTTACAACTAAGATAATTGTGACCCAGAGAGATTAGGTAACTTGCCCAACATCACATGGCTAATTAGTGGCAGGAATAAGATTAGATCTCAGGCCTCTTTCCTGACTTCTAGATCAGTGTTTATTATACTAATCCCCTAAATATTAAGTGAACCTTCTTTTAAATGGGTCAGACTCCCATATTGACTAACTACTCTGAAACAGTTTGCCTCTGGAACCCTCAAATATAAATTCATCAATTGCCACTCAAGTCCTTCAGAATCGCCAGTGCCTTTCACATTTCTTACCCTTTGACCAGTGATCCAAGCTGGCAGGTACTGGAGAAATTGCTGTGCAAATGCTCTCCCAGATTTAACTAAGGAGAGAAAGAGAAGGCAAATGTACCAAAGGATATGAAGAGGGTGGGAAGCAGGACAGAGGGAAGGGCAGAAGGGAAGGAGGAAAGAGAAGATCTGGGAAGGAAGGAAGGAAGGAAGGAAGGAAGGAAGGAAGGAAGGAAGGAAGGAAGGAAGGAAGGAAGGAAGGAAGGGAGGGAGGGAGGGAGGGAGGGAGGGAGGGAGGGAGGGAGGGAGGAAGGAAGGAAGGAATGGAGGGAGGGAGGGAGGAAAGGAGGAAGGGAGGGAGGAAGGAAGGAAGGAAGGAAGGAAGGAAAGGAAGGAAGGAAATGTACCTGTGCTTTCAAGTATCATCTCATTTGAGTCTGACAACAACTCTGGGAGGTAAGTGCTTTTATGATTCCCTGTTTTATGATGAAACTGAGGCAAACAAGGTTAAGTGACTTGCCCAGGACCACTCAACTAATAAGTGTCTGAGATCAAATTTGAACTCAGATCTTCCTGACTTTATGTCCAGCATTCTAAGCACTGCACCACTTAATCCTCTTCGAATCCATGAGGTTAGAGGTCCTCAAGCATGTTGCTCCTATAATTTAGACCCAAAACCATCCTCAAAGGTCTCAATTTGACAGATAAGGAAACTGACATCCAGAAAGAAGGGAACTAATTGGAGTAACAAAAGATTTGAACCAGGTCTTCAGGATTCAAATCTAAGACCCTTCCTGCTGTGATGTACCAAAGATATAGACCGCAGAAACCTAACTTCCAGATCCAAAACTTCCCCTGAAAGAGACAGTCAATTTAGACTGAGTTTACATAGAGTTAGAAGGGAAATGGAAGTAATATTCAAATTAACTTGGAATGAGTCTCTATCTAGTCCTTGTATCTATCCTAACTTGGACTTAATGTGATTCCACTGTGATTTCCACCTCTTAGCTTAACTCCTAGGCAGTATAGCCTATTGGAGAGATTACTGTGCCTGTCCAGCTAAGTCCCCATTAGCACTAGTAATGAATCTACTGAAGCAGCTACATGTATGTTAATTCATACTATTTTAAGTGATGATTATATGAAATATGAGAATTGGCACAAAATGGCACAAAATAGATTGGAATATGTAAAATGAGGTAATTGATTCTCATCTAATGGAAGAATACAGTGTGATTTCAAATATTGGACCACTTAAGAGGGATCATGCAAATCATAACCCTAATTGTAAGCCCTGTTACTGGAGAAGCTGGGGCTGATGAACTGTCCTAGCTCAGAAGTTCTTAGCTATAGAGGTCTGAACCAGTCCAGGATCCACACTAAGTCAAAAACTAATGGGGTAAATCTCTTGGAGATAGAGGAGTTGTCTCACTGCCCAGGGAGGAAAGAGCCGCCCAGAACAGAAACAAATGGGTCAGCACTCTCTTGACAAATAAGTTTCTCAGGATTGGGTCCAAAAGGAGCTTCAGAATTTCCAACCTGAGCAAGAGAGGGACACCCAGGCTTAAAATTTAAAAATAAAAAATGATTAATGTATATAAAATCAGAAGATGGAGTTCTTGTTTCATTTCTGATATTTTATTAGCTATTGGAGTATTGGCAAACTCTTTATATCTCTTAGATTCAGTTTCCTCTTCTGAAAAAAAGGGGTGAAAATAACATGCCACCTATGTTACTAGGTCATTTTGAGAAAAGTGTTTTATAAACCTCAAAATTCTATTTTTTAAAAGAAGTAATGATGATGATGATGATGATGATGATGATGATAATGAGAGCAATTACATAGCCCTTTAAGGTTTGCAAAACATTGTATATATTTATTTCATTCAATTCTTAGAACAATCTAGTGCTATTATTACCCTCATTTTACAAATGAGAAAACTGAAAAAGTTAAGTGACTTGCCCAAGGTCACACAGATAAGAGTTTGAGACAAGTTTTGAATTTAGTTCTTCCAGACTCCCACATTAAGCATTCTAACTACTGAGTCAACTAACTGACATCCCTAAAATGGAGAAATAGGGCCACTAAGTTCCTGGCTTAGGGTAAATATTCCAAGGAAAGCATGGATCCTTTTATTAATGTATAAGCATATTTGATTTCCTCTCCCCTCCCCTCCTGGAAGTAATACAGGACAGAGGCTACTTAGGTAGCAGGAACTTCCATGGAGAGGGGGAAAGAAGTCAACTGCCTCCCAAAGCCTACTTCTCTTTTGCTAACTCAAGACCTTCTGTACTTTCCCTGGGCACACTAGAGATGTTTCTTTTCTTTAAAAGATCTGTGATTTCACCAGTACTTCCTCCTCCCTTGAGTATAGATCACTATGCCTTCTTGTCACATTTTCTTGTAATTCTCCTCCATGTCTTTCCGTAATCCTTCAAAAGGAGTCTACCCAGTGGAATAGAAATCTTTCTCTGGTTATTTTAATGTTTCATAGATACCAATACATCCATTTGTTGTCCTTCACTCAGAAATAGCCTATAGACTACTGTGCCATGAACCCCTGTCTAAACAAGCCTTAGGGACCCCTTCTTAGAATAATGTATTTTAAATGAATGAATCCATAAGATTACAAAGAAAGCAATTATATTGAAATGCAGTTTATAAAAAAAAAAATTTAAGTTCATGGCCTCCAAGATTAAGAATCTCTGCTCTAGTCAGACATTATCCTTCCAGTAACAATAACATTAGTGATAACAACTCATTATTATTTAGCACTATGAGATTTACAAAAAGGTTTATATTTATAATCTTAATTTACCAGCCTCATATACTTCCTAGTTGTGTGACCCTTTGCCTCAGTTTCCTCATGTGTAAAATGAGCAGGAGAACAAAATGGTCAATCACTTCAGTATCTTTGTCAAGAAAACCCAATATGGGGCGGCTAGTGGTGCAGTGCATAGAGCACCGGCCTGAAGTCAGGAGCACCATCCTCAGACACTTAATAAATACCTACCTAGCTGTGTGGCTTTGGGCAAGCCATTTAACTCCATTTGCCCTGCAAAAACCTAAAACAAAATAAAACAAAACAAAAAAGAAAACCAAATATGGGGTAACAAAGAATTGAATATGGCTGAAATGACTCAACAACAAGAATAAAAATCTTCATTTAATTTTTACAATAACCCTGGGAGGTAGATAACCCAGAAGATGTTATTATCCCCATTTTTCAGTTGAAAAGGAAGATTCAGAAATGAGAGAATTAGAATGAATCCATGAAAGTTCCAACAAACCATATTTGGGTCAATTCTGGAACAATTAGGGCTTTCCACAAACTGAATGGGCTGCCCCTGGGCAAAATTAGGTTGTGCCTAGTCTCTAGAAATCTTCAAGCAAAAGCCTAATGACCATTCATCAGGAATAATGTTGTAGAGAAGACTCTTGTCCAAAGCTAGATGTCCTCCGAAGTCCACCTTACTCTGGAGGAGAGAATAAATATTTATATAGTGCCTTTTATGTGCCAGCCACAGCCCCAAGTTTTCAGGGATCCTAAGGTTAAGAAGGGAATAAGCATTTATATAAAGTCTGCCATAGGCCAGTACAGTGCTAAGTAATTTAAAAAGATATCTTTTTATCTTCACAATTTTGTGAGGTAAGTGTTGTTATTATCCTCATTTTTACAGTAGAGGAAACTGAGATGAATAGAAGTTAAATGGTTTTCCCAGGGTCATACAGCCAGTAAGTAATTAAGGCTACATTGAAACCCATGTCTTCCTGACTCCAGGCTCCATTCTCTGTAACAACTGCTTCAAAAGACAATTATTGTCAATGGTAGGATTGGAATCACAGTTCTAAATCCAGGGCTCTTTCTATTATGCTACAAAGCATTTTACAGTTAAGGAAATTCTACAAAGGAAGAAGTCAATAAGTGAATCAAACATGTCTCTGAGTCCAAGTTCAGATACTGCCTTGTTGATTCCTTGATATAGACCTGATTTACCTCTTCCCTTCAACAAAATCCTTGATTGGATTTTTAGTAACTTTTCAAAAGCTTTAGAGCCACACATGAGAATTAATCCATAGTAGGTTGAATAACTGGTCTTTGGCACTTAATTGTTTCCTGTAAGTTTGGAAGACTTAGCTAAAGGAAATACCAAACCATGTTTAACTGAATCTTGAAGGGATCTGTGATCACTTTGTGTGAATATCCTCTATTGAATTAGGATGGTCAGTTAATGGAACAGAAATCTCCTCTGACTTATAAAAACAAAAAACCACAACTGGGTACAGAACATTGCATGAGGTTCTAAGTGAGATGCAAAATTTAGATATGACCTAATCTCAACCCCCAGAACATAATAATGAAAGTGTATTAGGGAGATACAAAACAATGTATTATGTAAAGTCCAAGAGAAGTCATTACCAACCAATGGACTCAGAGATGTTTTCATTTGAGTTGAGCTTTTAAACTGGGTAGGTAACACAGTGGAAAGAGCACCTGCCCTAGAGTCAGAGGGACCTGAGTTCAAATCCTGTTTCAGACACTTGACGCTTACTAGCTAGTCACTTAAT
This sequence comes from Macrotis lagotis, assembly GCF_037893015.1. Taxonomy (NCBI): domain Eukaryota; kingdom Metazoa; phylum Chordata; class Mammalia; order Peramelemorphia; family Peramelidae; genus Macrotis; species Macrotis lagotis. Next base: position 207,649,643 of record NC_133659.1, read on the forward strand.
CCTGATTGCCTCACATCTAGGGCCATCTCCAGTTCTGATTCATATCTGGCCACCAGATCTAGTTGGTTCTGAAGGAGAAAGTGAGGCTGGAGACTTAGCACAGCATCTCCTCACTCAAATCCAATTCATTGTGCCAGTCATGATATCACCTTCCTGATGTCATGGTCTTCTCTAAGAATGAAGTAGTATGACCTGAGCAAGTCACTTAACCCCCAATGCCTCAAAATACACACACACACACATATATAATGGGTAGGAGTTAAGGATGCAAAGGGCCAAAGGGTATTCCAGTTATAGAGAACATCAGGGCCAAAGGCAGAGAGCCCAGAGCATATTCAGGAGGGGCAAAATTATCCAGATTTGGAGATTGGACTTAATGGCAATAATATGAGACAAGGCTAAGAAAGACAAGGTGGAGGTCCTTGAATCTCAGACAAAGGAGAAATAATCACAAATTTTTAAAGGATTGATAATTCTAGATTTCACAAGTAAGGAAGATGAAGATTACTGTGATAATATTAGGAAAGATGAATTGAGAACTGGATTATGTCCAAAGGATAATGATCAGGGTGATAAAGATTGGAGATCAAGCCACATGAGTATTGTTAAAGGAAATGGGGATGTTTAAACTGTGCAAAGACTTTTAGAGGATATAATAACTGTCTTCACCACAGCTGTTCCAAACCTGATTTTCTCTCATTAAACCTCCCAAGCCAGCCCTTTCAGCTGAGATTTCATTTCATATTTAACTGAAAAAATTAAGGCCATTTGCTGAGAATTCCTTGTTTCTCTTAGTCCTCATCTCAGATTCCACTAACATAGAACCCCACTGTATTTTCCTTCACCTCAGCCTCTTACGATGAGGAAATTCAGCTGCTTACCAAGGCGATCTCATCCCCTCTTGTCCTCTCCATTACTGATAGCTCTCTCTCTCTCTCTCTCTCTCTCTCTCTCTCTCTTCCTTCCTTTCTCTCCCCCTCCCACCTTTTCTCTTCTTCCCCCTTCTTCCTATCTACTGGTTCCTTCCCTGCCTCATTACAAACATGCTCATCTATTAAATAATCATTAGATCATTAGATCCAACAGTTTCTGCTAGCTTTTAGCCTATATCTCTCCTTCCTTTTCAGTTAAACTCCTTGAAACAAGCAATCTATGTTAATACTAACACTTCCTGTCTCTTACTCTCTTCTAAACCATCTGCAATTTGTCTTCTAACTTTTGTCATTCAGTTTGAAACTTCTCTCTCCAAAGTTACTAATGGTCTTTTAATTTCCAAATCTAGTGATCTCTTCTCAAGTTGTTGTTTTTTTTGGAAGCAGTGAGGGTTAAGTGTCTTTCCTAGGGTCACACAGTTAGTTAATGTCTGAGGTCAAATTTGAACACAAGTCCTCCTGACAGCAGATCCAGTGTTCTATTCACTATTAGGAGCAGTTGCTCCTAATCCTCATTCTTGATCTCTTTGGTGCTTTAAGTTCCTTGTTCCTTGATACCCTCTCATCTCTGAGTTTTCCCAAAACTACTTTCTGTATACTGATACTGTTTTAGTTGTCCTCCTAGTCAGTCTTTCTCAATCTCCTTGGCTGAATATTAATCCAGGTCATACCTATTAACAGGTCTCCTTTAAGGTTCTGTCCTGGACTCCTCTTTTCTCTCTCTCACATAGTGATCTCATCTGCAACTATGAGTTGTATTATCATCTCTAGACATATGATTCCATTCACCCAGCCCATAGACTCTCTCTGTTTCTAATCTACTATCTATTCATACATTTCAAATTGTGTATGTACCATAAGTATCCCAAACTCAACATGTCCAGAACAAAACTTGTTTTATTTCCCCCAAAACCTATTCTTCTTCCAAACTGCCCCTTTACAACCAAGGGAATCATCATCTTTCCAGTAATCCAGATTTGCAACCTAATGATGTCATGTTTTTTAATTTAATATTTTATTTTCCCCAATTACATACAAAAACAACCTTAACATTCTTTTTAAACTTTGAGTTCCAAATTATTCCCTTCCCTCTCTTCCCTCCCTGTTCATGGAGAAAGCAAACAATTTGATATGAATTATACATGTGAAGTCATTTAAAACATATTTCCATATAGGCCAAGTTTTGAAAGACAATCAGAGCTCCCCTCCAAAAAAAAAAAACCAAGAAAATTTTAAAAAGTAAAGAAAAAGTATGCTTTAATATGCATTCAGACTTTACCAGTTCTCTCTAGAAATGGACAGATGCAGAAGGACAGTCCTTCCTTGGATTATTTTATTGCTGAGAATAGCTAAGTTATTCACAGTTGATCACCATACAATGCTGCTGTTATTGTGTACAATGTTCTTCTGGTTTTGCTCATTTCACTTTGTTTCAGTCCATGTAAATCTTTCCAGGTTTTTCTGATAGCATTCTGTTCATTATTTCTTATAGCACAGTAGAATTCCATCACAATCATATATGAAAATTTTTAAGTTTCATCTTCAACTCAGTGTCAATCCATATATTAAATTGCCAAATCCTGTAATTTCTTTTTCCACAACTCCTCTCACATATGTCCCTTTCTTTCACACATCTACTACCCTTATTCATCTCATCATCTATCACCTTGACTCTTACAATAGCCTTCCAATGAGACTCCCTGCCCTGACTCTTCCTACTCCAAACTGTATTCCACATAGCTACCTAATCAATTTTCTGAAAAGCATCAATCTAACCATGTCATTCCACAGCTTACTCAACAAACTCCAATGACTCCCTGTTACCTGTAGGATCAAGTGTAAACTCAAGAGAGGCAACCAGATGACATAACAGATGGCATGCTGAGCCAAGAGTAAGGAGGATCTGAGTCCAATTATTGTTTCAGATACATACTAACTATGGACACTGGGCAAGACACTAATTGCTGTCTCAGATTCCTCAACTGTATGATGGGGATTAAAATAGTACCTCTTTCTTACAGTTGTTAGGATAAAATTTTACATACATGCACTGTGTGTTTACACATGTGTGTGTGCTTGTGTATAATAACATGCATGTGTGTATACATATATGGACATGTGTTTCTATAGGTATATAATGTGTATGTGTGCAATTGCATAGTATATGACTATATACATACACACTTACTCCTCTAGTTGACATTTAAAACCCTTCACAAATACTAATGATTTTTCCAATCTTTTGATTCTTTGTTCCCTATCATTAATACTACAGTACAACCTTCACAGATATAACATCAGATAGTTTAAATGTATTGATTTTGGAGAACTTTATTTTTCCTCTTCCTCTTTTTTTAAAAATTATTTGTTTGTGAGGAATAGGTTTTTGGAATATGAGAGGGAATAGGATGCAGAGAGAAATCCAGGAGATAAAAATAAGATATCAGTAAAAATTTTCTGCAGTTCCCTCAACTGTTATGGCCTTCCCTTCTAAGGCTACCCTCCTTCAAACTATTCTATATGTTTCATTTATGTACTAATTTATGTATGAGTTATCTTCCCTATCTGAATGTTAGATCCTTGAGGATAAAAATAGTTCTTGTTTTTTTCTTTATATACACTAATGCTTAGCACAATACCTAACATTCAGTAATATATATTATTTTAATATGTATAATTAATCTAAATAAATAATCTAAATAAAAATCATTAACTGTACAATGATTAATATTTAATATTGGAATGTATAATTAATTACAAATGTCTAAATATTAAACTCATAATGATTAATATCGGTATAATTATAAATGCTTACATGAATTGATTTAATTCATGTATTTGAAGAACTGTCCTTTGAAAAAGAAATAAGATTTATTCTTCTTAGAATAGCAAAACAGAAAATAGAATTGATGGATAGAAAGTTGAAGAGAGGCAGATTTAGACTTGAAATAAGGACAGAGAGGTGGAGGTGGGAGTGGAGGAGCCAAATGTAGTAATAGTCAATGCCATCCAACATTGAATTGGAATGAGCTGACTTGGGAGGTAGTATTTTTCCATTTGCAGGAAGTCTTTAAGTGGAGTCTGGCTGACCACTTATGCATATGGAAGAGGATAAGATTCCTACCCCCACCTTAAACTAGATGACCTCTGAAGTCCCTGCCAAAGATTCTGAGATAGTGGAGGCAGGAAGGAAGTTCTGTTTTCTGGGGTTTTACAATAGGCCAGGCACCTAGTAACAGAATCACAGGACCATAAATTTCCCTTTTTTTTTTTAGTTTTTTACAAAGCAGTAGGGTTAAGTGACTTGCCCAAGGTCACACAGCTAGGTAATTATTATGTGCCTGAGACTGGATTTGAACTCGGGTCCTCCTGACTCCAAGGCCAGTGCTCTATCCACTGCACCACCTAGCTGCCCCTCATAAATTTACTTCTAAAAGAAATCTTTGAGCACACCTACCTCATGAACCTGTGAAATATGCCAGTATTGCAAGAACTGGACACCAGCTTTCTAAATAAGATTCCCCTCAGGAGGCAGTGGTGAGATTTTTAAGAAGTCACTGAAAGATCTACTTAGCACAGAATCTCAAGTTTTATGGGAATAGGAGACTTGGGCATGGGAGAAAAAGCATGAGAAGACCAGTCCTACCTTTGAAGTGCTAATTTCACTGAAGACCCTAAGACAAGAAATTATATGAGGATGATTGAAAAATCAACAAATAATATAATAATGGACAGATTATCTCATCCTTTATGAACTGATTCATCATATTAACTTATTAATAAGCTAAGTTACCCACTATAAATCTATGGTGTATAACCACAGCTGGGTCCTCTCTGCTGTTCATCAATTCTTCCTTCCTCAATCTATCCCTCCCTATATGACATAGCAGGACCAATTGCCCCTTCCTTATTCTGACCATCCTCAGGGATTAATCAGTCCCATGTGAAAATTCCTGGAATGAAGAACAAGGACTCTCTGTGAAGCAGAGTTACTGTATTTGGAGGAGAGAAGGCTTAGGGTGTTGGTACAGAGGAAGGAACAGGTATAGTTTTTCACCAATATCTGAAAGCCTTATAGCAGTGGGGAAGAGAATAGTAGAGACAAGTAACAAGAGGGGTTCTTCCAAGTTCTTAGTGGAATGAAAGAGTCAAAGGAATGTTGAATGGAAGAATATAACTCAAATAGGGAGGGGTTCCAGATTCCAGACCTAGACAATTTTCTGTGACATCAGATGAAATTACTCCACACAAAAACCTTCCTTAAACACATCTTTTGACAACCATCAAGTCAACATAACTCAGAAAGCAAATTAAACTAAAGTATTCTTGAACTAATCTAGAGGAGAGACATAATATAAATAAGCATTTACTTTAAAAAAAAAGATCACCTACCTCAACCCTGTCATTTCCCAAATAAAAAAAAAGATCAGGTGATTTGCCAAAAGTCATACAAATGGGGGTGGGGGGCAGCTAGGTGGTGCAGTGGATAGAGCACCAACCCTGGAGTCAGGGGAACCTGAGTTCAAATTCAGCCTCAGACACTTAATAATTGCCTAGCTGTGTGACCTTGGGCAAGTCACTTAACCTCATTGCCTTAAATAAAATAAAATTTAAAAAATACAAAATGCCAAAGCTGAGGTTTGAACCCTGGCCCCCTAATTCTAAACCTAGCACTTTTTTTTTTTACTATGCCCTATGAACTATACTAGTTCATAAGAATGGATGAAATAGCCAAGAGAGAAAGTATACTGAGTATTTTTGTCTGAGCCTTTTTAAAAAAGGTAACAAAGGCAGGAGTTATTCCAATGTTCACAGACATTTTGGAAATTATCTTCTTTTTGGGAGAAGGATGCTCTGAATCTTTATTAAATTGATTAGGTTGGTTTAGAATTTAGCCAGGGGAACAGCTCAAACCCATCTATGAGAGCCAATTGTTAAATATTTATTGTAGTATCTATACTTCAGAAATAGGTAAATGCTACAGATCAGGGCTTGACTTATTGTTTTGTTGAATGTCTAGAGTTAAGAAAGTGATGAAAAAAATGTAAGTAATGCAGATGAAACTTAGTATCGTGCACTTTTTTCCTGAAAGAAGATAGTTGTTAAACATTTAAAAGCACATCCCTAGATTAGCTATCCTAAAATCCTTAACTTCATGAAAACTTGCATATATATATATATATAGATACACATATATATATATATAATATATTAGTCAATGACAAATCAAACAACTCTAAATTCCATTCCTCTGAGAGAAAGGGGGGGGGGACATTGCAATGGTCTCTACTTGCCTGGGCTCTAGGGAGAAATTGGACAGGAGTCTTTACGAGCAATTTTTCAAAGAGGATTAATATCAGCACTGGTCCTAAGTGTGGGTTGTGTGGTTATTTTGTTATGTTTTATTTTATAAAGAGAGAATGTGGTCATGTGGAAGCTGCTGATCAGTCTGGACTGATTCCAAGTCAAGGATGGGTCAGTAAGATGGCTGGTGTTCACCAGCTGTTGAACAAGATAGCTGAAGTTGAAAGAATGATTATAAAGTCAGGTGATTGCTTTTTAAATGAACCAAACATAGAAGAGCAAATGAATGAGCTTATAAGGGCTGGCCAAGTACAGAGATAAGTATAAGGACTACAAACATATAAGCAAAGACAATCCCTGCCTTCAGGGAGTTTATATTCTGCAGAGGGAGGATACAAAATAAAGGAAAGTGATGGCCTAGAAGAGGTATTTTAGAGAAAAATATAGGGATGGGGAATGGAACAATAAAGAAGTAGACTAACACCATCCATCAAGAAACCTTGGGAATATGGATGATTGTAGTTCATGGTCCCAGACTTGCATGGGGGAATGGGGAGAAGAGGAGGAGCAGGAGAGAGAGAAAAGAAAGTTAATGGAGGTTGGAGAGGAGGAGATAGTAAAATAAGGAATGAAGTAGATCATGGTATCTGGTTCTTTTCTGAAATAGTGCTCAAGAAGAGACAGTCACTAGTCAGGGCCTCAATTCCCTCATCTGAAAAAGGGACAACCATGATAGCCACACCTACTACACAAGATTATTAGACTCATGTGAAACAATACTTGTAAAACCTTTTGCCAAACTTTAAATGCCAAAGGAATGTCCATTATTTTGAAATCACTTTAGAAACTGGAGCAGCTAGGTGGATAGAACACTGGCCCTAGAGTCAGGAGGATCTGAGTTCAAATTCCAACTCATACATTAAATAATGGCCTAGTTGAGTGACCTTGGACAAGTCACTTAACCCCATTGCCTACAAATTGCCTGCCCCCCAAAAAATGTGTCATTATTATTATTAGGCTCCTCTTTGGAAATTCTGACTTTCATTTCAGTTGTACTTAGGAGATATATGAAAAAGTCATTTATTCATCACCTCATTTTTTTTATTAGTTCACATTTCTGTAGATATCATTTCAGCTTTCCAAAGCATTTTACATACATGGGGCAATCCAAAAATTAAAATATAATTTTAAACTTTCTTAAACTATTAAAGATTAAGACTCTACCAAGATTTTGGGGATACCTCATCTACCTTCATAACAAACCTTTGAGGGAAGTGACCTTATTTTTCTCATTTTGCCTATGATGGAACTGATGTCCTAGTGGGTACTATCCACATCTATAATATTCTGGGTGCTAATTGGGCCTGCCCCAAACCAGCAGTAGCTAGAGGCATCTTTCTAGCAAGTTCAAGGTGGGAAGGTGGCTATATCCTCACTTGTTGCTACTTCCTGTACCTTTACATTGACATAAGGTTGCCCTGTTCAATCCTAGCTTGATTTTACAAAATCAGTTGATAAACATTTATTAAGCACCTACTATGAGCCAGGCACTATGCTAAGCAGAGGGGATACAAAAAGAGACAAAAGACAGTCCCTTCCCTTAAGAAGCTCTAAATAAAATGAGGCAGCAACATACAAACAAATATAGACAAAGCAAGCTATGTACAGGATAAATAGGAAATAATTAATAGAGGGAAGGTACTAGAATTAAGGTTAGCTTTCTGTAAAAGACAAGATTTTAGTTGGGACTTAAGGAAGGCCAGGGAAGTCAGTAGACAAAGTTGAAGACATTCTAGACATGGGGAACAGCAAGGGGAAAAAAATGCTCAAAGCTGAGAGATGGCATGTCTTCTTCATAGAACAGTCAGGATGTAATATCAGTAAAGTTTAAGAAGATTGGAAAGGTAGGTAGGAGGGCTAGGTTAGGAATGTATTTTGCATTTGATCCTGTAGGTGACAGGAAGCCACTGGAATTTATTGAGTTGGTGGTGTTAAATCCTGATATAACAAATAAAGGCTATTTCAAAAGTTTGAAGCTTTTAGGGCTTAAAACTGGACTACAACTTCAGACAATCTAAAATATTTTTACATCTAAAATCTAGATATAACCCCTAAAAAAAGGCTTTCTAGCCCTAATGCTTCCCCACCCTACCCCTACTTCTTTCAAGGCAGTATTCAATACAACAAAATATCCTAGAAGCTCACGGAGTGGCATTTATAGAGGAAAAAAAGGAAAAGTAAAATCCAGCTTCAAGTGTGGTCCCCCCCAATTCTGACCTTTTCAACACATCCAATAAAGTTTTGGGGTTTTTTTTAAATAGCCTCTTAGTACCCATCAGTCCTTTATTATGAGGCATCTGGCCTAATGCAATGGCTTCCTAACATATCCACTATCTCTCAACCTCTCATCTATCCTGGTGTTGATGATATTTGTCCTTCCTTCTGGAAGAAGACCATGACATCAGGAAGGTGATGCCATGACAGACAATTGGATTTGAATAATGGGGTGCTGTGTAAAATCACCAGCCTCACCTTTTATCTGGAACTATTTGGGTCCAGTGGCCAGAAATGAATCAGGACCACTGGAGATGGCCCTGGATAGGAGACATTCAGAGTTAAGTGATTTGCCCAAAGTCACTCAACAAGTAAGGATCTGAGGCTGAATTTGGACTCAGGTCTTCCTGACTTCAGAGGCAGCACCTCTATTTACTGTGCCATAGCTGCCTTATCCACTATACCACAATGCCTTTCTCTAGGTTTTCAGAAACCAGTCAAGCAATAAACATATATTAAGTTAATATAATATTAACATTATAGGGGCGGCTAGGTTGCGTAGTAGATAAAGCACAGGCCTTGGAGTCAGGAGTATCTGGGTTCAAATCCGATCTCAGACACTTAATAATACCTAGCTGTGTGGCCTTAGGCAAGCCACTTAACCCCATTGCCTTGCTAAAACCTAAAAAAAAAAAAAATTATGAGCCAGACACTGCTAAGGCCTGGGGAAATAAAGATAAAAGACAGTCCCTGCCCTTGAGGAGCTTACACTCTATTAAGGGAGACAATACAAATATATATATATATATATATATATATATATATATATATATATATATATATATATATATAAAGTTCTATACAGGATAAATAGGAAATAATCGACAGAGGGGAGTTACTAGAATTAAGAGGGGTTTGGAAAGACTTGCTGTAAAAGTGGCTATTAGTATTAGTGGGGAAGGATAGTGATAGTAGATAGAATTGCATAGTCCTGTGTCCACAGTCTGCTTAGTATCAGGGTGAAGCCCCTCCCCCCCAAGGACTTTCAATCTGATTTGAGCCACCTACACATCCCCACTGGAAAGTTTCTCTTTCTGATGGAGAACCTAGCCAGCAATGTGGAGATGGGCTTCAACACAATAAACCCTTTGCTTCCCGTTCATTTTCTCGGGACTTTTTCCGTGGGCCTCACGTGGCTCCCCTTCCCTCATCTCAGATTCTGTGCCACTGGCCCCCGGAGCCCCTCTCTTGCCAAACTCTCCTCTCCTCGATGATGGAGTGGCTTTGAGGAGTCCTTAAGAGTCTCAGGAGCTGAAAGCTGTCACTTGATTGCCCGGCTAGTTGAGTCGAGGACTGCCCATGAATGGCTCCTTTTGTGTGCAGAGTTACAGGAAGGCTGAATTCAATTACGGGGAGCAGAGGGAGAACTGAAAGCCCGAGAAAGAATATTCAAAGCAGCGAAGCCCTGGCTTCCCCCCTTCTCTCTTCCCCCCTTCTCTCTTCCTCCTCCTCACACTCCACCTCCAGCCTGAAAAGAAACAGATGTGAGAGACAAAGCCCACTCCCCCATCTTCCCACCACCTCCCGTAGGAGGCGGAGGCAACAGCAGTTATTATAGGCCTCCCTCTGGGGCAGCCACTTTAACCTGGCCTAGCCTGGCCAGACTGGGCAGAGGGTTGGGGTGGGTTTGCTGAAGTGGAAGCAAATGGAGGCCAGATAAAGATTCTCCCCTTTCCTTTTTTTTTTTTTTTGTTCATTTCTCAGCCCTTCCCCCTATTCACGCGCCGGACCCCTCCCCCGTTCATGCCCAGGGTTTCCCCCCCACCCCCATTCCTCCCAGGAACATAAAAAGCCCTGTCCCGCATTCCAAGCAGACGGATGGGGTGCACGATGGGGGATGCAACTTCCCAGGAGGGCTAGTGCCAGATGCTCAAGAGGGAAGCAGAGAAAAGGCCTCCCCACCCCTCCCCACCCCCTACCAAGCCCTTCCTCCAAGCCTCCATGATTTCATGCTAAGAAGAGGGGGGAAAGGGAGGTGGGGAGGGGGAAGGAGGGCCCACCCAGCTGCTCGCCAGCTTTCTATTCTCACCGATACATAAATACCACCCCCACCATCACCCTCTTCCACCTCTCCTCTTTCCCCAAACCTCAGTTCCCCTTCAGAGTCTTGGGCAGGCATTGTCACAAATGGCCCTATTGTCTGCCTCAGTCATCCCGGAACAAGCAGACCAATACCCAGGTACTTGGTACCTCACCATCTTGTCCCAGAGGTCTGCCCAGTTCTCATTCAGCCCCATGCCATTCAATCAGTCAGCAAGTCTGTATTAAATGCTTAATATGTTCCAGGCAGAACTAGGCCCTAGGGTTACCAAAAAAAGGAAAAGTAAATCCACCAAAAACCCTAGTCTTGGCCCCACCCTCCTCAAAGAGGCATTCTAGTAAAGGAAACAAAGGATACCAGATTAGATACAGATAGATTGAAAGTAACCTTTTAAAGGGGAAGCTAGGTGTTGAAAGATAGAATGTTGTTAGAATTGAAGTCCAGAAGATCCAAGTTAGAGAGTCCTGGGCAAGACCCTTCATTCTGTTTGCCTCAGTCATCTTAGCCCCAGTGTAAAGTGAACTGGAGAAGGAAACGGGAAACCTCTCTAGTATTTTTGCCAAGACAACCCCAAATGGAGCCATAAAAAAAATGAAACAACACCAAAACCCTTGAAGGCTTATAGCAAAAGCTGGGGGGGAAAGGGGAAGGGAAGAAGGGCTCCAATAGAGGTATGCCTAAAATGACAACTGGAATCCTGGAATGACTGGATGTCTGGGTTTCCCAAAAACTGAGCTTAACCCCAGAATAACCCCTCCTTCCCAGGGGGTTTTCTCCAGAGATCAAGATCTTGCCACAGAGAAAAGAAGGTGAAATTTGAAGTCAGAGGGTCTAGATTTAAATGTTGGACTTATTACTTATCTGTGTTTGACTTTTTGGCAAGTCAGTGCACCTTTTTTGTCTCCCTGTTTTCTCAACTCTAGAATAAATGGAGTAAATAATCTTTTACTGAGTACTTAACTGTGTACTGAGCACCCATAGTAAATGCTGGGCATATAACTGGGAAAATTGAGACAGCTCCTACCTCTCAAATTGCTTATCCTCTAACTGACATGAAAGGTCAGCATCAGAGGATATGGAAAGGTTGCAGTTTTGGTGGGATCAAGGGCTCCCCAATTCTTAGGTTATATAAGTAGGTCAGATAACCTTGGGAGACTCCAGAACCTATAAATCAAGAAAGTGGTAAAGCCTAGAGAACCTTAGCAGCAGTGACAATGCAGATGGCAAGGCTTGGTGGTCCTCCATCTCATCAAAAGGTGTGTTAAGAGACTACCATTGTGTCCAAGCCTTGTGAGCCACTAAAGAGCACAGCCAAGGAAAGGATGGATTCTCTGGGTGCTGGGGTGTTCAGCATAGGCTCTGAGACAATAGGAAGGCAAGATCTTCTGGTGCCCATGTTAGTGGTGAGAATTTAGACTAGATCAAGGGTTGATAACTTTTTTTTATACCATGGAATCTTTTGGCAATCTGGTAAAGCTTATGGACAATTCCAAATATAATAATATGTATTGTGACTGTGAGTCAGTGTATATGTGTGAGTCTATGCCTGTGTGTTTGTTAAGTGATTTGGCCAGACTCACACAGATAGTAAGTGTCTAAGGTCAATTTGAACTCAGGTCTGGTGTGTTATCCACTATACCACCTAGCTGGCCCCTTAGATAATGTTTTTCAATGCATCAATTACAAAGGAAGGCTACTCTTTAGGGCCTATTCAGACTAAGCATGACTCTTCTGGGGACCAACTCTCAGACCAGGATAGTCTAGCTAGAGTTCCCTGAACTTGTATCAATGTTCTATTCCTACTAATAGTTTGTCTCCCCCACCCCAGCCTCTTCCCAGAGCCTAATCTTAAAGGCCCTTCCCACAATCTTGAATCTAAGGCTTAAATAAATGATAAAAAAAAAAAAAGAATTATTGGGGCGGCTAGGTGGCACAGTGGATAGAGTACCAGCTCTGGAATCAGGAGTACCTGAGTTCAAATTCGGCCTCAGACATTTAATAATTACCTAGCTGTGTGGCCTTGGGCAAGCCACTTAACCCTATTTGCCTTGCAAAATCCTAAAAAAAAAAAAAAAAAAAAAGAATTATTAGCTCAAGCAATTGTGTCATGGCACATCCCCTCCCCTACCCCCAGCTTGGTGAAAATGATTTTGCTCTAGGAGCAATGCCACCAAGCCCCTCTCCACCTTCAGCCAGGTGATATCCTTCCCTTCATACTCTCTCTGGTGGGGGTGGGGGGAGGTGATTCTCTCCTATAGTCCCTATTATCCATGTGTTCTTCTTTGTTCCATTCTAGGCTAGCAGCTAGGCAAATGAAATGAAAAAGGCTGGTTTGTATTGTGCAGTATTGTGTCACAGAGGGAAGAACTGGAGGCAGAGCTAAGCAGGAGGATTTTCCATTGTCTGGCTACTCTGGGCAGGAACCACCAGCTGCCCAACAAGCAGGGCCTCTGGGCTAGGGGAGTGCTTGCAGGAGATTTTCTTGGGGTGAGGCAGTATCTGAGGCATCTCTCTAACTCAGTTCTCAGGGGATTCAAAGATGCCTTGGCTGTAGAGTAGAACAGTCTCATGGGAGCAGAGATATGAATTAGCTTAGTGGGCAAAACATCGTGACTAAAAGTTTAGATTCATCCGATGACAGAATTAAAGACTAGAACTAGAAGGGACCACAGAAGCCATCAAATCCAACCACTATATAGATTAAGAAATTGAGACCCAGAGACATTCACTGTCTTGCCCAAGGTCATACAGGCTGTGGATCAAATTCAAATCCAAGTGTTACATTCCCAAATCTAGGACTCTTTTCCATTATACCATATCATCTCTTTGCTGGTCTTAAGTTCCTGTGAATCAGTGTTCCCATCTGTTACATGGGAGTAATTAACATGACCCATTCTTTACACTTAAATTTTATCTTTAAAGTGTTTTTAATTCAAGGAAAAAGTTGAGTATTGTCCTCTCAACTTCTTATATAACAATATATTGTAAAGATATAGTCATTTCCTATATGGCTAAATCTCCATGAGGGACTACATAATATAATTTAGCATACAAAAAATCAAAGATTATACATCAACTATATATAAACTGGCTTTGCTACTAGCTCTCTCATCTCCTCTCATATCTCTCAAGCATTTCCTTCTCCCCACTCTCATCATCTCCTTCATACCCATCTCTAAAGAGGATACCCTTCTGCTCACTAATGCCACCTTCTTGTTGATTTGTTTCCACATCCAATTCATCATGACCCCATTTTGGGTTTTCTTGTCAAAGATATTGGAGTGGTTTGACATTTCCTTCTCCAGCTCATTTTACAGATGAGGAAACTGAAACAAAAAGAGTTAAATGACTTGCCTAGGTTCACACAGCTAGTGAGCATCTGAGGCCAGATTTGAAGGCATGAAAATGAGTCTGATTTTTTTTTTTTTGGAAATAATCAGGGTTAAGTGAGTTGCCCAAAGATCACACAACTAGTAAGTTTCTTAGGTTAGATTTGAACTCAGGTCCTTCTGACTCCACTGGGCTTTAACCTACTTGATCCCTCCTGTACTGTTTAGCCAATTGCTCTTACCATTATCCCTATACATTCTCTAATCTTTAATCTCTTTCTTTCTACTGGCTCCTTTCCTGTTGCCTATAAAAATTCCTTATCTCCCTATCCTTGGGAAGAAAAGAAAAAAAACTTTATATCTCTCCTTCCTTTCTCTACTAAATTCCTTGAAAAAAAATCTACCTAAAAGAAAGTCATCAGTGATCTATTAAATCTAACGGCCTTTTCTTTTGTGTGCTCTCTGAAGCATCTGCCACTGTTCACCACCTGCCCCTTCTGGCTTCCCTAGGCTTTTGTGATTACTCTCTCTTGGTTCTCCTCCTTACCCATCAATCCTCTCATCAGTCTCTTTTGCTGGCTCTTCATCCATTTCATGCCTGCTAACTGGGGGTGTCCACCATCTTTTTTTTCTCATTTAATGATCTCATCAGTTCCCATGGGTTTAATCATCTCAGTACCAATGATTCTATACAGGTGATGGTGGGCAGCTAACTGTGGATAGAGCACTGGACTTGGAGTCAAGATTTTTTCTTCCTGAATTCAAATTTGGCCTCAGACTTACCAGCCTTGTGAACCCTGAGCAAGTCACTTAAGCTTGTTTACCTCAGTTTCTCATCTGTAAAGGGAGCTAGAGAAGGAAATGGCAAACCCGTTCTAATAGCTCTGGCAAGAAAACCTCAAATGGGGTCACATAGAGGTTGAAACTACTGATCAACAACAGCAAAAAAGTCATGCGCTCATCACCTGAACTATTGCAGTAGCTTCCTAATTAGTCCTCTTGCCTCTATGCACTCTGAACCATCTACCACTCAACTACTAAAGTGATTTTTCTAAAACATAGGTCCCCAAACATGTCATCCTCCATCACTAAACTCCACTGACTCCCTGTGTTTGACATGTAAAGCTCTTGACAACTTGGCATCTTCCTACTGTTCTGATCTTCTTACCATCTTACCATCCCTGCCCTCCCCCATGCACTCTCTGATTCAGTCACGCTAGCTGATTTGCTATTACCAAAAGCTTCACTCCTAACACCGTCTTTGCACTGACTGTTAACAGTGGCTGGAGTGGTCTACTTCCCAACCTTTGACTCAGAATCCTCAGCTTCCTTCAGAAGGCAATTCAAGGATCACCTTCTCTAGGAGGCCTTTCCTGTTCTACCCCTATCCCCAGCTGCTAGTGCTGTCCCCTCTAAAGTTACTTTATTTATAATAACATAAATGAATAATAATAATGAATTATAAAAATTAATATAATAATAAGAACATTGAATATGTAATTAGATATATTAAAATGTTAAAATTATTATTTATATAGTGCTCATATGCCAGGCACTATACAAAATACTTTACAGTTATCTAATTTGATATAACAACTTTGGGAGGCAAGTATTATTATTATTCCCATTTTACAGATGAGGAAACTGAGGCAAAGATTAAGTGACTTACCTAACATCACACAAGTATTAAGTGTCTGAGACTGGATTTGAACTCAGGTCTTCCTGAACCTGGAGAAGGAAATGGCAAACTATTCCATTATCTTTGCCAAGAAAACAACAAATGGGGTCATGAAGACTCAGTCCTGATACAAATGCACAGCAGCTTCCTGACTCCAGACCTAGCAGTCTATCTTGCATATCCTGATTTATATAGGCTATCTCCCCATTTAAAACATAAGACCCTTGTTTTTGCTTTATCTTTGTTTACCTAGCACTCAATGAGGTGGCTGGCATAGAACAAGCATTTCATAATTTATTTGAGTGTCCTCAAAGGTCTCTTCTCATTGGAACTTAGAGCATTGCTATGAGAAATTAGGACGTTTATTTCTCTTCTACAGTTGGAGAATATGAGATTCCAAGATCAGGGATTGACTGGATCAGGATCATATGAGCCACTCACTGAACTGGAACTAGAACTCAGGCTTTCTGCCTCTCCGTCCCCAGTTCAATAGCCAAAGATCTTCACTCCTTTCCCCACAGGATAATGTCTGACTGACTTTCTGTCTTAGCCACTAATATCCCTTCACCCTTTGTCCCCTTCAGGGAAGCGACAGCGAGTATGAGGTAGACCAGAACCACCAAAAGGCCCATTCATTTGTCAACCATTACATCAGTGACCCCACCTACTACAACTCTTGGAGGCGGCAGCAAAAGGGTATCTCTCGGGCCCAAGCCTACAGCTACACAGAGAGCGACTCAGGGGAGCCCGAGCAAACCACCATCGCTAACAACAACAGCACCCAGCAGGGCAGCCTCTTCCGGCCCAAAGCCAGTCGGACTCCAACGCCCCAGAATCCTGCCAATCCCCCCAACCAACAGAGCACGCTCTACCGGCCACCCAGTAGCCTAGCTCCTGGGTCCCGGGCCCCTATAGCTGGATTCTCATCATTTGTTTGATATTGGAAAGGAAAGAAAAAAATGGTACAAGATAAATTCTCCTCACCCCAACACTTACCTTCCCTCTCCTAAAACAAAACAAAACTCAGATTCAAGTAGACTTTTCACCTCCCCGCTTTATTTTTCCAGAGATTCAGGGGCTAGCAAAATCTTATCCTGAAAGGAAAGGGAGAAAGGGGGAAAAAAAGCAGATGTATTATGTGAATGTGGAAGACAATCAGTCCTAGTTAAGGTTGCTAGACCCTTGCTGCTTTGAGGGTTGCACAGAAATGAAGAAAAGAGCCCAGTTTTCACAGGGTGGCAAAGTTCAGTGCAGACCTCTACGGAGAAGGGAAACACAGAATGACTGTCCCTGCCTCAATATCCCTGCTCCATTTCCACAATGGCACTTGGGGTTCAGTGTTGGGTCATGAAGATGCCAATGCCCACACCGACATTTGCTGCCTTTCTCCATCAAGATGAGAATCCTTCAAGCCAAAGTCCCACCTTTCTCCATCCCCTCTTACCCAGGTTGGCCTTGCTAATTTCTCAAAAGTGGGTTGGGGTAGAGTGGAAATGAATAAAAGAGGGGAGGAGGGGGAAGAGACCATGGTGGGTTAGCTTGATCCCCTGAGGGTCTAGGAATCTAGACAATGTGAGAACTCAGGGTGAGTAGTCCCTAGGCAGAAGATATTGGACTCTATATTTTTAGTATTCAGTATACTGTCAAAGCCAACCACTCCCCTGGAATAGGCCCCTATTCTTCCCTGTACCTGGCCATACTCCACTCTTCCCTGGATGGGGCTCTGGTTTAACTCTCAAGTTTTTTGTTTATTTTTTTTTTAATAAGAAACAAATGAACCTCAGGAGGCAGCCCAGCTAGCTCTTTTTTACCTATTATTGTTAAGCTAGCAAGTGGGGGGGGTTGGGACCTGGCAGCTAAGTCCTATAATCACTTTACTTGAATTCTATGTCTTGAGTACAGGCTTAGGAGGGATAGAAGCTGTCAGGAAGCAGGGATGCACCACTGCAGTGAAGATATGGTTCACTGGGGAAGATGTTGATGGAGAATGTCAGCTTGTTGAGATTAAGATGAAGCTTTGTTTCATCTTCTTTCTTTCCTTGTGTTTGCCCTGGGCCTTTAAAAAAAAAAGAAGAAGAAGAAGAAGGGAAGGTCCCCAGGAGAACTGTTCTGGAGAAACAAGAAACCAAAAATATAAAAATTATTCCCTGGAGCTGGGAATTGGGTGAGAGACTGGGGTCCTCACCTGGGCAAACACCAGGCTTCTCTTTCTACATCCTACAACCTCCTTCCATGTTGAAGGAGCACCCTTCTCACAGCACAGAACTGGAAGCAGGAAGAGAGGACAGACTTGGTATTCTGAAAGAGAATCAAAGCCTCTTGTTTTTTAGAACAGAAATCACTTGGATTTCTTTTATTAGCATAGCAAACCAAACACACATTCACATTGGTGTCTCATTTTTCTGTGTCTTACACACACACACACACACACACACACACACACACACGCACACACACCACAAACATTCAGTGCCTTCCCAGGAATGAGGCCTGAGGAAGCTATATTAATGTCCTAACTTTTCCTTTTCCTAGTAGGCAGAAGAAAAGGACAGAAGGAACAGTCAGATCTGTACACTGAGACAGAGTTGCGGCAGGGAGAGATTAGGTCATTCCCAACAAGCATACACATTTGCACATTCCCTAAAATACCCCATTTACAAAGAGCCAAAGACCTTTTTAGAGGGGAAAATACCTTTAAGATATATGGGAGAATCTGTCCACAGGGTGTGTGGGCTACCCCAGGAAAGGGCAACCAAGAGGATGCCCTGGGAGACAAGAATAGTTGACAAAGGAAAAAAATCCTTTTCCCCAAAGTTACCCACTTGGAAGAATGTACTTTTCAAAAGCTACTTTCTTTGACTTTGTGGATATTCTCACCAGTTTGTTATGCCCAGATGCAGTGTGTCTGTAGAGCAGAACAATAGAAAGGAGGAACCACTCCAGATCTCTGGTCTCAAAGAGGTACCCAGAAACACTTAGAGGCTGGGGAAGGAAAGGTGGACATCCTCACAGCAGGCCTCAAGGTCTGGGATTCCAGTGTCACTATTTTGTAGAGGGAGGGGTGAGAAGTGGGTCTGCCTCTGGAAAGCTGACTAGAGAATGGAACCAGGAGCTTCCTGATGATAGCAGTGGTTGGTGAGATGATTTGGTGATGTGACCAGATCTCTTAGAAAAACCAAACAGAATATCAAAAAGTATGAAACTGGATTAATACAACTATGTACCTGGTCCACATCATGAGAAGCCCTAAAAGGGACAGGGAGAGGGAATCTAAGCCTACCCCCCCACACCGGAAATGGACAAGACTCAAGCCCTGAAGAATATGCAGAGGATCTTGGGATGTCACTGTGATTGCAGATTGTTTCAAATACTACCTTTTTCCATACTGACCATCCTCAAGAAATAACAACTGATTTCCATAAGTTACAGGAGCCTGGTAATGGCAGAATCAACCATTGTCTCTAAGATTAACTTAGATTCTAACCATATGTGAAGGAAATGTTCTTGGGGACCAAAGGAACAACTTAGCTGACAGGTTGTCTGTGCACCAGGTGTCAAACTAAGCTGACAAAAGATGGTTCAGAGAAAGAACTTCCCAAAGGAAGAGATGTCATAGAATGGAAAATCCCCACCCTTGGGTTCAAATTAAGACAAAGAATGACAAAGCAGAGGTATTGGGTGTGGGTTTTTGGTTTTGCTTTTTTGTTTGTTTTTTTAACCCAGGCCTTAGCTTAGTGAAGGCTCTCTTAGTGAAAGCTTTGAGGAAGAAAGATCAGAAATAGCCAGCATGGGATTCAGGTCTCAGAATACCCTTCCCCCAACCCCACATCAAGCATCCCACCATCTCCATGGCAACACATCTGCCACTGTCCTCATTTGATCATACTGCTTTTTCTTTCTTCTTCTCTCATTAAAAAGAAAAGAAAAAATAACCCTCTCCTTTTCCCAATCTACAATTTGGGCCTCTTAAAGAAGTTTCCAGTTAATGTTAGGGAATTTTCCATTCCATTTAGAAAATTGTGAACTTTTAAAATATAAAAATATGGGTATATGTATACAGATATATATTATTCACATAATATATAACATATGTATGTATATATACACATATGTATCTTATACAGCCAAAATTCCTTTTTTTAAATGTGCACATATTTTTTTCTCTTAGATCAGAAATTTCAATGCTACAGGAAGCTACTAGTAAGGAATTTTCCCTCTCAATGTAGAGTAGCATCTTCTCTGCATCTTACAGTCTTAGAGTTGCCTGGGATTCTGAAAGGCAGAACTCAAACCCAGGTCTTCCTTTCTCTAGGACCAGCTGTCTTTTTCTTATGCCACACTGCCTCTTATACAAAAATATACAAACTTGCAATCACACACACAAAAATATATATACAACCCTCATCTGACCTCATACTAACACCCTTCAGTGCTTCCCTGGGGAGTGAAAAAACAATAACCCAGGTAGTGCTTACCTGCTTCTCTTAGATAAGGAGCAAATAGCTAGTCCAGCTATGAAGCTGGGCCAAAGCTAGTGTTTGAGATTTGTAAGGACAAGAAACAGACCAGATGTATCAGTGAGATCAAGCTAGCCCAAAGGTGAGTCTTTTTCATAGATCAACTGGCCATGCAACTGGAAATTTGCCTCTTGCCAGTTATAGCTACATATGGGAATTCAGGTTTCTGGCATCTAGACCACCATATTCTCCAAAAGAAGCTCCTCTCCTCTCCTGTTTACATATGTTATTGAGCTGGAATGTGCTTGCTCTTTTCCTTTTCCTAGATAATTGTCTCAGGCAAATGGGTGGTATAGGCTTCTGAAGAGCATTCCAAAGAAACACACTTTGGATGCCACAACATATTTCAACTAGGTCTGGGAAGGGATGCCAATGTTATCCACAAGGATCTAAGAGGAGCATATCACATCTAGAAACTGAATCATGGCACCCCACGGCTATGTGTATATATGACTTATGGATGACCCCATCTAACTTAAGGAATCAACTAAAGTCACTAATCTGTGTTGGCATCAAGGAGCCCATTTATTGGGATTTCTTCACTCCTTCTTGCCCACAGGATCAGCCACGCACAAGGACTGATGAACCAAATATTCCTACCCTGGATCCCAAAAGCACCTTTTCCCCCAAGTTAAGGGGTATTTCCAGGCCTAGCTCTAGTGGTGAAGATCTCAAGAGGTCATCAACCACTCTTCTGCCTACTCACAACTGCCATCATTTAGAAGAGATAGAAAAGAATACTGTCTTAAGATGGTCTCCAGCCCAACCTGCCTCAGCCCAGCTCAGCCCTGCCCAGCTCATGCTGCCCTGTGGCCTTCTGACATTGTCCACACCTCTCCTAGGGCAGTGATTTTAAAGGTGCCAGAGCCCCACCCCTGGGAGGGGACTCCCTTTATCCTTGGTGTCTTCAATTTACTAAGATCAACCTAATTGCCCTCTGGGGATCAGCAAGTCCTTGGAAGTGGCACTCCCTTGGGAACCAGAGTTCAAGGAAAGGAGGGATGGGAAGCAGCTCAGAAGCCATCTGAGTGGCAAAAGTCAGCTCTGTGAATCCTGTAACGTGGTCATATTCATGGTCTTACCTGGTGGCATCCAAACAGGCAAGCTGAAAGGGGTGATTTTTTACCATTACCCGAGTCCAGCTTCCCCTGTGGACTGCCAGGAGGCAGGTCAATGCCAATGCACCCCTTCCCTGGTGTCCACGCCTTTGTGATGTGCTTGTGTCCCCTCTGAATAACCCAAAGTGTTTGAACATGTTATTTTCTTTACTCTCACATTCACTCCGAAAAAATAAAAAGGAAAAATAAAATCAGCAAAAATCTTTATTTTTGATTTAAAAGAGATAATGAAAAAAATAGGAGAGTATTTAATCATGGCAGGTGTCTGTAAGAAAAAAATATATATATATACATATATATATATATATGTCATATAGCTTGTTAGCAGGTTTATTTTTTAAATGAAAGGCAAGGGGAAAAAATGGTTTGAAATACAATGCCACAAGATGTCTCATGTCCTGTCAAACTGTCAGCATTTTCTAAATAAATTTTTTTTTGAGATTTGGTGGAGTTTTCATTCTTTAGTCCATACCAGATCATGCTGGGAAATGTCATGTTGACCTTTCTTATTGCTTCAGTGCCTTAAACAGGGCTGGGAGTGGGAGGAAGGGTCAAAGAAATCAATCATTCTCAGAACCCAGGCACTTGAACAATCAATTTGAGATTAACTCCTTGAGATTAGGGTCAGATCTACAAATAGGTACAAAGGTCTGACCTATAGTCTTACTACATTCTCAGATATGATGGAATCTATACTTAACTGGGAAAAGCAGAAACTTGTGGTCTCAAAGCTAGGAAGATCAGAGTTCATGTCTGCCCCTGACACAGACTAGCTATGTGACCCAGACTGAGTCACATATCTCTTAGTGCTCTAAGCAACTCTCTTTTAACCATAAGTTTCAAAGAAAATGCTAACCTGAATTGTCAGGGAACTTGGAAGTACCATGTACCATTGAAATCACAAGTCCTTATTTAACTATACCAGCAGGATGCTAAGGCTGGGACTTACCTAGACTCCAACCTAGAGAGGTCCATCGGAGAATAAGTCTGGTCCTGAACTTTGAATACTCAGGCATTTGATTTTATCAGCCCTCCCAGAGGTGAGGAGGCTCTGAGGAACTAATTCAGTATATTCACTAACAATCTTTTTTAAGGAAATGCTTTTTAACAGTTTATTGTTAAGTCTTCATGACACTATTTGGGGTTTTCTTGGCAAAGATACAGGAGTGGTTTCCAATTTTCTTCTACAACTTATTTTACAGATGAAGAATCCAAGGTAAACAGGGTTAAGTGAATTGCCTAGGGTCACTAGTATGTATCTGAGGCTGATTTGAACTAATATTTTCCTGACTCCAGACCTAGTTCTACCTCATGTATTTATTTATTTATTTGTTTGTTTGTGTTTGTTTATTTATTTTTCATATTTGAGGTTTCTATATTTCTTATTAGTTGTTAGGAAGCACACATGTTGTTGACTAAGCATATCACACAAATATTCATCTTATTATTTAAAAAACAACCCAAAGTACAGAAAAGATCACAGATTTGAAACATGATGGGACCCTAGAGGTCCCATAATATAATAGCACTCTTATTTTACAGAAATGAGACCCAGAGTAAGAAAGTGACCTACTTGTCCAAGGTTACACAGGAAGTAAATGACAGGGCCGGGAGATCATGATTATATCTCAAGTGATTAGAGTTTGACTCCTTTGTTATATGTTTGGAAATTTGAATTAATGTAGAAAAGCTTGCTTTGTGAACATCTCAACTGAATAAAGGGATCTGGAGTGTCTCAAAGAACTGGTTTGCTAAGACCATGGTAAACCTTCAAAGATCTACTTTCCTTACTATCAAGAATACTTTTCTATTGACCAGATGGATTCTAGTGTCAGCCAAGCAATGATATTTTCTAGTCTGTCTGTCTGTCTGGCCCTGGAAGTTTGCAAACAGTGATTAATCCTTACTTTTTGCTCCCCTAATTCTAGTTTCAACTTCAAGTATGGCAAAGAAGAACCAGTGTGGTATAGTGGATAGGATTGCTGAACTGTGAGTAATAAAAATTGGGATTCAGATCTTGCCTCTTCTAGCTATATGACTTTGACTATGACTGTGGTCAAGACATTTAATGGTCTCTGGTCTTCAGCTTCTTCATCTTCTAATAGAAAGAATTCTTTCAAAACCTGCAAGTGATAGTGAAAAAAAGTTACTGTAAACCATAAAATATTTTTAAATGTTTTTTTATTTTAGGCAATGGGGTTAAGTGACTTGCCCAAGGTCACTCAGCTAGACAATTATTAAGTGTCTGAGGCTGGATTTGAACTCAGGTCCTCCTGACTCCACTGTACCACCTAGCTGCCCCCTCCCTAAACCATGAAACTTGATGTAAAAGTGAACTTTTATTTTGGAAGAGTACAAATTTGGTAGATTCGAATGAAAAGAATAATCAACTAAGGTTTCAATTTGTATCTCCTTGGGGAGGATTTCAGGAATGCTCTAATCTAATGGGCCAGCCCATTCATACTTCTTTCTTAGTATTATTTCTTTTTTAAACTTTGCAATTAAAAATAAACAAATTAAACATAATTAGACTGTGTGTGTGTTTATGTGCATGTGTTGTTATAGGATAATGATATCCAGTTCTATCTAAAACCCTATCTTGCCCTCCTCCCACTGTGAGCCCTTCCTTTAATGACAACAAAGTTAAGCAAAACCAACCATCACAGTAACAGTATCAATATTTGCAACATCTCTCGCCTGTAGTCCTCTGCTATTGTTGTTTGTCCTTCATTCTAGAAAAGGACTACGATATCAAAGATGTGATGCCATGACATGCAAGTGAATTAGATTTATGTGAAAGGGTTTTGTGTAAAGTCACTTTCTCCTCCAAAGTCATCTGAGTCCAATGGCCAGATATGTATCAGGATGACTGGCGATGACCCTGAATGCAGTGAAAGGCCTTGACCTTTTTAAACTAAGGCATTTAACAGATCTTAGTTTGATTAAAGCAATACCCAATGTGTGGAGGTTAGGCAAGAAATGGTCTCTTTTACCTAGTAAAAAAAAAATCAGTGGGAGGGGGGGTAAAACTTTTAGCCTTTCAATGGGAAGCAGGGAGGTATTTCCTCATCTCTTCTAAGAGATCAAGATTGCTCATCACAATTAGATTGGCTTTTCTTTGCAGCCCTGGCCAAGTTAATTTATCTTACATTGAATACCCATTTCAGGGGTGACATTTTCCTGACTCAAGTTTCCAGATCTAAGGATGTTTCCTATCTGGGGCTTAGAGGGGTAATTAGGTGACTCAGTGAATAAAGCACTGAACTTGGAATCAGAGTTCTTTCTGAGTGCAGTCTCAGTCACTTCCTAGCTATGTAATTCTGGGCAAGTCACATCACCCTATTTTACCTCTGCTTCCTCATCTGTAAAATGAGCTGGAGAAGGAAAAAAGCAGACCAACAACAACAGCAGAAACAATTAAGAGAGCAAGTTGATTCTAGTATATCCCTTCAGAGAAGTATAGGCTTTGAAATTTCATAATCTTTTATGAAAGGTGCACTAAGCACAGGGAGCAGTGGCATAATGTTTGGAGAGCTATCTTGACTAGAGTTTCAGAAAGACCTAATTTCAAATCTTTCTTTTGAAACATAATGGCTCAATGATCATAGAGCAAGTCATCCCGCATCTCAATGCCATAGTCTTATCTCCAGTGCTCAGAATATGAAAACTCCCTTGGGAAGATAAGTATAAATAACAGATAATAGATTTAGCGGAAGAACTTTAGGAATCATCTAATCAGTTCAAATCTGATCTTGACACTGGGTGACACTGGGTAAGTCACTTTAATATTTATTTGCCTTAGTTTGCTCATTTGTAAAAATGAGCTGGAGAAGGAAATGGTAAACCACTCCAAAATCTTTACCAAGAAAACCCCAAACAGGGTTATGAAGTGTCAGACACAACTGGAAATGGCCAAACAATCAAGCAACAAATCTCATTTTACAGATGAAGATTTTTAAAATCCATAAAAGTTGTCCAGTTTACACAAGTAAGTGGCCAGGGTTTGAACCTAGATCTTCTAATTTCTAATTTAGTGTCCTTTCTTCTATATCAGGAAGCCTCCTCATTTCCCTTGGAAACCCTGCCCTAGGGCCTTACTTCCGGGACATATGCCTAATTTATTTGGTGGCAGTTGTCCCTTCCTGTTGGAGGCCTGGAAGCCAAGCTAGTCTATTTTCCTTATTAATCACCCACATTAAACAACTGGCTTCAATGGATTGTGTTCCTAGTGCCCGCTGGGGAGGAAGGAAGGCATAGCAGGGGGTTGGACAAGGGTCTCCAACTCCTTCTGTTGACATATGATCCCAGGAGCCCTAGTAAAGCAGACTTTTGAAAGCAAAGTTTGCTTTGGGATCCACTTAGCAACTCTCTTGCAGCTAAGATATGTAAAGAGGCTTAGAAGTGTTAATTAGCATTCTGAGTCGGCCTGCTTCTTATTCCTTTTTTTCAGTTAGAGACCCCCACTCTCTTTCCAGGGACAGCAATATTTCTGGAGGCCAGAAGAGGAAGGGGGCACGGGGGAGTAGAGAACCATCCAATGATTCACTTCTCTATCCCTTTCCAAGATCTTAAGGGTCAAGATTTCAGGGACATCCTGGTTAAGAGCCTTTTCTGAAATGTTTCCTTTCCCCACTAACCCCACCCTGTGCCCAGTGGTGAGATGTTGTGGTCATATAAAAAGGAAGGACTTTCTAACAATTAGAACTGTCATAAACAGGAATAGACGAACTCATCAGTTGGTAAGCCTTCCAGCAGAGGCAGGAGGCAAGATGATGACTTGTCAGGGATATTACAAAAGATCTTCCGGCATCAGAAGTTGATAAATTGGATTGTCTGGTCACCAAAATACAATGATTCTATGAAACTTCTTTCTTATATCTTACTTTATAGCATGAGTGTACCCCAGAACTCTGTCCTGGTCCCTCTATACTCTTCCTTCTGTGACTTCATCAGTATTCCATAATTATTTCTAACCAAATGACTCCCATGTTTACACATCAAGTTCACATCTCTATCCTGGAATTCAGTTTTGCCTCTCAAAAGTCTACTTGTTACATTTGGATTTGGGAGGGAGGGGTTGCAAGGCAATGAGGTTAAGTGACTTGCCCTAGGTCACACAACCAGGTAATTATTAAGTGTCTGAGGTCACATTTGAACTCAGGTTGTCCTGACTTCAGGGCTGGTACTCTATCCACTGCACCAACTAGCTGCCCCTACACTTAGATGTACCCAAATCATCTCAAACTCACTGTGTGCAAGAAGTCATTATCTTTCCCCCTAAAATATCTCAGTCCTTGTTCTAACTTGTTCTAACTTTCATATTTCTATCCAAGGAACCACCATTCCTTCAGTCACCCAAGGTTCCAACCTAGAAGTGACACATGACTTTTTTCATTCTCTATCACTCAACATATCCTATGAGCTTCTGAGTCAAGTCTACCTTTTCAGCCTCTCCAGATTCTAAATTCTCTCTACTCACATCACATGATTCTCATCTGGACTATTACAACAACCTTCTAATTAGACTGCATTCAGTCTCTTCTCTCCCCTCCACATTTAGCAGCCAAATTGTTATTCCTCAAGGAAGGCATAACCATGTCACTCCTCTATTTAAGGAACTTCAAATTGTTCTTAGAAAAAAATATAAACTCTGCTGTTTTTGATATTAAAAAAAATCTTTCAGCTAGAAGGTGGTTTTGTTTTTGTTTTAATTTCTATTTAATGAATATCTCCACCCCCCCCCCCAAAAAAAAACCTGGTCCTAGAGTCAGAAGGACCTGAATTCAAATCCAACTTCAGACACTTAAGAGCTATATAATCCTAGGTGAATCATTTAACCCTGTTTGTCTCACTTTCCTCATCTGTAAAATGAGCTGGAGAAGGAAAAGGCAAACCACTCCAGTATATTTACCAAGAAAACTCCAAATGGGGTCATTTAGACTTGGAATTGACTGAAAAACCCAACAACAACAACAAAAAGAATATTTTCATATGTAGAGTAGAACAGAAATTAATTATCTTATATGGAAAAGTGAATCTATTTATATCTAGTTTGCTTTTTAAAAGATATACAGTAAATGTAAATGCTTCTTAAAGTTATCCTGCTTCTCTGTATTTCCTTCTTAATTTCCTTCATTCCTTATTTATTTCTTCATATCTTATCTATTAAAACAGATTGAACCCTAAACAATCTGCCTGCCATAGGACTGATGCCACATTGGTTCCTTCCTTATAACACCAGACTCTCTAGACTCCAGTCAAAGCTCTGGCTTACATGCTACTACCCTGTAAACAGCATTACATCCCCTGACTCTTTGTACCTTTGCACAATCTATCTCCTATGCCTAGAATGGTCTTCCTTCTTTATCTATACCTCTTGGAACCCCCAGCTTCCTACAAGGCTCAATTCAAGTGCCCACTCCTTCAAGAAGTTTTTCCTGATTCTCCCCAGTCATCACTATGTCTATGATAACACAAACATATTAGATACACAAATACACCGGTACATATTCTGTATCTTCTTATTGGGTTGTTAGGTGGCTCAATAGAACTCAGGAAAATCTGAGTTCAAATCTAGTCTCTGATACTTACTAGCTGGGTGACCCTGGGCAAGTCACTTAACCCTGTTTGCCTCAGTTTCCTCATTTGTAAAATGAGTTAGAGAACGAAATGACAAATCACTCTAGTATCTTTGTAAAAAAACAAAGTCAAATGGGATCATAGAAAATTGTGCACAACTGAACAATAACATGTTTTTCTTCCAAACCCAGAATGTAATCTCCTTGAGGTCAGAGACTCATTTTTGAAATTGTATCCTCAGGTCCATCAAAATATCTAACACTGATAGGCATTTAATAAATGTCTGTTGACTGATCTTTCTTACCTCTCTCCCAATAAGATTTTAAGTTAAGCTTACCCTAGTTTAAGCCTTTCCCAGAGAAGGAACTTTTTGTAGGGATGAAAGGAGAGTAACATGGAAGAGAGAGCCTGAACATCCTGGTGGAGGTCTTGGTAGAATGGTGCTGCTTTTCACCCTATTTAGATTGTCTCCCCAATGGCAAGAGCAATGGTTCTCTGGAAAGGTCAGGTTTTGTTGTAAATTAAAGGATTTCAATCCATGTTGACTAACCAAAAAATACTTTGGCAATACTTTGGTGACTCAAAACTAGATTAAATGATATCATTGCATCTTGGGTACTACATAGAAATCCAATGAGATAACTAGGCAAGCACTAGTGTTTTATTCAGTGTCTATTTGCTAGTATCTAACTTTTTTTGAAATCATCATAGAACTAGAAGGAACCTTGAGAATTCATTCTGTTTCTCTTAAACATAGCATCACCCAAACCACTACCCACCAGAATAATCATTCTTAAGACTTCAGACCTGGAAAGCTGTTATTTAAAGCTTCTGCAATTGTTCAGGAGAAAATTGATAAGGGCTTGAAGTAAGGGAATGACTAAAAATTATGAGAAGGGTATGGATGTAAGAGCTAGGAACAAGATCAGTAGACTGGAAATGTGGGAAAAGAATGAGGACTCAAAGGAAATTAATGAGGACTAAAATTGAGCATCTTCTTAAAAGGTCAGTCAGTTTAGTGATTTTTTTCAGTAATCTGACTTTTTGTTGACTTCGTTTAGGGTTTTCTTGACAAAGATATTGGAATGGTTTTCTATTTCCTTCTCCAGCTCATTTTACAGATGAAGAAATAGAAGCAAATGGGTGACTTGCCCAGGGTCACACAGCTAATAAGTATCTGAAGCAGTATTTGAACTCATGAGGATGAATCTTTCTGATCTCAGACCCAGCCCTCAACCACTTTGGCATTTAATAACTGCCCTATTAGATGGTAGTGCTCTCAAAAAGAACAGGGTAGTTTGGAAGAGGTATAAGTTTGGGGATAACCTGTTCTGTTTCAATAGATAGAAAAAGATAATGTATTTTGCTTTGGACTTATCAATCTTGAAATGTCCACAGAATATCATTCTGAAAGGCCTAATAGGCAGTTGGTGATACAATACTAAAGTCTTGAATATATAGAGCTGGGAATCATCTGAATGAAAGTTATAATTAAACCCATGGATACCAATGAGTGAGAGAGCACAGAGATAAAAGAAAAAAGGGGTCCAGACCAAAGATATTAGGAAGTCCCACAGTTTAAGGGCAAGAGAGAAGAGTGAAGAAAAAGAGAGTCAAATCGGTAGGAGAAGATCCAAAAAGGAAAAAAAATCTCAAAAATCTGGAGAAAAGAGAAGATCCAGAAAGCTCATTAAATAGTGCTCTAGGGGTCAAATGGTACAGAGAGGTCAAGAAGTATGAAGACTGAAAACAGACCAAGAGATCTGGGAATTAAAACTCTTAACTGAGAAAAGAGCAGTTTCAGTTGAATTTTGACTCCAGAAATCAGATTACAAAGGGTCAAGGAATAAAAGAGGAGTAGAAGCAAAATAAGTATTAATGCCCCTTGAAAACATTCTCTTGCCAAGGAAGACTCTGCTAGCAAATGAGGTGATTCTGGCATTTCAAGTTTTTTTTTTGTCTGGGTATATTTCATGACTTTGGAGAATTCTCCCAAATAGAGATCAGTATCTCTCTGTAATTTAGAGCCTTAGGCAAAGGTTCTTAACCTGCATGATCAGGGAACTTGTTTTTTAAATATTTTAATAACCATTTCAATAGAATTGATTTTCTCTATTATCCCTTTGTTTTATTTTAAGAATTTAAAAATCTAAAACATTCTTATAATATTAAAAATATTTAAAATCTTTTGTGATGGAGCCCATATACTGCACCTGGTTGCCCAAGGGGTCCACAACATAATAAAAGTTAAGAATGAGGAAACTTTCCTGGGATATTGCAATGGAAAGGATTTGCCCCTGACCACAAAAGTCAGGATGTATCAAATGTAGGATTTGAACTCAAATCTTCCAGGCTCCAAGGCCAACCTTTTTATCCACTATGCTAGGACCTCTCAAAAAGTCCCTTTTCTCTTTCACTACATAGTCATCTTTCTCATGGGTCAGTCAACAAGCATGTATTACAAGATTACTATGTACTAGACCCTGTGACAAGCTCTGGAGATACCAAAACAGTACCTGCTTTCAAGGAGCACACAAACTAATGCAAAAGAAGATATGCAAACAACTATGATCTAGACAGCATAAAAAGATAGTCAACAGCCAGAAGTGGATAGAATTAAGAGGGGTTGAAAAAAAAATGTTGAAATTTTAGCTGGGACTTGAAAAAAATCAGAATAAACTTAGCCCAGAAGAGGACATTGAAATTTAACCAAGAGGATTTTTCCAGCCAATTGTTAGCTAACCTTCACTTTTTTTCTCACAGCTCCCTGGCCCAGGTCTCTTTATCTACCATGATGCTAGTTACTGCAACCCTAAAACTCACTGGCTTCACCCCCCATGCTCATACTCCTGGGCAATCCAGGAGTATGAATCTGAATCCTAAAATGGAGATCTTGGGTCAAACTAGAGGGAAGTTGGGTTACCTAAGGATGTTTGAGGCAGTGACAAAAATAGGTGCCTTAACCCCATGCTTTCTCTTTCATCCTGGCCTTGGGCATCATTTAACATCCCTATACAGGAAACCAATTCTAGGGTCAAGCCCATATTGGCCAGACTCTTTGCAATGCCTTAACTTGAGACTTCAAATTATCTAGATAGGACTCTCTTTAAACTTTCCTTTTTTGGGTTCTGATCACCTTCCACAAACTCCAACAGTCACATGATCTTCTAACCAAGCATGGGTCCTCCCTGTTTATTTTCCCCATGCCATCTCAAATTTCTGTAGAAAAGCCCCAGTTTATCCCTACCCCCCACACTTAAGTGCTCCTGTGGATTTTTTTTTAATTGCTTCCACATGTGACTAAGATGTGAACTACTCACTCAATCATTCCCTGAGGTCAGGAAAAACCCTCACCCAACAGTCAGCCTACAAAATATTAATCACAAATGCTATAACTGAGACTCCACTTGGTTTATCAGCTCCTTCCTGAGACTAATCTGATCATAGTCCCTCCTCCCTGGGCCACTGCTAGGGAGCTCATTAGACTAGGATCTAAGAAAGATGCTAAGAGCTAAAGGATGTTTCTTTGAGAGAGGAGAAATCACTTCTTCAATTTGGGCTTCAATTTTCTCCATATCAAATGGACTAAAGTCACTTCAACTCTAAGATTCTGTGATTATGAGAGGTAGGTGAGTTAATGCCCTCAATCTTTTTCATCCTCATAAGGTATGTAGAATGGAATGGAATATAAAAGCCCTAGAAAGTCAAATAAAGTTCAATCAAGGAAAATAGTCTGGTTCTAAGAGTCTCATGATGAGGGAGTGCTGTCCACCTTCAGAAAAAAAGAACTGGTGAACTCTTGAGTGGAAATTGAAATCTAATTTTTTCACTTTCTTATTTTTCTTGCTTTTTTGGAAATATAGCTAGTAGATATATGTGTTACCTGATTTCACATGTATAGTTGATATCATGTTACTTGTTTTTTTGGAAAGTTGGGGGAGAAGAAAGAATTTGGAATTCAAGACTTAAAAGGAAAGGAATGTTAAAAATAAATAATTTTTAAAAACAAGACAAAACAAAAATAGTGCCTGCCCACAAGCAATTCAAATAAATACAGAGGAGATGGGAGGTAATCTCAAAGGGGAAGGCATGAGCAACTGACGGAACTAGCAAAGGTCTATGGAGAAGATATATTTAAGCTGTCTTGAAAGAAGTTAAAGAAACTAAAAAGCAGAGGTTGGGGGAAATCGTTCCAGTATGGGGCAAAGGCATGGAAAGCTATGTTAGAAAAGCAACAGATTAACCAATAATACTGGACCATAGAGAATGTGGAGAGGAATAAAGAAGTATAAGAAGGCTGGAAAGGTGGAAAGGAGCCAGGTTTTGAACATTATATTCCAAACATAGACTTTTACATTTGATTGTAAAAGCCTACTCCAGGGTAACAGAAGGAGTTCTTTGAGTTGAAAAGTAAAATCCTCAGACCCAAGCTTTATGAAAGTCACTTTGTCAACTGAGAGAAGGATAGATTGGAATAGGGAGAAAGATGTTAAGGTAAGAAGATCAATTAAAAGGCTATTGAAGGGGTGGCTATGTGGTTCAGTGGATAGAGCACCAGCCCTATAGTCAGGAGTGCCTGAATTCAAATCCATCTCAGACACTTAATAATTACCTAGCTGTATGGTCTTGGGCAAGCCACTTAACCCCATTGCCTTGCAAAAAAACCGAAAGAAAATTTTTTAAAGGCTATTGAAATAGTTCAGACAATAAGGACCTGAACTGGGGTGGGGGTGGGGGCAGGGGCATGTGAGAACAATCAAGAATATCCCCTAAAAACAACACTCCTCATGCTCCCAGCAAAATTATAAAGTCGAGGAAGTTTGTAATAGTGAATCACTGACATATCTCTTTTATGTACATTCTTTTCTCCCTGCTCCCTCCTCCCTGTGTATCTTATCCCTTCATTCATACTCTAGTGAATTCTTTAAATATCAACCCTTTCAGGGAGTCTATTCCCCTGAATAGAGTTTACTCTGATGCTCTTATCCTGAGGCAGCCACAGGGCTATGATAAAAGCCAAGATTTGAGATAGAAAATCTAGGGTTAAATTTGATCTCTTACAAGTCCTACTAGTTCAAACTTGGAGTGCTCCTTTCCTTTCTCTAAGCCTCCCTTTCCTCAGCTCTCAAATGAAGGAATTAAACTGATAACTTCTGAGACCCTCCCAGTTGCAAAATCAAAGAATGGGCTTTCTAATTATCATCAGGAAGTCCTTTATTGGAGGAATATTGGAAGACAAAGAATCTTCCCTTTGCCCTCCAAGTCATGCCAATATATTCTTAAGGCTGGTTCTACAGCAAGGATCCCCAGGGGTTCACTAATATCTACTGAAAGGACCCCTGAACACTCCATCCAGAGGCTTGATGGCAAGAGAAAGAATTATCATCCTGTCTAATGGGTCAAATCAGCCTCATTTAGACATAGGGTATGACTAAATATGATCATATTTTCTAAAACCAAAAATCAGTATAGCCGTGTCTCACTTTATTGCATTTGCAGATACGGCATTTTTTTTAAAGCAAATCGAATGTTTGAGGCATCAAGCAAATCTATCAGTGTCGTTTTTCCAACAGCATGTGCTCACATCATGTCTCAGTGTCACATCTGGGTGATTCTTGCAATATTTCAAATTTTTTCATTATTATTATAACTATTATGGTGATCTGTGGTCAATGATTACCTTACGATTATTAATAGTTACAATTATAATTGTTTTAAGGCACCACAAAATATATTCAGATAAAATAGTGAACTTAATGTATAAATGTTGTATATTTTGCTTCACTGACCAACTATTACCCACCACCTCTCTTCCTCTCCTTTGGCCTTCCTATTACCTGAATATTGAAATTAGGCCAACTGATAACACTGCAATGGCCTCTAAGGAAGAGTCAATCAATTAGGCAAATTTCATTGTTCCTTTATTTTAAGAAATTACCACAGCTACCCTAAACCTTCAGCAATGGCACCCTGATCAGGCAGCAGCCATCAACATTGAGGAAGACCCTCCATCAATAAAAAAGATTACCACTGAAAGCTCAGATGATGGTTAGCATTTTTTTTTATCAAGACATTTTTAATTGAGGTATGTACACTTTTAAATATAATACTATTGCACAGTTGATAGACTACAGAATAGTGAAAACATAACTTTTAAATGGCCAAGAAAACCGGAAAATTCATGTCTCACTTTATTGCAACATTCACTTTATTTCAGTGGTCTGAAACCCAAACCCACAATGTCTCCAAGGTATGCCTATACATGTGGGCAAATGATATTCCATCTGCAAAGTCTTTTTTCTTTTGCTGAAATCAAGAATTCATATAATTATCATCATCATCATCATTCACATTTCTATAGTGATTTATTGTCTCCTATAGAAGAGGAATTAGGTTTGTGAAGCTTGGCCCCAGAAGGCAGAACCAGAAGTAACCAGTGGAGGTTGTAAAGAGTTGAATTTAGACCTGATGACAAGGAATGAAAGCCTTCCCACATTGGAACAATCAGAACTATCCAAATGTAGAATGAGCTACTTGATAATTGGGAGAGTGGTAGTAGGAGGGAAATATTAGGCTCTTCTTGTTGGAGGTCTTTAAACAAAGGTTGATGAATCACTTACCAGGTATATACCTTCATGGATTATAACTAGATGGTCGCTGAGGTCTCTTTTGGTTCAAAAAAATCTTCAATTCTGTGAAAGTTTACAAAAACTAGTGTGTAACTCAGGAAAACCATTATGGATCCCAGAGAGGCTCAGTAGGTCAGTGGCATAATCTGAGTTTTGGTATTCTCTGTAAATTGAGGGTGGGGGTGGGGTGGGGGGTGGTAAAAATTATCCCAGAAAGAGACATAATTAATTCTTCCCCCCCCCTTTTCAAATACTGATTGGCCAACCACAGTGGGGTAATCTTATCCTAGAAGGCACAGGAGGGGGGTGGGATACTGACCTGGGGTGGTCAGGAATCCTTCCCAGCTGGACTCAAGGAGATTTTAAGAATTCAGAGAATAGTTACAGAGATAACAGAGATTACTACTAAGACAGTAACATTCCTCCATACAAGAAAGGGAGGTTAAAGGCAAGGGGGAGTGGACTGATACTTGAATCAGAGACTACTACACAGAGCAGAAAGGAAAATTGTGAAAAATGCTTTAGAAATGTGACCCTTACCGTAATATCTATCTAAAGTCTCATAATATTGTACAATCTCCGAAGAGTTCCTTTGGTTATTATTATCCAGATTTTAAATCTGACTATACTTTAAATTTCAAGGAATTTTTCTAATTCACAGATTCAGAGGGAACCCTAGAGATTATTTGATTTCAATCTGTCATTTTACAGATGAGAGATCTAAAGCCTGGAAAGGATAAATGACTTTTAAGTAGTGTCAGAACTGGGATTTGAACCCAGGACCTGTGACTCGAAGCTCAGGTTTTTTCCCCACTGAGTCCAAAAAGATCTTAGACAGCTATGTTAACACATATAAGTAGATATGAATTATACAAGGCCAGGGGAGGTGGAGGAGGCAGTGGAGATCAAGGATATTTAGGAGTTCTTTGTGTTGTTTTGGCAAGGAAAGCATTCCAAGATGGTTAAGAAAATGTTTGTGGTCAAACTCTCCAGCCCCACCTCACATACATTAATAAACAAGACAAGTTAAGTAAAAAATAAGAATGAAAAGAAATTCCATCAAGGAAATCCCCACTGAAAATTAAAAAGGGGAGGGGGGAACTGCTCTACCAACCCTCATCTCAACTTCAATACAGAGTGCTCAATCAGAATAGTATACAGTAGCTACTGAACCTTTCTCTCTGCCCTCCATTTTATTTTATAATTCTGAACTTAAAAAACTTCAAATAAAATGAGTATTTCCATACATACTGTAGAACCATATAGATTACATAGAATATATGGAACTAAATCTGTATTATGCAGAACTTATCTTCTAAAGTTATAATAAATTCAGCTTATTTTCAAAAAATATCCTTTTCTTTGATTCCTTTTTCCCTTCCTTCTATTCTCTTCTTATATGGGGGGGGGGGGGTAGAAGTAGAAATCCTATCCCAAACTCCTTTTTAACTCCCCCCACCTTGAAAACAAAACAAGCAGAATAAAAAAACTTTGTAATACATATGCATGGCCATATCTAAATATGTTTGTTTGTTTGTTTGTTTCTTTCTTTCTTTCTTTCTTTCCTTCCTTCCTTCTTGCCCTATCTTGCTCCAGTATAAGGAAGTATAAGGAACACTCATTGGTTGGTTCTCACTTCTGATCAGCAAATCTCACTAACTCCCATACATCCCCACATATCCCCCTCATCATATTGGGGTCAAACAGTATAGAAGGGCTAGCCCTAAAGCAACTCAGAACACACCAATCTTTTCCATTAGTTTTAGCCTCTCATCATTATGTTCATACATTGGTCTATATCTCTGCATCTTGAAGTCATCAGCTCTCTGTCAGGAGATGGGTATTTTATTTCATCATGGGTCTACTGGAATCATGATAGATTTATTGAATTGATTAGAGCTCTTTCAAAGTTGTCTTTACAGATTCAATCTCCTAGTTAGTTATTGAGTCAAAGAAAGTTTTGAGGTTTTCAGTTCCATGGAGAAGGGATACAATCATCAAAGTCCCTTCTTACCAGCTACTCTAAAATCCATCAAAATCCCTAGCCACCTCCTCTGCCCCCAACTATGGAGAATTTCAAAATATACTTCTGGCTACTTCAACTACAAAAATCTTGGAATTCACTGTCAATGAGGCAGATATTCAACAAGATCCTTCAATCAACCACTCCAAGCAGTGTCTTCCCTCACTATTTATTCAATAATAGTTTTCACTTTTTACTCAGTAGGGTGAGGCTCAGGAATTAAGTCTCCATAGGTGAGAAGTAAGAAACATCTTAGCAACTGATGAAATGAATAAACAAAGAAAAATTCCCATTACAACAAAAAATGCTGTAGAGTAAGAGATTACCAAAAGAAAGGTCTATTATTAGTCATGCCCAGTTCTTTGTGGCCCTATTTGGTATTTTCTTGGCAAAAATACTGGAGAGGTTTGCCATTTCTTTTTCCAACTCATTTTTTAGATGAGGAAACTGAGGCTAACAAGGTTAAGTGACTTGCCCAAGGTCACACATCTAGTAAATATTTGAGGTCACATTTGAACTCAGGAATATGAATCTTCCTGATTCCAAGCCCAGTGTTTCATCCACTATACTACCTGACTGCCTTAGAGAAAAATCTGGAAGATCTTGGCTTTCACAAGACTTTCTTTTCTCATAGGGATAGTGAAGGCAGGAGGACATGAGAGAAAGAGAGGACAGAGATGACACCTTCTGTGTGTTTTCCTTCTCTACCCTCCCTGACTTTTCTACCCTAATCAGCTAACAGTTTGTTGGGCCTCATGTTCCTGCCCAAACTAGTAGAACCCTCCCTTCCCCCTGCTGTGGACTCTCTAAGGAGGTTTATTACAGAGATGATTTCATATTTATAAAGAGGCCCCAGGGTATTGGATGTTGCATGGCCCTCCCTTCCCTTCTTTTCAAAGAGCCTCCTTTCTCATGTGTATTGACACATGTGTTTGGAAGAGGAATGGGGTCCATTCTTCCTTGGGCCTTCTAAGTCACCTTGTATTAATCCTGCTGGGGACAGATAAGCCTGCTCTTGGTTTCAACCTCATGTGCTGCTCAGAACTTCAACCAGGCTGTTTGTCCCTGGGCCTGTTGCCCATTGGGGTCAGGCTGAGGTGATTTACCCTCTGATGGTCCCCGTTGTTGTCTCAATTAGGTCTCATTTGGTCAACTGCCACAGCTTTCTGGGGAGTAACTGGGTTAGAAAGGTGGAAGGAGTTTTGAGAGGAGGGGGGGATATGGTAAAGGGAGAGGGATATGGTGAAGGGAGGTTTGAGAGGCAGGGGGACATGGAAGGGAGGATTGAGAGGGAGGAGGGACATGATGAAAGGAGGTTTGAGAGGGTGGGGAACAACAATCAAAGAAAGTTAGGCATTTTGCAGCATCAAGACAAGCTGGAAACACAATTATGTTTGACACCGATCCAGAGTTGGTTATTGTTATGACTCCAAATTCTCCCAGAGGCAAAGAAAGAAAAAACACACACAGGCCAAAAACAAACAAACAGAAAAATTCCCCACAGCCACCACTTGCGAAACTCAAGAATGGGGAGAGAGAGAGAACAAAAGGAGAAAGAGCCCACAGCTTTGGAATGGACTTCGCAAATAGCTGGACTGGCCTTCTGTTGTTTTTGTCCCCAGTCTTCAATCTCCTGGTTGTTCTTCAGGCATTTTCAGTCATGTTCAACTCTCTATGACTCCCCATTTGGGGTTTTCTTGGTAAAGATACCGGAGCAGTTTACTATTTCCCTCTTCAGCTTATTTTACAAAGGAGGAAACTGAGACAAAAAAGTTAAGTGATTTGCACAGAGTCAGACAGCTATTAAGTATCTGAGTCCAAATTTGAACTCAGGAAGATGAGTCTTCCTGATTCTAGGTCCCACACTCTATCCTTCCATCTCCAACTAAGTATCCAAAAAGAGTCAGTCTGTCAACTAGCTTCTTATTAATGTGTCAACACCTTGTTAAATGCTGGGAATACAAGGAAACGCAAAACACAATCTCTGGTCTCAAAGACTTCACAATCCAAGAATGAAGACAACTATGGGCAAAGAAAACATATACAGGATAAATTGGGGGTAAGAGAGAAGGCAAGATTAAAGAGGACAGAAAGGTTTCTTACCAAAGAGAGAACTTCACCTAGGACTTGAATGAAGCCAGGAAAGCTAGTTCACTTGCCATTCTGGACAGCAAGCACTTTCTTGGAAATTGCTAGAGCTAGAAATGTTCTCATTGGTTTAAATGCTCTAGGTTATTTTTGTTGAGTGGAAGACCAAACAAGCTAGGTGGCACAGTGGATAGAGTGCTGGCGTCAGGAAGAGTCATCTTCCTGAGTTCAAATCTGGTTCTAATTATTCACTTGCTGTGTGATCCTGTGCAAGTCACTTAGCCCTGTTTGCCTCAGTTTCCTCATCTGTAAAATGAGCTGGAAAAGGAAATAGCAAACTACTCCAGAATCTTTGCCAAGAAAACCCCAAAATGAGATCATAAAGAGTCAGACACAGACTGAAACTATTCAACAACAAAGATGACTTCCAGAGGTCCTTTCAACTAGAGGATCATAGTATCTGGAAGGAGCTTTAGAGATCATTCCATCTTCTGTAAGAAGCATTTCCTGGTCAAGCTTTCCCTCTGTGATTATCTCTATTTTATCCAGTCTCTATCTCTTGTTTGTAGGGAGTAATTTACATGTTGTCTCCCCCATTATACTGTGATTTCCTTAAGAGCACGGAGTATCTTTTAATTAGTACAACCCTACTTTGTAAAGAGGAGGAAAATGAGGTTCAGGAAGCAAAATAATTTGCCTGGGATGAAACAGGCAGTAACTAGCAAAGCAGGAACTTTACATTCCCTCCCCGTTTAAGAAGAAAATTCTCTGGAGTGAGTAAAATTTTTATTTATATTTGGAATCTAATTCTTTAACCTGAGACAGTGGAGGTCAGGACAAGTTGGAAGCTCTAAGGGGAAGAGTCAGCTTACCCTCCAAAAAAAGAGACTCCTAGTTGTCTTAAAATAGTACTTCTCCCTAGGATTGGGGAAGAAGAGAGAGGAGGGGAAACATTAAGGAAAAGAGGGGAGGGAAAGGATGAGTACTCCTTTAAGCTCAGCAATCATCTGGCCCTATGTGTCACATCACATTCAGACTGCCTGGATGAAAACTGATGGGTTCAAACCTACAAGGGCTCCAGTTCTGGCTTCCTAGACACAGCCCCCAGCCCCAAGGAGATATATAATTGGGGCCATAGATTTTGTTTGTGTGCATGTGTGTGTGTGTGTGTGTCTGTCAGTCTTTCATGAAGGTGACTAAAGTTTGATTACCTTTTTATTAACAGATTTGAGGCTGAAACTAGAGTCAAGGAAGAGTTCTAACTGATGCTGTGCTTTTATGATCTCTCTAGATGGGATTACCTCATTGTTAAAGAAACCCTTAAAATAAAAAGACTTCAACAAAACTTTTTTTAAAAGAGATAAAACATATATTTTATTTTAATTTATGGAATAAAATAACCAACTGCAAAACATAATAAAAAAGGTGATTGCACATAAAACTGTAAGCCTATTATGTACTGCTATTCCTCTTAAATCTGTTATCATGTACATTTTTTCCTTCTCCCTCCACATTCTAGAGATAACTACTATTAGACACAAATGTGTGTGAAAAACCATTCTATGTATCTATTCATCAGTTCTTTATCTGTATGCAGACAGTGTCTTCCTTCATATGTCTTTTGTAGTTAATTTTGGTGTTTATAATAGTCAAAATGACTTTTTTCCCTCAGAGTTGTTCTTAAAACAATATTGCTGTTACTGTATACAATGTTCTCTTGGTTTTGTAAATAGAAATCTTCAGAAGAGACAACATCCTGAAAGCAAACTTCTCTTCATCCACATCAAATTCATTCTATCGTCCAATCTAACTCTTGCCTGACACAGCTGACAACCATTTATTTCCTTTTGCCCAATTTCTTGATTTATTCACTAAATCAAATTTCCCTCTGGAGTATCCCCTTCCAGAGCTGATAGAACGCTTCCTTCTCCCACCCAATTTCCTGGCCCATGGTTATCAAGGTTTGCCCAAGGAGAGGAGCCATAGTTGGTCTCTGAAAATTTACCTACATCCGAGGACCTTGATTCAGAAGTCCATAGTTTGTCTGTACAGATAGCTGCTGAAATTTTCTTTTATTTAATTCATCTTGGGAAACGACAAAAGAGATCATAAGAGGCATTTTATCTTCTCATTCTACTCCCCTTAAGTGGTTAAAGAGTCCCAACTCTGTTCTAAAATGCATGTTAGTAGGGAGGGGAAGGGAAAATAGGACATAAGATTCAATGCTAATTCAGCTGCTTATATAACTCTATTAGCCCTGTAACCACTAGACAGTTCCTTCATTTCTCTGGAAATGTTATCCCATCTGAAAAGTACCTGCTTTGTACTAAGAGGCTTGGTAGTAGGGAACTAGGCTTGGAGTCAGGAAGACTTGGAATTAAAACCCACTTCAGACACTGTGAAAGAACTGATGAATAGATACATAGAATGGTTTTTCCACACATTTGTGTCTAATAGTAGTTATCTCTAGAATGGGGAGGGAGAAGGGAAAAAATGTACATGATAACAGTGAGCAAATCACTAAATCCTAACTTTGCCTCAGTTTCCTCCCCTGTAAAATGAAGGGATTAGACTTGATGGCCCCTAAAATTCTTTCTAGCTTGAATCTATGACTTATAAGATTCCTTTCTAGCTTCAGATTCTAAAGGAGATAGAGTGCCCTTCAACCTCTCTATGAGTTGGTCCCTTTTTCCTTATAGTCATGCCTAAGAGATTGGTGATGGCCAATTGACCTCTGTTCCTGTTCCAGTTACTGAATTTGATTTATTCTTCTAACCTGCACTGAATTTTCTTCAGAATAGGGATCCTTGATAGCACAGCTCATTTTAATACTTCACATATTTCTTTCCTAAAACACCAAAGCCACCATTGATCTAAGCAGGGTTGACTGTGCCAAAGTTGAGATGTTCACCATTCACTAAGAAGAAAGGGCTAAATCAGGACTGAAACCCCTAGACACCAGCAGTTTATGTGCCTAGAAGTTTGAAACTATAGAAACTGTGACCTGACCCATATCCTCTATTTCCTCCTACACCCATCATACCCCCTCACCCTCCTTTCTCAGAAATGCAGGGGAAAAAACATTATGCTTAAGTGGAAATAACTTGGATTGAACTCCCAGGGCTGCCTCTTATCAACTGTGTGACTTTGGGTAAGTCTTTTCATTCTTCAAGTTCAATTTTTTTTTGTTGCAAAAAAGGGATAACTGCCTTACCAATTAAAAGGTGTTTCTTTTAATTACCTTTGTTCTTACACCCTAGACATGTTCCAGTATAATTTCTCATTTCTCTTATGCCCTCTTATCAAAGGAAAAATTAAAAACAATCACCCCAGCAATAGCTGTCAGACAGAGCAGGCAATACCCTGCACCCAAGTTCCAGAAAAAATCGGTATGTGTTAACTTCAACCAAGATGGATCTTAGCAATTAACTAAAGTTCAGTTTTTAATTTCTCAAATGATTGTAGTTATTTTATATATTGTTCTCCTGGTTCTGTTTACTTCATTCCTTCCATGCTTGTTATAAAGATCAGATTAGATAATGTTAGTGAAAATATTTTATTAAGGTGTAAATTACTCTTCAAATGAAAGGCAATCTTGTTATTGTTAAGTTGGGAGTTTACTTATGCTTAACAATCAGTAGAAAATTGCCCACTCCCTTGACTTCATCTCCTCATATCATTCAGCCTTTTACTCTTGCACAACTGTCTCCAATTGTATTCTGAGAACCACTGAATAAACTCCAGGGCAGAGACTATGGGCTATGCAGGCCTGTAATCAATCTTGTAGGGGCCAAAGGGCCACATCTGGACTCCCTCCTTTTATGCTAGAGGCTCTCTAGAGGCACATCAACACACCCAACCTTCCCTTCCCTAATGGGAAAATACTTTACTGTGTGGATGACACCCTGCAGCTAATTTAGAGGCACTAAATCAGCTGTAGCCAATCCAAAAGATGGGATTGTCCGTAGGAAAGAAAGCAGTCAGTGAGGACCCTGATGGAGATGAGGCAGTTTCAGGGACCTTACTATGTATTTGATTCCATAAAGAACAGTGGAGTGGATAGTTGAAGATAAGAAAGAGGGTTACATTGCTTTTTTTGTACTTTTCTAGGGTGAGGTATATCAGCGACTTGAATCCCAGAACACATCCTGCCCTTCTAGAGAGTTGTTGTTCTCTACCCCCTCACTCCTAAACATATAGACTCTAAGATTTACCACAAATAGGAGACCAAAAAAGATGGGACAACTGTCTCATTCCAGACCTGGAAAGACCATTATTCCAAGAGACAGTAAAACTGACTTGCAGAGATTTGAATACTTTAATGCAGTGTATAGCCTGAAGAGAACCTAAGCTGGAAGTCTGGCCATGCCACTTGTTATATCCATGTGATCTTA
Organism: Macrotis lagotis; assembly: GCF_037893015.1. Classification (NCBI taxonomy): domain Eukaryota; kingdom Metazoa; phylum Chordata; class Mammalia; order Peramelemorphia; family Peramelidae; genus Macrotis; species Macrotis lagotis. Next base: position 207,692,609 of record NC_133659.1, read on the forward strand.
GGCAAATCCCTTGACCTCCCTAGACCTCAGTTTTCCTTTGTGTAAGATGAGGGAGAGGGCAGCTAGGTGGCATAGTAAATAGACCCCTGATCTGTCAAGCTCGACTCTTTGTGACCCCATTTGTGGTTTTCTTGGCAAAGATCCTAAAGTGGTTGCCATTTCTTTCTCCAGTTTAACAGAAGAGGAAACCAAGGTAAACAGGGTTAAATGACTTGCCCAAGGTCACACAGCTAGTAAATGGCTGAAGCCAGATTTGAACTAGGAAAGATGTCTTATTCCAAACCTAGTGCTCTATATATTGAACCACCTCAATGGGTAAGCCATCCCTGTTTGCCTCAGTTTCCTCATCTGTAACATGAAAAAGGAAGTGGCAAACCACTGCAGTATCTTAACCAAGAAAATCTCAAATTGGCTCACAAAGAGTCATGACTGAATGAACAAACAACAAAAGATGTGAGTTGGACTAACCAGATGATTTGTAAGATCTTTTCCAATGCTAAATCTAAAATCCTATTAATAACATATTTCTAAAGGATTAACCAAAGTGATTTCTTCACAACAACCCTGAAAGCAAGATTATATAAGTATTATTGTCCCCATTTTACAGATGAGGAATTTGAGTCCCCAGAGCAATGAAGTGACTTGCCCACATTGATACAACCAGTTCAAAAGCTGACTTAGAGACTAGGTCTCGGGTTGTTCCCATCACATCACATTGACTTATGAACTTCATAAGAACTGAGTGAATTTAAATGTTTATGACATACTGTAAATAAGCATCAGAAGACAGATATCAAGGGAGGAAAAGGCTCAAGGATAACTTCTTCCTGAGATTCTGCTGAGCCCTAAAAGCATCAGGGTCCACAGCTGTAAAGTTACATGCAAAGACACACACCCTGGCCTAAAGGCTTATAGGTAAAGCACAGCTAAGAGCTCAAATCCCTACCTAAAGGCAAGGGTATTAAACCTCCCTTGGAATCAGGAGATTTAGAACAGAGCCTGTGTTTTTTCACTGATTTTCCCAGTTTCTCATTTAAACTGGCTTCAAAATGTTGGTTGACATTGGATGCAAACTGAGTAGAGAATGGGGAAACAGCTGAGATGACTCTATAGAACCTTAGACCTAATCCTCTTTCTATTATACAACACAATGGAAGATACCTTCCCTGAAAGAAGGGAACTCTAAGCTCAGCCTCATTTCATTCTATGAAATTTTATTTTTCCAATTAAGGAGCATTTATTTCCTCTTCCTCCCACTCCACCCCCAAAACTCCCCCAAAAGAAGAAAAACAAAACTTCTGTAACAAATATAAATATATATAGATAATGTTAGTGAAAATATATATAGATAATGTTAATATATATATATATATATATATATAGTAATACAAAGCAAATTCCCACATTGATCATGCCCCCAAATGAAAATGCATGTTATTTTTCATCCTAAGTCTATGGGCTAGCAATTATATACCACTTTAAAGTCTGCAAAGCACTTTACACGTATTAACTCATTCGATGCTCACAACTACCTTGTGAGATAGGTATTATTATTAACTCTATACTACAGATGAAAAAACTGAAACTGAAAGAAGCTAAGAGATTTGTCCTGGGTTATGATTCAGTCAGATCAGTCTCTTCATGATCTCATAGACCATAAAGTCCACTGGATTTTCTTGGCAAAGTTACTGGAATGGCTTAGCATTTCCTTGTTCAGCAGAATAAGGTAATAGAAATTAAGTGATCTGCTCACAGTTACACAGCTAGGAAGTGTATGAGGTCAGGTTTACCCTGACTCCAGGTCTACCACTCTATGCACTGAGCTATCTAGCTTTCTAGAGGTTAAATGACTTGTCTAAGGTCACATATCTATTAAGTGTTTGAATTCAGGTCTTCTAGACCCAGTGCTCTAGCCCCTGAGTCATATAGCTGCCTTGCCCTAGGTCGCCTATCTATTGTCTGCAGGAAGTAACTGAACTCTAGTCATCCAAAATCTATGTCCAGTCTTCTAACCATTGTAACCACCTACCTGTCTTAGACAGATAGCATACTTTTTCAATTATTTGGAATCATCAATCTCCTTATTTTACATAATAAAATTGAGAACCAAATGGATTATACTACTTCCCCAAAGTCATACAGGTGCAAAATAGTAAATTACAAATTGAAAACACAAGTGTTCAATAACTACAGAGCCTGGGAGGCAGTCAGGTCACTAATCTCTGTCTTTAATCCTGAAAGATTTCTAGAAGAGGATGATTTTTTCCCATTGAAATTCTAATATTTTAACTAAAACTTAAAGGTTCTTAGAAAGTATCTAGTCCTATCTCCTTATTTTTATATACAGGAACATTAGGTCTATAGAAGTGACCTATTCAAGGTCACTCAGTCAGAGTCACATCTAAAATCCTCTTCTCCAGATTTCCACATAGCCAGAGAAGATGACAAAAACAAAGATGTTCCAGCTCTTTCCATTATGCCATACCAAAATATTGGTTCTTGAAGAGGAGAGCCATCAGTTTGCAGAGAAGAGGGAAAACATAATTCCGATACATGGCAAAATGGTATGTAATCTAAGGGAGAGTGAGGGAGTGTTCAACTATGGAAAACATCCTACTTCCTTTATGGGCACAGGGAAGGACTTTCTTCTTTGGGAGGGGCTGATAATAAAAACCACCACCTTGCATATTTCAAGTCGCTTTTAATATATACAATTTATCTGTTGATTTTCACAGCCCTCAGACAGAAACATGGCAAGTATTATTTTCTTTTTTGGAAAAAAAAAAACAAGAATTAAGTGACTTTCCCAAGGTGACTCCTCCAGTTTAGACTAGAGTCTAAGCCTTCATGTTCCTAATTTTATTCTTTTCCCTACTTTCCTTTCTGTCTGAAGGTTCCCTAAAGGAGGCAGGTATTAAAAAAGAGGATAGTTTTACAAGTGATGATGGAGAAAGGGGAAAGGAATAGGGCCAAAGAGAAGGTATAGCATTAAGAGTGGAAGAGTGTGAGATACAGGATAAGAGGAAGAAGAGATGAGGGAGGTTGGTGTGATAATGATCATTCAATAAATAAATAGGTATGTATAAAGCACAAAGAATAAAAAATACCAAAAAAAGAAGTCCCTTGATTTGAAAGAGTTCAATATATTGCAGGGAAAATAACATGACAAAGAAAATTAAATACAAAATATAAGCAAAATGGATACAAGATTATTTCAAGACTAAGGATGCTAGCAAGAAGGGGAATCACAGAAGGCTTCTTATAGGAAGTGACCCTTGTGCTGAGCTCTGGGAAAACTGGGGATTCTTCGAGTTCTAAGTGAGAAAGCAGCTCCTGCCAAATTTGGAGAAAATGGAAGGCCCCAAAATGTAAATGTAAAGCCCCAAATTCCTGAATCAAAGACTGAGTTCATTTAATGCTTAGCTATTCCCTAAGCTGGTTGTAGAGAGCTAAATCCCAGTTGTCACACTGACATGCTGTATATCCAGTCTCCTCCAAGTACCCAAAACACACAGGCAGTATGCCTGTTGACAATTCTAGGTCACCAAATTAAAAAGTGACATAGATCTATCACAATGGTACTTTTATGTCACAGGAGCTCAATGGCGACAAATGGAGTCTTCTTTTGGCCTGTAGCTCCCTTCTGGATGATTGATGCTCTTTGGCACTAAAATCCCTAAAGCCGAGGGAGACAAGGGAACTGGATAGCACAGTGTATACAGCACTGGTCCTGAAGTCAGGAAGACCTGAGTTCAAATTTAGCTGCAGATACTTATTAACTGTGTGAAGCTGGGCAAGTTCATTTATCTCTGTTTGCCTTAGTCTCCTCATCTGTAAAATGAGCTGGAGAAGGATATGGCAAACCAAAACTCAGTATCTTTGCCAAGAAAACTCAAAGAGTTGGATATAACTAAAATGACTGAACAATATGGGAGAAAAAAAGTGAAATAAATAGGACTGATATTCAAGAAAAGTGACTACACTATACATACCCTTTGGTCCAGCAATCCCATTTTTGGCATGGAAGTTTGGGAGTTGATGTGTAAAGATATGATAGTTGAACTCCTGGGAGTTGATAAGATTAGAGAAAGAGGAAAGCAGAAGAGAGGAGAGACTAGGCTCTCTCTCTCTCTCTCTCTCTCTCTCTCTCTCTCTCTCTCTCTCTCTCTGGCTAAAGAAGTCCTTGACATTTTTGATTAATTAATTAATTGATGTAAACATTCTTGGGTCCATCTTGTAACAATCTGGTCCATCTTGCAAAACAATCCAAATGCCCTAAAATGCTTCCCCTCCCCCAAAAATGCCATAATGACTTCAAAAGTAGTTGGAAGAAATAAGGTGAGAGGAGAGGAGAACAGAGAAGTTATACCAGTGAAACAAAAAGCCAGGGAGATTAAAGGTAGGTGTGCCTGAAACCTCTGTCCTCTGAGCAAGGATCAAAAGCTAGTGATTCTGAAGTCAACAAGATCTCAACACAGTCAGTCCCATATAGGTCATTCCACAAGGAGACATTTACTGTGTACTCCATAGAGAACTAAGAGACACAACAGGAGACAGGACCAACTCAACAACCATCAGGGACCTTTCAGGAGATCTGAAAACTATTCGATCTTCAACATAAGCCAGGATCATAGACAATTGAACTCATGGGAGGTGATGAGATGAGAGGAGAGAGTCAGAGACAGAGACAGGAAGTGACAGAGAGATACACAGAGAAAGACAGAGACAGAGAATGAGAGAGTAAAGGAAAGATAAAGAGAGGGACAAAGGGGAAGAGAGAGGAGATGAGGAGATAGAACCAACTTCTATCTGAGGGTCACACGAGGAAAATGATACAGTGATGGCCAAGGCCAGCATCTAAATGGGACCATCAGAAGGCTGAAACAGAAGCCAGGGACTGAGGAATAGGGTGAGACCTAGTTTGGAATTGAGACCATCAAGGATATAGGGTTGAACAGGTTCTATCTACTCTATCCAATAGTGTAGAAAGAGCAGAGCTGACATAAAATCTCAATTCAGGAACTGAACCTGGAGGTATAAAGAGGAAAAAATACTGATGCAATGAGAACATAAGGAAGAACTACTAGGGGATAGTTAGTAGTTGTCCTTCAGAATCAAAGAAGACCATATCATATATGTGTGTGTGTATATACATATATATATATATATATATATATATATATATATATATACATATATATATAGAGAGAGAGACATGACATACATTATGTTTATTATAGTGAGGGGAATGTTGTACAAAGACTCGCTTCCTTTTCCAGAATCGTTTCACCCCATGGCCTGATTTAATAGGAAACAGGATTTCTGGTGAAGGTCTGGATGCTGTGGGCATTGTTGGCCTTATGGATATGATTTTTCTCCTGTAACAATGAAGGCACCATTTTGGCTCTACCAAGTGGCCGTGTACCACCACCCACAGAATTGAGAGAGAGCTATCAATCTGTGAATCCTTTCTGAGTCCAGGCCAAGTTTCAGTTTTTCAACCATATTCCACTCTTTGGTTTCCTAGAAGCTGCCTGTCGGGTCATGGGAATAACACTGCTGGATCACTAGTTGGCATTGTTTATGGCTGGAACTGCAACAGTATCTGATCATCTTCAGACCTCCAACTTTCCTTCTTTTTTTTTAATTTATTTAAGACAATGGGGTTAAGTGATTTGCCCAAATCTTACCAATTACCAAATTACAGCTAAGTAATTATTAAGTAGTGTCTGAGGCAGGATTTGAACTCAGATCTTCCTGACTACAGGGCCAAGGATCTATTCACTGTGCCACCTAACTGCCCCACAACTTTCCTTCTTGATTAATGAAAACATTCTTTTTTTTTTTTTTTTTTTTTTTTTTTTTTTAGGTTTTTGCAAGGCAAATGGGGTTAAGCGGCTTGCCCAAGGCCACACAGCTAGGTAATTATTAAGTGTCTGAGACTGGATTTGAACCCAGGTATTCCTGACTCCAAGGCTAGTGCTTTATCCACTACGCCACCTAGCCGCCCCAATGAAAACATTAACAAATTCTTTTGCTCTGGTCAATCTTGTGGTACAATATGAATGTCTTTGGACATCCCTCTAGAGAAGCCCAAAAGGGAAGCCCAGAAGAAGAGTATCACTTCACAATAGAAGTAGTGCCTCAGAGTGAAAAAAAAAAAAGATTGACCATAGGGATTTCAAGAATGACTGGAAGAAATGAAACAAAATATTTTTAAAAATAAAATTAGAGTGGAAATAAGAGCTGTGAGGGAAAAGAATAGAAGAATAAATAGCTTGGAATAGAAGGTTAAAAACCAACCAACTTACCCCTTTATGTGGAAGATCCACCAATGTTATATATTGCACATATTCAGACTTTTTCATTGTTTTCATCAGATATGCTAATTTTTATTCTCTCTAAAACTATTATTGATATATGGGATGGTTCTCTAAGATATATGGGAAACCTGAGATAACAATGATTCTATAAGAAAAGAAATATCAAAAATAGCTCATTTTTTTTAAAAGAACTTAAGATTCATGCAAGTAATAGATTCCCTGGAAAAATCGAATACAGTAAACTGAAAACTAAATTAAAAAAACTAAGAAAAAAGATAGACCATTTCAAGAGATATTGTTGTTGAGTGGTTCCAGTCTTGTCATACTCTCTGTGTCCCCATTTGGGATTTTCTTGGCAGAGATACTGGATTGTTTTGCTATTTCCTTCTCCAGCTCATTTCTACAGATGAGGAACTGAGGCAAATAGGGTTAAGTGATTTGCCCAGGATTAAACTGCCATTTATGTGTGAGGCCTTACTGGTTCCCAGCCCAGTTCTTTATTCACTATACCACCTAGATGCTCTTCATCACCCCTCCCAGTCATGTCAAGTATCAACCCAATAGTAATAACAATTGACCTAGATAACAGGTCAAGAAAAGGGAATTTACAAACTACTAAAAATCATTTATGAATCCTGAAGACTAAAACAAAACAAAACAAAAGCTTAAAAACTGCCCCTAATTCTATTAGATCCATAGTACAAAGTGAAAATAAAAAGATTCTACTGGTCTTACCCTTAATGCAACCTCAAAGTGAAAACATTTAGAAGTATCCTAGTCAAAATCCAGTGTTTTCAGGACAAGGAAAAAATACTACAGCCAGGTCCCAAATAATAGATCTTTTGTAAGGTTCTCATTATTCAAATTTGTTATGTTGAAAGTTAAAATATATGTAAAATAAATAATGGTATGTATCAGATGTTCAGGGAAGACTAGAACCTCTGGTGTGAAGGCTAACCAAGTCCTTTTACAGGACTGCTTATCCACTTTTAGTTTTCACCTTCACCCAACTCTCACCTGTGGCTCCAAGAAGCTACAGCATGCACAGCAGCCATATTTCAATAAATCATCTTGGGGCAAGCTAGGTGGTACAGTGATAGAGCACAGGCCCTGGAGTCAGAAGTACCTGAGTTCAAATTCGGCCTCAGATACTTAATAATTACCTAGCTGTGTGGCCTTGGGCAAGCCCCTTAACCCCACTGCCTTGCAAAAAAAAAAAATAAATCTAAAAAAAAAATAAATCATCTTGGCAGAAGGGCTAATCTAAATTGAGGATAACCTACAGGCCTCAAACCTCTTGATAAGGTAGGGATGTCCACTGCAAGCATGTGAAGAATTCCTTTGGTGGAATAGGTAATTTAGAACATTTTGTTCCAACAGCCATGAAGGTTATCTGAAGCAGGTACTCTTAGAGTTTGGTCAGACATCAAAGTCGGCAAAGTCATCCACTGCTACCAGGGTCATTACAAGTTATCTTGATTTTTGTCCTGCTACTGGACTTTGATGATTGGCAGAAAGAGTGAGGCTGATAACTCTGTGCAACATTAAATATGAAGATAAGGACAGAAGGAAATATGGAAAAGGGCACAGACAAGTAGGAAACTGCTGGCATTACTGGTTAAATTTAGTATATGCTTTTTGAAAAAAATTCAAGCATAGGGGAAGCTAGGTGGCTCAGTGGATGGTATACCAGTCATGGAGTCAGGAGGACCTGCACTCAAATCCAGCCTCACATACTTGGTACTTACTAGCTGTGTGACCTTGAACAAGTCACTTAACCCCACTGCCCCACCCCACCCCCCCAAATCCAAGCTAGAGTCAAGAAATCAACAAGAGGAGCAGCTAGGTGGCACAATGGATAGAACACTGGCCCTGGAGTCAGGAGAACCTGAGTTCAAATGCAGTCTCAGACACTTAATTACCTAGCTGTGTGACCTTGAGCAAGTCACTTAACCCCATTACCTTGCAAAAAAAATTTTAAAAAGAAGAAAAAAGGAAAGAAAAAAATCAACAAGAACTTCCTATTTGTCAGGCATTGGGCTGGCTTCTGGAAATATGAAATATCTGGAAATATGAAAATATGAAAAAAGGCAAAAATCCCTTTCTTTAAGGATCTCCCAATTTTAAAGAGGAGGCAACTTTGAACCATGTACAAACAAGTCATATATATATATATATATATATATATGTATATATGTATACATACATATATATGTTGCAGATAATCTAGAGGGAAAGCATTAGCATTAAGGAGGAATGGGAAAGGCTTTTTGCAAAAGGTTTAGATTTGATCACATATGTCAGTAACTCCTCTCTCTCTCTCTCTCTCTCTCTCTCTCCCCCATTCAGTAAAATTCAGTGGCTCCCTACCATCTCCAGGGTAAAGTACAAAATCATCTTTTTTGAAGGGATGTGGGAAATCTGGGACACTAATACATTGTTGATGGAGCTGTGAACTTATCCAACCTTTCTGGAGAACAATTTGGAATTATGCCCAAAGGGCAATAAAAATAGGCATACCCTTTGATCCAGCAATACCACTACTGGGCAGAATCAAAGAACATTGTACAACCTAACAGCAACATGGGGTAGATGGTCAGTCTTAATGGACTTGCTCATTTCATCAGTGCAACAATCAGGGACAATTTTAGGGTATCTGCCATGGAGAATACCATCTGTATCCAAAGAAAGAATTGTGGAGTTTAAACAAAGACCAAAAACTATTACCTTTAATTTTAAGAAAGTTACCTTATTATATAATTTTGCTATCTCTTATATTTTATGTTTCCTTAAGAATATGATTTCTCGGGCGGCTAGGTGGCGTAGTGGATAAAGCACCAGCCCTGAAGTCAGGAGTACCTGAGTTCAAATGTGATCTCAGACACTTAATAATTACCTAGCTGTGTGGCCTTGGGCAAGCCACTTAACCCCGTTTGCCTTGCAAAAACCTAAAAAAAAAAAAGAATATGATTTCTCTCTCAACATGTTCAATTTTGATCAATGTATAGCATGAAGACAATGTACAGACTATCAGACTACCTTCTGTGGGAGGCAGGGAGAGGGAAGCGAGATTGGGGGAAAAACTGTAAAATTAAAAAAAAGAAACCTTAGGCTATTCTCAGCTTTGGCATATCTGACATCATGCCTTTGTATTCATCTACCCTTGTTTCATTCAACCAGTAAACATTTATAAGTACCTACTGTGTGATAACCACTGTGTTAGGCATTAGGAATATATTTTTTAAAAAGAAACAAGAAAAAAATACTCTTTTTTGACATCCTCACTTAATAACAGAGGACTAGTCAATTAACCCTGCTTGCCTCAGATTCATCTTTACAATGAACTGGTGAAGGAAATGGCAAACTACTCTAGTGTCTTTGCCAAGAAAATCCCAAGTGAGTCATGAAGAGTCAGACATGACTGAAAAACAAAAATTTTTTGATATTCAAAACCCTTCATAACCTGGTTTCTTACTGTCTTTCCAGTCTTTTTACCTTTTATTCATCCCTACTTACTTATTCTTCAGTCCAGTGATACAGGCTTCCTTGCAATTCATCTCCCCATTCTGCATTTTTATTGTTTATTCTCCATGTCTGCAATTCTCTCCATCCTAAACTTTGCCTCCTGGCTTCCTTTAAGTTCCAGCTAAAATCTTACCTTCTACAAGAAGACTTCAGATTCCTTTTAATGCTAGTGCCTTCCATTTACTGCACATCTCCAATTTATCCTATCTATATCTTGTTTGTGCATAGTTATTTGTAAACTGTGAACTCCTTTATATCATAGACTGGGCTTTTTATGTGGGGGGTGTTCTTGTGCCCCACACTTGTAGGGGCTCAATAAATTCTTGTTGACTGACTGACATGTGGGATTTTAGCTGAGATTTGGAGGAAGGCAGAGACTGAATTCCAAGTTTGGCAACAACCAATGAGAGTACAATCAGAAGATAAAGTGTCATGTAATAGATAATCACAGTTTCACATGCAATTCTCATTTGCTATTATTTGTAAATGGAAATGTTCATGGTTGTCAATGAGTGTCGATTTTGATTTTTAAAAGAAAGAAAATTGTTGAAAAAGATTTTTTAAAAAGTTTTTTAAAAAGACTTTTTAAAAAGACTCTTTAAAAAAGAGAACAGGTCATCCTGAAAATGCAATTTTAGGAATCCAGATTAGATTGCAAGGGATTGAGATATAGGAGATATGAAAGGGAAGGCAATAATAGTAGATGACTTTTTTCCTAAAAATGTCAAGGTTCATACAGGGAGGAAAGATATAGCACCATGTAGTCTGAGAAGATGGAAGGATCAAGGGAGATTTTATAAAAATGGGGGTGATTAGACCATCTTTCTAAGCAGTAGAGGGGAAATTGAAAATAGTAAGTGGATGTAGCAACTGGCCCTGAAGTGAGGAGAACCAGAGCTCTAATCTGGTCTTGAATACTTAACCCTGATTGCCATTCCCCCCCCCCCCAAAAAAAAGAAAACTAGGGAGAAAGAGGAGATAATGGAAAAGGCCAAGCAAACTCATACAAGGAAAAAGGAGGAGTTTGGTTCAAGGTTTTAAACATGCTGGTATTTGCAAGAAGGGCTTTCTCCCCCCCCCCCCCCCAGACTTTGAGCAAGAAAGGAGAGAGTTGGGGGTGATTAAGACATGATTTAAGTAAAAGGTGGGCAAGAAAGGGAACACTGTCTCAATCTTTTTTCAGTGACGTACAGTATGAAACAATATGCTCTATAATAGAAAGTCCAAGAGCAGAAAAGTTTTGAATAGAGAATGAAACATAGTGAAATCATGGAAGGGTTAAAGGATTGGCAAGCAGCAGAGATGGCTGGCTGAATTTACCTAACAAATCTGTAGTGACTTCATCAGCAGTTATTCAACATATTAAGATGTAGTGAATTGGTAGGAGTCTTGGAGCTGAGGGTTACATGATCCTGCATTAGCAATTCACCTACATCTCATTCACTCAAACTAAAATTCACCAAGAATTCTGGAAATCAAGTTCTCTATCATCTGTCCCCATCCCTGTACCAACAATCTGAGTCTTTTGTCTCCATATTCAAGGTAGACAAAGAGTTAATCTGAAGGTAGGGGGATTTGGGGGGATGTGGGACAGAACTCTATTGACCAGAATATAATACAAGTCACCCACCAGCCCAAACTCATGCTTTTCCAATCCCAGAAACAAAAGACCAAATGAGAATAAAACCTAATTACCCATCTTGGATTAAGTTTCTTCTTCACCAACCCCCCAACCCCCTTTGGTTTCCAGTAACTGTCTGGGATGAAGTCCATGAACTTGAAGTGAGAGCTTCCCTTCCCCCTCCAATCCTTCTCTCTTTAATGGGGACGGGAGGTGATTAACTATTCTAAGAGCTGACAGTCTCCTCTGCCCCTCTGTCTCATAATGCCCATCCTAGGAGCTTTAAGGAGATCATGAGTCAGGAAAACTCCAGTCCTGGGGGAAACATTTCCTATCATTACTTAGAAGGGGAAGAGAGGAAAAAATAGTTTTTGAAGAGAGAGCTCATATAAAGGAAGATGTTGGCCCTCTGCCAGAAAGATCCCAGGGTGGACCTTTGGGGAAGTGTGGGATTTCATTCTTCTTTAAGGTTCTTTAAGGAACTCTCAAATTGATTGTTAGAAAACGGAGAGAAATTCAGCAAAAGATGAGCCTGTGGCATGAGTTTGACAGATGGATCTTTGGACCATGTCTCTTTCCTCTCTTGCTCACTCAATAGGGCTCCTTTCTCGACGTCTGGGGCCCAGACCCTGGCTACCTTCCCCACTCGAATCAGTAGCCGGACTCACATGGAACTCAAAAAACTCAAAGCTTTTGGATTTTGAATGGAGGAGGTCTAAGCGTCTGGGCTGATGTTTCCAAACGCTATTGGTTGCGGCCGGGCGATTACATCACCCCGGAGAGCTTTGAGAGGGAGAAAAGCTGGGAGGGAGGAAACACCAAGCGAGGAGAGAGAGAGAGAGAGAGAGAGAGAGAGAGAGAGAGAGAGGAGTGTCAGAACAGCGTCTAGAGAGAGACATGGAGCCAGAGAAAGAGAAAGAGAAAACTGGAAAAGGCGTTAGGATTTGACATGGGCTTTCTAAATGGGAGGCAAGTCGAGTTCGTGGAAGGAAAAGCAGTCGTAAAATTGTGGCACACACAACAGCCCGAGCAGACTGGATTCTAGTGACCAAGGTAGGGGGAAGTGGGGCGCTCGTCACTGCGGGTGACCTGTTCCTACTGGGTACTGATCGTTGTCTACACCCAGTCGACCTGGTGGAGGCGGTTTGGGGAATTCGAACCCGGATAGGGAGACAGATGGCCACAGAAGAGGAGTGTGGAGTCTAGCCCCTCCTCGTCCCATTTCCAGGGCCAGAGATGTGGCTATCCCAGGAAAAGCTCAGGATTGGTTCGGGCGTGCTCTACCCCTCCCCCACTCCCACCTATGCCAGGCAAGCCCCCTTTCTCTCTCGTCGTGCCCACCAAAGACGCCAGGTTGGGGGCCGGCAAGCCTGCTCCTTCAACTCAGATGTAGGGGTTCCTTTTTTTTTTCCCAGTCCCGTGCGTGCGGGGAAGGGTTCTGGGAACTCCAAGCGCCTTGGAAGGGGTTCAGGCAAAGCTGCAGACCGCTAAGCTTTGTTTTAGCTTATTTGTCTTTCAAAAGAGGACGGGGTGTAAAAAGGGAACGAGTTGGTTAATCCTGCTCACCCGGGGCTGAGATTCGGGAATTTCCTCTCTCCTCACTCAGCTGACCTATTGCCCCAAAGCCTCCCTGGAGGTCGGCCCTTGATCTGGGCGAAGGGTATATAAGGTGTGGAGGGAAGAGGCGGGAGTCAAAGACCTAGCCCAGCCCCCCAGAGCACAACCGACGATTTTGCTCAGAGAGGGGCGTGTAGATATTCGATAGTGTTCTCCATAGAGAATGCACAGAAATATTTCCTTGGAGTAACCCAGGCTCGTACGTACGTGTACACACACACACACACACACATTTTGCAGCGCCTCTATGTATCACAGGCTGATTATTTTTAAAGGAGGAAACGGAAAAGTAGCAGCAGCCGAGAAGGGAGCCCTAACCCTGCGGATTATTCGTTGTCCATCTCCCACCACCTCCACCCTCTCCCTCTGAGGACCTCCCATTGGGAAGAAGGATAGTCTTTCAGAGCCCTCCCTTTGTCCAAGGTTTTGTGTGTGCATCTGCGTTTAGAGGGGAGGATAAGAGTTGGGGGCCCCCATCAGCACCACGCACGGATTGCAATGTCCCTTAAAACTCGGGGAGGCGGAGGCGGCCGCGCCCCGAACGGGTGGAGAAGCGAGCCGGGCCGTTGCTGCGCCGGGTTAATGATTTAATCGTCCTTCCCTGAGCCTACTCCGAGACTCTGCCTGCCCCCCCCGACCCCGGCCTCTGGCACCGCCCCCCCGGCCTTGGAGCGCCCCCAACTGGGACATCAACTTGCCCCCCCCCCCTTTCTTAGCTTCTCTTTTACGCTGCCTTCAACGGGATTCGGGTCTCCTGGGGTGAGTCAAGAGGAGACCTAGTTGGGCTGATTTTGGAGACGGGTGGACTAAAGGGAGACGTGCCTGTGTGTGAGTCACTAAACCGGCATGTTGTGTGTGTCTGTGTGTGTGTGTGTGTGTGTGTGTGTGTGTGTGTGTGACTGGACCGGCCTTAGTGTGTATGAATTTCAGTGGCTGAGCCTAAGCATGTGCATTTCTACCTGGACCAGCCCCGGCGCGGGTGCATTTCAGTCATTCAGCCCAGATGCAGCGAGTGTCAATGAGCCCGCTTTCCTGTGTGTGCTTCTATGAGAGCTCGTTCGGGTGTTGGATGGGTTGGGTGGGTGGATGCTCGCTGATTCAAACCAGGTTGAAGGCATTTCCTTCGAATGGAACACGTTGGCCTTGGTTTTTGAAAGTTTTCTTTTTTCCTAACTGAGGAAGGAGGGAAAATGAAACACTTTCCCCCCCATTTTCCTCTAACTCTCCTCTCCATTTTCTCTCCTTGTCCCTACCTCCATTCTCTCCTTGTTACCTAGGTAGCCATGAACATTTGGGTTAGGGAAAAGAGGGCAGTTTGTATGTCTAGACCCCTTTGGAGTCTCTTCACCCCCCCCTTCCGAAAAATGGAATGCAGATGTTGAGGTGCTAGGGAGAAATACACTGCTTCCCATCTGTCTCCAGCTAATAGGATCTGGGAGAGATTTTTCCAATTAGGAGTCTGAGAAGGGAACAATGAGGGGCCCAGTTGCAGGAGTTAGGGTTATAGAGTCTCGGTTTCTAATAACTTCCCTTCTAATCTTCCCTTCCCCCACCTCCATCACCGGTTCTCTGAAAGTGCATCTGGGTGGAATGGAGGAAGGTACTTTCTCTGCTTTCTGACTGGGGATACCAGGAGAATAAACTGAAACTGTAGAGAACAAAGGGGACCGGCTACAAAGAAGGGACTGAATAATACTCTCCAAGAAATCCTCGGTTTTCTTGTTTTCTTTTCTTTCGCTTTGCAGGCTATGTCTGATTTTCCAAGCTTCCCTCCTGACTTTCCTTGCTTGTCTGAAAACTGTTTTATGTGATGGAAGTATTGCCAGATTACGTTTTTGTGCTTTAGTTGTTTTTTTAATCTTAATCTTTGAACTTGGACCTTGTCTCTCCATCCTTGTCTGAAGGCTAGCTACTCCTTCATGTGAAAGATTGAGGTTCTCTGTAGTTGTTTTTAGAGAGATACCTGAGAAGATATTCTGGGTTTTATCTTCTCCAGGTGACAAGGGCCAAAAATCTTCCCTGGAGCTTTCAGGGACAGAGACCTGAATTTTCAGGGTTAAGGAACTAACAACAAAGGGGAGGCTGTATTGTAGTGTTTTAAGTCTCAGATCTTTTTGTTAAGCATCTCCTTGGCATCTGATTTGATTTTTTTTTATTTTACTGATTTGATTTTAAGGTCCTCCTCTAACTGTTGACTCTGCTCACCCAGGTTCCTTGTGCTTGGATGTCCACTTTGAGGAAATCACTAATCTTTTGTTCTTCCTTTTTTTTTTCCTCCCCACCCTTTCCTAATAAAAATCCCCAAAGATTTTTTGCTTACTCCTCAGGAATAAGAGTCTTTTACCCACATTGCACACTACTCTGCTATAGGTGACAGTGTCTGCAACAATTCGGCTAGTTCATACACACACCAAGCCAAATTCACAATTATATTTTCTTCAATTCAACATCCCAATCTGTAAAATGAGGCTAACCTCTGTGGAAAAGATATTTTGCTCAACAATAGACATACAATTTAAAACACCTGAGAGAGTCCACCTTACAATCCTTAGATTGGCAGAGATTACAAAAAGAGGAAATGGCAATTGTTGAAGGGATTATAGGAGGCATAGGCACATTTAACACAATGTTAATGGAGCCATGAATGGCTTCATTCTGGAAAGCAATTTGAAACTAAACTCAAAAAGTCTCTAAACTGAGTATACCCTTTGACCCACCAATAGCACCATTAGGCTTATATTCCACAAAGATGAAAGACAGAGAAAGGACTCATGTGCAAATATGGAGAGAGAGACATTCTAAAGGAAAATTACTGTGAAAAACTTTAGAACTAGGAATAATGCAATGACTATCCCAGGAAGCTGTGATGAATTCTGCTTCTCAGCACTTAAAAGAGAGGTGATGGACCTGTAGGGCAGAAGGAAACTTTTTTTTTTCAATAAACATGACCAGAATATAAATTTGGATTTTGACAGAAAAGACAAAAGTGTTCATAAAACATGAAAATTTAAACAAGAGAGCAGGAAAAGGGTTCAAAAGGAAAAAGATAATTTGGTTAAAAAAAAAAAGCTATCCATAATTGGAGAAGGCATTTGTAGATATAACATTTGTTATATGCTAACACTGTGTGAGGTAAAAATCCACTTAAAAAAATATAGAGACTCCTCTGGGGAATATTCCACTCAACATCCTCCCCTCTGTGCCTCAGATTTTGTTAGGTATACAGTGGGTGCTCATTGGATGATCACAGAGCCTGTGTATTTTCAAACTCTTGCAACGTGCCTCTTGGTTGCTTATAAAGGACACAAAGATCTCTCAAGAGTATGCATTCCCTTCAGGGATACTGCATGTACAGGGGTATTTATTTACAAAATATAAATATATGAATTTTTTTGGAGGGGAAAAAAATCTTTGCAAAGGTCAAGAAGGACCTTGTTTGTCTTCATGATAATGTCAAGCTGAGCTTTGTAGGAAATTGGCATCTAAGAGGCATAGGGATGAGAAAGGGAGTGCATTTCAGGTATGAGGCTGTCATGTGTAAGAAATAGAAAAAAGGTCATTTTGATTGGGCAATGAGTATAAAGGGGAATAGGGATAAAACTGGAAAGGTAGGTTGGATCCTGGTAATAAAAGACCTTCAATGCCCTACAGAGGAGTTTGCATTTGACCTTATACCTGTGCTTTTAGGAAGATCCCTTTGGCAAGGTATGGAGAATGAATGGGAAAATAGACAAATTGGAAGAAGAAAACACTTTTAGTAGTTTCTTGGATTGGTCCAGGTTAGAAGTGATAAGAGTAGACTATGGAATGAAGGCAATAAACAGGAGAGATATTATGAAAATAGAATTAACAAGACTCAACAACAGGTATGTTATGTTGGATGAGGAAGGAAGAGTTTTAGAAGTCAAGAATGAGAGGTTTCTAATTGGGGTGACCAGAAGGTTGTGCAGCAGAAATAGGAAAGTTTTAAGGAGGAATGGTTATGGGGGCATTTTGTCCATGATGAATTTGAGATGCCTATGGATCATCCAGTTTGGAATATACAATAGGCAATTGGTAATTTAGGCCTGAAATTTAGGAGGGAGATCAGGGTTGATCTTGGGAAGTTTATTGCTTATCAAACAAGGGAGTTGATAATGTCACCAAAGATTGTAGAGAGAAGAGAAAAGTACAAAAGAAAGAATGGGAAAACCCTACTTTATGGGGAAGGAGAATAGAAAAGTTACAGCTGTAGATACTTTACAAGTGAGAGGTGGGAAGATCAAGAACTGTTCTGTCAGTCAATAAACATTTAATAAGTTTCTACACTATTTGCCAGATGTTGTGCAAAGCAATAAGGATATATATATATATATATATATATATATATAGGCAAAATATAATGCCTGCTATCAAAGAACTCACATTCTAATGGGGTATGGAGGGGTGATAACATGAAAACATGCTTGAGCAAAGAAAATATAGACCAGATAAATTGGAAATAATCAAGAGGAAGGCACAAGCATTCAGGGGGAATCTTGTAGAAGATGGAGGAACCTGGGAAGCTGGAAGGCAAAGATGAGGCAGGAGAGCTTTCAAGGCATGTAGGACAGCTAATGAAAATATCTGGAGATCAGCGATGGAATGTCTTGTTCAAAAAACAGAAAGGAGGCCAGTGTTGTTGGGTTGCAGGGTACTTGGGGGTGATTCAGGTTAAACAGACTAGAAATATGGGAGGGGATCCTGTTGTGAAAGGTTTTCAGCATCAGAGGATTTTATATTTGATTCTGATGGTGATAGGGAGCCACTGTAATTTATTGAATTGTGAGAGCTAATGTAGAGAGAGGAAAGGAGAGGGAAAGTTCAGGAGAGATTCTTGGGGGTATACTTATAATTAAGGGTGATAGTTACAGATATTTTTCTGGTGAAAGATAGGATGAATAGTTCAAGGTCAGTGGTTCAAGTGAATCAAATCCACAAGCCCAGTAAATATTTATTAAATATATTCTTCACTCAAGGCCCTGCCTGGGTTTGCTTTAGAGTAATTTTGCTTTGTTTTGCATGTAAATATAAGATTTATGATTTAGATCACAAGATCAAGATCACTTAAAACTAGTCCTCATTTTTTTTTTCTGATAAGGAAAGGCCAGGGCAACTGAACTGGTATGCCTAGAGGACCTTTAGAGGCCCTTTGCCTCTAAAAACCAGTTCTAGAAAAAGAAAAGTCTGTGTTATATCTGTGATTGGGACTCGGAGATGAGTGAAGTTGATGTGGACAGATATTGACCTTCTTTTGTTGAGAAATGGCCTGTTGTTTTTTTTTCCTCCCACTTCTGGAAGGACTTGGTGAAACTTTCTTCAGGGATGGGTGGGGGAACCTCTGTCACCCATAGAATGAAAGCCTAGAAGAGATGCCAGTGATAAAAGCTTGGGGGGTGGGGAAAGAGCAAGAAGTTGAACAACCTGACCCTGGAGGCCGAGAGATATGACCTACAGCTTGGATTCTGTGACTTGTGAACAGGAGGCTGCTCCTTGGGGCCTTAAGGAAAGCTAGAGGATTTGGGAATCAGGAAGGCTTTCTAGAGGTCACTGAATCCAGGATCTTGGAGCTGGGAACTTCCAACTCAGTCCACTGGACTGGAATGCAAGGAAGGGTTTGAGTGGATGACTCTTTATAGGCTCTGCTCTTCCTGTAGCCTCTTTTTAAGCCAAACTTCATTTTCCTTGTCCCTATATTAAGAAGTCCAGGCTTTTAAGCCCCAGCTTAAACTATGTCTATATTCGCTGAGTTAGCTGTGAACTTGCATTATTCCTGGGGGTACTTTGGATGACCTTCCCAATAGCATTCATTGACTTCTGGTTGTACCATACAAAGAGGAATAAATTACTTTTTATTTACCCTTATATATCTGTTCTCTGGTGCTGTCATCCTATTCTATTGGTAGCAGGTATCTGAAACCTTTCTTCTGAGGAACAGGAGTACTGGTAATCTCTATCTTTTATTCTATTTTTTTAACCTTTTAAAATGGGGAGAGATTTCACTTTTTCAGTAGAAATCCTCTTGGCCTTCCTATAGTCCCTAGGGTCTGAGAGAGCACATCACAAAGCCTTTCCAAATCAGATCATAGATTCAGAACTTAAAAAAAACTTAGAGGTCATCAGATCCAACTCCTTGATTTTTAGACATAGAGAAACTGAGACTCCAAAATGTACTGTGACCCAAGGTCACCCAGGGAGTACATGGCAGGGCAAGAGTCTGTGTTATAATTATCTATGTGTGAATTAGCTCTTACCAAACTATTCTGCTCCCCATTCTGCTTTTGGATGGCTCTAATTGTCAGAAAGCTCTTCTCCCCCTATATCAATCTTTGCAATCGGAGTAGATTGTTCCTACTTGTATTTTATGGAGTCAACCCTTTTTCCACATTATAGCAGCTTGAAGGTCACAGAGTCTTCTCTTATATGGGTTAACAGAGCCCAATTCCTTCAAGATATCCAGGTATGAAATTTCTAGTGTCCCCTTATCCTGGCTACTTTCCTCGGCTACGTCTTGCTAATGCCCTTACTAAAAAATGAATCTCTAGATGAAATCTAGATTCAAACACCTACTAACACTTTGCTTATTGTCTGGTATATAGTTAGGTATTTATTAAGTGATTATTGATTGACTCACCCTGGACATATCACTCTTAACTTCAGTTTCTTCATCTGGAAATGGTGTTAATAAAAGAACCTCCCTCCCAGGATTTTTTTTGAGGATCAAATGAGATATCATTTAAGAAGTGATTTGTCAACATATAGATGCTAATTTTTATTATTGCATTTTACATGCATAAAATAAATTACATAGGATTGCAAAGGGGGGGAAATGCCTCTCAAAACCAAGTCTTTTTTCCCATTAAACATTTTATTTATTTTGAGTTTTACAATTTTTTCCTTAATCTTATTTCCTTCCCCCACCCCCCACAGAAGGCAATTTTGCCAGTCTTTACATTATTTCCATGGTATGCATTGATCCAAATTGAGTGTGATGAGAGAGAAATTATATCCTTAAGGAAGAAATACAAAGTATAAGAGATAGCAAGATCAGACAATAAGATGTCAGATTTTTTTTCTAAATTAAAGGAAATAGTCCTTGGACTTTTTTCAAACTCCATGGTTCTTTATCTGAATACAGATGATATTCTCCACTTCGGACAGCCCAAAATTGTCCCTGATTGTTGCACTGATGAAATGAGTGAGTCCATCAAGGTTGATCATCACCTCCATGTTGCTCTTAGGGTATACAGTGTTTTTCTGGTTCTGCTCATCTCATTCAGCATTAGTTCATGCAAATCCCTCCAGGCTTCCCTCAATTCCCATTCCTCCTGAAAACCAAGTCTTTTTTAAAGAATGATACAGAGGAGCTGTTTCTTCCCTCATTCTGGACTCTATATTAATTCAGTCCATGAGACTATTTGATTTTTTTAATGTCATACTGTTGACTTTTGTTGACTTTGTAGTACAAAAAACCTCCAGATCTTTTTTTTTTTACTATGAGTTCTTTTTCAGCCTTTTCCAATCATATTTCTTAAGCTGGTGTTATTTTTTTAAATCCAAGTATAGGGCTTGAAATTAACAGGAATAAATGTACTTTAATTAGATTCAATCCATCATCCTAGTGTGTCTAGATATTTTTTTGGATGATGATCCCATGATCTAATCTTTTTGCTGCTCCAAACTTTGTGTCATCTTTAAATATGATTGGCTTGTTTTCAAGTCATTCATGAAAATATTGAATAGGACATGTCTAAGGACAGAACTTCCCTCTAATCCAGGGGTTTCTTAATCTTTCTTGTATGTCAGTGATACTTTCTGCTGTCCAGTAAAACCTATGGTCCCCTTTCCAGAAGAATGCTTTTTTAAAGCACAAAATAGGAAGCCAGTTACTTTGAAATACAGTTGTCAGAGTATTTAAAAGCAAGTTTACAGCTCGTAGATGAAGCACCCTTGCTGTAGAAAGGCATCATTCTTTCATTCACCCATCTTGGTCATGCTATTCTTGGAAAGACTAATTCATTTAATCTGGCTTGCAGGAATGAACTTGTTCTTCTGTCATTCCAATGGCATTTTTAAAAGCAAATAATTAAGAGCTCAATAGATATACTTGGAAAACATCTTCAACTTCAGGACCACCTTGGTCATGAACAGGATGGATTTAGCCCCATATTAGTTATCTGTGCTATGTGAATCATCTAGCCATCACCTTTCCCCACTCCTGACCAGTATACAATCTCTACTTGTCCAGTTCTGGGAGGGGGTCAACAGCTGGGTTACTTCTAAGGATTACTGCCATGTGCCCATGAATGCAAACAAAGTCTAATTTTTTATCTGGCTATGATCGTTATTATAAGTCAGGTCATGTCCTTTCCCTTTCATTCTGAAAGTAAAGCTTTCCCTTAGTACTTGACTTTCTGTATCCCACCCCCTCCTCAAGGGCACAGCTTTTTTAGGAGGGTGGTGATGTTCCAGTCTACATGGTGAGCTGTTCTACTCCTGAGTTTTTCCACTAAGATGGGTTCCTTCTCCCTGGGCATCTCTGTGACTTGAACTTCCTGCTCCACCCCTCCCCCTCCCCCTGGTCATAAGCCTTTATTCTAGGTTAGGATGTATTTCTTTTTCTTCTCTCTCTTCTTTCTAAACTCCTTATCTCCCATTCTTCCCCCATACTGAAGCACTGGGAATTCCCTTGGAATGAAAGCCAACACAGCCATTCTGCTTTCATAGATCCTTAGAGCCAGAATTTATTTCAGACAGCATGTAGTCCAACTTTTTTTTTTCCTAAGAGGAATTTCCTTTATAACATCTTCGACAAGTGCTCAGCTGGTATCTGCTTGAATACCTTAAATGATAGGACTCTCCTAAGTCCAGAGACAGCCCATTCTTTTGTAAAAGAAAGTCTTTCTCTCCTCCTACCTTTACTTTTTCCGGACCTGCTTTACAGAGGTGTGCTAAGTGGTCCAAATAATAAACGAGAATGAAGATTCTCAGTTAACTGGTGCCATTATTATCTGGGATCTCTAAAAGGTGGGCTCCAGAAGAGCCTCTTTACCTGAGAGTGATTTCCTATCACCTTGAGGATAAAAATGCAAACTCTCCATGAATTTAAAGTCCTTTGCAATATGGTGCCAGCCTGACTTTGCAGGCTGATTTCACTTCTCTTCTCGTTATGCTTTCTATATCATATATGGGGAGCTGCAGGGCTCTTGTTTGCCTTTGTGCTTTGCTTAATATATTCCCTTAAATGTGGTATTCCATTTGCTACCTTTGTTTTTGTTTGGGGGAGGTAATAGGGTTAAAGTATAGCTAACAAGTGTTGGATTTGAACTCAGGTCCTACTGACTCCAGAGTTGGTTCTCTGCCACTGAGCCACCGTGCTGCTCCTATAATCTCTGCATTTTCACAGACTTCATCCAAGTTTCTTAATCTTTTTTTGTGTGTCAGTGATACTTTCTGCTGTCCAATAAAACCCATGGTCCCCTTCTCAGAAGAATGTTTTTTTAAAGCACAAAATAGGAAGCTAGTTACTTTGAAATACAGTTGTCAGGGTATTTAAAAGCAAGTTCATCCTGTAATGCTCTCTGTCCTCATCTCTACCTCTCTGAATCCCTATATACCTTTAAATATCAGATTAAATGCCACTGCTGATGGGAAGCCTAGCTTTTTATTGCATTTTCCCTCTTCAAATTACTTATATATTTATCTTTTCTACATTTGTATCCCCTTAGTAGAATATAAATTTTGTGGGGGAGAGACTCATTTATTTTGTTTTTGTATTCCCAGCATATAATATATGGTAATATATGCTTTAAACATGATAGGCCTTTTTAAAAATACTCCTTAGACTGGAGAATTAGCTTTGAGATATCCTATCTCTGCTTGAAAGCCTTCATTGACTCAGAGGGTACCCAAGAGAGTAATTTTGAGGATCTCTGATATTTCAACTCATACTCTTCCTTGGACTATCTTTGGCCTGTATCCCCCTATACCACATTGGATGATCCCACTTTGGGCACCTTGAGATAAACTCTTTCTTGAGTTTAACATACTTTCTTGAAATGAGGCAAGAGCCTACATTGAGATACTATTCCAGTCCTGGGGTAGCTATGTCTGGAATAGTCATGACTCTGGGCTTCCAAAAGTCATGTCAATAGAACAAAAACTCTAACACTGAGGATCTTAACTTTTTTTGGTGTCATATTCCCCTTTGGTAATCTGATAAAGCCTATGGATGCCTTGTTATTCAGTCAAAAAGCATTTATTAAATGCTTCCTGCATACCAGGTATTATGCTGACCACCAGAGATCCAAAGAAAAACAAAACACATTCCTGCCACCATGGTACTTACAATCTATATACAAACAAGATCTAGACAAGATAAGCTAGAGTTAATCAACATTTCAAAATGTTTTAAAATGAATAAATTAAAAAAGAATGTGAATTTAGACATGCTTAGCAAAATATATTTTTTAAACATATCAATGGATCCTCTTCTTCCTCTTCTCCCCCTCCAGGTTAAGACTCCCTGCTCAAATCCTATCAAATTGGAAAGGTTTCAAGTACAAGCCTAGCCAGAGCCCAAATGTCATCTAAGGCAACTATAGCTAAATTCAGAATGATTCATCACTGTCATTATTTTTGGTTATAACAACTCATAGAGCAGTTATGATCTGTATCACCTCCTTGAAATCTTTGATTCTTGAAAGTACTGAAGAAAACACAGTAATGATGGAGGGTTGTGGTTTCCTGAAGTTGGGGGAATTAACTTCTTCCCATGAGAAGACCCTAGAAATGCTCTCTCCCCCTTGGAACTGTCTGATTCAGTCCACACTCCCTCCCTTTCTCTTCCTCTAATATCCTTAACTGAGACTTTTCTATGAGAGCTTAGGACCAGAGTGGGGACCTTGAAAGAATCACAGAACAGGTTGATACTTTGACATACAGACCTGTGGAATACTACCATGATGCTTATTGTAGAGTTGGACGACACCTGGGGATTCACCAGCCAGATCTGTAGTGGGATATTCTGGTGTCAGCTGAGGAAACTTATAAGAGAAACGGTGTGGCTGACCCAAAATAAAGCCATTGGATCTGATTTCAACTATGTGTTTTCCCTGAGTTTCTGGGTAGAAGGGGGTGGAGGGGTGGTGCTGATTGGAAGATGGCTCCCAGACCACCTTCAAGTTGGGATGATCCAGACCAGGACTGAATCTCTCTTGTCTCCTTTCCCTTTCCCTCTTTCTGTGTAAGTAAAAGCCTGACCCATTATGTTGTTTGGGAAATACAAGAGGGTGGAGAGATCATCAGGAAGAGACATATAAACAAATGAAGCTGCCAGATGTCATTGAGTCACTCACTGGTGCTCATCACTCTGATTCCTAAACAGCTTCCTGTCACCTCACACCACTTCTCTGTACTTACTCGTTCTTCCCCTAGACCATTGAATGTCCTCCAAAACCAGGAAATTTCTAGAAGTTCTAACTTACTCCCCCAACAAGTTGGTCTATTCCAAATTCTGGTTTGTTTTATTTTTAACTTCAACTACTGTCTTTCCCAAATTAAGAGTTCCAGGGGCTAAGAAATCTCTAACCTTGGAGGAAGATGGGAAGTAGTATCAAAGGGAGGAGATGAACAGGGTGATGTCATTATCTTTGAAAGGAGGGAAGATTCTTATAAGTGGTAGCCTTTTAGAGGATGCAATGGGGAGTATGCAGTGGTGGGGCCTATAGGATAACCTGTACTTTTCCCAGAGATAAAGTGGGAATGACAGTAATGGTCCAGGAAGCCTAGATAGGGTTTTTTTCCAGCCTCCCAGAATGATTTTTAACAAAAGAAACTATTTAAAGCCATCCCCATGGTGACTAGGGGGGGAAACCTCAAAACTTTCTTGTCATAGGGCGTTTTCCCCAGCTCAGCTGAACTCCACTAGTTTTTCTTTATTTAAAAAAAAAGAGAAGCAAAAAGAAAGCAGAAGTGGTAGAGAAATTATAGCATTGTCTCTCCGTCCCTCTAATTCTCTCCTGTTGTCTTGTCCAAAGTTGAACTTTTAATTGCTTGTGTTTCCTCAGGAGGGGTATCTCTGGAATGTGTGAGGGACTACTAACTTCTGTTAAAAGTATGTGGTGAAACTCAGGATCTTTGTTCCTTCTCTGCCTGGAAGGAGACATCCACAGTGCTTCCAGCTGATGACTTAGAGGCATCAATGACTTAGAGGTTTCTATGGGAACCTGACTTTTCCAGCTGCAGCTGAAGGGGTTAGAGATACTGGCCAGGCCAGCTGGGAGGAAAGGAATAGGAAAGGAATATGGGCAGCTACTTTGGGAAAGCTGATCTAGCACTTTCCCGTGAGAAGATCCTAGAACTGGAATAACTCTTTGGAACCATTCAATTTAGTGCAGGGTTTTCCCCTTCTTTGCTCCCTTAGATCTCCTTAATTAGAACTTATAGCAGTTTGATAGATTTGTCCATCCTGACCCTTAGATGCTCAGTGGGGGCAAGAAGTGATTCCTGCATAAGATAAAGGGAAAGAAGAGAAGGGGGAAAAATGAACATTATCAAGTTCCTACTGTGTTTGAGCACTTGACAGATGTGATCTCATTTGATCCTCAAATAGGAGGTAGGAATTATGATCCCCATTTTATAGTTGACAAAACTGAGGCAGATATAGGTTAAGTGTTTGA
This sequence comes from Macrotis lagotis, assembly GCF_037893015.1. Taxonomy (NCBI): domain Eukaryota; kingdom Metazoa; phylum Chordata; class Mammalia; order Peramelemorphia; family Peramelidae; genus Macrotis; species Macrotis lagotis. Next base: position 207,718,393 of record NC_133659.1, read on the forward strand.
CCATGGGTGACACAGCTAGTAAAGAGGTTGAATTTTCTGGTCTGGGAAACTTTTCTATAAGGGAAGAAGTAGAAGGACAATTACAGGTAGGGGAACCTCCTTAGGAGCTAGAAAGTGATCCTATTCTATGGTTCTGCAATGGAATGACAACTAGTATGGTAGAAAAGATTCTTGGACTGGCTATATGAAGGATCTGTTTTGAATCCCAGACTAGGTATTTATTTCATAACCACAAGCAAGTCAATTATTTGTTATTGTTCAGTCCTTTTCAGTTGTGTCTGATCTTTCATGTAGCCATTTGGAGTTTTCCTGGCAAAGATCCTTGGAGTAGTTTGCCAGCTCATTTTATGGATGAAGGGGGGACAGCTAGGTGACACAGTAAATAGTGCAACAGCCCTGGAGTCAGGAGGACCTAAGTTCAAATCCAGCCTCAGACACTTAATAATTGCCTAGCTGTGTGACCTTGGGCAAGTCACTTAACCCTAATGCCTTGCAAAAATCTAAAAAAAAATACAGATGAAGAAACTAAGGCAAATGGGTTAAGAAACTTAGCCAGAGTCACAGAACAAGGAAGTACCAGAGTCCTGATTTGTCCTAAGGAACATGACTTTAGGCTACCTACAATCAGCCTCAATTTTCTTATCTATAAATTGATTAGTAGTAACATTTTGTAAGCATCTATCTCAAAGAGTTATGAGGAAAGTTATTTGTAAACCTTAAAGCAAGAGTTCTTAACTTGGGTTTATGAATTATAAATATATGGATGATTGTATTTCAGTAGTTTTGGTTTTCTTTGTAATCCTGTTTATTTTAGTTATGCCTTTAACAACCTTCTTCTGAGAAGTCCATATACTTTTACCAAATTATGAAAGGGGGTTGAAGCACAGTATTAATGTGGCACAACAATTACAAGTTACTTTGTTCTATACCCCCCCCCCCATACACACACACTTAACAATTGAGATCCCTAATGTCCAGAGAGGAAGTGATTTGTTCCAGTTGCTGTTGCTGTTTCTATCTCTGCTTTAGAGAAACAACCACCTTCTCCCACCCAGGAACTTCAAGGGAGCAGTGTTCTCAACCAGTCCTTCTCAGAATTAGTAATGGAATCCTACAACAGATATCCTAGGGGAGAGACAATGTTTCAGCTAGGGGCTGTAGGCAGTCTCTCCTGTGTGATCATTACTGTTTAAACTCCTTTCTTGCTAATGAGGATTAACAACTTTGAAACTCCCCTGGATTTTATAAGAGAAGGAAAAGATACAGGATGACTAAGCATCCAGAAGATTGGAGACAGAATTCCTGCAAGAAGTGGGAGGTTGGACTTTAAGGTCCCTTCCAACTCTTGAATTCTTTTTAAGACACAGGAAACAAGCGGATCTCCTTTGGGGTGGTTGGAGTATTTAGTTTCTCTTGTTTGGTCTGGTAGGTGGAATCAGGATGCAGCTGTTGATAGGAAACACCTAAGCTCCCTTCTTTTCTGGACAGCAAAGTTGTAGATAAAATCTTAGAGATAATTCTTACAAAGTTAGTCCAACCATCTTCATTTTATTTTTAAAAATTAAATGTTATATTAAACATTGATACAACCACCAAAGTTTATTTAGTAACAGTTAATTGATTTCAATGAATTAAATTTTTTCCCATGTCTCTTGCTACCCATAACCTACCTTTCTAACCCATCCTGCCTGTAGAAGTGTTCCATTATAATAAATGTATATAGTCAGACAATACATACACATATCAACAACACATTGGTCACAATGTCTGAGAATGCATGTCTAGTATTGTACCTTTCTTCTCTCTCTACCAGGTGGTAGAAGAGATGTTTCATCCTCAGTCTTATGAAGCTATGATTGGTTCCTACTGTGGTCAGAATTCTGACGTCTTCAAGTTGTTTTCCTTAAATTTAATGTTGTCATTTCACAGACTGTTCTTTATCATTTTATAGATGAGGAAACTGAGGTTCAGAGAGATTTTGAGTGACTTGTCCCTGGTGACAAAATGATAGTGTTTGTCCTTCATTCTCAAAGAAGACCATGACAACAGGGAGGTGATGCCATGACAAGCACATGAATTGGATTTGAATGAGAGAGAGTGCTGTGCTAAGTCACCAACCTCACTTTCTCCTGCAGAGCCATCCAGGTCGGATGGCCAGATATGAATCAGGATGGCTGGAGATAGCCCTGGATGTTAGGCATCAGGGTTAACTGACTTGCCCAAGGTCACACAGTTAGTAAATGTCTGAGACTGGATTCGAACTCCTATTCTCCTGACTTCAAGGCCAGGGCTTTATGTACTGCACCATCCAGCTGGTTCTCCTGGGCTCTTTTATACCTTAAGTGTCCCCCACCCCCACCCCGTGCCTGTCATGACATTTCATTTTATTTTATTTTTGAAAACAGGGTTAAGTGATTTGCCCAGGATCACACAATTTGTAAATGTCTAAGGCAGAATTTGAACTCAAACCCTCCTGACTCTAGGTTTGGTGCCCTATCCACTGGGTCACTTAGCTGCCCCAATGACATTTTACTTTAAAGAACAATTTTCTCCATGAGATGACTGTGGATTGTGGAAAGAGCAAAGGATTTGTAGTAAGAGGATATTGGTTTGAAACTGTCTGAAAAAATTTATAAATTCTTTGACATTGATTAAGTCTGGGTCTCAGATTTTCTTATTTGAAAAATGAAGGGTTAGTCTAGACAACCTCTAAGGTCCCTTCCTGCTCTAAATCCTAAGAATAAAATGAGGATGCATATACCTGTCACGCAATATTTTCTTTGTTTTGGATGAGGAGAAGAAAACAAGATAAAGAAGGAATATCTGAATGTTCGGGCTTAGGAGAGATACTAACAAGTCATTATTGAACATCTATGAGTATACAGCTCTGCTAAAATTGCTGAATTCTGTTGAATTTCTTCTCAAGTAAAAATACTTTTCCTAATTCCTTTAATTTCCTTGCTAAGACCAACTAGTTCCAATACTTAGCTATTGTTGATGCATATCCCAGAAAACTCCTATTTGCTAAAAATCACTCTATCTGTGAGATGAGCTTAATATGTCTTTATATCAAGATTGCTTATACTGGTGCCAAATACTATAAGTTAGTAAGAATGCCCTTCCTCAGAACTATGACTTTGCATAGCCTGAAGAAGGCACCTCCCCAACATTCTTTCCTTTAATGGAGGTTCTTGCCTTACTTGGAGCCCTCAAGAGTAAATTTAACCAATAACTCAGTATCACTATTTGATTTTAGAGATTCTATTATTTGATCAGGAGCCCACCAGGCTTTTGTTTTCTTCTTCTTTCCTATTGAAGTACTGGATGACTGAGTAAAGCATCCCTTTTTCTCCAGGAGACTGCAACCCTAAGTTTTCAGGCAGGGAAATGTAGTGATGATCTTGTTTCTGAAAAGGAATCATGTAAATACCATAGGATTTGGGAAATTCTTCTCACAGATCTTGGGCACAATGGATTAGAAGTCTAGGCTTCTATCTTCCTGAATTTAAAAATCTGGCTTCCAACACTAACTAGCTGGGTATCCCTGGGCAAGACATTTAACCCTGTTTGCCTTCGTTTCCTCATCTTTAAAATGAACTGGAGAAGGAAACGGCAAACCACACCAGTATCTTTGCCAAGAAAACCTCAGATGAGGTCACAAAAATTTGGACACAACTGAAATGTCTGAATAACAACAAAAACTCGAAATTCTGCTAAACTATGTAACCTAGGCCTTCTTTTGTCTTCAAGGGGATGGACAAGATAGTAATAATACCAGAAATTTTAAGTTAGGAAGGACCTCAAAGGCCATCTAGTTTGACCCATATTCAACATGTTATCATCTATCTAGTCTTTGCTTGAAAACTAGTGAAAACCAGTGAAAACCAGTGAAAGAGAAATTCACCTCCATTTCCCAAGATATTGACTTTTGGTTCTGATTGTTAACTATTTTTTTCCCTTTAATGTCAAATTTTGCCTCTTTGCAACTAGAGTTTAAAAGTCTTTGAAATCTCTTCTCTCATAATTGCACTGTGAGTTAGGTTAATATAAATATCTTCAGCCTCTTTTTTGTAGATGAAGGAAAGGACCTTGTGACAGGACAGAGGCAAGATTTGTCCCCAAGATTTTAGAAAATAAGGCCACGTGTGAAGGAGTTACAGTAAATAAAGACTAACTTGGTGTCTTTCCTTGAGAGCTATTGGTAGGAATTGATTTAGCAGAGCCAGGGAAATACTGATCTTCTGAGAGGTCTACCATCCTTTCCCTTAGCCCTACCTTAGAAGAAAGGTTCACTTCCATGGGCAGTGGGTGTCCAAAGCCAGGCCAGTGGGGAGTGATCCTCCCTAAGTCTATTTTAGCGGCTTCCCCAAAGCTGAGTCACAGCAAGGATGCCTCAGAAAGCCACTGATCTCTTCTCATAGGCTCTTTTTCAGGGCTGGTCCTTCTGAATTCTGCCCTGCCCACAGAATCTGGCAGACTCAAGTCTGAGAGAGGGAGTAACCAGAAGTGCCATAGCAGACTTGTGAAAGGGATGTCAGCTCCCCCCCACCCCAGAACTCTTCTTCAGTCCCACCCCAACCACTGTATCTAAGGAGAAGCAAAGGCTACCATGTCAGCTGTTCCAGGTGGCTTCCCCAGATGTGGAATGACTTGAAATAATATGGTAGGTGAATCTGCTTTCCCCATTCTTGTGGCAGCCCTTGCTCTTGAAGTAGACATATTCTACCTCACCCTGTGCCCCTTTAAGAACCTTGGCCTTGTTGTTAGAACTAAGCTCTCTACCCAAGGGAGCCCAGACTACTCTCAGGAAGGTAGGGAAATGATTACAGTCACCTACTCTGGGTGATTTGCCTTGCCTAGCAGCCTCAAGGCTAGACTTAACCAATAACTCAATTTCACAATTTGATCTGACAGGTTCTCTTTCTTAATCTGGAAGCCACCAAGCTTTTGTTTTCTTCTTCCCCATATTGAAGAGAGATTGGAATAGTGAATGGCTTTGAGTAAAGCATGTCCTTTTTCTCCAGGGAACCACAACCATAGGTTCTGAGGCAGGGAAATGCATGCCCTACCTCCCTACCATCTCTAAATTGTTCTGCCCCCCCCCCATCCCCATCCCCATCCCATGAAAGACTTGGAAGAGTACTGGGTAGGAAATATAAGAGTTCATAGTTTGAAGTTTGACTTCCAATGTTTGACTTCAGAAGGAGACCAGGGGAATGGAGGTCATGTTTTTTGAGAACTGATTAAAAAAAAGAAAACTAGGGCTCTTTAACCTGAAGAAAAGGCTTGGCATTGGACACATGCTTACTGTCTTAACATACTTTCAAGAGAGGTTGGAGATTTGGTATGTTTGGTCCCAAAAAGCAGACCTAGAAGAAAAGGTTAGAAATGAGTTAAGATCAGTAAAGGGGAAGATTTTCCTAACGATCAAAAGCGAGATGGGTTGTCTTTGGAAATTAATGGGTTTTCTTTCACTGACCTAGAAGACCTAGATGAGCCCTCCATAGTGTGGATATGGTGGAAGGGTAAAACTAGACATAAGGAAGAGGGTCTATGGTGAATCTGGGAATTGGGGAGTGTGATATAGACATAATGATCAGGACAGAAAGTCATTGTTGGATGCATGATCTCCCTATGGAGTCAGGACAGCTGCTTCTTCAGGTAGAAAGTCTGGGGTTAATTGGTTTCTGTTTTCCCAGGGCAAGGCACATAATAGGTGCTTAATAAATTCTTATTTATTTAAATTTAAAAGAACTCTATAGGGGGAAAAACCTTGGCATATGGCATTGTTCTATGGAGTAAGAAATTCTAACAGTTGTATTATGATCCTTGGGCAACTATGAGAATTAGTCTAAATTAGTCTCCATTAAGACTGTCTAGCTTCAACCTTTCCCCTGTCCTTTTGTATTCAGTTTGACCTTACATAATCAAAAGTGCTATAGAAATGTTAGCTATTGTTATTATAACTCAAAGGAAATGACTGAACAACAAATTAGTATTATCCAGGGTATTGAGGCTTCTAGATGTGGCTTGGGGTCAGGATAGCTCATCTTCAGTTCAGATCTGATCTCAGAACACTGTTTGCCTCAGTATCTTCATTTAGAGCATGAGTTGGAGAAGGAAATGGCAAACTACACCTGGATCTTTCCCGAGAAAATCCCAAATGGGGTCATGAAGAGTTGGATGTGACTGAAAACAATTGAATAACAACATCATGCAAGGATTAAATAAGAGTTAAACTAGGACTCAAACCCAAGTCTTCTGATGGCAAATCAAATTATTTTCTTTCACTTATGGTAATAAGGCTATTATTATTTTCCTGGAGGAAACTCAAAACAAGATACTAGGAAGAAAGAGTACAGTATGGTAGAACAATGAACTGGGAGTCACTAGGATCTAGGTTCTTCTCTTGAGTTCTCACCCTAGCTGGTGGTGTGGCTTTTGGCAAGTCACCTACACAACCTTCTCCTAATTTTTCTGTTAACTTGATAGGATTGGGGGGAGGGGGAACTAAACTAGAGAATTTCTAGAAGGTCCCTATAGAAGTAACATTCTGGGATTCTATGAACAGGAGTCAGGGATCTTGATTTGTGCACAAGTTTAAACAAACAACTCCTTCTATACTTGCCCCCAACCCTCTAGTGATAACTGCTGGGAAGAGAAATCATTACAGCTCTAGATTGGATTTTTCTATCCAAAGACCTAGATGTCATTGGGTTTCTTCTAAGTCAGATCTAACCTCCTTCCTCCTTCCTACAGAATTCTCCTTTATCTGCCTTTCTGCTAACGTGGGTGTGGGAGTCACAGACAATCCACATGAGAGTTCCAGGAGCAGCTTTAATGCACCTTTCTTGGTACTGATATTGAGGGTGTAGTCATGGCCATTGGTTAAGTGCGGTGAAGGGAAGCATTCCTGCAGCTGGGCCTTTTAATTCATTAGGTTTTTAATTCCAAACCTTGGGTTATCTTACAAGTTTCAGGTTCCCAAAGGCATGGAGGTAGAAGTTAAATGCCAGAATTTTGAATTGATTGGGAGTAAAGGAAGGTGAGCTTTTCTGGAGCTCATGGTTATCATAACTTTAAAGTTGGAAGACACTTCCGAAGCTATTTAGTTCAACCTCTTCATTTTCCTGAGGCTCAGAGAGTAACTTGCCCTTGTATCAGAGCAAGTTTTGAATCTATTCTTCTTAACTCCCAAGTCTAGCACTTTAACCAATACACCATGAATAGAGAAATCCTTTCCTGGAGAACAATGACCCTGGATTAATGAGACATAGTTCTCTTCTCCCATTTGATCACTTCTTTTCCTTTTTATCCTTTCTTTTTTTTTTCAGTCTTAGAGAGAACAGTATTCTGTATGCTTTGGAAACCTGACTCCCTGGATGGTTGGCAAAAGGCGCACCAGTGTAATATGTGGGCCAAGGTATAGACATCTTGTGCTGCCTGGATCAATCCAACTAAGAGCTTGTTATAGTCATAGCAAACCCATTTCAATAGTCGTCAATCTCAGTTCTCCCTTTTTCTCTTGACCCCAATCAACCCTGCTGCCCATTTAGCTACACATCTGAGTCCTTGATCCCTAAAAGGAGGAGGTACAGACAGCTGTTGGGAGGGAGGAAGTTGCCAAACTGATTGTTGGCTCTAGTTATATACTGGAATGAGAGAGATCATTTAGAGCAATTTAAAAAAAAAATTAATGTTTTTGAAATAAGTTTTTATTAATATCTTTATATAACACCATACTTTTCAACAGTATCCCTTCCCCTCACAGAGAGTCATAACATATAATAGTATTTTTAGGATAAAAAAAAGAATAATACAAAAATAAGTATAATCAATCACTTAAAAAAAAATCTGAAAATACATTCAATGTGGAAATCCTGTCTCGAGAAAGGGATGAGATGGCAGTATCTTCTCATTTTCCTTCTATGGAGTTATGTTAGTTGCTTATTATTTTGTTGCATTCACTTTTTATTTCTTAGGGTAGTGGTTCTTTCTGTTTACATCATTGTAGAAACTGTATATTACTGGTTTCCTTGTATGTTTTTTATTTTTATGTACTTACAAACATCACTCTGAAAAGACAGCTGTGACCCAGAAATGCTTAAGAATCCCTGCTTTACAGACTACAAAGCAGAGTTGTGACTAGTTTTTGCAAACATGAAGGGGAAAAATTAAGGAACCTTGGAGGTGGAAGCAAGAAAGGGACCAGACCATGTAAGTAGTGCAGTGATAAGAATGTCGAATTGGGCTCTGGATCCCTGCATAGCCTCCTTGGACAATTCACTCATTCTCTTTTAAATTTTTTTCCCTCATTTTTTTGAATGAGAATAATACTTCCCTTGCTGTTTTTTGGGGTTATTGCAAATACTAAAATTCGATTTTAAAAAATTGCTCCTTTCCAATATCCTTTCAATAATCTCTGCATTCAAATTTGTAAAACTATAAAATCAGAGCTGCTGAGAACTGCAGATTGGAAAGTTGTTGAGTTGATGGAGCATGGGACCTGGCTTTCATTTCATTATGGCCAGAACAGCTTCTCGCCCATTCTGATACTAAGCTAATGCTTAATGTCCTTTGTTAACCCTGATTCACCATGTCCTTCTGCTGCATGTTTTGGACAAATCCAGAAGGGGGGAAGGGGAGTACTGCTATGGCAATTAGGCTACTGTTCATGGGTACACAGCATGCCAATGGGGAAGGGAGTAGAGAGTTACTGATAGGAAGAGGACAAGAGAAGTACCTTAAAAAGAGTTGACTTTACCTCCTGACACTGCCCTCCTTAACAAGGTAGAAACAGGGTGGGGTTAGTGGCAAGAGTTCTATCAGTTCTCACTCAATGCCATCAGAGTTCTGGAAGAGATAGAGAGGGAAGATAGCCTTTAGAAAGCAGATATATCATGATACTGCCAACAGCACCTCTTCCCATGGATGATCTAATTCTTCTTTTCTGGCTTCTTCCTCCCAGAAGCCTTTAAAACTAAATTCAAAGAGACCTCGTCAAACCAGTGAGTTCTTGGGACAGTATTTAAGTTTCTGATTTCCTTAGCAAGGCTCATAGCCCAGGTAATATTATATCTATTACCAATGCCAGAATTTTGTGGTACCTTGTGAAAAAAAAAATCAAGTCAGGGTATATTTGAAATCTGTAATTTTATAATATAAACATTACCCCTTGAAAATAACAAATATGATCATCCCAGCATGCCAGGTAATCATTCTACACAATACTGTTCAGAGTAAATATACACTAACAATATAAAGCATCACAAAATACAATACTGACACACAGCATCACTAGACAGGGTGTTTCTAAATTACATGCAGGATATAACACACACATATCCATAGTATTTAAGCAAATCATCAATAGCAATGAAACAAAGTAAACTAGCTGTAATGTTACAACATGAGTATAACTGTAAATGAGTATAATAATAATAATAATGATAATAACATTTATATTGTTCTCTGAGGTTTGAAAAGTGTTGATTCCCACATTTCATATCCCTCTATAGTGCTGGTCTCCTTCTGTTCCTTTGGTGGGTTTCTCCTGTAGCCAACATTTTGTTGAGGGACCCAGTCAGGCCAACTTCCTCTTGCCTCTGATTTTTGACTTTCTAAACTTTTGACACCCTATCCCCTCTGGTGGGCACCTTGACACCCCTATCTTAATCAGCTGCCTTGTGTGTTGTGTTCCCCCATTAGACTATGTTGCCTGAGGACAGGGACTTTTTGCTTTTATTTATATCCCCAGGACCTAGTCCAGTAGGTAGCACAGAGTAAGTATTTAAGTAAATGCTTGTTGCTTTCAAATACACAAATAAACAAATGAACAACATAGTTCAGATATTGCTCTATAGCCCAATGAATAACTAGCACATCAGCAAATTTACATAAAAGACATAAAATAAACATAAATCAAACATGTAGCAATTAACATGTGCATCAGCAAATACATGCTGTGTAGGCATAGGGTATCTTCACATGAACAATTTCTAGAATTGTTATCTGGCTTACATGTATGATTATATCTTCTGGTTCTTTTGTCAAATCACAATTTAGTTCAGGGGTCATATGATTCTAACTCTTTTGTGACCTGTTGGCTTCTCTGCCCTACCTCCCTGAGTTGGTTGAGGGAATGGTTCAATAATCATCAACATAGTTATAGGTCTGCCTCCCCAAACCTGAAATTGTTAAAGGGTCAGGTTGGTTATCAATATATCCATGTTCTACTGGTTTTCTCCATAGCTATAGTTCTAGATGAGAAACAAGTTTCCTCTGGGTTCAGTATTCTCCTATCTGAACTGGGGTCCTCTTCAATTGGAGGGAATAGTTTCCTTCACTAGAAATGTCATTTTAAGAGCCAGTACCCAGGTCAAGTAATCTTTATAAATGGCAGTTGGTCTCTTGTGATCAAAGAAGACTTCTGAGGTAAGTGGGACTATCATATCTGATGAGCCATTAGAAAGTCCACCTAAATTTCCTATGGAAAATAAGTAATTGTTATTGATTAGGAGATATTTATAAGACAAGTTACCTAGTCTCTCAACAGTTTTTCAGAAGTTGGCTTGTCATTTGTCTGTTCTCTTTGGGACATCAACAGGATTTCCTCATTGTTTCGTTATCATCTCATTTCATCTGGGGTCCCCAAATCCCAGAGGGAAATTGCTTAAGGAAAACTTAGATTTTGATGTGCAATTTAGATCAGGTATAAATCAACTATTTTATTTCCTCTAAATATTCTCAAAATGCAAAAGACTTATTGTTCAATTTTGAAGACTGAGAACAAGAAACAGTAAGCCATGACTTCTAATATTCTCTTCTGAGAAGGTGACACTTAAAAATATGAAACATTTAGCAGAAATACTGAAGAGTCATTTCATGTTCACCTTGCCATTATAATTTTGAGGTACCACCTTTAAAGTCCATTTCTTATGGTGACTAAGTCAGGGCATGACTTGGACTAATCTTGTTGATGATGATGATCTTCTCTTGAGAAGCTGTAGGAATATAGTGAGTTACTGGGAAGTCTGTTGCTCTTAATTCTTTCAATTCTGATCTATAACTGAACCATTTAGTGACTTTTTCAGGAATTAGGTATTGTAGTTTTTCTAAAGGGTTGGTTGCCATGAAAGTTAAGGAGTCAGTCTCTTTCTTAGACCTTGGACCTCTTCCCCTCTTCCATCTCAAAACCCAGCTTTTTTTGGGGAGGTGATGAGATAGTTGCGGCTAAACCAGGGTACCGTCTACATTTTAGTTTGATTTTAGTTTGTGATGTAGTGGGAAACAGTGTGGTGTAATGAAAGGGCCATTGGACTTAAGAGTCAGGTTTAGATTTGCCTGGTTATATTGTTATCTTGGGTGAATTAACTACCTTGGATCCGTTTGCTTATTGTGTTAAAACAAAATCAAGCAAAATCAAGCAAAAAAAAGCAAGGGAGAAGAAGGGATTGGGTGATTTCTAAGATCCTTCCTGCTCTAATACTATGTAATTATGTAAAAATAGAAATATAGATTCATCTTCCAGAGAAGCTGGTCAGTTGGGTTTCCTAAGTTCCTCTGGAGTGTTGTGTTCTCTAAAACCAGAAATGCCAATAGCCATTGGCCTAGGGTGTTATGAAGGAGGAATGGGTGAAGTAGATTGTTTGAGGAAAGGGAGCTGAGTCTTAAAAGAGAGACGGAAAAAAACAATAACTCAGCAGCAGATTTATTTTTATCTAGACATTGTTTTTCCAAACTGCATTAATCCTTTGTGTCCTGTTCCCCAGACCCTGCTACTGTATTCTCTTCATCCAATCCTCATCGGGATCCAGACTCCTTCATCCTGCCTTTGACCTTGAGAGGTCCTGACTTCCTGAACCAGGAAGATGCCGATTCTCAAGCAATTAGTGTCCAGTTCAGCCCACTCAAAACGCCGTTCACGAGTGGACCTCACAGCAGAGATGATCAGCGCTCCTCTGGGTGACTTCCGCCACACTATGCATGTGGGACGTGCTGGGGATGCCTTTGGGGACACCTCCTTCCTCAACAGTAAGGCTGGGGAGCCAGACCCTGAGTCTCTCGAAGAGCAGGCCAGTGCTACCTCCTCATCTAAACCCAGCCTTCTGTCTCGAAAGTTTCGAGGCAGCAAGAGGTCCCAGTCAGTGACACGGGGAGACCGACGGGACATGCTGGGCTCTCTGCGGGATTCTGCTCTTTTTGTGAAGAATGCAGTGTCCCTGCCCCAGCTCAATGAGAAAGAGGCAGCCGAGAAGGGTTCTGGCAAGCTGCCTAAGAGTCTTTCGTCCAGTCCTGTGAAGAAGGCAGCCACTGGAGGAGCAGAGGAGGAAGAGGTGGAAGAGGAAGGAGGAGCTGGGGAGAAAACACCCCATCTGAATGGATCTGGGGGTGCCCACTCTCCTGACCCGATCCTTGATGAGCAGGCCTTTGGAGACATCACAGACCTGCCTCAAGTACCCAAAGCTGGTTATGGGTTGAAGCATGCAGAATCTATCATGTCCTTCCATATTGACCTGGGGCCCTCCATGCTGGGGGATGTCCTTAGCATCATGGACAAGGATGAATGGGACCCAGAGGAAGAGGATGGTTGCCATGGTGATGAAGGCCCAAGCCACAGCAGCCAGCCCCCTCTTTCTGCCACTGTTCCTTTGCTACAGCAGGAAGGGAAGCCTGGTCCAGACTCACCATTGCTGCCTCCCTGCACTTTGGAGGATGCGGGCTGGGCAGCAGCAGCTCCTAGCCCAGCCTCTGCCCGAAGTGTGGGCAGCCACACAACGAGAGACAGTAGTTCCATCTCCAGTTGTGCCTCTGGAATCCTAGAGGAACGAAGCCCTGCACCCCACGGACTGGAGAGGGCACAGCTCCCTCTCACCCGACAACCTAACAAAGAGTTCTCTTTTATGGACGAGGAAGAGGATGAGATCCGTGTGTGAAGGGAGTTGGGAATGTTGAGTGACTGCACAATTGACTTATTTTTGTCCCCATTCCCTGTGACTTTCTACCTTTCTTTGGACTCTCAGAGTCCAGGTAGAATAGCCCATTGAAGGCAGGAAGTCTTAGTTGCAGGAGACACCTCTATAATTCAGCTTCGCCTGTGAATAGAATATTTGGTCCTCTTTGTGACTCCTTTCTCTGAGATATGGGGTTTGGTGGAACCTGTGAGTCAAGCAACTCTGGGTTAGAAAGAGTGGGGATGGCTTAATTACCTGGCATCTATGGACAGCTTGCTCTTCACCAAGACATTCAGGGGTCAGGGATGTTTTCTTGGCCAATGAACACTTCATCATGAAGCAGGAATCAATTTTCCTCCTTCTGGTCCCCTTCCCTCTTCCCAAATGAATGCCAGATGTCAATCTGATTGCCTCTCAACTTTAAGCAATACCAGGGCAGCAGAGCCAGACCATTTGATCTCCATTTCTCTAGCTCGTAGTATGTCTCCCTCTTTTCTCCCTTCCCATTCCTTATGTGTATCCCTCTTTCCTATTCTGTGAGGTTTCCTCTTTCCCTTCTCCTTTTGTTTTTCTAAACCTCTCCCACCTTCCCATCCCATTTTTCTAGTTTTTTTTTCCTCTTGATTTGTGACTTTGTTCTCTGGCTATTAGCCATTGCTGAAAAGATGTTTGAGTGTGAGAGGAAAGGGTTGGCATTACATATGGTGCAGGTGGGAGAATGCTCATAAGAAGCCCCCTCATCTACCTTTTTCTTTGTTCATGTTTCTGTTTTAAATAGGATGTTGGAACAGGGGAAACTTTGGGGAGGAGAACTATAAAGTTTTTGAAGCTTGATTGGGAAATGTTCCCTCTTCCACTCCCCCTCCTTTAGGAGCTCTCTTGCTTCCCTTTTCTAAGGACTGGGAGGAGCTTGGGGCTCCCCCAAATGTGACTGGGGCTCCCTTTGTCTTGGAAGGTTAAGGAGCTTAGCTATAGGGGAAAGGGAGGTAGTAGTTTTGGAGCTGTAGTTAGTCCCTCCTTGTGTAACTCTCCTCCCCCTCAATATTGCTTCATTTCTGTCTCCCAGAACCCAGGCAGGAAATCTGGGGCCCCTTGGAGTTAAACAGCACCAGGTGGCTCATTTGGGGTAATATACATGGAAAATATCCCCTTTCCCTCAGCAGTCTTTGGGGAAGACAATGATGATGGGAAGGCCCTGAGAAAGGCCCCTAGGATGTGATTCTGAAATTGTCTATCCAAATGGAGCAGCGATAACAAAGTCTGGGTGTGGGGTTCTCCCCAGTCCCCAAACACAAGGACCAGTTATTGACTTAGCCAACCTTTTTTTCTGTCTCAAATAACGTGGTAGTTTTTAATTTTAATCTGGTTTCTTTGGGGAAAAAAAGAAAAAAAAGATTTTTATGGTAAATGGGGTCCTTCCCAGACTTGCTTGTTCTCTTCATTAGCCTGCAGTATTCCCTGATTTTTAAGGAGTTTCATTTAAATCTCAGTCCCTACTTTGGGCTGCCTGTATCTTGGGCTCATAGTGGGAGTCTTCCCATAGGTGGGAAGGTTGGAACCCTACTATAAAGCTGTACAAGGCCTATTGTCTTAGGATGTCAGCCTTGCCTCTGGTATTAGAGTTTCATAACAGACTGACCTCAAATGTCAACTAGTCTAATCATCCCTTAATAGGAATACCCTCTATAATATAACATCCTTGACAAGGGGTCCTTCAGCACTAATTTAAAGACCTCTAATAAAGAACCCTTTACCTCCCAAGGCAATTCATATTGGTTTACCTCTATTAGGAAACTTTCCTTACAGTGATCTTAACTTGGTCTTTCTACAACTTATATAGCACTGCTCCTAATTCTGCCTTAAGGCAGAAGGTTCCTCCTGCAAATATTTTAAGGCACCTAACAGATTCCCAACTCAAAATCTCATCTCTAGCATAAAAATCCCCATAAAAATCTAGCATAAAAATTCAACTACTCCAAAAGGCTTGACCTCCAACCCCTGTTCACACTTTTTCTTCTCTGAAAGCTACCCTGCTTCCCCTCCTCATCTCTCTTCTTGACATAGTTACTTTGGGCAGGGTGAGTGGCCCAAAGACTCAAAACTATAACCCTAGATCTGGAACTGGGGGGGGTGGGCTAGAGAGGAGAAGTCAAAAGGGAAGGGATAGAACAAGACTAAGACAAATAGTGACTCAGCTGATGGGGACTATATGAACACTAACAGTTCTTTAAAAGCACAGTCTTGGGAGATAACCATGACCAGTGACAGTTCTGAATCACCAAGGGATATAAGCCTGTTGGCATAGGGAGAAGGGGAATGGACCTCACCCCTGTGTGGGCAGCACATGAAATGTTTACCGGTGATGATGTAGCACACACTAAAATACATATTCTTTTTTTTTTAATGAGGCCTATAGAAGACAGAGAGGAAACATTAAAAATCCTTAGTGATTCAGCCTGGTGTTTTCAACTTTGTGTGTTTGTGTGTATTGGGAAGGGCAGGATATTGATGATGGGATAATGGTCCTAATTATGGATCTTCAATGACTATTAACTCATTTCCTGTGAAGGACTGGGTCCCACAGGCTCCTTGGAGTCATCTTTTCACATTCCTCTTAGTCTAGGTACTTTCAAACTCCCTTGGAGAAGACCCATCAATTTGTTTCCAGTGTTAAGCAAATGCTTTCCCTCTCTGATCCTATCTCCTTATCTGTAATATTTAGGGTGTTGCAGATCAGTGGTCTGCAAAGCCAGGTTTCAGGGGTGCAGGGAGGTGAGGTCTTTGGGGGTGGGGTGGAAAGACACATGATCAACCATCTCACTGCTACCCCAACTAGTCAATCATAGGGCATTTCTCCAATACCACAAGTTTCCTTAACTTCCCCAAACTTTCCCTTTTACTGCTTTCTCCTTTAACTGAGCCCTTCTAAACTCAAGTTCTCAGATCCTCAGAACACAAATATTGCAGCTGCTGAGCAGGTACCTTTGGAAAAATTCCCTCCTGGCTATCTGGAGTGGGGAAGAAAGGAACAGATTTTTATTAAACATCTGAATACTGTGCTCAGCACTTTACAACTTCATCATTTGATACTTTCAGCAACTCCCAGAAAGGTGCTTTTATGAAACCCATTTTATACATGAGAAAACTGAGGTAGATTTGCCAGAGTTGCACAACTGTAGTGACAGCAGATTTGAACGTGGGTCCTCTCGACTTCCCCACAACTCTTAAATTTTGGGTGACACTGGCACAGGATGATCAGGTATAGTTGAGTTGTGATCTGTATTGAAGATGATTTTACTTTTTTCCCTAAACCCACACCTCTTCCCAACTTCCCCATCACTGTCAAGGACACCAACATTCAGTCACCCTCATACACATTCTGGGATACCTCTTCATTCCACTATGCACTGTTGCCAGCTCTTGTCATTTCTATTCCATGATATGTCTCCTCTCTTCACGCAGCGGCAAACCTTGTTTGGGTTCTTATCACCTTTTACCTGGACCATTGGGGTCTTCTTGTATTACATTTTTTCCTGTCTCCACAGGAAAGTTTTCTAAATATCCCACAAAGTTTTCTAGATATCAAGTCTGAGCATGTCACTCCTCAACAAATTCAAGAGGCTTCCTATTGACCCTAGATCAAATACTTCCTCATTCATCCCTTTAAAATTTCCAGTCTTCTGTGTTATAAAGGTGACTAATTATTAGTATTGTGTATATACACATACACAATAAATAGCATTTATAAAATGCTTTAAAGTTTTGCAACTTTTTTTTTTAAGAAATGATATCTGCATCTTATCCTCACAACAACAGTGGGAGGTAAGTACTACTATTAATCCATATTTTATAGATGAGAAAACTGGAAAAAATAGTTTGTGAAAGATCACAGTAAGTATCAATGTAGATTCTGAACTCAGTTCTCCCTGACTCCAGGCCCCATATTCTATTCACTAGACTCCCTAGCATCCCCTGTTTGTGTTGGGGGAGGTGATAGGTGCTCAGAAACATTTTTTCAAGTAAGAATCCACAGATCTAGACAACCTACAAGATACTTTCTAACTAACATTTAAATTCAGTGGCTTAGAATTTGGGAAAGGGGCCTGTGAAAGGCAATAGCCAATGGGTAGTAGTTATTAAGTTGAGTTCAACAGTTTCCCTTTCCCCAGCCCTCCTCCCTTCATACATAATAGACCTTTTCCAGGGTCTTTCCACAGACTTTAATTTGGGTCCCTTGGGTAATTAGTCTACTGAAGGAATCCTGATGAATGTTGTGGAATTCGATAGCACCCCCTTAGAGATGCTATTATATAGCAGAAGGAACAATGAATTTAGAGACTAAGGACCTTAGTGCAAATTGGCAGTTGGGTCTCATTTTTCTCACCTGTAAAATTAGAGGGTTTGAACTAGATGGCCTCAAAAATCACTTCCCAGCTCTGATCCTAGATCAGAGAATATCTCTGATCCTTAATCCCTTTGGGTCCCTTCTAGCTCTGAATCTCACAAAGCCTGACAAGCAGAGCATCTTGAAAAGGAGTTTGAAAGAAGCAGCAACTGCTGACTTGTGGAGGTGGAAGGGTCAAATTTTCTTCCTCCCATGTGTCTCCTTTCCCTTCACTATAGCTAACCTTAGAGTAGGTATGGCATTGAGTCTTGTGGAAATTAGGCCAAGGAGGTGTCTCTGCCCTAGTTTCTTGGGTAGGGCCTGGTGACCTGCCCTCCTCTTGCTTCCTCAGCCCCCTCCCTTGTCTTCTTTCTCTTCCCTATGCCTATGTCCCTCCTCCTCTAGGGTGAGTCTCTTGCTACCTGCAGTCCCTGATTCTAAGGGTAAAAAATACCTCTTAGGCAAGATTCCTCTCCATTCTCCCACCATCTTCTCCTGCATGCCTGATGGTTGGGGTTGGTGTTACCCTCTCAAGAGGACTAGCTCTCCAGCCTCAGGTAGGAGAAATAATTAAAATGGATAATGAAATGTAAATGAATAATACTCATTAAAACTAATGAGAAGTGAGAAGGGAGGTGACTAGGACTAGAAGTTACCCAACAGGGATATGATGTGGCAACCTATTGGGAGATGGGTTATGGGACTGAGCTTGCAAAGTTGTAGCTGAGGAAGGGAAAAAATGGAAAGGAAATAAGGAAGTATAACCTGGGAAGGAAATATTTACTTGGCACTTTGGACCAGGAGCTTTACAAATAATATTAAATTTGAATTCTCATAGGGAGATAAGTGCTGTTATTACCGTTTTTCAGTTGAGGAAACTAAGGTAGGCAGAAGTTAAGTGACTTGCCCAGAGTCACACAGCTAGTAAATGTCTGAGGCTAAATTTGAACTCAGGTCTTCCTGACTCCAGGCCCACTCTTCTGTGCATTGTGTCCCCTACTTGCCAGGGGCGGGGGGGGGGGGGGGGGGGAGAATAGGGTATAGGGACTCTTGGAGACTAGAATCCTAAAAAATATTTTGGAGGAAGGAAATCTATAATCATAGGATTATAGATTTAAAGCTGAAAGGATCTAAGCCTATGTAACCTCAGATGAGGAACTGAAAGCCCAGAGATATATACTTGTCCAAGGTCATATGGGTTATAAGCTACAGAAATGAGCTTCCTTGGATTCAAATTTAGGTTCTCCAACTACATCTACCATACTTGACCATTTATCAAGATATCTCACAGCCCTACATTTGTGTATAACTTATCATCCAAGTGTATGTGTTTATGGAGCAGGAGGGGCTAGAGGAAATAAAACATTTGGCAAAATGACATTAGTTAATCATTGGTTAAAGTTGACATTCTAATAGCAGTTGCTACCCCACCCAACCCAAATTCTAAAGTCAGAACTTTTGATAACTATCACTTTTTCTGGAGGGACAGATAGTGCCAGTAAAAGCCTTAACTAGCAAGAAACAAAGCAGGGTTGCCCCAGGGTATAGAAATGGGGGTGGGGAGAACTTGACCTATCACCTCCTCCTGATAGTAACCACCAATCTCAAATCTCACCTAGTATATATGTGGCAACCCTCTCTTTCAGGTCTCTCTTTCCTTTCTACCCTCATCACTGTATAAAAAAAAGACTACCACCTTTCCTAGTATGACCACATCCTTGGTCAGGTTGGACAGTCCTCTGTTTCAGGACCCCACTGTTACTCCCACCCCAAGTTGTTTTTCTCCTAGACAAGTTGGGAAAAGATTTTTTAAAAAGTCCTTGTAACAGCTCTAGCAATTGGTTGTCGGCTAAGCAGAGTAGAGATGCTGTTCAATACAGCAAGCAGTTGACCCTGTGCTATATCCTGAAGAAAGATGAAAAGGCAAACATTAGGCCATACAGACCCAGCTTTGGCATTAACTGAAGATGTCAAGTTGAACTGGATATTCTACTCTAAGGGACAGTTTGTGCCAGGAGATAGCAAGTGCACATAGTCCCTAATCCATTCTGTTGGTGGTTCCCATTATCTGATAGTTGGTGCTCAGCCCAATAGACTGGCAGCCCTAAAAACCAGGGACCTGGGACTCAAACCGACATTAATTGTACTTCCTCAGGGTGGAACTTGAAGAGCTGGATCAGAGCATAACTCCTAGTTTGAAATTAATTGCATATCAGCCTTTTTCCATCTGTGACACACCCATGAATTTGCTGGCATAGAACTGGGTTCCAGTTATCCCATGCTCACCCATATAATACAGATATCATAGTTATACTTCTCCTCCTTGCCACTAAACTTACCATGCTGTATTAAGCTCAAGATTTTCCTACAGTGGACATGGAGAAGCTCATAAAGACCATCTGGTCTTTTACAGATGAAGAAATAAAGGCATAGGGAGACCATATGACTTATGCAACGTAACAGATAAATAGTGGCAGAATTGTTCTTGATGTTGCAAAGTAGATACGCTGGGAACTTAATTTGGCTGCCATTGGGGTGACAGCTAAGGTGGGGGGGGTCTTTTCAAAGGAGTAGAGTGATGAATGAGAGGAATGCTGGAATTCAAAATTAGGTTTATGATCTTGGGTCATCCTAGCTATGTTACAAATTTACCAGATTCCCTACCCATCCTTGAACTGGTCTCTTCATGTCTTTACTTAGTGCCCCTGTTTGGCAGAATTCCCAGGAGCAAGCCTTTGAACAAAAAGAGGAAATTCCTCCTGTCCATTCCTCTAGCCTGTTGGACAATCCTTCCAGATTGTCAATAGATGTGTCACAACCAAGAGGCTGAAGAATAAAAAATTTTTTGGTTTACATTCTGTAATCTACTGCATTAAAGGAGATTCAGCAGATAATATTTCAACCAGGACCTAAAGGAAGCCACAGAAGCCAAGAGACAGATAAATGGGTTTGCAATTGGTACCATTCAGCCTGTTCATTGCCCAACCTCAAATTCCAATTGACAAAAATCATAGACTCACAGCTGGAGGTCATTTAGTATGACCATCCAAGCAGGAATCCCTTCCACAATAGCCCTGACCAGTGGTCATTCGCCCATTAATTTGTACTTATGTATCTGTTTTAAGATCCATGTAACCTTACTGCATTCCTCCCCTCCCCAGCATCCCCCCACATCATTGCTCTGTCAAGTTAGATTAATCCAATAGAGAAAAAAATAGAGGTTGGCCTCTGCTTGGGGGCATCCAATCTTAGTTCCAACTGTCCTTTACTGTCAATAGGACATGGGTTTTGAGTGTTTTTCCATTCACATTATTGTGACCAGAGTTGACTGGAGGGTATAGTCTGTGGTAATGGAATCAACTTTTGTCTCCAAAATCAATTAATCCAGACAAAGACTGAAACTGTGGCCTTGACACTGTGACCTTAGTAAGCTAACTGGGGCTCTGCTACAGAAAGTAATGATGGGTAGGGTTTACATCTCTCATCTCTCCTCTTCCTACCCTCTCCCCAATTTCCCACTCCAGGTATAAACTGAGAAATAATACTAGGTTGAGAGTAATCAACAGACTTCAAACTTATTGGTGAGTTCAGGAAATGGATAATTGAGAACAATTTGTTCCAATGGCCACAAAGTCAGCTGAAGCTGTGGACTCTGTGATGTGAAAGATGTCTTCACAGTCATCCTGAATTTTGTCCTGCCACTGAACTTTAATGACTCTGGAAGAGAGTGGGAGGCTCTTGACTTTGTCTCACTTAAATCCAATTCACAAAAGATTCACAAAGGAGTCAAGATATCACCTTGTAATGTCATTGATCCTCTTTGAAAATGAAAGATGAACAAGAATATGATCAGAATTGACTATAGATGGGACCTGACCCTAGGCCTAAAAGGTTACATTTAAGGAGGATGTCTTTATTCATTCTACAAGTTTTTATGGATGCTTATTCTATAGGTATTATGTTAAGCCTCAGTCTCTTTATCCCCTCTTAGCAGGTTAGATTAGATGAAGTCTGAGGTTCCTTCCACCTCTTAGAGTTATCAGATTCTGGCCAGTTCTGATGGGGAATACAACTGAAGACATGGTTCCTGCTCAAGGTAACAGAAGAGGGAGGAGTATATGCAACTGCCATATAAAGGACAACATGTAAACCCTCCTTCATTCCCTTGAAATTTTGTTTAAGTGCTCTCAGATATTACCAATGGAAACTCCTTGCCAAGGTATGGGTACCCTCAGGAATTTGGATAGGCCATGTAATCGGGAGTGGATTTGATGACAGTGAACTGGCCAGCAATTCTGAGAGTTCCGAGTCTTCTAGGAGACCATTCTTTGGAGGGTTCAAGGGCCTGGCATGAGCCATAACTAGGATGCCAAGAGTACCAAGTTAGCAAGGTTAATTGGGATAGGCAACAGCAGAAGTTATCAGATCCTCTTTCTGCCTCCTCAGGGAAAGGGAAGGGAAAGGGTAAAGAAACAAGCATTTATTATAAATATCTCATTTAATGCTCACAGCAACCCTAGGAGGTAAGTCCTATTATTATCCATACTTAACAGATAAGGAAACCAAGGGAAACAGACTTGCAAGCTAGTCAGTGTTTTGGTCACATTTGAACTCAAGGTTTCCTGACTCCCAGCCGATCTATCATTTAACTCTATTTCCTCGCCTAGCTGCCAACACCTAACAGTGAGACTCAGTGGGTTCTTTCCCTTACCCCACCCCCGAGACCCAGTGGAATTTCCCATCCCTACTAATTCATGCCTCTTTTCTCAGATGCCAGTTAGAACCTGATAATAGGAACAGGAGCCAATGCTGATCCTATTGTCTTCAGAAACCTTTCCTCTTGCACCTCTAGATTGTCCTGGACTTTCTTTTCTGTAATAGGAGAGAGAAGATGGAGAAGATGTTTGAAGGAGAGGCTGGAGGATGTAGGCAGAGACCCAGGTGGGTAGGGGCAGAAGGAATTTGGATAGGAAGCACACTATTTGGCTTTTTTCTGTCCATTTGACTCTGGTTTGTTCCTGCCATCTGTGACTAGCCAGAGGAAAAGATATGTTCTCCTCCTCCCCACCCCCACCCTCATCCCTGGGCATGTAACCTGAGTGGAAAAGCTGGCACAGAGCCGGCCTATCATGCCACTTCTGCTGACTCATTCCTATTGAAGTAATTATGCTCCAGTGACTCTACCCCTTTCTTCTCTTCTCCAGGGGGAGGCCCTGACCCCTATGAGCATGGAGGAGCTAGGGATCCTGGGCAAATTTTCTATACATTTCTGGAGGCAGGGTGTGTGTGTGTGTGTGTGTGTGTGTGTTTAAGTGAAATCAAGTCCTAACTGAACCTAGAGAGCCTGGGGCAGAAGAGGAAAGCAATTTGGTTAGGGTGAAGGGAGGAGAACTGTGTACAGGGAAATGAGGCCTAACTTGGGATTTATAAAGTAGGCATAGGAACCAAGAAGCTGCCAAGACTCCCACACTCTAGTACCCAAGAGCATCTGGGTCTTAAAGTCCCAGAAAAAAATTCCATTCGTGAACCAGTTAATTTCTGTTCACTTATTGAAAAATTTAGCAAAATTCCGAAACTAGTCTTACATCCCAAGTACCAGATTTGTTTCTAAATTTGAAAGGATATATTATTTTCATCAGCCAATGATGCCCTGGTAAGCACTCCTTTCCCTATTTCTAAGTTAAATTAGAATCTTAGAGTTAGAAGGTTAACTTCAGAGTTAACTAGTCTAGTTTTCCATTTGAAACAGAAATCCTTAGTCACTTTCTAATTGAATATCTCCAGTGAAGGGGAACTTACCACCTGGTGAGATAGCCCTTTCTAATAGGCTTTAATTGCTAGGAAATTCTTTCTTTTATTAAACAAAATCACCTGCTCTGTAACTTCCATCCATTGATCCTAGTAGGGTCTAATTCTTCCATTATGTGACTGCCCTTCAAATACAGCTAAACTAAATATAACTCTATTGTGTTCCCCCTATACCTCCCCCACTACGCTCAACAAACAAGCTACAATCTACAGTTAGGGCATCTAGATGGCATAGTGGATTGAGCACTAATCTTGGAATAAAGAAGATCTGAGTTCAAATCCAGCCTCAGACACTTATTGAATGACCTTGGCTGAGTCACTTATCCTTGATTGCCTCACATCCACTTGTCCTGATTTTCTGGAAAGTACAAATGAGACTGGTGACTTATCCTGGGAATCCAAGATCCCTGATGTCATAGTCTTCTTGGAGAATGAAGGACAAACATCAACATCATCATCACAGGCTAAGTATTAGCTTGTTGTTTTAGCTAATCCTTATTTTGATTATTATGTACTCACCATCCTAGTTACCTTTCTCCAGACAAGTCTCTGCTTGTAATATCTACAGTTCAACATAGTTTTGTTGTTCAGTCATTTCAGTCTTATCTGACTCTTTGTGACCCCACTTGGGGTTTTCTTGGGAGAGATACAGGAGTGGTTTGCCAGCTCTTTCTCCAGCTCATTTTACAACTGCGGAAACTGAAGCAAATAGTGTTAAATGGCTTTCTCAGGGTCAAACAGCTAGTAAGTGTCTAAGACTGGATTTGAACTTGGGTCTTCTGACTCTAGGCCTGGTACTCTATTTACTGTACCACCTAGCTACCCCATTTACCCTAGCACATCATAAACTTTCTAGTCTCAGAGTCCCTTTATGTTTATGTGGATTATATACATAATATTAGACATTTAAAAATTTTTATGACAATAATTTTGACTTCATGGACTCCAGAAAGTATTAGGGACCCCCAAAGCTTCCTAGACCATACTTTGAGAATGATTAAAATCTGACCCAATTATTTAAAGTTTAGGAAAATAAGCCCAGAGAGGTGACTTCCCTGAGGGCAGGGAATAAATATCATACCCAAGATTTGAACTCAAATCTTTTGACTACAAAATTCTGTATTCTTTTGATCATACCAGGCTGGCCCTGTATAATGCATTGCAGAAAGAGTTAGGTTAACTCACTTAAATACTTTTTTATATTTATTTATTTATTTATTAGGTTTTGGCAAGACGATGGGGTTGAGTGGCTTGCCCAAGGCCACATAGCTAGGTAATTATTAAGTGTCTGATTTGAACTCAGGTACTCCTGGCTCCAGGGCCAGTGCTCTATCCACTGTGTCACCTAGCCACCCCTAAATCACTTAAATAAAAAATTTTTATTAATACTCTTTGTCTTTATATAGTTTACATTCCCCTGTATACTCCACCTTTCTTTCTCCCAGTTATGTAATACTTTTTTTAAAAAAGGAGGAAGAGAAAAAACCCCTACAAAACAATTAAGACATCAAAAAAAAAATCTAACAATATTTATAATATATTCTAGATCCTCCTCACCTCACTCCTTACACACAAACACACACAAAAAATAATTCATTTATAAGATGGTTTGGGTCTATTATTTTTGGAGGTGGAATTCTGTGGCATTGTCTGGCCTCCCTGGAGGTACCTAGTTGCCACCTTCCTATTATATCTTATTCTTTATAATGAATAAAGCTAACCCATCCATCCCAGAGCAATTACTTTGGATGTCTTTAGCCATACTTCAAAATGTTTTTTAGGTACTCATCTGAATCATATATGATATGTGGGCCACAAAGTGCTGTATTGGAGGGCTGGGCACATTGGTTTATTATTCTCTGGGCAAAACAATAAACAGCAGCTGTTGAGAGCAAAGGACTTCCCTTCCCCCAGGTTAGCCAGCTGTCGAGTCCTTGAAGGAACCACTCCCAGTGGCATTGCTGTAACCTTGATCTCAGCTCCTAAAAAAAACAATAAACATAGAACTGGACAGAAACCAACTTCTTTTGAAATTCTTTTAGGGGCAAGATCTTAGGAAAGAGAGTGGATAGGAAGTAAGAAAATGGTAACACCTTGGACCTTGAAGCCTGGATCCCTGTATTAATGAAATTTACCTCTTATTCAAAGTGGATAAACTACATCTTGTCTGTGCCTCAATTCCTACACCAAATCCTTGAGTTTTCACAAGGTGAATGAGATAAAAGGAAGAATGTGGAAATCTCTTCTAATAGAGATCTTGAAGAATAAGTTGGATGCAGTGCAGTGTGATCTGGAGATGGAGGGAGGATTGAAATAATTATGGTGGAACCCTGAAAGTCTGAGGATTCTATCTTCCTATCTCTCCTAATGCTTAGGAGAAGTTGCCTTTGGGATTGAGAAACCAGAAAATATCTAACAGAAAGTAAGGAAGAGCACAGTAATAATGATGTGATTATTAAAAATTCATATTAATGTTAACATAGTGCTTTTCACATCCATTTTGTAGATGTAAATTAATTAATCAAAATGTTACCGTTTGTGGATAAATACTACCAGTGATTCATCCCAAGAGAAAAAGCTACAGACTAAGCAGAAATAGTGAAGTTTGCTTGCTTGGGAGATTGTAGGTTCTGGAGGAGAGGTCCCCGGGCTATGACTCCTGATTTCAAATCCTTGTGCCATCCTGAATTTCATGTATGAATTCGGAGGTCATACCTTTCCATTATATTATTATCTTTTTTCATTAAAATTAGAATATCATTTTGCAAAGAAGCAAAAAAGGAGGAGGGGAGGGAGCCAAGTCTATCTGTGTGACTTTGTGATCTGGGTGACCACTATGAACTTCTGTTTCCCCATATATGAAATGAGAAAGTTTAACTAGATAACCCTAGGATTTCTTCTAGGTCTTAAACTATTATCCTATGATCTTGGCAAAGTGACCAAGGGTGAAGAGGATTGGTCTGAGAATTTGGTTCTAATCCTTAATCCTTTACATGACTTTAAAAGAGTCCCTTAACCACTATGAGCCTGTTCCTTCAACTGTAAAATGGAAATAAAAAATGACTAATACACACAGACATTGAAATGAGATCATTGGTTGAAAGGTGGCACTTTGATAAAGTAAAATATCTAAAACCAAGGGATTAGCATCATGATCTACTCCCTAAATAAGAGAAAAGGCATTAAGAAGAGAATGTTGTTCAGTTATAAAAAAACCCATTTGGAATTTTCTTGGTAAAGATAATGGGGTGGGGGTGGAGCCAAGATGGCGACATGAAGGGATCCAGTCTTAGGAGCTCTCTGATAAAAACTCATAAACTAAGGACTCTAACTAAACTTTCGAGAGACAGAACCCACAAAGGGACGCAGTGAGGCAGTTCTCCTACTCAAAGTAACCTGGAAAAGAGTAGAAAGGCTCTGCTCCCTGGGGCCGGAGGGGCGGCCGCCAGAGGGGTGGCCCGCCAGAGCCAAAGAACTTCAGCCTCCCGGAGGCAGCCCCAGGGCGCTGGGAGCCTCAGCTCACAGCAGCGGGGGAGTCTCCTGAGCTGCACCCCGGGGAGCACCGGGCACAAAGTGGGGGAACAGCAGGGGACCTCTGCCAGAGTGAGCATGAGCACGTGGAGCCCAGCCCTCAGGGCACACAGCCAGCAGCCTGGTCTTTCTGCAGCCCAAAGCCAGAAACAGAAGCAGGTGGAGCCAGTAAGCAGGAGCCCCCAGGGCATGAGCCCATTGAGCTGAGGGAAGGGAGTGAAGAGAGACTTCAGAGCTCTGTCCTCTGCCCCTGGAACAGGACTCTGGGGCTCTGACCACATTCAGATCCTGACCACAGTCTAGGCCCCCCATAGAACAGCAGGGCCCCCCCCACCTCAGCCCCGTGGCAGAGGGGGGTGCTTATGGTCATTCACAGACCAGGAGGGAGGACAGAACCTCACACACTGAGACCCTTGTGGGAGTGTCCCAAAAGCTCAGGAAGCACCCCCAAAAAACAGGCTTAGGCTGGGAAAATGAACAAAGAAACAAAAGGAAGACCATTGAGAAATATTTTGCAAATGAGCCCAAGAAGGATCAAAATACTCAGTCTGAAGATGAGGAAGCACAAGCTCCTGCATCTAAAGACTCCAAGAAAAACAGAAATTGGGCTCAGGCTATGATAGAGCTCAAAAAAGACTTTGAAAATCAAATGAGGGAGTTAGAAGAAAAACTGGGAAAAGAAAGGAGAGAGATGCAGGAAAAACATGAAAATGAAGTCAGCAGCTTAGTCAAGGAAATCCAAAAAAATGCTGAAGAAAATAGCATGCTAAAAACCAGCTTAGGTCAAATGGATAGAACAGTTCAAAAAGTTATTGAGAAGAATGCTTTAAAAAGCAAAATTGGCCAGATGGAAAAAGAGATAAGAAAACTCTCTGAGGAGAACAAATCCTTCAGACAAAGAATAGAATTCAGGGAGACTGATGAATTTACCAGAAATCAGGAATCAATACTTCAAAACCAAAAAAATGAAAAATTAGAAGAAAATGTGAAATATCTCATTGAAAGAACAGCTGATATGGAAAACAGACTTAGGAAAGATAATTTGAAAATTATTGGAATACCTGAAAGTCATGATCAGGAAAAGAGCCTTGACATCATTTTCAAAGAATTACTACAGGAAAATTGCCCTGATATTCTAGAAGCAGAGAGCAAAACAGAAATGGAGAGAATCCACCAATCCCTGCGAGAAAGAGATCCCAAAAAACCAACCCCCAGGAATATTATAGCCAAGTTCCAGAACTCCCAAGTCAAAGAGAAAATATTACAAGCAGCCAGAAGGACACAGTTCAAACATTGTGGAGCTGCAATCAGGATCACACAGGACTTAGCAGCAGCTACATTGGAAGCTCGTAGGGCTTGGAATACAATATACCAGAAGGCAAAAGAGCTTAGAATGCAGCCAAGAATGAGCTACCCAGCAAGGCTGAATGTCCTCTTCCAGGGAAAAAGATGGACTTTCAATGAACCAGGGGAATTTCAAAGGTTCCTTTTGGAATGGCCAGAGCTGAACAGAAGGTTTGATCTTCAGATACAGGACTCAGGTGAAGCATGGAGATTGGAAGAGAGGGGGGGAATATGAGGGACTTAATGAGGATGAACTGCATGTATTCCTGCATAGAAAAATGACACTGATAATACTCATATGAACCTTCTCAGTTAATAGAGCAGATAGAGGGAGCTTTTATAGTTGAAGCACAGGAGAAAGCTGAATTCAAAGATAAAATATGGTGTAAAAATGGAGTCAATAGAAAAAAAGGGAAATGGAATGGGAGAAAGAAAAGGAGAGGGGGGAATAGTCCAAGATATTTCACATAAGATTTTTTTTATTACAACGAGCTATTGCAATGATATGGAAGGGGGGAGACAAGGGGGAATGAGGGAAACTTTGCTCTCATCAGAGATGGCTAGGAGAGGAAACAGCAAATATACTCAATGGGGTATAGACATCTGGAGTAAGAAGGAGTGGGGGAGCAGGGGGAAGGGGTGGGGATGTGAATAAAGGAGGAGAGGATGGACCATGGGGGGAGAGTGGCCAGATATAACACATTTTCTTTCTTACTTCTTGCAAGGGGCTGGGAATGGAAGGCCTTCCCAGGACCACAGGGCCAGGTGGATTCTGGGCCTAAGGGGTGGTATGGGGGCTCAGGGCTTCTTGGCCCCAGGACCAGGGATCTGTCTGCTGCACCACTCAGCAACCCTACAGCAGCGTCAGAGTGAAAGGAGAGAGAAAATATAGTACATGGTAGTGGAGAAATAAGAAAGGAGGGAGTTGCGATCAGCAATGGCAAGGGTGGAAAAATATGGAAGTAACTTTTGTGATGGACTTATCATAAAGAATGTGATCCACTCATGACAGAGTTAATGGTGTTGGAACAAAGACTGAAACACATTTTTTGTTATTATTATTTGGGGGAGGGTACAGGGCAAGTGGGGCTGGGTGGCCTGCCTGGGGCCACATAGCAGGGTGATCATTGGGTATCTGGGGCCAGATTCTGACCCAGGTGCTCCTGGCTCAAGGGCCAATGCTCTGTCTGCCACCCAGCCACCCCTACTATTATTACTATTTTATTTTATTTTGGATCTTTTTTTTCCTTTTTTTTGGTTTTTGCAGGGCAGTGGGGATCAGGTGGCTTGCATGTCACATGGCTGGGTGATTATTGGGTTTAGGAGGCTGGATATGGACTCGGGTGCTCGTGGCTCCAGGGCTGGTGCTTCGTCCATTGCACCACCTGGCCATACCTACAATTATTACTATTATTTTTTGTAATTTTAATTTTTTTTCTCCCCCCTTTACTTTTTTGCCCAAGCAAGTCTATCTATATTCATGGGGGGAGGGGTATTTTTTTTACTTGTAAACAAGTATATTTTATTAATGTAAAGAAAAACATTTGTACAAAATGAGAATAAAAGAGATAATGGGGTGGTTTGCCATTTCCTTCTCCAGCTCATTTTAAAGATAAGGAAACTGAGGCAAGTAGGATTAAATGATTTATACCCAAGGTCACATAGCTAGTGTATGTCTGAAGTCAGATTTGAATTCAAAAGATGAGCTATCCTGATTTCAAGTCCAGTGCTCTATTCAATATGGCATCAGCTAGCTGTCCCATAAGAAGAGAATATTCTCTCTCAAATCCTCTAATGCTACTTTGCCAGTGAAGACTTTGGGAACACATAAGAATAGCTAATTCTAGATTAGGTGATTATCTACTTTGACCCCTGGCCCAGACGTAGACATAGTAAAGGAAGAGAGGAAGCAAGCATTTATTAATTATCTCCTATATGCCAAACACTAAGGTAATCATTATTAAAAATATTACCTCATCTGATTTTCACAACCACCCTAGGAAACAGGCACTATTAATATCCTTATTTTAAGGTTAGGAAACTGAGACAGACAGAGGTTAAATGACTTGCCCAGGGTACCAGCAAGTTTCTAAGGCAAGATTTGAACTCAGATCTTCTTGACTCCAGACTCAGAATTCTATTCACTGTACCACCTACCTATAAAGGACCTTTCCTTTCTTTTGTTAACTAGTTATTTAGCTATATCTAAAAAGTTGTCACCCTACCCTATCAGAGACAGATTCTAGACACTTTGCCCTAGCATATAGAAGTAAGGTAGAAACCAAAGTCAACCCAATGAGTCTATCAAAGTCATGGGAACCAGGGAGGACCAGATCTAGTGAGGGCATTGTGATCTTGAAGCATTAGAGTTATGAATTGATCTTCCACATGTATTCCCCCTTTATTATCACAGATATGTTCCCTATGTCTTCTCACAAAGTTTCTATTGATGGTGTGTAAATTTATGGGAGATTGTGACCTATGTTTACTTTACTATACTATTTCATTAAATGTCTTTATTTTTAACTAATTGTGTTTCTGGCTGACTTAAAAAGCAGAACTATTTGTAGGGGCTTATGAGATAATTTTAAGTGACTGAAGACCCACAGACACTTTGAGCTGGGGAAGATTTATTAGATATGAGAGACAAGTATCAGAGAATCATTGGATGTTACAACCAGAGAGATCATTTAATTTAATTTTCTCAAGCCACTGACCAGAGAAGTGAGTTTTCATGTCATACCTGTGATAACTAGCAAAACTAGGATTCTCATTTCAACTGAGTGCTTCTAACCCTGCACCACAAGGACTTATCACAGTCCTGTTGATACTCAGGTATGGTTGATTCATTTTTTAAAAAATTGCTTTTACCTAGTTGAGGTACCAGAACCAAATGTTTGGTTCTTTCTTTCTACCTTATACTTGCTTTAGGAACCATTATTCCTTAAAGTGAAACTGGTTTACTTAGTCAGTGAAAGACCTGGGCTAATTCACTTACCCTTTGTGAAAGTTGTAGGGAAATTGTTTTGTACACTGTCACATTATAGCAATGTGAGCTATAAGCATTATCTGTCTATAAAAAAGAGAAGATAATAAAAGCTCATATTTGATTAACACTAGAATCCTTTGTATAACCTTGCGAGCTAGGTGTTATTATGTTCAGTTTCTGTTTCTTTTTTATTTTTTTGTCCAGTCCTGTGATTTCATCAATTTGGGAAAGTCCCAGGTGACTACAAAATACAAATCAGCAACTTTCTTGGAAGTTTAAAACCTAGAGAGTCGCCAAGAGGCATTGAACTATTAGGGACTTGCCCAGAGTCACTATTTGTCAGAGAGAATTTTAAACCAAGTCATCCCAATTGCAAAGCAGTGCTATCATTCTTTCTACCATGGTATCTTGTTACTTCACTTTATTTTTAAATTAATATTTATTTTTGCAATTAGTACATCTATTTTTTTCTCCCTCCCCTCTTCTTTCTCTACTTTCCTCCCTTCTTTACAATTAAAAAGAAAAAAAAACTAAAAAGGGGGGGCAGCTAG
This sequence comes from Macrotis lagotis, assembly GCF_037893015.1. NCBI lineage: Eukaryota > Metazoa > Chordata > Mammalia > Peramelemorphia > Peramelidae > Macrotis > Macrotis lagotis. Next base: position 207,749,953 of record NC_133659.1, read on the forward strand.
GTGGCACAGTGGATAGAGCACCAGTCCTGGAGTCAGGAGTATCTAAGTTCAAATCTGGCCTCAGACACTTAATAATTACCTAGCTGTGTGGCCTTGGGCAAGTCACTTAACCCCATTGCCTTGCAAAAACCTAAAAAAAAATCCTTGTAACAATTATGTATAGTCAATCAAAACAAATTTCTATTTTGGTTACATCCAAAAAATTGTCTCATTCTGTAACAAGTCCATTCCCTTTCTGACAGAAGGTGCTTCATCAGGGCGGCTAGGTGGCATAGTGGATAAAGCACCGGCCCTGGAGTCAGGAGTACTTGGGTTCAAATCTGGTCTCAGACACTTAATAATTACCTAGCTGTGTGGCCTTGGGCAAGCCACTTAACCCCATTGCCTTGCAGAAAACAAAACAAAACTAGAAGGTGCTTCATCATTGATCCTTTGGAATCAAGAGTTAGTCATTGATCAATGATCCCATAACTTTCTTTAAGCAATCAGGGTTTAGTGACTAATAACTACTGAATGTCATATAACTAATAAGTGTCAAGTACCTGAGTTCAGAGTTGAACTCAGGTACTCCTGATTCTGGGTCTAGCTGTCTACCCACTGTACCACTAGCTGCCCCTATTCTTATAGTTTTCAAAGTTGTTTGTTTTTAAAATGTATATTTATGGGGGGCGGAGCCAAGATGGCGAAAAGAAGGGAACTAGTCTTAGGAGCTCTCTGATAAAATTCATCAGCTAAGGACTCTAACTAAACTTTCCAGAGACAGAACCCACAAAGGGACCCAGTGAGGCAGTTCTCCTACTCAAGGTAACCAGGAAAAGAGCAGAAAGGCTCTGCTCCCCGGGATTGGAGAGGCAGCCTGCCAGAGGGGTGGCCGGCCAGAGCCAAAGAACCTCAGCATCCCAGAGGCAGCCCCAGGGCGCTGGGGGTCTCAGCTCACAGCAGCGGGGGAGTCTCCTGAGCTGCACCCCGAGGAGCACCGGGCACAAAGTGGGGGAACAGCAGGGGCCCTCTGCCAGAGTGAGCATGAGCACATGGAGCCCAGCCCTCAGGGCACACAGCAAGCAGCATCTCTTTCCCCAGCCCTAATCCAGGAAACAGAAGCAGGTGGAGCCGGTAAGCAGGAGCCCCCAGGGCATGAGCCCATTGAGCTGAGGGAGGGGAGTGAAGAGAGACTGCCTAGCTCTGTCCTCTGCCCCTGAAATAGGACTCTGGGATTCTGACCACATTCAGATCCTGACCACAGTCTAGGCCCCCCAGTAGAACAGCAGGCCCCCCCACATCAGCCCCTTGGCAGAGGGGGGCGCTTATGGTCATTCACAGACCAGGAGGGAGGACAGAGCCGCACACACTGAGACCCTTGTGGGAGTGTCCCAAAAGCTCAAGAAACACCCCAAACCAGGCCCAGGCTGGGAAAATGAGCAAGCAGAGAAACAAAAAGAAGACTACTGAGAAATATTTTGCAAATGAGCCCAAGAAGGACCAAAATACTCATTCTGAAGATGAGGAAGCACAAGCTCCTGCATCTAAAGACTCCAAGAAAAACACAAACTGGGCTCAGGCTATGATAGAGCTCAAAAAAGACTTTGAAAATCAAATGAGGGAGTTGGAAGAAAAACTGGGAAAAGAAAGGAGAGAGATGCAGGAAAAACATGAAAATGAAGTCAGCAGCTTAGTCAAGGAAATCCAAAAAAATGCTGAAGAAAATAGCATGCTAAAAACCAGCTTAGGTCAAATGGATAGAACAGTTCAAAAAGTTATTGAGAAGAATGCTTTAAAAAGCAAAATTGGCCAGATGGAAAAAGAGATAAGAAAACTCTCTGAGGAGAACAAATCCTTCAGACAAAGAATAGAATTCAGGGAGATTGATGAATTTACCAGAAATCAGGAATCAATACTTCAAAACCAAAAAAATGAAAAATTAGAAGAAAATGTGAAATATCTCATTGAAAAAACAACTGATATGGAAAACAGACTTAGGAAAGATAATTTGAAAATTATTGGAATACCTGAAAGTCATGATCAGGAAAAGAGCCTTGACATCATTTTCAAAGAATTACTACAGGAAAATTGCCCTGATATTCTAGAAGCAGAGGGCAAAATAGAAATGGAGAGAATCCACCGATACCCCAGAGAAAGAGATCCCAAAAAACCAACCCCTAGGAATATTATAGCCAAGTTCAAAACTCCCAAGTCAAAGAGAAAATATTACAAGCAGCCAGAAGGACACAGTTCAAACATTGTGGAGCTGCAGTCAGGATCACACAGGACTTAGCAGCAGCTACATTGGAAGCTCGTAGGGCTTGGAATACAATATACCGGAAGGCAAAAGAGCTTAGAATGCAGCCAAGAATGAGCTACCCAGCAAGGCTGAATGTCCTCTTCCAGGGAAAAAGATGGACTTTCAATGAACCAGTGGAATTTCAAAGGTTCCTTTTGGAATGGCCAGAGCTGAACAGAAGGTTTGATCTTCAGATACAGGACTCAGGTGAAGCATGGAGATTGGAGGAGAGGGGGGAAATATGAGGGACTTAATGAGGATGAACTGCATGTATTCCTGCATAGAAAAATGACACTGATAATACTCATATGAACCTTCTCAGTTAATAGAGCAGATAGAGGGAGCTTTTATAGTTGAAGCACAGGAGAAAGCTGAATTCAAAGATAAAATATGGTGTAAAAATGGAGTCAATAGAAAAAAAGGGAAATGGAATGGGAAAAAGAAAAAGGAGAGGGGGGAATAGTCCAAGATATTTTACATAAGATTTTTTTATTACAACGAGCTATTGCAATGATATGGAAGGCGGGGAGGCAAGGGGGAATGAGGGAAACTTTGCTCTCATCAGAGATGGCTAGGAGAGGAAACAGCAAATATACTCAATGGGGTATAGACATCTGGAGTAAGAAGGAGGGGGGAGCAGGGGGAAGAGGTGGGGATGTGAATAAAGGAGGAGAGGATGGACCATGGGGGGAGAGTGGCCAGATATAACACATTTTCTTTCTTACTTCTTGCAAGGGGCTGGGAATGGAAGGCCTTCCCAGGACCACAGGGCCAGGTGGATTCTGGGCCTAAGGGGTGGTATGGGGGCTCAGGGCTTCTTGGCCCCAGGACCAGGGATCTGTCTGCTGCACCACTCAGCAACCCTACAGCAGCGTCAGAGTGAAAGGAGAGAGAAAATATAGTACATGGTAGTGGAGAAATAAGAAAGGAGGGAGTTGCGATCAGCAATGGCAAGGGTGGAAAAATATGGAAGTAACTTTTGTGATGGACTTATCATAAAGAATGAGATCCACCCATGACAGAGTTGTTGGTGTTGGAACAAAGACTCAAGCACATTTTTTGTTATTATTATTTGGGGGAGGGTACAGGGCAAGTGGGGCAGGATGGCCTGCCTGGGGCCACATAGCTGGGTGATCTTTGGGTGTCTGGGGCCGGATTTGGACCCAGGTGCTCCTGGCTCAAGGGCCAATGCTCTGTCTGCCACCCAGCCACCCCTACTATTATTACTATTTTATTTTATTTGGGGTCTTTTCTTTCTTTTTTTTTTTTTTTTGGTTTTTGCAGGGCAGTGGGGAACGGGTGGCTTGCATGTCACATGGCTGGGTGATCTTTGGGTTTACGAGGCTGGATGTGGACTCGGGTGCTCGTGGCTCCAGGGCTGTTGCTTCGTCCATTGCACCACCTGGCCATACCTACAATTATTACTATTATTATTTTTTTATTTTAATTTTTTTCTCTCCCCTTTACTTTTTTCGCTCAAACAAGTCTATCTATATTCATGGGGGAGAAGGGGTATTTTGTTTACTTGTAAACAAGAATATTTTATTAATGTAAAAAAACATTTGTACAAAATGAGAATAAAAAAATAAAAATATTTTCCTAATTAAAAAAAAATAATCACATAAGATAAAGGTACCTAATTAGAAATTGTAATATACCCATCTGAATTCTCAACAGTTTCTTAAACTTTCCATTACTGAACAAAATTTATTACTGAATTGGCTATCCTATGGTTATTGTAACTATCAACTCCCTTCTCTTCATTTTCTTGAATTGTCACAGTCCTTCACTGCCTTCTGTTTCCTTTGCAAAGAAAAATCCATAGTAATTTCATTTTTTTCATTTTGCATTGAGAAATTCAAAGCATCCTCGTTTGGCATAAGATATTGATATATGAAACTTATATAACCACTGGCCCCTCAACTGAAATGTTCCCCTGCATTAATAAATGTCCTACCTCTGAAAAAAAAATAAAATGTATATTTATTCTCCTGTTTCTGCTTATTTCACTGCATCAGTTCAAATAACTCTTTCTATGTTTCTTTGAAACCATCACCTTTATAATTTCTTATAACACAATAATATTCTATTACATTCATATACCATTATTTATTCAGCCATTCCCCAATATAAGGGCACACCATTAGTTGCCGGTTCTTAACTATTCAAAAAGAACTTTTAAAAATTTTGTTTATTTTATTTTGTTTTTACTAATTTATATATTTTTTATAGTTAAGTCCTTCTCCTTTGGGTCAAAGGGACAATTTAATAACATTTTGAGTATAGCTATAAATTGCTTTCCAAAATGGCTGTATCCTTTCAATGCTCCATCATACTTCTTTTAGAAAGGTAGTGTCAAAACCACATATTTGTTTCTAATATCTCAACTGGGTGAAAGCAATTTTAAAAATGAATCAAACAACCATACCTGAGTATTAAGAGGTTCAGTATGCCTCCTTGGATCATTCAAGTCATGTATGAAAGACTGAGTCACTTCCAAGTGCTTTGTATAAAAGAGAGGAACTAACTCAGAATCAAGAAAAGATTTTGAGCATCAGGGTTCTAGAGATTGGAAGAAAGGGAGGACTGAGCTGTTGCAGAAAGGGGAAGATATTAAGGAGAGTTCTTAATTCTTCTGACATCTTAAAGAAGAGGATTCAGGCTGAGGGAAGTTCCAAGAAAAAAGTCATTCAGCTTTTCTCCCAACTTCCCCTCCTGATATATGTTTATCCATTGACATTATATAAATTGCTGTTTCATTACTCAGTAAGCTAAATTTTGCACCAACCACAAGTGGTCAGGGATTAGCTAAAAATAGATAAAAATATAACCTGAAGCAGAGAAAACAACCTTTTCTTAGGTGTTGGGAAGTTTTTCTTACAAGAACAACTGATTGGACTCAAAACTTTCCCTCTAAAACAAACCTCCTAAAACTGAAGTGAATAATGTTAAGTATACTAGGAGACCATTAAATTTCCCCTTAGACTCAAAATGAGTTAATCATTTCAAGAAGATATCACACAACAATGTGCCCATATTACCCTTGCAAATTCTCCAAAATTTGCCATTTTCCCTTTTCTGTCAATTTGCCAATCTGATATATGTGAGGTGAAATTTCCATTATTTTTTCATTTGTACATCTCTAATCACCAATATTTGGAGCATTTTTTTCCCATAAAATTATTGGTAGTTGAATTTCTTCCTTAGAAAACTAGTTGTTTATATACCTTTCAGGGAAATAACCCATAGATTTGAACCAGTTTACCTTCAATTTTGCAGAGTCCCAGAAAGATTAAATGATTTGACCAAGGTTATACAACTTTTAGGTATAACTCCAATTCTGTTCAAATTTATAACAAACTCCCAGAATTTTCAGTAGAAAGAACATGCTGAACAATCATGTGGGCAAGGATTTCTAACCTATAAACTCTCCTATCCACCTTTCTACTGGACTTTGTTTTTGCTCCTCTTGCCTTTTTTTTTTTTTTTTTTTTAGGTTTTTGCAAGGCAAACAGGGTTAAGTGGCTTGCCCAAAGCCACACAGCTAGGTAATTATTAAGTGTCTGAGATCGGATTTGAACCCAGGTACTCCTGACTCCAGGGCCAGCGCTTTATCCACTATGCCATCTAGCCGCGCCTTACCCTTTTCTTAATGTTCTTATTCTAAACCAAGTTCAGACTTCTGAAAAATATAGGATTTGGTCCCCTCTGCTCAACTCCCTGTGAAAGTCAACTTCAAGTACAACTTCAGCAAATATTGATTAAAGGACTACTGTTTATTAGACTGTGACTGGCTCCTGGGAGTGGTGGGGGCAGAGGTGGGGTGATACAAAGATTAGACAGACCTCAGTTCCCAGCCATCCTGGGCTTTCCCAGTCTAGCTTGGGGATGACAGGCAAACATATAAAACATCTCTTGAAAGTATTTTCTCATTTGGAGTTCAAAGGAACAAGAAATCCTGGCACATAGCCCCAGGAAAGCAAACAAACATGCTTAGGCCTATACCCCAGGTAACAAAGAAGCAGGAGCTATGATGGTTGCTATGCCTAAACAAACAAACTCTCAAGGAAGAGAGTAGTCCTTCTGCAACCTGGGGTCTGAAGGCTTGGAACAAGTGACTCAACTCACTCCTAACTTATTGTGCCACGGAAATAATAATAATAATAATAATAATAATAATAATAATAATAATAATAATAATAATAATAATAATAAATATTGGAAAAGGGGAAAGGGTGAAAGAAACCCAGTGATTTCATCTATTAGAAAACATCCCATAGATGCAGATTGGGCACTAAAACTTCTAGACTTAGAGAGCTATCTAGGGCTGAGGTGTCAATTGTATACCCCTATAGCTCCACAAATGTCACTCCAACTAGATTAAAATGTAATTGGGAGGGGCAGCCAGGTGGTGTAGTGGATAAAGCACTGGCCCTGGAATTAGGAGTACCTGGGTTCAAATCCTGTCTCAGACACTTAATAACTACCTAGCTGTATGGCCTTGGGCAAGCCACTTAACCTCGTTTGCCTTGCAAAAACCTAAAAAAAATAAAATAAAATGTAATTGGGAAATGTTTGGTAAAATAAAAATACAATATAACATATATAGCATTACTTTTAAAAAACTAAGTCCATATGTGGCCCACAGAGATCTTTATGTAATGATTTCATTGTATTTGAATTTAAGAATACTGCTCAAAGTTGCACTGGAGCTTGTGAAAAAGTCTTCCTGATTCTATTCCAGCTGAAAGAAAGAAAGAAAGAAAGAAAGAAAGAAAGAAAGAAAGAAAGAAAGAAAGAAAGAAAGAAAGAAAGAAAGCTAGGATCCAAGACAGAATTCCAGTGTGAGTCTTCATGACTCCAAATCTATCACTCTATCTGTTCTGCCTCCACAGAGAGTTTTCTCCAAAATATTCCTGTGAGGAAATTAGTTCAGGTACTACCCTCATTTTACAGACATAGAAACTGGGACTATCATAGAAGATGACTATCAAATGGCAGGATCAGGACTTCAAAGTAGGCCCACTTGAAGATAAGTCCTTACCAATAGCAGGTTGCCTCTCTAGGGGCTATTCCAAGAGTATTGACAGTACAAGCAGATGTCTAAATAGAAAGAGTAATTTAGGATGGGGGGGGTAGGAGAAGGTCTTTATTATGGACCTTCTGATGTTCAATTAGATACTATTTCAAAAGTCCCCCAGCCCAGGTAAAGGAAGCTAGAGAGCATGATTATGGAGTTGCCCAGACTGGAAGTGATCTTTCCTGACATACATTTATCTCTTATTCTAGGCTGAGTGATAGAAGCCTGAATTCTTCTCTTGGTTCAAACCTCTAGCTAAATTTGAATAAGTGCCTGAGAAGGAAGCTAGGTGATAAGAGTTGTATTAGACTTGGAATCAGGAAGACCTGAATTCAAATCTTGCTTCTTCCTTGATTTCTCCATCTATTAATGAATTCTAATGTGAGGATCATATAAAATAATATACATAAAATGCTTTGCAAATCTAAAAAAATGCTATGTAAATACTAGCTATTAGCCCTTTGTGTGATGGCAAAGAAGTGGAAACTGAGGGGATGTTCATCAATTGGGGAATGATTGAACAAGGTATCAAATATAAATATGATAGAATATTATTATGTTGGAAGAAATAATGGAGGGGCAGCTAGGTGGTGCAGTGGATAGAGCACCGACCTTGGAGTCAGGAGGACCTGAGTTCAAATTTTGCCTCAGACACTTAACAATTACCTGGCTATGTGACCTTGGGCAAGTCACTTAACTCCCCCCCCAAAAAAGAAATAATGAAGATGGATTTCAGAAAAAGCCAGAAAGTCTTGTGTGAAATGGTGCTAAGTAAAGTGAGCAAAACCAGTAGAACAATTTATATAATAATAATAATAATAATAATAATAATAATATAAAAACAAATGACTTTGAAAAGACATCTTCCTGATCAACACAATGACCCAAAAAACTCATGATGAAGTATGCTCCCCACCTCCACAGAGAGAACTGATAGTCTCAGAGTATAGATTGAACTATATTCTTCTTCCTTTCTTTTTGCCTTTCTTTCTTCCTTTTTTTTGTGATTTTTGGGGGCAGGGAAGAAGGACAACATGGAGTTGTACTGCATGATTATACAAATTTATAGTGCGTTTTGGTTTTCTTGCCTTCTCTATGGGGTGGATGGAGATGAGGAAGAGAGAGAATTCAGAACCAAAAATAACATAAATTTGAATTTTTAAAAAATCCTAACTATTATTAAATGAATGAAAGAAACATTGGTGACATTTATTTAACTATTTTCCACTCTTTAAAAATGATTTTTAAACTAGTAAACTTTATTGATGATATTTATTTATATATCATTTTTACTTCTGGTTTTACACCTATTACCTTTCACATTTCCACTGCTTCCTTATACCTGGGTAATGAACTGTCCCTAGTAACTATGCAGGACAGCTAATTATAATCAGTTATTTCTGAAACCATTCTGAATGCAACATTGTATCTTGGAGTCCTCCACTTCTCTATTGATGGGGGAATGCATGTTTTTATCTGTTTTCTGAGACCATTTTTTAAATTACTCAGTCTCTGTTGGTTTTAGTGATTTTTCTATTTATATTGCAGTCATTATGTTCTTTTAATTTGACTTATTTCACTCTGTATCGGTTTATATACATTTTCACGTTTCTCTGAAAATTCCTCATATTGTTTTTTCCGTATTCCAGAATAATATGCTATAATGAATATAGTATTAAATATACAATGATATCATGTATCTACATGAATATGCAAGTAATATACTATTCATTGACATAATTTGCTGAGCCATCCTCTAACTGATGGACATTTTCTTTGTTCCCAGTTCTTTGCTACCACAAAAAAATTCTAAGAATATTTTGGAATATATTAGAATTTTGTTTCTGTCTTTTACCTCCTTAGGGTACATGTCCAGTTGCAGGATTGCTGGGTCTAAGAGTAAAGGAGTCACTTTTCTTGCATACTATCCCTGTTTATTTCTTTCTGTAATAGCTTTTGAGCAGGTTGGGTCCTCAAACAGATGTTATAGGGTATTTGTATTTGTATTCAGATGCAAAAAACTCCATTTTTATTCTTGCTAACCTATGATTGAAATTTTATGTTTAATTATTAATGAAGGTATCACACATTATCTAGTCTTCACCAGATTATCAAGAGGGTCCTAACACAAAAAAGGTTAAGAATCCCTATTTTACATTGTACACAGTAACAGAAATATTGTAATGATAATCAACTGTGAAAGATTTATTTACTCTGATCAATACAGTGATCCATTACAGTTCCAAAGGACTTATGAAAGATATTATCCATCTCTAGAGAAAGAACTGATGAATTCTGAGTTCAGAAAAAAGCATATGCTTTTCTCTTCCTTCCTATTTTTTCTCACCACATAGTTAATGTGGAAATATGTTTTGCATGACTTCATATGTATAATAGGTGTTGTATTTCTTGCCTCTCAAAGAGTAAGGGAGGAGTGTAAGGAAAGAAAGAATTTGGAAATGAAAACAAAAATAAATTAACAATCAAATAAAATTCCTGTTTTTAAGAAATATTAAAGGACTAAAGGTAGTTTAGGAACATCAGTGACCCAGAAAGGAGTTACAGAATGAAAAAGAAAACTCTTTTACTTTGGTGACATTAGAAAATCACTCTTATGAACTAATCCAATTGTTTTGGAGAGCAATTTGGAATTATGGCCAAAGGGCAGTAAAACTGTGCATACCCTTTGATCCAGCAATACTATCACTGTGTCTGTATGTCAAAGAGATCACAAAAAAGAGTAAAATTAAAACCCACATGTACAAAAATATTTATAGCTGCTATTTTCATAGTGGCAAAGAATTGGAAAATGAGGGGATGCCCATCAATTAGGGAATGGCTGAACAAATTGTGGTATATGAATATAATTTCCATGAGAAATTATGAGGGATGGGATTTCAGAATAACCTGGAAAGACCTGCATGAACTGATGTTGAAGGAATTGAGCAGAACTAGAAGAGCACTGTACACACTAATAGCAAAATTAAGTGATGATCAACTATGATGGACTTGTTCATTTCAGTAGTATAATAATCAAAGACAATTCTAAAAGGTTTATGATGGAAAATGCCATCCATATCCGGAGAAAGAACTATGGAATTTAAATACAGATCAAAGCTTATTATCCTCAATTTTTAAAAGATGTCTTATGTATTTTTTCTCTCTAATGTTTTCGCATTTTAATTTGATTCTTCTTTCACAATATGATTAATATGTATCCATGCTTAGAATGGTTATACATGTATAGCCTATATTAATTTGCTTTCTGTCAAGGGGAAGGGGAGGGAGGGAGAAAATGTAAAACTCAAAACCTTGCAAAAATGGTTGTTGAAAACTGCTGTTGCATGTGGTTGGAAAAAATAAAGAAAATATTAAATAAAAAAAGAAAATCACTCTCATTTGTTCACTCCACTTTCTGACTCGGTGACCTGCAATCAAATATATCATCTTGTGTTTGGCACCTTAATATTGAATGTATAGAAGTCTTATCATCCTAGCTTCTTAGGGAACAAACAAGGATTCAAAAGTAAAGAAAAACCAATGAGAAGCTAGGAAAGGAAATTAGTCCTTGGCCCTCTTTAGCTGATTCTGAGATAAGTTGTATATAGGATTCACCTGGAGGAATTCTAGGTTAAAATTAAGCCAACCTCAGGAAAGAAGGCTAAAGATGCAGGAACTCATTGCTGGATTGGAGAAAATCACCTTTAATCTTGAGGATGATGTAGTCAACCAGAGGGGTATTGGGGTTCTTCCCTTCCCAGGAATGGACAGTAAGTTGGAGATGGGAGGAGTATAGCAGCTGACCATTGTTCTAAGTGGGGGCCCTTCCCTTCTCCTCTTGATATTTTTTTAGTTAATATCAAAGGTTCTTGAGCTGGGACCCATGAACTTTTAAGCAAAATTATAACTCTATTTTGATATAATTTGTTTTCTTTACAATTGTAGGTATTTATTTTTATGCATTTAAAAATGTTATTCTAAAAAGAATTCATAGGTCTCACCAACCTGCCAAAGGGGTCTATGATACAAAAGGTTAAGAACTCCTGTGCTATAAACTATATGATTATTTAGCTTTCTCTTTCATTTTTCCTTCTTATGTTCCAGCATACTCCTGGTCAGAAAAGAAAGATTAAATCAAGGGCCAACTGGTCTGTTCTAGGATTTCAAGAATAACCCTTTACTGAGGAGCTCAGACTTGACCTCTTGTCTTTCCCAAGGCTCTAGAAAGAGCCAGCAACTATGCAGCATTTCCTATATAGGACATTCTGAGAATCCTGAGAGATAAGGTGATTACAATAAAGAAGTGAGTCTCAAAATAAGCCTCCTGACTCTCAGCTTTAGTGCTCCTACTGAGAGAGAGACAGAGAGTGTTAGCTTTAGAAAGGGGTGTGGTACTGTGGTTATTTGATGCCAGCTATAAATGGGCTCCAGTTTAGGAATTCTCTAGATCCCCATGCTCAGTGATAGCAGGATTTTTCTTTTTTAAAAGCAAGAGATAGGGGTGGCTAGGTAGCACAGTAGATCAACCCTGGAGTCAGTCAGGAGTACCTGAGTTCAAATCTGGTCTCAGACACTTGATAATCACCTAGCTGTTGTGGCCTTGGGCAAGCCACTGAACCCCATTTGCCTTGCAAAAAAAAAAAGTGAGAGATAAGGACAAAAGCAAACTCTACAATTTAGGCTATTTTCTTCTTCCTTTCTAGAATCAGGGGTGGCTGTATGTACCTTTTTTCTTAAAGACTTCTGTGAGAAAGGTGAGTTAAAAAGAAACAGAATGGGTCTGATTTAGATAGTAAATGCTTAAGGAACATAATCTGTCTGATCCATTTCAAATCTATTAGAGTCTTTGGGGGGGGGCAATATGGAGGAGGGCAGAAAAGAGGTAGTAGTACCAAGGCAAAGGACATGACTTAGAGTTTGAAAAGGGTAAGTTAGCCCTTATGGGCAAGTGGATTGCATAGTGGATAAAAAGCTGGGCCTGGAATCAGGAAGATTCATCTTCCTGGGTTCAAATCTGACTTTGGATATTTACTGACCATGTGACTCTGGGCAAGTCACTTAAAACTATTTGATGTATTTTCCTCATCTGTAAAATTACCTGGAGAAAAAAAAATGGCAAACTTGCCCAGGGTCACGCAGCTAGGAAGTATCTGAGGTCAGCTTTGAACTCAGGAAGAAGTGTCTCCTTGACTATATATATATATATATATATATATATATATAGTTAATTAGTTAGTTAGTTAGTTAGTCAAGGTAAAAGGTGATGAAAGCCTAGACTAGAGTAGCAACTTTGTGAGTAGAGAAAAGGGGACAGACATGAGCAATGTGGAGGTAGAAAAAGCAAGATTCTATATGATCTCATTCAATTGTAAGCTCCTTGAGAGCAGAACTCTTTTTTTCCTCTTTTTTTTTTAATCAGATAGTGGTCAATGTTTGACTTGACTTGGCCTTTTAACTTAATGTATGGTGATAGTAAGTGAAGATAGACTGATACTGATGTAGTGAATCTGAGTGACCAGGAGGTTAATAGGCCCTCTCTAGTAATAGAGAAGTTTGAAAATGGAATATTTAGGAATCTTCCCAACTCACTCATCCTGTCCCACCCAAAATGAAAAGGAGAAAGGAAAAACCTCTTACACAATTATCACTATTCTGTCTTGAAGAGCCTAACCTTCAAGGAGCAGCTACTGCACCCAGGAGATGTGGATGGTTGAGAGTTGGCATACTGGGAGGAAGAGGGGGCGTGAAATTTTCCCAGGGATACTTGGTGATATAGGTGACCAGGTAGCATTTAGGAAGGACAAAGCCAAACTCCGAAGGAGAGAGGTCAATAGTCCACAAAGGAGAGGGAGGGGAGTAAAATGAGAGGATGTTGGGAGGGGGAGATAATAATAGATGTGGTTGTATTAGAAACAAGCTCCACAATTGGCTATAGCAGGAATGGTAGTACAATGGTTAGAGCAATGAACCTGGAGTCAGGAGCTATATATAGGGTCAAATCTCATTTTATACCTCTCCTAGATGTGGACCCTGAAAAAGTCACTTAACCTGAGTTCCTCAGTTATCCTATTTATAAAATAGGAATAATAATAGTACCTATCGCTCAGGGTTGTTGTGAGGATCAAATGAAATGAATGTGCTTTGTAAACCTTAGAACATTATGTAAACTGTAGCTATTATCATAACTCTACCCTGCTCCCTGATCATACGCTCTTTGAAATCAGATCACAGTAAGCCTCCAGGGAGCTTTGGTTCAGACCTTGGAAGTTAATACTCCAGAAGATGACTTGATCAGCTCTCCAAAGTACATTAGTGAGTCTATAGAAGAAAGAGGAGAAAATATGAGGAATACTCTCAAACTAGTCACAATTAGCTCCCAAGGCCAGCCCTGGATGGTGAACTGAGAAGGTAATAAAGGAAACTATGAAGAAAATTTAGCTGTAGTGGAGACAGGGGCAGAGCTCTGGATAGATAGCAAGCTTCTTTAGGACAGAAATTATTCTTTCTTTCTTTCTTTCTTTCTTTCTTTCTTTCTTTCTTTCTTTCTTTCTTTCTTTCTTTTTTCTTCCTTCCCTTTTTGATTTTCCCCTTTATTTCTCTTTCTTCCTTCATTTCTTCTCCCCTTCCTCATTTCCTCCCTCTCTTCTTCCCCCTTTATCCTACCTCCCCTTCCTTCTTTCCTTCCCTTTCCTCCTTTCCTCCCTTCCCTCCTCTCTTTCTCTTCCTTCCTTATTTCTTTCTTCTTTTCTTCCTTCCTTTCTTTGTCTTTCCTTCTTCCTTTCTTCTTTTCTTTCCTTCCTTACTAGAAATAACTCCCTCTTCTTTATTTCTTTCCCTTCCCTTTCCTTTTCCTTCCCCCTCCCCTCCCCTCCCCCTCTCCCCTCCTCCTTCTCCCCTTCTCCCTTTTCCCCTTTCCCTTTTCCCCTTTCCCTTTCCCTTCCCTTTCTCTTTCACCTTCCTATTCCCAGCCCTGGCATGTATTAAGAATGGAAAATGAATATTGATTGAATAAGAAAGTAAAAAAGAAGACTGCCCTTACATGACTGGAGATAAGCAAACCTGTCTTCTATATCCACCAAATACCTGTTGAGTTTATTCCATACAAAGTATGTAATTGCTTAGGGAATGAGATGTCATTTCCATAAAGAAACTTCATCATCTACCATGAGAGATAAAGGAGTATTATCATGTTAAAAAGAAAAAAGAAAAACCTAATTGCCTAAGAAAGATATGAACAAGATGCTATATGAATTAGAAGAAGAAGGAATCATATCCAGCTAGCTAGACAATAAAAGTTTCATAGAGAAAGCAACATTTTACCTAGGCCTTAAAAGAGGGATAGGATTTCAATAGGCTAAGATGTGGGGTGGAAGAGATGAAAGAGAGCAGGGAACCTGAGCATAGTCACAGATGGGGGAGCCTAGGATAGATTGGGAGAAGTATGAGATAAGGTTGGAAAGAAAGGCTCCAGCAAGTGTAATTATCATTATTATCATTATTATTATTATTATTATTATCATTATTATTATTATTATTATTTTATTATTATTATTCATATAGCACCTTTAGGTAAAGTGCTTTACAAATATCATTTCATTTAATTCTCCCAATAATCCCAAGGAGTAGGTGATATTTACAGATAAGGATACTTGGACAAAGAGAATGACTTTCCCAGTCACTTAAGCATTCCAATAACCACTGATTTTTTTTTTTGGGGGGGGGTTGTTTTAAAGCAGTGAGAAGAGAAATTTGAAGAGAGTTTTTTATTGTGGCAATTAATCTGGCAGAAGCTTACTGAACAGACCAGAAGTGGAAATAGGAGTTTGATTGTTACAATAGTTCAGATAAGGAATCCTGAAGACCAGAACAAAGTTAGTAGCAATAGGAATAGAAAAGAAGAAACAGATACCAGAGAGGAGTAAACATGAGTCTGAGTAACTCTAAGAATGATATAGTGTTCACTGAGAAGTATGAAGAGAAATTCACTGAAAAGTAAGCAAAAGCAGGTTCTAGAGAAAAGATAATGAATTCAGTTTTCATAAAGATGCCCCCACCCCGTACTTCAGACTCTGTCAGGCAAAGAAAATTTTGCATCAGTTAGAAATCTGAATCAATAACCAGAGAAAGCAGTGAGGGTTGGTTATAGCTTAGGAAGCCTAGAACTAGGGGAAGCCATGGGGGGGTGGGGGTAGGAGAGGTTACCTAAACTAGTCCTACTTCCTCTTCCAGAGCCCTTTTATCTCACCCCACATCCCTTTTTTGTTCTTAGTATAGCCATTTCCAAAATGATTTTTAACAATAGTCTACTGGACTAGAGAGGGTTTATTGCCATACTGTAGCATTTAGTGATATAGTCCCATTTGGAGAACATCTGGGCTGCAGCTGGAAGTCACATTGCTGTTCTCACATCAGTCACATTTTAATGTATTTCATAAAAATTTGGGGGGGTCTTATTAAAATATAAAATTCTTGCATATAGTACTAGTACTACAACTCTCAGAATTATTTGTATTTTAATAACTATTGAAGATGAAAGGCCCAATGGAATGAAATTTTAATTGTGGAATTAAAGGCTAATAGAAGAGATACATTTGATTAGGGAACCTTCTTAGCACCCCTCAAATGACAAGTAAGTCCCCTTACTCCTGAGAACATCACTGCTTGAAAACTTAAACACTTCTGTTATCAGCAATAGGAAAAAAATCAAATTTAAATGATAGGTTATAAGTATCATAAGATAAGTCTATGATAATAATACTATGCTTTAGGAGGCCATAAGTATAATTATCTTCCACCCTTTTTTTCTGGTGCCCTAGCTTCTCATGTTTTACCCCCCCACCTTTTAGGTGTCTTCTCCCTCTAATCTCAAAATATAAAAAAAGAGACTAAACCTTTCATTGGGAGGAGATCAGGTACAGTTGCAGGAAGAAGTGAGAAGGGGTATCAGGTGTTTAGAACATCCCTACTCTTCTTCCTCCCAAAGCAGTGATGTTGTTTGGGGAAGTAGGTGAAGGTGAGCCTACTCTAGGGATAAGCATGATTTTCTTGAGATTCATCTGCATTTTCTAGGTGAACTCTGTCCCTTCCGGCATGATGATGGGGAGAAGACAGTGGTATGCAAACACTGGCTGAGGGGGCTTTGTAAGAAGAGTGACAAGTGCAAATTTCTGCACCAGTATGACATCACCAAGATGCCTGAGTGTTACTTCTACTCCAAATTTGGTAATGCATCTTTTCTGGCACCAAATTTCACCTGGCTAGTGCCCATTCTTTTAGTACCTACTAAGGAGGGACTGAATAATGAGTTTAAGGGAATTTTAGTGAAATTTGATCCTAAGAAAAGCAAAGAAAAGGAGATGGGGGGAGAGTAAGACAAACTTTTCAAAGAAGGATAGGTACAACCCAGGATGCCAGACTGGCAAGGAAGAATTTCCTAAAGGATTCTTGTCATTGTTACTTCCTCTCCCCATCTCTTAGAAAAGAATGCTAACTACAGGCTACCCTATGGAGCATCTAGTACATATCCTGTCTATGGACTATTTGTGACTGACCTATGATATAGCTTTCCAGCCTCCTATTGTTCTGATCAACTACAATCACACACACACACACTGTACTTTGACCTCAACACACTGATGTCATTGTGGTCTTCTTTGAGAAATAAGGACAATAACCAACATGCCTTCTCTCCCTAGGGAAAAGAGGAGCTGTGTATGTATGTATATATGTATGTGAAGGTGTTTGTGTATTGAAAAACCAAGTCCAATCTTCCAAATATAGTGCAGGAATCTTCCATGTAGTTCTGTACAATGGTATCTAGACTTATTAGCAAACATAAAAAAATGTGAAGAATCCATTCAGAAACACTGAGTTTGAATCCCAGTTCTGCCATTTATTTTAGTGACCTTGGCAAAATTACTTTCCCCTCTCAGGACTGCAGTTTTCTCATCTGTTAAAAAAAAAGGTGGCAAAAGTCTGCTGTATCTTTTTTTGCATGTGTTATGCACAACTTGGTAACCATTTTGATATATTTTTTTAAAATGTCATCACTTATCCATAAAGTACTTTTTAGCTTTATCTGAGATGAGTTTTCTCCTATATATTAGTGAGGATTGATATTAAATATAGGTATATCAATCCTAGCCTAGCCCTTGTGGACTCAGGAGTGCTGGTCTTCTTTGAGGGAGAAGGGGGCACAGTGTTTCAGCCTAGCATTAATACAAGTCATTTCACCTCTGTCTGCCTCAATTTATTCAACTGTAAAATGGGAATAACAATAATAATGAAGGATTGCTATGAAGATCAAGTGAGATTACAATTGTAAAGCACTTAATTCAATACTTGGCCCATCCTTAATAAAATCTTATTCCCTTCCTTCCATCCTGGGTGTGGACCTGACCATTAAAAAGAGAAGAATTGGACTTTTCTCAAACTAACTGGGCTCACTACCTACTACCCCAGGAGAAAAAATATCTTAAAGCTTAGGTATGGCTCATATCTAGGGTCTCATCCACAGGGGACTCTCAAGTTCCCTTCTGGAAAAAAAAATGTTTCAAATGTCAAAGGTTCGTAAACACATAGTAACAAGTACTTGAAACATGAAACAAGTACCCATCACTCCAATTATACTCTCCTGGGAGGAAAAGACCACTTGTGGGAATAGCTTTTCCTCTCCTCTTAGACATGTCTATTTGCACAAAAACTCACCAAGGTCAGATCTCCCAGCCAGTCAGGGTGCAGCATGGACTTTCTTAATCATTTTGGCTATATCATCCTCCCAGAAGCAATCATCTCAGAGAAGCAGCATCATTGCAAGATGTATGATTTGTTGGGCAGCAGACACCCATCAGAATCCCAGTATTTTTTTTAAAGACAAGAAAGTATCCAAGACCACAAATGTCCATCTTTCAGGATTGATAGTCGCTGGTCAAATGCCTGTACACAGGGAAAGAACCAAAGGCAAAGAGACAGCTAGGTTCTTGACATCTCATCTCAGGCTTGCCCCAGTAAACTCATATTGATCACCATTTTTATATGCTGGAGTTGTTAGCTTCTGTGACATTTGGGGGCCTAGAGGGAGTACCTCCCACCCCAACAGGAAGTCTGAGAGACTATATTGGATCCATCTTAAGAATCAAGTACTCAGGGGCAGCTAGTTGGTGCAGTGGATAGAGCACCAGCCCTGGAGTCAGAGGACCTGAGTTCAAATCCAGATTCAGACATTTAATAATTACCCAGCCATATGACCTTGGGCAAGTCACTTAACCCCACTGCCTTGCCCCCCAAAAACCAACCAAGAATCAAGTGCTCAAATGAGTTTGGAAGTGGTTTCTCATCATTCTTCCTATATATTTAGGGGGAAGAATCCTTCATAAGTATGTCTTCCCTAATCCTAATGGCCAATCCTCTGATACAAACTCTAGTTATGGGAACTAATCTAAAGAGTTGCTTTGTTATCTCAGCAAAGAAAAGATTATATCATTAAACAAGAAGTCAGTGGATATGTTCATCTTCACAGAGTCAGAGCCCAGCTCAGTCCAGAGCAAGGAAGAATCATCCCCAGTATGGTAAGAATTGTCCTAAGTGATAAGACCCAAGAATCATCCAGCTCATTATCCTCTTCCCAATAGCTTTCATGGGATCATAGATGGAAGGTAGAAAGAGATCTAAGAGATCATCTAATTCAACTCCCCTCATTTTACAGATGAAGAAAATGAGGCATAAAGAAGAAGGTCACATAAGCAGTAAGCATCAGAGATAGGATTTGAACCCAGTCCTAATATATGTCCTATGGCAGGGCTTGGTACTTCTCTAAGACATCAACCTTAAAAGCTAGGTATATCTTTGATTTTCTTTGAAGTTATTTATCATTCATAGTGATCTGTTCTTGTTTCTGAAGCAAATTAATATGTACTATCCTTCCTTGGTGTCCTACCCAAAGCATCTTATTTTACTCACTTCTTTAGATGACCAGAAAGGCAGTTTTATATGGTGGATATAGAGCTGTCCTTGAAACCAGGAAGACCCCAATCAACTCCCATTTCTGATAGCTGTTGGCTCAGCACTCTAAGCAACTTTCTTACACTATGTCCTTTACCAGATGTAAAGAAGGAACCCATATAAGAGTTCCTTATACCAGGTCTGGTCTTCTTGCATGAAATTTTGTTAGTCTTTTTTTTTGATGGGGGGAGGGAAAGGAGGATTGGTCAATGAGAATAGGTGGTGTGGGATGGGGAAAGCAGAGGTAGTCTTTAATCTTTTTGAAGTGATATATTCACAAAAGATGTTTGAAAGTGACTAGCAGCCATTATTTCACCAGGAAATAATGTGTGGAGAAAATGATGTGTTAGCACCATCTTCTGATGATAAAGAAAACTGCATGGTCACGCATCCTTAAGAGGCAGGAGAGTAAAAAAATGGAATAAATCCTCTATACAAAGGTTCTGATCATTCAAATTTTGAGCCAATCCTCAGAGGATAACTTTTTGCCTTCCTTACTTCATTGTATCCCCATATATCTAGACAAAAACAGGGATCTGTTCAACAGATATCTTACAGGAATTGTCTTGGGTTATGATACTGGCTCAGCCATGAATTGTCTCACCTTAGAAGTTATTTAATTTCCCTGGGCTTCTGCTTTTTCTTTTGTAAATTGAGGAGGTTGGACTCTGTGGTCCTGTGCAGATAAGAAATTAATCTCAGAATTTTAATATGTTTCTTCCCAAATGAATCTAGATCCTCTGAGAGTTAGGAACTGGACTTTTGAGTCATTGGATACTAGAATACCGGGGTCTATAACTTCTCCATGGGAAGGGATGGTTTAGTAGTACAGGGGGGGTAGACTGTTGAATTTGAGTCAGGAAACCCTGAGTTCAAATATATCCTCAGAAATTTATTAATTGTGTGATTTTTAACCTCTCAGCCTCAGTTTCCTCTTCTATAAATTGGTGATAATAATTATGTTGTATCAAGTGAGATTTTATATATATAATATATATATATATATAAAGTATATTACAAACCTTAAAGTGCTTTATAATAAGGATATACACTGAAGAGTGAATTGCTATTATCATATCATATCATCAGAAGGATTTCATGACCCTTCTGGTAGACCAACTGGGCAAGGATCAAAGAGGCTAATCCCATAACAGCAGGATAGAATTGTAAGGTTCTTTATTTTTCTGGGAAGGATATGGAGCTAGACACACTTCTATAAGAGACATATGGAAATATTTTGATATTTTTTAAAGACAAATGACAGAAGGAAGAAAGAAGCTATTCATGTAAAGACACAGATTAATCTAAATAGGTATGAGGATGAGAAAAATAGTAGGGAGGAGTCCCAAGAGATGGACACATATCAATGATTGGTACTATTTCAGGAGAATGCAGCAATAAAGAATGCCTTTTCCTTCATGCTGACCCAGGCTCCAAGATCCGAGATTGTCCCTGGTATGATCAAGGTTTCTGCAAGTATGGTAAGGTTGTGAATGACAGAAGAGTTCAGTTTTTCTTCTCTATTATGGAAAAGTATGTGGGGAGAGGGAAAGATGTGATCAATTACTGAGGACCCCAAGTCTTTGTCATTGATGTTTAAATCAGATTAGAAATATTTTTCAGCCTCTTTTATTCCTTCTAAAAAAAGAAATATGCATAATTTTTAATATTAAATGTATTCTTTCATATCTGAATTCAATAAAAATTAATTTCAACAAAGGATTACTGAAGAAAAAAAATCAACTGAAAACTATTTTAATCCTAAAGAACTGGTGAGTCAAAGGACAAAGGGCAGCTAAGTGGCTCAGTGGGTGGAGCTCTGGGCTTGGAGTCAGGAAAACTTTTTGAGTTCAAACCTGGCCTCAAACACTAGCTGTGTGACCTTGGACAAGTCAATTAACCTCTTTGCTTCAGTTTTATCATCTGTAAAATGAACTCAGAAGAAAATGGCAAACCACTCTAGTATCTCTTCTAAGAAAACCCCAAATGGGGTCATGGAGAGATGGAGAGTAGGACATGACTGAAACAACCAAAGACAAAACATTAAAAACAATAGAAAATATCATTGTCATGAGTGAAGCACTAAAATTTGGGCTAAAGGACAAAGTAGTCCCCGGGGGGGGGGATTTCTATTTCTTATATACCTATCCCAAAATTTTCTCCTGCCCCTAATTTTTGTAATGACAAGTATTAATTAGAAGTCTTAAGACTAATCATAGATGCTCTATTCTGGATATAACATCTTTCCTATTATTCCCTTCATTTAGTTTTAAATATTTGGGTTATTTCTCTTGAGCATTATTAGTGTATGATCACAGCCTGTCCATCTCTCTCCCTTCTGGGTTAAAATTGCTTAGTGGTGTGATTGGTATTAGGAAGTTTCCTGGATTTTTAGATTAGTAGAGAGGAATGTGATGAAGGGAGATAGAACAATGCCTAAAGTTCACATAATCCCAAAGGCAATAAGCTAAATATTTTTTTACTGTTAAAGTTCAAGCTCCATCCACTGAGGCTTTTGTCAAGTGATAGAATCATCTAAGAGTCCCTACTGGCATAACACATCCTATTTGAGCAACAAGAATAAAGATACCAGGCCCAGGCAATTACTTTTGAGTGGGCAGGAAATTACTTTGACTCAGTGGTCATCTTACCATTGCAGCTTCTCTGCCTGTTTTCTGTCAGCTTCCTACCCATTCTAAAATCAATTC
Source organism: Macrotis lagotis (assembly GCF_037893015.1). NCBI lineage: Eukaryota > Metazoa > Chordata > Mammalia > Peramelemorphia > Peramelidae > Macrotis > Macrotis lagotis. The sequence continues at coordinate 207,772,019 of NC_133659.1, forward strand.
TTCCTGTCTGTATTGGAACTAAGCTACCTAAGGTGTCTCATCTTGGCCTGACAGGTCCTTTGTGTAAATTCCGCCATAAAAGAAGAATACCATGTACCAACTACTTAATTGGTTTCTGTCCAGAGGGACCTGGTTGCAGATTTGCACAGTATGTATTTCCTTGAGCCACCAGCTCACACCAGAAAGCTCGATTAGACTTTTCACAGATTACTGATAGAATCTTGTGACCACTGTCTAGGTTCCCCCCCACCCCAATTTTTCATTCATTCTACTGATGTTATAATAGGGATTTTCTTATTATTCTCTATTCCTTGATTTAACAAAATTCCTTATCTGAGATACTGAAAACAGCAGAGAAACCTAGGTGCCAAACCTCTAGCATATGCTGGCTGCATATGTTCTTTCTGCCTTGACCTGGGTGGGAATCCTTGCCCTTCAAGGTTTAGAAACTTAAAGTTTACTGTAGACTGTGGTGTTGAGTCCTTTAATAGACTGGAGTTGGGTGTGTTGGATTGCTTCTTTAATTGCTTTTCCTGTACTCTTCTCAGCCCCAGGATGACTCTGTTACTGCATAGCACAAGTCTCTCAAAGGTATGAACTAGAAAGGGGTCTTTGTCTAAGACACTGACCTCATTCCAATTTTCTACCATCCCTGTGTTCTCCTCAATTTCCTAACCCCAGAAGTGTGGCAATATCCTACCCACTCCCTCCTCATCCCCCCGTGAAAAAAAAAAGGTGACATCATTAAAGTATATTTTTAAGAACATATTTTGTCCAATTTGCTAGCCCTATTAATATCATTTAATGTCACCATTGATCCATAAAATTCTTCCTGAATTCATCTGATTTGGATTTTCTCATGTATCATTGAAGATTTTTGCTAAATATCCCAGCCCTTATGGGTTTAGAAGTGCCAAATCTCTTTGAGGCAGAAGGGGAGCAGGGTGTCTCAGCCTAGCATCTATAGAAACAGGAGCAGTTATTCTACTCAATAGCAACAACATACCAAAGTATAATGTTTGAGCAAGTAGGATCTAGCTTTGTTTTTCAAGGGAAAAAAAAGGAAGTTTACTTGATGATGGACAAGAAAAAGAAAGGCAAGTAAAGGGAAGAAAGCAAGCTAAGGCTTGAAATGGGATAAGGTACAAGGAATAAAATTATGCATTTAGAATCAAGGGATCTAGATTCAAATCCCAACTCTATTACTATTGTGTGGTCATAAGTCAATCACTTATCCTTTCTGGGCCTCCTTTGAAAAAATAAAGAGATTAGACCAGATGACCACTAACCCCCCCTTCTAAATCTATAGGAACCTACATATTCATATCTAGAATTATTTAGGATATTGTGAGAGTGGATTTCTAAGAGGAGAGACAAATTGTTAACTGAACAGCAGATATAATTCATATAAATGTGACAATAGCAACATAAAATGAGAGACATCCTTGGCACCTGCTGCCTTAAGTAGTTGATAGCAACATTTATGACTAGAGATTGCTGGCATAAGATGGAAAGCTCTCAACTTCTGAAGAAGTAAAATAAATGTACAGTTTTCCCTTCCACATTGAAGGGATTGGGGTATGGTACCCCCTCAATCTGGCAAAGCCATGTAAAACCCATAGAGGTAGACCTTTCACCTTCATTTTCCTTTAGGAAATCCTATAAGGACTTAACCAGTTCTTACACAATGCCTATCTACTAGAATAGCTTTTTAATAACAATCCTGCATTTCTGAGTTTCTAAACTTTTTTCTGTATAGTCTAATGGCCTTTGCATGTTGTCTATGGCTTCCACAAAACTCCCTCAAAATTCCCATTTAATTTCTTATGCTGACTGATATGAATAATTTCATACATTAAAACCAAGATGGGGAAAGATATCTCATCACCCTGAATATAGAACCATGTCCCAACACTGGAGAGTTCTTCCATAGATCTCAGCTCCTATAGTTTCCTTTTCTGCTTTCAGAATGGAAGTCAACCACAAGGACCAACAAAATTTACTTCCATTGTGGAAATGTCTTCAGAATTCAATCAACAAAAGAACCCACCAGCTGAAATCACAGACAAGCCTACTGAGTCCTTTGCAGCTGTATATTTGCTTAGGGTGGGTATTGAGGACTAGAAGATTTTTCTACCTTTTGTGTTTTGAACTAAGAGTATGTTTTGATCAGTGATTTGGATATCAATAATTCCATGTGTGAAACAAGTGAGGAAAAACCTGCACTTGAATTTAAAGAAATAAGGTGTGACTAGGGTTAGAAGATAGATGCTGACAAATCAAATACTTAAGATGCTTGAAAGTTGCACTAGGCATTTCCCAGCAAGAGAGTCTTATTTTTATTTTGCCTGCCAATGGCATTGCTTGCTTTTTTAAAGGGGCAAAAAAAAGTTTAAAAGTTAATAAAGTTTATGCATTTTCTTCTAATTATTATTTCATTGATCTGGATCCATATAGAGCCTTTGGGAACTAGGGGGGATAGAGCTCCTTATTCTTCCTTCTTGGTGTTAACATCTATAGTGATAAGAGGAGAAAGGAAGGAAAAAAGGAAAAGAAGGAAGGAAAAAAGAATGGAAGGAATGGAGGGGTGGAGAGAGAGAGAAGAAAGAAAGAAATGTGTTAAGTTCTAATGAAATGGAATATCAAATTCCCCAGGGTTTTCTGAGCTTATGAAGAAGGAAAATAGAATATTTAATTTTCTAGACCTTCCATTTCATTCAGTTCTGTAGTCCCAGATGGTAACTTTTATGTTTTTTTTCTCTTTTGTTTTTGTTTTTAGGTTTTTTTGCAAGGCAAATGGGGTTAAGTGGCTTGCCCAAGGCCACACAGCTAGGTAATTATTAAGTGTCTGAGGTCGGATTTGCACTCAGGTACTCCTGACTCCAGGGCCAGCGCTCTATCCACTGTGCCACCTAGCTGCCCCGATGCTTTTCTCTTCTACCTGGCATTACTGCCTACTCTGAGGCCCTTAAAAATCCTTGTTTATTGAATTAACTCTTCTCCAGTTTCTTTTTTCTAGTTAACTACTATATCTCTTTTTGGCAAGAAAAAAATCAAATGTGCTGTCATGGGTTCTACTGGAATTTTACTATACTATGTGGGGAGCTCTAGTGGCATATTTGAGGAGGAAATTAATCCCATCAACTCTTTCCTTTCAGTGCAGAGGAAGTGGTCATTATGCTAACAAGTACAACAAAGTCAACCAACAGTATTCTTCAGAAAATAACAGAAAATCTGATTAGAAGACCTGGCTAGAAGACCATTTTGGCAAATATCCCCAGTGTTCACACCACATATGATACTCAGTATAAGGAAACTTATTTAATATTGAAATTAATGCACTTTAATAAGAAGTAAACTTACTTGAATAAGAAGTAAATGCTTCATCTTATTCTCTTAACCAACAAGTAAGTGAACCTCAAACAGCAAAACATAAATGAAGGCAGAATATCTGAATCTGATTAATACTGACATAACATAAGAAATTTATTTTTTAGATTTTTTTTGTAAGGCAAATGGGGTTAAGTGGCTTGCCCAAGGCCACACAGCTAGGTAATTATTAAGTGTCTGAGACCAGATTTGAGCCCAGGTACTCCTGACTCCAGGGTAGGTGCCCTATCCACTGCGCCACCTAGCCAACCCCATAATAAGAAATTTTTGAAGACAAATTCATTCATATAGTCTACACATATTCAGTCATATATATGTATATTATGTATTCTATATGTTGATTAACCAAGGGAAGAAACATAAAATCTAAGAAAATTTACAAGACTTCATATTTTACATGATTCCATGTAAGCTGGATATGTCATGTGTGACTGGAAATGCTTCTAAGGACAGACAAAGTCTCCCAATCTGTTCTATTACAATAGCTGTTTCAGAACAATGAAGACACTTGGTACTCATTCCAAGCATGATGGTACATAGTCTATGCTTCCAGTGTTCTAGATTCATGTGAGAGATGCTTTTTTTAATCTTTGAGATGACATGCACATGTGACAGTTAATTTGTACCACTTGTAACCTTTATATTAGGGATGACCTTCATATTAGCTGCACCTGTGATTTCATTGGCACAGGAAACTTCTGGAGGAGGGAATTCTCTCTGCTAATTCAGATGGACCCTTTATTTAAAACCTATAGCATTAAAGCAAAGGTTCCTATCTGTGGATTTACTTGGTCTGTGTATTTGGAACTTTTAACATTTTTTTTTACATTGTTTCCATGGTATACATTTTTTAAAATTAATTTTTATTAAAGATATTATTTGAGTTTTACAATTTTCCCCCCAATCTTACTTCCCTCCCCCCACCCCCCCACGGAAAGCAATCTGTCAGTCTTTACTTTGTTTCCATGTTGTACCTTGATCCAAATTGGGTGTGATGAGACAGGAATCATATCCTTAGAGAAGAGACAAGAATTCTAAGAGGTAATCAGGATCAGACAATAAGATATCTGTTTTTTTCTAAATTAAAGGGAATAGTCCCTGAACTTTGTTCAAACTCCACAGCAAATTAACTGGATACAGATGGCACTCTTCTTTGCAGACAGCCCAAAATTGCTCCCAATTGTTGCTCTGATGGAATGAGTGAGTCCATCAAGGTTGATCATCACTCCCATGTTGCTGTTAGGGTATACAGTGTTTTTCTGGTTCTGCTCATCTCACTCAGCATCAGTTCATGCAAATCCCTCCAGGTTTCCCTGAAATCCCATCCCTCCTGGTTTCTAATAGAACAATAGTGTTCCATGACATACATATACCACAGTTTGATAAGCCATTCCCCAATTGAAGGACATTTACTGGATTTCCAATTCTTTGCCACCACAAACAGGGCTGCTATAAATATTTTTGTACAAGTAATGTTTTTACCCTTTTTCCTCATCTCTTCAGGGTATAGACCCAGTAGTGGTATTTCTGGGTCAAAGGGTATGCACATTTTTCTTGCCCTTTGGGCATAGTTCCAAATAGCTCTCCAGAAGGGTTGGATGAGTTCACAGCTCCACCAACAGTGTAATAGTGTCCCAGATTTCCCACATCCCTTCCAACAATGATCATCATCCTTCCTGGTCATACTGGCTAATCTGAGAGTTGTGAGGTGGTGCCTCAGAGAAGCTTTAATTTGCATTTCTCTAATAATTAATGATTTAGAGTATTTTTTCATATGGCTATGGATTGCTTTGATCTCCTCATCTGTAAATTGCCTTTGCATATCCTTTGACCATTTGTCAATTGGGGAATGGCTTTTTGTTTTAAAAATATGACTCAGTTCTCTGTATATTTTAGAAATGAGTCCTTTGTCAGAATCATTAGTTGTAAAGATTGTTTCCCAATTTACTACATTTCTTTTGATCTTGATTGCATTGGTTTTATCTGTGCAAAAGCTTTTTAATTTAATGTAATCAAAAACATCTAATTGCTTTTTGGTGATGTTCTCCAACTCTTCCTTAGTCATAAACTGTTCCCCTTTCCATAGATCTGACAGGTAGACTAATTTGCTTATAGTATTGTTTTTTATGTCTATGTCCTGTAACCATTTAGATCTTATCTTGGTAAAGGGTGTGAGGTGTTGGTCTAATCTAAGTTTCTTCCATACTAACTTCCAATTATCCCAGCAAATTTTATCAAAGAGGGAGCTTTTATCCCAATGGCCAGACTCTTTGGGTTTATCAAACAGCAGATTACTATAATCATCTCCTGTTTTTACACTTAGTTTATTCCACTGGTCCACCACTCTATTTCTTAGCCAATACCAAACAGTTTTGATGACTGATGCTTTATAATATAATTTTAGATCGGGTAGGGCTAAGCCACCTTCGTTTGCATTTTTTTTCATTAAGCTCCTGGCAATTCTTGACTTTTTATTTCTCCATATGAATTTACTTACAATTTTTTCTAACTCATTAAAGTAATATTTTGGAATTTTGATTGGTAGGGCACTAAACAGATAATTTAGTTTTGGTAGAATTGTCATTTTTATTATATTAGCTCTACCTATCCACAAGCAGTTGATATTTGCCCAGTTATTTAAACCTAATTTAATTTGTGTGAGAAGTGTTTTATAATTGTTTTAAAAAAGATTCTGAGTCTGTCTTGGCAAATAGACTCCCAAATATTTTACATTGTCTCAGGTTACTTTGAATGGGATTTCTCTTTCTAGCTCTTCCTGCTGTTTCTTGCTAGACATATATAGAAAAGTTGAGGATTTATGAGGGTTTATTTTATAACCTTGCAACTTTGCTAAAATTGCTAATTGTTTCCAGTAGTTTTTTTAGATGATTTCTTGGGATTCTCTAGGTAGACCATCATGTCATCTGCGAAGAGTGAGAGTTTTGTCTCTTCCTTCCCAATTCTAATTCCTTCAATTACTTTTTCTTCTCTAATTGCTGATGCTAACATTTCTAATACAATAGTGAATAGTAGTGGGGATAATGGGCACCCTTGTTTCACCCCTGATTTTATAAGGAATGCCTCTAGCCTCTCCCCATTGAATATAATGCTTATTGAAGGTTTCAGATAGATACTGCTAATTATTTTAAGGAACAGTCCATTTATTCCTACACTCTCTAGTGTTTTTAATAGGAATGGATGCTTTATTTTGTCAAAAGCTTTTTCAGCATCTATTGATATGATCATATGATTTCTGATAGATTTGTTGTTGGTATAATTGAGTATACTAACAGTTTTCCTAATATTGAACCAACCCTGCATTCCTGGAATAAATCCTACTTGATCATAATGTATTATCCTAGTGATAACTTGTTGTAATCATTTTGCTAAGATTTCATTTAAGATTTTTGCATCTATATTCATCAGGGAAATAGGTCTATAATTTTCTTTCTCTGTTTTAACTCTTACTGGTTTAGGTAACAGTACCATATTGGTTTCATAGAAAGAGTTAGGCAGAGTTCCATCTTTCCCTATTTTTCCAAAGAGTTTATATAGAATTGGAACCAATTGTTCCTTAAATGTTTGGTAGAATTCACTTGTGAATCCATCAGGCCCTGGAGATTTTTTTTTAGGGAGTTCAATGATGGCTTGTTGAATTTCTTTTTCTGAGATAGGGTTGTTTAGGTATTTAATCTCTTCTTCATTTAACCTGGGCAACATATATTTTTGTAAATATTCATCCATTTCACTTAGATTATCAAATTTATTGGCATAGAGTTGGGCAAAATAATTTCAAATTATTACTTTAATTTCCTCCTCATTGGTGGTGAGTTCCCCTTTTTCATTTATGATACTAGCAATTTGGTTTTCTTCTTTCTTTTTTTTGATCAAATTGACCAAAGGTTTATCAATTTTATTGGTTTTTCCATAATACCAACTGTTGGTTTTATTTATTAATTCAATAGTTTTTTTGCTTTCCATTTTATTAATTTCTCTTTTAATTTTTAGAATTTCTAATTTAGTATTTAATTGGGGATTTTTGATTTGTTCTTTCTCTAATTTTTTTAGTTGCATGTTTAGTTCATTGATTTCCTCTTTCTCCAATTTATTCATGTAAGCATTTAGAGCTATAATATGTCCCCTGAGAGTCACTTTGAATGAATCCCATAGGTTTTGGTATGTTGTTTCATTATTATCATTATCTAGGATAAAATAGTTAATTCTTTCTATAATTTGTTTTTTGGTCCACTCATTTTTTAAAATGAGGTTATTCAGTTTCCAATTTGTTCTGGGTCTATATCTCCTTGGCCCAGTGTTGCATATGACTTTTATTGCATTGTGATCTGAGAAAGATGTATTCACTATTTCTGCCTTTCTGCAGTTGATCATTAGGTTTTTATGTCCTAGTACATGGTCAATTTTTGTATAAGTTCCATGTATTGCAGAGAAAAAGGTATATTCCTTTCTTTCCCCATTCAGTTTACTCCATAAGTCTACCATATCTAATTTTTCTAACAATCTATTTACCTCCTTAACTTCTTTCTTGTTTATTTTATGATTTGATTTATCTAGATCTGATAGTGGGAGGTTGAGGTCTCCCACTAGTAGAGTTTTGCTGTCTATGTCTTCCTGTAGTTCTTTCAGTTTCTCCTCTAAGAATTTGGGTGCTGTCCCACTGGGTACATATATATTCAGTATTGAAATGACTTTATTGTCTATGGTACCTTTTAGGAGGATAAAGTTTCCTTCCTTATCTCTTTTAGTGCTATCTATTTTTGCTGCTTCTTTGAGATAAGGATTGCTACCCCTGCTTTTTTTACTTCAGCTGAAGCAAAATAAATTTTGCTCCAACCTTTTACCTTTACTCTATATGTATCTCTCTGCTTCAAATGAGTTTCTTGTAAGCAGCATATTGTAGGATTCTGGTTTTTAATCCACTCTGCTATTTGCTTATGTTTTTAAGGGAGAGTTCATCCCATTCACATTCAAGGTTATGATTACTAATTCTTTATTGCCCTCCATGCTATCTTCCCTGTTTGTATTTTCCCCCCTTTCCCCCCTTATCCAAATTCCCCAGTATTTTGTTTCTGAGTATCACCCCCTTCAGTGTGTTTGCCCGCCTATATCACCCCTCCCCTTTCTTTCCCCTTTCCCTTTTTCCCTTTCCCTTCCCTTCCTTTTGTTATTTCCCCTTTCCCCCCCCCCTTCCCTTTCTCCACACCCCCTTCCCCTTTTCCCCTTTTAATACTTGAAAGGTTGGATGTTTTATAAGTTAACTGAGTATGTGTAGGTTGACTTTAAGCCAAGTCTGATGAGAAGAAGATTCAGGTGTTTCTCATCTGCTCCCTTCTTCCCCTCTATTACCATAAGTTTTTTTTGTACTTCTTAGTGTAATGAGATTTACCCCATTCAATCCCCTCCCTCCTCCAGTCTCTTTCCTGTCCCCCTTTTCAAGGAGGTAGTATTTTTTAGATTATTGTATCTAAGTCATAGAAAATTCTGAGTGTCTATCCATTCCAGTTCAGTATATTCTATCGAATAGAGTCAAAATTCCTGAGAGTTATTAGAGTCTTTCTCCCAAGTGGGGTTAAGGCCAGTTACATCCCATTAGATAGCAGTCTCATGGATAGGTCATGAATGTCCATCATTTTTGGCTAGGTATATTCTCTCTGTTAGAGTTACAATTCTCAAGATTTATAAGAATCTTTTTTCCCCCCATGCTGGGATATAGCCAGTTTCAACTTACTATCTGGATAGCACTTTTTTTTCTTTTACCGCCTCCCCCCCTTTTTTTACCTTTTCATGTGTCCCTAAACCTCCTGTTTGGTGTCCAAATTTTCTGTTTAGTTCTGGTCTTTTCATCAGAAATTTTTGGAATTCTTCCATTTTGTTAAATTTTGTATTTTGTATTTGTCCAATTGATGATGTGAGAGATTTATTCTCATTTTGTAATTGTCCAATTGATGATCTGAGAGATTTATTCTCCTTTTGTATTTGTCCAATTGTACTTTCTAAGGTTTTGTTTTCTTGTTGCAATGTATTAATTGTCTCTCCCAAATTTTTAAGCTCCTTCCTTATTTCTTCAAGGAAGTCTTTCTGTGCTGAAGACCAGATCATATTCTCCTCAGAGGTTCCAGGTCTCTCTGAGTTAGAGTCTTTCCCTTCCAAGAATTTTTCTATGGCTCCACCTTTCCGCTGACCCTTCTTCATTTTGCTAAGACCTGGGTTGGGGAGGGGCTGGTCCACAGGGGCTTGGGATCTCTAAAGGCTTTACTCACTGAGTGCGGATTTTCTGGCTGGCCAGTAGGAGGTGTTGGTTGCTTTCTCTGGAGTGTCTGTGACCTCGATTGAGGCCTTCTCCCTTTGCTTGAAGGGAGGAGTTGGAGCTATTGAATTCTTTTGCCTTCAATCAATGTTGGGCTTTACCCTGGCCTGAGGTCATTCCTCAACTGGGCTGGTTCTTCTGCTCACACACCTGGGCCTGAGGCAGAATTTAGTTTGCATTTGTTTGGGAGAAGGTCTGAGTTGTAATGGGACTGAGTTCCTCAGACCAGAGGAGCCCAGGTGTCCCCAGCTCTCCTGCTCCAGAACTCTTCCCCCAGCTCTGTCTGCAAGCTCCTGGGGAATAGCACCAACACCAGCGCCTCTGCTCCCTAGCCGACTCCAGCCCCCGCCATCTAGCCCCACCGCTGATTCAGCAGGTCTGGCTCTCAGGCCTTCAGACTCCCTGTTCCACTTCAGCTGCTAATCTACCTGATTGGGGCTGATCCTCCCTCTGAGCCCAGACTCACCTGCCCGAATTCAAATGTGGCCAAAGCTGCTGCCGGAGACAAATCCTGAGGTAGATGTTCTTTCTCTTGGCTTTTCTTTCTGGGTTTTGTGGGTCAGATTTCTTTTAAGAGGTTTGTTTCATGTGATAGATGGGGAAAGATCAGGAGACTTTAGAACTGTGCCTGGGGCAGCTAGGTGGCACAGTGGATAAAGCACCAGCCCTGGAGTCAGGAGTACCTGGGCTCAAATCCGGTCTCAGACACTTAATAATTACCTAGCTATGTGGCCTTGGCCAAGCCACTTAACCCCGTTTGCCTTGCAAAAAAACCTAAAAAAAAAAAGAACTGTTCCTGTCTTCTCTCCGCCATCTTGGCTGGAAGTCTGTGACTTTCTTCAACTTTTAACATTTTGATAACTGTATTTCAATACAATTGGTTTCTTTTGTAACTTTATTTAAACAGTATAAAACATCCTAGGAAGGGGTCCACAGTTTTCATCAGTCTTCCAAAGGGTCCATGACATGAAAATGATTTAGAAGTTTGTCTTAGAAAGTTGCCTAGAGTGGGGTGATGACAAGACCTTGTAATCCCTACTACTGGGCAAAGATAAGACTGGTGAATCAGGAGCTCTGAGATGCAGGAGAACTATCCAGGTTGGAAAAATATAATGAACAATGCATTTTCAAAATGGGTGAGATAGGAAGAGAAGGAAAGGGAAGGAAGAAAGAAAAGGAGTGATGGAGAAAAGGGAGAAAGGAAGGGAGGAAGTGATGGAGACACAAAGGGGCAGGAGATGCAGGAGACCTATCCAGGTTGGAAAAACACAACAGTTAAAATAACAGCTAATGTATTTCCAGTCTGTATGAGATAGGAAGAAAAGGGAAAGGAAGAAAAGGAGAGAGAGGGAAAGGGGAAGGGAAGGAGAAAGGAAGGGAGGGAGGGAGTTAAGTGATTGTCATATTCATATAGTATGTTTCAGACATAGGACTTGAACCCAGGTAGTCTTGGCTTAGAAGCTAGTTCTCTATCCACTATATCAATGATATTAAATTCAAATGAGGAGCAGCTAGGTGGTGTAGTGGATAAAGCACCAGCCTTGGAGTCAGAAGTACCTGGGTTCAAATCCAGTCTCAGACACTTAATAATTACCTAGCTGTGTGGCCTTGGGCAAGCCACTTAACCCCATTTGCCTTGCAAAAACCTAAAAAAAAAATTCAAATGGAAATGGAACCCTGTAGGATGAATATTGATTTATAAACTAACATTATATGTTTTATTGTGGGGTTCTTTTTGATTAAACATTTCCCAATTGCACTTTAATCTAATTAGGACCATTGTACCTTTCTACTTTTATATTATAGGAAGTCAAAATGAAAGAGAAAGCAGTACAGGTTGGCTTCTGTAGGGAAGGCTTTATGGAAGAGGTGGACCTTGAGTCCCTGAAGGACAAAGGAATTTGGGTCAACAAAGTAAGTGGAAATAGGTATAGTATATTTGAGAGACAATAAGGATTTTGGCTGGTTGAGAAAAAAATTATATTGGGAATAATGGGAGAAAATAGCACCATCTCTTATCTAGAGAGAGACCTGAAAGGCATAAAGAATTTGGGATGGATATATATATATATGTAGAGATATATAAGATTAATGAGGAGTGAAAAGATATGATGAAAGTAGAATTTTAGACTGTGTGCAAGATGGATTTGAGAGGAAGGAGAATGGCAAAGCGAGAGAAATTAGACTATAGTAATAATCCAAACAAATTAAAAATCTGGACTAGTATGTTGGTAGTGGGGATGGAAAGAATTTTTCCTTTGAAATAACTCAGGTCATCCTTTGAACCTGAAATATCAAGACAATAGGTACATAATTTGATATAAGGGAGAATTATAGATAATAGATTTGAAGTCTTAGTAATTCAATCAATGTATTATGGCTAGAAATAAGGAATTGATATGGAGCTATGGAAAGGGAAAATAAAGGTTATTTGGACATGTTGAATATGAAGCAATGATTGGACCTCCAAGTAGGCACATGACATTTGGATAACAGTGGAGAGAGAGATGAACCCAAGTTTTCCATATTGGTAATTAGTTAAAGACGTGAATGGATTACAAAGGAATGGGCAGAAGAAGAGTACAAAATTTTAATTTAGATTGAAAGCAACTTTATTTTTATCCACTTAATGAGTCAAATCTGTGCTTATGAAAATCTGACTACTTACTGACAAACTTTTAATTAGATGTAGGTTCATTCTCTTTAAAAATAAAACATTAGCAAATTGATGGCCATTCCTTCCTCAAAGATAACTGCTTAGCAGAAATCGATACATACTCTCTAAAAGATCATATGATGTATGAACTAGAATATCCTATAACAGTTATGGTCTTTTTACTATTGAAGTAGACTTATTTTGTAACTTTCATGCCTAGGTACTTAAGTTTAGCAGTCAATATTCCTCTTGAAAGTTTAAAAAATAGGGGGTGGCTGAGTGGAGCAGTGGATAGAGCACCAGCCTTGGAGTCAGAAGTACCTGGGTTCAAATCCAGCCTCAGACACTTAATAATTACCTAGCCATGTGGCCTTGGGCAAGTCACTTAACCCCATTGCCTTGAAAAATCTAAAAAAAAAAAGTTTAAAAATAACATTTAATATCCTAGCACTTAGCTAATGCAGTAGAATTCCCTAACACAGTTGATTATATGTTCAATAGATGATTACATGTTGTGATTTTTTTTTGAAAGGCATCTAACTAAAACTTCAATCTTAAAATGCCAGAAATTCCCACCACTGATCATTCCTTTGGGCCAAGAGATTACATCTTGAAAAGAACTTTTTTAAAATTATAAATCTTAGATCCAGGACAAGGCAATTTCTAGCACTGTTGTTGGAAATATAGGTCAAAAAAAGATGCTAGAGGAAGGATGGTCGAGTAGCCTTACTCTAATGTGAAAATGTAAAGAACTGGAGCACATAAATTATATAGATGGAAACTGAGGACTCCAAAGTACTTCTCTTAAGGATTTTTTCCCAGAGGTTCTTGATCTAGAGAGGTTGGGCGTAAAGTCTTCCTAATATGGAAACCTCACATAAAAATATGGCAGGGGCTGATAAGTCATCTAGGTCTGAACCAAATTCTAGGGGAAAGCCTCTATTTTTCCTAGGAGAAATTAGAATTAACATAATTTCATTGTTCTTCCATTTAAAACTAGAACTTTAACACATAGGTTAACTATTATATAGTGCTCCAAAGTAATAAAATGAATATTCAACACCTCTCTACATCACACCTTTCATTGGCAAGGAAGCCGGTCTGTGTAATCAGTCACAAATTTAGTTTGACTATTTTTTTTCTTTTCTGTAATTTCCAATTAAAAAGATTTTGGCAATGAGAATAATATTCCTATAGCATTAATTTTTTAAATTATATTTTATTTATTTTTCCAATTACATGAAAGAACAATTTTTAGCATTCTTTTTTTAATTTTGAATTGCAAATTCTCTCCCTCCTCCCCTCTCCACCCCCCTTAAAGACTAGCAAATTGATATAAATTACACATGTAGCCCTAATGTTTTTCAGAAACTCCTCCCCTCTTCCAAACTGAAATTTTAAGCTTTTACATAAATTGCAGTGGTTCTCCCTGTGTCTCTCCTAGTCTATCAGAAGAACTCTTCATACAGCAGAAGGTTCTCCAGATCAGCGGAGTCTGCGCCAACGCTGCAACTCTTTGGGGAGAGAAGAGAATAAGAAGGCTTGAGAAGACAATTATTAACCATAAAGTGAAGTAAAATCCTTTTGTATCAGTTTAAGTCTCAAAGTCCTGGATTAAGTTTTTCTTTTGACCTATACACCAAACAGCTCATGAAGTCAAATGTTCAAATGATACTTTGTTTCTGATACCTTCAAAAGGAAAAAACAAGAATAGTGAGGGGGAGGGGAATGTGCTATCAAAGGTAGGAAGCTTGATTAGTAGAAAATACCAGGCTAACAAAGGGTTAATGTCAGACTGATTTAACAAGGTCATCAAATGGTCACCATGTCTGACTTTTCTTACTTGTATATCAAGAGCCATACTCAAGCCTCAGAGAGGTTGCCTAAAGTATTCTGCTTTTATCATCTATTCTGGACTCAATCTGGATCTACAAAGGGTTTACTTATCTATGTCCAAATTTGAAGCCTGAAGAAACTACTACTTCTTCCTTTGGGGTAAGAGATTAATCTTTACTAGAGGACTCAAGGTTATGTATCAAAGGACCTAAAAAATGAGTGGGCAGTGCAGTTTTGATCAAATGCTCTAGAAAGTTACTGAGAGACAAAGACACCTTGTATACACACACAGACAGACACACTCTCTCTCTCTCTCTCTCTGTGGGGAAAAAAAGGTTAGAAGCACAGAACATTACAGAGAATTAATTGCTTATGAAAGCAAAGAGGAGGCAGTCCCCAATATATTTTACCAGCAGGAAGTCTTACTCAGGTGCTTGAAACTCCAGGTGCAGCATAGGACCCAGCATCCAGCAAAGAGCATAGTGATACCACCAACACTACCCTTCTTCAAGTTGACATAGTTTGGGTATCTAATCCAAGCTGTTAAAAAAGAAGCATGAGTCTAGAATCTTCAATTCTAAGACTTATTTTTCAAGGTCTTTTCTCTAAAGCTATTAGTCAAGGAGTTGAAGATATAAGTTCATAAATTTCTCACAGAAGAACCCTAAAGAACAATGAATCTTCCTTCAAATGATCAGAAATACCTTCTCCAAAACAGTTTTATTATTTGTTGGGAGCTGAGATCACCTATTTCATGGAGAAATATCATTAAGTATCAATTACACATGTTTTCAGGCTAACTCATAACCAAAAAGTAGGTTTTTACACTCAGAATGACAAATTGAGATTTAGAGAGATTTTTCCCTTTCTTTTCTTTTCTTTTTTTTAAAGGTGTTTTGCAGGGCAGTGGGGTTAAATGGCTTGCCCAAGGCCACACAACTAGGTAATTAATTATTAAGTGTCTGAGGCCAGATTTGAACTCAGGTACTACTGACTCCAGGGTTAGTGCTCTAAGCACTGTGTCACCTAGCCACCCCAATTTAGAGAGATTTCTAAAGAATGTTTGTAAAATCATCCAATTCAGTCTCACCTTTTAGTACTTTTCCCAGCAGCCCCATTAAAGAGAAGTTGGGGACTGTAAACCAAGATCGAAGTTTTCCAATCTTTATATTCATCAGACTTCTTTCCCAAACAGGAACTATGAATGCAAACAGAATTTACTTTAATATGTCATCCAATTTCACCCACTTTGTCCTAACAATCTTATTTCACTCTCTTCTCCCACCAAATCTTCCTAGGAGAGGTACAGTTTAGTATCTTTAGTGATTTAAGTTCCCAAAGATAGGCCAGAGAAAAGTCATGATTCTAGGCAATAAAGAGAAGAGTGATTAAGGCAACACACTATACAACTGTCAATGTAAACCTTGATACAAAACTCTTTTCACCAGAATTTTCAATAGTCTGAGGCTCCCAAGAATTACAACAAATCGCCTAGATCTATTAAGGAAATTGAAAATCTTTTTTTTTTGAGGCAATTAAGTGACTTGCCCAGGTTTAGTCTAACTATTATGCCACCTAGCTGCCCCTGGAAGATCATAATTCTTAATTGCTGTACATGCACTTCTCAGTAACTTTTTTAAGTGTATACTTTATACCAGTGTGTATCTAGGTACAAATATACATGTCTATATGAACATATATAAACATGAATATCTATATAGCTAATATATATATTTACATACATTTACATACATATATACACATACACTAAGTGATTTTGTCCACATAGGGGATTCCTTCTACCAACCAAGTACTTACTTGCTGTTCCTTCTTTCCAATATTGCCCAAACCATGGTTATCTTACTTTATAATTTGTCTGCTTCCTCTGGTCTCTTTTGCTGGTTCTCAACACCTACTGATCCCCAAAGCTATTCCCCTCATCTGTCCCATCACAAAACTACTCAGATCCTTTGTCTTCATTACTATACTGAGCCTTTTTCCTGGAGCTTCATCTAAATTAGCACCAGATAACCTCTCCACTTCTGAGTAAATCAAATATTTAGAGTGGGAATTGACCTGAACAATCATCTCAGATCAATCTTTTTTATTTTTAAAGACAAAGGACTGAAGTCCAAAGATTAAGTGACTTTATAGAATAGTCAGCCAGGCAGAGCCAGTTTCTTTGACCTATCAAATCTTATGGAATTGCTTAAGCCAAAGAAAGATGAAATGATTTGCTAGAATCATAGAACTCATGAGTGTCAGTGGCAAGAGCCAATGATCTTCAATATTTTACCTAAAACAATATTGTTCTACTGCACTACCATGTTAAGAAATATTACTGATTATTATATTTTCCACACATCTTGCTATTTTACTCACCAGTTAACTAGAAAACATTGTTTTTTTCTTAATTCCATTTGGAAGGTAAGCCAGCAATTATTTCCTGCCCATATTTCAAATATGAATAAAAGCAGATTAGTCAACTTTGCAATGGGGAAGTTTATGCTTTTCCTGGTCCTATGTTCAATTTTGTACCACATCCTTTCTAAGCACATGAAATGAGTAGAAATATTCTTCCCCATTAGTCTATGATCCAGTCTAGTCATTATAGTTGGAAAATGCAAATTAACTCAATATAGGGTACAGTACATCTCTAAAGACTTTACAAGGCAGATGAAAACTGCTAAGCAAGAACGAACTATCATCAAAAGTCTCAATAAAAAGAGTGATCCTGGACTTCAAGAAATATCACTTGAAAGCATCACAGTAGAAGAAATGAAAAGTAGCCAGATGAAAGGATCTTAAATGGAAAGAAAATAAGAATGTACTCCTCAACCCTTGAGGAAAAAATGCTTGTTTGCTTTTTGTGAGGAAGAAAAATAGTAGGAGCAGAAGCAACTATATTGCAAAATTTCATGAATATCCTGAAATCTGGTCTGTGACCCTTGAACAATCAGTCCACCTCTCTATGTCCAAGCCTAGGCCAATCAAGAATCTTCTTTCATTCACCAAAAATGACTTCTCATAATTCTAGTCTGGCATTGCCAAGACAACCACAGGAGGGACTTGAAATTCAATAAATCTAGTAGCTTTTGGGGGGGAGAATTAATTAAAAATTTAAACAAACATAGCCCTCAAATGATGTTATAAATATCCAAATGGCCCTTCCCAGAAAAAAAGGTTTCCTACTATTGCCCTAAATCCAGTGAGACAGTGACTTGGCAGAATCACAAAAGTCAAGCTTCAGTTATTCCCTTGAGACCCAACAAGGCCAGGCTCCTTGATGGAATCATCTATTCACTGAGGTTTTAGTTCCATTCTAAACTCATTTCACTCCACAGAAACTGCTCTCTTCTCCTCCCTGACCCTTCTTTGAAGTCTTTTTTTTGCTAGTTTATCATTCATTTCCTGCTCCCTAAGCATAGAGTTGTCCTCTACTTGGTTTTTATATTTTCTGAACACTAATATCCAAGGAATCAGCATTAGCCTTTTGAAATGATCAGGCCTCCAAAAAAAGCCAACTCAATTACCCCTTGGGAGATGTTTTTAATTCTTGAGATATCCTAAGTAAAACAACTTAGTGTATGAACGGAGCTAGTGATCACTATCAATAACCCCCATGGGTGAGCACTGCACTCTAAACTAACTATAAATCAAAATGAAGTTTCATAAACTTTGAAGAGATTGGTTATTTGGAAGTAGCTCCAAGGCCTGCTGCCACAGTTCCTGATCTTTCACCGCCCATGATCCAAAAACATAAGAGCTGTGATGGCACCAAAGCTAACAACCATAGGCATCCTGGAATTACTCTCAGAAATCATTGAGAGGACCAAAGAATCAGACATAAAAGGAAATTATTTAATCTCAATGATCTTTTCTTCAGAGATAGTTATAAACAATATCCCCACCTGAAATGTGTAGGAACAGGAATACACATTGATGAAAAGCATCTGATAAGTTTTCTCAAAATTATGTATACCATTAAGGGTAGTTTTCACCTCAACAGATTTGGATATTAATAGACCTCTAAATAGTAAAAATATATAGTTTTAGCCATCTACTTTGAGTAGGGGCTTAGACTTAGAGAAGTAGTAATCTGATCTGTTTGTAACTCATCCCAGTAACTCATCCCAGCTCTGGAGATTGAGGATAATTAAAAAAGTTAAGTCAGGTAAGCACTAGTCATTGTATTCATGAACTTGAAGTAAAAGGAATTTTCTGTCTACTAAGATGGTTACACAAGATCACCTGTATTCCAATCTAGTTGCCAAGACTGAGCAGAAAGACTTTTCCCTACAAAAAAAGAAACTGGACAATAATAACATTAGAGCTGCCATGTCTAGAGTACCTCTTATGGGCCAGGGATTGTGCTGAGGGCTTGATCTCAAAAGTGCTAGATAATAATGTTTGTCCTTCATTTTAGAAGACCATGACATCAGGGAGGTGACACCATGACAAGCACACAAATTGGATTTGAGAGAGAGGGTGCTGTACTAAGTCACCAGTCACACTTTCTCCTCTAGAGCCATCTGTATTCAGTGACCAGATATGAATCAGGATGACTGAAGAAGGCACTGGATGTGAAGTAATCAGGGTTAAGTGACTTAACCAGGATCACACCATTAGTAAGTATCTGAGGTCAGATTTGAACTCAGGTCCTCCTGACTTCAGAGTCAGCACTCTACCCATTGCACCATCTAGTTTCCCTTAAGGGTGCTAAAATACATACACATAAAAGAGCCCCTTTCCCTGTCATACTGTATTTCTTATAGAGTGTTATCAAACAGAAAAGAATTGTAATAAAGGCCTATGTTCTGGTCCTGACTTCAGTATTGTGTGCTACATAACCTGGGGGGGGGGGCAAATCATTTCATTTTTCAACACTTCCCTATAAAATGGGAACACGATTGGTCCTTCCTGCGTCATGTAGATAATTTCATAACCAAAATGAAATAAATTTTGTGAAAACTGTGAAGTATTAACTAAATGTAAGAATATTATCAACAAAAGTGTTTTAGAGAGGGAAAAAAATGTGAGCCCAAGACTTCAAGAGATTGGGTTGATATCCCAAGGGAAGACCTCCTTAAGAAGTTGAAAAATAATGATGACATCAGATATTAGTCTTCCTTAATAATTAAAACCAATATGTAGACTTTTTTGCATACTATAACTGTTAAATAAAGTTGGGTGCTTTAAAGGAAGATACAATTAAAACCTGGTAAATAGATCATCAGGGACAAAAATCTTTGACAGTGATTAAAAAGAGCAAAGATAGTAACTCACATCTATATTGTACTCAATACATATAAAGTTGTTTTCCTTTCTCACAACAACTTTATGAGGGCAGCAATATAAATATTATCCCTATCTTATGTAGAAACTTAAGTTATGAGAAGTTATTGCCCAAAATTTCTGGTGAGATATGTGTTGGAGTTAGCACTAGGACTCCTGTCTCCAAATTAAAGCATTCTTCCTCCTCTTACATCAAGTCACAAGAATTAACTTGAGTTCCAAACCTAAGGGACCCCCAAAATTTCCTGACAAAATAATAGTGAAGCATCTAAGAATACTAATAAAGAATCTACTTAGACAACGAACAGTACTTTGAAGCTTCTGGTAAGGACCTGGTAGAAGGGTCCTTTTGAAAGAAAACCAGGAAACTCTATTGATTATAACTGTAAAACTATGTCCCATTTCTAAAGGCACTGCTCAAGGAAAATATAAGGACCAATAAGGGAGAAGCTGTTATCAATTACTTGGTTCATCAGTTCTATACCCAACTCTTCCAGTTGGCTATGCCCAATTGTGGGCTGACCATAAAGAAGGCACAAAGGCTAACTTGATAACAAGGCTGGTGCAACAGAAGTCTCTCTGTAATTTTTTTTTAACCCAGGTTTTCTATAGCTAGGTTCCCAATTCCTGGCACCAAATCTCTACTCCAAATCTGTGTATCCTATATGGATATTACATGTGCAGGAGCTACTTTTCCTTCTCCTCATTACCTTTCCATGTTTACCAGGTATGGTCCTGGACCACTGCCATTTAAGGGGCAATGGTAATTCTGTTAGGCACCTAAACTATCACTGTGGAAAGGTGTTGGGGGCGGGGGGAAGAGGCTTGGTGGTCACTCAGAAGGGATAAAATAATCCCATTATAAAGGAATGTTACAGAACTCGGCCCCTCATTGTTTAAGAGTTCATGGGAGGGAGGACAGAAGGGATAAAATAATCCCATTATAAAGGAATGTTACAGAACTCGGCCCCTCATTGTTTAAGAGTTCATGGGAGGGAGGACAGGGGGGATAAAAGTGTCTGCTGAGAGGTGGGGAGGAAGCGGGAATGTGATCAGAGAAGAATAAAGACTCATGACCCACCTCAGGCGCTCTGTCTGGTTCTTCCCCCATCAAAGAGTGGGGGCCGGAGGTACCCCGAAGACTCACCACGCGTTGGACTGGTGAGTAAGAGGACGGACTAGCATTAAGAAGCCGGCGTTGTAAATAAAAACCCGGCAAGTGGTGCCGAAACCCGGGACCTGATTTTTGCTAGGGAACGTCTGAATCCGCTGGTCGGATTCTCCAGACAGCCTCGGTCGTTTCCGACCGGGAGGAAGGAGAGGGCGTTTACTCTCAGATATTGCCTGAAGGACATACCCCTATTGTGTTGACTATGCTTTCTTTCTCTCCCCTTTCTCCTTCTGCTCTAATCACGCTCCTTGCCGTGCTGGCCTGTCTGATTGTGCCCTGCTTCCTCCTTCTCTTTTGCCGAACGGGAACTTTGCAGTTCTGCCACCTGTTAGGATTGCAGCCTCGGCTAGTAGACAGCATGGGGGGCCGGAATAGTATTCCCGCCTTTGAGCCGGAGGAAAAAGAGGCCGTTGCAGTGCAGCTTTATAAACTCTGTGCTAAGCATGGCTGTAAATTACCTATCAAGACGTGCCGTGCTTTTGTTGAGAATATCTGGAACATCTGCCCTTGGGTGCAACATAGTGGGATCCAACCAGATAAATGGAAGGTGGTAGGGCAGCAGATGGCCTCCTATAATGACACCTGCCCGGGAAAACTGACCCCCAAGGATTTTACAGTGTATAAGATAGTGGATGCAGCCCTGCATCCCCAGAAGGTGACTTTAGCACGAACAATCAGCACTCAGGTGGGTAGCTCGGTGGCGGGATCGGATTCAGAGGGCTCAGAGGAAGAGGGAAGGCCACCCCCTCCCCTGTATCCGTGGGAGGAACTTAGAAGAAACAATGGGGGAAAAAGGGGCCCCCAGGGAGAAGATTCAGGGCCGGAAGTTTCCGAGCGCGGGAAGGGAGGGGTGCAAACAGCCCTCAGGGGTGGCAGGAAGAGGAGCGTGAGTAGGTGGGACCGGGAGGCTGCTGACGAGGAGGGAGAAGTCCGCGCTGATTGGACAGCTGCCGCGCCCCAGGCTTGGCGGCCCAGCCAGGAAACAGAGGCAAAAAATCCCCCGTGTTCCTTGTCCGCCCTTCAGAGATCCCCTCAAGGGCTCCGCCCATCCGGCCTACTTGCCACCAGTGCCTCCATAGCAATAGAGAAAGGGGAGGAGGTGGACTGGGATGACTGGGGCCTCTACCTGGTATTTACGGACCCCCTTACCGGAGCCCGAGACTACCGCCCTGTCCCTTTTAAGATGCTTGAGGAACTTAAGGAGGCCGTGACTAAATACAGCCCAAGCTCCCCTTATGTAAAAAGACTTATGCAAAACCTCTTTGCTACGCACCCTTGGACCCCTGCTGACTTTGACGAAATTGCAGCCGCGTGCCTAGATGCCTCCTTATATTTAGCTTTTAAGGCTCAGGCCCGCAGAGAGGCCTCTAAGCTGGCAAAATCCCGGGGTTATACTCCCCTGGATTTAGCCATTGACCTCCTGTGTGGAACTGGAGCCTATACTGACCCTGCTGTTCAGGCCCGGTATGGCCAGTTTGAGCTAGAGACTGTTAAAGAAACACATGTTGCAGCTTGGGATAAGATTGGAGCCATGAAAGGGGGGGAGAGCCACACAGAAGTTGGTTGGGCTGAAGCAGAGAGCAGATCAGACACCCCTCTCATTTGTGAACGAGGTTAAAGAGACAGTGACTCGTATAATGGGAGACACCCCGGGATCTGATCTACTTATGAGACAATTGATTAAAGAGGGTCTTCGCCCCAAAGGGATCGCAGCCATTAGCAGCCTTCCCCCCGACACTTCATTAGAAGGAATTGTTGACAAATTGCTGGACATGCCCAGCGAGGATTCAATTCAAGCCTTAGTGACTGCCATGGAGAACCGGGAGGATAGCCTCCTGACCGCCCTTCACGGTATGCAGGTGGGACCCACCTGTTTTGGGTGCGGAAAGCCAGGGCACCTCAAAGCACAGTGCAGGCAGCGGCCCCCCCTCCACTTCAGTTCCGACCTGTTATTCCTGTGGAAAGCCAGGTCACATAGCCAGGTTCTGCCGATCCAAAGAGAAGTCGGGAAAAGGGAAAGGGAGGGGGCCCGGCCGCGGGGCCCCCCCCGTGCTCAAAGACAGCGGCCCCCATTACTGTGACTATCCCCGTGAGGGTTGACTATAGAGAAGGGACACAGCAGAGAGAGATCGGGCCTTGGGAAACCTCGATGATTCCCATTGAGCTAAATATTTTCCCAGCGCTCATCACAGGGGCTGAGAGATGTGTGGACTTAGTCACCCATACCCAGGTCATTTTTGGTCCCGGAAGTCCCACATCCGTAAGGGTCACAAACCCCCACCCCTTTCCCACCTTGGTAAAACAGGGCCAAGAGGTAGGAAAGGCGCTGCCCTTGCGGACCCCTCCCGCTCATGTGAACTGGGTCCACCCGGTCAGCTCTGGGCGACCACTGTTAACCGTCACGGTGGAAAATCAGAAGCTCGAAGGGATAATTGACACTGGAGCCGATTGCTCTGTCATAAATAGGGGACAGTGGAGGCGCGAGTGGCCACTCCTACAGAGCCCTCAAGCAGTGACGGGGGTGGGGGGCAATAGATCTGCCATGAAAGCAGCACACGCCTTACGGTGGTCAGCTTTGGAAGAATCTGGACTCTTCACCCCACTGTGCCTACCCGACCTCCCTTATGCATTATGGGGTAGAGATATCTTGAGCCAGCTTAACCTGACACTTGCCACCCCCTGATAGCCTGCGGGGAAATTAATTGGGGCCACTCTAGAGATGAGCTTTTCCCCCAGAATAACATGGATTAATAAGAAACCTATTTGGGTTGAGCAGTGGCCCCTGACAAAAGAAAAGCTCATCGCCCTCACAGACATAGTAATGACCCTCCTGCACGAGAACAAAGTGGAACCGTCCCTTAGCCCGTATAACTCCCCCGTCTTTGTCATAAAAAAGAAAGGGGGGAGTTGGAGAATGTTGATTGATCTTCGGGCAGTAAATGCCAACATGGTACCCATGGGTACCCTCCAACCTGGTCTCCCTATGCCCACTGCAGTCCCGCAAGGGTGGACTATTATAGTGATTGATGTTAAAGACTGCTTCTATAGCATTCCCCTCCACCCGGAGGACAAAGAAAAATTTGCCTTTTCCCTCCCCGCGATCAATTTCCAAGCCCCCAGTAAACGTTATCAGTTCACCGTCCTACCTCAGGGAATGGCCAATAGCCCCACCCTGTGCCAGCTTTACATGGATACTCTGCTACATCCTATCTTTTTAAACAGAAAGGGGGAGTTGGCAGGTCACTGACCCATTCAGACCTGTCTCAGGTACTATTTACCATGAATTTCCTACAAGTCAGGGATGACGGCACTACAGCCGCCCAGAGATTTTTCTCCCCAAAAGGACATGCTAAGAAAGAACCAACGCTCCTGCCCTCTCCCACCAAGGCCCTACCAGGCTCTAAAGTCATGTGGAGAGATGAAGAGGGAGGTTGGCATGGCCCTGTAACGGTAAAGAACAGAAGACAGGGCCACCTGTCATTTCATCCCGAGGATAAGATAGAAGAGCCAGAAAGATGGCTCCCTGTTTACAAGATAAGAGACCTTGATTAATGCCCAACCCTACGGGGTGAGAGGAATTTCTTTCTTTTTCAGGCCTTCTGATCATCGTAGGGATCCTTGGAGGTGCTCCATCTGAAGGAAATCCGACATGGGGAATACTCCGAGTTATTCCCTCTCCCCTTCCGGTAGCACGGACCAATACATCGATGGGGCTCCCTTCTGCCTCGGTGGGGCCCCTCATGTGTGGCCACAGGGGAAAACATCGAGGATCCCATACCATGGAGGGATTGCCAGATGGTGGGAGGATACCCCCTTGAGGGTGAACAAGGACGCTGATTCTGGGAATCACCCTACTTGTTGTCTGTTTCTGCCGCCTAGCTAGGCGACAGAGGGGCTATATGCTTCTTACTCAGAAAGCCTTCATGGCCATGGAGACGGAGGAGGATCCCCAAGTCTGGCTAGCCGCCATGCATGACATGTGACACCTAGGGGTAAGACGAGGTAAACCCCAAGACGGGCAACTTCTCCTCACCCAGCCACCTAAGACAGGCCCTGAGGGTGTCGGGCGCCTAGGACGGGCAAGGTCCTGGGTTGAAGGAGATGACCTAAGACAGGGTTCCTCGCCCCCGGCTATCAGAGGCCAGTAGAAATGACACCGCTTAAGGCTAACCTCAGCACCGCTTAAGGTCACACCAAGTGATAACCTTGTAAAACAGAAAGGGGGAGATGTTGGGGGCGGGGGGGAAGAGGCTTGGTGGTCACTCAGAAGGGATAAAATAATCCCATTATAAAGGAATGTTACAGAACTCGGCCCCTCATTGTTTAAGAGTTCATGGGAGGGAGGACAGAAGGGATAAAATAATCCCATTATAAAGGAATGTTACAGAACTCGGCCCCTCATTGTTTAAGAGTTCATGGGAGGGAGGACAGGGGGGATAAAAGTGTCTGCTGAGAGGTGGGGAGGAAGCGGGAATGTGATCAGAGAAGAATAAAGACTCATGACCCACCTCAGGCGCTCTGTCTGGTTCTTCCCCCATCAAAGAGTGGGGGCCGGAGGTACCCCGAAGACTCACCACGCGTTGGACTGGTGAGTAAGAGGACGGACTAGCATTAAGAAGCCGGCGTTGTAAATAAAAACCCGGCAGAAAGGGATGAAAGAATTTCAAAATTTTATCAGGCATCTGCACCTATATGAGACCTTCAGGAGGATTAAATATTTGAAAATGAACTATTTATACCTTGTAAGGCTCTTTCTACTTCTGTGAAGCTGTGGTGTTTCTGGACCTCAATATTCCCTTTCTGAGATCTCTCTGGTAATATTCCCAGATGTAGATACCCAGGATAGAGTTCTGGAAACCACTCCAGCCCCCAGAACACAGGTAGACTCTTACTGCCAGCAGCTTGAACATGACCACTGATCAAGTTTTTAGCAGTACAATGGCAGGCTAGGTTTAAAGGTTGCTGATGACATTTAGTGAGTGTTGCCCAAGTCTTGGGATCAGGATCAGGCTCTGAAGATAATGATTTCTTATTCTCCACTGGATTAGTTGGAATGACCAGAGCCTTGTACCCATCTTCCTCCTCTTGTAGGTATTTTAAAACCAAAGTAGAGAGTCTTTGATTACCTAAATCTGCCAAAGAGAGAGTCTCTTTACAAGTTAGCCTCCCTGAAGACAACAAAACTGAAGCAGGATTATCATGATGGGTTGTCTTCTCTGTGGCTAAATCATTATCAAATTGCTTTCTAAGGTCATCTTCCATATAATCCAATTTTGGTACTTCTACCTCAGGTGATTTATTGCCTTCAGATCCTTTATTCCAACTACCCTTTCCAGCTGCCTCTAACCCAAAGTGAAACTCTTTTTTCTTTGCTCTGTGTTTGATGGAATGGTTCTCCATTCCTCCAGTTTGGAATTTCTTATACAAAGAGTTTACATAATTGCCTGAGAAGCATGATTCTGTGTTTCTTTTCTGGGTCTCAGAGTTATTGTGTGAGGCTTCGGAAATGGGGTCCCTAGCTTTGGGACTTCTCTTATTGCTTTGTAAAGTTGCAAATGGATTCTGACACCTATCAAGACTTAGATAACTCTCAAAGATAATGAAAGGCAAGTCTAATGTTTCTGTCAGCAATTTCTGTCCTGAGTGCTCAATTCTGTTATTGTTTAATAAGCTTGAATGTTTTTTATCCGCATTGGTAGAAGAATGCTTAGAAGGGCTGCTTCCCAAATTTTCTGAAGGTTTTTTGTTCTTGATTTCTCCTAGTTGAGGTAAATATATTGTAGATCTTGCTTTGGAGGTTTTTTTGGCTGCAAAAAGCAGATACACATTCTTAGTTGGAAAAACAACCCTCTTTGGTATGGGATGATTCTGTGTAATTTGGGGGATAATTTCAATTTGCTTTTTCATATCTTCACTTGTCTGCACATTGGTTCTCATTTCTGTGTTAGCACTAAATCTGTCCTTTACAAGATTGGTGTTTCTTCTCTTTCTTTGATTTATTTTATGTGTCTCTTCACCATCAACTTTTGTCAGTTTTTTTTGTAACTCCTTTGATTTGGGGGCTTGGACCAAAGCTGCTTTGGAATCAGTAATGTCTGAATCCAAAGGAAGAATTACTTCTTTCTTCTTACAGTATGGTAAATGAGACTTTAATCGTTTAAATTGTTTCTTACAGTGGGGGCATAGTTCCATATGGGGTAAGATGTCTGCCATCTTCCTAAGAAATATAAAATGTGACATTATTAATAAAAAGAAAACAACTTTTTCATCTGTTAAGAGCTCATTCATACTTATTTTAAACATCAAGGAAATTATTGGGACTTAATGGTTCTTCATTTCGCATTTTTGTGAAGGTAGAAAATAAACTAAAGGGCTAATTTTTGTTTTAAAAATAAACTCAAGCCTCTGTCTCTAACCTCAGTGAGGAAATTTTTATTTTCTCCAAGTTCTTATGGGGATTAACAACTATAGAAGAGAATTTCCTTATTGCTCTGAATTCTACCTTCAGTAAAATACTAAATATTTTGGAGAGAAAAGAGAAGATAACAATCAAACTAATGAATGAATTGGTGGATAAGGAAGATTAAAAAGACATATAAAATATTAAAAAAATATGAATTTCTCATTAAGCACTGAAGCACACCAGAAGATATCAAGTGAACATTAAAGTTTTAAAAATTATTAAATGTTTAATTTAAAACATTGAATACTAACATAACCAACTGGACTTTTAAAGTAACTGTTCACATTTATATAAACACACATGAAAACTTTTAATAAAGACTACCATTTCATTATTCAAAATAGAAAGGAGAAGTATGCCCTAAGATTATAAAGTATAAAAGTTCAGGAATGACAATTAGGAGACCTGGTTCTACTGTCTGATAAACAGCTAGTTTTGTGGACAGGTTGCTTAACTACTGTGGGTTTTAATTTCCTCATCTCAATATAATATGAAAAAAAAAATGGAACCACATAATCTCTAAGGTATGTTACCTATAATTATTGACTCAGAGATCCAAGGATTAGCAGATACTTATCTTTTTACATTAGTGGCATTCTCTCCCTCATCTCTCCAGTTATAAAAAGAGATATTCCAAATTTCAGGTGAAAATATCTTTTTTTCCCATTATCCCAGTCATTCTTTTTGTCTAGGTAAAAACACGCAGCTAATCTATGTAAGGTATCATTACTGTAATTATTTGTGACTCAAAGGCAAGGATGAATGAGCCTAGGGTAGAAAACAGATGGTGGAGCAAGCAACTTGCCTGAGAAACAGAATGAAACCAGATAGACCTAGCAATCCATTTATCAAAGTAATCCTATAACACCTATAACAGTAAGTCAAGTAAAACAAAAATATCTTTACTGCCAAGACAAATGAAGTGGGAAAAGAGGTTTGGGAATAGTTTTTGGTTAAAAGCTTCTTTCTTTGGGGGAAGACAAAAAAAAAGCTTGTTTCCCCAAGTGTAGGTTTTCTCACAGATGTTTAAAAAAACCTCAGTAGTTCTCTCTCTAAACGATCTACCATAAAGAGTGCTTGGTAGTTAACAGGTTAAATAATAAAAATAGTAATAGTAACTAGTAATTTTGCTTTCAATTTTACAAACTCATTTTATACCCACAATGATCCTGGGAAGTAGGTGCTAGGAGGTTAAGTCCTCATTTCACAAATGAGGAAATGAATTTAAATGACTTCCCCAGTCACACTAATTTAGGACTAAAACTCAGCTCCTCCTTACCCCAGGTACCTCGGTATTCATGGTTTCTAAACACTGTTTCCTCACTCTATCCTTCCTAAAGGATCAACTTTCTATTATCTTCCTCAACCTCTTCTCCAAAGTCTTACAACCCACATCATACACCATACCCCTGAAGCAACTTCCTGCCCTTTCTAATCAAGAACTGGTTCCCTGATCAGATCTTGCTGGAAAACCTCAAATATGTTTCACTTGGCTACCCTCTCCAATTTAGATACCATCTGATAAGCCAGGATCAAATGAACACTCCCTAATGTTCCTGGGAGTTTAATCTCTTCCCCTTTGGGGACCGGCACCATTCCTGTCTGGTCACAATTGTTTGGTCATCCACTTTCAGAATGTCAACTTCCTGAGGGCAGGGACTGTCTTTGCTTCGGTATCAGTATCCCTATGGTTTTGCAAGACCCTTAGCAGGAGCTTAAGACACTTAGTTTTCGTTCATGTGCCCCAAAGTTTAACATCCGGGCTTGTCTCCATTCCTCAGCCTTTTTTTTTCTGGTCACCTTTTCTTATTATAGCCAGTTTCACTATGGTGGGCAATCATAATTAGGAAGATAAACCTGCAATACAGTAAGCTAAATAGAAATGATTCGTGATGATCAGCTTTCAACAGTCACCAAACAAGATGTGTTTATGATGCGTTACCTACGGTGAAGGTGTTGAAACAAAGAAGCTACTGCTGAGGATTCCATCCTATTAATAAGACTTCCGTGGTGCAGTGGATAGAGCACCTGCCCTGGAGACAGGAGGACCTGAGTTCAAATCCAGCCACAGACACTTAATAATTGCCTAGCTGTGTGGCCTTGGGCAAGTCACCTAACCCCATTGCCTTGCAAAAACTAAAAAAAAAAATCCTAAATCACGGAGAGCCTGGGCCAGCATCTCCATTAATTGGCAGGGAAAGAGGAAATCCTGTTTTCCTCCCCTGTTCTCACCATGGAGTCCTAGGACTTGCTGTTGCTTCCCTCTTTTTCCTGGCATCCTTTTCCTCCCCGCCCCCGGGCTCCGCTCCATCTCCTATCAAGGCTGAGGAAGGGAATACACAAGTGTGATGGAAAGAGCCCCGCGCTTGGAGTCCCAAGAACTGGGTTCGAGTCCAGCTCTGCTAGCGGGCTTGAGCCGGTCCCAGCGGCTCTCGGGGCCTCGATTTTGCCGCGTGCCAGTTCCAGGGCTGCGGAGGCTCCGCGGGAGCGCCCGGGGGGGGGGGGTCGGAACTCGCCGAGGAACGCGGACCCAGGCGGCGCCCGTGGGGGGCTTGAGGAGCCTCTGAAGCCCGCCCTCCCGGGGCGGCGCCCTCGTCGGCCGCCTCCCTTCCCCACGCGGGTATCGGCCTCCGGGACTTCGCGTCCGCCTCGCGTTAGCGTGCGGACAGGCGGCAGCGGCGGGCACCCACGGGGCGAGGGCCCGCTCCCAGCCCCCTCCTCCCCTCCCCCCTTTCCGAAAGGGGGCGCTCTCCTTTCTCAGCTCGCCACACCCCCTCTTCCGGTGGGCGGGATTGCGGAGCCTGTCGGGCCGGCCCGACTGCGCAAGCGCGAGTGGGCGGGCCCGGCGAGGCCGGGGCATGGGGGGGTAGGGGAGACGGAGAGACGCCGGAAGTCGTGGCGGTGCGGGTCCGGTGGAGGGGGACTTCACCCCGTCGGCGCACAGCAAGGCGCTCCTCAGGGGGTCGGGCCGCAGGGGGAGGGCGTGGGGGCGGCGGTCGCCGCTACCGCCCCCTGGACCGAGGACCTCCCCGCCGATCTCCCCGCCGGGCGACGCGCCGTCGCTCCCCCCCATCCGCTGCCATGAGCGAACGCCTCCGCCCCAGGTGAGGAGGGGGAGCCCCCCGGCTCCCTGCCCCGGGGAGGCCGAAGCCGCGGGCGGCGGGAGCGGATTGGCCCCGCCGGGGCTCCGTCAGGCGGCCGGCTTCGGGGCGGCTCGGGAAACGTCAAGGTTTGATCCCGGCGGAGCCCCGTAGTCCGCGGGGGCGGGGGGCAGATCGGGAGGCTTGGGTGCCCGGCGCTCGCCCTCCTCCCCGGGGGAGGCTTCAGGTGCGCCGCGGCGCGGTAGGCCCCGCGGCCCGATGACAGCGGGCGCTCCGCCGCGGTGCCCGGGCAGGATGGGCTCCACGGGGAGGGTTGCCTCCTGGGCCCTGGCGAGCCCGACGGGAAGTTGGGCTTTGTGCTGCCGGGGGTGGGGGCAGCGGCGGGGCGGCATTCGGAAAAGTGGAGGCTCGGCCCCTGGCGCTCCCCTAGGCTCAGGCTTTAGCCTTCGCTCCGTGATGAGGGA
The DNA here is from genome assembly GCF_037893015.1 of Macrotis lagotis. Classification (NCBI taxonomy): domain Eukaryota; kingdom Metazoa; phylum Chordata; class Mammalia; order Peramelemorphia; family Peramelidae; genus Macrotis; species Macrotis lagotis. The sequence goes on from NC_133659.1 coordinate 207,802,720, forward strand.
AGACAGGCGGAAGGAACGACTTGGACTTTGGGTTTCCTTTGCTCTTTCTGTTACTTTCCTTGCTAAACTGTGAGTATGCAGAGAGAAGCGTTAGAGAATCCCATTTCAGCGGCGACTCTAATGTTTATTCGGAGGTTGAGGGGGTCACTGAAATGGAAAACGATCAGGGGCTTTGAAATCAAGCTCCTTCTGCTGGTGAAAACTTTCAGCCCCAAAAGAGACACTAGAGAGCGTATACTTGTACTCATTTTACAGATGAGAAAACTGAGACCCAGAAAGAGGAGGACCCTAAAATCACAATAGAAACTCCACCTTATTATGAAGACAGATTTTCGTTGAGTAGCAAATGTCAGATTTGATAGATTTACTACACTTTTTTGGTGTCTTTCATTAACTACAAAATTAAAAGGGTCATTTTAGGGGTGGGATGTTATACTGTGATAAATAGCCTCAAAACTACATTCTGTTGTGAGTGATGAGAGTCTATTCTGTTGACGTGCTGTTTCTAAGGGGTAATTTTTTTGTGTTGGTTTGCTTTTGATCACTTCCCCCATTCTTGAAAATCCAGATATTTCCAATGGGGAAAAAGCTTTCCTTACACCCAACTCATTCTTGGTGCCATACATTGTTGAATTCATACCCAAAACTATATACCATCAAATAAGTGTTTTAGACTTAGCTTACATTAGATTTTCCCTACTTTAGGAGGTGTCAAGGGTAACAATTTCTCAGGCCCTGATATCTGGAAACTAAACTTTGCCCCCACCCACTTAATGATGATAATACCACCTTCAAATGGCATCCTGCCTCCAAGGAGTTCAGAATATTACTTTACTGGTGTAATGATCCTTATAGCATCCCTGAAAGTAAGTAAGAAATACAGGGACTTTCTATTCCATTTTTCAGCTAGATAGTCTTAGAAGACTTGGCCTATAGAAAATTGGTAACAGAATTGAAAATATCCGTTTCCACCAGACCAGTCACAAATTGAGATCATTATCTGTATTAACAGGGTTTTTACATTTAAGAGAGTAAGCATAGTTTAAGGAACTGAGAGATTCAGAATTCAGAGCCTCTTATTCTTTAATTTAAAATATAGGTTTACAAGATCAAGCATTTATAGTAGAGACCACACTATATGCTCAAAATTAGTTTTTGAAAATACTTCACCACTCCACCCTAGCCTTCTAGCTTTGGAAGATGAACTTTAGATAATTTTTTATTACAGTAAGAACGAGTTGACTCTAGAGCAAATTTAGCTTAAACTACACAACAAATTTTTCTTTCTATAATTCTTTTCTTAGTAACTGTTTAGACTCCCAGGAGAGATTCATTTTTTTATTCTTGTCTCTTTTGATTATTTAAATTCCTTTCAGAATGCTTAAGAAGAATCAAGCCTGTATTTAAAACTCATTACTGTTGAAAAACATAAATGTTTTTTCCCCCTCAAAGTAATCCAGTGAAGTAACAACTATGTCATAATAATAACTGGTACAAACAAACAGTTAACAAGAGAAAAGTTTTTAACCTTTTCACTGTTTGTCATAGTACCACTATAAAGTATTTTAAGGGTAAATATTTGGCAGCCACACCTGGCTTAACTGCCATCACATGGAAGGGAGTGAAATTTGTTAACATGGAATTGTAATTTCAAGGATTATAAAAAAGATGAACTTCATTAGGTAGATATTGATAATTTAGTTACTAACAGCTTACTCTAACAGTATTCCTGGTAATTACTTTAAAATTTTTTCAAGTTTATCTTTAGAACTGAATCCAAATTAACACAACTTAATTTTATTCAGTACTGCTACATTTATACTGATGGTTTTTGTTATTAGTGCCTAGTAGTATTGTATTCTTAAATCACCCTACATCAATTGGATTGTCAATATAGGACATTTTAGGGGGGAATTGTAAAATATTTATCTTTTTTTTTTTTACACTCGAGAAGGCAAAGGATCAAGAGTTGGCTAATTTTTTCTCCCTGAATGATTTAATTTTAGGAAAAGGAGAAGGAATGGAAATGAAGAAGACAGTCATCTCCCCCAGACCAAACGGAGTAGCAGAAACCCTGTCTTTCAGGACTCCTGGGATACAGAGGTAATAGCTGGATTACATTTAAAGTCCTTAGTTTTTAGAAGCTGTCTGAACTAACCACATTGTAAAGGGCATCCAAAAGAAACAAAACAATTATTCAAAGAAATAAACAAGCTAGGAGTTTTACTTTAAAATAGTTGAAGTACCTCTTAAAGATTTTAAGTCTTAAAAATAATTTTGCTTTCTGCCATTGTTGGCATAATAGCAGGTATTTAACTACTAGTTTACTGATGACATAAACACCTAATAATTTAGTTAGTATAGGACTACACCTACTTGGTGCTTCTGGGGAATTTTTCTAAATTTTTTTAACTTAAGCAGCAGCTGTTTCCAGAACAGCTTAAGGGTAATAAAGAAAATCCCTCAAAATATGAGACTTCAACACATACTAGAAAAGCTTTGAAACAATCCGCAGGACACATATCTAAGTTAAGCTTACTGAAAGTTGCACTTTGTCTGTGGATATTGAAGCAGTTTTCCATGAAAAAGACTAGTCTGTTTTGGAAAATGTAAGCTTACATTACAGTTAAAATGAATTAGAAGGGTTTGAACTCTTAATATTACAGGTAAAAATCAGCTGAAGACAAAACAACCACAAACAAGAAAAAAACCAAAAAACCCTCCATATAAAAGTTTTCTAAGTTCCAGGCTATTTATTTAAAATATATCCTGTTCAGCAGAATTCTAGCACAACAGTTACTGTTCAGTTCTTTGTAATTGAATTTGATTTCTATGTGTAAAGATTTCCTTAGTGGTGGTATAAGTTGATTGAACAAAATTAGAGAGTAAGTATAAAGCCCAAAGCCTATAGGTGCTACTCAGTTCTAAGGATATTAGATGCAAGTTAGAAACACTATCCTAGGAACTTGTTCCTAGAGTCTTGTTGAATCTTGGCCTTTTGTCCATCACCTTTCCTTCTATTCCCATTCCCTTGGCCTCCAAGACCTCACAAATTACTTTGGATTATACTAATGCTTATGCCTTAGTTTATATTTTCAGTGCTTGTGTATTATGCCTCTTAGACCAAGAGCTCTGCTCTGCACATTGAACCCATGTTTAATATACCGGAACTGAATTTATTGAACAGAAAGTGAGTGAATTGGTTGAAATTGGAGCAATGTGATTTTTGGAGAAAGGAAGAAGACCAATTATTAAAGATTAAATTAAGCCCGAGTAGTGATGTAAAAAGCTCATGTGCTAATTAAAAAAAACTGAATTAATAATAATTAAAATTCCACTCTGAAGTTCTTTTTCAGTTAGGAAAAAATTTGTTGGAAGTTAATTGATCTATTATCAGTGGTTCTCTTCTATATTTCAACATTGATACTAATTTTGCTTCCTTAATTTTTGATGTGTCCAGAGTGCATCAAAAATGGAGTTTGTAGGTCTGATTGGGATGGCCTAATTTTTTTAAAGTTGCATTTATCATTTGTTACATATTACATATTGTTACATATCCTTTTCTTCATGCTGTATTTTGAAGGGGGGAATTCCATATCTATAGCTTCAAGAGAAATAGAACTGAACAAGAACTATCTTAGAATTCAACACTTTGATTTTTGTTTTTTGTAGAATTTAAAGATTTCTTTGGTATGTTTAATTAATATTGAGGAAGCAAAGGAGAAATTTGCCTTCCACTTTTTGGCTCACATACTTAATACTCAGACACTTGAGTTGCTCTTGACACCATCTGTCTTGAGGCTGGGCCAGGGTTTCTTCACAAGCACTTCTCAAAGCTAATACAAAAATGTTCCTAAAATGAGCTATTTGAAACAGGACAGAGAAGAATAGATGAAATCAATAGGTAAATCCAAAATTCTGTAGGGAAAGAATAGATGAATCAATAAGTAAATCCAAAGTTCAGAATGTATCTATTAGATTTCCCATTCTTCACAAACTTTTACCCAAGGTCCTAAGCTTGGTCAAATTACCCAGCTGCTTCTCAAATAAAAAAGTATTAGCCACCAAGGTTGGAGCTAGAAGAGAAACTGAGGAGTACTGATCCTCCAATTATTATGGCATAATTGACTAATTGAGTTGCTTTTATTGGTTCATCTTTATTTTAATTGCATTAGAAGAGCTGATTTAGTTAACACTGGGAGGGGAAGAGAGAGAGTGAGAGAGGATGGTTGGTATTTAAAGGGGGGGTGCATTTTTTTTTTTTTTTTAGATTTAGGTAACTTTCACCTCATTTTTCACTTTTAGTCAGTTATGCTTTAGGACTTGAGTTGATAATTCAAGAGACACTATTTTCCTTCATATCTGTCTTTTATATGCTTAGTAAGTTATTGGTTCCCATCATTGCTTTCCCCTCTTATACAGAGAAGTATAGTTAAACAAAATAAATACATTGGTCATGGATGATTCTGAGAATAAGAGTATGACTTTCAGATAGGTCTTTGCAGTGTTCTGAGTTTTAGGTATTTTTTGCTTATATTGTTTTATTCAGTAAGTATTGATTTTTAAAAGATTCTTTGGATTCTTATTCAATGTTGTATTTATAATAACATGATTTGTTCAAACACTCCCCCAATTGATAGGCACCCATTTAGAACCCTATTTTTTGCATATGTAAAATGCTACTATGAAACATGTTTGTCCACATGGAATTTTTCCTTCTTATCTTTTTAATTTTTTTAAGGATTTTTTTTTTTTGCCAGGCAATGAGGTTAAGTGGCTTGCCCAAGGCCACACAGCTAGGTAATTATTAAGTGTCTGAGGCCAGATTTAAACTCAGGTACTCCTGACTCCAGGGCCCAGGGCCCGTGCTCTATCCACTGTGCCACCTAGCCGCCCCCCCCCCATCTTTTTACAGCTTCTTGGGGTATAGCTCCAAATATTGGTATGTACTGCCCCATATCTTTTAAAGTAGCTAAAATGCTTTTTTTTTAAAAGGCACTTTTAACCTTTTAATCTAAAGATTTATTTAATAATGTGTTTGTATAATGGGAAATTTGAGAATTATTTATCTTAAAACTATCTTAATTGAATAGATGAGGATTTTTATTATTGTTTAGCCTCTTTGTTTCAATATCTAGTATAGTGTTGCAAAAATGGTCATACTGTGTGCCCCTCAGGCTGGAGGAATCCATTTGTGAACTGCTTCTCTAGATTAAATGTTATGTCAGGAGGAATTTTAGCAACCATCCTGTGTGTATTTTTCTTCTGCCTCTTCTCTCTTCCTTTCCTTTATCCCCTTTCAGCAATATTCACTTTTTCCCTAGTAGTCCTTGAAAAGATAGATACTCTGAAGTCTTAGTGAGAAGAGTCAAACTGATTTGATTTGAGCAATCCTAAAGGCTACTGCTTTTTATAGGGGATAAATTGAGTCTTTCCCACCTGTAGCAGAGGAATGACCAATTATGTTTTCCCCTCAGGCGAGGAGCAATTTTTCCACATAATTGCTGCCCTTCCTTTCTTTTAAGGAGACTTTAAAGTGTGGTATGCTCTTGACTGGCTAGATACCAGCTTCAGTTTTTCACTGGGGAAAAAAAAGAGAAGAAACTAAGAAATGATTTCGTAAAAGCTACAGTTGGGAAGAACTCAGGAGTATGGTTTTTCTGTAACCACTTTGGCCATGCAAAGCTTTTGTACCTGAAAAATATTGACTGACAGTTGTTTTTGCAGAACTTTGCCTTTCTTAGAGGCAAGTATTTGATTCTTGAGGGTTGGTTGCACAGGGCTATCTATGCCCCAAAATAACTTAATATAAGAACAAAAGATTAACACTTATTTAACAAGAAATTAAATAAATTGACAAAACCTACAAATGTTGATCCAAGAAATCTGGGGATATGGAATATTCTCATTCTCCTGGGACAAAGCAAAGTCAGGGAACTTGAAGGTGGAGGGAAGGAAGGAAGTTTAAGTATTTTCCTCAAAAAAATTTGATACATATATTTATTTTAATATATATATAGTTTAAAAGAAAAAATAATAGCATCCAAAATTCTAAATGAACCCCTGATTATATTGTGAAGAGAATCATTTAGAAAATACTGGTTTTGTAGTTTGTGTTCATTAGGGTCTTGATATTACTTCATGTGTCTTAGTTTTTTAAACTATATTGTGCAGTCTTAACTAGATTTTATATATTATATATATATATATATATATATATATATATGCACGCTAACTTAGGCATAGTACTAAATTATATTTTACTCTGACAAGAGTGCCTATTTAATAGTGTATATTATTTTGGAGAAATCAAAAATTCCCTTCTAGAATTACCTAAGATCCTTGATTCAAGGAAGGAAAGTATCTGTATTCCCTAGTGGATAACCATCCCATTTCTTAAAAACCATATTAGATATGGAACACATAAAGGGTACTATGTTATATAAATCCATGTGCAACATGGATATTTTTTTTTATCCTCCACTGGTGGCACACTCCTTTCTTTTAGCCAGATAATAGCTGACATTTATATAATGAAATTTATATAACTTGACATTTTTTATTTGAACCTTATAATTCTGTGAAGTTTGGTAAATGTTGGGATCATAGATCAGAACCTAGAAAGAACCTCATAGGCCATCTGTCCAACTCTTAAATTTTACAAATGAGGAAACCAAGGCTTACAGAAGTTAAACTGAATTGTCTATGGTTGTTTATGGTTGTTAATAAGTATTGGAGGTGAGGTTTGAACCTAAATCAAGTCCACACTCATTATACTTCACACACTGCTCTTGAGTAGAAATTAGCTTTTGTGATGGGTCTCATTTTATTGAGAGCTAGAATGAGGAGTTCTGGCATCTAAGGTATAGGCAAAAGCCATGTGAATTTAAGAACTATGACACTGGAATCTTTAAATGGAACAGAGATTAGAGGTGAAGAAGTCTATTAGTCAAATAGGAGAAGGAAAGAAGAATCAAAAATTGGGGAAGAGGTGGGATTGGAAGGTTCAGAGAATGACTGCAACTAGGGATCTATTCTAGAGACATCTTGGTGTAAACTTTAAAGGAAGATAGATTGTTGCTCAGTGGTGATGACAATGAAAAGAGTTTGAAGATGGCATTGTAGAGTAAGGAGTAGACCCAGTTTCTCCTGTCTTTGTGTGTCATCATGTGTAAGTATGTGAGAAAAGGTTTCTTTCTGCCTTGTACCCTCTTTTCTTAGGGAAATCAACCATTGATGTCACTATCTCAGCATTCTAAGTTCTCACTGTAAAAAGTAAAGGATAACTAACAAAGACCCTAGGAGCAGCATGATTCCAAAACTCTGTGAAATTTTCACTGGCATAAGCTAGATATACTATGTTATTTGGTTTGGATTTTCTGATAGTTTTAGCTGAAGACTGTTACACTAATAAAACTAAAAATCAGATATTTTAAAGCTAGCTTTCTATCAGCCCCAGAGGGTACCACAGGACCACATAATTTTTACCTGTAAAGGACCTTGAAAATCATTTTATAGGTAAGGTGAAGGGATGATTTTCCTAAGGTGTCATATAGGTTATACATGGCAGAACCAGATATAGCAATTTCAGTGCAGCAATCGAGTTTTCAAAAGGGTACAGTAGAAAGGCAAAGAAGAGGAAAAGACAGTGATTGGGAGAGAACTAAGGCTGACAAATGTCCTCAGATATTCTGCATTGATCCTGACTGTTAATAGGGGTCCCAAATCATCCTATATGGGATATGGAGTGCTATAATCTGCCGTTGTTAAAAAGTATTCCCAGAGGAAACCTAAAATGATCATGGAACTTGAAAAAATGGTAGCCCCATACTGGACAAAAGAAGAAATGAAGGGCAAGTCACTTGACTTGGGCTAAGAAAGTGTGGGATGAAAGGCAGGGAGGAATTGTCTTTTAGGATGGTGGCCTCTGGAGTTCTGGATAGTCACCTCATGATAGTTATGACTTTTTCCTTACCCAGTATTCTTAAGTGCTAACAACCAAAACTTTCTTGGCTTGCTTTATTTTAACTTTATTCATTGTAAACCAGAATTCTCTTTCTTTACCCTGCTTTTACTCTATGAAATAATCTGGATTTTCCTGTGTTATCTTTCTCTGATTCATAGTGACTCTTAAAAGATTTCTGCCTAATAAAAGTATGAGCTATATGCCTATGGCAGACCACATTGTAACCTGAACGTAATTTTCTTCATTATCCCTGATTTGCTTAGATATTTAATCTGACTTAAAAGATTACATTATCCAAACAACCTGGGAGTGAAAACAAGAAGGAAAGAACAGAAGAGACTTACCTCAGGCTTCTGCCTTGTCTGCCTTTCTCAGTAGGGGAAAAAACCATTGATGTCACTGTCATAGCATTCTAAATTCTCACTGTAAAAAGTAAAGGATAAGTAAACAAAGACTTAGGAATAGCATGATTCCAAAATTCTGTGAAATTTTCACTGGCATAATACTGTGTTATTGGGTTTGGATTTTCTGACAGTTCAAGTTTTAGCTAAAGATTGTAACATTAATAAAAATTAAAATTAAGAACAAGGACAGCCTGGAAAACCAGTAAAACCAGTGGGAGTTTTAGGTTGGGTTGGTTTGTCTTTTTTGTTTTGAGGTTTATAACCATAACCCAAAAGAAATCAAATTCTAAGAAACAATTTTTTTTTTAAATTGAAGCAATATATTCACAGGTGGTCTAATTTTATTCATGTATTATTTTCTGACTGTGGTTTTGGTTCAAGTTCTTGAAAAATTAATAATATATATTATACAATATATAATTGTGTTCTCTCAGGATGTTAACTCTTTTGTACTGAAAAAAAGTTTTCTTTTCGTTCACGTGTTGAATATTTTATGCCAAATTTGAGCCAAAATACAAATTTCACAAAGGATCAATTATAATTGCAATTATGTTAGTTTCTTTCAAACTACCCTATAAATGAACCTTTAAAAATTCATTAACAAATAAAACTTGCAGAAAATATGTATTTTTCAATATAACATGCTCCTTCAGTGAGTTAAACCTTACCAAGTTTTAATTTAATACTTTTAACCTTTTTAATATTTTTAGCCTTTCTTTTTACCTCATACCATTTCTGAATATATCACTTCTCTGAACCCCACTTAAATTTTCCCTTGTAAGTGGAGATTGAGAAAGAAAAACAACTTTGAAAAACCAACCAAAATATTGGCTACATATGACAATATGTGAATATTACACATCTATCATTCTCCACTTCTGCAGTGAAGAGAAAGAAGCTCCATTTTCTTGACTCCGCTGTGGGACCAAACTTGGTCATTATAATTGCATGGCATATTATTGTTTTGTTTTCATATATCATTTTCCTGATTTAAAATAATTCTTATGTTTCTCGGAATGCTTCACAAATGTTCTTTGACATGGTGAACCAATTCCATTAGATTCAGGTACATACCATACCACATTTAGCCATGCTTCAACTGGTTGGGATTTAACTTTGTTTGCAGTCTTCTACCACAACAAAGAGTGCTGCAGCAAATATTTTGCATAAAGGTCTCTTAATATGCGACTGATTGTCACATACTTGGTTGTTTTTAAGGAGTGAAGATATGGATAACATAGTTGTGTAGTTGGGAATCCCAGTTCTGAAATTGTTCCTTCCCTGCTCAGCCATCTTGGGGAGATGAAGTGGTCATAGAGGTAATAGAATTTGAGAATTGAAAAGGAGCATAGAGATCAAATAATAAAGAAACTAAGACCTAAGTATGTTTAATATCTTCCCAGAAGAAAACCATATTTCCCATAAGTCACTGATTTACAGCTTTTAATTTTATAGCATAGCTGAGTCGGGAGAAAAGTTTTGATTGAGCAACTTAAGAAAGAATGCATTTCATATGGCACACTATATTTGATCTATAATTACCTTATCTTTATTTTCAAGAATATATACTTCTTCACTGCCTAGAGAGCTACTAAACCTTATAAAAAAGGGAGAATAAACTTCAGTAAAACTAATATAGCACATTAATGGCATCAATTAAGTCCAACAGTATAGCATTGTTGCATATCAGTGGTCTACTTCTATAATGAATAGGGAGCTGCATTTCTTTTCTTTAGGGTTAATTTTTATAGTCACACAGAATTCAAATTGGTGGGGGGTTTTTGGTTTTATTTGGGGGTGGGCTGCTATTCTTACTATTTTTACACTGTTGTAGTCATTGTGTATGCCTAGTAGTTTGGATTAATTTACTTTCCATCATAAATTCAATCACCAATAATTTATTAAATACTAATAGTGGACCACTGTTTTTTGGCATTATAGATACAAAAACAAAGTTAAAAAGTCTGCTTACATTGTATTGGTGTAAATAATATGCATGTATGTAGTTATATGCACAACACAAGCCCATTTGGAGGAAGGGAATGCCCTAGAAGCTTTTTGAATCAGGAAAGGTGGCCCTTAAATTGAGTATTTGAGGAAATAAGGGAATCTAATAGGTAGAGATAAGGAGGAAGTTCATTTGAGATAAGAAGAGGGGATAACCTGGACAAAAGCCAGAGATAGGAAATACATAATAAAAACCAATTTGGCTAGACATGCTTGGAGGGAGAGTAATGTGTAAATAAACCTGGAAAGGTAAGTTGAGGGTAGGTTATGAAGGGCTTTGAAAGGAGGATCTATTTGTTCCCAGAGATAATAAGGAGTCACTGGAGTGAGAATAGGAGGTGGGACATTATCAAATCTGGCCTTCAGGAAAATCACTTTGGCAGCCTTGTAAAGGATGGGTTGAAGTGAAGAGAAAATGGATACAGGGAGATCAATTTAGGGAGCTGTTACAATAGTTTAAATAATAGGTGATGAAATTCTCATAAGTAGTGGTTGTGTTAAAACAAGAGAGAAAGGGACAAATGAGGATATTGAACTAGAAACAAAACCTGAAAGTGATGATGGGCGTATAAATAGTGATAGAGTGAGGAGTTGAAGATGATGCCAAAGGTTGTGAAGCTGAGAGACTGGAAGGATTTGGTGTAGAAGAAAATTCAGTAAATTTTTTGGTTATGTTGAGTTTTAAATGCCTGTGGGACATTCATTTCAGAATGTCCAATGTGCAGTTGGTGTGTCAGGTGGAATTAGAGCTCTTGAAAGAAACTGCCTGGATATAGAAATCAGATGGTCAGCTGTACAGTGAGAATAATTAAACCCTTGAAAGTTAATAACCAAGAGTACCTGGGTTCAAATCCGGTCTCAGACACTTAATAATTACCTAGCTGTGTGGCCTTGGGTAAGCCACTTAACCCCATTTGCCTTGCAAAAACCAAAAAAAAAAAGTTAATAACCAAGTAAGAGTTTAAAACAAGAAAAGGAACTGAACTTAGGACATCATAGGGGATATTATTAGAAGTGATCATTCATCAAAGAAAGTGGTCAGTATTTAAATGTCTACTATGTGCTAAGCACTAAAGACACAAAGAAAGGCAAAAGACAATCCTCCAGGAACTCACAATCCTAATGGGAGAGACAACAAAGAAATATGTATAAATAAAATAGGTATCAAGAAAATCTAAAGAATACAGTGTCAAGGAAGCCCAGAGTATCTGGGAGCAGAGGGTGGCTGGCAGTGTCAGATAGTGAAAAGAATCCAAGAAGAATGAGAACTGAGAAAGACCATTAGATTTGACAAGTGGGATACTACTGATAGAGAATGGTGAAGTGTTGGAAGGGATACACAAAAACAAGCACATTAATACATTGTTGATGAAGTTGTAAATTGGTCCAAACATTCTGGAAAGCAATTTGTAACTATAACCAAAAAAGTCACCAAGCTGTGTATACTTTTTAATCCAAAAATACTGTTACTAGATTTCTATATGTCTAAATAGGTCAAAGAAAAAAAGAAAAGGGTAATGGCAAAGGACTGGAAATTAAGAGAAGGGGGGGTGCCCATTAATTGGGGAATAGCTAAACAAATTGAAGTATGTGGATGTAAAGGAATACTACTTTGTGTTAAGAAATGAAAGGGGTGGTTTCAGAGAAACCTGGAAAGACATGTAGTGAGCTTGACTGGAACAATTTATATATTAACATAGTTGCTTTAAACCTCCTGTCAGAGTTGGTTGAAATCAGTTGCTTCACTTAATCCAATTTCTATTATTAAATTAGAGCCAAGTTCATATATTATTATGAAATCAGATGGCTCCATAAATAAAAGTTAGCTTAATTTAGTTTTTTTAAGAGAGAAAAGTAAAATATTCCACTTTAAAAATTAGCAACGTGGGACCAAAAAATTTTTAGTAAAATACAAATATTTAAAAGACTTAAAGAACTTTGATCACTGCACTAACCAACAATGAATCCAGAGAACAGATAACCTGTGATAGTCTCCCACCTGACAGAAGTGTTGGACTCAATGTACAGAATGGAACACATTTCATTTGAATGAGGCCAGTGTGGGAATTTGTTTTGCTTGACTATACATATTTGTTGCAAGGATTTTGCTTTTGTTTTTCCAATGAGAAGGGTATATGTGAAAAGGAGAGAAAAATACAATTTTTAAGAGATAATTATCTTTGGAGAGAGGAATTTCAGTGAGAGAGGATTGGAGCCCAGATTCTAAGAGACTGAGATTTTAATCAAAAGGAGAGGAAATGGGAGGCATGAATATAGACAGCCTTTCCCTGAAGTTTGACTGTGAAAGGGAAAAGAGATGTAGGGCAATAGATCATGGGGACAGTAGGGTTTGGTCAGGTTTTTTAAAGAAGACTTGAACAAGTTTACAGGGAGCAAAGAAGTAAAAATTGAAGATGAGAGGGAGGAAAAGGAATAATTGTGGGAGTAATTTGCTGGAGAAAATGAGCTACATATGGAGCATCCTCAGACACTTTTGATTAACAATATGGAATAAAGGAGAACAAAATAGAGGTTATGAAATATGAAGAAAAGGGAATGGAACTTAATGATGAATTGACCTTGATTTTTCTCAGTAAAATATGAAGAAGAAAGTATGGGTTAAGGACCAGTATGAGAGCCTTGAGAAAAAAGAGAAGACTTGAAAACATTGCCTGTGTAGAGTCCTTTAAAGGAGAGGCTATATAACTTTGTCCAGTTAACATTAAAGAATAAACCCGGGTCAGCCTGTTTGCCCAGCTTTCTCCTGCTCCTGCAGTAGCACCTGAAAGAGAGTGTTGAGCTACAAAGTCTCAAAGGGGCAAGGAAATTGACAAGAGGGGGAGGAGAGGAGGTGGCTAGGTAGCTCAGTGGATAGAGCACCAGCCCTGGCCTCAGGAGGTCCTGAATTCAAATTCGGGCCTCAGAGGCTGAGTAATTTCTTAACTGTGTGACCTTAGGCAAATCACTTAAGCCCATTGCCATGCCAAAAAAAACTTGTAGAAGGAAAAATGGAGTGATAGGACTTTGTGAATAGGATTGTGAATAGTTTTTTGATCATGAAAGTGAAATACTTGTGGTTCAATGCATGATCCAAGGTATGGCCACTCCTGTATTTAGCTGAGGTAAAGTGGAGTTGTAAATCGTGAGAGTGGGATAGTTTCAGGAACTAGAAAGTTAGAATACTTGAGAACAATATGTTTTGACATAATTATAAGGTTTAACTTGCTTCTCTGTATTCTTCACTTATTAATAGTGTAGTAATATTCCATTATATTTACTTAGCCACATTTTGTTTAGACATTCCCTAAAAGGTGGCATTTTACATTTTACTATTTCTAGCTGAATTATAATCTTAATGACAGTGTCTCTAGCATTCAAGCTTCACCTTTTAAACTACTAAAAATTTGGGAAATGCCAGGAGGGGTTTCTCAAATTCTCAATTTAGAAATAAATAGAATTTAAAAGATCTAAGCCCTATCATCTAAATCCAGTTTTTGCAGTTATCTTCGTACTTACTGAACTCACATTGATTATGAGAGCTGTGTAGCATGTGAATTAGGATTAGGAAACTTTCCCTCCAAATGAAGATCACATTAATAAATTTAATAATTTAGAGAAAAATAAAATATTCTACTTTTAAAATTAATAAGAAACCCAGAAATCTTTAGTAAATACAACACAAATTTTTTTTAGGATTTCATTTTGTTATGGCCAAATAAAGGAGAGCCAGAAATGATTGCATCTTACTTTGAAATATCAATAATTAAAGCTTGTGTCCCAAAGACTACTGAATGAATGATTCACTATTTGTCAAAAACTGTTAAGAAAACCAGAAAAAAAAAAGCATTGGCAGAAATTAAGTATAGCACATTTCACATTCCTTACCAAGATAAGCCCCATATAAGATATGTGAATTTAGCTAGGTGGTGTAGTTGATAGAGTAGTGACCTGGAGTCAGGAAGATCCCAGTTCAAATTTGACCTGAAATACTTATAGCTTGTGTGACCCTGGGCAAGGCACTTAAATCCTGTTTGTCTCACTTCCCTCATCAGTCCAGTGAACTGGAGAAGGAAATGGAAAACCACCCCAGTGCCTTGAGCAAAGAAAATCTCAAATGTGGTCCTGAAAGTCAGACATGACTGAAATGACTGAACAGCAACAGATATATGGATTAGATAGAAAAGGTCATAGAAAATAATGTTAGAGGAAAAAGAAGGAAAATATTTTCCTGAACTGTGGCTAGAGGTAGAAGAGTTGATGACCAATCAAGAGAAGAAAGAGGAACAAAGGAGATAAAAAGGGCAAACCAATGCAATTAAAATTAGAAAAGATACAGTTAACTGGGGGGGATACTTTATAGCAAGTTTCTATGTTTAAGGTCTCGTATCCAAGATAAAGAACTGATTCAAATATGTAATATTAAGTTAAGATCTATTTCCCAATGGATAGATGACAATTATAAACAGGCAGTTTTAAAAGGAAGAAACCCAAGCTTTTTCAAATGAAAAATTATTCTGTTTCACTTATAATTTGACAGATGAAATACATATATAGATATCTCCTGGTGGAAGAGTATGATTAGTTATAGAATGAGATATACATCATTGGATATAAGCAGTATGGGAACTCGTTTTACTTGACTATGCATATTTGTTAAGAAGGTTTTGGATTGTTTTGTTCAGTTGGAGAAAGAAGAAATAAATTAAAGTCTTATACTGCACTGTAATAAGACAGTACTGGTCCGAGGAAAAGGATCTATATATCCAAGCTCCTTTTTGTAGCAGCAAAAAAAAAAGCCCTTAAAGTTAATTAAATTCTACTGGTTGTGGAGTAACTGAACGAATCCTACTACTGTACCAAAAGGAATGACAAATAGGATCATTTTAGAGAAACCTGAAAACTTCTATGAAATAATCAAGAGCAAAATGAGCAGAATCAGGAAAACAGTTTTATCAACTCTCTAGAGACAGCTTTAAAAAGACTTAAAAATGCTGATCAATCAATCCATTCCACAGTATCAGTGATGAATGAAGCATGTACTTATCTCCAGACAAGTGATGGACTTCATATGCAAAACAAGACATTTGGGGGCTTGACCAATGTATTGGTGTTTTACTTTAGTATGTAATTTTGATAGACATTTTCTAGGTTTTTCTCTTTTTTCTTTTCTTTTTTTTTGTTGGAGGTTGGGAAGGTTGTGGCATTTTTCCCACCTCAAAAGACAGACAGAGAGCACAGAACCAAAAGGCCAAAAAAGAATGACAGACAACAAGCAGGACAGATTTGAAGTTTTATGTTTATACTTTAAAAGAAAAGTAAGCTCTACATAATAAAGATTCACAGTTTCATGTCCTACAATCTTCTATGGAAATATTCATTTTGGGGGGGATTTAATTCATAATTTTAAAAATTAGTCAAAAGCTTAAAAAAAGTAAGGCTGCATTCTTGGAATGATAGGTATAATTTGAATTTCCCTTCATGCTAGAAAGGTCTCCTTATTTATTTCCTTTTGTTAATCTTTCCCTATTTTTACCATCTACTTGAGAGCAGGGACCTGGGGCAAGAGAGGAGGGAGAGGAGAAGAGGGAGTAATAAAATGCTTGTTGATTGACTGTCACTACCCCTCCCATCTCCTTATAGAACAATTAGCCCCCTTCCCCCTTCCAAAATAAAACACACCCCTTAATAATGCACTGTCCAGTAAAGCAATTTCCCATATTTCCATATTCAACTATTATATATCTCATTTGGGATTTTGAGGTCCATCAACACCCTGAAATTTATTTTCAGTCCTGAGCTTATTGTATTAAATCAGAGTTCTAAATTATTTCAAGATTGTTTTAATGTTATTCTATGTAAATTGACCTAGTTATGCTCACTTTATTAGAAGTTTTTTTTACCAATTTCCTTTGAAATACTCCATTTTATCATTTTTAATGGCACAGTAATATTGTCATTATATTTATGTCAAAATTTGTTCTGCTATCTCCAGCAAATGGGCTACCCCTTAGTTTCCATTTTAGGGCTACTATGAAAAGATTTACTGTAAATATTTTTATACATATAAATCATTTTCTTCCTTTCATCTCTGGGATATAGGCAGAGTGGTATAGTTAAACTGTGTGTGTGTGTGTGTGTGTGTGTGTGTGTGTGTGTGTGTGTGTGTGTGTGGTATAGTTAAAGTTGAAATGTGCAGAATCACACACACACACACACACACACACTCCTTTAACTATACCACACACACACACACACACACACACACACACACAAACACACAAACACAGTTTACTGATGTTTTCCAAATTGCTAGACCAATTTACAACTTCATCAAGAGTGCGTTAGGGGCGGCTAGGTGGCGTAGTGGATAAAGCACCAGCTTGGAGTCAGGAGTACCTGGGTTCAAATCTGGTCTCAGACACATAATAATTACTTAGCTGTATGGCCTTAGGCAAGCCACTTCACCCCATTTGCCTTGCAAAAAAAAGAGTGCATTAGTGTGCCTTTTTTTATACAGTCCTTCCAACAATTGTCATTTTTCCTCATTTGTTTTCTTTGCCAATTTGATAGATAATAAGATATAATTTCAAGTCACTCTTCTAGTCAAGTATCTTCTCGTTATTAATGATTTGGAGCATTTTATTCTCTTCATATCCTTTGACTTTATTGGGAAATGACTTTTAATCTGATGAAGTTGAATGAATTTCTTGCATATTTTTGAGACCTTTATCAGACACACTGACTGTAAAGATTTTTTTCCTCCAGTTACCTAATTCTTTCCACTATTACTTTTTTTTAATAAAAGAATTTTTCTAATCAGTAATACAAGTCCTCTATACTTGGAGGGATAATTACTCTTTTGAGGGTCTGATATATAACTTATGATGTCACTCTTCAGTGTTCTAAATTTTTCTTCATAGCTGTTGCTCACAGATATTTGCAAGGGATTCTTTTTCATTGTTTAACCTTTCAGATTCTTGTTTCATCACAAAAGTGCCATGTAAATAATTTATCACTTAAAGTTTAGTCATAGTTTCAGGGAGGTAAGGACAAACTTTTGAGCAGCTATTCTTTGTATGTAAACATTTGTTTCTGGAAGGAACTCATGAAATAAGTTATGGAATTCGTATTTTGATTGGAAAATTATTTTATGGAAATCTGCCTAGAATCACTTAGTTCTTGCCTTTTAGAAATCATGCTTGCTATCAGAAGTCTAAAATTTTTAAAACTGCTTATAGCCTGTTATTAGGTATTGGTGAATGTATTTCTGAGAATCTCAATTTGATTGCTTTGGTCTCTTAAACAATATTAAAACATAGTTTGATAGAAATCATATTTTCTCTTTGGAAGAAAGCAGATTTACAATGAGATTAAAATGTAAACAGAAAATCATTTTCTGTTGTAAGAGAAACTTATTACTGATTAGCTCTTTTTTGTTTTTTTTAAGGTTTTGGGTTTTTTTTTGGGGGGGGGGTTGCAAGGCAATGGGGTTAAGTGGCTTGCCCAAGGCCACATAGCTAGGCAATTATTAATTATCTGAGGTCGGATTTGAGCTCAGGTACTCCTGACACTGGGGCTCTATCACTGAGCCACCCAGCCACTCCTGGTTAGCTCTTAAAATTCCTTCCTTTCAGATCCAAGAATACCACTGTTAGATCTTATTTTCCAAGGTGATCAGGGAAAATGGAAAAGAATCAACTCTTTTTGTGGTGGCAAAGAACTGGAAATTGAAAGGATACCTATCAGTTGGGGTATAGCAAACAAGTTCAAGCATATAATTGTGATAGAATACTACTGTGTTGTAAGAAATGGTGAGCAGGTTGATTTTAGAAATATGTAGAAAGATTTGCACAAACTAATGAAGGTTGAAATGTGCAGAATCTATCTTATATGCAATATTGTTCAAAGACTTAACTGAACCATTGCTATTCTGAGTATTATAAATACTCAGATCCAGCAACAAAGGACCATGAAACAAGATTATCTCTACCTCCAGAGATAGAACTGATTAGAAATATACACAGTATGGTTTTGCACATAGATATAGATATAGACAAATGGTGGCCTCTAGTGTGGAGTGAAGAGAGAGTAAGGAAAGGAGAAAACTCAGAACTTAAAATGTGTCCAAAAAATTTAATGAAAAATTTTTTTAACTCCCTTCCTTGCTTTTTGAGGCATTTAGAATTCTGTTTCATGCCTTAGAAGATGTAGTCATTGGGCTGTCTGCAAAGGAGAGTGCCATCTGTATCCAGATAAGGAGCTGTGGAGTTTGAACAAAGTGCAAGGACTATTCCCTTTAATTTAGGGAAAAAAACAGATATCTTATTGTTTGATCTTTTTACCTCTTAGACTTCTTGTCTCTTCTTTAAGGATATGATTTCTCTCTCATCACACCCAATTTGGATCAAGGCGCAGAGTGCTTTCTGTGGGGGGGAGCAAGATTGGGGAGAAAATTGTAAAACTCAAATAATATCTTTAATAAAAATAAATTTTAAAAAATAAAAATAAAATAAAGGAGAAAAAAGAAAAATATACATTTATATTAAAAATTAAAAAGTATGATCCATTTAAAAAAAAGATGTAGTCATCAAACCTTGAGACCTGTGTCAACACAAGACTGTGTTGGCTACATGGAATACAAAGATAAAAAGGAGTGATTCCATTTTTTTTAGTTTTTTGTTTTGTTTTAGTTTTTGCAAGGCAAATGGGGTTAAGTGGCTTGCCCAAGGCCACACAGCTAAGTAATTATTAAGTGTCTGAGGCCGGATTTGAACTCAGGCACTCCTGACTCCAGGGCCAGTGCTCTATCCACTGTGCCACCTAGCTGCCCCAAGTGATTCCATTTTTAAGGAACTTACTTTCTAAAGGGAGGGGAGGCTATAATTAACATATAGACATATGAGTAAGTACAAAGTAATTTAGAGAGGAAGTGAACTAGCAACTTGGAGACAATCAGAAAGAATAACATAAATTATGAAAGGAGGGTACATATGGGTAAGTATCCAGAGATGACTTTATTTCAGTAGTGTCCAGCAAGTCAGGAACACAGTATTATCACTATTCTTCCCACTTTCAACTACTTAAATGTACTCTTGATATCTCTGAGTTCTGAGGTGACCTTGATAATTTTTACACAAGGTATATCCTTAACTGATTATGGCTTAGTTTCTTTAGTCCTCAACATTTCTCATTATCTTCTTAGTCTTCTTCCCTTTCCCTCTGGTCAATCTTTGCCCTTAATACTATTGATCATCCTTTGACCGCAGAGACACTACCCTTCTAGTTCTACCAGTCGCCTCTGATGCTCTTTTTTCTCTTAAGATCTGCCTCCCAGCAGATCTTAAGCTTCATGGTCTCTAGTACCACCCTCAGATCTATATTTCCAATTATAGGGTTGTTTGTCAGCACCTCACTTAGGGTGTAAAGTGGAAAAGGTACTAATTTTGAGATCAGAAGACTTCGGACAAGTCACTCAACCCCTTGAGTCTCTTTTCTCCATTAGAGATTCTTATCCTGGCCTCCTTCATCACAGCTATGAGACCTTTCCCATTTATTTAGTGTTTTCCCCAATTAACTAGTATTTTATTTACTTTTATATATTTTTGAATCTATTTATATGAGTACATAGTGTTTTCACTAATAGAATGAAAGCTTCTTGGGAGAAAGGAATATTTTATATTTTCATTTGTATTTCCAGTGCTCTTAAAAAATGTATATTGATTGATGGAAAAGCACCAACTAGGTGACCTCTAAAGTCCCTTCCATCTCTAAATATACATTTAGATCTAAGACCTAAGATCCAAGACAGTTTGTTTTCCCTTAAATTTGTCATTCATTCATTAATTTCATTCAGTAACTCCTTTCTCATACATAACTATTTCATTCTGTGACACACTTTCTTTCTGCCTACTTCCATGTTTGAACCTTTTGGTAAGGGGGTGAAAATTGGGATAATCCTTGTCTTCCTTCCCTCATGAGGTGATTGTTTAATAATTTATATTTAATTATTTTAAGTGCTGGGGCAGCTAGGTGGCATAATGGATAGAGCACTGGCCCTGGATTCAGGAAAACCTGAGTTCAAATCCAGCCTCAGACACTTAATAATTACCTAGCTGTGATACCTTGAACAAGTCACTTAACCCCATTGCCTTGCCAAAAAAACTAAAAAAATATATATTAAGTGATTGATCTGATTGTCACAACATCAAGGTATAGTATTTATAGCTGAAGAAACTGAAACTGAGACAAGTGACTTGCTTTCCCCCCCCCCCTCCAATAAAGCACAGCCAGGAAGTGGCAGGATTTGAAATCAAGTCTTCCTGACTCAGTGACTATTTCCACTGTACTATCCTTGCTGTCATGATATTTAACCATATTGTGACAATTTTACCTTCATAACATCTCTCACATAATATGTCCTTTCTCTTTGTTCATACAGCTATCACTATCATTACCACCTACCTGAACTAGTATAACTTTCCTCCTCTGTTTAGCCATCCTTACTGCCAGAAATTCCTTGTCATGCTTTCTATTATTCATTAACTCTAAATTGCCTACAAAGTAAACTCTTGTGCCTTTAAGATGTTTAACCTGACCTTTCTAGCTTTATCTCATTCATTGCCCTGTATTCTGCTCCAGACAACCTGGAAACTGCCTTCCTGGGTCTTTCCACCTTCATATTGTTCAGGGTGTTTCTCTTTGTCTAGAAATGTCTAGCTTCCCTTACCTTCCTCCTCTTTATTATTTCTACTTATTCTCTAAAGCCCAGTTCACATGCCTTTATTCACAAAGTCTTTCTTACATCTCTTTTTATACAGAAATCTCATTTTTGCCTCCTTTAATGCACATATTGTCTAATACTATGTATTAAGATTGGATTTGTTCTATAAACTACAGGATAGTGAGTCATTTTCTATAGTACATTGTAGATCCTCAATAAATAAATGTTTGTTGATTTGTATCAATTTTGGGTTAAAGGCAATTATGAATTAGTAAAAAATAAAGTATATTGCACATTCCATTTAAATCCGTAATTTGCTCTAGGAAAACATAAGATAAACAAAGTAACATTATGCTTATTACTTCCACAGGAACAGTGTTACAAATAGGTGATTATATTTGGCTATAATGTATCATATTGTATATGACTTAATGGTGAAGCAACATTTGAAGGGGACAACTATGGGGACGAGTGTACTTGTTCAGAGTATTTTTAAAGGAACGAATAACAAGATTTCCTAGAGATTATAGTAACCCTTAGAAATGATCCTATCTAAATGTAATTTTATTACTTTTACATAATTCCTATAGGAATTGTTATCAAGTAGAGGATACTATACAGATTTTCTTTTCCTAGATAAATATTAATTAGATACATCCATTTGTATACAGTGCATCTCCAAAATATTTTTAGAAAATGAAAAGTTTGAAAGATTAAATGTTCTCCCCAATCTTATATATGTTGTAATAATTTGAGAAATGTGTTATAAATTCAGAAATTGTTACTCTAAATGCTATCTTTTGTCATGGATTATTTTCAGTAGTGTTCCAGTACATGACTTAAATTGAATTATTGTTGAAGTTTATTCAGGGATATTTTGTTTCTACTTACACAAATTTTTCTTTTACAATTTTGAAATAGGTATTGCCTTTTCTCCAAGAATTACCAAAATTGTCATTACATTTGTAAACTTTTGCTATATTATAATTTAAGATGAAAACTTTATTAGAAACTGATTATAGTTCTCACCTTAATTTTCAGACAGCACCCGTAACGAAAAACAGTAAAGAAAACAGACTAAGAGGAAACAAAGTGTTCTGTGCGGTGGGTTTCTTATCCAGTGTAGCAAACTTACTGTGTAACTACTATTCATTAACCCAGGGGTCTGTTCAAATGGAGTCTCTAGTAGACATAGTCTAGCATATAGATTCCTGTAGTAAAAATTGTATAAAGTCCACATATATATGAATTTCATTTTTACGGCTAACAATACTGTCACTTCTTATGGTGGATAAATTCTTCAACCTGTCTTCAAATGCCTTAATAATTATTCTTGAGCTTAAAAAAGCACTTTCTTTTCATCTTTCTAAATTTGCTTGGCTTCTTGTAGTAAATATTGGTGTAGGGGGCGGCTAGGTGGCGCAGTGGATAAAAGCACCGGCCTTGGAGTCAGGAGTACCTGGGTTCAAATCCGGTCTCAGACACTTAATAATTACCTAGCCGTGTGGCCTTGGGCAAGCCACTTAAGCCCATTTGCCTTGCAAAAAAAAAATCTAAAATGGTATGACACAGTAAAATACACAGATGACTGGTGGAACATGAGTTTTGATCTGTTATTTAGCATGCCACTTTTCCTAATATTGTCATCCATGCTATTACAAATGGTTATGCATATATGTTGAACTTGACATGATTAAAACTTATTTTTATTGTTTTAATTGTACATACATAGATGACATTTCAGAATTAAATGGTAGGTAGCCATTGTTAAGAACAGCAAAACAAGAATTTCTTTAAATATCCTCATTTCTGCCCATCTCTCAGGGAAACTCAATGAGCGTCATAAATTTAAAATGTCATTGTATATAGGATCATTACTAAAACTCTAAATTTTCTTAGATATTCTTTCCTTGCTGTGTTGAAATGTTAACAATGCTTTAAGTTTTTTAACATTTGTTTGTTAAATTTTGAATCTTAGTAATGGAATAAATGTTCCTAATGTAGTTACTTGGGGCTATTTAATTAGTATAATAACCTAATTTTGAAATGAATTCTTTTGGAACACCTCCTTTAAGAGACTTGTTCCATCTGACAGCAGAAGACACTGAGTCAGCTGGATTGTTTAAAAAGGTGGGAAGTGGCAGAATTATTGCCAAACAAATCAATGCAAATTTTTCATGCAGACTTCTGAAATTATGTTAAAGATTGAGCAAAATGCACTTCTTGCATTATCATCATAGTACAGTGTAGTTCATAATCAGGTAAGGACTATAAAATTGCGGCAAAAAATTACTTTTAACCTTTTTTTTGCTTCTTTCCTTTTCCTCTTTCTGTTCATTCTTCCTTTTTATGATCATCATTAGAATGTTACTGGAATGTTATGATCTGGTCCCAATGATTGACACTTTCCCTGGAGGTCCAGTAATTTCCTTTTCTACACCAATGTTGTTGGAATGGGTGGCAAAAGTAGTATATCAGAAGTGTTAAGGGAAATTATAGGTTCTTCTAAATGTGTTTTGAGTATGAAGAATATTATTGTCATTAACTATCTGTTCTCTTTTCTCTTATTTTCTAGTCTTCAAGCAGTGACAGTGGTGGTAGCAGCAGCAGCAGTAGTACCAGCAGCAGCAGTAGTACCAGCAGCAGCATCAATAGCCCAGACAGGGGAAGTGTTCAAGAAAGCAGCCAAAACCAGATAATTACCGGATCCAGCCCTAATACCCCTCAGTCCTTACAGGAGCAGTCTGCACTATGCCAAGGCCCTTATTTCCACATCAACCAGATTCTGAAGGAGGCACACTTTTATAGCCTACAGCACCGAGGACGACCTCCTACATGATGAACTAGCAGTTCCTTGCCTTCTGTGAAGGGACAGCACTGTGCAGATTTGATATTTCAACTTAAAAAGTTTGTTAAAAAATTGCACAAAATATGCCTGTTGGCTTTTCAGTCTATATTTGAAATAACAGGTTAGCAGGCATTTGTTTACTTGTGGTTTTGCTGCACTATTGCAATTTCAGAGGGGCTTTGAAGCCATTTTTAATGGGATTCTTTTCAGGGTGGGTGTCATCCCAGTGAAGGTAACAGTAGATGGAAACTACATCTGCATGTTAAGAGTCTATACTGACTCCATTTCAGATTTGGAAACCAATTGGAAACTTACTGTGTTGTGCAAGGAGTCCTTTTAAAACTTGGGGTCCTCAAAATTTTAATGATTTTTTTTAATTCAGTAAACTAGTAAAGACTAGTTTGCATGAAAAACATTAGTTTTCTTTCCCAAAGTTTAAAAAGAGCTTGCTTCTGTCTAGGACTGAAGCTGGCTACCATGCTACCTCTCAGTATGCAGATGTCCTTTTGAAATTGATTTCCCCTGTTACAGGGGAGAAAAATTAGACCAAGCTTATTAGAATAGACTTTGTATGTAAGATGGAAGGAAACACCCTACCTACAATCTGTCATCTTCTCTTCCCTATGTAAAGTGTTTGCATTGCAGGGAGAATGTCTTCTAGATACTTCTTGAACCCTGATTATTTCTATATTATTTCTCCAAAGGCTAGATTTCAAGCTTCTTAGCAAACACTGCACAGTTTTGAAAGACAAGAAGTTGTACTGTATTTGTAACTTTTGTCTCAGACTCAAATGTACATTAGCAGCTTAAATGATCTTGTGATAATTCCACCTGTTGTGTCTAGCAAGGCACAGGTGACTAATGGTAAAGACCAAGCAACCTGAGCTGGTGTTTAAGGTAACAGGTACTGTAGAACTATGTGTTAGCTTAGGTTCAATTTAATAATTTAAAGTACCTTCTAATAGTCACTAGGGGGCCACATTCCCTCATTGAAACCACAAAAATTGGTGGAACTTAGAAACAAATTAGCAGAGGCACTAATAAATACATGGTAATATTTATTTAGAAAAGGAAAAGGTATGTCCTGATAAATTGCTTCATCTTATTTAGTCATACTAGAGAGCCAACTAAGTTTGAAAAGAGATGGTGTAGATGTGTCTTCCTCCTCTGTGACAAGCTGTCTGAACAAGGAACCAGGACGCATCATGTCATCATCTGCTCTGGAAAGTGTTGGAAGTACAACCTGCCATTAGATTGAAAGGAAAGTGCCTTAGATTCTACCAAGATTCTCTTACCTGCTTACCCACCTCCAGTTTTCTGTTCTGAAAGCCACCCAGTACATAAAAGCAGATCTTAAAACTATTGGAATTGCTAGTGAGAGGACCTTCCCTCTCGGTAAGGTTAGAAAAAGTCTAGATTTCTCTCAACTAGTATTAACTTTTACTTGTGTGATAGAACTAGTACATCAAACTTTACAGAAAAGAATAACCTTAAAATACATTTCATTTCCTTCCCACTGCTGCCTTCTTTAGGAGGCACCAGAGGTTAAAACAGTTTTGGAATGGACATAATTTTGCCTAGAGGTTTTAATAGTTCTTAATTATTCAGGGTAAGATGGCAAAGGGGGACGGGGTTGGGGGGGGGAGGCAGACCAAGCTGTAGTGGTGGAGAGAAGGGATTGCATTTTCTCTTTTTCTCACCACCCTTTTTAAAAAAAAAACACCTAAAATCTTAAGTTTTTAGGAAGAAGTCTTAATGGACTGATCTGCAGAGAATACATTACTACTAACATCTGCTTTTTAACTACAGATATAAGGCAAACAGATACTAAGGCGGGAGAACTGGTTTGAGTTTTGAAATAGCCTGGTAAGATTGCTGCAGGCTTTACTGGATGGCAAACAGCTTGAAAAAGCAATGTTGCCTCCTAACAGATACATTGTGGAGGATGAAACCATGACTAGGATAAAACAATTTTGATTTCTAAATGAATACAACCATTTTCTGGGGCTGACTATGTAACTTCAACCCCCTCCCTAGTATGCTAAATAAAACTCCATCCTGTCTTTCTATAGTATTAGCAGCCTAAAATACTATCCACTAAGAAGCTGCTTAATGTCTAAATATGATCATCTTTTTAAACATCTTATCAGCTCAATCTAGTAAGATCTTGTACTTGTATTGCGCCACCATTAAATGCAGCATTAGTGCATGTTGTCATTTAGTTCTTTCTCTTAATATTTAAGGAGATCATCCAAAAGTTCTATGGAGAGTGGGAAGGGAGAGCCATTGGACATAGGCTTCAGTGCTGGGCTTACTAACCTGGTCTTTGGGCTCTGTGTTTCGGCTAGTGGACTTAGCCTTTCTTGTGCTATTTGTGCTTAGTGGAAGAAGTCCAAACCTGGGTAGGGTGGAATGAAGAGGTTTCAGAAGAGTTACCAGGAAACCCCAGGACTTAGGTGAAATTCCTTATGAAAGTTTACCTGATCTGACTTGAGGCCAGTGGCAGTATATTATGGGGTTCTTGGGAGTTGAAAGTGCTGCTCCGGGTAGAAAACTGATTGTCTGTACCAGTTAGCAATCCAAATAGAACCTGGAGATTTAAAAAACAGCAAATTAATATGTTGATTTTTTATTTATTGCCTTCCCAAAGTATGGAAGTGTGTTTTTTTTAATATTGTCTTTGACCAACTTTTTTTTTTTGCTTTGAGTTGAGTAGAATAGTAAATTCTAATACTCTAAAAGTGATTTCTTTTCTTACCATGGATCACAGGAAAACTTTATTTTGTTAAGTTTTCTTTGCTGCAGTTTTTAAAGGTCAATCTTTATATCCAACCATTTGAGAAGGATTTTGTAATGATCATCTGAGTTAAGATTTAACTTGCCTGTCTCAAGTTTAAAACCTGCTATCACATAGAAATCATACCACATAGACAACTTGACTAGGCTTTTTCTCCATTCTTTCCAGTTAAGAGGCAGCTGCTAATAATGTTCTGCCAAATGCTTTGACCTTGCTTCAATCTAAGCCTCCCCCACAGTGGGCTTAGAGCTCTAATACAAGCACATTCCCATCTTGACTTACAGAGGTTCGTTGTACCAGGCGATTAAGGTTGCTATTTAGGTGTGGTGTAAAGACATCTAGGTCAAAAGGATCTATGAGACCTTCTAAGAAATCTGTTACTTTTTCAATTCTGGAAAAGAAAAAAATTGAAATGAGAATTGCTTTTCAGTATCCTGGGGGAAAAAAACCCTATACATGTTATAGAAAAATCCAAAACTGGGATTTGGTCTGTTTGTTCTCCATACCTTTCAGACCACATTCCACATTGCTTCTTTTGGGGGAAGAGGACCAGACTTTGGATAGATAAGATGTGTAGGTCATCTATTTTCTCTACACACCTACCGCAACCCATACATACGTCTACTATTTCATTGGCAATGTGGGTATTGTTTTCAAAGCAAAAATAATTTCCTTCTGACATGATCCTTAACTCCAGCTTACCCCTACCCCAAAATGACCTTTTAGGAATGGATAAGGAATAATACCTAGAGTCCTGTTTACTTCGACCACTTTTCACCTCTTCACTTTTGACCGTCAGCACAACATTGAGATAACGCAGATCATAAAGTAGCTGCAGCGCTCTGTTCTGGGTCATTGGGAATGTACCTTCTTTCTGCAAATTGTTTTTCCCCCAAATACAAAAAAGAATGAGCTATATTCTATGGGCAGACTGAGCAACCTGGTTGTCTCCAAAGTGTGTGTGTGTGTGTGGGGGGGTCAACAATCAATTTCTCCACTTCAGCCTCCTGAACCAGGGTGCTGCTAGGAAATACTAGGACTCTTGATCCTGTATCCAGGAGACCACACTGTGCCCCCTCCACCCCTACCACTTCATTTCAGAAGGGATGGTGAATAAGCAGAAATGGAGATGGAAAATATCAAAAGATCTCCTTGCTTTTTCTTTCACCCCAGATCCAGCCCTCTATATTTCCCAATTACTGTCCATACCACCTTCATTCACAACTTACCATCTTTGATGCTTCTCTTCCCTGTTTCTACTGACACATTTTTTCCATCTTTCCTTATTCCAAAGGTTACCTATCACATCACCTAAATTAACGCAGCAGCCAAAGTGATTTCTCAAAAGCCTCAAGTCTGAGCATATCAGTTCCCTATGTGATCAGTTCTAGTACTCACTGCCTCTATGACCAAATATTTGCTCACTCTTCTAAGATTTCTATTTTTGTATAAGTTTAATAATGTACATAATTAGTGCAGTAGCAGTAAATTACACATACTAGAAGTATGCTCAACAATTTCTTTTTACCAATAGGCATGTGCAATTAAAAAAATTTCGCAGTTCACTGTACTAACTGATCTAGAATTGGTTTGAGGCAAGTTAAATTTTGATATTTCAAAAGACAACTGAAATTCCAATTATTTAGATTACTGGCAGATCAAATGAGTCCTACATGGCAACAGCTGATTGCTGTTGGATATACACAGGCTTGGAAAGGAAGAATGGAGATTTTTTTTTTAAATGCAAACTAGCTAGAAACCCATGTTTGGGAAAAGGTATAATTTAAACTCAGTAAGAAAAGTATTTGGATAGAGTGTAGTAATTGGGACCTGTCACAAGGGTTCTTAAGAGTATTGCCAAGCATAATCTGAAAGCCATGATTTATACATCTGAACTCCCCCCATAACATACCTTCATTGGCTTCTCTTCAGAAAGCTTTTCGTAACCTGCTACTACTTGAACCAGGCACCCCTTTAACATCTCCTGCAGGGTGGCTTTTGGCAGGGCATGGCCTCCAACCTGATTTATTTCCTGGCACAGGCTGAAGAGGAAGGATTGTACATACCAGGAAGGCTACAAGAATCAAATATTGTCATTTAGAAAAGTGGCAAGTTATCAAAATGGGTCATGAGGAAAGCAGCTTTATAAGATTTATTTTAATGTGCCTGGGACTTGACCTTTCCAACCAACCACCTCTGCCCCATATATCACTCCAGTACACTCTCTTCAGGAGGAGAGCCAAAATAGTAAAATGAAATTTTTTCACTGGAGGGTACTTTTGAAAAATCTGGGGGGGAGGGGGCACTATCCTATCATTCTCATGGCCCATAGGTAACAAAATTCTTAGTTGTTTCAGTAGTCCTGCTCTAGGGAGCTTGGAAAATTAACAACTGGGAAACAATTACTAGAACTTCTTAAGTACCTAATCCTTAACTGATGTAAAGTCCTAACTTACATGATAATATTTTGGCTCCTACTAAAAGGGAACTTGGATTTTCACAAGTTAAATTTGTGTAAATTAAACCACTTATGCTCTGTCATGGATGACTTTGTAAATATACTTAAATTTTAGCACTTTAAGGTAAACAAAATGCTTTCACATACTTGTTCCTATTTAAAAGAAACAACAAAAAGTTATACTTTTAAGAGAAAACTAAGTACAGCTCTGAAAGATGGTTAGGGCCTGAACCCAGATTTGTCCAGTTTTTCCCCATGCTCCTCAGGAAGCAGTTCTTTCTAATTAAGGCTCAATTAAAAGTGACTATCTCACCTGAACTGGCAGTCGAATCTTGGATGTTACACTGCTCCCACTTTCTGTCTCCTCCTGGATTTCTAGTTCATCCCAGTTGGTGGCCATAGCCAGGATAGAGCCAGCATTATCAAGAAGTAATGATTGGGTGAAATCATGAACCAGGACCTGGCAATCAAAGAAAGACTTAATGGATCACCTGACAGAGACATCCAAGATGGGCATAAACAAGTGAATATATCACAGAAAGGGTATCTTATAATGTTTTGAGCCTTCTGAGTAAATGATAACCATTTCTCAAAAGCGGCACATGGGATGTTCTAATTATAAGATAGCAACAGCTTTTCAATTAAAAGCTGTCACTTTGTTGTCAAAAACTATGTTCTTTCCCAAAAGAAAAGTTCTTTCCAGGGAAAAGAATGAGATCATTAATTTCTGGAAGGGAACTTTCAGCTGATGAAAAGACTTCCAGATCCTGCTACTGTATGACCTTGGGCAAAAAAAAAAAATAACAAAAGCATTCTGCTAAATAGAAATAATATATTGGAGAAAACTGGAAGTGTCTTGCAGTCTGGTAAAAGAAAACTAGTTTTTCCTAGTCCCTTCAAAGTCCCCTTCCATTCAGGACTGCTTCATTAATCATCCTGATGTCCTTCAGTTAATCTTCAATATTCTTCTCCACTCCAGTCTTCAATACTCTTTTTCTACTCCTATCCTTCAAAACAAGCCCCAACTTCAAAACCACTACTGTCTCATCCACTGCTTAATTACTGGCAAGAGTAAACTATCCTGGATGCCAAATCTCCAACATTGACTGCCTCAACTAGCAGTTATACTTCTAATATTGCTAACTCTTCCCTCCTTGATAGTCTCTCAGCTTCTGCCACACTACTGATTCTACCACCTCTTCAGATGCTATTTCTGCTGTAACCTTCCCCCTCCATTTCCTTAAGGCAGGCATTTCCCAAGACTCAGTCTTAACTTTCTCTTTATATATTTCCTCACTCTCATCCATTGCCACAATTTAAATATTGTGTTCTATAAAGACAACACCAAAACAGCCTGCTTTTTAGACAGTGAAAAGCCAATGCAGGTTCACATCTTTACTGGGAAGATTAATCTAGCTATAGTGTGTAGATGAATTAAATGGAGAGTGGAGGCAAGGAAACCAACTAGACTACTGCCAAGTTCTAGTACAATAATTGGGTGAAGTAATTGCAAGGTAGATTCAAAAAGGATTTGGTAATCTAGGAAGTAATGAAAACAAGAACTGATCAAGCCTTGGCAACTGAAAGGTTAGTGCCAGAACTGAAAGAGTTTAGAGGCCCCAGGAGGTAATGTCTCACTGGAACCTGAAATTCAGTATATTCCAAACTGAACTGAACTAGCCTTTCAACTACTGAGGCTTCTCCGTTCATATGGCTACCAAGTCTTGAGTCCACCCTGAAGTCTTAGAGTTGTCCCCCAACACTCCATCTCTACTGTCACTTCCCTAAGGCTGTATCTGCCCAAGAGCCAGAAATCTGATCTCATTTGAATTTCTCACTTCTCCAAAACACACTTATCAATATTGCTGGACTAATCAACCTAATACACACATCTGAAAACATTAATCCTCAGCTAAAAAAGCCTACAGAAGCTCACACGTGTTTAAGGTAAGTCTAAACTCTAGTTTTGTATTTAGATTCGCCCCGCCCTCCACAAAAATGTGATTTCAACCAAAGAACCCACAGAAATTCTCCAACCAAATTGTACCAGTTAGCAAACCCTTAACTTCTGAAGTTTTCCATCTAGTTTATAAGCCTAGAATACTTTTTTAAATCTAAGGTGTCACCTCTTCCATACAGCCTTCCCTGATAATCCCAACTGGAAAGGGAACTTTTGTGGCATTTTTGTACTTTCCAATGAACACTGCATTATAACTACACATGTCTCTTTGCCTCTAACATCATGGAAGGGCAGGTTCCCTCTTCCCTCCACCCCCTTTCCCACTCCCATCCTCATACATTGGTGGTGGCGGTGCTCCAAAGCCGGTATCCCAGCAGACTCTGCTCCAGGAGCTGCTCTTTCACTTCCTGCCATTTGGCTAGGACAGGATTCACTTCCTGAACTTTTCCTTTCATCTGTTTCTTCGTAGACCGAGGCTCCCTCGTGGGTTTCTCTAAACTGCCAGATTTTCCCAAAATACATCGCTTAAGATGGGGACACAGTTCTCCAAGGGATTGGCAGAGCCTGGCCATGAACAGGATGGAAGAGAGCTTGGCACGACCAAGGGTGTGGGCCGGCCCTTGCAGCACAGTCTCGGCCCCTCGAAGCTCTGTGCGCACACACCCTACAATCTGTTCGATGCAGTCTGCACAGTGGTTCCGGAGCATTCCCTCCACAGTGCCGGCATCTGAGTATCTATCAAAAGCAGAATTCTTGGTCTGCACACCCGAGGCCACATCAGAGGGAAGGTAGGACAAGAGGTCATCCAATTTGACCTTCAGTTTGGAATCTAGGGCAAGACAAAAGCTCTGTACATATGGGCTGAGGGCCTGGGCTTTCATGGAGAGACCACTGCCTGCACGCTGGCTCCGGTTCGCCACATTGATCCATGCAGCATCTGAAGGCAAGTCAGAAGGAGACTCTGACCAGAGAAAGAGAGACATATTGTGCTCAAATTGAACCTGCTTATTGGGGGAGGTGCTGGAAGGGGCTTCCAGCTCCTGCAGAGCTGATGCCAGAAGCTGTTTGGAGCTGCTAGAGATAGAGTCAAAGCCTTCTCTTGTCAGCATCTAGGAGAGAATGAGAAAGAATTTCAGTCAGATTCCTGGAAGAAAATCTCAGAAACATCTGCAAGCCCCAGCTCTCACTTAGAACCATTCTTCATCTCCTGCAATTCCCAGTTGGCCTACTTCTGATCCCAGAGGGCAATAACAATTCCTTCCCTTAGAAACCTTGACTTTGTCAGGGGCCTTAGTGCAAAGCCTTTCCTGACTCCTCTATTCTCTTCAATCTCACTTCTCTTGTCTTTATTAATCTTGATTTCTCACTCAGTAGAATGTAAGTTCTTTGAGGGGAGGGACCATTTTCCATTCTGTATTTGTATTCACCAGGATACAAATAGAAAAAAATTCTCTTTAAAATCTGGTCTTTTTTTTACTTTGGCAACTGGAATTATGCTAATTTGTGAGAATTATTTACCTATAGAGTAAGCTGAAAAACCCTGGTGAAGCCTCACCCAGAAGAGACATAAAAACTAACAGGAAAATGCCCTGAGCCAAACAGATGAGGAGTGAGAGCAGTACCTAACTAGGCCTGCACCCCCTTCACCTGTAATCGATCCAGAAACAGTTGCTGTAATAGGTCCTCCCAGAAGGAGAGGCGCTTCTCCAGGAGGCGCCGGCACACCACCTCCCAGCTGTGGCTCATGGATTCACTGGTGAGCAGCTCCCACACCGCATCCCGAATCCCTGCCAGGCCTTTCAGGCTCTTTACGAAAACCAGCAAATTGGTGATTCCAGTTTTGATATCTTCATGACACCTGGTAAAAATCATTTTCTTTTGAGTCCCCTGTCAAGGTGTGTAACCTCTTTACCATACTACCCCTCATACTACCCCTCATAGATCTGCTTTTTTCCCCTTTAGACTAAGGACAGTGACATGTTTTTAAGTATCAGTAAGCCTGTAGCACCAGAAAATCCAACATCGTACACTCTACCCCATGGAACCATGAAAAACAGCCACTGCCACAGGCCTACGGAAATTTTTCCCTCAAGGCTTACATGTTAATCCATTTCTGTAGAGTGTCTTTCAGGTACTCCTCATTGATGGGGTGGGCAAGGGTCCGAAGAGTTGGCTGGAACTCCACAATGGAAGCTGGGAGGTGTTTGAACCAGCCACACAATTTCATCTCTTGCAAGACACTGATGATGCCTTTACCTAAACAGATGAAATCTACTGGTCAACAGGTTTAAATAGAATAAAGTCCTCAAGACTTCTTCCTCTGGGCAAATATGAAAGGAATAATTACTGAGGGTGAATGAAATCTTCATCCCTGGAACCAAATACTTGAATGAGGAAAAATAAAGGTACCAGAATGAGTTATAGGTCTCCCTAACACTCACTCTTTTTCTCCTCTCTCTCATCCCTCTCTTTTCTCACTTTTCTCTCACATACACAGACTCATACACAATACTCTCACACTCTCTCCCCTCCTCTCCAACTAACTTCCACAATTCTCTACTCCTTTGAGAATATGGTTACCAGTAAAGGAGGGAACAGAAAAAAGAAGAGGAAAAAATTAGGAAGAGCTTATTGGGGTGGGAGATCTCTGGAGGGGTAGATACGAAGACAGATATAAAAAATAAAAATTAAACTTGATTTTCAATAACATGGACACTTGGAAGAGTTTCTACACCTAAGCCCTTCAGATACTCTCTGGAGAGAATCAGCTGACAACTCCTTCTGGATTTCCATCTGCCTAGTAGGAGGAAGATGGGAGTACTTGATGTTGTGAGGTCCTTTTTGGCTTTTTGATTTTTAATGCTCTTGAAAATGAAGGAGCTGCCATTGTACTTAAAAGGTGTATTGGGAAGCAGATATAATGAGGTTGTGCCTGAATTTGAAATAGAATGATACCATGTTATGTTCTCTTAAAGAAGCTGGTCAGGGGTTCACCTGCAAGTCGCTGATTTGTGACAGAGTCCAGAGTAGAGAAGAGTACACCACATGGCAGGGATGGATCGGGCAGCACACCTTCAGGCAAGGTATAAAAGAGAGCATGGGCTTGGTACAGAGTGGTGACCAGCAGCTCCACTAATGAACAAATCTGAGCTTTAATACCAGCCCCTATAAAAAAAGAAAGCATCTTCTTTTACTGAAATGGTCAAGACTTTCATTTTAAATATACATCTATGAAAGTCTATGGTCAAAAATAATCTCAGAGAAACAACATTCTCTCTGTTTAAAAGGATGAGATCTGGAAGCTATGCCTACCATGGTGTGGCTGATTGAGGAGCTGCTGAATGGCTGCCTTTCTGGCTAACAGGAAATCTGTAAGGGCCTGGCGGGGAGAACTGTCTTCTAGGAGCATGACTGATGATAAAGCCTCTGCAACAGCCTGGTCAGACACAGTTTGGCATCTGAGTATCATCTTGGTTTCGTGCAGAATGGTTGACCTTGGGAGAAATAAAGTGAAAGGGCAATAGCAATGAGCAAGGTAGATGGAATTTTAAACCAGTCTAAGGGAATGACAAAGGTCCCAAACAACAGCAGAACAAATTATTTAGGCTCCAGAATTAACCAAAGAAATGGTCTGCATCGACAACTCACCGGAAATGGCTGGCAGCGGCCACCTGACGCACAAGTATTGGAAAACGAGCAAGAACGGGACTATAGCAGCCACTGGCAGAGTCTAGTCGCAGCAGGCCATGAAGATGGCAGCAGAGCAGGTAGAGCTGAGTGGCATGCAGGTATTGAGAGGCTTCCATGGAGCTCCAGATTTTCTCAGGAATCTCCAAGAGTAGCTTGATCTGGGCAGCCATGCTGTAGAACTTCTCCTGGGAGGGTTGCTGGGGCTGCAGGAAAGATCAAGGGATAGGAGGGAGCCCAAACTTTTGTTACCTACCACTTAGGGGGAAGCTTGGGGACTAGCTTTAGGCAGTAAACCAGAATAATGCAGGGTATATCCTCATCTACTCTGAGAGGCATGGAAAGTTGGCTCTGTGGAACTTCAGCTATGTAGCACCATGAAAACACACAGACACACACAGGATTAAGTGACCTGCCCAAGATCACACAACTAGTAAATATCAAGTGTCTGAGACCCAATTTGAACTAAGGTCCTCCTGACACTAAAGTCAGTGCTCTGTCCACTGCAACACCTAGCTGACCTCCTCCTTGACTTCTCTTTGGCATTTCAATTCAATTCAACAATTACTGATCAAATTCATATATCAGACACTGTGCTAGGTGCTAAAGATATAAAAACAAACAAGTCAGCCCTTGCCCTCAGGAAGCTTACAGTCCCAAGAAAACCAAAATGCATACCTCTAAGCAAATGAAAGGTAGAACTAGTAAGTGTAAGTGTAAGGCAAGGCCTTGCAGGAGAAAGGGCACTTCAGCTGGACTGCAGAACAAATCTAGGGACTCTACAATTAGAAAACAATCCAGATATGGAGGATGGCAAAAGCAGGAAAAGGAATGACATGCATAGCAAGACGGCCAGTCTAACTGAAGAGGCAATCAATGAAAACAAGACTGGAGAACTGCTAGACTGTGGAAGGCTTTAAATGTCAAGCTGAGGTTATAGTTAATCAAAGAAGCAATCAAGAGCCAGTGAAAATTTCTGAGTAGGAAATTAAATCTGTACATTAAGAATATCAGTTTGACTGTTTTATGTTAATATTCTGCATTCCTTAGGTTCCTTGGGAAATTTCTTGGTTCTTTTTCTACCTCTCAGATTATCTGTCTTCCTCAATAGTTTCTCTTTCATCTCTTAAAAGTAAATGACCAGGGCAGCTAGGTGGCGCAGTGAATAAAGCACCGGCCTTGGAGTCAGGAGTACCTGGGTTTAAATCCAGTCTCAGACACTTAATAATTACCTAGCTGTGTGGCCTTGGGCAAGCCACTTAACCCCATTTGTCTTGGAGAAAAAAAAAAAGTAAATGACACTCCAAGAGTAAGACCTCTGCTTTTCTCTCTCGGTGCTAATGGTCTCAATGAATCTTAGTTTCAACTATCACCTCTTATACAGAAGATGCCTAAACCTGCAGATCTACTTTCTGTTATGTTCTAGCCTCATACTTCCAACTGCATGATGGATCTTTCCATTTGAATAGCCTCATGTCATCTCTGATATATCTAAAAATGAATTCATTTCTCAAAAAATAAAAAAAAACTAGTTCTCTTTATGCCAAGTTGTTTTTCTTAATTATTTCTTCCTATGTCAAAATATTTAGCAAAATGTTATTTATTATATATGATGGATCCTTGGGAGAGTGGAGAGGGAGGGATGCTGGGGAAAATTTTGGTTATATAAAAAAAGATAATCAAAAAATATATTTTAAAAAATAATTAGCTGTGGGATAGCTAGGTGGTGCAGTGGATAGAGCACCAGCCCTAGAGTCAGGAGTACCTGGGTTCAAATCCGGCCTCAGACACTTAAGAATTACCCAGCTGTGTGGCCGTGGGCAAGCCACTTAACCCCACTGCTGTGCAAAAACCTAAGATAATAATAATAAATAATTAGCAGTATGACATAAATGAATAATGTCTTGGATAGAGAAGTCTCAGAATATAAACTGTTACCTTGTTGATGGGTAAGCAGAGCAGGACACCTCCCCTCTATATGTCAATAAGCTCTGATACTATCCCCTAGATAGTGTCAAAGCTAATGCTACCTGCTGGATCTACCACTTATGTTTCCTACTCCCTTTGGATCTCATGGTCTTATGAACTTTGACTCAAATCCATAATTTTCCAGGAGGAAGGGTTCTGATGACTACCTTTAATTAATATTAAAGTCTGTCTTGTCTCTACTAAGAGCTGGAGATTTTACATGAATGATTCTGCCAGCACTCAAGTCTTAAAATCTTGAAGTCAACTTGGACTCATTCTTGCCTTTCATATTCTGTTGGTCACAAAGTCCTAACAAGTTCTCTCATTTCCATCCTTTCATTCCCATTGCCACCACTGAATTCAGGTCATGATTACCTCTTAAAATGAACTCTGTGACTCTGGTCCATGTCCCCTCTACCACAGCTGCCAGATTAATCATCTTCAATTAAGTTTTGTTCATGACCCTGGCTAAAGC
This sequence comes from Macrotis lagotis, assembly GCF_037893015.1. NCBI lineage: Eukaryota > Metazoa > Chordata > Mammalia > Peramelemorphia > Peramelidae > Macrotis > Macrotis lagotis. Next base: position 207,840,010 of record NC_133659.1, read on the forward strand.
CTGGTATTGAAGGTCCTTCAGTATCAAGTCCTGAGCTTTCCTATCTAGCCTTAACTCAGACTAAACCTAAATGTGAACACTCCACTTGGGAAAACTAGCTTCCTCACTGTCCTCAGAATAGATCTTATCCTTTTTTTCATAATTCCTAGCTTTTATTCTCCTCTTCCATAGCCTATGTTTGACCCTACTCAAATTTCACCTCTAATGAAGGCCTTCCTAACCAGCTCCAGCCCATGGGATTTGAGTCTTCTCTGAATTCCTAAAGCAATTATTTTGTCAATTAATCATGTACCTATGGAACATTTCTTCTGAGTTCAACTGCCATTCAAATTTTTTATTGTTATTTAGCGTTCCTCCTGTTTATATATTCCACAACTAAACTACAGACTTCTTGAGGGCAGATCTTTTGTGTCTTTGTATTCCCCACAGAGCACTGCTTAATAATAGGTGCTCAAAAATATGTAAGGTGATTTTGGAGTAAGAATCTTCCACAATAAGTCCCTATAGAGCTACCATGAAAATAAGCCCATTTCTGGAATCTCAAGGTAAAAGTTCAAATTTTCAATATTTTGTCCCTTCCCATTTTCACCCCTCCACAGCAGATTGCCTCCCCTATCATTCTTTATCTCTCACACCCTCAAAAGTTTCACTAAATCCTACTATCCCTGCTAGCTATCATATAATCTTTCCTCACTCAGCCAAATTATTGGAAAGAACTCAAAACTTACTTTCACTCATTCTCTCCTCATTTATTCTCAGTCCCTTGAGAACATATTGTGGTCTTTTGACCTTAATACTTGACTGAAGGTGCTCTCTCCAAAATTCCAATCACACCTTAATTGCCAAATCTAATGACAAACCTAATGTTTCTCAATCCTAATCCTTGATCCCATTTCAGCATTTGGTACTGTTGGCCACCTTTGTCTTCCTGTATACTCTCCTCCCTAGGTTTTAGTGACCTTATTTTCTCCAGGTTATTCTCCTACCTGCTTGACTGCTCCATCTCCATCTTCTGTACTCTTGTCTTCTGCTCATCATCCAAGTCATATCTAGGAACTGTATCGCTAATCTAAAACTCTTTTCTCCCCTCTCTTTATATTTTCTAATTTGGTGACCTCATTAGTTTCCTTAAATTCAATTAACATATAAAGATAATTAAGGACAATTGTATCCAGGCCCATTCTCCTTAAATCTAACACCTATATTCTAACATCAACCACGGCCTCCTGGACATTTCAAACTGAATGTCACAGACACATAACAAACTAAAGAGGTGAATTCCATCAGTTTTCCTTCTCTGATCCCTCTTCTCAATGAATTTCCAAATTACTGACTAAAATTCCAAATTTCCAAAGTCCTGGGCATCACCGGGGTGCTCAACCTTGAGAAAGGTCTAGACATCTTACTCCTCTTACCCCACATTCAGCTGTTTGCCAGATCCTGTTCTCTCGTCTCCGCTTCTCCCCGCTAACCTTCTGCCTAAGCTACTGCAACGCTCGCCGCCCCTTCCAGCGTCTCAGCCCTCATGTTCCCGATATCCCCAAAAGCATCTGCCCGGGTCACTTCCCTCCTCAAAACCCGACACGTGGCTTTCATGCCTCCTGGAAAAGCACATCGGCCGGGCAGCGGCCCCGGGCCCCCGGCTTGCCCCCCGCACCGGGTCCGCCCTGCGCATCTGTGCCGCGCGGGGCACTTCCCGAAGGCAGGGGGCCTCCCGGGTCTGTCCTCTCCCTTCTCCAGTCTAAACCCGCCTCGCGGCCTTGGCCTTGCTTTTGGCCCGGCCCGGACGGAACCCCCCACAGAGCACACGCCCTCCTTCCCGCGCGGCCCCGCAGCCGAACCCGGAGGAGGCGCCGAGGAAGCGAAGGGGCGCCCCGGGAGGAAGGCCGGGGCGGGCGGGGCCGCGCGGGGGCGGGGCCTCGGGACGGGGCGGGGCCGCGCGGGGCGGGGGCGGGGCCGCTCAGGGGCGGGGCAGGACCTGTGGCGCGCGCGCGGGCCGCGCGGCCGGAGCGCGGCTCTGCTGGCGGAGGCGCGCGCAGCAGCGGTCGGTGGCCCCGACGGCGTCCAGCAGTCCCTCGGCGCAGCGCCGCATCTGCCCTATGGTGTCGGCCGCCTCGATCAGGTCGCGGTAGCGCTCGCCCACCATCTGCCGCAGCTCCTCCTTCTTGTGCTCGATCTCCGCTCGCACCTGCCGCTCCAGCCCGCGGATCTCCTCCGCTCCGTGCGCCTCGAACAGCGCCGCGGCGTCCCGCAGCTCCGGCCGCTTCAGAGCCTGCGGGCCGGCCGTCGCCGCCGCCATCGTGGCACTGTCTCCGCGGCCGAACGGAGCGAGGCGGGGCGGGTTCCTGGAGGGAGGGAGGGGGGGGTTAACTTCCGCCAGGCTCCGGAGTTGCCCTCGCCATCTTTGTTTGGGGCTGGGCGCTTCCGCTCTTCTTGGAGGCCATGTGCGTCGGGGAACGTGTCTGAGCCGGCTGAAGCTGAAGCGCCATCTTTGTTAAGGGCAAACTTCCCCTTTTGAAAAAATTGTACTTTATTCGAGTGATGATTCCATAGGCAGATATTATATAATTATTAGTTGACTCATATCCCCTAATATTCAGAACATGAAAACATCATTCCCAACGCTTTCTCCCCTAGTTCCTGCCCTGTCAGCATTTTTTCATTACCTACTTTGTACTAAATGGGCGGCTGGGTGGCCAAGTAGCTAGGCCTCTGGGCCTGAGATAGGGAGAACCTTCTTCCTGAGCTCAAATAAAGCCTGAGTCACTTACCTACTTAACCCTGTTTGCCTCAGTTTCCTCATCTGTAAAATGAAATGGAAATGGAAATGACAAACTGATTTTTTGCCAAGTAAACCCCACATGAGATCAGGAAGAGTTGGACCCCATGGAACAAGAAGACAACATAAGGCAAATAATGGGCTAAGCCTAGGATACAAGTAACATATGTATATATATAAATTAGATATATGTGTACATACAAAGCATGTACATGAGACCACATGTGTGAATAACATGCAAACAAGGCACTTGTGTTTACATATATAAGTGCATGCACTTGCATGATATGACCTAAAGATTTCCCCTATCTAGCATGCAACCAAGTCATGCCTGCATGTATGTGTGTGTGCTATGCAAATAAGACTGCATGCATACATGTGTAACATGCAAACAAGGTATATAGATTCATTTATATACCAGGCAAACAAGACTTGCCCCAGTAAGAGAGAAAATAGAAATATATAGATATCTATGCTACTAACTCTGTCTTACTAGATATGCAAATATGTATGTGTATGCAGGTACAAATGTGTGTAAGAGTGTTTGTATGGTGCTTTAAGCTTTTCACCTTATTAATATTTTATTTACATTACATATACACAATAAATACAAGATAAATTGGAACTGTGTGGGATAAATTTACCCTAAAAGAAATTCTCAGAGACTGGGTCTGAGCAAGAGTCTTTATTTTTTTCTATATACTTTTCTCCAGAAAAGGGTGGGCAAATTCACAGACATACCAAGAGAGTGTCTCCATGGGCAAAGCAAAGTGAGTTTATATACACCCTATCTGCAGTTCCCCCTCCCTGACCCCCTTCTCCTTCAGCCCATCTATTCTCAGAAAATCTACTCCAGCAACAGACACAAAGAGAAGTATGAAACATTTCATAATTTTTTCTCACCAGATGGTGAGGTACCTTAAAGATCCTAGTGATCTTCATAACTATATTAACTCAAAAGAAGTAGACTTTATGGTCATAATGTTCTCCCTGTTATCAAAAATAGTCTTAACAGCAAAACAGGAGACTCTAGGTCTCTTTTGAAATGAAAGATTTTCTTGACAAAAATTTCTTAACTGTGAGAGGACTTCACCAGGAATTTTCCCATTCAGAGATAATTTCAATGGAAAGCACTAACATTAAAGCCTGCAGAAAATGAAAAGTTGCTTGAAATTTGTTGTTCAATCTTTGTTCTCAAGAGGACCAATGACCAAGGGTGATATTTTGACTTGCAAGTGAATTGGATTTAAGTAAGGCAGAGTTGGAGAACCTTATGAGTCTCACTCCAGAGTCATTGAAGTTCAGTGGCAAAAGAGAAGGTACTGGTGATGATTCCCACAAGTGATTCAGTGACTCCCAATCCTTTGAAATGTTGAGGGAACCACTAAGGTTAGGATCAGTGTCCAGTGACCTGTGCACAAGATAAGAAATACAAATTAGAAATGCAGAACAGAGGGGCGGCTAGGTGGCACAGTGAATAGAGCACCAGCCCTGGAGTCAGGAGTACCTGAGTTCAAATCCGACCTCAGACAATAATTACCTAGCTGTGTGGCCTTGGGCAACCTACTTAACCCCATTTGCCTTGCAAAAACTTTAAAAAAAACAAAACAGAACCATAGAGATGTGAGGCCTTCTCTCAGGGACATACCCAGCCAGCAAATGTTCTCATTCCAATGTTGAAATATAAGGACCTTTGCTTGGATGAATAAATCAATGATAATTGATGACAGTGTGCAAACAGCTACTCTGTTTTGATTTTGCTTCTGACTGATCTAAGAAGAATGACCTTTGTCCTGGGAGAAAGGAATAAGTAGTGCCTACTACATGTTAGGCACTGATTGAAATACCTTAATATTAATATATAGTTATTAATATATAATATATAGTTATTGATGTAATATATAGTTGTTAATATATAGTTATTAATATATAATAAATACCTTAACAACCTAACATTTATTGGTACTGTGCTAAGAACTTTACATATATTATTTCATCAGATCCTCACAATAATCCTGGGAGATAGATGTCATCATCATTCTTACTTTATACTCGAGGAAAGAGAGGTTAAGTGACTTGTCCAAGATAACCTAACTAGTAAAGTATCTAAGGTTGGATTTGAATTCAGATCCTCTTGACTCCAGGTCAAGTGCTCTCACCATTTCACCATCTCTTTGCCCCTATATAAGGAAATAAAACAAAAATTAATAATAGGGAGTTGATACCTAAAGTAAAGAGAAAGAACACCTAATTCCCCTCAATTCAAGTCACCTGACCCAAAGAAACTAAGTCCTTGAATAATATAAGAATTGGAATGTTCTTGCAGTGTCAAGGATATTTCAAAGATCCCAGAAAAATGGGAGAGGTACCACAAGATCAGAAAAGGGCAAATGCTACAATTTTTCAAAAATGAAAAGAGTCCAGAATCTGTCAGTGAGTTTGATTTTGATTCCTGGGAATAGTTTACTAAACAGATGGTTAAAGAATATATATAAAGAGAAGCAGCAATTACAAAGAGCCAGAATGACTTTGTCAAGAACAGCTCAACAAAACATTCATCCCATTTCCTTTTTTGGATGTTTACAAGTAAATGAGAGGAATTCCATGAAAAAAGATGGTGTGCTCTTCTAATTGATAAATAACAAAAACTGGGAGAAATAATTATCACAAAGCAGAGAGAAATAATTAGTATCCAAAAAGATCTTAGTCAACGAAGTATTGATCAAGATTTAATATGATGCAATTCAAAAGGAATAAAAGTAAAAATTTACATTGTTTGCAAAAAATCAACTTCACAAGTACAAGCTAGAGAAGGCAAAATTAGACAGAAGTCATTCTGAAAAAGACCTTAAGGGTCTTAGGTACAACAAGCTCAATATGAATGAGCAGTATAATATTCAAAGAGGCAAAGCTCCTAGGAACAAAGTGCTAGTTCCCCTGCTCTCTGTGATGTATAAAAAATTTTTGAGAGACATTATTCTGTATAATCTAGCAAATAATTAGCAAAAAGATTGATTATTTGGCCATCTCTTGTGAACCAAAGAGAAATCACGGCAGTCTAAATATCCTTAAAAGAATGGATGTTCCTGACAGATGGCAATCTGCTCTGATTGTTTAACAATGAGAAGAATGATTATGAGAGGTGGACCTATTCCAATGAGGGACAGGGTATGGCACTAATTACATCCTCTCACTCCCAGACACCCCTCACCCCCATCCAAACCTGAGTAGAAGGACACAAGGGACTTGCTCCACACCCACGTGGGTGTAATCTGAAAAAGGTGGAAGAGAATGTTAATTCTATTTCATTATCATCAATGTCCTTCAAATACTAGCTGAATAAATTACAAGGAGCAGATTTGACCTCAGAAAATGAGGAAATAGGAAATTCAATAATTGGTTATTAATTTATAAGAGAAATCATCTAAGACTTTAATTGTGTTCAGTTTTGACTACCATAGTTTCATAACATCATTAAATTAGAAAGTGTCCTGAGAAAGGTATCTAGGTCAGTGAAGGGCCTTGAATCTATGTCATATACAAATTTGCGAGGGAAAAAAAGACTTATTTAGTCTGGAGAATCAACATATATGAAGCACCCACTATGCATCAGGTGTTCTTTTCATCTTGAGGAGGTATCTGTCTCAAGATCAACAAAGACAAGAAACTTATGACCATAGTAGTGTTAGCATATTAAAATGACCTTTTTAGTACAAGTCAAATAATAGATCTTCCTAGTTTCTTCTGTAAAGGAAATATTTGTGTACTTGTATTCAAATTTTGCTACAATGTTGCATAGGTTGGAATCGACCTGGGTGCGAGACTGGAATGATTTCTCTAAATCGTCCACACAACCCTCCCAAGGAGTTCTTATTTTTAAGGGCAAAGTGGCAAAAATCTGTCAATCTTTCTCTGCTCCTAGGCTAAATGGAATGACAGGAAGTATCCACCACCAAAAGGAAACTGAGTAACTCTGGGAACCTGCCTCAGTTCTGTCACTTCCCAGGGGCTCACAGTCTATACTTCATTGTTAAATTTCTCATAAGGTGGGGGTGGGAAGGCAGTCTTCATTTTTATTTCTCATTTTTAAAATCATTATTAACTCTGAGCCCATGGGAAAAGCAGGATAAAGACTAGGTCTATGATTTCATTGGTACAAGGGACTTCCTGTTGAAGAAATTCCTGGGTCAGCATATTCTTTGCAACATAAGGTCCCAGAACATTGGGAGATTAAGTGACTGACCCAGAGTCACACAGCCAGTATGTCTCAGAGATAGGACTTGAGCCAGGGTTTTCCTTGCTTCAAGACCAGCCCCCTCTATCTATTATACCAAGCTGCTTCTTTATAATTGAAATAGCCAAGAGGTAAATATAACATTATATGCCAATTGCATTTGCAAATACATATAAATGTGTGTGCATGTGTTTTTAGGTGGATGGAATGGTGGACTTTTGAGTCAGAAAAGACGTGGGTTTTAATATTACCTCTGATGCTTATTAGTTATGTGACATTGGACAAGTGTGAGATTTAGCTTCTCTGAGACTCAAGTTTGTGAGATTTAATTGAGAAAATCAATATAAAGTATTTTGTCATCCTCAAAGTGCTATATAAATTTTTGTTGTTTATTACAGTAAAGCAAATCACATGAACTATTTGTTTCTCAGTATATGTAAAAGTCTATTGTGTATGTGGAGTCTATTGTGCAATAGTATTATGTCTTAAAAATATATGTACCTTAATTGAAAAAAACACTTTATTGTTAAAAAAAAAATTCCAAGCATCATCTGAGTCTTGGGCAAGCTAATCTTTTTTTCCAGTGAAGAGTTTTACCTTGATATTATTGGCTTCTAACTGATGTGGGTGGTGGCTGCTAAAGGTTGAGTTGGCTGCAGCAATTTCTTAAGATAACACAACAATGAAATTTGCCTAATCGATTGACTTTTCCTTCCACTTGAACCTTTAGAGACCCTTGCAGGATTATTAATTGACCTAATTTCAATACTGTTGTGCCTCAGGTAAAAGTGATGCTTGAGAAGGAGAGATAGGGAACTTCTGATTGATGGATCAGTCAGAACACATACAACATTTACCATCTGTTTGCTATGGGAATGGTTTGTGATGTCCCTAAACAATTACAATAGTAATATCAAAGATCAATCATCAAAGATCACAAAAATAGATATAATAATAATAATAATGAAGTTTGAAATATTGTGAGACTAAGGGGCAGCCTGGTGGAGCACTGGCCTTGGAGTTAGGAGTACCTGAGTTCAAATTTGACATCAGACACTTAATAATTACCTAGCTGTGTGGCCTTGGGCAAGTCACTTAACCTTATTGCCTTAAATTAAAAAAAAAGAAAATGAAATATTGTGAGACTAAGCCAAATGCGACACAGAGACATGATGAAAAAATGGCACCTGTAGACATGTTCAAAGAAGGGTTGCTACACATGTTCAATTTGTAAAAAAAAATGCAATATCTTTGAAGCACAATGAAAAGAAATATACCTCTACTTTCTTCAATTCTTCAGAACCAGATTAAAATATAATTAGAAAACATTTAGCAGAATAAATAAAAATACAACAAAATGTAAACAATACTGCATTTTTGAAACTGTCCATATTTAACCCACAAGTATCTTAGGTAAAGTTTAGTAATCTCTATTTGAGTTTGATACCAATGCTTTAAGTCATTCCTTTTTTTTTCCTTTTTTTTTGTTCCCCTCAAGCCTAGATTTGGTAAAAAAAAAAGCTTCAATGATTCAGGAGATTAATATTAGACTATTTTTCCTTTGGGGGAAGCACTATCCTCTTCCTACTTTTTGCTTGGATTCAAGCCTAGCTCTTCTTAATTTCACAATGTTTCCCTCATTTTATAAAATGGAGGAAACTAAAGTCTAGAAAAAGTGACCTTCCTACCTAAAGTCATGAAAACCATCAGTTATAATCAGGGCAAAAATTTTCTATCTGGAGTTTAAGATTTACCTCTTTGCTTTTATGTCATAGACATGGTCATTCTTTTTAGGCTCCTTTTCTTTCTGATGGTTTTGGCAAATCCTCTGTATAGACTGGGATAAAGATAGAATGACTCCTGGTTTCTTTATGAGTGTCAAAGGCACACTGATTTCCATGTTAAATTGAAGGTGAACTTTCTGAAACTCCTCAGAGGCCTGATCCTTCTAACAATTGCTGAGCAGCAGCTCAGTCATCTCTACTGCTGGATAATCCTTCCCTCTAGATCTCTTCTTCCCCAGCAGAATTCATCAGGCTGCATGAAGATGCCGCTGTTGCACCTCTATTCAGCTAAGCCAGCAGAACAACGATTGTAGCACATGAAGAATACAGCCTCTTCTAGGGGAAAATCATTGTTAAAATCTGTGTGTCCTGCTTCCCCCCATTTATCTCCTTTCCCTCAGCCTCCAAGGTCCAAAGACTTCAGAATCTCCTCCCCATTCCCTTCCCTTCCCTTCCTTTATAGGAATGGTAAGCAAGAGCATTGAATTTGGAGCTTGGAGACTGAAAGATTATTTACTATCAGCACAAATATGATATTCTTAGAACATATAAAAAAAATCAAGAAAGACTCCCAACACTTGGGTGGCCTTTCCTGTGTTAAATTTATGGGAGAATATAGATGAGTCTAATGGAATGGGAAGACATGGTTTGGGTTGCAATCTGCCTCTTTGGAGGGAACTGTCAAATGAATGAATCACAGATTCATTTGAGAATTTAATTGACCTTGGGTAGGTAATTTTATATCTCTGTACCTCAGAATCATCATCAATAAAAAGATAGAACTAATCAGCATGGTATAATGGAAAGAGTATTGGATTAGAAATGAAGGGACCTGAATTTGAATCTCAATTTTGCTATTTACTATCTATATGACTTTGAGCATTTCACCTAACTTCTCACTGGGCCTCCACATCCTCATCTATATAATAAGAAAAAGTCAAACTAGATGATTGCTAAGGTCCCTTCTCACAGACAAAACCCTACAATTTCCTTCATTGTTAATTAGTGTGTTATGAGGACCAAGTTACAGAGTAGGAGGTTGTATAAACGAGAAGAAGGGAGATGGGTGACAGAAGGAAAAGGGTAGCATATCCTTATCAAGTCCATGGGTAAAAGAGCAAAGGGATAATGGATCTTATAGTTTCAGAAATAAAGGGGGGGGGCATGCTACAAAAAGAATGTGAGAGGCAACAGAAGGCAGTGATTTCAACATGATCATTGTGGAAATATGTTTTGTGTGATTGTCCATGTATAATCTATAGCAGATTAGTTGCTGTCTTGAGGAAGAAGGGGGAGAAAAAATTTGGAACTCAAAAATTTTATTTAAAAATATTGAAAATTGTCTTTGCATGTAATTGGAAAAAATACTATTTAAAAAGGAGAAAAGGGAGTGATTTAATGCTAAAACATAAAGGAGAGCCTAGTTTAACTCAGTGGGAGGGATCCTTTTGAAAAGTACTTTCATGAGGAAAGAGATAAATGTCTGCAATTGGAGATGAGCATCTTAAGATAAATTTAATATCTTGAACAAGTATTATACTTTCATGGATAACATTATAAGCCAGGAGAAGGGATATATGCAAGTTCCTGGGGAATGGGCACTCAAAATGAAGGGATATGAACTTTGAAAAAATAATGATAGTTAGCATTTATATAATGCTTTAAGGATTACAATGTGCTTTAAAATATTATATATCCTATTTTATCCTCACAAGAACCTTGGTAGAGAAGTACTATTATCCCCATTTTACTGAAGAGGAAACAGATATTAGTTAAATGTCTTGCTCAAATGCATACAGCAAGTAAGTGTGAGTGAGTCTAGATTTGAATTTAGGTCTTTATGAAACCAGGCCTGAACTCAATCCTTTGTACACCTAGTTAAGATGAGATGGAATAGCCTAGAGGCTATTATATACATAGGTTCTTTTATCTGCACATATAGTTCTTCTTCTCACAAAATAATACTTATAAGAATAAAGCATCACAGGAAAAGGGGACAATGGTTAAGAGAAAAAACTCAAACCTAGTATTTCAGAAGCTTTACCCCATGAGGAACATGAATTAAAGAAGAAATAAAAGTGTGACCCAGAAGGAAAAAAAATTCAGACTAGATTGATAGGGAAGGCAAAGTAAAGTTTCTTAGAAGAAACCAAAGTAAAAAAGATGTCTAACAAATATAAGAAATTGGAAAGAAATAGAGAATTTGAACTAATCATTTAGGGGAGGGACAAAAATAAAGAAATAAAAATAATTTAAATAACCCTCTCAAACTAGGGAAAAGTTGAGAAACCAGAGTAGGGAGAGGAAGAGGGAAAAAAGCCTATGGGACTAGGGTTATATCAAAGGAAAAAAAAAAAGAAAGAAATTTTAAACCAGCATGAAATATTTTATTCCAATAATAAGACTTGATCTCATATGTGGAGGATGGGATTAGGGAGTTGGTTGTCTCTTATCAAATCACTACACAGGACAGCAAAAAAGGGGGGCCAGGGGGAGGTGAGAAGGAAAGGTAGGAGAGGAAGGAAGGGACCTCAGCAGTAGGAGACCTGAGCATTAAAAGCAGAAAATGTTCAAGTTGGACTGACAAGTAACAGTTTGTTTTTTTGTTTTTGTAGAAAACACAGAACAGTTTGTTGTGACAGTGATTAGGCTTTCACTGTGTTGAAAATTTCTACAAACAGCACTTTTGATTTAACAATTAATTCAACTTCTTGGAATTTATGTAGTTACAGAGTTTTGATAGTTTTTGGAGATTTTAAAAGTAAATCCAGTATTCTCACCCAAATAAAATCAGACAAATAAATGGACAAATATCAACTGCTCATGGATAGGCAGAGCAAATATAATTAAAAATGACAATTCTACCAAATTACTTGTTTAGTGCCCTACCAATCAAATTTCAAAAAAATTACTAGAATGAATTAGAAAAGATTGTAGGTAAATTCATATGGAGAAATAAAAAGTTGAAAGTCTCTAGGGATTTAATGAAAAAAGTGCAAAAGGAGGTGGCTTAGCCCTACCAGATCTAAAATTATATTACAAAGCATCAATCAAAAAAACTGGTATTGGCTAAGAAACAGAGTGGTGGATCAGTGGAATAGACTAGTTGCAAAAGCAGGAATTGATTATAGTAATCTGCTGTTTGATAAACCCAAAGAGTCCAGCTATTGGGATAAAAACTCTCTCATCCATAGAAACTGTTGGGAAAATTGGAAGTTAGTATGGAAGAAACTTGATTAGACCAGCACCTCATACCCTATACCAAGATAAGATCAAAATGGATACAGGATCTAGAAATAATATTAGAAGCAAACATGTGTGAGATATAGCAGATAAAAAACAATATTATAATCAAACTAAGAGAACAAGGAATAGTTTAACTGTCAGATCTATGGAAAGGGAAGGACCAAGGAAGAGATAGAGAACATCATTAAAAATAAACTAGATAATTTTGATTACATTAAATTAAAAGGCTTTTGCACAGACAAAACCATTGTAACCAAGATCAAAAGAAATGTAGTAAATTGGGAAACAATTTTTACAACTAGTGTTTCTGACAAAGGACTCATCTCTAAAATATACAGAGAACTGAGTCAATTTTTCTTAAAAAAGACAAGCTGGGGCAGCTAGGTGGTACAGTGGATAGAGCACTGGCCTTGGAGTCAGGAGTACCTGGGTTCAAATCTGACCTCAGACACTTAATAATCACCTAGCTATGTGGCCTTGGGCAAGCCACTTAACCCCATTGCCTTGAAAAAATCTAAAAAAAAAGACACGCCATTCCCCAATTGACAAATGGTCAAAAGATATGCAAAGGCAATTTACAGATGAGGAAATCAAAGCCATTCATAGTCATATGAAAAATTGCTCTAGAACACTAATTATTAGAGAAATGCAAATTAAAACATCTCTGAGGTACCACCTCACACCTCTCAGACCAGAAAGGACAATGGACAGTGTTGGAAGGGATGTGGGAAATCTGGGACACTAATACATTGTTGGTGGAGCTGTGAACATCCAACCTTTCTGAAGAGCGATTTGGAATTATGCCCAAAAGGCAACAAAAATGTGTATACCCTTTGATCCAGCAATACCACTACTGGGTCTATACCCTGAAGAGATTATAAAAAAAGGTAAAAACATCAACATCACCTGTACAAAAATGTTCATAGCAGCTCTATTTGTGGTGGCAAAGAAATGGAAACTGAGGGAATGTCTATCAATTGGAGAATGGCTAAACAAACTGGTATATGTATGTGATGGAACACTCTTGTTGTATTAGAAATCAGGAGGGATGAGAATTCAAGGAAGCCTGGAAGGATTTGCAAGAACTGATGCTAAGTGAGATGAGTAGAACCAGAAGAAGATTGTACACCCTAACAGCAACATAGGAGTGATGATCAGCCTTAATGGACTTGCTCATACCAACAGGGCAACAATCAGCCACAATTTGGGGATATCTGTAATGGAGAATGCCATCTGTATCCTGAGAAAGAATTGTGGAGTTTGAACAAAGATCAAAGGTAATAACTTTTAATTTAAAAAAACAAGTTATCTTATTATGTAATTCTGCTATATCTCATACTATATGTTTCTTCCTTAACGATATAATTTCTTTCCCATCACATTCAACTTAGATCAATGCATACCAAGGGAACAACATAAAGACTAACAAACTGCCTTCTGTGGGGGGAGGGAGAGGGAAGCAAGATTGGGATGAAAATTGTAAAACTCAAAATAAATAAAACCTTTCTAAAATTAAAAAAAAGTAGAAAATGTCAGGATGGACACAGGGTAGAGGACAGGGAAAGTAACTCACCAATAAAGTCATTTTAAATTATCCTCAGTTGTCAGATAAGACACCAAATTGAGCATGCCCAACACTATATCCAAAAAAGTTAATTTCAAAAGGCAGGGTTGAGGGGCAGCTAGGTGGCGTAGTGGATAAAGCACCGGCCTTGGAGTCAGGAGTACCTGAGTTCAAATCCGGTCTCAGACACTTAATAATTACCTAGCTGTGTGGCCTTGGGCAAGCCACTTAACCCCATTTGCCTTGCAAAAACCTAAAAAAAAAAAAAAGGCAAGGTTGAAGAGAAAGGAGGATTGGGTGGTAGAAACAATAATAGTAGAGAGAGTGTTGACTTGGTGGCAGAGAGAGTGTTGACTTGGTGGCATAGAGAGTGTTGACTTGGTGGCAGAAAGACCTGGATTCACATCTATCCTCAGATACTCTCTTTGTATGAGATACCCCCATATATAAGACACACTTTAATTTTGGGGCCTGAAATCTGAAAAATAATATATTTCATAAAGTTATTGAACTCATTTTATTCTTCATAAAATGCATATAAATCCTCATCACTGTCAAAAATCCCATCAGCTTGTCCTCATCTGTGTTTGATGATGAATCAGCAATTTAAGAGAAGCTCTGACTACTCTCCTGCTTGTGCTCTGATCTATGGTTGACCACATGAACTCCCTGGGTAAGTCTGGTGTGTGGACACATGCTTAGTCCATTCCATTTCATGAACCTGAAGCACCAATTGTGTCCTCCTAGGAAATCAGTCATTTCTTTTTCATCAGCAATTCTTGCCTCCTGCTGAACCACCTTTGTGGACACAGGAATTCCAATGGCCCTTTGCTCTTCAATCCATCTCTTCAATCTCCTCTCTAAATCAGGTCATTTTGCTGACTTGCCTCTCATGGCCTTCTTCTGCTGGGGGGTTTTCAATAGGGTTTCTTCTTCCCATAGCCAGTCTCAGATTGTCCTCTCAGTTGGAGGAGAACCAAATTGACTTTCAGCAGTACAATTTCCATTCACTTTTGCAAACTGCATTACTTTGATCACTTTGAACTTGCATCATCTAGCACTATAGGAAAAACTTTTCTGAGTTATTCCTGGGCAGAACACAGCAAAATGTAATATAATATAATATAATATAATATAATATAATATAATATAATATAATATAACATAACATAACATAACATAACATAACATAACATAATATAATATATGATATGATATGATATGATATAATATAATATAATATAATATAATATAATATAATATAATATAATATAATATACCAATAACAAGTGTGAAACAAGGAGTGCAAAGACAACAAGCAAGAAAAAGTGGGAAATACAAGTATAAAATCCACAACCACTGTATAAGACATTTTCGAAATATCTTATGTATGGAGAAATACAGTGGTTTTGACTTTAGCCAACTCTCTTTATTTCTCTCAGCATCAGTTTCCTCATCTGATAAAGGAGAATAATAAAAGTATCTACCTCATGATAGTGTGCTTTTAATATGTTAAATTGCTCTATAAATGCTAGGTGTTAGTTTGGACAGGCTGATTGATAGACTTGAAGTATAACCTTCAACAGAATGAATAAGTTAGATCTCAACAGCTCTTCAGTCTGCTTTGATTTTATAGCAGCAACAAATTTAAACATAGAGATATAAAGATGGATAGATACAAATGTAGATATAGCTATGATCAATTTTATCCAAAAAAACTAGATAATGCAAATCTAAATATGGGGAAAAGCACAGACATGAAAGAAAGAGGTGATAAAAAGTAAAAATACTAAAGAAGCAGATGGAGGAAAGCACAAATAAATCTTTCATAATTTTAAATGGGGACAAGTCAAATATCCAAGAGAATTCTATTTTTAATCATCACTCATTTATCCTCTATTAGTGTTTGATCATACACTTAATCTTAAATTTGTACCCCAAATATTTCAACTTAAATATAGACCATAAAAACAAAAAAAAAAACAACAAAGTGAGATTTACGTTAATAGTCTAAACTCTTGACAGGAAGCAGCTGGAAGCAAAACTGAAGGATAGCATACTCAATGAGGAATATGTTTGTATAATGGACAGAATATAACATTTGGGGGTTACTTATATGCAAATTACTATATATTCTTTTTGAAGATGAGACTCTGAACTCTACCCAATTCAAGAACAAGGAGCCAGGGAAAGAAATCATTCTCATCAATGCAAATGAAGAAGTTCCATATCAAAGATGTGAGGTAGCATTTGGTGGCATGATGCCTGGGAGCATAAGCATAATTTGGATAGATGGTTATTTTTGCTCTTTTTTGGGGGGGGGCTCAAACTCATTGGGACAAATCCTTTCCAGGCTCAGATTACCTCTTGCTTGCCTATCAAAACTTAAGGGGGGGGGCAGCTAGGTGGCTGCTAGGTGGCACAGTGGATAAAACACCGGCCCTAGAGTCAGGAGTACCTGGGTTCAAATCTGGTCTCAGACACTTAATAATTACCTAGCTATGTGGCCTTGGGCAAGCCACTTAACCCCATTTGCCTTGCAAAAAAAAAAAAAACTTAATAAAAAAACTTAAAGGGGTTATTTCTGTCAATTGACAAAGCAAACTTTCTTCTGTCAATTGACAAAGCAAAATCTTCAAGCATCTGTGTAATGCACCACCCAAATGTGGCTATATTAGGGAAAATGCCCCCATCTCCAAGGAACATGTTCTCCACTTTCTCAGTCATACAGGTAGGCCTTTGGTGGAGTGAGAACTTAGGTCTTTGGGGCAAGAGCAGAAGACTCAAGGCTCAAAATCAAGTAAAGAAGCACAGTAGGGTCTAAAAGTGACAGTAGCCTCACATTCTGATTGCTGTGAATAGAAATAAAGGGAAGAAGGAAATAAGCCCTTGCTAAATATATATTACTCATCAGGCACCTTGATGAGTGCTTTTCAGGTTTTATCTTATGTAATCATTACA
Source organism: Macrotis lagotis (assembly GCF_037893015.1). Taxonomy (NCBI): domain Eukaryota; kingdom Metazoa; phylum Chordata; class Mammalia; order Peramelemorphia; family Peramelidae; genus Macrotis; species Macrotis lagotis. The sequence continues at coordinate 207,856,578 of NC_133659.1, forward strand.
ATTCTGAGAGATAGGTATTATTACAATCCTCCTCCCCTCTTAAAATTAAGGAAACTGAGATGGACAGGTTAAGTGACTTAACCAAGGTCACACATCTGAGGCTAGAATTGATCTCAGGTTTCCTGATACTAGGACCAACACCTTTTCCCTTGTTTCACAAAGCTCACTCTCACACTGGCTCAAGTGAAATTGCGTGTGTTGGGGGAAGGGAGGGAGGGAGGGAGGGTGTATTTCTTTTTTTTTTCCCTAAAGTAGTTCAAGTCAAACTACTAGTAGGAGAAATATATGAACTTAAAAGAGAAAGATGGTTAAAAAATAATGCTAGAGATGCAAATGGAGTGACATGCAAAGGCAACTTTTAAAATTTTAAATGTAGATGATCTAAATCATTTAGTAAAACAAAAGATATTGATAGGATGAATTTTTTTTTATCTAAATAGTAAAGCAATACACAGACTCAAAAATCAGAGAATGGAACAAAAGTTACTATGCATCATGTGAATCCAAAAGTTAGGAGTTACACCATCCTAACAGAAAAAGCCAGGGCATCTAGGTGGCATAGTAGAGCACTGACCCTGAAGTTAGGAGGGCCCAAGTTCTGTGACCTGGGGCTGTCATTTAACCCTATTACCTCTAAAAAAGAAAAAAAGAAAAAGTCCTCCCCTTTCCCCTCAAAAAAAATCACAATAACAATGGAGATAAAGGGGAATAACTATATCAGTTTCAAATGGCATTTCATTTTCTATGTTCAGAAGTTCTGAGAAGTTTTCTTGTATTATTTCTTGCACTGTGGCATGACTTGTCACATTCCTTTGGAAGAACTGTAATTCTTAGGTTGTTTTTCCAAATCCTGTCTTTGGGATCAATATTTTTGTATGAATAGAGAATATGTTTTCTTTTAATTTTACCACCTTTTGCTTCTCTTCTAGTTTATTCTCCTCAAAATTCACAAGGTCTGGATGTGGGGTGAAGCTCTATTTCAAGTCCTGCCCCTTTGTTCTTCTACTCTTCTGTGAAGATCTTTTACAACACAGTGATGATGATAATGGTTTTTTTTTGTTCTCCAAGAAGACTATGACATCAGGGAGGTGATGTCATGACAAGTAAGTGAATTGAATTTGAGTGAGAGGCTGCTGTGCTAGGTCACTAGCCTCACTTTCTCCTCTAGAGTCATCTGGGTCCAGTGGCAAGACGTGAACCAGGATGATTGGATGGTCCTGGATGTGAGGCAATCCAGGTTAAGTGATTTGCTCAAGGTCACCCAGCTAGTATCAAGCGTCTGAGACCAGATTTGAACTCTTATCCTCCTGGCTCCAAGGCCACTGTCCTCTGAAGAGCTGGCTATTATGGCCTCAGAAAATTTCTGCAGTTTGGAATGGGGATCTCTGTGACACTAGAAAGAGGGATGGGGGACCAGGGCATAGGCTGTTTTTTGTTGCTTGCCTATAGGTTGAGTGGCTGGTGCAGTCTAGTTGCCAGTAGCAAAAGGGGTGCTAAGTTTGTGTTTGTGTTCAGTATTAGTTTATGGAGTTGTTTTTAAAACTCTTTTTAATTCTTTATGTCATAATCCATGGAGATAGCTTAAGTTGTGTTATCTTTGATGCATAATTTCTCTTTTGGACAGGTTTCAGAGGTTGTAAGGACAGAAAATGTCTAGTTCCTGGTCCCCACTCCCCATCTCCCATCTTGGAGCCTCAGAGATCCAAACTCCAAATGGCAGAAATCATCTCAGGCTGAAATTGTGCCATGATGAAGGAGCTCTGTATTGCTGAGACAGAGAAATGGGGAAGAGAGAGCAGGACAGGATACCTTGTGTGGAAGGCTATGTAGGATTCCATTAAGTCTGAGGAAAAGAATCCAGGATTCAGCTGGGACTGGGACTCTCAAAAAATTACTTGCGTCAGAGACCTAGACTAGTGAATTGTGAATTTCCAGTGAAGAAAGAAGAAGAGGAATGCTGAGATCCATCCCCCAAGGAAACCACAATCAGAGTAAAAGAATCAGAAAATGAGCAATTAGGGAAAATGGGAGGAGAGGGCAGGAAGAGAGAATGGAAAGACTGAAAATACCAAAGATTCTAGAAGGAAGAAAACAAATAACTTCTGCGTAGATAAATTGACAGGAAAAACATTTATAGCAGAAGGAAATATAGCCTTTAGATCTAGCAAATGAATTTGGACATCTATGAATAAATATTGCAAAACAAAGGAAAAAATTCAATACTTGATGAGACAAAAGACCTGTGAAATTTAGGATAACGTGGAACCACAATATGTTGCTCCTGAATGGTTCAAATGAAAAATGAGAATCACAAGAGCAGAATTTATGGACCACAAAGCAGATATAACTGGAAAACTAAAAAAAACTTGCATCTGCAATGGCAAGTTTCATTAAAGAAACAAAAGAGAGGACTTGTAACTAGGAATGCAAATATATAAAAGTACAACCTAGAAGAACAGAAGCAAAAGGCAATAACATCAAAAGAAAACATGTTTTCTATTCAAGCAAAACATATTGATCTCAAAGACAGAGTATAAAAAGATTACCTAAGGATTATAGCTGTCCCAGAAGAATAAAACAAATCAAAAACACCATAGTACAAGAAATAATGCCAAAAAACTGCCCAGAACTTCTGAAGTTAGGAAATGAAATACCAGTTGAAAGAGTACTTATATTGACAGCAGAAGAAAAAAAAACAAAAAAATCCAAGGCTGCAAACTCCAAGACACAAAATTGTTGAATTTTTCAATTCAATTTAGAAACAAACAAAAAAAAATTATAGGCAATCAGGAGAAAAACCTTCAAATGCAAAGGAAAAGAAATTCATATAATAAAAAACTATTTTGGACACATCAGTTAACATCTCCCCAGTATCATTTAGCCAGTTGCTATCTCTTGTGATGCAGTGGATAGTGTACTAGACCTGGAGTCAGAAAGACCTGAATCCATGTCTGACCTCAGATACTAGCTGTGAGACCCTGGACAAGTCACTTAACTCACCTACCCCTATTTGCCTCAGTTTCCTCATCTATAAAATGAGATAGAGAAGGAAATGGTAAGCCCCTACAGTATCATTGCTTTTGTTTTTTTGTTTGTTTTTGTTTTTTTTTTTGTAAGGCAAACGGGGTTAAGTGGCTTGCCCAAGGCCACACAGCTAGGTAATTATTAAGTGTCTGAGACAGAATTTGAACCCAGGTACTCCTGACTCCAGGGCCAGTGCTTTATCCACTACGCCACCTAGCCACCCCTACAGTATCATTGCTAAGAAAATCCTCAAGAAGGGTGGATGAAGAGTCAGATTACTGAAAAATACTTAAACCAAACAAGTGGGTAGAAAATTACAGAATGTCTGTACCTGCTCTAAAGTAGAGGCCAACACTATTATATGCCATTATGCATTCCTAGCAACAGACTCAAAAGCCACCATGAGGACATGCATCAGGTACAGAACATTGTGCCTGCTCTAAGGACTAGAACATTACTAGCTATTCTCCCTCTTTAAAAAATCAGAGAGTGAGTGTGTGTGTGTGTGCAGTCAAATCAGTCCTCAGAGGAAATTTTATATCCCTAAAAACATATATAAAAAAAAAGAAAAAGAATGGATAAACAGACTGAATTTGGAACTTTAAAAATTAGAAAATGAAATAAACCTAAAATAAGCAGAAGCAATCTTGAAAATAATTTGAAACTCAAAAGGCCATGGAACAGGAAAACAAAAGTATAAGCTGATTATTTAGGGGGAAAAAACAACAAACCCAATACAATGAATAAACTTTTAGTCAACTAAATTCAATAGATGAAGGAAAATGGAATTAATTAAATAAAAATGAATAATGTGATGTTATAGTAAATGAATAAAAGAATGACAGAAACTAAATTCTGAACAAAATATCTGTTATTGTCATTTTCTTTCCCACACCCTGAAGCTATTGATCCAAGAAAATAGAATTTTAAAAAATAGATTATGTATAAAAATAAAATGCCTAAATTAATGGAATACCACATAGAGATTTTAAAGGAACCTGATACAGTTTTGAGTCAACATTCCAAAACTAAAGTCTCTACTCAGTTCCTTCTAGGAACTTCTGAAAGACTAAAAATGTGGTTCACTTGTAGGATCAACTTCAGCCTTTTGAAATAAGAACGTCGAATCACAGTGCCATTGCTTCAGGGAATGGAACAAGAGAAGATCTTCTTAGATGAATCAATAGCTCAATAGCTTCAGGATGTGGCGAAGGAAATGACAAAAACAAGAGATATTTTGTGCAGAATTTCTTTCCAGAATATATTTCCTTAAGAAAGGTTTTTTTTAAAACCTAACACATTTTTTTTTGGAGGTTTTTGCAAGGCAAACGGGGTTAAGTGGCTTGCCCAAGGCCACACAGCTAGGTAATTATTAAGTGTCTGAGACCAGATTTGAACCCAGGTACTCCTGACTCCAGGGCTGGTGCTTTATCCACTGTGCCACCTAGCCGCCCTACACATTTCTTTTAAAAAGGGTTTTTATAAAAGAAAATATTATTTTTTAATGTTTTCAGTTTTACTAAAATCAAGTCTGTTATTTTTTTGTTCATTTGTTTCAGTCGTGTCTGATTCTTTGTGATGCCACTTGAGGCTTTCTTCTCAAAGATTCTGGAGTGGTTTGCCATTTCCTTCTTCATCTCATTTCACAGAAGAGGAAGTTGAAGCAAACAGAAGGAAGTGACTTGCCTAGGGTCACATAACTATTTAAGGTTGATTTGAACCCAGATTAGTATTGCTGACTTGAGGTTTGGCACTTTATCCACTGTGCCACCTAGTGGTCCAGATGGAGATTGTTAATATACTTCCAAATTCTCCATTTTATATTTTTTGTTCAGTTATTTGAGACTAAGTCTGTATTTTAAATTTTAAGAATTTCATTTTCTTAAATTTCATACCTGCTAATTAATAGCAAGATATGTTACTCTAGATCAGAGGTTTCAAACTCAAATAGAAATGTGGTCCACTCATGCCTGTGGATTGCATATTGACTTATTTTTGAAATAAAATATTATCTATGCTTTATTATATCCATTTATTTTGTTAAATATTTACCAATTACATTTAAATATGATTTGGGTCATATTCAGAAATGTTGTGGACCACTGGCAGCTTAGCTGGTTATATATTTAACAGCTTTTCTCTAAATCATCTAAAATAAAGAATTTTCTGTGTTTTGCTTTGATACAGGAAATACAGTAAAATAATGAGACAAACGCTAATATTTTTGAAGTTATGTCAGTATGTCTAGTGATATAATAAAGCTGGCTCATATTCAAATATATTTGAGTCTCCAGTCAGGCCTTTAACAACTCTGAGTATTAAGTAGCTCAAGGTCTCTGCTAATTAACAAACCTGTATGGGATCAAGGTCTTCATATTTAAAGGTAAATGGAAGTTTATTCTGTTGGTCATATTTAACCAACAGGCATTACAGAATAGATATTTTGAATCTATATAATAATTATTTTATTATAGCTATTGCTCTCATCTGAAGAATGCATTTGTTATGTATTTGTTCCATCCCACAAATTTTTATCAAATACTGTAACTATATCCTCATAACATAATGTTAAGAATATATCTTTCTATTTAAAACCTCACCAAATATTTGTGCACACTACAGCTGATTGGTTGTAAAGGTTAGAAAGTCTATCAATTTCCTATTCCATGCCAAATGTCAGACATTATGCCTGGAACACTTACTGTGAACCAGCCAGACTCTTGGGTGATTTGAGTTCCCACATATCTTAATGGATTTCTTAATACAACATGCTTTCCTTCCAGAGTCCCCAAGTCAGGTCTCAGGAATTGTGCATTATGAGTGGCCAATCTTATGACCTCCAGGCATAACTCTATGATCATAGGTCAGAAGGGCTTCTTAATTCTTTGAACTGTCAATTCAGCATTGATAAGTGATATCATCAACTGGTCATACAAGAATATCTGAACCTCAGCAGTATTACTTTGTTCTATTAGATTATCTTAACCTGTTAAAAAATTTCAGTCATTAATGAAGAGAGGAGAGTTCATGTGGTTCTCTAGTAGATAGGCTCCACAATTATTAGAGCTCTCCCAAATCCCCCCCAAAACTGTTGTTAATGGGCATCTGTTATGAGGACAGTGGATTTTCTAATTGTAGCAAATAGTTGTCTCATTCTAGGACTTTATGTGTATTTCAGATTGAAAATGCAGCAAAGGCTTTATCACAAAAGGATCTAATTAGATTTCATTCATCTCCTGTAGGCAGCAAGAACACTCAGGTACAGATCAAGTCTCTAAATTGTGTCAATTAGTGAGCTGTTGTCTTGGAGTAGGAAGACTATTGGCAAACAGCATTGTTAAAGAATGGATAATTTTGTAATTCCTGGCCTTGCAATATAACAATGTATCTTATCTCCCAATTTTTGATTCTGAAATAAGATGGAAACATGGTCTATCACAGATCATCAATGTTAGGAACCGTGACTAGACCTTTCAAAATGCAGTGACATCAATATAAAGAATATTACAATCTTCAACAATGATAATTTATACCTTAGTCATTACAGATGTTTTGCACACTAGTATGAACAATAAGAGACACCTATTTTTCACTACTGAAGTAAGGAGGGACAAGTATTAAAATAATGAATGCTACTGCTTGTTCCACAAAATACATCTCATATATCCAACTGAACTTTTTATTGTCCTTACAGAAAGGCATTCATCAGGAATAAATTATTTTCTTTTGCCTTGGAAATGGTGAATACTCTACTTTAAGATAGTCTCTGGTTCAGAATTGCATGTCATCTTTTAAGCAGGAAAGGGGTTACTAGCATAGTCATCTTGTGACTATCCTAATGAACAAAAGTTCATTTACAATAGAATACATGAACTTTGTACTGGAGAACCTGTATTTCAGAAACCATTTGGTACTTACAAGTATCTCATTCCAAAAGTTTTTCAGCGATTTCTCTGTGACTGCTTTGGAGTCTACTTTAGCATAAGGGCAAAAATTAATTCAAGCTAAAAACATTTTGTTATAGATGCTTGAATCATTACCAGACCTCCTAAGTTGGTGTCTTTCCACATAGAAAATTCAAGGAGCATTTTCTGGGAGAATCAGTGATATGTAAAGGAAGTGCCTTGGAAAGACAAACAGTGATGCATGCATAGAGATTCTGTAACTGTTTCCAACTGGCTAACCACATGTTGAAGAGAAGGTTCATTGATTGACTGTGGAAACCTTCAAAAAATGCCTGTCAGCCTCAGTTACAGTCTGGTAACCTAAGTGCTCTTGGGGGAATGTGGTATGCAACCTTGTGAATTTGAAAGGTCTCAAACATGAAGCCTCCCACCAGCAAGAGGTCTGCAAAAAATCAAGAAATAGCCCAAAGAGGTTAAAATGTAATTGCAAAATATTTAACCAAAAATAATAAAATACCACAGATGTTGTTGTTCAGTTATGCCAATCCATTGTGAACCCATTTGGGGTTCTCTTGGCAAAGATACTGGAGTGGCTTGCCATTTCTTTCCCCTCTCCTTTTTATGGGTAAGAAAACTGAGGCAAACAGGGTTAAGGGACTTGCCCAGGTCATATAGCTATTAAATGTCCAAGTTCCTGTTACCTAGCTGCCCTTAAATACCACATGCATAATATTAATTTGTAGTTTCCTAAATCAATATGCAGCTCTCAAGAATCCTTTTCTATTCCTACTGTCCTAAAATATTGAGGGATTTGGGCATCTTTTACACACTGTGATTGATTCAAGACAGCATTGACTATTTTTCCCTCTCCTATCCCTTGGTTAGGAGCTTATGAATGGCACTTTAGTTCTATTTAACCACTTAACAAGTAACTTTTACTTTAAAGGTAAAAGAAGACACCAAGGTCATCCACGTCATCCTGGGTCATCACCAGTCCTCTTGATTTTTGTCCTACCACTGGATTTTGATGACTCTGTAAGAGAGAGTATTGCATCTGAGGACTTTGTACAACTCTGCCTCTCTTAAATCCAATTCCCACACCAGTCAAGACATTACCCATGATGTCACTGGTCTTCTTCAGATATGAAGGACCATCACCACTGCTACTACCAACAATAACTAGAAAGTACAGAACATTTCCCCAACACTTGAGTTGTATAATCTCTCTGACATCACCTGGGTAGCATAGGAAGTATAGGGAGAAGGGTTAGGCCTAAAATTTAGCTTAATTCCTACATTATATTGGCCCCATCAAATTCATGTTCAGATAAGATTGTTCTATGTTCATTAGGAGATTAACAATACACTATCTGCAAAACCCAGGTTATATTCCAACTCCCAGATTACAGGTTATTTTTCATTTTGCCCATACAAAACATTTCTAAGTTGGTTTGTTATTTAAGAGTTTTTCACTGTTCTGTCAAATAATTCAGAAACTCAAATGGTCAGGTGAACCATTCTTAAAATGAAAATTTTGCCCTTTTTCTTACCCCACTCAAGGTATTTTTCTTGACTTTTTTATTTGGAAATTCCTATGTTCAAGGTGATTTAGACAAGTATCTTTCTAAGCTGGAGAAAAGAGTTAAAAGAAAAATATTTTCAAGGTACTGACTAAGACTGATCTGAGGAAGTTTCAAATTGCAAACCAATTTTTTCTCTCTGTTTTTGGAGTCACAGATAATAAACTTTTACTGGCTTCAAAAGTCAAGTCAGGGAAGGACCCAGCTCTTTTTTTTACTCCTTTGGGTAAAAGGTCAGAAAGAGGGAATTTTCTTTTATGTCCCCAAATTGACCACAGTATCTTGTGACAGAACAACTTACTTAGAGGAAGACACACCATAAAGTCAGTTTGAGAGAGTTTGAGGTACACCAACACAGAGACAGAGAAACTGTAACTTGATTTTGTTTTTTGGGTTTTTTTTTTTTTAGATTTTTCAAGGCAATGGGGTTAAGTGGCTTGCCCAAGGACACACAGCTAGGTAATTATTAAGTGTCTGAGGTCGGATTTGAACCCAGGTTCTCCTGACTCCAAGGCCGGTGCTCTATACGCTGCTTCACCTAGCTGCCCCTGTAACTTGATTCTGGAAGAAACTTCATTGTAGAGAAGACAATTAGCTATGGAAAAGAGAGAGCTCATTCTGGTAACTAAGAACTGAACTTTGGAGGGGCTCTACTTATGTAGAGAATTATGAATGTAGCAGAAACAAAATCTGTAATCTTTTAATGCTGTTAAAAATCTGGGAATCTTGTTAAGGGTATGGAAAGTTCTTTGTTTTTCAGATGTAAATTGACTCCTATTGTTTCATTGTTTAATATAAAATGTGTATCCTGTCTTCTCATTCCAGACCCCCAGTCTTCAAATTTCCACCTGGTTTTGACACTAAGGGGTAAGAGATTTCCCCTTTTGCCCTCCATACCCAGATAAGGGACAAGGCTATAAAAACTTAACTGAACCTCAGGGCTGGCGCTCTCATCTCTCTCTCTCTCTCTCTCTCTCTCTCTCTCTCTCTGACTGTCCTTCCCCCCCTCTCTCTCAGTTTCTATCTACCAAGCAACCAAGCCTAACCTTTTGCTATTCACCCTGTCATAAAGTGCTTCTTGACCCTTCAGGAGGAAACGTTTTTAACCAATTCACTTGGCTATATTTTTTTTTAGGTTTTTTTTGGCAAGGCAATGGGTTAAGTGGCTTGCCTAAGGCCACACAGCTAGGTAATTATTAAGTGTCTGAGATCGGATTTGAACTCAGGTACTCCTGACTCCAGGGCCAGTGTTCTATCCATTGTGCCACATAGCTGCCTCCGACTTTGCTTTATTTTGTAATAAAATCCCGAGCAATTTTAACATCCCAGAGAACTAGAATTCTTCTTTCAGTATCCCCAAATTCCTATGTTCATCTTGTTACCCCAGATCCCATCTACAACGCTTCTAGAAGGAAAAGTAATAACAATAATAATAATGTTTGTCCTTCATTCTCAAAGAAGACCATGACATTAGGGAGGTGGTGCCATGACAAGGACATGAATTGGATTTGAATTAGAGGCTGCTATACTAAGTCACCCTCACTTTCCCCTCCAAAATTATCTGGATCCAGTGGCTAGATATGAATCAGGATGACTGGAGATGGCCCTAGATGTGCGGCAATAAGGGTTAAAAAATCAGGGTCACACAGCTAGTAAGAGTCAAGTGTCTGAGGCCAGATTCAAACTCCCATCCTCCTGATTCTAAGGCCAGTGCTCTATCCATTTCACCACTTTAGCTGCCTTAGCAGAGAAAGTACCAGAGAGGTAAATAGCCTTAGGCATATGTTCCCTAGATTTTTCTAGGTTCCTATGCTTTCTTAGTATTTTTGGTTTGTGCCTGTTTTTTCTATTGATGCTTTGTATCTATGCCTCAAGATCTACAGAAGGATTGTTTTGTAGCTACTGTTTTAATATGTCATTTTCATAAATGTCTTTGTCCTTTGTTGTTCAGTCATTTCCAACTCTTTGTGACCCCATGTGGGATTTTCACGACCAAGATACTGAAGTGTTTGCCATTTCTTTCTCCCTCATTTTACAGATAAGGAAACTGAGGCAAACAGGGGGTTTACTAATTTATTTACTAATTTAAGCTAACTATATCATTTGGTTGACTGTAATAGAAAGTGTACTAGTGGGGACCCAGATAACAAACTGGAACCTAAGAGTAGTCAATAATCCAACCCGCATATTCCTGAATGCTGAGCTGGAAGGTATTTCAGAGAGTGCTACCCAAACATTAAGAATTAAGATAATGTCCTGGTATAAATCTTCCCAGAAAAAAAAAACAGCAAAACCAGTCTTCCTTGGATAGAAGAAAATCGGTTTCAGAGAATGGTCTTAATTCCCCACAATAAATCATTAGATAATTTGAATTATTTCTGGTAAAAAAACAAACTAGAAACTGGAATGTTATTTTGTTTAATCCAATTAAGAAAACTGTACCTTTTGTGTTGTTATTATTTAGTCCAATATGACTCTTTTTGACCCTATTAGGAGTTTTATTGGCAAAGATACTAGAGAGTTTTACTATTTCCTTCTCAATTCATTTTACAGATGAGGAAACAGATGAAAACAGGATTAAATGACTTGCCCAGGGCTTCCAACTAGTATTTTTTTTTTTTAGTTTTTCATAGGGCAAACGGGGTTAAGTGGCTTGCCCAAGGCCACACAGCTAGGTAATTATTAAGTGTCTGAGACCAGATTTGAACCCAGGTACTCCTGACTCCAGGGCTGGTGCTTTATGCACTATGCCACCTAGCTGCCCCCAACTAGTAAATTTTTGAGGACAGATTTTAATTTATAAAGATGTCTTCCTGATTCTAGGCCCAATGTTGGGAACCATTGTATATGAGAAAGAGAACATTGTGAATTATCTTCACCTGGTGTCTTTGAACATCAGAATCTTATTTTACTAAGTATCACAGGAGTTGGCATGGATTAGAGATTGGAAAGGTTTTTAAGCACTTTTATTCTGGTAAATAAATGGAGACCTTGGAGATCTTGATGGAGTGCTTGTCTCCTTTGTAATCCTTGTTTCCCTCCCCTCCATCTCACCTGGGGAAGATTGAAAGAGTCCAGCAACTGCCTTCATCTCCTTATTTACCATTGTTCAATTTGAAGGATAATTATTAGAAGAAGGGATGTTAACTGTAACTTCCTTAGGCTAAAAATGAAACCCAAAATTAGGGTTTTTTTATAAGTGAAGTTTAATTATCTAGGATCTTACCAAAACCCATGGGTGTATGGCATCCTTGCAGATGCCAACCACCAAACGAACTGAATAATCAATATTTATAGAATTTTGACAAGGATCATAAAATTTTGGCTCTCAACCAATCAGGTTACACATTAGTACATAAAGGTGTCGTTGATTACTTTGATTCTCTAAGGCATTCATAAAGTCTGTCCCCTGTCAGAACTGACAAAGATCTAATTAGCCCAGGACAACTGTCTACTCTTCTGACAGATTTTACATTGTTATTAGATATGATATATACATATAAAATATTGAAGTTTCTTCCTTGCCAAAGTGTCATAAGTACAAGAATTTATTCAAGTTCTCATTTAGATAACCAGAACAGATTGCTGCCTTCTCAGGACTATCTTTGATTGTTTACAAAGTTTCTGCAGTAAAACTTGCAGATGAAATTAGAGGGGCATTAGATTGTTTCATACAGAAAGAAGCTCCCTTCAGATTTCTAACTAGAGACACAGACCTTGTGGAGGGACAGAGGTGAACGTTCCAAATTTACAGACCTCAATTAGAGTCTGACAGAAAAGCTTTTGATCAGAAATAGAGATCAGAAATATTTGATTATAAATTAAAGAATATCAGATTAGACAGAGAGAAAGGAATTGGTTTGGGGAAGAAATTTCATCCATGATTTTCTGGATATTAATATTACTATTGTTCCTGTTTGATAAATCTTGATTTTTGGTTAAGGCAACTATAGGAAAACTCCCCAAAATAAAGAAGTTTTGGCCTTAAGGAAGAGCAAGAACAAAATTTGGTTAAAACTCATTTTTTGATATTATACTAAGTCAAGACTTTCAATTAACCTGCCATGGGCCAGACTTCCCTGCTCTTGGGCATATTTACTCTTGACATAAATACACTATCCATCCAGAGGCTAGATCTGAAACTTCACCTCTGCTTGTCCAACTAAAGATGCAGGTGCAAGGTATGAAAGGCAGAGGGAACCCAGGAAGAGGTGGAGAAGGCATTCCAAAAGAAGGTCAAAAAGACCTTCAAGGTAAATATATACTTAGAGAAATGGGATTAGAAGGTGAGCCTTTTGTTTTACCTGTAGGGGAAATCATCTCTAAGCACACTTCAAATGCAAATTGTCTTGATTACTAGGAGGTATTTTGTTCTGAGCACTCCTCTCTGCCCTAATTTGAAAATTAGGAGGCTTTGTGAGGAATTTCCAATCACTTGTTACAGAAATATAAGTTTAAACCTCATTTACCTTTAGCATGGTAAATCACAAACCCTAAACTTACAATATTGTAGCTTAGTTTTTATTTTGCTCTAATGCTTTGTCTGTTTTACAAATATAAAATGCAAATTGGTTGCTTAAGTGACCAACAGAAAAAACTCTGAATCTCTCTCCAAATAGAAATATTTATCAAATTGTCCCTGATAGATTTTTGCCTAAAAATGCAAAGTATAGATTGTTTTCTTCCACAAGAGATAAGAATAACTTTATTTCCTTGATCTTCAAAATGTTGACATAACTAAGATAATTAATTGACCTTTTATCTACTTGATTTAAACAATTTGAATAGAACTTAAAGTTTCTTTTTGGGGGAGGGGAAGTTATTGTGGTAGTGGGATTGAAGTAGGGCACAGGAAATGGCCATGACTTGAAGATCATGAAGGAAATGGCTATATTGGATTTGAAGGTTGCATCTTTTGAGAAAGAAATGACTAGAGCACAGAATGGCAACCCATGCAATCAATGAATACTGTCTTAGCCAGACCTTAGAGGGCTGCAGCATACATACTGGAGAATACTTGGAGCCAGGTGCTAAACCACTCCCCAAGCACCACCCTTGTCCAACCCACTATGGAAATATATTTCAGCAAGATCTTCTAGAGTGGAACTCTCCTCTCTTTCCTCTCTTACTTTGCAGGTTTATAAAATTAAAAAAAAAATCCTGAGTTTTTCTAACTCCAGGGCTAGTTGTGAGTTTTTCACTTTTCTTTTTTTTTTAGTTTCTGCAAGGCAAACGGGGTTAAGTGGCTTGCCCAAGGCCACACAGCTAGGTAATTATTAAGTGTCCAAGACCACATTTGAACCCAGGTACTCCTGACTCCAGGGACAGTGCTTTATCCACTACACCACCTAGCCACCCCTGAGTTTTTCACTTTCAAGAGCTCTCAACTTTATGATGGTACCATCAATTTTCCCTGTCAACAGGATTATAATTCCAGGAAGCATTTATTTTTTTCCCCTTGTACCATACCATACAAGTAATGTTCTTTTTCAGTAAATTAGATTTCCAGTAGCTGCTTTTCACTTGCAGTTTTTATAAATGATATTCTTGTGCCTCTTGCAATCAGTTCATAGTCTTCTCTGTATTCATCATATAATTAATTTTTATTTATTCATTTATTTATTTATTGGAGGCAATCAGAATGACTTGCCCAGGGTCACATAGTAAGTGTCTGAGATGATTTGAACTATATTAATTTAAACCATATTAATAGTTAGGGATTTTTTTGTTTTGTTTTTACAGCACAGTAACATTCTATTACATTCATAAACCACAACTTGTCAAACCATTTGGAAATCAGTGGGCATCTACTTTGTTTATAATTCTTTGTTACAACAAAAACTATTGCTACAAATGTTCTGGTGTCTGACTCCCCTCTCTCCCACCTTTTTTAAAACCACTGATTTCTTGAAATATGTGTGTAGCAATGGGATCTATGGTTCAAAGAGTAAAGACATTTTACTCATTCTCTTTGCATGATTCCAAGGTACTTTGCAAAATAGTTGAATCAATTCACAGTTCCTCCTATAATACATTAGCATGCCCATCTTTCCATTATGCTTTTAGCATTTCTTGTCATCTTTGCCAATTTGCCTAGTGCAAGATGAAATCTAGTTTTCCCCCCATTATTCTTGCTATTAGTGGTTTGACTAATGTTTCATTTATTAGTTATTATTTTGTGATTTTTCTTCAGTGAGTCATCCATTCAACTAGCATTTATTAAGTGCTTCTATGTTGAAGCCACTGCACTAAGTGCTTGGGCTATAAAGAAAGGCACAAGACATCTCTACACTGAAGGATGGGAGCATACAGTCTGATGAGAATGACAACATGTAAACAACTATATACAAAACTTACAAAGGATAAATTAGAGATAATCAACAGAGGAAAAGCATTAGCATTAATTTTTTTTTGGCAGAAGGTGAGACTTTAACTGAGATTTGCAGGATACTAGGGAAGTCAGGAGATGGAGTTGAGGAGGAGGAGAGCTCTGGGCATAGAAGAATAGCCACTGAAAACACTCTGAGAGAAGATTTATTCCTATCCTTTAAGCCACTTATCTACTAAGGAATGGCTTTTGGTCTCACATCTTTCTGTTGCCTATATAGCTTGACTATGAGACCTTTAAACATTTGATAAACAGTTTGTCTTTCAAAGTCCATTGTGTCTTTTCTTCTCAGTCTAGTTTTGTTAATTTTGTTAGTGCAATAACTTTCTATTTCATGAAATCAAAACTGTCTGTTTTAACTTTTATAATCATCTCTAACTATGAAAAAATGTTTTTTATCTAATTCTTTAAGTTTATTGTACAGGGTTAAAGAGTTCTGTTATTTCTTATTCTTATTTGTCTGTTTCATTTATCTGTAGTTCTATTTTTTAAATAGTACCAAAGAGTTTTGATGATTACTACTTTATAATATAGTTTTATATAATAGAAGTTTTAAGTATGGAAGTACATTCCTTCTTTGATTAATTTTTAATTCCTGACATTTTTACCTATAGTTCTACCATCAACAAAAAAAAATGATATGTTTAAATTCCATTTTTTAAACATTCTCTTTTGCCATTTCCCCCCTTAGCTCAGTAATACTTATTGGAATGGAGCCATAGAATCTGAAAGAAAACAAATAGGATTCCTTGAAATCAGACTATGAGTAAGGATTGAACTGAAATGGACATCTCAGCAACAATGCTCTCTCCCTTAGGTATGCTCCCACTGAGAGACAAGACACTGTTAAGGACATCGCAGTACTTCACAGTCTGGAAATTGTTTTGTGGGCAGGTAAATTTCTGCAAGCCAACAGAGACAAATATGGAACAAGATTTCCAATTTAGTTTTTTACATGTCAGAAAGTAAAAAGAAATATATATATAATTAAAAGAAATAGCAAGATGTACATAATAGATTTGTAATTCATATGTAATTTTTTATCATACTGTACTATAGAAATGCTTGTTTTATTCCATAAATTAAAAATAAAATAATTTTTTTTAAAAAAGAAAGTATATGTGGTTATATTACTTTGCATTCTTAGATAACATTTATTACTATCTTTCATTCTATGCGGTTTTCTAAAGATGAGTATCTGGGGAGGGGAATTTAAGGGGACTGGAGTCTGGACCTAAGGTTTTCATTAGCATAGAGAATTCATGGTATAAAAACTCCCTCTAGAGATTCCAGTCAACATGTATTTAGTATACAAATTTCACTCCTTGTCCTATTCTCTTCTGCTTAGTCACTCTAGGATGATTTATTGAATCATTTTTTTATGATTTCACAAATGAATACATTTCTATTTTCCCAAACCAAACTAATAAGGAGAAAGTTTTCTTTTTCTTTTCAACCTAAAGTTTTCTAAGTAATCAAAAAGATACAAAGACAAAGCACTGAAGCATCATAGAAAACATAAGCACTGTTTTACATGAACATTAAACATGTAAAGATAAAACTTTCATAAATACATCAGGAAGAGTAACTAAGTTCAAATCTCAATAATAATTTATAATTTTGAAGTCCAATTCTTTGCCATCTCTTCTTTGCATATTGAAATAACTCAAATGCTTTTGCAACTGGAACATTTAAAGTGAAAAACTTCCTTTTAGTCAGGTTAAAGGGGAAAGAAAGACCCATCAAGGCTTTAAAGAGACTAATGGAAGGAAGATCCCTCAAAGAATATCTTCATTATTTTCTTTTATTTGAAACTTCAGCACCACTCAAAGAAAAGGACTTAGGTGAAATTCAATATAGGTGTATGTATGTAAACAGGACATTCAGTCTTCTTTGAGAGTGACTGATCTGTGCTTTGTAGAAACCTGGGGGTATTTAATGGTAGAGGTGACATTAGAAGAGTGATGGATTCATGGCTTAGCAATGAAATACAGACATTAGAAAAAGCCAGAGCCACACTAATAGATATACTGTAGTGTTTGCTCTTTTCTAGTCAATCTAAGCCAATATATAAAAATTGCTTACTATGAGTTTAGGCACTGGAGATTAAAAAGGTTTAAATGAAAAATAATTTGTTTTCAAGGAGTTTACGTTCTTCTAGGAATAGCATGAGTGAAATAATTGTTTCTTTCATATGTAAATAGGTAATTATTGAATTTGGACCAAAGTTTTTCCCCTTTTCTATTCCTCATTCAGAAATCAATCATTGTGAGAAATCTCTGACAAAGACTTAGCAAGGCTAAGTTCTAATCAAAGACAGTAAAGAAATTCTAAGTTTAGATGAATGGATGAATTCCTTTTCGTTGTTTACTCAGACAGGTCTAGGAAAATATGGATTCACCCTTTTGTCAGGCAGGTGATATGGAAATTGAAGTCTCTGAAAAAAATTAGGGGGCTCAGTGTCATATACCTCATGACCCTCATTGGAATAAGACCTCCTCTCATTATAATAATCATTATTCCATTACTTAATAATCAATCAGAGTTGATTAAGCTAGCTCTTTAAGGTATGCAAAGCACTTCACATGTTATGTCATTTGATCCTCTTAACAACACAATGTGATGAGTGCTATTATCTGCTAAGGAAACTGAGACTGAGAGAGGTTAAGTAATTTGCCCAGAGTTGCGCAGACATGTAAATATATGAGGCTGGATTTGAACTGTCTTCTTTATTTTAAATCTAGCATTCTATTGACTGTACCACCCATCTGCTAATATAAACAGATAAGTATATATGTGATAAATTACTGTGGGAGAGAATACTACTAACTAAAGCAATCAATCTAGACTTCTGAGAGAGGGAGAGATATGAGCTAAGCCTTGAAACAAGCTGTTTTTGTTCAGTCATTTCTGACTCTTTGTGACACCATTTGGGATTTTTCTTAAAAAAGATACTGGAGTGGTTTACCATTTTCTCCAATTCATTTTACAAATAAGGAACTGATGAAGAAAGCTAGGGATTCCCAAAGGCATAGGGGTTCTTAATGTATTGATTAGAGAAATGACTTTTTAAAAAAGGAATTCCTTATGATAAAGATTGACAAATCACTCTCTGAACTTATTTCCTTTTTTTAGAATGATATTACAGATATTAATCATTGCTTTGGCAACAGAATAGAGGGAAACTCAGAGTTAGATTATTATCTAATCTTAACTATACCTTAACTATACCTAAGATGCTGATTATCAATGCTAATTTCAAACAAACCATTAGTCTGGGTGTTTGCAATACTAATAATTGTTTTCCCCTGCCCATCTTCTCTCTTATTTAAGTATGAATAATCAATGACATGGTCAGGAGAAATCAGGCTAGAAGAGAATATCATGGCGAACTTATTCAAATATCAAGTTAACCACTCTCAGTCTCCCGCCTGATCCAATTTTATGAAAGCTCAAGATAATTTCCAATTTGCTGAGGACACTATGAAAATTTTAAAACAAAAAAAAGTTGAATTCATTTAGGTCTTTAAAGTAGATGCCAAGGAATATTTTAGAAGACAGATTGGGGACATTCTGAAATCACACAACAGTAAACTTCATTTCTAGAGTTGAAATAGAACTTAATGAAACTTTCTCATTTTACAGATGAGGAAACTGAGATCTGGAGGGATGAAGTGTTTTCCCAAAGGTTGGCAGAACCAAGGATTGGAACCCAGAGCTTCCACCTCCCAATCAGGTGTCTCTTTATCATATACCATATCACTCCCAAAAGTCTGGGAGCTACTTCTTTAAAGGAATTTCCATAAAAGTACAATCCCTAATTTGTTGGGCCTAGATTAGAAGTCTTTGGTTTGCTATGACCATAAGAATTGTATTGTTGTGGAACAGAGCCAAGATGGTGGCATGAAGGCAGCATTTCTCGGGAACTCCTTCCCCAGGGAACTCCAAAAGCCATCAAATTATGACTCTAGCCCAAATTTAGAGGGGCAGAACCCATAGAAAGACTGAGCGATACATTTTCCCAGTCCAAGATAACTTAGAAGTTCCACAGGAAAGTTGTGTCTCATCAGTACGGGGTGTTGGGAAAAGCCCCAATCCCAGCACAGCCCAGGAACAGCTTGAAGGGGTGGGGAGAAAATTTGGCTAGACCAGAATGAATGCGGAATGAAGAGCACTGACAGAACCTGCAGTAAGAATCAGGAGAAACCAGCCTACACCTCCAGAGCACAGCCCAAAGACGGTAAAGAGACCAGGAAAGAAGGCAAAAATATCTCTGCTCTCCCTGGGGGCAGGACTCTACTGTTTGTCCACACTCAGATCCAGGTTGCAGTTTGGACTTCCATACTAAGATAGACCAGCAGGGCTCCTCCTTACAGCTCCAGGGAAGAGGGTAGCGTTGGAGTCATCTTCATATCAAAGCACAGGCAAGAGAGCATAAGACCTTGAAGGAATAAAGGTCTCAGTGGGGTGTCCCCTCCCCCCCCAAAAAAAGCCCCAAAGCCTTGGAAGTGCTGTAAATTAGTCTTGGGCAGAAGAAATGAGTAAACAACAGAAAAAGAAGAATCTGATCATAAAGAATTACTTTAGTCCCATGGAAGATCAAAACATATACTCAGATGATGACAAAATCAAAGCTTCCATATCCAAAACTTCCAAGAGAAATAGAAAATGGGCTCAGACTATGGATGAGCTCAAAAAAAAACTTTGAAAAGCAATTAAGGGAGGTGAGGAAAAATTGGGAGGAGAAATGAGAGTGATGTAGAAAAATCATGAAAACCAAATCAACAGCTTGGTGAAAGAAATATTAAAAAATACTGAAGAAAATAATATGTTAAAAACCAGTTTAGGTCAAATGGAAAAAAGCAAAACAAAAGGCAAATGGGGAGAAGAGTGCCTTAAAAAGCAGAATTGGCCAGCTGGAAAAGGAGATAAAAAGCTCTCTGAAGAAAATAATTCCTTCAAATGCAGAATGAAACTAAAGGAAGCTGATGACTTTGCAAGAAATCAGGAAGAAATAAAAAGCCAAAATTTAGAAGAAAATATGAAATATCTCATTGGAAAAACATCCAACCTCGAAAACAGATCCAGAAGAAATAATTTAAAAATTATTGGGCTACCTGAAAGCCACGACCAGAAAAAGAACCTAGACTTCATTTTTCAAGAAATAATACAGCAAAATTTCCCTGAGATCCTAGAAGCAGCGGGTAAAATAGAAATTGAGGGAATTTACCAGTCACCTCCTGAAAGAGATCCCAAAAGAAAAACTTCTAGCAATACTGTAGCCAAATTCCAAAATTCCCAAATCAAAGAGAAAATTCTAAAAGCTGCCAGAAACAAACAATTCAACTACTGAGGCTCCATAGTTAGGATTACACAGGATCTGGCAGCATCTACATTAAGGGCTCATAGGGATTGGACTATGATATTACAGAAGGCAAAAAAATCTTGGTATACAACTGAGAATCAACTACCCAGGAAAACTGAATATCCTCTTTCAAGGGAAAAGATGGACTTCCAATGAAATAGGGGACTTTCAAACTTTCCTATTGAAACAACCAGAGCTGAACAGAAAGTTTGATCTCCAAGTACAGGACTCTGGTGAACCATAGAGGGGGTGGATGAGAAGGACTAACTATGAGGAACTTAATGACATTGAACTGTTTTTATTCCTGCATGGGAAGAAGACATTGATAACTCATATGAACCTTCTCATTTCTAAGAGCTGTTAGAAGGAGCATATATAGACAGGACATGGGAAGGAGCAGAATATAATGGTATAATATAGTAAAAAGATGGAGTCAATGGGTGATAAAGGAAAGTACTGGGAGGAAGGAAAAGGAGATGAAGAAGCTAATAAATTTCACATAAGAGTCAAGAAAAATCTTTTTCAATGGAGTGGAAAGGGGGAAGGCAAGGGGGGGGAATGAGTGAGCCTTCATTCTCATCAGAAATAGCTCAGAGAGGAAATAACATACACACTTAACAGGGTATAGAAATCTATCTTACCCTAGAAAAAAATGAGAAGAAAGGGATGGGATAAGGGGGAATGGGGGAGGGAAGGGGGGGGAATAGGCAATAGAAGAGAGGGAAGATTGTGGGAGAGGGTACTCAGATACAACACACTTTTGGATAGGGCTAGGATGAAAGGAGAGAGAGAGAGAATAGAATAAATGAGAGTAGGGAGGAATAAAGTGGAGGGAAATACAACCAGTAATAGCAACTGTGGAAAAAATATTGAAGACTTCTCTGGTGGACTTATGATAGAGAAAGGAACTCACCCCAGAGATAGAGCCATTGGAATCTGAACACAGTCTGAAGTACATATTTTTCTCTCTCACTATTCTTGAGATTTCTCATCTTCTTGGGGGAAGGGGGGTTTATGTTTACTCTTATAGGAAAATTATTGTAATCATGTAAAATGAATCATGAACAAAGGTCTAGAAATGCAAAATAAATAAAAGAAAGAAAGAAAAAGAAAAGGGGACAGCAGAGATTGTCTGAAAGAACTGAGATCCTATGGTAAAGGGCCTCAACTCATATCTTGGCTGTCACTTAGCAGTAGGGTAGCTTTTGTCAAAAGACCTTGCTCCTCTGGATTTCAATTTTCTTGTCTAAAAAGAAAGTTAGACCTGATCAACTAGATTAATTTTTTTAGATTAATTTTTAAGAGCAAAATCTTTGATCTTTACATTGTGCCCCTTCAAAGTCAGCATTTCCTGACATCAAATATTCCCATTAAAATAATATCTGGGTTAAAAAAAAGAATTGTATTGTTTTATATGGAGATAATACCTAAGGAAAGTGTCTGAAATATGCTTCCAGTAACTTTTTAATTCAGAAGAGATTTACAATTTTTGTGCAACACAAAGTAACCTAAAGGGTAGTAGAATGATGGTCAACGGCTATCATTAAACCTAGACCCTGATCCCCTCCCCTCCAACTGTAAGGGTGATTGAGGGGGAAGCAGAACTGGACTGAGTTACATTGGGCTACAGAGGAGTTTACCTGGGTCTCAGTCAAACCAGGAACTGCCAGGGTGGAAGAAGGAAGTTTAACTTTCAGCTTTAATTAATCCTTCTTGTCAATTAGGTGCTATACTGTTTTTCTTCCACAAAAAGCCTATTAGTGTTTTCAGAATCCTAGGGCAAAGCCTTAGTTGACCTATTCTAGCTATGCTATGAATCTCTCATGGTAGAGGAGAGGTTCTCAGTACTACATATGTCTCTAGGCTAGCTTACTTGTCTGGTACAATCACCTTCCTAAGGAGACTCTAGACTTTGTCTTTGCATAGCTGGACCAGAAATAGTTTAATTTAAAGTCAGAGTTGGTGTTTCCTTTGCTGTAGAGACAATTCCTCAGCTTGGGCTACTTGCACTGTTGCCATGGTTACAGATTTTTCTGCCATTGATCTAAAGAGAGAGAGAGAAAGAGAAGTGGGGGTGACTGGCCTTAAGTTCCCACTCTCCTACATGAGGAAGATACAGAACAGAGAAATAAGACAGCTGTAGTCTGCTATACCCAGAAAAACTAAAGTAATTAACAACCCCCGCCTATGGAAGAGTTTGAAGAAATTAAAGAGAATTTGCCCTGTAAAAAAACATTCAAAGGGAATATAAACAAATTAAGACACCTTTCAGTATTAGTCCTTAGTTCCTTGAAGCTCAAGGCAATCCAGGTGACTGCAGGGAAGAATCATGCTTTAATTAAAATCTGCAGAGAGGACCCTGCAGATCAGGTTTCTGTAACATTAAAGGAAGAAGAAATTACAATGCTGCATTCTCTCTTCACCTTTAATTACTTTTTCCACTGAAAGACAAACAGAAACAGAGAGACAAACAGACAGAGAAATTAATTTTTTTTTTAGGTTTTTGCAAGGCAAATGGGGTTAAGTAGCTTGCCCAAGGCCACACAGCTAGGTAATTATTAAGTGTCTGAGACTGGATTTGAACCCAGGTACTCCTGACTCCAAGGCTGGTGCTTTATCTACTATGCCACCTAGCCGCCCCAGACAGAGAAATTAATTAGACATATCTGCGTGGGAAGGGAGAGGGGTTGGTGGAGAAATGGTTTCTTTTATAGTTAATATAATCCAAGGAGATTCCTGTTTGTATTTTATGCACACATGTAGGAAGAAAACTGTAATTAGCCTTTAGGGTCAATCAATTACTATGTCATAGATTCCAAAAGAAAAAAATACAACCTCAGTTTTAGATCATGAGAGGAAAGTAGAAAATAATTTTTAGTTAAAACTCTACCTCTGGTGAGAACTATTCCCCTTTCCATTATATTCTATGAAATGTAAAGTTTTGGTTTCTAGTGAGCTTTGATATAAGAATATTCTCTATAAAAAGAGATTACATTTTTTCCATTTGTAAACCCTAGGAAGTTCCTTTAGGTACATAGAGGTTAAGAGACTTCCCTGTGGTCACATAAAAAATAGATATTACAGACCATATTTGAATTCATGTTTTCCTACTTCTAGGTCTAGTGCACAATTTCTTTAAAATCATGCTGCCTCTTCAATTATATAGCATCTTTCCTAATGCAAAGAGCATCCTATTAATAAGACATGTTTTGAGCTCATTTTCCAATAGGGAGCATTGTTTGTACTCAGCCATCCAAATTCTTTTATCTGATTGGTTTGATTATGCATTTGCATTTATAAGGCATCTGGCTAGGAATAGGTGTGCAGTCTGTATATGTGGCACAATTATACTCTGTGTGAGGCTAACCTATCCCTGTTGGGTTTCCATCCTGGGGGGAAAATGACAGTTACCTTCCACCTATGATTTCTTGACTTTATTACAGCACTAATTATGTTAATAGCCCTTGAATGAATTGTTTGAAGAGTTTCAATAGTGGAGGCATGGACCAAAAAATGTCTCTGTTGGGGGTAGAGTGAGAGAGAAGAAAGGAGGTGTCTCCTAGTCTCATAATGCCAGAAGAGATTATATGTAGTCAAACTCCCTTATTTTACAGAGGAAGAAAAACATGAGACCTAAAGAAACTAAGTAAATTTGCCCAAAGTCACATAGTTAATTTGCAGTAGGCCTGGGATGAGAACCTAGATGACTTTTTCCAGATTTATTCACTCAGTCCTACACGTTTTCTACTTTATCTATAGAACTGTGAAACTGTTAGAAATGAAAACTTTCTTCTTTTTTAATTCTTTGCAAACTGTTCTATATTTGATATCATGCCTCAGAATCTTATAAGACTATTGCTTGTGCATTCTGGGATGTGGGTTTCAATCTGTGCCATATTTTAGAAAAATAACAAGTTTTAGGAACAGTGTTTAAAAATGACCTCTGAAGAGAAAGTTCGACAAAGCAATTGATCTTGGCTTCTGTCTTCAACAAAATGCTTGTAAAGTAGAGAAACAACTATAAGACGCTTTAGAGATCTCTCATTTTACAGAACAGGAAACTGAGATAGAGCAACTTGCCCCATGTCACATAGATCTTCTGACATCTGTTGAGTATGAAGAAAGTTGCTTTAGTAAACCATAACAAGGTCCTTCCTTGTATTTCCCTTTTGGCATTCCTCCCATTGGTCTTTTGTCAGCACCTTTTCTGAGCAGATTTAAGGTTTGAATATAAATATCTGGCAGATACCAGCTGGCTACCTTGTGGTTGTGTTTAGACTTGGCCTTTCTTTTTGTCCTTCCTTACTTTTAACCCTACCACAAATTGTCCACTACCCTCTGTGTACAGGATATCTGGAACCATCCTGGGTTGGATTAATGGTCAAAGATGCCATCCTAACATCTTTTCAGGACAATCTGGTACTCTTTCATTTTGAAATGAAATGTTATATCGGGCATTTCCCACTTTAGTTCTCTCCTTACACTTAAAGCAGGTGATCCCTGGAATATTAAGCAATCAATAAATGATTGTTGAATTGAATTGATGGAGCAAGAACTTAAGGTTAGCCAGTTTCCACACAGAATCACTTACTGGTTTCTAAGCAGAAGGGATCCTGATCTCTCATATCCTCAGCCAAATGAAGAATTTTTAAAAAAGTTATAACAATCATGTTCTAAAAGGCAAAATATTAAAATGAAATTAACTTCTGGGCAATGCCAGATCTCTTTGATTAAAATTTTTTTTAAATTAAAAAATAACCTTTATTACATCTTCCCTCCTTTCTCCCAATTCCCCAGTTATCTAAAGTCCAGCAGATGCAATATCAGCTTTCTTTTTAAAAATATTTTAAATTTAAAAATAATCTTTACTACATCTCTACCCCCTCCCCTTTCTCCCAACTCTTCCAGTCTTAAGTTCATTAGATACAGTTATCAGCTCTCTTCTGTTGAAAATATTTTCCAATGGAAGACATTGCTACTGGAGCAATGATCAAGATGCAATATTCCATTTTAATGCTATTATCCTCATTTTTAATCCCAGAGCTATCAATAATTTTTTTTATTCTCCTGTCACTAAGCCTTGGTTAATATTTACCTATGCTTCTTAAGCATAGCCCAGATACATAACATCTGAGATAACCTCGTTTTTTACCTTGGATATCTGCCATCTTTCAGTCACTGAGAGATTTAGGGGAAGGGTAAATAGGGGAGCAGGGAAATCTGTGTTCCTTGAAATGTTGTTCCAGGCTCCTCTATTGAACTGCAGAAAAAATAATAAAGACCACACTTTAAAAATAATACTGAAAAAGAAAGAAAATGTAAGCTCCTTGAAGGCAGGTTCTGTTTTCATTTTTTATCATTGTATCCACAAGTGTAATGGGCTCTTAATAAATAATTGTTGAATTAACAAGTATGGTCTAGGGGGTGGCTAGGTGGCTAGGTGGCGTAGTGGTTAAAGCATCAGCCCTGGAGTCAGGAGTACCTGGGTTCAAATCCTGTCTCAGACACTTAATAATTACCTAGCTGTGTGGCCTTGGGCAAGCCACTTAACCCCGTTTGCCTTACAAAAAAAAAAAAACAAACCTAAAAAAAAACAAGTATGGTCTACCTTCTGACTGAACTAATGCAAAAAAAGCTTTCAAGTCACAACTAAGTGGAGTTTGATTTCAGTTTCCCTTTGGTGGCAATAAAATCTCTGTCAAACCTCTAGCCTAGATTTGTCCCCAAAGTTGGCCTCCTATAGGGGTTTTTATTGTGAATCTTGATAATTTGGTGTTTTGATGAAAAATATATTTAAACCAAGATGCCAGTTACATGCTAGGACATAGATATTGAATTTTCCAGGTATTGACCTCAAGGGGGCATTTTCTTTCTATTACAAAAATTGCTTATATTCTGCTCCTGTTTCACATTGGTTTATTTTTTCTTTTGTTGTAGCCCAGGAGAATATCACTAGAGGACATGAAAAATCTGGAAAAAAATTTAAATTGTTTCATTATGATTAAAACACACAGAAGGAATTCATACCTCCTGGAATCTCAAAAACATTTTGATTTCCAAAGCCTGGTTTAGGCCAAAGTTGTAATTAGGTCAACCCTGTTTAGGATCAAGTGGACATATTCCAAATTAGCTCTGATTTTCTGTTCCTTCTTGTTCCTCCTCATAATAGTAATAATTCATATTTCTGTAACACTTTTAAAAAGATGACTAGAAATATCCCTATGAGATAGATAGCACAGGTGTTTCAATGGATTGAATACTAGACTTATAACCAAGAATATCTGAGTTCAAATTTGACCTCAGATAAATACTAGCTGACTTTAAGGAAGTTATGTAATCTACCTCAATTTGCTCATTTATAAAATTGGAACTATAATAAGAGTACCTACCTCCTAGCATTGTAAGGATCAAGTGAGCTATTTATAAAGGACTTTGCAAACTTTAAAGTACTATTTATCTACTATTATCTATGTTTTACAGATTAGGAAAATACTAGAGAGGTTAAGGGATCTATCTGTCCATGATTACTCTGATTCAAAGTATCCCAAGAATCTTTATCTTCCTTATAGAATAGAACTGCTTCAGAAGTTACAGCTTCTTCAGAACTCGTTAGGCAAAAACTGTCTATTGACACTATTGATGCCTCCTTTCATGCAACAAAATCACCTTTTTTAGTAATACATTATTGATTGAAGGGAGATAAGTGGACCTATTTGAGGACATATAAGTTGACAGCAGCTTACTACTTGGTCCACCTGCCAAAAGACTGTTAATGTTCCTTATTGGGTTGTACAGGATAACAAACTTCAAAGAAAACAATCATTCCATTCTGCCAGCATTGCAGACAGTACTGCAGTCTAGGTTGTTCATCTTCCTCTGTGTGCATGCTCTAGTCTCCCAGATACATTCTTAGGATGTTTTGGGAATAGTTCAAATTGATGATGTGAACTCTATGGCAATTTCAACACTGACCCCTATATTTACTACCTTCTGGACTTCTGAATCACAGAATAGCTCCTATCCAAGATAGGCTATAAAATAGTGGAAGTCTAATTTTTAGTGAAAATAATATCTAGTCCCCATTCAAGTACATGTATAGTTGATGTACATGATAAATTTATGAATAATAGTGGTCCCCTTAGGAGTCTGTATGCATTTATTTTTGTTTTTTGCAAGGCAATGGGGTTAAATGATTTGCCCAAGATCACACAGCTAGGTAATTATTAAGTGTCCGAGGTTGGATTTGAACCCAGGTCCTCCTGACTCTATCCACAACTCTTAACTTTTTAATGTTATTAGGTATAAGTTATCTCTAAATAACTATCTTTTTTTATCATACAGTTTTTTTAGGTTTTTTTCTTTTTTTAAAGTATAAATTTATTTTTTTATTCTCATTTTGTACAAATGTTTTCTTCACATTAATAAAATATTCTTGTTTACAAGTAAACAAAATACCCCTCCTTCCCCATGAATATAGATAGACTTGCTTGGGTGAAAAAAAGTAAAGGGGAGAGAAAAAAATTAAAATAAAAAAAAATAATAGTAATAATTGTAGGTATGGCCAGGTGGAGCAATGGACGAAGCACCAGCCCCAGAGCCACAAGCACCTGAATCCATATCCAGCCTCGTAAACCCAACAATCACCCAGCCATGTGACATGCAAGCCACCCAATCCCCACTGCCCTGCAAAAAACAAAAAAAAAAAAAAAAGAAAAAAAGACCCCAAATAAAATAAAATAGTAATAATAGTAGGGGTGGCTGGGTAGCAGACAGAGCATTGGCCCTTGAGCCAGGAGCACCTGGGTCCGAATCCGGCCCCAGACACCCAAAGATCACCCTGCTATGTGTCCCCAGGCAGGCCATCCAGCCCCACTTGCCCTGCACCCTCCCCCAAATAATAATAACAAAAAATGTGCTTGAGTCTTTGTTCCAACACCAACAACTCTGTCATGGGTGGATCTCATTCTGTATGATAAGTCCATCACAAAAGTTACTTCCATATTTTTCCAACGTTGCCATTGCTGATCACAACTCCCTCCTTTCTTATTTCTCCACTACCAAGTACTCTATTTTCTCTCTCCTTTCACTCTGACTCTGCTGTAGGATCATTGACTGGCTCAGCATACAGATCCCTGGTCCTGGGGCCAAGAAGCCCTGAGCCCCCATACCACCCCTTTAGCCCAGCATCCACCTGGCCTCATGATCCTTGGGCAGGCCTTCCAATCCCAGCCCCTTGCAAGAAGAAATAAAATGTGTTATATCTGACCAGTCTCCCCCCATGGTCCATCCTCTCCTCCTTTATTCACATCCCCACCTCTTCCCCCTGCTCCCCCCTCCTTCTTACTCCAGATGTCTATACCCCATTGAGTATATATGCTGTTTCCTCTCCTAGCCATCTCTGATGAGAGCAAAGGTTCCCTCATTCCCCCTTGCCTCCCCACTTTCATATCATTGCAATAGCTCATTGTAATAAAAAAAAATCTTATGTGAAATATCTTGGACTATTCCCCCTCTCCTTTTTCTTTCTCCCATTCCATTTCCCCTTTTTTCTATTGACTCCATTTTTACACCATATTTTATCTTCGAATTCAGCTTTCTCCTGTGCTTCAACTATAAAAGCTCCCTCTACCTGCTCTATTAACTGAGAAGGTTCATATGACTATTATCAGTGTCATTTTTCTATGCAGGAATACATACAGTTCATCTTCATTAAGTCCCTCATATTTCCCCCCTCTCCTCCAATCTCCGTGCTTCACCTGAGTCCTGTATCTGAAGATCAAACCTTCTGTTCAGCTCTGGCCATTCCAAAAGGAACCTTTGAAATTCCCCTGGTTCATTGAAAGTCCATCTTTTTCCCTGGAAGAGGACATTCAGCCTTGCTGGGTAGTTCATTCTTGGCTGCATTCTAAGCTCTCTTGCCTTTCGGTATATTGTATTCCAAGCCCTACGAGCTTCCAATGTAGCTGCTGCTAAGTCCTGTGTGATCCTGACTGCAGCTCCACGATATTTGAACTGTGTCCTTCTGGCTGCTTGTAATATTTTCTCTTTCACTTGGGAGTTCTGGAACTTGGCTATAATATTCCTAGGGGTTGGTTTTTTGGGATCTCTTTCTCAGGGGGATCAGTGGATTCTCTCCATTTCTATTTTGCCCTCTGCTTCTAGAATATCAGGGCAATTTTCCTGTAGTAATTCTTTGAAAATGATGTCAAGGCTCTTTTCCTGATCATGATTTTCAGGTATTCCAATAATTTTTAAATTATCTTTCCTAAGTCTGTTTTCCATATCAGTTGTTTTTTCAATGAGATATTTCACATTTTCTTCTAATTTTTCATTTTTTTGGTTTTGAAGTATTGATTCCTGATTTCTGGCAAATTCATCAATCTCCCTGAATTCTATTCTTTGTCTGAAGGATTTGTTCTCCTCAGAGAGTTTTCTTATCTCTTTTTCCATCTGGCCAATTTTGCTTTTTAAAGCATTCTTCTCCTCAATAACTTTTTGAACTGTTTTATCCATTTGACCTAAGCTGGTTTTTAGCATGCTATTTTCTTCAGCATTTTTTTGGATTTCCTTGACTAAGCTGCTGACTTCATTTTCATGTTTTTCCTGCATCTTCTTTCTTTTTCCAGTTTTTCTTTCAACTCCCTCATTTGATTTTCAAAGTCTTTTTTGAGCTCTATCATAGCCTGAGCCCAATTTCCATTTTTCTTGGAGTCTTTAGATGCAGGAGCTTGTGCTTCCTAATCTTCAGACTGAGTATTTTGATCCTTCTTGGGCTCATTTGCAAAATATTTCTCAATAGTCTTCTTTTTGTTTCTCTGATTGCTCATTTTCCCAGCCTGGGCCTGGTTTGAGGGTGCTTCCTGAGCTTTTGGGGCACTCCCACAAGGGTCTCAGTGTGTGAGGCTCTGTCCTCCCTCCTGGTCTGTGAATGACCATAAGCACCTCCCTCTGCCATGGGGCTGAGGTGGGGGGGGGGCTCTGCTGTTCTATGGGGGGGCCTAGACTTCGATCAGGATCTGAATGTGGTCAGAGCCCCAGAGTCCTGTTCCAGGGGCAGAGGACAGAGCTCTGCAGTCTCTCTTCACTCCCCTCCCTCAGCTCAATGGGCTCATGCCCTGGGGGCTCTTGCTTACCGGCTCTGCCTGCTTCTGTTTCAGGCTCTGGGCTGCACAAAGACCAAGCTGCTCCCTGTGTGCCCCGAGGGCTGGGCTCCATGTGCTCTCTCTGGCAGAGGTCCCCCGCTGTTCCCTTACTTTGTGCCCGGTGCTCCTCGGGGTGTAGCTCAGGAGACTCCCCCACTGCTGTGAGCCATGGCTCTCAGCGCCCTGGGGCTGCCTCTGGGAGGCTGAATTTCTTTGGCTCTGGTGGGCCACCCCTCTGGCGGGCAGCCCCTCTGACCCCAGGGAGCAGACCCTTTCTGCTCTTTTCCAGGTTACCTTGAGTAGGAGAACTGCCTCACTGGGTCCCTTTGTGGGTTCTGTCTCTCAAAAGTTTAGTTAGAGTCCTTAGCTGATGAGTTTTATCAGAGAGCTCCTAAGACTGGATCCCTTCTTGTCGCCATCTTGGCTCTGCCCCCCAATAAATATCTTTAAATGAATAAATCAACCATCCATTTTTCAAAATTTTTTTGAGACTAGGTTCTCTCTATTTTGCCTAGAGTGGAAGTAGAGGGGCCATTCATAGACCTGATTCCACTGCTGATTTCGCATAGAAGCTTTCACCTGTTGTGTTTCTGACTTGGATTGTTTCACCACCCAGATAGTGTCCTCTATCTCCTGGAGGTTTGTCTTGTAATAGATGCTAAGTTTAGTGCAGAGAACAGATCAGCTTTAGTCCTATTGTAGCTCAGAACTCCAGAACTCAACCAATCTACCACTTCCAGTCTCATCACCATGCCTGGTTCATCTATATATCTGGAAGAGACTTAATGGGTCCTGTGTAAACAAACACAGAATGCAAAAAAAATCATTTATATTTCGCTTTAGTATACACTGTAATTTTTAAAAGGCAAGTATAGTTTCCTAATTTTGTTAAGATTAATATTTAGATTAATTACATTTCTAATGATGGATGGTGAAACAGCCAGGAAGCATACTGAGTCATAGTGCAGAGTCCTGCATTAAAATTATGTCATAAATCATCCACAAAGCGGATTATTCACTTTGAAATGAGAAAAGGATGATTGTGTGGTGTTTGGGAAGCCAAAGAATCAATCTGAAGATACCTAATTTTTGAGACAGTTGATAGTTCAATAGATAGAGAACTGGGTCTAGAATCAGGAAGGCCTGAGTCTCAATCCAGTCTCAGATACTTCCTAGTTGTATGATCCTGAGATAGTCATTTAACTTCTGGTTGCATGACAAAAGGGTTCATTGGAAAATGAAATGGCAAGCCTCTCTGGTATCTTTGCCAAAAAAACCCCATGGCCATTTCTCTCCATGAGGTCATGAAGAGTCAAACAATTAACTGAACAACAATGTCTTCTTTTTAAAATGACAAAATATGAGAAATATTTATCAGATAGGGGCAACTCAAGGCCTAGGGGCACAGAGTGTCTTTGAGAGTTCTTGTCCAATATACTCTACAATCAATGTGCTTCTATTTGGTAGGGTTCATATATACATAGAAGACACCTAGAAAATGCTTATTGAATAATTCCCAGAAATGACAATATATACCGAGAAGTATATTTCTTAACATCCAGAAAAATGTTCTATGAAGTGTGCATTGTCTATTCTTATTATCTTTCATAGAGGAGAGGATCAGATATAATTTTCAGGGCACAAAATACCACTGATAATATCAGAGATTAGCATTTTTTATAGGATTGATTAAATGGTCTTTATATTTCTTATCGGAAAGATGCTGGCGGAAGTGCTATCTTGCCTTTATAAATACACACACATATAGAGTAAATTCAGCTTTATTAGCTGCTGAGCCCTCAGCATATAATAAAAGAATCATTTTCTTTTCATGATGTGCTTTAAAAAACTCCTTTGATGAGACCTTTGATTCTATTTCCATTTCTTTTCATTAAGAAGTCAAACCACTTTCCAGACATCAACTCCAAACCATGTTGACTATAACTCTGGTCATCATACCCATAGGGATCAGAATGAATCCTTGTAACTACCAATATGTGAGATTTCAAAATATCTTGTCTGGAACCAGTCAGGTTTCTCATTTCCAGCCATCAGCTCCAAACCATGTCATTGTATCCATAGTCTTTCTCCCATCTCCATCCTTTCTTTTATATATTGTTTTTCCTCATTCGAATGTGAGATCTTTGACAGGGACTGTTTTGCTTGTTTGTATTTTAATCTCATATGTTTAACACAGTGATTGGCCCATAGCACTTAGGTATCTGTTTATTAATTTAACTACCATCTCTGCTTGTGGTGACAATTTCATTGTTTCTAATGTTTTTTTACTCCATTTTTAATTTTTTCCACTATAGGGACCATAAAAGTGATATACATAATAATCATGATCCAATTTAAAATTTTCTTTATAATATCCACCCCCCCATCCCACCCTCACTCCCAGTCCCCTAAATTAAAGTGACTTAAAATGGAGACATACAGTACTCTAGCAAAGATGGGTTTGTCTTAATACAATAATCAACCACTACTGCTTCAATTCATTTGAATAAATAAATAATCCTTGGAGTATGTCAGACAGAACATGTGAACATATTCTTTAAGATGTTTTTGCTTTTTCATTTCTCAGGCTTAAAATTATTTGCCTGAACTCAGTAAAGTATTACATATCTGTGTACATATCTGTACTTGATACCCATCTATACTATATATATTTACATATACACTTGTTTATGGGAGACATGTATACATAAACACAAGGAATATAGGCAATAACTATAAAGGGAATAGCTGTGAATATTATAAGTATAAATTTGTAGGATGCAAATGCTTATATAATAACACATGGTCACATAACATTTGAAAGACAAACACAGATACAGAGCTCTATTCTTGATGAATCTTGGCATTCCTGGAAATCATATCCAAGTAATATCCTTTTCTCTCCATCCACACTTTGAACAGCCTTTCTGCATTCTAATTGTTCACTTTAAGTGGGGCAGTAATCAGTTTAGTGTATGTATTACCACATATTTGGTCAAGCAGGTTCAAATACTGTTCTGTCATTAGGATTCACTCAGAGTAATTGTTTTTTTCTCCATATCAAGGCTTTAGCAGATAGGAAGAAAAGAATATAGCAAATGGGTAGAAACATAGAAGAAATTTCTTAGAGAAGGTTCAGATGCTGGTCTGGAGGTCTCCATTGAGAAGAGTTCTCTGGGTCTCCGTGGTCTCATTCAGTCGGGACTTGTCTTGCTTGCTGTCACTCCTTTCCCCATCATCTGTACCACTTGCCTTAACCAGGCAGAGGACATTCTGAAAGCTCTTCTTGAAGTTGTCAGACAAAAAAGCATATAGAATGGGATTGGCACAGCTATTGGCATATGTAAGTACCACCACAAAGTCAAACATACCCTTGAGGACTGGGGTGGGCATGATGGCAACAGAGACTGAAGAAACATTAAATATGTAGAAGGGGAGCCAGCAGAAGATAAAGACAGCTACTACTATGGATACCATGCGGGTGACCTTCTTCTCTGACTTTTTCCTCTTAGAAGAACCTACTCGGATTCCAGAAGACTTGACCTTGATAATTATAAATAGATAGCAAAGGCAAATGATTGTGAGGGGAACTAGGAATCCTAAGATGAAGGTGTAGATGATGAACCCTGTGTACCATGCCCCAGATTCACCTGGCCAATTGATGGTACAGCTGCTTCTCCCACCTTGATTGTTCCTGATACCAGCATAAATCATGATTGGCAAGATGACCAGAAGGGAGAGTCCCCATACAGCCACATTAATCATCTTTGCTGTCTGGGGTCTCCTCCACTTGGCTGATTTAATAGGATGGACCACAGCTAGGTAACGATCAATGCTCATGACAGTCAAGCAGAAAATGCTGGTGAATTGGTTGATGCCATCCACAGTCATAACCACACGGCATATGGCCTTGCCAAAGGGCCAATGGACTAAGGCAACTTGCATAGCCAGGAAGGGCAGACCCAGCATGAAGAGTTCATCAGCAATGGCCAGGTTCAGAATGTAGATGTTGGTGATGGTCTTCATCTTGGCATAACGGAGGATAACATAAATGACCAGTGTGTTACCACACAACCCAACAATACAGACCAAAAAGTAGATGAAGGTGAGAATGGCATTGCTAGTCTGGTCATAGGGTGACTCTGTTTTGTTTGAGTTATTTGCAGATGCCATTGACCCATTAGAGTCAAAGAGAGGGAGTGACCAAATTCGACTTCCATTGGGTAGCTCAAACTCCAGATCCATGGCACTTTATAGCAATGGAATGCCCCTAATCAGTTCAAAGAACTTGAAGTGAACCAGTTTTCACCTTAGAGGATCCTGGAGGCAAAAGACAAATCGTGGCATCTGAAAAGAAAAAGGGAAACTGAGCCTTCAGCTAATGACTATATATTTCAGACACAGTGGATAAATTGCTGGTCATGGCATCAACTTAATAATAATAGCTAATATTTCTGAGGCATTCACAATATGGTAGGTCCTGTGTTAATTGCTTTACAAATTTATTTTCATTGGATCCTCACAATTATCCCCATTTTTAAATGAAGAAACTGAGGCAAATAGATTAATTTACTTGCTTAAGGTCATACAACTATTAGTATTTGAGGTTGGATTTAAATTCAGGTCTTCTTGACTTCAGACCTAGGTACTCTTTCCACTCTACCTGTCCCCTCCTTTAGAGTGATGAAGTAATAATGAAGTAGAAAGGGGCAGTTAGGTGGCACCATGGATAGAGCACCAACTCTGGAGTCAGGAAGACTTGAGTTCAAATCTGTCCTCAGACAAAAGTGCTAGCTGTGTGACCTTGGACAAGTTACTCTTAACCCCATTGCCTTAAATACATTTTTTTTAAAAAAATGAAATGGAAATCATAAGACATGAATCTCTTGCCTTCATGCTGAAGATAGTGTGATATGGTCTAGAGCTCTGAGATCTGGACTTGAATTGTGCCTATAACCATGGACAAGTCATAGTCCACAGAGTAATATAATAGATTGAGTCTCTCCTCAATGAAAAAGAGTAATAGGAGCTATTACTAATGAGAAGTGGAGCAGCTAAGAGGCTCAATGAATAGGGGACATCTTCCAGAGTTAAAGTGTGGCTTCGGGGCAGCTAGGTGGCAGTGGATAAAGCACCGGCCCTGGAGTCAGGAGTACCTGGGTTCAAATCTGGTCCTAGACACTTAATAATTACCTAGCTATGTGGCCTTGGGCAAGCCACTTAACCCCATTTGCCTTGGAAAAAACCTAAAAAGAATAAATAAATAAAATAAAGTGTGGCCTCAGATACTTCCTAGTTGGATGATCCTGGGCAAGTCACTTAATCCTGTTTGTCTTACTTTTCACATCTGTCAAATGAACTGGAGAAGGAAATGGTGAACCAATCAAGTATTTTTGCCCAGAAAAATCCCAAATGGGGTCACATGAAAAATAAAATGATTGAACAACAAGAGATGCAATCAGTCAAAAATTAAAACCAGTGGGCTGACAAATTAGGTATTTGAGCACAGATTCTGATTGGGATTAAATAACTTTTTTTTTAGGGTTTTTTTTTTTTGCAAGGCAAATGGGGTTAAGTGGCTTGCTCGAGGCCACACACATAGGTAATTATTAAGTGTCTGAGACCAGATTTGAACCCAGGTACTCCTGACTCCAGGGCTGGTGATCTATCCACTGCGCCACCTAGCTGCCCTAGTTTTAAATAACTTTTGATGTGAGTTGCTTTCATGCCTAGAAGACTTGTCGTAAGTGAAATTTCACCTGGTGAGCGGTTTTTCTAAGACTTGAGCTTTTAGGAAATGATAAAATCTATTCATGAATAAAAAGGAAAGTTTAGATAGGGAAATAGGATTGAAAAGAATCTAGAAACCAATGACCTGAATTCTCTTTTCCCCTTTACAACAACTTTACTGCACACCTTCTCTACACATTCATTGCCACAGCAATGACAGTGTGAATTTCCAGTGTGCCTTTTTTGCAAAATGCTTATAAGAGTCTTAATTTTTTCAAAGTTGTATCAAATTCAGAAGAGGATGTAGAACTGTTTTTTAGGCAAAAGAAATTAGAAGGAAATGGTTTTTTTTGTTTCTCTGGGTTATTGCACTTTAGTATTAGTTTTTATTCCCCTCTCTATTCTCAAACAACCAATATTCTCTACAGGCTCCAACTTATTTTTCAGAGTATGTACATAAATGGTTCCATTTTAATGTCTTAATGAGACAACTGTGGCAGTGGTTAAGAGCAATGGGAAGGTCTGAGGTGCACACTCCTCTCTCAGCTATGGTATAGCTCATAAAGAAATTAATTGTATGAGATCCTTAGTCATTTCTTTCTGGAATGATCTGAAAAAACACTGGAGAAAGGCTGCAGTGGTAAGGGAGGGGTTAGAATTGTTTCTGATATCTAGGGGTGAGGGAGCAGAGGGATGGGAAATCCAATTCTTGAATCCCTCATAGAAGAAATGAGCTTGCATTGGGCTATATTAATCTTTTTCAAGAAGGGTTCGATGTCTTCTCTCTCATTTACCTCCCACAATATCCAGCATGGATCTGGACATGAGGTAAATGACTGAATCAATTCTTATTTTTTTAAGTTGAATTGAAATTAAATATGAAAGATTTTTTTTTGTGTGTAAGGTTTTTTTAGGCACAAGAATTGTTGACCGGTAGCTCCCTCTAGGTTCTGCGGCAAGAATTGTACGGAGGGTAAAGGGATTGTGTTCTGACCATTCTACCTCCAACCGCCCCACCCTGGCAGCGTCAAAGTAAATCAATTCTCTTTCTAGGTGCAAGAGAGACTGCATGGGAGGTGGGAAAAGAAAATGGAGATGAAAAGCTAAGGAACCTTTAGAGTTGCTTTCCCTAGAAAGTGTCGAAAATGTAGGACTAGTACAGATTAGAAGAGGGCGAAGGGGAGGAGGGGTTGGGAAGAGTTTAATTAAGATGAGCCTCGTCCTTTCTTCCTTCTCTTCACCCTTGGGTTGCTTCGAAATTGTCTAGCCCCAGTTACTTTCCTGAGGAGTGCAGGGGTGTTAAGGAGAGGAAGAGAAAGAATGAAGGAGGAATTTTATCTTACGTGTGCACTCAAACTCCCTAAGAAGGGTGGTGAGAAACTAAGACAAGCCGAGCCAAAAAGGAGGCAAAGGAGTTGTGCGATTCGGGCAAAAACTACGTGAGGATATGAGATATGGCCAGGGGAGAAGGATATAACATGCACGAATCCCCCTTTTGATTTCTGCTTCTCCCCCCCCCCCCCCCCCCCCCCACATCTCCGTTCCTTCCAGTTTCCAGAATCTCCAAACTAGACAGGGATGGCCCCGATCAGGGGTCTGAATAACTGCAAGGGATCCAGTGTGTGTGTGTGTGTGTGTGTGTGTGTGTGTGTGTGTCTATGTGTGTGTTTCTGTGTGTGTGTGTGTCTCTGTATGTCTGTGGGTTCCCATAGGGTTGGAGCTCAGATTACCTTCCTTGCCTCTGCTGCACCTAAGCTACTCGAGCCCAGGGGCGACTCGGAGAGAAGTTTTCACCTGTAGCATATCCCACAGGAATACTTATCTGGAGGAGGTCACGGGGGTTAGTGTGGGGGTCGGGGGAGGAGGTCTTCTCTGGTGTAAACACTCTCCTCATACCGAGGCAACTTGGCCACACGTAGCTGCAGCACACGGACTCAAGCCCCGCGTCTCACACCGGAACCCACGACCAAACAAATATACGCCCCAGAGCATTAAACAGAAGCCCCTATAAAGACAAATTGACACACATCACCCCCCACACACACACACACAAGCAAATGCAGAGCAACACATTCAGACACTCCGATGCACTCAAACAACCACAGATCGAGCACAACAAATGGACGCACACAGACATACAAACGTATGTCAACCAACAGCCCAGATACAGCATTCTCCTCCCACCCCCGAACCTGCATACACACAGATACAAACCGTATGTCAAGCAACACACTGAGACACTCTTCCACAACCACAGATCCTGCGCGCACACAGAGATATACAAAGGTATGTGAGGCAACATCGTGTCCAAACACTTTAAAGCGCTCCCACAACTACGACTCGGCACACACACGCACTCGCGCAAACACACTTTGCTGGGTTTTCACCTTCGCGTGGCCAGCTCCACTGGTGCAGTCAGTCCTCTTGCCCCGCTCCTCCGGTCCCTTCTTCCTCCTGGCAGGGACCCCGGGAGTTCAGCGGAGCGGAGGATTCCTTCTCTGCGCTGCCGTCTTCTGGCTCCGGGGGCCGCAGCCTACCTGCTCTACCCCCCCTCACATCTCCGGCCAGCCGGTCACCGGCTGCAAGGACTCAGACAGCTGCGATCTGCAGCCCTGCAAACAGATGGGGTGGAGCGAAACCCCGGGAGCTGGTGCTCTCCGTGTCAGTGTGCGCTCTTCGGTCTGTGCGCCTGTCTCTCCATCGCTTTCTCTCACCCACCCCCTCCCCACATTTCTCCTCCCTCTCCCCTAACAGCTGCGTCACACCAGCCTGCGCTCCGCCCACCTCTCCCAGTCCTTAGGGAGAACCTGCAGGGAGAGGGTCAGAGAGGCAGGGAAACCAAGCTAAAGCTGCTCGGGAAGCCCCCCAAACAGCTGGACAGTGTCCGAAAGGGAGGACTTGTATCCTGGAAGGTGAAGAGTCAATATATTTCTGGATTTCCTAATAGCACTTGTCAGGGTACCACTTTAGAGTTTCCCAAGACTAGAAGTAACCTACTTGGTTTGGGGGGGGGAGGTGTTTCCAAATCAATACATTTCTAACTGATTCGGGTTAGGAGAAACAGATCGTGAGGGTTGACCTCATTAGCCAAAAAATGTTGTATTATTTGGTGATGTGCTGTTCTGGGCTACTTGGCTACTTCCATCTTCCTGAATTGCCAAATGTAAGCACTGTGATCGAACCTAAATATGCCTTCTATAAAACGATACAGCTCCTGGATCTTTCCTTTATTCATAATATCAAGATATCGCTACTAAACCACTTCACTCACTTCGGCTTGGGACTATAAAGGAAAAAGAAAGCTGTTCTTAGATGACTTACAAAAAAACTGTTTCCTTATTTTTTTAGTTTCAACTCTTAAATATTTGACTTTCTGTATATTTTCTCTGAACCCTTTTCTTTTATTGGAGAAAAGTCCAGTAGAATGTTGAAAGGTAAGAGATATTTAGCATCTAATTTTTGTGAACTTAAAAAAAGAAAAACCCTGATAATTTCTCCAAGTTCTTGAAGTAAATAGCAAGAAACTCTCCCCTAGAATACCTATAACTGGTGAGGTAGCGAACTGATTCTTTAGAGCAATTTGAAACTATTCCCAAAGGACTATAAAACCGAGTCATACTCTTTGACCTAGCAGTGCCATTATTAGGTCTATATCTAAAAAGAGATAAATAAATGAATGAATGAATAAATAAACAAATGAATGAATGAATGAATGAATAAAGGGAAAAGGCCTGTATATACAGAAATATTTATAGCAGCTATTTTCTGGTTGGCAGGGAATTGGAAATTGGGAAGATGGGAAACTTAAACTGGAAATTGGGGGATGGTTGGACAAATTATGCTATGTGATTTTGATAGAATACAATTGTTCTATAAGAAATGATTGGCAAAATAGTCTCAGAAAACCAAGAAAAACTTATGAGTTGATGCAGAGTAAAATGCACTATGTAACAAAGGAACAACAATATTGTGGGAAGATCAGCTGTGAATGACTTACTGATTCTCAACAATGCAGTGATCTAAGAGGACCCTGAAAGAATTAAGAAAAAAGGACTAACAATATCTGAATACAGATTGAAGCATGCTTTTAAAACTTTCTTTTTTCTTCTTTGCAAAGCAATGGGGTTAAGTGACTTACCCAAGGTCACACAGCTAGGTAATTAATTATTAAGTGTTTGAGTTTAAATTTGAACTCAAGTTCACCCGACTCCAGGACCTGTGCTCTATCCACTGCACCACCTTAACTGCCTCTATTTTATTTTCATATTTTTGAGCTTTTCTTTTCTAGTCTGTATTTTCTTTCACAGCATGACTAAATGGAAAGTTTTGCATATGCATATGTATAACCTATATCAAATTACTTGCTTTCTCAAAGAGACCAGAAGGGAGAGAATTTGGAAAGCAAAGTTGTTTTTTTTTAATGAATGTTAAAAGTTGTTTCTACATGTAATTGGAGAAAAATAAAATTTTAAATAAAAATTTAATAACTTCCATTACACAAAACTTTAAAGCTTGCAAAGCACTTTAAATACATTGTTTCATTTGATCCTCATAACAATCCTATAAATTAAGGACCTCAAGAATGAAGATTAGGGGGTGTCAGACTAGATTTCAACCTATGTCTTCCTAATTACATTGCTTTCATTATAGACTCGATTTACAATCTGTAGCATCCTTGCCTGCTGTGCTATGGTTCAATCTAAATGGAAACTGATTGAATGAGCCCTAAAGATGGTCACTGAGGAGAGATAATGAATTGTCATTATAGTTGCAGAGCAACTAAGTGTCAAATTGGATTGAGCACTGAGCTGCATGCAGGATGACTAAGCACTGTAGAGAATTAAGCATTTAGCTGCAGGTTAAATGCAATCAGCACTGGGCTACAATCATCTTCATGAGTTCAAATTTGACCTCAGACACTTACTAGCTCTATGACCCTGGGCAAGTAACTTACTCCTATTTGCCTCAGTTTCCTCATCTCTAAAATAAACTGAAGAAGAAAATGACTAACCACTCCAGTATCTTTGCCTGAAGAGTCAGGAACAACTAAAAAAATGATTCAACAAAAATGAACTATCAGTCAGAGAAATAGCTATATACATACATATATATGTGTATGTATATATATATATATATATATATATATATATATATATATATCAGATTGATACTTAGATTGGAGAAGGGCAGACTTTGTGTTGTCATTATGAGACTTGATTGGATATTCCAGAACTTTGAGTGTATACCTCAGACCTTCCCATTGCTCTTTACCATTGCCACAGTTGTCTCATTAAGACATTAAAATGGAACCATTTATGTACATATTCTGAAAAATAAGTTGGAGCCTGTAGAGAATATTGGTTGCTTGAGAATATAGAGGAAAAAAATTAATATTAAAGTGGCAATAACCCAGAGAAACAAAAAAAAACATTTCCTTCTAATTTCTTTTGCCTAAAAAACAGTTCTACATCCTCTTCTGAATTTGATACAACTTTGAAAAAAATTAAGACTCTCATAAGCACTTTGCAAAAAGGCACACTAGAAATTCACACTGTCATTCATAGGACAATGCTGTGGCAATGAATGCCTAGAGAAGGTGTGCAGTAAAGTTGTTGTAAAGGGGAAAAGAGAATTCAGGTCATTGGTTTCTAGATTCTTTTCAATCTTATTTCCCTATCTAAACTTTCCTTTTTATTCATGAATAGATTTTATCATTTCCTAAAAGCTCAAGTCTTAGAAAAACTGCTCACCAGGTGAAATTTCACTTACGACAAGTCTTCTAGGCATGAAAGCAACTCACATCAAAAGTTATTTAATCTCAGGGCAGCTAGGTGGCACAGTGGATAGACCACCAGCCCTGGAGTCAGGAGTACCTGGGTTCAAATCCAGCCTCAGACACTTAATAATTACCTAGCTGTGTGGCCTTGGGTAAGCCACTTAACCTCATTGCCTAGCAAAAACCTAAGAAAATGAAATGGAAATCATAAGACATGAATCTCTTGCCTTCATGCTGAAGATAGTGTGATATAGTCTAGAGCTCTGAGATCTGGATTTGAATTGTGCCTATAACCCTGAACAAGTCATAGTCCACAGAGTAATATAATAGATTGAGTCTCTCCTCAATGAAAAAAGAGTAATAGGAGCTATTACTAATGAGAAGTGGAGCAGCTAAGAGGCTCAATGAATAGGGGACATCTTCCAGAGTTAAAGTGTGGCTTCGGGGCAGCTAGGTGGCAGTGGATAAAGCACCGGCCCTGGAGTCAGGAGTACCTGGGTTCAAATCTGGTCTCAGACACTTAATAATTACCTAGCTGTGTGGCCTTGGGCAAGCCACTTAACCCCATTTGCCTTGCAAAAATCCTGAATAAATAAATAAATAAAATAAAGTGTGGCCTCAGATATTTCCTAGTTGGATGATCCTGGGCAAGTCACTTAATTACTATTTGTCTTACTTTTCACATCTGTCAGATGAACTGGAGAAGGAAATGGTGAACCAATCAAGTATTTTTGCCCAGAAAAATCCCAAATGGGGTCACATGAAAAATGACTGAACAACAAGAGATGCGATCAGTCAAAAATCAAAACCAGTGGGCTGACAAATTAGGTATTTGAGCACAGATTCTGATTGGGATTAAATAACTTTTTTTTTAGGGTTTTTTTTTTTTGCAAGGCAAATGGGGTTAAGTGGCTTGCCCAAGGCCACACAGCTAGGTTCTCTGTCCTGCTACTCAGGGTAAATAACCTAGTCAATCAGGCAATCAGTTTGAGGAGAGCTGAAAAAGGGAAAATGTTCCAACTTTTCAAACAGAATCAGTAGCAAGTATTCATTCAGTACTTTTCACTTAAGGAGCTCTGCCCTGGATGTTGGAGATTGTGTAAAGTAAAAAAAAAATGTGATCTTTGTCCTTGAAGTGAAATGTGCTCATAATAACATTCTTATAGAATTTCAGAACAGGGAAGGGACCTAGAAATTGTATTATTATTACTATTATTATAAGTTTTACCTATCAATAGATGGATGGATGATGGATGGATGGATGGACAGATTGTCTCATCTGATCCTTGCAATACCAGTGTGAGATGGAGAATATGGAGATTATTTTTAGAGATTACATTTTACAGATGAAGAAACAGAGGTCTAGAGGTGGAGGATTTGCTCAAAGTCATTCAGTTAATAACTAGCAGAGCTAATCTTTTGATTCCATAGCTTTTTCCATCCTGTCCTGCTACTTTTGAAGTACGAATAAAGCTGATTTGAGAAGGATGACTTTGCACATATCCTAGAGTCCAGTTGTAACTGGTATAAGGATTCTTAGCTTTTTTTGCATGAGTCTCTTGCCATGGGATTCTAGTGAATCCCATGAATGCCTTCTCAGAATAATGCTATTAAATGAATAAAATAGATAAGATTATAAAAGAAGCCAATTCTATTGAAATAAAGCTACCAATTTTTTAAGTTCATGGACAAAAAAAAACTCCTACACTAGAGAGACTACTATCCAAATGACTATTTAGATTGATTTCTAGTATAAGTGGGAGCAAATAAAGTTTAGGGATCTGCCACTGTCCTCTTGATTTCCTTTCCCTATCTGTAGCTTTAGACTTATTTTCAAAAATCTTCAATCATGGTGAAATTAAGGAAGAAGTTAAGTGACTTCACCAAGGACACAGATCTGGGATTTGAACTTTGATCCTCTGACCTAAATCCAGTGTTCAGTGCACTATATGCCACTCTGGTTCTAAATAATTTAGTAAATAACTGCCAAGAGTTGCTTTATTTATCCACTTCCACTTGTTATGACCCTGAAGGCAAAAATGAATAAAACTGATATTATTTTCTGGCCTATTAGAAAAAATATGCCTCTTTATGGAAGACTGGGTAAATGGTTCTCCCTAAAATTGAGTTATTAAGATGAGTGAAGAGGGGTTAGACTTGTTTTATATAGTTCTAGAGAGAAAAACTAGCACAGTACTTGTAGAAATTAGAGTGACTTTGGAGGGAAAAGCTGGCTACAGTCCCCTGTCCACTTTCTCTCTGGCAATTTAATCAGGATTATCCAGTTAGAATAATAGGATTTTTAGCCTGGGGGTAATATAATAGCTCAGAAATCCATATAGTTCCTTTCTTTATTTAATGGAGTTTATGTCCATGGAAGAAAATTGCAATAGCTCAGAGCTCCTGGTTAGGGAAAATTCCTAACATTCAAATAGAGTACTTTCTACCCTAATTTTAATTTTTATTTATCTCTAGTTAATATATTTTCTCTTTACATTTAAGTCCTCCCAAAACTTAGGAACTATGCAATGTTTAGGTAAAATAAGCGAGCTGAGTAAATTATAGCATAGATTACTGAACAGGTATAGGGAGGTGAAATTATTACCATAAGGGAGTAGTTTTCTTTTGGGTATATCACTCAATTCTTTTTTGAGGGGGGAGGGTCTTTTTAATCTTTTTCCAATTATGTGTAAAAACAACTTTTAACATTCATTTTTTAAAAATCTGAGTTACAAATTTGATCCCTCATTCCTCCCCTCATTAAGATGGCCACAAACTTGATATGGGTTCTACAATCATATATTACATATTAGTCTTGTTGCGAAAGAAACA
The DNA here is from genome assembly GCF_037893015.1 of Macrotis lagotis. Classification (NCBI taxonomy): domain Eukaryota; kingdom Metazoa; phylum Chordata; class Mammalia; order Peramelemorphia; family Peramelidae; genus Macrotis; species Macrotis lagotis. The sequence goes on from NC_133659.1 coordinate 207,901,320, forward strand.
CAGACCCCTTCCCTCTCAAAAAAAAAAATCCAATAAGAAATATAAAGTTTTAAAAAAATATGTTTCAATCTGCCTTCAGACCTTATCACTTCTTTCTTTGGAGGTAGATGGCATTTTTCATCCTAAATCCTTTGGAATTGTCTTAGAGTATTGTATTATTGACAATAATTAAGTCATTCAAGGTTGATCATCATACAATATTATTGTTATTATGTACATCATTTCCTGTTCTGCTCTTTTAGTATTACTTTATTTAAATATTTATTTTTAGTTTTTGCAAGGCAATGGGGTTAAGTGGCTTGGCCGAGGCCACATGGCTAGGTAATTATTAAGTGTTTGAGGTCAGATTTGAACTCAGGTACTCCTGATTCCAGGGCCGGTGCTCTATCCACTGTGCAACCTAGCCACCCCTTTGTATCACTTTATATGTCTTGTCAAAAGCATCCTGCTCATCATATCTTTTTAGTACAATAATATTCCATCACAAATTTTATGCCACAATTTGTTCAACTATTTCCCAATTAATGATCATCTCCTTAATTTCCAATTCTTTACCATGAAAAAAATATACTATAAATATTTTGGTACAAATCGGTCCTTGTCCTTTTTTAAAAAAATCTCTTTGAGATATAGATAGATAGAGTAGTGATATTGTTGGATCAAAGGGCATGCTTTTAGGCAGAGTTCCAAATTTCTCTGCAAAATAGTTGAATCAATTTACAATTCTTTAATGTATCAGTTTTCTCACATCTCCAATAGTTATCATTTTCCTTTTCTGTCACATTAGCCAATTTGATAGGTCTGAGGTGGCATCTGAAAATTGTTTTCATTTGCATTTCTCTAAACAATAATGATTTAGAACATTTTCTTATGACTCTAGATAGCTGACAATTGCTACTTCATATCTTTTGACCACTTATCAATTTTGGAACAACTTATATTCTTATAAATTTGATTCAGTTCTCTATATGTTTGAGAAATGAGATCTTTATCAGAAACTAGCTGTAAAATTTTTCACAGTAATTATTACTGTGTATTTCCTGAAGAACTATTTTTCTGTTTATCCTTCTTTCTGCTTTTATTCATCCTGTCCCTCAAAAGTGTTTCTAACCATTGCCTCATCCAAACTGTTCTCCCTTCTAACAAAGTCCTCCTCTTATTCCTTTCTCCTTCTACTTCCCTATAGGGCAAGATATTACCTCTTTGAGCCTAATCAATTTGAGAATAATTGTAAAAAACCCTTTTGTTCCTCTTTTGTGTGAAATAATTTATATGACTCTACCTCTTTTCTTCTTCCTTCTCAGTGATCCCTCACCCCTTATGGCATTTTTTTAGCTATCTTCCCATCATAATCAAGTTGCCCTTGTGCCCTCTGTCTATGGTTACTGCTCCTAATTGCCTTAATAATGATAAAGCTCTCAAAAGTTACAAATATCATCTTCCCATGTAGGAATGTAAACATTTTAACCTTATTGAATCTCTTCTAATTTCAGTTTCAGTAAAATTTCAGCTTTGCTTTTTTATACTTCTCTTGAGTCTTATAAATGAAAATCAAATGTTCTATTCAACTCTGCTCCTTTCATTAGGAATACTTAAAAGACCTCTGTTTCATTGAATATCCATTTTTTCTCCTTAAAGATTATATTTAGTTTTGCTGGGTAGATGATTATTGCTAGTAATCCTAACTCCTTTGCTTTCCAAAATATCATATTCCAATCTTTCCAATCCTTTAATGTAGAAGCTATCAAAACTTGAGTGATTTTGACTGTTTGAATTGTTTCATTCTGAATTCTTTCAATATTTTCTCCTTAACCTCAGAGTTATGGAATTTGGCTATAATATTTCTTGTAGTGTCATTAATTTTGCTTGCTCAATTCTAATTTTTAAGGAATTATTTTCTTCAATAAGCTTTTGTATTTTTTCCCATGTGACCAATTCTACTTTTTTAAGGAGTTACTTTCTTCAGTGAATTTTATCTTTTCCCCCACTTGACCTATTTTGTTGATTAAGATGTTATTTTCTTTAGTATTTTTTGTGTCTTCTTTACCAAGCTGTTGAATCTTTTTTCCTGATTTTCTTGCATCACTCTCATTTCTTTTCCTAATTTTTCCTTTGTCTCTTTTATTTGATTTTTAAAATTCTTTTTTAGTTCTTCCAAGAATTCTTTTTGGGACTTAGAACAATTTTTTTTTGAGGTTTTGGATATCATTATTTTGTCTTTGTTGTCTTCTGAATTTTCTTTTGATTTTCCCCTGTTCCACAGACCATCTTTCTATGGTTGATTCTTTTTGTTGTTGTTGTTTTTGTTTGCTCATTTCCCAGTTTATTTTTTGACTTTTAAAGTCAAGCTCTACTCCCAGGGTACAGCATGCATTGTCACTAATTTTAGACTTTTTCATGCTGCTATTTTTCATGTCAGTTCTGGAGCTTTCTAAGTTGTCAGTTCCTCTAACATGTTACTATTTTTTTTTTAGGTTTTTGCAAGACAAATGGGGTTAAGTGGCTTGCCCAAGGCCACACAACTAGGTAATTATTAAGTGTCTGAGACCGGATTTGAACCCAGGTACTCCTGACTCCAGGGCAGTGCTTTATCTACTGCACCACCTAGCCACCCCTAACATGCTACTATTTAAGAAGATATGTGGTCACAGCTCTCTTGGCCTTTGCTCTGGTTTGTGATTGATCACAAACACTATTTTCTGTCCAGGAACTCTGACCAGGGTCCCCAATCTGCTTTGGCCACAAATTCTAGAATGCCAATACTCCTTCTTGCACTGGGACTGCAACCCAGATTCTCATATGGGCAAATGAAATGGAATCCTGAACCCTCCCATCTCCTTCTGACCAATTGGCCAACCAACTTACTGTGTGGACTGAGAGTTCTAGAAGCCACCACTCTTTCAGTCACTCCTAAATCCTTTTGCTGATTGGCTGGAATGCAGCCTGCACTGGTCTGTATTCCACTCTCACCCTAGAGAGGCAAAATTTTCCAGTCAACCTTCTAAGTAGTTTTGGGTTAGAAAATTCTTACACCAAAAAGTGCAAAAGAAAGTGGCTTAGCCTTACCAGATATAAAATAATATTACAAAGTATCAGTCATCAAGACTATCTGACACTAAGAAACAGAGTGGAATGGATTAGGTGCAAAAGAGACAGTAGGAAACGATTATAGTAATCTGCTGTTGATTAACCCAAGAGTTCAGCTTCTGGGATAAGAACTCTATCTTTGATAAAAACTGTTGGGAAAACTGGAAGTTAGTATGGCAGAAACTTAGATTAGACCAGCATCTTACACCCTAAACCAAGATAAAATCAAAATGGGTACAAGATTTAGGCATAAAAGACAATACTATAAGCAAATTAGGAGATCAAGGAATAGTTTACCTGTCAGATCTATGGAAAGGGAAGCAGTTTATGACTAAGGAAGAGATGGAGAACATCATTAAAAATGAATCAGATAATTTTGATTACATTCAACTAAAAAGCTTTTGCACAAACAAAACCACTGTAACCAAGATCAAAAGAAATGTAGTTAACTGGTAAACAATTTTTACAACGAGTATTTCTGATAAAGGACTCATTTCTAAAATATATAGAGAACTGGATCAAATACATACATACATACATACATATATATATATATATATATATATATATATATATATATATATATATATAAACCAATCCATTCCCCAATTGACAAATGGTCAAAGGATATGAAAAGGCAATTTACAGATGAGGAGATCAAAGCAATCCATAGCCATATGAAAAATTGCTCTAAATCACTAATTATTAGAGAAATGCAAATTAAAACATCTCTGAGGTACCACCTCACACTTCTCAGACTGGCCAATATGACCAGCAGGGACAATGTACAATGCTGGAAGGATGTGGAAAATCTGTTGGTAGAACTGTGAACTCATCCAAACTTTCTGGAGAGTAATCTGAAATTATGCTCAAAGGGCAATTAAAATGTGCATACCCTTTGATCCAACAATACCACTACTGGGTTTATACCCTGAAGATATCATGAGAAAAGGGTAAAAACATCACTTATACAAAAATATTCATAGGAGCTCTCTCTGTGGTAGCAAAGAATTGGAAATTGAGTGAATGTCCAGCAATTGGGGAATGGTTGAACAAATTGTGGTATATGAACATTATGGAACACTATTGTTCTATTAGAAACTAAGAGGGATGGGATTTCAGAGAAGCCTGGAAAGACTTGCATGAACTAATATTGAGTGAAATGAGCAGAACCAGAAGAACATTGTACACCCTAACAAAAACATGGGGGTGGTGACGATCAAACTTAATGGACTTGTTCATTCTGTCAATGCAATAATCAGGGAAAATTTTAGAGTAATTGTAATGGAGAAAACCATCTGTATCTAGAGAAAGAATTAGAGTTTAAACAAAAACTGAAGTCTGTTACCTTCAATTTAAAAAAAAACATGTCTTGGGGCAGCTAGGTTGCACAGTGGATAGAGCACTGGCCCTGGAGTCAGGAGTACCTGAGTTCAAATCCGGCATCAGATACTTAATAATTATCTAGCTATGTGGACTTGGGCAAGCCACTTAACCCCACTGCCTTGCAAAAACCTAAAAAAAATGTCTTTTGTACTATAAAATTATATTTTCTCCTCAAGGATATGATATCTCTCTCAACACATTCAATTTCTTTTTTTTTTTTTGCAAGGCAATGGGGTTAAGTGACTTGCCCGAGGCCACACAGCTTAAGTGTATGAGGTCGGATTTGGACTCAGGTACTCCTGACTCCAGAGCCAGTGCTCTATCCACTGCACCACCTAGCTGCCCCCAATTTCTTTTTTGAAAATTTATTTGTTTATTTAAGGCAATGAGGGCAAGTGACTTGCCTAAGGTCACAAAGTTAGCAAATTATTAAGTGTTTGATGCCACATTCGAACTCAGGTCCTCCTGACTCCAGGGCTGTTACTCTTATCTACTGCACCATCTAGCTGCCCCTCAGCACATTCAATTTTGATCAATGTATAGCATGAAAACAATGTAAAGATTATCAGGGGGCAGCTAGGTGGTGCAGTGGATAGAGCACTGGCTCTGGAGTCAGGAGTACCTGAGTTCAAATCTGGCCTCAGACACTTAATAATTACCTAGCTGTGTGGCCTTGGGCAAGCCACTTAACCCCATTGGCTTGCAAAAACTAAAAAAAAAAAACTAAAAAAAATTATCAGACTGCCTTCTTGTGGGGGGTTGGGGGAGGGACATTACTAAAAATGATAGGTAGAAACTACTATTATATATATATAATTGGACAACAAATCAAATATTGATTTAAAAATTATTATACCCCATCATTTGGTTGGTTCTGCTACTCCAGAATGTGTTTTGAGGCATGATTTTAAAGTTGTTTGGGCAGGAGTTTGGGAGTCCTTAGGTAAGTCTCTGTCTTTACTCTGCCATCTTAACTCTACCTCCTTCCTCAGTTCTCTGGTGACTTCAGCTTGTGTTTTCTCCACCAAGATGATGACCCTTATTCATTGGCTCTCTACTTTCTCAGACAGAACACAGACCTTCTTTCATTTTCTTTTTTCAGTCTCTTCTTTTATCTGTCCTCTATTTTGTCTGATCAGAGATGGGGATGTTATCTCTTGACAGTCTCTCAGCTTTTTAAGTCCTACCCCTTCCACATATCCTCATAGACTGTGTTTATTCCTTTAAGAATTCTCAGGTGACACTTAAGAATACCTACTCATATGAAGATCATACTGATCCCAAACCAACCACAGGGTCTAAAGGGAAATACTTATACCTATTCCACAAATCCCAGTGTGCCAGACATATTCAAATTCCTATTACATTAGATCTAATGGGTTAAAATTAAACAAACCTGCCTAAGATGCAGGCCAATCACCTATCAATAGAATAGTCTCATGAGACAGCTAGGTGGCACAGTGGGTAAAGCACCGGCCCTGGAGTCAGAAGTACCTGGGTTCAAATCTGGTCTCAGACACTTAATAATTACCTAACTGTGTGGCCTCAGGCAAGCCACTTAACCCCATTGCCTAGCAAAAACCTAAAAAAAAAAAGAATAGTCTGCTCATGCCTCAGTAGGTAAGGATTGTCTATCATTCAAAGTGTTTCAAGAAAAAGTTGGAGAATCAGCCACTTAAGAAATCATAACAGGAATTCCTGCAAAGGAAGGGGAAAATGACCTATTTAACTCTTAAATTCTATAATTTTCCCAAAAAAGATGCTTTATTTATATATGGTTGCTTACTGTTCTTCTCCAATTAGTAATTATACAAAAATCCTCCTAGTCCCTGCTCCTTCTTCCTTTTTCTTGGCCTCTGTTTTATTTAAAAGATGATCAATGAAAGGAGGCTGTCACTCAGACCTCTTGTATAGACAACTCTCAGGTCCACAACAGGAACTTGATTTTGTCATTCAATACAGAGTGATAATACATTCAGATTAAACAGACCAGAGGGTGAATGATGGAAAATAATGCCAAATTATGTATTTTATATGTGACCATCTGCCCTGCTGAAGCATTCCTCTTTCCACCTGAAGCAATCCTGGAAATTAGACTTCTATAGCCCATGTCTGGAAAGAGTTAATTCACTCATCTTTGCAATTTTACCCTGGGTCTAAATTGTTATGACTGAGGAATGAGTGAGTATAAACTCACCTAACTCACTATAAGTAACTGGCCTCCAGATCAGGCAGACTTCATATATATATATATATATATATATATATATATATATATATATATATATATATATATATATATCTCCAGCCTGGACCTCTTATTATCCATCTTAACTGCTGTTTGTATCTACCACTCCTCATTTCCCTTCCCTGCTTTCCACATCATCATGCTCTGGAAACAGTAATCAAATCATTGCTTCCAGAAAGAATGTGACAATGAACTGTTCAGTGACTGTCCTCACCATTCCTGTAATTCCTAAGACTAAAAACCCTTCCCTAACCACCATTCCCCTATATATGTTCTCTCCCCTTTATTAAAATATGTCTTTGAAGGTAGGGGACTATTTTCCTTTTGAATTTTATCCCTAGACCCTAGCACAGTGCCTGAGACATAAAAGGCACTTAAGAAATTTTGTTTTCATCTATTCATTCATTGTGATAGAGATAATACTTAGTACAATTGAGATCAGTCATCTGAAAAGGCTACTCCCTCCCAATAGATAAGTTCACTTTGGAGACAAAATTAGAAAAGAAATGAAAGGTTGCATGGTGAATATGAAATTAGAAGAAACATAGTTGGATGCTTTTAAGGGAAATTTCCATCAAGTTTAGGTAGATTAATGAATTGTCCTTTTCCACTCTAAGAATTCTTTTTTCTAGAAAACTAGTTTTCTGATGGGAGAGAATTGTCTCCTTCTTGACAATAGTGAATAAATCTTGACAAATTCTTGCTCTTTGGTATTTCTTGACATTAGAAGTCAGTTCATTTACATAAATGCAGAACTGCAAGGGACTTTAGAGGTCATCTAGCCCAACTCCTATCTGAGAAAGAATCCCCTCTAGAGATGCCCAACAATTGGGAAATGACTGAACAAGTTATGGTATGTAATTGTAAAGGTATACTATTGTTCTATAAGATATGATGAGCAGACTGGTTTTAAAAAAACCTAGAAAGACTTGCATGAACTGTTGCAAAGTGAAATGAACAGAATCATAACATTGTAAACACTAACAATAATATTATATGATGATCATCTGTGAAGAATTTAGCTACTTTCAATAAAACAATGATCCATGATAATTTCAAAGAACTTTATGGTTTAAAATTACTATGCATCTCCGCATCAGGAACTGATGGAATCTGAGTGCAAATTGAATTCTTCATGACTTCTCCCCCTTTAGATCTGTCTTCCTTCACAATACGATTAATATGTTTTTTAATGATTGCACACACATATCAACCTATATCAAATTGCTTACCTTCTTGGGGAGAAAATAATTGAGAAAGACAGAAAATTAGAACCTTAAAAGAATCTTTAAAATTATCTTTGCATATAATTGTAAAAAAATAAAATATTATATAAAATTTAAAAAAATTCCTTCTAAAACATCCTTTATTGAACATTGCTAATAGTGAAAAACTCTACCTCCTAGGACAACACATTTCATATCTGTACAATTCTGCTGGCTAGGAATTTTTCCTTTATATCAAACCAAAAATCTGCCCCTACAACTGCTTGCTCATTATTCCTAATTTTGATCTCTGGGGTTGTGAAAAATAAGTTGTTCAGTCATTTTCAACTCTGTAAATGGTTTGTGACCTCTTTTGGGGGGGTTCTTTTGGCATAGATACTGAATGGTTTCCTTCTCCAACCCATTTTACAGATAAATAACAGAGGCAAATAAAGTTAAGGGTCATACAGTTAGAGTCTGAGGTTGATTTGAACTCATGAAGATAAGTCTTCTTGATTCCAAGTCCAGTACTTTCTCCTCTGAGCCATACAGTTGCCCTCCTCATCTGTAAAATGGGACCAATGTTAGTTGCAGTACCAGTTTCACAAAAGGCTGCTGTCAGATCAACTGAGATACTCATAATATTCACCCAGATCTCTAATCTCATTGATTGCAGAATTCCCTCCAATGATGTATTTTGTAACCTATCTATACTTGCCTATCATGAATGACTCTTGTTATGTCCAAAAATTCATGCCAGAACTTCTATCCAATACATTAAATACTTCTTCACTTTCTCCTGGTAGTAAGAAGGCTCCACTGGAGCATTCTGACTGTCCATTTGTCATCCCTTAGTCTCACTGTGTGATTAGTCTAACTTTTTTTCCCTCTCATACAATTCTTTGATGGCAATCTTTTCTTTTTTTTTTTTTTTTTTTTTTGCAACATGATGGGGTTAAGTGCCTTGCCCATGGTTACACAGCTAGATAATTATTAAGTGTCTGAGGCTGAATTTGAACTTAGGTCCTCCTGACTCCAGGGCTGGTCCTCTATCTACTGCACCACCTAGCTGTCCCTTCTGTTGTTCTTTTGAGCTCCTCATTGGTTATATGTTATGGCCTGCCCACACTCACCATGCACATTTCCATTGCCCTCGATGTGAAATTCATCTTTAGGTCTTCAGAGGCAGCAGGACTCCATGCTTCAGTCTAATAAAATGTTTGTATTGAAAAGATTGACCTTTGCTGTTATGGCACTCTTGGAGTAGATAAAAATACTCTAAATACTCTCTGAAAACAAACCATCCTACTCTACTCTTTTTCATTTCTGTCTCCAGCTCATTGTCCATCTTTCTTTTCTGTCTCACTGATATATACAATCACTCAACCTCCTCATCTGTAAAATGGGGCTAATGATACCTATATAAACTGGTGTATATATATGTTTGCAATCAAAATATATATATATATATATATATATTTATTAGTGTGTGTGCATATATATGCATATATGTATGTATGTACATATACCCTCTCTACATATTTGTGTGTATGTGTGTGTGTACTCTGTAGAATATCTATTAAGATTAATATTGAAATCTGGGCAATAGAAGGTCTTCATCCATTTGGTTTTTCCTGTGTGAATAGACAAAGTCCTATAAGTGTTTAAAAATCCCTTCCAGGAAGCTCTGTAATGTTTGTAGAATTCATGTGATCAGCACAATGACATATGCAAACAAGACCATCTGGAGGACCACATTATCATCAGGGAATCCCCTTCTCAACAGATACTGGATCCCCATCACAATGCTGAATGCTTTTGTTAAGTACACATCACCCTGTTTTATGTCTCACCTGATCTTTATTATCAGAGAGTAATTGAATGGGGTTATTCCTATTGTTATGTCTTCCAAGGAATCTTGAATACCTTGATAAATGAATATGAGACATTTTATTGTTAAAGAGTCTTGTCAGTTGGTTTTACCAAATTGAATGATGTTTTTGTAATTAGTAAATAATAAGCACAATAGGATCTTAGAATCCTTACATCTTTTAGTCTTTTGTGAGATGGTAAACATATGATCAGTTGTTGAATATCAAGACACTCACAGATATTTTAGATAGATCAGAGATTAGACTTATGGGTTGGTAGATATTGGTGTTTGTTTGGTCATGTTTTTAGAATCTATAAAGTCCAAGAATTTTTTTCCAAACTTCTGGTATCTTCTCTTCTTTCGGTTATCTTGTAAATTAACCTGGCATCCTTATAATTGCTTTGTTTTCAGCAAACATCTCTATATATTCTTGATCCAATCTGGTTGCTTTGCACTGTCTTGTCTTTAGCACAATTTCAACTTTGGACCTAAGGAACAAAGATAGTAGGGCCCAAGATCATGGTTCCACTATCCTTGATGAAGAAAACGCTTTGTTGAAATAATTTTTGCAAATCTATTCCATTTTCCTTCTGTTTGTAGACCTCTTCCCATTTTCATCTTCGAATGCCTTTGGGACGACTTTGCTTAGTTGGGGACTCTGTCAAATCTTCATTAGACTGGTTTTATCTCTTCCTCACCTCCCCTTTACCCAAACTGCTTCTTTCTGTTTTATAAGACAATATTGTCCCAGAGCAGCAATCATCCTTCTTTGTAAAACTTAAAAATAAGATTATGTCATAATCCAGTATTGCTTTTGGCAGCCATCTCTGTTTGGTAGCTAATTCAAATGTTGTTTAACTAAACTGCTTTATGGGCTCTTTGATTTTCCTTATTGTAGTGATTCATTGACATTCTGGATGAAATTGTTATGGTTGATGTTGTTATCACTTCTTTTCCAGTTCTCATTTTTTATTTTCAATTACACATTTAATTAATTCAGGGCTAATCATATGCCATATCCTTTTCTCATTCCTATTCTTTCTTCTTATCTATTACAAAATTCTGAAAATTAGATGGTCTGATTCAGTCCTGACAGCTGCCTCAGGGGTAACTACCACAACCCTGATGAGTCTTTCCCTCTCTGTTAACACATAGTCAATTTTTTTCTTTGTGGTATGAATCGGTGCTTCCCATGTCTAGCACCTATGAATTCTTTATTTTGAAGTATATTCATTATATAGAAGTATGGGAATTTTGTATAGTCTATAAGTCTTTGACCTTTCACATATTTTTTATATGTCATATATACACTTATTTTTTCCTACCTTTGCTTTTCAGTCACCAAGTATCATAGCATATATTAATTTCATTTGTAGGGTCTTAGCAGTTCTTCATAAGATTGCTCTACAAATTCACTCAGCAACTGATAGTGGTGCAAAAAATGCAATCATTTTCATTATGCCTTTTTTCAAATACATATTATTAATATTTATATATGTGATGACCAAATGTCCTGTGAAATAATGTTTCTTGAAGCTTTTGGTCATATGATAAAACTTAACTCTCCTGATTCCTTTCTTTGCCTAAAGAGTACCTGTTAACCATCCTTCTTTTTTCTAGTTCCATTTGAAAAGTGTCAAGATTAGTATAATTTGATCCTTTGACTCTTTACTAGGCTTATACTTTATAAAGATCAAAGAAAGAGGAAAAGGTCCTATATGTACAAAAAAAAATTATAGTCCCTTTTTGTGATAAGAAAAATTTGGAAACTTCCAGGGGATTGGGGAATAACTGGAGAATAATTTAAACAACAATTTTAATAGCTATATAAAGATAATCTTGAAAGACTTAAAAATTCTTATCAGTGAAATAAGAATTCTACCACTTCCTGACAGAGAAGTGATCAATTATAATGTACAGAAAGACACATTTTTGAACATAGTCAATGCAGAAATTTACTTTCCTTATTTCTGCTTATTTGTCACAAGTATTTTCTTTTTCTTTGTCATTGGTGGTGATGGTGGTGGTGATGGTGGTGGTGTTGGTGAGTGGAAAGCTGTGAGGAGAGAAAATAGATACTTGTTAATTTTTAAAAATCAATTTAGCTTCCACTTCCAGTGAACACCAAATGGTGACACCATTGCTGCAGGAGGAGTGGGAGGCCCCGGGGCCCAGGAGTCAGAGCTCGAGGTGACTTCCCCAGTGGCTTCTGCAGCGGCTGTGGCTGCTGGGCCCGGGGAGGAAAGGCCGAAGACAAGGAATGGGTTCCTGTCACTAAGCTGGGCCGCCTTGTCAAGGACATGATGATCAAGTCTTTGGAAGAGATTTATCTTTTCTCCCTTCCTATCAAGGAGTCTGAGATCATAGATTTCTTCCTGGCATCTTCATTGAAAGATGAGGTTCTGAAGATCATGCCTGTTCAGAAACAAACTACCACTGGACAATGTACCAGGGCGGCTAGGTGGCACAGTGGATAGAGCACCGGCCCTGGAGTCAGGAGTATCTGAGTTCAAATCCGGCCTCAGACACTTAATCATTACCTAGCTGTGTGGCCTTGGGCAAGCCACTTAACCCCATTGTCTTGCAAAAAAAAAAAAGACAATCATGTGAAACAACAATAAGCAAAATCTCAAAGAAAAATGGTAATTGAAAAAAAAAAGAAAAGAAATCAAAAGAAAATGAAAATGAAAAAAAAAAACCAAAAAGAAAAAGAAAAGAAAAAGAAAAATGATAATTGGACACAAACCCAAAAAAAATTCTTGGAAGAATTAAAGAAAGAGATGAGTGGTAGAGGAAAAAATGGGAAAGAAATGAGAGTGATGCTTAAAAAATTATGAAGAGAAAATAAATAGCTTGGTAAAAGAGGCACAAAAATTCATTGAGGAACTCCTTTAGGGTTTTTTTTTTTGCAAGGCAATGGGGTTAAGTGGCTTGCCCAAGGTCACACAGCTAGGTAATGATTAAGTGTCTGAGGTCCGATTTGAACTCCAGGGCTGGTACTCTTTCCACTGAGCCACCTAGCTGCCCCTGAGGAACTCCTTTAAAAGAATTTATTGTTTAGAATGTTAAAGAAGCATAGAGTTTGGGATAAGATATTTCAGGAGACAAAGGAGCTAGGTTTACAACCAAAAATAACTTACCCAGTAAAACTGAGTATAATCTTTCATGGGAAAAATAAATATTTCATGAAATAAAGGATTTTTAAGCATTTCTGAAGAAAAGACCAGAGCTAAGTAGAAAATTTAATGTTCAAGCATAAGTCTGAAGAGAAGCATAAAAAGGTAAAAATGAAAGAGTAACCTATAAGGAATCCAATAAATTTAAACCTTTACATTCATGTGTGGGAAGATTACATGTAACTTTTAAGAACTCTATAGTTATTAAAATAGTTAGAAGAAATTTGCTTTCCATACAAACTATACAAATTAAAGCAATTCTGAGGAGCTACAATGCATAACTACTTCCAGATTGTTGTTTCAGTTTAGATAGGCATATTTATGATCAATCAAAAGAGAAGAGTTCTTTCTGGGTACAGATCACAGGTCAGGAGCTGAGTGACCACACCTCTGGGTCTGAATTGATTATGTTGGAATGATCTCCAAAAAAATGAAGGGGGAACAAAGGGATGCACTGGGAGAAGGGGTAAGGAAGCAGTAAAGGGTAAAAAAATTCTCACATAAAGGAGGCATGCAAGGAAGAACTTTTACAAGAAAAAAATGGGGCAGGGTGTAGGTAGTGTGCAATGCTTGACCCTCCCTCTCATTGGAATTGGTTCAAAGAAGGAAGAATATCTAGTTGTGTGTAGAAATCTATTTTGCCCATTAGGGAAATTGAGGGAGGGAAGGAGATAAGGGAAAAGGGAGAATGATAAACAGGAGAACAGATTAAGGGAGACTGTAGTTATAAGCAGCCTGGACTTTTGAGAAGCAACAGGGTTAAAAAAAGAGAGAAGAAACAGAAGAAAATAGAATAGAGGGAAAATATAATTTTAATCACAACTATGAATAGAATAAGTTGACCTAGTGGATAGCAGATTGGATTAGAAACCAGAATCCAATATGTTGTAGACAGGAGACATACTTGAAACAAAAAGACTCACACAGAAGTTAAAAAACTAGAGCAGAATCTAATAGACTTAGTTGAACTAAAGAAAGTAAAGGGTAGTAAAAAAAAATTCAGACAAAGCAATATCAAAAATAGACCTAATTAAATGAGATAGAAACTACATTTTGTCTATAGACAAGTAATACCAAAAAAATTTTGGAGCAAGTTTCTATGATAAAGGTCTTATTTCTCAAATATTTAGTGAGTATAGAATTCAGTCAAATTTATTTTAAAAAAAGTCATTTCCCCAATTGAAAAATGGTCAAGGGATAAACAAGCAGTTTTCTGAAGAAGAAATCAGATCTATTTATAATTATATGAAAAAATACTTGAAACCACTATTGATTAGAGAAATGCAAATTAAAATAATTCTTGATGAACCACCTCACAACTTTCAGAAATGACAAATGCTAGAAGAAATGAGAGAAAATAGGTAGACTAATGAATGGAGAATAGAGTAGTGAACTATTCCAATCATTTTGAAGAACAATTTGAAATTTGTGACATATGACTGTTATGGAGTACTGTTTTGCTATAAGAAATGATGTGGTAGGTGGTTACAGAACAACATGGCAAGACCTATATGAACTAATGCAAAGTGAAGTCAGAATAATTATGAGATCATTGTCCATAATAACAGCAATGTTGTAATGATGATCAATTATGAAAGACTTGATCATTCTGATCAATACAATGAACCAAGAAGAAATCAAAGTACTAATGTTGAAAAAAAAATGTTCACTTCGAGGGAAAGAACTGATGAACTCTGAGTGCAAATTGAAGCATAATTTTCTCACTTTCTTTTTTCTCTTGCTTTTTTCTTTTTTGTGTGTGATATGGCTATTATGGACATATGTTTTACATGATTTCATATGTATAATTGATAACATAGAACTGACCTTATCAGTGACTGGGGAAGACTGTTAAGAAGAGAGAAAATTTGGAACTCAAAATTAAAAAAAGAAAAAATTGTTAAAAAAATAAAGTGCTTAATAAATTTATTTATAATTCATTTATATGTATTCACAAATTTATATTATATTTGTTTTATAAATTGAAAGAACTTTATACATGCCTGCTATTTTTATTATCTTTTGGGTGGGTTATATAGCCAAATTACCATTCTTATTCATTTTAGTATAAATTTAATTTCCTGTAGCCGCCTATTCATTGATGATAGTTCCTACCCTCTGTTAAATCAGATTGATCAAGACAAGTCTAGAAAGACTATGGGATCAATTGCATTCGATTAGATACCAAACTACATTTCACCTGAATTTATTAATAAATCAATTGTTCATTATTAATATTATTGTTAATAAATTGATTTTTATTAATAAATAAACATTTATTAAAAACTTACCATGTGCCAGACATTGTGCTAAGGCTTCCAGATATTATTTCATTTGATCCTCATGACCTTGTGAGTAGGTTCTATTGTGATCCTCTTTTTTACAGTTGAGGAAACTGAGGAAGACAGCTTTTAAGTGACTTGATCAAGGTCACACAGTTAGTAAATGTCTGAGACTAGATTTGAACTGTTTTATCCATTGTGCCGCCTAGCACCTCTGACAAATATGGCAACAGAAATAATTTAATCCCAGAAGCAGACACCAGATAAATTAGAAAAGTAAGTAGGTTTGGGTGGACAAATACACAATTAGTCCAGGTAATGGAGTTGTAGCTATTTCACTTGGTCAGACACTTTCACTGATTGGTGACCCTAAAGCACCTGTCACCTGTTTGACCTTCTATTGGTTATTCTTATTACTCCCCTCTCTACCTCCTGAACAATCTGTCCTGAGGAAAGTGGGGCTGCTCCTCTCCTCTCTAAAGCTAGGTTAGTAACCAAGTAACAAAAACCCGAGTCAGTAAAATAAAGGGGTTGGAGAGGAGATAACCCAGGCACTGGCTTGTTTGATATTGTTAAAGCAATTAAATAAAGCCCTTTCTTCTTTTATCACTTATCAAAGAAACAATAGAAAACAGGAAATTAAGAACAGCAGCAGGACAAAGGGGGCAAAACAGCTGTTCAGGGTATTAATGGGAGAAGGTGGGTCTGAGTTCTCTTTGGTGGTGAGAAATTTGCCAACCAGAAAAGGTCTGTAGTCATTGAGCTTCAAAATATGGCATCCTAGTTCATTAGCAATTTAATGAATCATATGGTGATGATCATTAATCTGGAATCAATTTACTGGAAGTAAGTGTTGCAATTAGGCCCAGAGTAGAACTAGATGATGCCCAGGGAAGAAAAGAACATCTAGCTTTGAGGACTGGAACTGTCTGGAAGGCGGTGCTGTTGGTTGAGAATGGATGATGACAATCTGGCATTGGCTGTAGTTTTTCAGTATGTCTCCAGAGGAATTCTAAGGGGATATTAAATTATTCTCTTGGTGTGAAAAGAGATGATTCACTGTTTTAGAAAACATAGATATGTACCCAGAGTACAATATGTGGTATTATGGCAGCAATTTTGTTTAGTTGGTCATTTGGTTTGATTTTAGTCTTTTCATATCTAAGAAAGGATGAAACAAGTAAGTGTGAACCTCTTTTTTGTTTCCATTTGTG
Source organism: Macrotis lagotis (assembly GCF_037893015.1). Taxonomy (NCBI): domain Eukaryota; kingdom Metazoa; phylum Chordata; class Mammalia; order Peramelemorphia; family Peramelidae; genus Macrotis; species Macrotis lagotis. Next base: position 207,917,791 of record NC_133659.1, read on the forward strand.
TATCTGAGTATTAGAAGTCTTTCCACTAACTCTTGAACATGAATGGTCATAAGCTGAAGCATCATTTGCTAGACAGTTTCAAGTCTTTGGAGCAGAAGTGAACAAGAGAGAAAATATATACAGATCATTAGAGGTGAAAAGAACTTTTGGAATTAGATAATCCAATCTCTTCACTTTATACACTATGAAATGAGAACTGAGAGAGTTAAGAGACTAGTAGAGCAGAAGGGAAGGAAGACTGATAGTACCACTTCTACAATTACATACTACTTCCGTCTCTTGTACATAGAAGACGATTAATAAATCCTTGTTTAAATGATTTGAACTAAGGAGGGAAAATTTACAACTTTCTTCATTGTTTATTCTAGCATTTAACAATCATCAGGAAAACATTCAAAGGTTTAGGTCAAATTCTTTCTGCTTTAAGACCAGCCCATGTCTCTCCTCCTTTGTATATAATATATGGATTATTCAGTGAATCCATGATCTCAATGAAGTACCTCCAAAGGTACAAATCATAATCCATCCATGTTTTCTGATCCTGAATTATGCTAGTCTGTCACTTCCAGGAGTGTATTGTAGTCAGCTCAAACTGGCTGTAACAAAATTGTTACATTTTTCAGAGTGAGTTTTTATACCTTGGAAGTCAGAAAATGCCACAAATCAGAGTTGGATTTCTTGTTTTGTTGACTGTCTAAACTTAAGTGAGAGAGAAAATGTTAATAATGCAAGTGAAATTTTAAATTCTATTGTACTTAGATTTTCTCTCGAAAGAGCCAGTTATTAAACATCTACCAGCAATACCACTGGGTCTATCCATTATGCTGAGTCTTTTTCAATTATATCTGTAGACATATAGATTCTAGTGAAGCAAGTTCAGTTATCCCTCTCTAATAGTCAATCAATCAACAAATACTTATTGAAAGTAGGGACTTGGAGTACTTTATATTTGTATCTCTGAGACTTCACACAGTACTTTGCACATAGAAATCATTTAATAAAAATTTCCCCCATTCATTCATTTATTCATCCCTCCATTTTTTCATTCATTCATTCACTTCTGGGCCTTACAATTATTTTAAAAATGAAACAATTCCTACTCTCAATGAGTTTATACTCTACATGACTAACCTGCTTCCTTTTCTGATTATACAATTTCTCTAATGATATTAATAAAACCAGGAATTCCCATGTGTAAATTATACTAAGAGAGAACCTTCAACTCCCTCTTGTGTGCTATTGTGTATCAATACTAGTTATGAATAATTTAATATTAATATATTGCTTTTATCCCCTCCTTCTAAATAGCCAGGGGAATGATTGTTTAGGTTTATATGCTATTTTTCTCTTGTGGACAACCAGGAGCCTCCAGAAACTGGCATCAATTCATACAGAACAGGAATATCTCTTGCTTCTTTAAAGGAGCTCCCTTTCTCAAACTCTTCCTGCTTGCCACCTTTAACTACAAAAAGGATTCACAACTGGAAATTTTTAATTTATGGATACAGACTCATAAATAATACAAATACCTACCCAAAGTAGAAGAAATTGCACAACAATTTTGTGGAGATATGAGTTTAAAACTAAGTCCCCTTTAACAGTAAAGAGTGAGGAAGGGAGGCAGCTAGGTGGTGCAGTGGATTGAGCACTGGCCCTGGAGTCAGGAGGACCTGAGTTCAAATGTGATCTCAAACACTTCATAATTACCTGGCTGTGTGACCTCAGGCAAGTCATATAATCCCATTGCTTTACCCCCCCCCCCAAAAAAAAAAAGAACAGGGAAGGGGCTTTGCATTCCCTGGGCTTCTGTGAAGTAAAAATTGTAGTCTGCTTTCAGTGGGGCAGAAAGAGCTATCAGTTTTTTTTATCACCGACTTGCAATTATGATTCAAGATCATAAAAAAAAAAGGAAAGTAGAATAGGTTCCCAGGTATCATCTGCCTTGCCTGCTTTGTTGACCCTGCCTACCATCTTTCTCCATTGTGAGTCAGCAAAATGAATGCTCTTCTACTCCATCTGCCTTATAATGAACTCTTCCAGTGAAAAGTTCAGATGTCCTCATTCTTTAAAGCTCAGGGATGGGGGGTGAAGGTGAATTTTGTTCAACTGTCTAAGGAACTTTCAGTTTCCTTAATCTCTTTGGCAGCTCTCACTGGCTGGTTGCCACAGGGCAGTTATTTCCTTTACATTTCCTTCCTATAACAATTCTTAAAAAATGACCATGTATTCAAGGTGTCCCAGAAATTATAGTGCAGTTTTAAGTTATTAAACTAGTAAACTTAAGACTATGCTAAGACTTTTAGGATTCCCTGGATGTCTACATATATTCCTTTCTCTGGTTATATCTTCGTGATTTTTGGATTCTTCACAGTATAAGATCATTGATTCAACCATTCATTATTTAAAATTTTCTTCCTGCTCAACTTCCATAGCTCAACCAAAGATTTATCTTTGTTGCTGCCCTGTAGATCAGTTCCAAACTCTCTGAAACCCTCTTAAGCTATGCTGTCTTTGTAAGTCTATGCCATTTAGTTCTTATTATCTTCTGAGTTTGGCTGATGGAAGAAAAATCTTGTCTCCATGAATCTAGGAATTTTTAAGACTTGTTACCCCTGGATATCAGATCTCTTTTCTCATCACACATATCAAGCCTGGGACAGTTGCCTGAAGGAAATCCCATCATGTAAGGGGAATAAGATCACCTTCAACAATAATCACTCTGAACAAAGGAGACATTGAGTTCATGTACAAGGCTGACAATGAGAACTAAGAGATGAAATATTTTCCAAGAACCTGCTTGAGTCTTATTGCTTCAACATGAATTCCACAGTGGAAGATGAGAGAGACCTATGAAACAGTAAATGAGGATAAACAGAAGATTCTTAACAAATGCATTGAAATAATCAGCTGGCTAGATAAGAATGACCAAGAAACAAAGAGCAATAAAACTGATCATACAATCATAATTGACCAAGCAATACTAATAGTAAGTCAATATCCCAAAGATATAAAAAAAATAGGAAAGTCTCACATGTTCAAAAATATTTACAGGAGCTCTTTTTTTGTAGAAGCAAAGAATAGGAAATTGAGGGGATGTCCATCAATTGGAAAGTGACTGAACAAATTATGGTATATGAATGTTATGGAGTACTATAAGAAATCATGAGTGGTCTAACTTTAGAGAAGCATGGAAAGAATTATATAAATTGATGCTGAGTGAAGTGGGTAGAATCAAGAGAACAGTATAAACATTAACAACAATATTGTCAAGTATGATGGATGCAGCTCCTTTCAGCAGGGCAGGCAGACAGCCCTCCTATGGATAATGCTACCCACATCCAGAGGGAAAAAAATGATAGAGTTTGAATGCATACTATGTTCATTTTTTAAAAACTTCTTTTTTCCTTTTTCCTTCCTTTCTCATGATTTTTTCTTTCCCTTTAGTTCTAATTCCTCTTTCACAACATGACTAATAGCTAAATTTGTTAAACATGAATGTACATGTACAACTTTTACCAGACTGTTCACCACCATGGGGAGGGGGGAGGGAAGGAAGGGTGATAGAAAAATGCGAAACTCATCAATTTGTAAGTGGATGAATGTTGAAAAATTTCAATGAATGTAATTGGAAAAATAAAATAAAATTTCATTTTAAAAAAAGAATGTCTAAGAAGGAAGAATTTGAACAGGAGCAGTGAAAGAATTGGAGATTTGCAGCCCCATAATTACTAAATTGATTCAGAATTCAGAGCACAATCAAGAGGACATAGACTCCAGAGAATGAAACTACCCCATTCAAGAGATTAAATATATGAGCAGAGAGAACTTTACGCAGAGCTTATCACAAAGTCAGAGGACCAAATTTGTAGCCAAGGCTGGGAACAATTGCTATTTACATTTGAGTTGCATAAATCTTGGACATCTGAATTGTTGAAAGTGTGCACAGGGAAAGAAGTAGACAACAATAAATTTTATCAGTATTATGAACAAGTAGAGATGAATTTTTGTCCTAAAGAATAAAATTCTCTTTAAAATTGGCACCATTAAAAAAACACTACCCTGGAAATCAGGAAGCAAACTAAGGAAAAATTAAGTAGATTCTGCATCTTCCTTCTTCCCTTCCAAATTTCTGTGTTTTTTTTTTTTTTTGCTGACTAAATTTGCAGGCAATCTCCAGGGTTGCCTGAAAGGGATTATAGGAAGAGATGAGGGAGTCTTCGAGACAATACTTATAATCTAAGATGAATGCATTTTGTGAGGCTTAGTATACCAAATCTGGGTTATTGTTTTTTTCTTTAACTGGATATTTCAAAAGAAGTATTAAGGGAAAGAGGATGAGTTTTTTCTCTATTTGGCCAGTAAGATTTTATTTATATAAAGACTTTGAAAATAATATACAGATTCCAGCAGGGGGCGATCATTTCAGCCTGTTAATAGTCTGGTCATAGATATTTGGACATTTCAATGAGATGGTTAAAAGGAATTGGTGTCTTTCTTTTGAGGAGACTTAGGGAGAGTTGAGCTGTTTGCTTGGTTTCATAGGCTGACTGCCAGGCCCTGTGTCTCACAGCTGTGGGTGAGAAGCCCTAGGCATGAGAACAGATGGGATGACTGAAGAGTGGGTGGAAGGGAGGGAGGGTTCCCTCCCTTCCCCCAAACCTTCATAAATCTCATCCTCGACCTAACTCTCCCTTTCCTTCCCACCTTGTTACCACACACACACACACACACACACACACACACACACACACACACACACAAACACAGACAACACATGCACGCACTCTCTCTCTCTCTCTCTCTCTCTCTCTCTCAATCTCTCTCTCTCTTTCTTCCTGCAGTCCAAAAACCTTCGCTGACAAATTGTCCTTTTGCTCACAACCAAAATTATCTGTGGTTTAAGATGTTCAATTTCTCTCTCTCAACTCTTTTTATTCAATGTTTCAGACCAGAGTATAGTAAAACCTGCACTTTATTTTTAAACCTACTGGAACATTTAAATCTTGTATAAACTGGAGGTTCATCATACAGATGTAGCCTACTTTAAGAACTCTAGATATACAAAAATCTAAATTTGCTAAATAGATGGACTGGGAGCTATTACTTATCCTTTTATTTGCTTTGACAGATTGATGCTCTCTCTTTCCTTATGCAAATAGTGACCCATTCATTCTTTCTTATCTTGTATGATTCTTGTTGATGAGATGAGGGTTCTATCATGCTGCACTAAAATAACCTTGTATCAGGCTAATGTTTTGTTTGGGAAGTAGATGGAATAAACCTTTCCCTTTGGTTCTAAAATCCCCAGAACCACAACAATATAAATGACTTTCTTGCTCAATATATTGGAAAGTCAAACAAAATTATTATGATACAGAATCTTTCTTCAGTTTTTCTTACAAATTTATGAGTTTCCCAATTATACAATCTTGTGAGATAGTTTGAAGTTTTAGATTATCTTTTCAATCAAACAGCAAAACAAAAAATTTATTAAATGTTGATTATGTGTGATAGTCTGCAAAAATTGTTTCTTTTCATTGGTGACCTCAAGGAATAAGGGCAGACTGAAATTCCAGCTTTAGAAAAACCCATTCATCTTAATGTTCTAGCATTTAAATCATTTAGTTCTGTAATAGCCTGCTGGTGGAAATGCCTGCCTCAAGTCTCTCCTGACTCCAATCCATCCTCCATTCAGCCATTAAAATGGTTTTCCTAAAGTGCAGGTCTAACCACATCATTTTCCTATTAAATAAACTCCAGTAGCTCCAACTGCCTCCATGATAAAATACACAATACTTCATAATCTAGCTCATTCCTAACATCCCAATCTTTTTAGACTCAGGGATCTAAAGGGGCTCAGCAACCAAAGGGGTTCAGTGCTTCAAACTGGGGTTTAGAAATCAAATACTTTAGGGGAAGCTAGATAATGCTGTGGATAGAGCACTGACCCTGGAGTCAGGAGGCCTGAATTCAAGTCTGTCCTCAGACACTTGATACTTATTAGTTATGTGACCTTGGGGAAATCATTTAACCCCATTTCATTGTTAAAAAATAAAATACTTTCTAAACTTTTATTGATTTCTAAATCCCAACTCGAGGGATTGAACCACTTTTAAATTGTAGGTTACTGAGGTCTCTTAGATCCCTGAGTTAGAAAATCTTTTATGCCCAGGGTTGTGTAGGAGTGTACTTGGAACTAGCTTGTGAGAACCCATTGTTGAATTTATATATCAATATCTAAATATCTATATACATATATATGGTTATTAAATATGTACCAGCATGCCTTTGATAATACCTAATCCCCATTACCTTTCTCCATTCTTTTGCATATATGAATATATATCTATAGCTAGTTAGCTAAGTATCCATATCTCCTGGCCACATCTAAGGTATCATGGATTTGAGCAAGGATGCTTGTTGTCCAAGGAAAAGATGTTATCAGTTCAGATGTAGCATCTGAGATTACCCCTTACTGTACCTCAGACATCCTCTTTCCCATATGTGTATCACTTAGAAAAGATACCCCAGATTCAAGGTACTATGTGTGGATTCACATCTACTAAAAAATTATTGTTTGAGTTCCTAATAATGAATTTATTTTTTCAAGTTATCCAGAAGACACAATTAATTTAAAGACATTTACCTTTATTTTTAAAAGCATGAGAATAGAAATAATAATAATGAGATGGCATAGCAAGAAAAGTATTAATAGAATTTTTTTCAGTAAAACTGGGGTATACTTTCCCACAAAATACATACCATAAATGAGATGTACTTAAGGAATGCATATGGAAGAATACACTTGAAAGAAATACATATGTTCAGGGTATAGAAAAGCATAAACAGAGTTAAGAAGCATTTTTATTTTATTTGTGTTTTTGCAAAGTAATGGGGTTATAAGTGGCTTGCCCAAGGCCACACAGCTAGGTAATTATTAAGTGTCTGAGGCCGGATTTGAACTCAGGTACTCCTGACTCCAGTGCTCTATCCACTGCACCACCTAACTGCCCACCAAGAAGCATTTTTAAGAACTGTGTACTGAGTATTATGCTAACTGCAGAGAACTGGAAGGCAGTTCTGGCTCTCAAGGAATTTACATTCAAATTGGGAGATAAAATTTAAGCACCTATCAACAAACTGGGCAACTAGATGGCTCAGTGGATAGAACACCATATCTGAAGTCAGAGAGTTCAAATCCAGTCTCAGATAGCTATTTACTAACTATTTGACCCTGGGCAAGTCGCCTCACCATTTGCCTCAGTTTCTTTATCTTTAAAATCAGCTGGAGAAGGAATTGGCAAACTACTCTAGTATCTTTACCTAGAAAACTCCACATAGGATCATGTAGAGTTGGATACTACTGAAATAACTGAAAGACAACAGCAACATATAAAAACAAGAGATATTCATGATAAAGTGGAGTTAAATCTCAGGGGGAAGGTCCCTAGGAGGATCAGGAAAGTTATCTTTCAAAAGTGATTATGAATGACCATTATATAAATGTGGAAGGGTAATTCATATCTAATGTTTTCTGGGGATGTCATCATGTTGCTCCTAATGGGCCTTCTCTCTGGTGTGACTTGTGAGATTCCTGTACAGGATATGCATAATGGTTGCTGCTAACTATTATTCTGCACATGATAGTGGTGCTCTTTGGAGTCACTGGGATCCTCAGCTGATATAGGGTCACTTTCCTGTAAAGGGAAGAATGAGTGGTGCTATTTCTCTATTAATCTCCAGCTCTCTTAATGAAGGAGACAAGTCCTTCAGTACCCTCCTCCAGACTCAGGAAAAACCCTTAACTATTTTACAAAAGGTGAAGAAACTTTTAATTCCTGAAGTTTAGCTGTTTTTCTCTACAGAAGGAGAGTCTTGCCCTACTGATGAACCAATCACCAAGTATGGTCCATAGCTTTTAACCTCTCCCTCCTTGTTTATTAGTGATACTTTCTTTGTCCCAAGCCTCCATCTGATGTAGTATTAGAAATTCCATGTAATTTTCATTTGACTCCATAAAGCTCCTTTGCTGTCACAATTATTTTTTGTTGTTATTTCTGGGGGTATCTGCTAAAGAAACCCCATAACACCTGTGTAGGCAGAAGCACCTTGGTGTTCCCTCAGTCCAAGATTCTCTGAGGTTCCCCATGTAAATAAATAAGACCTAAGACAAGAGCAACAACAAAAATATCAAATCAAGTGGAACTTCTACTGAACATTTTCCTCCACCTCAATACTTTGTTCCAAATTCCTGCCATTATTATCTACATACAGCTATCTCAAATCTTCCAGGAATGAAACCTTCCTATATAGAAATATAGTTAATTAGAAAGTAAGGTAAGCAAACACAGTAAATTAAGACCTTCCTCAAACCTTGACTTGTTTTCAGATGATAATTTTACCCTCTAAAGACTTCTGATAAGAGGAAATCTACTCTCCCTCAAAACTGCCTCTTCTACTTTTAGACAATTCTAATGACTTTTCCTAACATCAAACTTAAATTTTCTTTCTTTTTTCTTTTTTTTTTAATTTCCATTTTTTTGCTTCTTTCCTCCAGTCCCAAACTGAATGTCTAATCCTCTTTTCAAATAACAACCCTTCAAGAATTTGAACATAGTTATCACTTTCTCCATGAGTCTTCTCTGGGCTAGCCATCTTTACTTCCTTTACTTGATTCTAACATGAGGCCTTGGACTAGTCATGATGATTTAACTCAAGACTCAAGGCCATTTACTTTCTGACCAGCCTTCTCTGGGTACTCTCAAATTTATTAATACTTTTCTAAACTGTGGCACCCAGCACTGATAACTGCCTTCTATATATAGACTGAGTAGGGCAGAGTAAACTTGTTCTATCTGCCCTATATACCTGAAAACTATGGCTTTCTTTCTTTTTTAATTTATTTTATGGCTTTCTTTTTTTTAAATGTCTTTTAAACTGAAACACAAAAGAAAAAAGAAAAAAAATTTCCATGAACATAGCAAACAATAGAGAGGATTTACTAAAAAAGCAAGGCCTTTCCTATTTCAAGAAAATCTAGGGCAGCTAGGTGGTGCAGTGGATAGAGCACTGGCCCTGGAGTCAGGAGAACCTGAGTTCAAATCCAACCTCAGACACTTAATAATTACCTAGCTGTGTGGCCTTGGGCAAGCCACTTAACCTCATTTGCCTTGCAAAATTCTAAAAAAAAAAAAAAATCTATATAATAAATACCAGAATGTATTCAAAGCTGTCCATTGTTTCTGTGTGGATTTTCTTTTGTTATCTGTTGTGCACTTTTCATTTTCCCCCTCTTCACCCCTACCCCCCCAGAAGACTTCAATTAAGCAGAAATAAATATGTATAAATATATATAAATATACATATGCACATTCAGATATAGATATATACATGCATATACATAGATATCTATAATCATACATATATGCTCATATTCATTCATACACATATATGTAAGATCATATTATGCTTATTTCCATTTGTCTTTTGTTTCTTTGAAGGTAGATAGCATCTTTCTTCATATGTCTAAGTCTTTCCATAATTTTCTAAATTCACCAGCTCAACACTTCCTTTAACACAGCAGTATTCCAACATCATAGTGTCTAGTTATTTTAAATAGTCTAAAATAATATTGATTAATATGGTTGACATATACTTTAGTTATGACTTTCTTAATGCAGGCCAAAAGCTCATAAATATTTTTATCTCCCTCATTACAGCGCTGACTCATGTTGGGCTTGTAGCCCATCAAAACATTCAGATATTTTTTCAGACAAACGGCTGTCTAAACATACCTCTCCCAAATTACACTTATAAAATGGACTTTTTGAACTCATTTTAAAATCTTACCTCTATCACTATTGAATTTCATCTTACCGGATTTAGTTCAATGTTCTAGCATTTAAGGGTCAAGAGGCAGCTAGGTGGAACAGTGGTTAGTGTGCTGAGTCTGTAGTAAAGGTGACTTGTATTCAAATCCAGTGTTGTCTACTTCCTAGATGTATAGGCAAATCACTTAATATCTATCTTCTTCAGATGGGGTAGTAAAATGCTTATAAAAGAGGAATATTAATAACCCTTCCTTCCCAGGTTTGTTAAGAGAATAAAATGGGATAATATTTTGAAAGGCATTTTGCAAACTTAAAGAGCTCTATAAATCCTATTATCATGATATCCTGGAGTTTGCAAAAGGAATGGAGCTGATTCACAGATGTCAAATTAAGGTTCATGTCTTCAGCAATGACATTCTCCCAAAGTCTGTTCTGGTTTCCACCTCCGGAGAAAGAATTGATGGAGTTTAAATGAAGATTTGAATGCAAAGGAATCATTATTTTTTTCATGATTTTTTGGGGAGGTCTGTGTTTTCTCTCACAACATGATTAATGTAGAAATAAGTTTTGCATTATTGCACATATATAACCTATATCAAATTGTATACTATCTCAGAAAGGGGAGGAAAAGGAAGAAAAAAGGGAGGAAGAACATTTGAAACTCAAAAATTTTTAAATGAATATTAAAATTTGTTTTTATATGCAAATATGAAAAATAAAATATTATTTTTTAAAAGATTTTTTAAAATGAACTTACAAGGAGAAGAAAAAAATCCTCTGGGAACTTTGTCCTAGAGAGTCCCAGGAGAGCAAAAGGTAATGTCTGAACAACTCAGAGAGCAGTGCTAGGATTATGAGAATAGTAAAAGAGTCAGTTGCATGGTGGATAGAGCTTTAGGTATGGAATTAGGAAGACTCATCTTCCTGAGTTCAAATACAGCCTCAGACATTTCTTGACTGGGTGACCCTGGGCAAATCACTTAACCTTGTTTCTTTCAGTTTTCTCATTTGTAAATTGAGCTGGAGAAGAAAATTGCAAACCACTCTGCCAACAAAACCCCAAAGAATCATGTGCCATTCATTGGCTAGGTGGTGCAGTGGATAGAGCACTGGTCCTAGAGTCAGGAGTACCTGAGTTCAAATCCGGCCTCAGACACTTAATAATTACATAGCTGTATGACCTTGGATAAGCCACTTAACCCCATTGCCTTGCAAAAACCTATAAAGAAAGAATATCATTTACTTGAAACTAAGCTGAAATGGAGGTAGTATCTTTTAAGATCTCTAAATGTTAAAACTGCCTCTAAATTCTGAGGCTGAGACTGTGGAGTCAACTATAAGGGAGATAGGTAAGTGCTACTTTGTGGAGAGATGGCAAATAGATGGTTCACATTAAATTTCTACTTCAAATCTGGCCTCTCAGAAATCTCAGAAAAAGCAGTTCTAGACTGATATGGGAGACAGAGCAGAACAATCTATTTTTCTATTTATTTGTTTGTTTATTTAGCCATCAAAGTTTCCATAGGGATGCAGCAAGCAAGCACTTTCCAAAATCAGCTACATGTTGGCTTCTAAGTCTATTAAAAAAAATCCTTCTGTCCCTAGTAAATGATTCATTTACTTGTTTTTTGGCTTGTTTGTCTCCAAACTGTTTCTTGCTATGTCATCACCCCTAAGGCCCATAAGAGCTGGCCTGCTATTGACACATGCTAGGCCTGTGCAGGTCTCTGTCAGCAAGTGAATGCAATGTCAAGAGAATGCAGCTGCCAAGACCTTAGATCCTGGAGAATGGTCAAACAGATTCTTGGTAGATCAGGTTTTGAAGGTAAAGCTAAATAAAAAGATCCCTCTTTCTGCCAGGTCAGCCAAAAGATCTTACTTTTCTTCCTCCAGATCACAAAGTTAGGAGATTTTCATTAATTGTCAGAGTCTAATGGGATTTCCAAAGGAATAGAAAACACAGCCTCTCTCTTTTTTTTATGTTTCATACTGTAATCTATATTTTCTTATTTATTCACAGGATAATGAAAAGACTGGTCATATTTTCTTTAAAAGAAAGTAGCAAGCATGTTATTTTAGGTCAACCAACTACTCATTCCTTTGCAATTTCAGGAAGAGGGTCAGCTCAGGTCATACATCATTTTAGCAAAACACCTGGGAAAGGTGAAAGATCAAGCTATTTACATATGAAACATCTTGTTTAATGAGCATAGTCCAATTAAAGTTCATGCTTGTTTCTGGCTAGTAGAGGCAAAGAAATCCATGTGCTGTTTTTTAAAGATGCAGCCATTAGAAAACATTTGACTTATGCTCATTTAAAATCTCTTTAATAGCCCCTCCTCACTTTCTCTTTTTTTAGGTAGCTTCAGTACTACAATAAAATTGTGTTTATCTTAGCCCCATTTTAATATATTAACAAATTGAAAAAGACATTTCTCTTATTAAAGCAAAAGAACATCTATACTTTATGATACAGGGCCTCCATTTTCATTGTAAAGTTATAATTACCACAAATCTTTCCAATTATTTTTCATAAGTTAGGCTATGGTCTTCAAAAACCAAGTTTCAGCATTTTTATTTTTTAACAGAGGGGAAAAACCCCTGTGCTCTTAGTTGAGCAGTAATAAACTAATTCTTTTATAAACAAAATTTAAACTGAAAAGCCCCAATAGATGGAAAAAGAGAAACAAAAAAGATATTATGTGGCAAAATATAGTGAAATCTACAGTAGTTTTACAGCACATTTAAGCCCCCCTAGGATTTTACATCTCCACCTAACTTCCATTTAAAAGTTTTTCCTTATGAAAATGTCAGATAAATAAGAATGGTTCTAGTCTAAGGCAATACAGTCCTTAACTGTAATGAATTTTGAAGGGGAGGGGACACACCTTTCTCACCAATCTGGTGAGAAAAATTTATCAATAATTGATAAAGTTGTTCAAAAAATACAATTACCACTTAAATGGCAACAGTCAACTTAACATTGGATTACTTACATCCATTACAAAGGAGGGTTGTGGAATACCAACTGGAATGTAACTGCCCTTTTAGTCTCCGTAATAATGAAACTAATTTATACTGGCACTACAAAAGGAACAGTCCTGTAGGAAATGTGTGCCACTTATACCACACTTAGCTTTAATGGAATGTGGGAAAACAGCCTCTCTTAACTTGCAAAATGGATAATGCTCTCCTTAGGCTGTGGGGTTCTCTGATTTTAACTGTATCCTTTTTAGTTATAAATCATTTGGGGATGAGGTGAAAATGAACCCTCTGGTTTAGAGCAAGGAACCTAGAACTCTAGAAAACTAGTTCAAACAAATTTTAAATGATGAATGGGTTGATTAAAGTTGGCTTGGTAGTTGGTGGTAGAGAAGGTCTAGTGATACACCACCGGTCTTTTTTTTTGTTTGTTTTTGTTTTTAGTTTTTTTTGTAAGGCAATGGGGTTAAGTGGCTTGCCCAAGGCCACACAGCTAGGTAATTATTAAGTGTCTGAGGTCACATTTGAACTCAGGTACTCCTGACTTTAGGGCCAGTGCTCTGTCCACCACCTGTCTTTCAAGGTAAAATTCAAGTCCTTTTAATCTATTAATTCTATTAAGACTAGCTTTACAATTATATGATCATATCAATAGATGCTGAAAAAGCTTTTGACAAAATACAGCATCCATTCCTACTAAAAACACTAGAGTCTAGGAATAAATGGACTCTTCCTTAGAATAATTAGCAGTATCTATCTGAAACCATCAACAAACTTTATATTCAATGGGGAGAGGCTAGAGGCATTCCCAATAAGATCAGGGGTGAAACAAGGATGCCCATTATCACCACTACTATTCAATATGGTATTAGAAATGTTAGTTTCAGCAATTAGAAAAGAAAAAGAAATTGAAGGAATTATAATTGGGAAGGAAGAGATAAAACTCTCACTCTTCGCAGATGACATGATGGTCTACCTAAAGAATCTCAAGAAATCATCCAAAAAAATACTGGAAACAATTAGCAATTTTAGCAAAGTTGCAAGTTATAAAATAAACCCTCATAAACCCTCAACTTTTCTATATATGTCTAGCAAGATACAGCAGGAAGAGCTAGAAAGAGAAATCCCATTCAAAGTAACCTCAGACAATATAAAATATCTGGTAGTCTATTTGCCAAGACAGACTCAGAAGCTTTTTGAAAACAATTATAAAACACTTCTCATACAAATTAAATCATATTTAAATAACTAGGCAGATATCAACTGCTCATGGATAGGTAGAACTAATATAATAAAAATGACAATTCTACCAAAACTAAACTACCTGTTTAGTGCTCTACCAATCAAAATTCCCAAAAAATACTTTAATGAGTTAAAAAAAATTGTAAGTAAATTCATATGGAGAAATAAAAAGTCAAGAATTGGGGGCAGCTAGGTGGCTCAGTGGATAGAGCACTGGCCCTGGAGTCAGGAGTACCTGGGTTCAAATCTGGTCTCAGACACTAAATAATTACCTAACTGTGTGGCCTTGGGCAAGCCACTTAACCCCACTGCCTATTTCCAGGAGCTTAATGAAAAAAAGTTCAAAAGAAGGGGGCTTAGCCCTACCTGATTGAAAATTATATTATAAAGCATCAGTCATCAAAACTGTTTGGTATTGGCTAAGAAATAGAGTGGTGGACCAGTGGAATAGACTAGGTGCAAAAGCAGGAGGTGATTATAGTAATCTGCTGGTTGATAAACCCAAAGAGTCCAGCTATTGGGATGGGATAAAAACTCCCTCTTTGATAAAAACTGCTGAGATAATTGGAAGTTAGTATGGAAGAAACTTAGATTAGACCAACACCTCACACCCTTTACCAAGATAAGATCCAAATGGTTACAGGACTTAGACATAAAAACAATACTATAAGCAAACTGGAAGATCAAGGACTAGTTTACCTGTCAGATCTATGGAAAGGGGAGCAGTTTATGACTAAGGAAGAGTTGGAGAACATCACCAAAAACCAACTAGATGATTTCAATTACATTAAATTAAAAAGCTTTTGCACAGATAAAACCACTGTAACAAGATCAAAAGAAATGTAGTAAATTAGGAAACAGTCTTTACAACTAATGATTCTGATAAAGGACTCATTTCTAAAATATACAGAGAACTGAGTCAAATTTTTAAAACAAAAAGCCATTCCCCAATTGACAAATGGTCAAAGGATATGCAAAGGCAATTTACAGATGAGGAGATAAAAGTAATCCATAGCCATATGAAAAATTGCTCTAAATCATTAATTATTAGAGAAATGCAAATTAAACCTTCTCTGAGGTAACACCTCACACCTCTCAGACTGGCCAATATGACCAGAAAGGATAATGGTCATTGCTGGAAGGGTTGTGGGAAATCTGGGACACTATTATACTGTTGGTAGAGCTGTGAACTCATCCAACCTTGCTGGAGAGAAATTTGGAACTATGTCCAAAGGATAACAAAAATATGCATACCCTTTGATCCAGCAATACCACTACTGGGTCTATACCTTGAAGAGATGATGAAAAAGGATAAAAACATTACTTGTACAAAAATATTCATAGCAGCCCTGTTTGTGGTGGCAATTGGGGAATGGCTTAGCAAACTGTGGTATACGTAAGTCATGGAACAATAGCGTTCTATTAGAAATCAGGAAGGATGGGAATTCAGGGAAGCCTGGAGGGATTTACATGAGCTGATGTTGAGTGAGATGAGCAGAACCAGAAAAACACTAGACACCCTAACAGCAACATGGGGGTGATGATCAACCTTGATGGACTCGCTCATTCCATCGGTGCAACAATCAGGGACAATTTGGGGCTCTCTGCAATGAAGAATACCATCTGTATCTAGATAAAGAACCATGGAGTTTGAACAAAGTTCAGGGACTATTTCCTTTAATTTAGAAAAAAAAACTGATATTGTCTGATCTTGTTATCTCTTATATACTTTATGTTTCTTCCTTAAGGATATAATTTCTCTCTCATCACACTGAATTTGGATCTATGTACAACATGGAAACAAAGTAAAGACTGACAGATTGCTTTCTGTGGGGAGGGAAGGAAGTAAGATTGGGGGGAAAATTGTGCAACTCAAATAATATCCTTAATAAAAAATAAACAAATTTAAAAAAAGACTACCTTTACTCATAATAATTTTTCTCTCCTCTGACATTTTACTTATTAATACCATGAATTATATATGACCTAATGACCCTAAATAATAGTGAGATTACTAGATTAAAGATTGTGAGCTTGGGGCAGCTAGGTGGTTCAGTGGATAAAGCACCAGCCCTGGAGTCAGGAGTACCTGGGTTCAAATCTGGTCTCAGACACTTAATAATTACCTAGCTGTGTGGACTTAGGCAAGCCACTTAACCCCATTTGTCTCAGACACTTAATAATTACCTAAAAAAGAAAAAAGATTGTGAGCTCTTTGAGGGCTGACTTGTCCTTTGCCACTTTTTTGCATTCCCAGAGCTTGTTACAATCCTTGGCATGTTGTTGTTGTTGTTGTTGCTGTTCGGCTGTGAACCATAGTATGCCAATACTGTTCAGGAGGCTTTCTTGGCAAAGAATGGTTTTCCATTTCCTTCTCCAGTGAAATAAGGCAAACAGAGGTTAAGTGATTCATCCAGGGACACACAACTATTGAATGTCTGTGATCAGATTAGAACTCGTCTTCTTGTCTTTAGGCCTAGTTCTCTATGTAAAGCCATGTAACTGCCCCTTGGCACATAGTAGGTGCTTAATAAAAGTTAAATAATAAAAATTAAATTTTTTTTAATGGCAGTGGGGTTAAGTGACTTGCCCAAGGTCACACAGCTAAGCCATTATTTAGTGTCTGAGGTCAAATTTGAACTCAGGTCCTCCAAACTCCAGGACTAGTGCTCTGATCAGTGCACCACCTAGCTGCCCCTTAATAAAAGCTTTTTGATTAATTGATAATCAGAGTTGTCTCACTCATTATATAATTCTATTTTTCTTTCCTCAAAAAACTGTGCCAATTCACTTGATCAGAAAAGTATATTTCTTCATGGCCCTGACAGCATTCAATTTTATAATTTTTAACTCTAGTTCTCCACTATTCCAAAAGATCTATAATTTTAATGATCTGGATAGTACTTCAGGTGATGCAGTTAGCAACCCATAAATTCTTACCCATCTTGAGGGACAATTACCTCTGGGAATCTAGTCAACAAATGGGGAGATTTCTTAAAGTATTCTTGACATATAAAAGATATCATTGCAGCTGTATAGTGGATAGTGCACTGAAGTTGGGAAGACCTGAGTTCTAATCCAGCCTAAGACATTTAATGAATGTGTGATCCTGAGCAAGACATTTAAATTCTATTTGCCTCAGTTTTCTCAATTAAAAAATGGGGATAATAGTATCCTTTACCTCACAAGATGATTGTGAGGATCAAATGACATATTTGTGAAAATTACTTAGCACAAAGGGAAAAAGGTCCACATGTACAAAAATATTTATAGCAGCAATTTTTGCAAAAAATTGGAATTTGCATCACTAAATGTAATTTGCAAAGAATTTTGCAAAGAATTGGAAATAGAGGGGATGCTCATCAACTGAGAAATGACTGAACAAATTATAGTGTAAGGATGTAATGGAATACTATTATTCTATAAGAAATCATGGGCAGATGGGTTTTAGAAAAATTTGGACTTATGTGAACTGAGAAGTGAGCAGAAGTAGGAGAACATTATACACATTAATGGCAACATTGTGCGATAATCAATTATGATAGATTTAGCTCCTCTCAGTAGTTCAATGAGCAAAGATAATTCTAAAAAGACTTGGAATGGAAAATGCCATCCACATTTAGAGAAAAAAATATGGAGTCCAAATGCAGATCAAAGCATAATATTTCCACTTTTTAAAGTTGATTTTATGTTTTTTTCTTTCACATGGTTCCCCTCCTTTGTTCGGATTCTTCTTTTACAATATAAGTAATATGGAAATGGGTTAAATATGATTGTACATATATAAAGTATATCAGATTATGCTCTCTTATAGGAAAGAGGAAACTCAAAAATCTTCAAAAAAATCAATGTTGAAAACTATCTTTACATATATTAGAAAAAAACAAAAAACTTTAAGAATGAATAAAAAAAGAGACACTTAGCACAGTATACCTTAACATAGTACTATAAAGCACATAATCCTTCTCCAGTGGAATACTATTGTTTATTCCTTATTATTGTCCTGTAAGTAGCCCATCTTTTTCAATCATTTTGTTTATATGAATACTGTCAAGACTGAAACAGTTTAGTTCTTCCAAGAATATATCTACACATTGGTCACTTGACAAAACTAACAGTAATAATGATGATGTTGATGATGATTATTTATAGCACATACAATATATTAAGGCTTACAAATTATTTTTCAAATCTAATTTCATTTTATAATATATAGAGAGCACCTACAGTTGCTAATGTTTAAGATGATGTGAAGCTGCATAATTCTGAGCTTTCTCTGCATAACTTTTCTACCAGTTGTGACTAGGGATTGCTAATGTATTTTTCTTTGTTTCATGAGTTGTGATGGTAGGAATATTCTTTATCAAGTTGTTAACCTAGTGTTCATCCTCTCTACACTTAATTAAGTTGATCCATGGAAAGAAGACTTAGACTGTTGATGGAATTATACTTGAAACTTTTTTCCTCTGTATCTTTCTGTCTGCTTCTGTCTCTGTTTTATAGTTTTATTATAATAATAAAGTTCAATTTTATTTTCATTATCTTTGACTTTCTATAATCTTTTAAAATAATAAAACATAATGAATATATTCAGTTTACTTGGTAAATCTTAATTATCATTTAATTTTCTGAATAAATGTGTCCAGATATATCATAGAACACTTCCTATGCCCTTTCTCTAACAAGTTTTATTAGGTCTGAAACTCCTCTCTCTCACATGGGTAATTTGTTATCTTTCCTTTCGAAGAAAGTTCCTTAACTTGAGTTTCAAGGACCCCTTTGGGTCTGTGTTTAGATTCTGGTGGGGAGGAGGAGGTATCTATGACCTTGGGTGGAGAAAAAATATTGCATCTTTATTTTCACTAACTTTTCTTTGCAATTCTCTATATTTTGTTTTATGCATTTAAAAGCACTCTTCTGAGAAGAGGTTCATGGGCTTCATAAGACTGTCCCAAGGGTGTCAGGAACCCTAAAGGTCTAAAACCTTTGCAGTATGGCTTGTGGATTATGCTTTTCAAAGTCTACTGCATGGATCTATTTTTGAATGTTGATAATCTCTTTTCCAGTCACCATCTTGTATACTTCACTTTGTAGGAACCCAAATCAAAGTTGGAAAGGAAGATTGTCTCAGAGTTTTGAAAAATCATTCAACAATCATTTCTGCCCATCATCTCTCCCTTCCCTCCCTTCACTCTCAGTATTCTCAAGAGGCAGCATGGCATGATGGGCAAGGGGAAAAAGAAAGGAATAAGCATTTATATAATACCTACTATTTGCCAGACACTGTGTTAAGCATATTACAAATATTATCTCGTTTGATCCTTACAACTGCCCCGCAAAGTGGGTGCTATTATTATGCCCATTTTACAATTAGGAGACTGAGGCAAGTGGCTAGAGAAAGTGAAGTAGGAGCAGCTAGGTGAGTCAAGGAGGCAGCTAGGTGGTACAGTGGATAGAGAACTGACCCTAGAATCAAGAGGATCTGTGTTCAAATGTGACCTCAGACACTTAATAGTAGCAGTGTGACCTTGGGCAAGTCACTTAATCCCATTTCCCCATAAAAAGAAAAGAAACTGAGATAGTGGTGAATGGAGTTGGCCAGAAAGACCTAGTCAAGTCCTGACTGTTACATGCTGGTGGATACATACTGATACATACTGACTCAGGGCAAATCTCAGAGACTAGGATTGATAAGAATTATATTGTATATAATTTTCAGTCTACTTTGATAGAGGAGAATTTCTTCATCTGGTTGTTCCTTATACAAATAAAATCATAGATCCAGTCTTTATCCTAGGATATAGATCTTTTATGCCATGGACACTTGAACTAATTAAAGACAATTAAGGACTTTAACAACTTTCCTATCTGACTTAAGAGCTTCTAATGAGATAGCCTCCCAGGACAGAGCACTACATATGGAATCAGAAAGATGAGTTCAAATTTTGCCTTTGATTCTTATCAATTATCAGACTCTGGACAAATCACTTTAAACTGGGTGAGATTCACTAGTGGATAGAGTGCTGGACTTGGAGTCAGGAAGTCATTTTCCTACATTCGAATCTGGCTTCAGATATGTAATAATCATGTAATATTGGACAAGTCACTTAATCCTTCTCACTTCAGTTTGCTCATCTATAAAATGAGCTGGAGGAGGAAAAGGCAAACCATTCTAGTATCTTTGCTAAGAAAACCCCAAACTGGGGGTTAGAGACAACCAAAATAACTGAATAGCAATAACAATAGCACATACCTTACAGGAATGTTGTGAGGATCAAATTAGATATCTATAAAATAGTTCATAAACTTTAAAGAGCTATGTAAATGCTAATTTTTTTAATGCTGTTGCTATTGTTGTTTTAGCATTGGCTGATTTTGTTCTGCACTTCCCAATTCAGAGCTCATTTTTCTTAAATTAGAGTTGAGTGGTTCTGTCTTCTCTCCCTCACCTTGTTATCATCATCCTATCTGCTCCAAGTAATTATTTTCTTTCCTTTTAAATTTCTTTTTTTTTTATTGTGAACTTAACAACCATTAACACAGATATTTCAAAGATAAAAAGGAGCACTGTAGAAACTGAATTTCTTTTATGTACAAAATGCATATGTAGAGTTTAATAAAAATGATATAAAGTTACATACAAAGTTTAATGAGGCAGTAACATTAATTGCTCTATTTGTCTCACCTGTGATTCATTTTTCTTTTGTGTATATAAAAAAGTTACATTGCTGCTCTTTTTCTCGTGTTTATCACTGCCCATAATTCATACATTTATACCACTTTCCCTTGTAACAAATAGGTATAGTCAAGCAAAACAAACTGTCACATGGCCCACATATGGGAAATCATATGTCATCCAAAACACATGGCCCATTACCTTTCTGACATGATGTTGGAGGTATGTTTCATTGTCAGGTTATTGAAGTTATTATTGGTCACTGCTCTGATTAGAGTTATGAAATCTTGTGAAGTTGCTTTCCTTTACATCATTATTGTTGTCATGTAAATAATTACCTAATTCAGTCCATTTCATTCTGCAATACAAGTCTTTCTGAGTTTCCTTGGATCAATATTTTTGGTGCAATAAAATTCTATTATATTCACATAGAGCATCCATTTCTCTTTAGATGGGCTGCTATTTTTTTACTGATTAATTTTATAATACAAAATGCTGCTAAAAATTATCTTGCACATATTTATACTTTCTTTCTGTCTTTGACCTCCTTGGACACATGACTAAAAGTAATAATGCTGTGTCAAAGAGTAATGTTGTTGACATTTCAGTTGTGTCTGACTCTTCATGGTCCATTAGGTGTTTTCTTGGTAAAGCTACTGGAGTGATTTGCCATTTTCTTCTCCTATCATTCTACAGATGAAGAAACTGAGGCAAACAGGGTTAAACGAATTGTCCAGGGTCACAGCTCTAGTAAATTTCTGAGGTAAACTTTGAACTCAAGTGGATAAAGATCTACTGTGCCGATTAGCTTTCCTGAGGTGAGGGAGGGCAAGGGGTGGGTATAGCATTACCACATCTCAAACCATAATCATCAAAAATAATTTGGCACTATTTAAAATTGTTTTTTTAATTATTCAAAGGAACAAATTAGATAACTTATGAGAACCAGAAGTAGTTAAACATAGTAGCAGAGCAATCAATAAACCCAAGAATATCAACTAATGAGTAAAGACTTTTTAAAATAAAAATTGCTAGGAAAATCTGAAAATAGTCTGGCAGAAATGAATCTCAAATCAATATCATATAATATTCCACAATGAACTCCAAATGGATACATAATTAAATACAAAAGTTATCTCACTTAAAAAATAGAGAAGAGAGATACTTTTCACAACAATGACAGGGTAGGGGTGGGAGTTGTGGGGGTGATGGTAACTTTTATTTAAACAAAGGATAGAGATAATCATAAAAAATAAAATAGACAATTTCAATTACAAAAATGAAACACTTTGGTATTAAAAATGCATCTAAATGCATTTTAGACTCAAATCAGAAATGATTAATTGGGGGAAAAGTTTTGTAGCAAATTTCTCTGATAAAGACCTAATATCCTAAGCATATAAATAATTGATAGAAACATATAAGAATGAATCATTCTCTTAATAGATAAATGGTCAAAGGATATGAATAGGAAATTCTCAAATGAAGAAATGCAACCTATTAATAATCATATGAAAAGATGCTACTTATCCCTAATCATGAGATATGCAAATTAAAACAAGTCTGAGATTACATTTTATACTACTCAGTTAAACAAAGATGATAAAAGCAGAAAATCGTAATTGTTGAGATAACAGGAAGACAGATGCATTAAATGCACTGTTGATGGTATATTAATTCTGCAAAATCATTTGAAACTATATCCCCAAATTAAACTGCATACTCTTTGATAAGGAGGCAATTGGTGAAGTATAGGGTGGGGGGAACAAAGTTAGGAGTCAGGAAGATTTCAAAAGCAGCCTCATATTCACTGGTTGCTGTCCACCTGGGTAAATTACTTAAACTTTGTTTGCCTCAGTTTCTTTGGTTGCAAAATGGAGATAATAGCAGTGATTCCTTGTTAAGGTTGTTGTAACAGTCAACTGATATAATAACATCTGTAAAATGCTTATTGTAAGTGCTTGGTATATATAGTAGGCTTAGGTGTAGGGGAATGGAACTCTATGCTAGAAGGGAAGGGACCCAGGAGGTCATAGTCTAACTATGAGGCAGATAAGTGACATAGTGAATAGAGCACCTGTCTAAAGTCAGGAGGACTCATCTTCCTGAATTCAAATCTGATCTCAGATACTTATTAGTTTTACGACCCTGGGCAAGTCACTTAACCCTGTTTACCTCTTTCTGGAAAGTTTCCTTCTGTAAGTTTCCTCTTCTGTAAAATGAGTTGAAGAAAAAAATGGCAAACCACTCCAGTATCTTTGCCAAGAAAACTCCAAATGAGGTCTTGAAGTGTCAGACACAACAGAAATGACTGCTATTTTGTTACGGTTCTTATTATTTTCCTTGAGTTTCCTGACTTTTTTATTATTATTCTGTTTAGTTTTAAAAAATACTCTTAGTGGTTTGAATGGCACTATGCAAATTAATTTAAATAGCATCATTATCTTTTAATGGTACTCATGGCATAACTATGAGCAATTGTCCTTCAATTATTGGTCATCCTTGATTTCTGTGAAAAAAATGGCTTATATTCATATAAATTCTGAGTTGGTTCTTGAGAGATAAGTGTGAAATATACTATATAGTTATGCATTCTTTAGTTATTTTGAATGGAATTTCTCTTTATATTTCTTCCTGCTACATTTTATTAGTATGACATAGAAAGGGTAATAATTTTGGTGGATTTATTTTCTATTGTTACTTTATTGTTTGGACAGCTAGGTGATAATTAGATAGAGCACCAGACCTAGAGTCAGGAAGACTTATCTTCCTGAGTTCAAATTGGACCTCAGATACTTAACCAGTTGTATGACTGGGCAAGTCACTTAACCCTGGATGTTTATGTTTCTTCATCTGTAAAATGAACTAAGAAGAAAATGACAAACTACTCTAATATCTTTGCCAAGAAAACTCCAAATAAGATCACAAAATATCAGATATACCTGAATATAACTGAACAACAGCAACAACTTTATTATTTAGATAAGCTTTTTAGTTGAATTTCTAGGATTCTTTGAACTATATTATCTTCAAATAGTCATAATTGTGCTTCTTCTTTGCCTAGGCCTCAATTTCTTTTTCTTGTATTATTTTTATAGTTAGTATTTCTAGAATTATATAAAAAAGCACTAGTGATAATAATATGTATCTTTGCTTTACCCATGAGGTCACTGGGACAGTCTCAAGTATTTCTCCATTACAGAAAATGCCAGCTTATAGCTTTTAAATAGCTACGGTTGATCCATTTATTTATTTATTTTATTTAGGTTTTTGCAAGGCAATGGGGTTAAGTGGCTTGCTCAAGGTCACACAGCTAGGTAATTATTAAGTGTCTGAGACCGGATTTGAACTCAGGTACTCCTGATCCCAGGTCCAGTGCTTTATCCACTGTGCCACCTAGCTGCCCCAAATATCTTCTAATGGTCCTATTAGGCTATAACTTTTATAAGGAAAGGGAGATATGATACAATAAACACTTTTTTTAAGAGTCAGCCTCAGCAAGTGTAGAGGATATATATATATATATATATATATATATATATATATATATATATATATATATAAAATAAAGAGTCCCTACCCTTCAGGAATTTACAATATAATGAAGGAAGACAATACACAAAAGGAAGTTGAAAGGGGAAATTGAGAGAATGCCATAGGATGGCTAGCATGGTGGAATGATGAAAATAATAGTGGAGTCAAAATTAAGCAGAATAGCCAATGGAAAATGAAGACATGGCTGGTATTTTGAGCCTTCTATAACATGAATAGATGGTAGGAGTTTTTTTGCTCTGCCCTACAATTCTCCAGTCAAAGAGTCAGAAGCACCCAGAAGTATAGAGGGGAGAGATTTTTCTTGGTTCTTCTTTTAAAGTGTTAATCAGGAAGGGGCAGCTAGGTGGAGCAGTGGATAAAAGCACTGGCTCTGGAGTCAGGAGTACCTGGGTTCAAATCCGGTCTCAGACACTTAATAATTACCTAGCTGTGTGGTCTTGGGCAAGCCACTTAACTCCATTTGCCTTGCAAAAACCTTAAAAAAAAGTGTTAATCAGGAGAGTCCCTCATTAATCTGAATTCTATAAAGCACTTGATAAGATTACAGAATGCCATGCAGAGATGGGTCATTAAAATGGATATACTGATTAACCCTTAACTGAGAAACAGGAATCTAAAAAGCATGTCAGGGAGATCTCTGATGGTTAGGGCACCCATCAAAGATGATTAATAAGTTATTGTCAGGAGACATTAACTCTTTTTTTTCTGTAGTCTAAAGGAATTAGATTACATGTCTTTGGACCCTTCTAACTTAAAACGTTTCCCTTATACTTTCAGCAATGAAAAGAAGAAGGGATTTCTTTCCCCACCATATCAAGGCAGAGGGGGAGAAGTGGATTTTTGAAGTGAATCCTAAGAATGAATCTTGAGTCCTTGACTATCTTCTTTTGCTTATCTATTTCTTTTATTGAAAGGAGGATGGCCTTTCCCAGACCCAAAACATAAGAGAAATTGGAAAACCAAGCATTCTTCTTTAGGTTAAATTTAAATAATTTATGTATGTATGTATATATTTATGCATGTATATATTTATTTATTACCCAAAGGTAGCTTTCAGCATTCATTTTTTGTAAGGTTTTGAGTTCCAGGTTTTTTCTTTCCTCCTTTCTCTCCCCCTCCCCTTCACAGTGAGTAATATGATAGATTTTATATGTATAAAACTATGTTAAACAAATTTCCATATTTGTCATGTTGTGAAAGGTAAATCAGAACAAAAGGTAACAAAAACAGTTAAAAAACAAATCATAAAACAAATTTTTAAAATGGAAAATAGTATGCTTTAGTCTACATTCAGACTCATTTCTTTCTTTCTTTCTTTTTTTTTTTTTTAGATTTTGGCAAGGCAAATGGGGTTAAGTGGCTTGCCCAAGGCCACACAGCTAGGTAATTATTAAGTGTATGAGACCGGATTTGAACCCAGGTACTCCTGACTCCAGGGCCGGTGCTCTATCCGCTGCGCCACCTAGCTGCCCCTCATTTCTTTTTCTAGATAAAGCCAAGCATTCTTAATTTTGAGTCCTTGAACCTGGAAAGAATTCATGGGTATATGAACTCTGATAGGGGAAAACAAGATGAGTTTTCAATCCTGCAATTGAAATAATTGAAGCATTTCTTTTAATTCTTTAAAAATATCATTTTAGGGGCGGCTAGGTGGCGCAGCGGATAGAGCACCGGCCCTGGAGTCAGGAGTACCTGGGTTCAAATCCGGTCTCATACACTTAATAATTACCTAGCTGTGTGGCCTTGGGCAAGCCACTTAACCCCATTGCCTTGAAAAAAAAGCCTAAAAAAATATCATTTTGAGTAGGGTGCCATAGATTTTGCTGAACTGCAAAAAAAAAAAAAGATCAGTTACTTAAAAACAATTTGGAATCTCTGCATTAAGCTAGCTGTAAAAATGCAACCATGTTAGGTGATCTTTTTATGAAATGTAAATAAGTCTCTTAAATGAACAGGAAAGGAAACAACACCACAGGATAAGGAATAACAGGCCACACCTCTAGGTGACTTAAAAGTCATTTCAGTGAATTCAGAAGAGAAACTTAAAATGGAAGCCATCTCTTGAGAAGCAGAGAAGATGTATATGTCTGGGTAAGGTGAGAGCATGAAAAGCAACATGAAATTGGGAGAGTAGAAGCATGAGCAGAGGGAGCCACTACAAAGGAAGGGGTCAGGACTAAAGGAGTGAGGTTTCTCAGAACCTGGGGACAAGGACTTGTCAGTGCAGAAACTGTGCTCAAATCCCTTTGGACTACAGACCCTGAGATTATAATTCTGTATCTCCTTTGTCCCCTTGGGCTCTCTAGTGCAAGTCTGAAGCCTTTCGATCTGGGAAATTCTTTTTACTTTTCTCTTTAGGGGCTCCATGGGTCAAAGGGTGTACAGTCAACATTCAGATGGAGTGAACACTTTGTAGATAATTTTTAAATTTCAAAATGCTTTACTCTCTTTTATTGAACATTTTAGTCCCCCTCAGCATAGGTTATCCCCAGACCCTCAACCACATATCACTTTGTCCCCCTACAGACCACTGGTCTTGATTGATGGCTTCCAAAGGGGACCATTTTGACTGCTTCAAGATTGATCTTTTTTCTTCTGTTTGTTTCTGGCAAAGATTATGCTAATTGTCCACACTCTGTTAATTCCTCTTGTTTCATAAGCCCATTTGGATGGTCCCCCTGCCTCTTGGTCTAGTTATATAATGTTTTCCAATTTGTTCTGAGGAGTATCTAGAGAGCAAGTCTGAGAGCCCATCACTTCTCAGAGGAATTGAAGTACTAAACTGATCTTCACTGTTTTGAAGGGGAGTTACCACTGGCACCCACATAAGGCAGAATGTACTCTCTTGGACAGTCAGATTTTGTTTTCCTCCTGTAGGCTTCAATATTTTCCTTAAATCTTCAAGGGTCTGTGATTTTGTCTGTATTCTTCCTCAACATAGATTGTAGCCTCTCCATGTGTTTGTAAGAAGTGCTTCATGAGGTGTGACTGAAAAATTCATTAACTAACAAACAACTTGGTGATGTCCTTGGATGAAGGATCTCTACATCATCCTGCTTCATATGAAATTCAGATAGTCAAACTTGACAAAAGAATGTAAACTCCTTAGGGGATAAAGATCATTTTCACCTTTGCATACATATACCTAGCATTGTTCCTTGTACATTTTTGTTATTGTTGTTCAGTTGTTTCTGATTCTTAGTGACCCCATTTGGAGTTTTCTTGGCAAAAAACTGGACTGGTCATTTAACAGATGAACTGGCATAAACAAGGTTAAATTACTTGTGTAGACTCATACAGCTAATAAGTTTTTGAGGTCAGCTTTGAACTCGGCAAGATGAGCCTTCCTGATTCCAAGCCCAGGCTCTAATCCACTGTAACTACCCCACAGGAAATTACAAGTAGGAAGAATTTAATAAATGTTTGAGACATTTAATTTGTTGAATCTTGTTCTAGCTTGTATGGACCTTCCAATTAAAGCTATATATAGTCATATGAAAAAGAATTATGAGGTACCACCTCATACCTATCAGATTGACTAAAATTAATAAAAGGGGGAAAATCAATGTTGAAGAGGGTGTGGGAAGATTGGAACTTTGATTCAGTGTTAGTGAAATTATGAACTAATCCAACCATTCTGGAGAGCAATTTGGAAATATGCCCCAAAAGCAATAAAAATCATATCTTTTGACACAGCAATACTAATACTAGGGATAAATCCAAAAGAAGGCATAAAAAATGGGAAAAGTCCCACATGTTTAAAAATATTTATAGCAACTCTTTTTATAATGGCAAAGAATTAGAAATTGAGATGATGCCCATCAACTGAGGAATGGTTGAACAAGTTATGGTATATGAAGTGCTACTATTCTATTGGAAACAATGAATGGTCAGACTTTAGAGAAGAATGGAAAGAATTACACAAACTGATTCTGAGTGAAATGAGCAGAACCAAGAGAACATTGCACACATTAACAAGAACATTGTGAATTGATCAACAATGATGGATGCACTCTTAGCAGTTCAAAGAACTAGGACTACCCTGGGAGAACTGTTATAGATAATACCATCCACATCCAAAGGGGAAAAGAACAACAACAACAACAAACCTCAAAATCTGAATGAATGCTATGATCACTTTTTTAAAAAAAACTGCTCTTCTGTTTTTCCTTCCTATCCCATGGTTTTCTTTCTTTTCCCTTGGTCCTAATTCCTTGTACACAAAATGATTAATATGTGAGCATATTGAGCATGGGAATACAGGCACAACTTTTACCAAACTGTTTTCTGTTAGGGTGGGGTGGAAAGGGAGGGTGATAGAAAAATGTGTAACTTATGAATATGCCAGTGGATAAATGTTGAAAGGTTTTCATGACATGTAATTGGAAAAATAAAAATAAAATATCCAAAAAATCAAAAAACAGAAAAGGTCTCATGTTCAAAAATGTTTATAGCAGCTATTTTTGTAGTGGCAAAGAATTGGAAATTGAGAGAATATCCATCAACTGGGGAATGGCCAAACAAGTTTATAGTATATGAATGTTATGGAATATTATTGTTCTGTAAAAAAATCATGAGTGGCTGAATTTTAGAAGAGAATAAAAAGACTTACATGAGTTGCTTCTGCAAAACCCAAAAAACCCCCCCACCAAACTTCTAATAACAAAAACAAAAATCCAAAAGAATTCTCCCCCCCCAAAAGAGAACATTGTATACATTAACCATAATATTTTTTTTTATGTTTTTGCAAGGCAAATAGGGTTAAGTGGCTTGCCCAAGGCCACACAACTAGGTAATTATTAAGTATCTGAGATCAGATTTGAACCCAAGTACTCCTGACTCCAGGGCCGGTGCTGTATTCACTGCGCCACCTAGCTGCCCCTACATTAACTATAATATTGAGAGATGATCAACTATGATAGATTCAGCTCCTCTCAACAATTCAGACAGACCTGTTATGAAAAATGCCATCCTTATCCAGGGGAAAAAAAAAGACATGGATTCTCAATGCAGAGCAAAGCATACTATGTTCACTTTTTAAAAACTTCTTTTATGTTTTCCTTTATCATAGTTTTTCTTCCTTACTTCTAATTTTTCTTTCACAACATAAGTAATATGGAAATGTTAACTATGATTGTACATGTATAACTTTTACCAGATTGTTTGCTGCCATGGGGAGATGGGTGGTAGAAAAATGTGGAACACATAGTCTTGCAGATGGTTGAATGCTGAAAACTACCTTTTGTTTGTGATTGGAAAAATTCAATAAAAAATTTCAATTAAAAAAATAAACACCTTCTGAGTCTGTGCTCTACTGTCAGCACTTTAACAGAACCCATGGTTGATTCCACAGTGAAGCATCAGAGGACAACTCAGTAGGAAAAAAAATTTTTTGATAAGAAATTTAAATATATTGTATATATATATATATATATATATATATATATATATATATATAAACAGAAATACATTTTGCATGACTGAATATGTATAATCTTTTTCAAATTGTTTACCTTCTCAATGGGAGGGAAAAAGGAGAGTGGAAGAGAATTTGAACTCAGAATTGTAAAAAAAAAATGGTAAAATTTTTACATGTAATTACAAAAAAGAAAAAATCTATCTATTCATGTTTCCATACACTATTTTCTAACTAAGAGAAAAAAGGAAATCATATGAGTAGTTGTAAACTAAATGAAATTGTGCTTAGGTAAATTTGGTTGTGTGTGTTAGAATGGGGATGGGGATCCTATGGTGGTTCAGAGGACAGCCCTATGTGAGTGCAGTTGTGCTGGGAGGAGGAACTTGTCCCCTAAGAGAATTAGAAGGAAAAGGTAGATCTGGGGAAGGGGTGCTATAATAACAGGAGCTGTGGGTGACAGTTGCGGGCAGTTGTACTGCAGGCTCAAGGGTAGGAGGCAAGTTGCAGGAAATCTGTGGTCAGAGGAAGCATTGGTAACCTGGGCAAAATCCCTATTGGCCCATGCTAATTACAGCTCTATTGGGATCATCTGTGTATCATTTGACTAGTGAAATATGGCAGGCTTCAGGCCACAGTGAAATGAAGTGAAGTAAACCCTACCTCATCCTGCTTTGCTTCAGGTATCAAACCTACAAGCCAGAATTATATTTTTTATAATTCTTGAGTCCAATGAATAGAGAATTTTAGAATGGGAAAGAACCTTTAAGACCTCAGATTTAGATGAGGAAACTGATACCCAGATGAAGAGAAGTGGCTAGCTTGATGTCATAGAGGTCGGTAGGATACAGTTGGAGCCAAGAAGTGGGTCTCCTTCCTCTTTCTGTAATTATATTCTTGGGACACCATTGTTTTAACCTCCAAACTCCATTCTAATCTAGGTGCAGTTGACTTTCTGCGGGGTTCTTTTATATGCTTAAAATCACAGCTAATCACCTAAGGACAGATCTTATGTCAAGGTTAGCCCTTCCTCCATGACAATATACATACAGAACTGCAAAGGAAAAAAAATTCACCCAATATAATCAGTATTCAGCTTCTCAGAAACAACTTGTTCAAGTCTTTGAAGCATCTTCTTGTTTCCCAGGACTTCCGTCCTCAGGACTTCCCCAGATCTACTCTCTGGAAGATCAAGGTTAACAGGACTAGCCCTCTTCTCTGATGTTAGAATCATCCACTCCCAAGGTGACTCCTGATCTCAGTTCTGGGATGTAAAGGCCATGTAACCTTCAGTGAGTCATCTTATCTCCATGACCCTCAGCTTATTTCATGTTTGAAATACTGGAATAGGACTTGATGATCCATCTCTAAGGTCAGCTGCAGCTCTTATTGAACCCATCTTATTTAAGCAGGAGGTGGTAACCAGCAAAAATATCCTTTTGAAGGGAGATTTTTCCTATGAGACAACATGGTGCCAAGACAATTCTATGAAATTGGGACCACCTAGGGTGGACTCTAGTCTTTGAAACTTATTTAGTTTTTTTTATTTTATTTTTTTCAAGGCAATGGGGTTAAGTGGCTTTCCCAAGGCCACACAGCTAGGTCATTATTAAGTGTCTAAGGCCGGATTTGAACTCAGGTACTCCTGACTCCAGGGCTGGTGCTCTATCTACTGCACCACCTAACTGCCCCTAAAACTTATTTAGTTTTGCTATCCTGGGCAAGTGTCTATTTTCCTCATCTGTAAACTGGGAATAATAATGCCTGTAATACCTGCTTTATGGGGTTGTTTGAGGCTCAAATGCAATAATATATATTTATATATATATATATACATATATATATCATTTATATATTATGTACAGATAGATTAATTGGGAGATTTGATGTCAAATAATTATTCTCATTGTAATTGATGAAATTACAGTGAGGTTTAAGATGCAGCCCCTTCACCTGTTTGAGTGATTTGCATGTAAGGAACAGATAATGGACACTGATATTTGAGCAATCCCTTTCAGACTTTGAATAATCCATTTTCATCTTTTAAAGATGGTACTTATTTTCATTTAAAATGATTCTGGGAAATTCTCTCCACATTGTCACAGACAATGAACTTGTCCCTAAGGTGGTAGAACCTCAATGAGAATTTTTAAAAAAGCAAAATTGAATTGTGGAGTAGAGAGCTGTGAAAAAGAGTTCCCTTTTCACCTTTCCCCCTAATTCTTACCTTTTCTCTTTGCCAATTGTATTGTACAGCTGATGACAGATGATTGATTCAGTCTAAGTGAAAAACTCAAGAACAAACCTCTGACCCCGGAGTGTGGGTGTAAAAAGGGAAAAAACATAGATTTATTAAATGCTTGTTACAATACAAAGTAGAGAATGTGAGAAATTCAGAATTCTTTAAAGACCAGGGTCAAAGTAAAGGTCAAGAGGAAACATTTTAACAGTGCAGAAAAGATTATAAAAATTTGTTTCCAATTACATTATTTCTCTGTGCCCCTAAGGATTCCTTACATCAATTTGACCCTGTCTATCCCCCTCACCTATGGGTCAAACTACATTATGCAGGCATGATAGTTTATCCTATTAAAATCAGATAGAAGGGGCAGCTAGGTGGTGCAGTGAATAAAGCACGAGCCCTGGAGTCAGGAGTACCTGGGTTCGAATCCTGTCTCAGACACTTAATAATTACCTAGCTGTGTGGCCTTGGGCAAGCCACTTAACCCCGTATGCCTTGCAAAAAACCTTAAAAAAAATCAGATAGAAGACTGTCCTACAGCCATTCTTCCTTCAGCAACCCTTCTAATACATGATGCCAACAGTTCTCCCCCCAAAACACTGCCCCTTCTGTTAATCCTGGAGGAGAATTTAGGGGGAGGGAGTCTGGCTTAAGTCTCACTCTTTACTTTTCTCCCTTCCCTAATTTATCTCTCTCTATGCAAATAAATCAGCAGCTTGTCTGTCTGTTCAAACTATCATGCCCAAACCCCAAGTGGCCTTTAAAGAATTCTTAACTTTCTCTACTTTGTCTTGTAATCACTTTTTAATAAATCTGTGTTTTTCTTTTTTGCATCTGCACTCTGGGTCAGAGGGTCATGAATTTTTCACTTAGACTAAATCATCTTTTTATTTCTTTGCAGGGCAATGGGGTTAAGTAACTTGCCCAAGGTCACACAGCTAGGTAATTATTCAGTGTCTGAGGTTGGATTTGAACTCAGATTCTCCTGACTCCAGGGCCAGTGCTCTATCCACTGCCACAGACTGAATCAATTATCCAGCATCATAGCAAGTGTGTGGATGTGCTGGGAAGGGGGATTTCTCTTTCTTAGGTTCTTCTTATCAGCAATGGCATTTTTGAAGCACAAGAGTGTACATTATAGTAGGTCTCCAATTTCAGAGTTTAGTCAAGTCAGCAAGAGGAATGAAGACTCTAGCACCTTGACTGGATATCTTGCTTTGTTGTTGTTGTTCAGATATGTTCAACGCTTCTTGACTCCAGTTGGAGTTTTCTTGGCAAACATACTGGAATAGTTTGCCATTTTCTGCTCCAGCTCATTTTACAAATGAGTAAACTGACACAAATAGGGTTAAATGACTTGCCCCGATCAGTGTCTAATGTCATATTTGAACTCAGCTCTTCTTGATTCCAGGACTGTGATTTATCCACTTTTGTTCTCTACATTTGTGCTTATTCACTTGTGAGTTCTATAGACATGGGTAGAGGGGAAGAGTAGACTTATCAGGGAGAATATCCTATGTGGAAGGGAAAATGTTTTGTCGCTGTTTTCACAATGCCATTTCCATAAATGGTTTGCTGTAAGCAACCCAGATGTGAGAGGAATGAGCATAGGTAGAGACATAAATACCTTGGATTTAGGATTGTCATCCTCCTGGGATACCTGACCTGCCAGTGCAAATTGAGGGGCTAAATCAAAGAAAATGCTATCTATGCAAAATGCTTTACAGAATAGTTTCTTACTATTAAACCCAAGCCCCTAAGTGAGGGCTTCCCTACTTCTAAGTGAAAACTTCTGTGACAGAAGTATATTTTCTAGATGAGAAGGGACTTTTCTCCTCATTTCTGTAGGTTAAATCTCTCCACATTTTTATCCCCTACTATTTTCTCTTCTAGAAAGAAAGAATCCAAGTAAACAATATAAATGGCAAACTGCCAAAGAATATTTTGGAGAGGGACTAAAATTCCTCTCAGTCCTTGGAAACCAAAGCCTGGCCAACTTCCAGTGAGGATGGAGTTCAAAGCTCTTTAAAGAATAGAGTGATTTTGGGCTGGGACTAGAAGAGAAATAGTCACTGAAGGATCCATTGGCATAGTCATTCCTTCTTTTTTTTTTTAAATTTTTATTTTAGGGTTTTTTTGGTAAGGCAAACAGGGTTAAGTGGCTTGCCCAAGGCCACACAGCTAGGTAATTATTAAGTGTCTGAGGCCGGATTTGAACCCAGGTACTCCTGACTCCAAGGCCAGTGCTTTATTCACTTCACCACCTAGCCGCCCCCTAGTCATTCCTTCTTAAAGAAGTAGTTTAGCTTTTTATTTATATAAATGTATCTTTATTTTTCTCTGTGTGTGTGTATTTGTGGGGTTATATGTATGGATGTATTTTAGCTTAGCTGACCAGGTCATATCCTTTATGCAAATAAAATAATATTATAATAATAATATAATATAATAATATAAATCAGTGTGCAAATAACAGTATATAAAAGTAAACAGTTAAATAATGAGGGAAAGTAGAGAAGACTGAGCAAACACTTATAAAAAAATGTGGTTTTTGATGCTTTTTTTTAACATTACTGTCATTTCTTGATGATATCTCTCCTTCAAATAGTACCTGTCTCCATAACTACATATAAATATGACAAATCAATATATTGATTGAATTTTTATGCCACATTCTACACCTCTGGTTCACCACCTTTCCCTTTGCTTAGTCTTTTGAAAACTTAGCATATAGTGCTGGCACAGAGCTATTACTAAATGCTATATATTATCATAGTCAATCTCTAAATTATTCTCCAGGATTTGCTTACTTTGATCAGTGTCATTTCAGATAAATCTTTTCAAATCCCTTTGAATTATTTATTATTATTGTTATTATTACTATTACTATTATTATTATTATTATTTTAGGTTTTTACAAGGCAGATGGGGTTAAGTGGCGTGCCTAAGGCCACACAGCTAGGCAATTGTTAAGTGTCTGAGACTGGATTTGAACTCAGGTACTCCTGACTCCAGGTCTGGTGCTCTATCCACTGCACCACCTAGCCACCCCTATAATCCCTTTAAATTCTTGAAGGTTTATTATATTAATATTCCACAGTATGCTACAATTAAAAAGTGTTGCTACAAATCTTTTGGTACACATGAATGCTTCCCTCATACTATTGACTTCCCTGGACTTGTCCTCAAGTTGATAGAACCTCAGTGAGAGTTTTAAAAAAAAAAAAGCAAAATTGAATTGTAGCCTCAGAGAGCCTTGAAAAAGAGTTCCCTTTTCACCTTTCCCCCCAATTCTCACATTTTCTCTTTGCCTGTTGGATTATACAGCTGATGACAGATGACTAGTTCAGTTTAAGTGAAAAACTCACGACTCTCTGACACCAGAATGTGGGTGTAAAAAGAAAAAAA
Source organism: Macrotis lagotis (assembly GCF_037893015.1). Taxonomy (NCBI): domain Eukaryota; kingdom Metazoa; phylum Chordata; class Mammalia; order Peramelemorphia; family Peramelidae; genus Macrotis; species Macrotis lagotis. The sequence continues at coordinate 207,953,142 of NC_133659.1, forward strand.
ACATAGATTTATTAAATGGCAGTTACAGGGGGTGCATGTCAATTTCTGGGATAAATGGATAAAACACTTTAATAACTTTTCTAGTAATTTCTAGAATAGTTTTATCAATCAACATTTTCACCAATAGAGCTTTCAGGTGTCTCTCTTACCATGGCCCTGTTAACATTTGCTATCTTAATCTTTTCATGGTTGGCCATTTATCAGAGCTGTTGTGAAATCTGGCTCAGGCTCAGATTGGGCAAGCTGGTCTCAGAAATTCCTAATAGCTCTGAATTTCCAAAACTTCATAAAAGGTGAGAGAAATGATTATTAATAACCAATAATTTGGGGATTCCATAGTTCTCTCCTTCTTCTAAAGTACTGATTTTAAAAAATTTTAGTCTCCTGAAGTACATTGCTGATGATAATGAGATTGGACTGATTTTCTTGTTCAAATTCCTACCCTGGTTTGGGCGAGATATGTATTCTGTGACTAGACAACTCTAGACTGGGGTGATCTAGGTGCAGAGATAGTTTCTCTGTCCAAGGGTAACATGATATTACTCTCAGCCCCTCAGTTTAGTATAACCCACCTCCCTTTGTGTTAACCAATTGTTAACAGAATAGATCTTCATTCCTCTTCCAAAAATAACATATAAGCCTTGAGCCTGCTTCCATTATTGTCTTTAATCTAAGAGAGAAAGCCAAATCACATCCTTTTATTAATAACATGCTGACCTTATTAATAAAATGAACCTTTTTATTTGTTACAGTGGAATAATATAAGGCATAGTTGCTTTACTATTAGAAATCTGTGCTTTTTCTTGTTGGGAGTAGTAAAAGATCCCTCAGGTGGTTCACATCTCCCATCCTACCCCCCAAAAGAATAGCAGTGTCATTGTGTGGCTTGAAGAGAAACAGAATAGAAGTCTCTGGACTGTTTTCTCCTTACCCTTCTCCAAGGAAGTCTTTAAATCTTGACAGGAGAGGAAGCAGGAATTTGGCACTAGATACTTGACCACTGTGCTTTTCTAAGAGAGAGGAAATACCAAGCTAGACTTTTATCTATCTACTACCTTAAATATTCTTAGTGTAAGGGATATATTTTTTATGTTTATTTTTAAAATTTAAGTATTTTGTTTTCCCCAGGTACATGTAAAAACAATTTTTAATGCTCATTTAAAAAATTTTGAGTTTCAAATTCTCTCCCTTCCTTCCTCCCTGCCCCCCCAATGAGAAAGCAATCAATTTGATATAGCTTGTAAATGTGTAGTCTTTATATTCATTTTAACTTCTGATGCTGTTTCATTAATTGAGGGAAGCAGGACCCCATGCTTTATAATTAAAGCTTGATTCTCTTCCACACTAAATACACATAGGAAGGAGCAAAGAAACCCATTTAAGTCAAGCCTATTCTGTCATGACTGTATATCATTCTTCAATGAAAAAAATATTAAGTGTCTCTTAATCCAGGAAGTGTGTTTGCCCCTGAGAATACAAAGATGAAATCAAGCAGTAGTTGGAGATTATGGTCAATGAAGTGGCTGTAGTTTGATTTCCTAGAACATGCTACCTCCTATCTTGTTCCTCAGGGTACCATGCTGTTTCAGCTAGGCTAGCTTGCTAGAAGTAAGGCAATGGTCCTAGGGAAAGAGGACAGCATTACTATTCCCAGGATGCTTGGGTTTACTTGCACATTGCCAGCAGTTAGTCAACAGTTGGTGCTGGCATTGGCAATGATGATAACCCTCTTCTATACAAAGATTGATCCATTCACTGAGGTTCTGGGGGCAAGACTTGAATCAAGCTAGTGACCTAGAATTGGGGTTGAGGGTGGTTAACTCTGCTATTCTCAGGGCTTTGGAGTTCAGGGCTCTGTCAGGATCTGAGGGGAGATAGTGGTTGAAGTGGTTACAGGAGTCTGACTGGGCTGGTGCATGCTGTCTCCTATTTTTCCCTCAGGATGCCTACAACACACACACACACACACACACACACACAGTATGATATGATTTGAAGATTAACCTATCAACAAGTATTTATTAAGTTCCTAATATGTTCCAGGAACAGTGAATACAAACAAAAATAATGAAAGAATCCTAACTCCCAAAGATATCACATTCAAGTGGAAAAGATAGTATATATATATATATATGTATGTATGTATATATGTATACACATACACACACACACACAGAGCACTAAAAGGTCAAAAAAGTGAACCTGTGGTAAAAAAAAAAAGGAAAATAACACTATAAATGGAAGTTAATACAAAGCTATTTATTGACGGAAAGCACAGCAGACTGCATCTGGATAGATTCCAGCAGGGGATATTGAGGAGAACAAATCTTTTTATAGGTTATGGAATATAGGAGGCAGGGTGGTATGGTTTCTCTAGGGACTATGAGTCCTTTGGGGTCTCCCTGGAGGATGCATTTTGTTTGGAGGTCATAAAGGTGAGATTGGGAGTTATTTGGAGTTTCTATGGAGGTTAGTATTCTTGTCCTCAGCAAGGATATCAGGAAGGGATAATAAATGGGGCTCTCCTGGACAAGAATGAAACTCAGGCCTGGATCCAACAAGCATAAAGTTAATAAATATAAATATGTATTTGCATATATTATATATATGTATTTGTGTGTATATATATTTATATACAATATACGTGTGTGTGTGTGTGTGTGTGTGTGTGTGTGTGTGTGTGTGATTAAATATGAAGTAGTTTGGGTGGGAACCTGGTGGAATTAGAAAAAGTGATGGTGGGGTGGCCAGGTGGTACAGTGGATAGAGCACCAGCCCTGGAGTCAGGAGTACCTGAATTCAAATCCAGCCTCAGACACTTAGTAATTACCTAGCTGTGTGGCCTTGGGCAAGCCACTTAACCCCATTGCCTTGCAAAAAAAAGAAAAAAGAAAAAGTGAAGGTGTCTGAGCTGCACCTTGCAGGAAGAAGGGACTCTGAGGCAGAGAGAAGGGAGAAAATACATTCCAGGCAAGGAAAATAGCCATTCCAATGGAACAAAAACAGGAGATTGTCTGGGTAACAATGAGAGAAAGTTCATTATGGGAAAGAGAGAGCAACATTAAAGAGGCTATAAAGATAGTTTGGGGTCACATTGTGAAAGATTTTAAACTATTTTATCCTAAGGGCAATAGGAAGACACTATAATTGATTGGGTAGGGGTTTCATGTTCAGGTCTGAGTTTAGAAAAAAATACTTTGGCAGCCTTGTGTAGGATGCATTCTGGAGTAGGGTGACACATGAGGCAGGGAGGGCCAGTTAGGAGGATGTTGTAACATTCCAGGTGAGAAGTGATGAGGGACTGAAATTAAGTGGTTGCTGTGTGAGAAGGGAGGAAGAATGCTTTGATGCTGCTTTTTGGAAGATAGAATTAGCAACAAATAGAATGACAGAAAAGTGAGGAATTGAGGATAATGCCAAGATTGCAAACCTGGGAGACCGGAAGGATAGTGGTGCCTTTGACCTAAATAGGGATGTTTGGGAAATGGGAAAGTTTAGAGAGAAAAATAATGAGGATCACAAATCCTTGGATGTTGGGAGCCAGGGTCAAATACAGAATGGGTTAGGTAGAATTCCTGGGAAATCAACAGTTTTGTACCCCTTACCATACACAGGAATATATGATAAAAATGGTGAAAGAATAGTTAGTATAGGTGACCGATATGTTTATGCCTTAGTTTACTGGGAAAGAATAAAAAAGTCATGGAAACTGTGATGTCTACCAACAAGGGCTGAAAGGAAATTGGTTATTAAAGGAGTCAACGGATGGGTGGACAAACATAACTACCCTTACTATAGGTTATCAAGGGAGAGTATTGAAAAACATTACATACACAGAAACATAAAAAACATTCCATTAAATGAATTGCTTAATTAATAACCTTAAATGAATTAATAATTTTACAATACAGCAACAAACTAGGTAACAGACAGTTTGAGGTCATCATGGTCTGAGCAGGGATAAAAATTAATTAACTATATGATTGATAATGAAACTTGTGACCACATGAACTACATGATCAAACTTGTAACCACATGAAATATATGATTGATAACGAAAATTGTAAACTTTTGTAACTTAGGAAATGATCTTAGCTTGTTTGCTTGATGCTTATATGATTCTGAGACTATAAAAATAAATCTGAGCAGCAGACAGTCAACCAGCTTCTGCCTTCAAACCCTTGCCTTGACTCAATTCCTTTCACCAACTCTATCCCTCCTGTCAGGTTCCAAGGACCCCGAGGAGGCTGGACCCAGGCACTTGGTCATTTTGGCTCAAGTGGCATGGGATGGCCTGTCTTACACACATGCCCAGTCTTCTGTATCTGTTATCTTTTACAGGCAGGATGTTTTATCTTATTTAAACTTTTGTCTGCCTTCCACATGAGGTTGGGTAAGGGGAAGTAGAGCTCACTAAATTGGAGGTGACAACTCCTGACCTCAATGCTTGGAGATCTCCTTTTGTTAAGGTTTTTTTTTGCTTTTCTAAAAGGAACAGAAGGTAATGTCATTTTGGTAGGTCAATTTTGAAAATAATTATGTTTGCTATGTGTGTCGACATGGCTTCAACTACTCAATTATCTGATCAATAGGTTAAAAGAATGCTTATTAGTCTAATGGATAGAGTGGATTGTGGCTTCCTGGGATAGAGTGTCCCTTTCATGTGTTCCTTCAGTACAGCCTAACCTCCCTGGGGAACAGCTGCTTTATCTAATTTATGACTTAGAACTATCTCATTTTTGCTGATTGTTGCTTAAAGGTCATCTCCAAATAAACATGAAAATGAAAGGTCAAGGTATTCAGCTGAAGAATCATAAAGCAGCTTTGGTCATCCTCATATGTAAATGTACTCCCTTTTGCCCATATCCCATATATCTGTAGAGTCCATTTCTTCTGATCAGCAACAATGGGTATAACTTCAGTCGTCAGGCTCTAGGTGTGTTGATGAGGTAGGGAAGTTTGGAAAGAGGGAAATGGTAGGTAATGGCTGCAAATCTCATTTTGTAGAAATTGTGACTGAGCTCCAAAGGAACTGAATAGACTTGCCAGAATAAGTCAAATCTGATGAGAGTCAAATGGATGCAACAAACACTTATCTCTCCATTCACCTTCTACCACTTTGGGATTCATTAAATTTGTGGGGAGTAGTCAAATGAATTTGTGCTATGAGACTCCAACATCTATGGTTGCCTCAGGTCACCAGCACTCTCCAGAGTACCATTACATTCTTAGATCTTGTCACTAATGAGAGCTGGTAGAAACTGGTAAGGCAGTTAATTAGGACTTAGTCCTTTCCCTGAAGCTGTATTGGTTTTAAAAAAATTTTCAGAGGAACTTCTCTCACCCTGACTGTTGGCTCAGATTCCAAAATTAGTTTTTCCTTGTCCATAAAATTGTTTTGTCCCTGTTTTTCTTATTCTCCTCTACTGTCTTCTTGTAGTCATCTGAATGTGTAACTGGATAACTGGTTTTCCAGATCTTTGTTGTCTCCTAACCCAAGTTGATTCTTACTAGGGGGTCAAAGACTACTCTGGAATGATCACAAAAGATCTATATACAGTCATCTTTTTCTTTCTGTCTCTACATCTTTTTCAGTCTGATTCTCTCCATCTCTATCTTCTCTATCTCTTTCCATCTGTCTTCTCTTTAGATCTGTTTCTGTGTTCTTTTTGTCTCTCTTCATCTCTCTGTCTCTGCCTCTCTCATCGAGACCAGTAATCTTTGATTTTATCAGCATAAGAAATCCCTTTAACCATTATGTAGCCACTGGCTACTTGAGTTCGATTCTGCCTATGAGGAATCATTATTCAGACTTGGAGAAGCAAGGGTGGAAATAAAACAAAAATTTATTTAAAAGGTTACAAGACATTAGAAGGACTAGGGAGGGAGAGAGAGAGAGAGAGAGAGAGAGAGAGAGAGAGAGAGAGATAAAAGAACAGCCAAGCAGCATTGACTGGGCCACAGGTTGGCAAAGAAGACTGCTCAGATTTTTATGTCTTGCCTCTCATCCAGAGGGCAAAAGGTGAACTCCCTTTCTCTTACTGGACCAGGAATTAGGTAGAGGGTAAAGTCTAAGGAGATCAGGATACAAATTTTACATTAAACAATGAATCAATGGCACATCAAAAATTGGGATCTCCACCCAATTTGAGCAGTCTTTAAGATTACAAATTGTTTCTGTTACAATCATAATTCTCTACCTTTAGTCAATTTACATCTCAAGAGTAGATCTTAATCAATGTACTTCTCCACCCAATTTTCTTTGTCACATTCACAATTTTCTTCATCTTTCCCCTGCATCAATTATATATAGGCAACTAATCTATAATTTTTATTCTGTATTCTGAGAAGTGAAAATGAAGAAGGGTCCTCACTGAGTTTTGACCTTGAAAATAGATCATTAAATTAAATTAAATGTGTTAACTCTCAGAGTTTGTCCTAATAAGAAACAAATTTTAACCTCTAGAGACGCTGTGAATAAGCAGGATTAGGTTAACATGCATATTTTTATTAATTTCTCTAAGTTTGCAGATTATGCAGGTAGGTATGTGTGTAGGCACTGGCTAGTATGAATTCAGTTCTGCCTATGAGAAATCATTATTGAGACCCAGGAAAGCAAGGGTGGAAAGAAAATAAAAATTTTTTAAAGTTACAACACATAAGAAAATGGTAGGTAAAGAGAGACAAAAGAGAAGTTAAGCAGAACTGACTGGGTCAGCAAGTCAGAGAAGACTAGCTGTGAACAGGGGTCCAACACAGATTTTTATGGTCCTGTCCCTTATGCAGAGGGCAAAAGGTGAACTCCCTTCCCCCTTACTGGACCCTGAATTAGGTAGAGGGTTGAAGGGGAGATCAGAGTACAAATTTTACCATCAAACAATGAAACAATAGTAGTTGATTTATATATCAAAAGTGGTAGAACTCCACCCAATTTAACAAGATTTAACAAATGAGGGGGTGGCTAGGTGGCTAGTGGATAAAGCACTGGCCTTGGAGTCAGGAGTACCTGGGTTCAAATCCAGTCTCAAACACTTAATAATGACCTAGCTGTGTGGCCTTGGGCAAGCCACTAAACCCCATTGCCTTGCAAAAAACCTAAAAAAAAAAATCTGCTTCCCTTTTTATGTATCTTTCAGAAACTATTCTGCTCTTATGTACCAATTCCTTGCTAATAATATGCAAGATGACTTCAGTAAAATGTTGTAGATTGGAGAATAGTTAACTATGTATCCCTCCTCCCTTGACCAAAGCAACCTCTGGGATATTGGTGAAGAGTCAACTGACCCCACTTTATCTGTTGACCATTCAATCCCTGGGGCTGAAGAGATAATCTAGTTTGAAGTTTATGCTCTCCCCTAGATTAGTGTTGGAGTCTAGATTGTAAAACCACATTCCTCATTAAGGAGGGTGGGTCAATGGGGGGTGGGAATCCAATTAGGGTAAAAGTGATTCTTGAGCCTTTTGCTTTTGCCTCAATCTCTGTGGCCCATTCCTTCTCTTCATACCTTGAGAGATCTCTGAAATTTATTTAAGTGGCATTCATCACACACACAGTGGTACAATTAATTGAACATTGAAATTTTGAAATAGAAGAACTGGATTTGAATTTTGAGTTTGCTATTTGATACCCATATAACCTTAGGGGCAGCTAGGTAGTGCAGTGGACAGAGGAATGACCTTGGATTCAGAAGGATGGATCTGTCTTCAGACACTTGACACTTAGAAGCTATGTGACCTCAGTCCTGACTGCCTCTCATCCTGAGTTTGGAGGAGGAAGTGAGGCTGGTCCAATTCAAGTACTTGTTCATGCCATGGCCTTCTTTTGAGAAGGAAGAACATCATCAACCTGAAGCAAGATGACAGATGAGTAGGGAGTTAAGGTCACCAATGCTTCCATTGCTGCTCCCCTTCCTCTTATCTTATTTGGTAGTCCTAAAAAGAGAGAACCTTCCTCAGTTTGAACCTTTTGTATGAAGACTCAATTCTGACTCAGTAGTCAATTAAAAGTTGTTTCAACTCCATGCAGTAATTGGACAGAAAATGTAAGGATTATACCTGTGTTCTCTGAAGAGGGGAGGGAAAGGGCCCTTCTGTCCTTCTGTTGAACATTTCCTAAAGCATGTCATTAAACTTCCATCTGGATATGCAATAGGCAAAGAACATAATGCAAGCTCCAAGGACTGGGGCCTTATTGGTCAGTCCTCCTATTACACAAAGACAAAAATGAAACAGTCCCTAACCTCAAGAATTGCAATATGGAGCAATCTTAAAAGGACAGGAGGATAAGCAACAGGGACTACTAGGAAAAAGATCACATGAAAAAGGAAGCATTAAGACAGAGGTGAGGTGGGAGACTCCTTTCTTTTTTTCCTCTCATCAAATTCTCTCTTTTGCAGAGTCTTTTTCCTTCAGCCTTCTCCCCTATCACAAGAAGTTATGTGTCATGATGAATACATCTGCTTGGTGTCTATAAGACCTGAGTTCAAATATTGCTTCAGGAATTGTGACCCTGGCCAATCATTTTCCTTCTTTGTAAATTGAAGAACTCTCATCAGAAGGCCTCCTGGGCTTTTTCCAGCTCTAAATCCAGGATTCTTGGTAGCTTCTTAAAAGATTGACTCTTCTTCCCTCTTCCTTTTTTGACTCCACCCCAAAAGGTCCTGATAGGTCAGAAAGTTATAGCAAGTTCTCTTCTCTCTCTTTTTTCTTCACCTCAGATCTGCTTCCTAGCTACAAGAACCTCAAATTGAGCTGGTACTAGGCCTGTCCCCTAGGGGGGCAGTGGCAGATGTTCTCCCCTTCCCCCAGAAGCTTGCCTTTGAGCAGCCAGGACCTGGGTTGTACAGGTTTCTCATCTGCTTCACTTCTGTTTAGTTCTACTCCTTCCATCCCCTGGAGATAAACCAACCTTCTCTGGAAGGATCCGGATGGGAATGCAAGAGGGTGGAGCCTGAAGAAGAAATCAAGAAAACCCTAGAGAAGGGCCCAAGTCAAGCATTCACTGAACCAGAGGATCAGGCATTGGGTTTCTTCTCCTGATTGTTCTGTACTTGTACAACCGAAATCGAGATCCGCACTGGCTTCAGGTAAAATCCTAGATGGAATAGATGAGTTGAGTGGGACTGGTTCTTTTTCTGCCTCTGACAATCAACTGTATGTCCCTAGGCAAGTCACTTAACTTGGCCTCAGTTTTCTTATCTGTAAAATGAAATTAGATTCCATGACCCAAGGCATCTTTAGCTCTGCATCTGTTATCCAATAATCCTATTTGGTACTTTCTTCTGACACTCTCCTGGATGGTTTTTACAATTCTTGTAATGAGCTGTGCTATCATTGGGATGAATCTTCTCCAAACAAGATTTTTTAAAGTTATATAAATATTTTGTTTTTCAATTACATGCAATGATAATTTCTACCAATCATTTTTTGCAAGGATTTGAATTTTACAATTTTTTTCTCCCTCCCTTCCCTCCCCCCTTCCCTTTAACAGAAGGCAATTTGATATTGTCTTTACATTTGCTTTCATGTGTTGAGAGAAGAAACAGATCCAAAAGGAAGAAAGGAAACATTACAGATAGCGAAATTATGTAATACATACAATAACTTTTAAAAATTGAAGATAATAATCTTTGGTCTTTGTTTAAATTCCACAGCTCCTTCTCTGGATACAGATGTATTCTCCATCACAGATTTCCTAAAATTGTCCTTGATAATCACACTGATGGAGAGAGCAAGTTCATCAGGGTTGATCATCACCCCATTTATTGTTTTTTAACTGTTTTTGAAAGTGGGGCTCTGCTTCTAAGGTGGAAGATTTACTGTTCCAAGCTTCAGGGTGCAACTGTTTTCGGAATTGTAGATAAGTTTTCAGTTCTTCCAAGGTGATATGAGCAATCACAAGTACTCTTTTCTCCTCTGAAACTGTCTAGGGTCCCTTTTTCACTGTAGTCCACAAACTCCACTGTGCTATTCCTCCTCCCTGCAGTAAGACTGCAGTCTGGATCTGAGTATAGGCTAAGCAATAGAGTTCTGCTCCAAGTGTTAGCAAAGAGATCCCTGCAGTCTCCTTTTACTTTTCTTTCTTTTTTTTTTAATGCTTCAGATGATTTATTAAGTGAGTTCTTTATCTCTTTTATATGTTGTAACCTCTATAGTGAACATTTCAGACTAGATTTTCTGAATTGCTTGACTTTAATCATTTTCCCCCTCTATACTTATTTATTTTCTAATTAATATGCAAAAGTAGTTTTCAACATTCATTCTTTTGGAAGCTTTTGAGCTCTCCATTTTTCCACCACCTTCTTTTTCTACCTCCTTCTCATGGCAGCAAACAATCTGATATAGGTTGTATATGTAAAATCGAGTTGAACATGTCTATATTACTCACTTTGTGAAAGGGGGAAAAATGAGGAAGAAAGAAAAACATAAAAGAAAATTTTAAAAGTGAACATAGTATACTTTGTACTACATTCAGATTCCACAGATTTTTCTCTGGATATGGATGGCATTTTCCATCTCAAAGTCTTTTAGAATTGTCTTTCCTCATTGAACTGCTAAGAGAAGCTAAATCTATCATGGTTAATCTCACAATGTTTCTATTAGTGTATATAATGTTCTCCTAGTTCTATTTACTTCACTCAGCATCAGCTCATACAAGTCTTTTCAGGCTTTACTGAAGTCAGGTCACTCATGATTTCTTATAGAACAATAGTATTCCATAACATTCATATACCATAACTTGTTTTGCCATTCCCTAAATGATGGACATTCCCTCAATTTCCAATTCATTGTCACTACAAAAATAGTTGCTATAAATAATTTTGTATATATGGGTCCTTTTTTAATGATCTCTTTGGGATATAGATCTAGTGGTAGAAGAATATACACAGTTTTAATGCTCTTTGATCATAGTTCCAAATTGCTTTCCAGAATGGCTGAATCAGTTCACAACTCCACCAACAGTGCTTTAGTGTTCCAGTTTTCCCTCTTCTACAATGATCATTTTCCTTTTTTATCATTTTAGCCAATCTGATGGTATAAGGTGGTACCTCAGAGTTGTTTTAATTTTCATTTGTCTAATCAATAATTTGAGCAATTTTTCATATTTCTGTAGATAGCTTTAATTTTTTCATCTGAAAACTGCTTATTCATATCCTTTGACCATTCATCAATTGGAGAACAATTTGTATTCTTAGAAACTTGACTCAATTCTCTTATCTATTTTAGAAGTGAGGCCTTTATCAGAAATACTAGCTGTGAAAATTATTTACCATCTTTCTACATTTCTTCTAACCTTAGTTGTATTGGTTTTATTTGTGCAAAATTTTTTAAATTTAAGGTAGAAAAAAATTACTATTTTGTAACTTGTTATGTTCTCTATCTCTCCTTTGGCCATAAATTTCTCTCTATTCCATAGATCTGACTGATATCTTCCTTATTCTCCTAATTGGCTTATTTCTAAATCCTGACCTTATCTTGGTATAGGTATGACATGTTGGTCTATGTCTAGATTCTGTGATACTATTTTCCAATTTTCCCAGCAGTTTTTGTCAAACAGTGAGTTTTTATCCCAGAAGCTGGAATCTTTGAGTTTATCAATAAATAGATTACTACAGTCCTTTACTTCTGTTTCTTTTGAACTGAATCTGTTCTACTGGTCCACTTCTCTATTTCTTAGACTGTACCAGAGAGATTTGATGACTACCTCTTTATAATATAGATCTGATACAGTTAGGCAGCTTCCTTTGCATTTTTTCATTCCCTTGATATTCTTAATCTTTTGTTCCTCCAGATGAATTTTGTTATTTTTTTTTTCTAGCTTCTTTAAAATAATTTTTTGGTAGCTTGGTAAGGCTGTAATCTCCTCCTGATTAGTTGGTCCATACCCCTCACAGTCTGTCTGTGGGCTGAGAATTCTGTAAACTGCCCTTGCTGTTGAAACTTCAGTGGCTCCTAAGACCTGCTCCCAATTTTTGGGGCCCCATGAGCCAGACTGTGCTCTGCTCTCACCTCAGTGCAACAGACTTTTCCAAGCCAACCCTTCTAAATTGTCTTTGACTGGAAAATTATCCCCCTCACTATTTGTGGTTTCTGCCGCTCCTGGAATTGTTTTATGGCATTATTTAGAGGGGTTCAGGTGATTCACTGCCTTTTCTCCACCATCTTGGTCCATTATCCTAGCAGTAAAGTCTTTATGGTAAAATGGAGATGAAGGACCACTTACATTATGGAACGCCTCTGACTTTTCCATTGCTGGAGTTTAAATGGGTGTAATAATGACTAAATCTGCTTGGCTGCTGAAATATTCCAACCCCATGGCATTAGTGAGAACTCACAATGAAATGAGAATTAACTCTCTGCTCTATTTTGACACATGCACTTTTGGATAGACTACTTAGAGAATTAATTTCTTATAAGGGGAGAACATTAAATGTTACATTATGCGCTGATAAAGAATACTCTTTGAAGTGAATCTTAGAATTTTTGAGTGTGATTTTCTTTAAATGTTGAATCAAAGTTTCCTTTGTTGTTATTGCTAAGAATGATCCCCAGTGTTAAGGAAAGTCAAAAAATGAGATTCAGTAAGACTGATATTTAAGCACAGTTTTTAGGAAGGAATTATATAGAAGATGGGGTCAACCTGTGGTCAGTCTATTGGACTCAAACAAATCTGAAAGAAACACTATTAGCATTAAGCATTTATTATCTCATTTTCCTTTAAATTTCTTTAAATTAACTTAATGTTTATTATTTCCAATTTATAGTGGAGATAAGAGATTTGCCTGAAATCAGAGAATATCAAGTTATATCTATGTGAGGAATGAAAATTATCAGGAGATAGAGTTTCTGGGCAATTTATATTTAATTTTATTGTTTAAATCAATGGATTGAGGACATTTGACCCACCAGAAAGTCAAAAAAACCTCCTTTGGAGAAACATTAATTCAGGTGACAATCAATTCTGATTGGTTAACAATAAGAGAATAAATGTTATAATAAGAGGTGGGCCTATTCTAATGAGGGACTGGGAGTGTGACTTTGATTCTGTGACTATTTGCTTATCTCAACCCTGACCATTCCCAATCTCAGATGATCTAAATAAAGGGGCCTGGAGTGGAGGTTTGAATCAGCCCTAATAGGATTTAGTGGGTGAGAATTTGCCTAGATTAAATTATTTTAACTCTTTAATCAGAATTAAGCTTCCCTACTTGGGTCAGGTTTGAAGAAGATTGAGGAGAAAGTTAATCCAATCTCATTAGCCTTCAGATGATGACTGAATAACCTAATTCAATAATTTGTTATGAAATAGAGAGAGAGAGAGAGAGAGCGTGCGGCGAGAGAGCTCGAGCCATTTTTTGTCACCAAGAAAGGAAGGGAAAGAGCAGAAGAGCCAAAGGGATGGAGGCCATCAAAAAGGAGAAAGAATAAGGAAGCCTAAAAAGAGAGGAAAGATTGGTTGTTAAATGAGACTCCTCTCCTGATGCCCAAGAGAGGCAGATCACCAGACCACCTGAGAGGTCCTAGACCTAGAAAGGGTCTGTCTCAAATGTCTAGCTAGAGTAAGCCCTTGTGATTCTGACAGTGATTCCCTCAGCATCTGTTGAGATCCATTATTATGACAATGCAATATTTAAGGTTCACTTGCAACCTGCAAAGTTCTTGTTCTGGGGCAGGTTCTTACTCAAGTCACTCCAGCTTTGGATTAGAATTCCGTGAGACACTCATGAGCCATATAATATTTCATCAAGGTTTACCCAACCATAAAAGGGGGCAATAAAGATATAATGATTGAGGAAAATGGAGGCATTGTTCCTGCCAAAGCTCAATTATAGAGGTCATGTGGTGGAAATGCCATCAAGCTTGAAGACCCCCCCAATTCCTGAGTTGAGTAATTTGTATCTCAGATGGCTGGGAAGCCATACCAAGCTCTAGATCTTTGAGACCAGAGAAATCCGAATGTGCCCTCCTTACTCCTTTAAAGAGGAGCTAGTTCATCCTGGCCCCCCCTTTTATTAGTTGTAATTCGGATCTCTAGCTCTTCACTCCCCCTCCTTCTTCCCATCTAGAAGGACTGTAGTGTCATTTAGGAGAGACTAGTATAACTATGGGGAAGGGGACTTCTGGAGGAAGGAATGTGTAGTGTGATCAAACTGTTTAATAGGAAAAAATGTTTTCTAGTTTCTTATTTTTCCATTTGATACCCTGGTTCTTTAGCAAGCAGGGAGCATTTATTAAGTGCCTTCTGTGTGTCAGATACTGAATGAAAGAATCTCTTATTCATCAGGAGTTTGTGAGGGAGACAGTAAATATATATAAGAAAATATTAAGCAGTTAGTACAGTGGATAGAGCACCAGTGCTAGAGTCAGGAGGACCTGAGTTCAAATTCAGCTTCAGACACTTGGTACTTACTGTTGACCTTGGGCAAGTCACTTAACCCCAATGCCTCACAAAAACCAAAAAAAATGCATTTGGGTGAATAAGTACAAGATATATACAAAATAGTGGAGTAAAGGTTGTTTGTGATAGGGGGAGGAGGGACAGTGACAATTGGCAGGATCAGGAAAGGTTTCTTGCAGAAGATAGTATCTGAGTTATGTTAAAGTGAGAGAGGGACCCTTTGAGGGGAAGATAAGGAGAGACCAGTTTGGCTGGCTCCTAGGTGTAAAATAGAAGTGATACTCTAAACATAGACTGGGGCCAGGTTGGGTAGGAGATAAAAGATAAACAGAGGAATTTATATTTTATCCTTGAGGTAATAGGAAGCTACTGGAGCTATTTAATAGGAAAAAAAATCACGTGGTTAGGTTTATGCATAAGGAAAATTTTTTTTTAAACTTTTATAGCAGGATGTGTAGGATGGATAAAAGTGAAAAGTAATTTGAGGCAGGGAAACCAATTAGGAAGCCATTGCAATAATGTAGATGGAAAGGGTTAAAGGCATGAACTAAAGGTGATTGTGATGTGAATCTATGGAAGTAGAAATGGCAAAAATTGTCAACTGGATTAGTGGGGTGAGGGAGAATGTTGAATCTAGAGCAATGCCAAGATCAAAAACCTGAGACACTGAAGGATTGGGCTACCTTTGACAGAAAAAAGGGAAATTAGGAAAAGAAGTAGGCTTTTTTTTTGGGAAAATAAAAGTCCAATTTAGACAGGAGTTTAGGTTTCTGGAATGTGTTGGTGAAAAGGTTCAATAGGCAACTGGTGATGTGGGAATCTAGGAGTGATATTGGGCCTGTATATATAGATCTGTGAGTCATCTACATAGAAATGAAAAGTAAACTTATTGGTAGAACCCTGATGAACACCAACAGTTAGGGTGTGAAAGGAAGTGAGAAGACAATAGAAAGAAGTGGGTTTTTTGCAGGGAGAGATTTTTTGCAGGGGGGTGGGTTGGGGAGATGAGTAAGGAAATAGAATTAGATGCTGGGGGCAGCTAGGTGGTACAGTGGATAGAGCATCGGCCCTGGAGTCAGGAGTACCTGAGTTCAAATCCGGCCTCAGATACTTAATAATTACCTAGCTGTGTGGCCTTGGGCAAGCCACTTAATCCCATTGCCTAGCAAAAAAAAAAAAAGAAGAAGAAGTTTGGTGAATTAGATGCTGGCTATATGTGGATTTTCACATCCCTTCTTCACTCCAGCCACTCTGATTTCTACCTGCTATGACACTTGACCCTGATTTTACAGAAGAGCATCACATAGAATCCTTCCACCTTATAGTTCTACTAGGTAATGGGAGAGAGGAATTGAAGAATCATAAATTGGAGATTTGGAAAGGAACTTAAAAAACATTTAGTCCAATTCACTTTAACAAAGAAGGAAACTGAGACCCAGAGTAGGAAATGACTTGCTTAAAGATCTGAGGCTGAAATGGATTTGAACCCAAGTCTTCCATCTTCAAATCCAGGAATCTTTTCATGATAACATGCTGAATCTTCTAGAACAAATCTTTGAACATTGGGTTATTGAATTCCATTATTTCTGGGTTTTCTTTGATAGTCTGTTTCACTGTTCTTTTCTGTTTTTTAACTGGAAACAAATGTTATTAATGATTGCTACTTTATAATATATTTTGAGGTCTGAAAGTGTTGGTCTCCTTTCATTCTTATTATTCTTCCACATTTCCCTTGTCATTAATTTTCCTTGTACTTTTGTGTCTCCATTGTTTAATTTTGTGCATATTCACCTCTGTGATTTTTTTTCCTACTGTAACATTTTAAATCCTATTTTAAATTTTGTCTCATTTTATGTTTTGCTTCCTATAGGATTCTCCCCTGTGGAAACTTTATTTCGTCATGTCTCTATTTTTAGGCTGTTATTCAATCTTATTTTGTGTGTGTATTATATTGTTCATATATTTTAATTTTATTATGCTTTATTTTTATGATTTCTCATTATTTACTGTAATTTTTACAGTTTTTTTCAAGGGAAGTCCTGTCTTATTTCCAATTTTATTTTTAATATTGTTGAGTATTTTTGTCCAGCCTCTTGGGACCAGTCTTTTCCTCTCAAATATGCTGTCAACATGAAAGTACTATTATGCAAAATGTTTTATTGATGCTGTTAATGAGGCATCAGGAGACATGATTGTGAGCATAATTTTTCTCATGTATGCTGTTTGTACTGTTATTTGCTATAAGTTAGTACATGAAAAAAAAATTTTAATTGTTTTTCATGATCTTGAGTTTATTTCCATAGCTCTGATAATACTTTGCATGGTTGTTTATTGTATAAGCACTTGTATTGATTAAATATATAACTTTGCTCATTGTGTATATTACTTACAGTAAGCAATACTGATTTTGTTGAACATGGAGCAGGCAGTCTCTGAAGTAATTTAAATTATAGTCAGGTGTGGTGGCATATGCTTATAATTCCTGATCAGGAGAAATTGAAGCTGGTGGATCTGTAGGTTTGTGTGTTCTGAGCTGTGGTCCCAAATAAGTTTGGAATTAATATTGTGAGCTCCTGGGATGAGGTGCCAGGGAGGGGAGGCTTGAGGTGGGATGCCAGATAGTCTAAGGAAGGCCAAACAGACACAGGTTGGAAAAGGATTAGGTCAAAGCTCCATGCTAATCAGAGTGGGATAGGATCTGTGAATACCCTCTAACCCTAAATTTAGCCTGGGAGATGGAGAGACCCAACTCTAAATATACAAACAAGTAAGTAAATAACAAACAAAAAAATTAAATGAATGAATAAATAATTATTGAATTATAAATATTGAAAGTCATAAAGGCCTCTAATAATAGGAGTAAGTAGCCAATGTGTAACACTAGATAGAGTGTCAGACCTGGAGTCAGGAAGACTCATCTTCTTGAGTTCCAAATTAGACATTTACTAGCTGTGGGGCACTGGGCAAGTCTCTTAACACTGTCTGCCTCAATTTCCTCATCTGTAAAATGAGCTGGAGAAGGATAAAGCAAATCATTCTAGTATCTTTACCCTCAAATGGGATCATGAAGAGTAGGATGTGACCAAAATGACTGAATAACAACAATATTAGGAGTAGACAAAATAAAACATTAAAGATGTTAGAAAAATATTTCAAAAGAATATAGGAAACTTGCTTGAAGTATTATAGAATCATGTTTAAGAACATATTACTAGGTGAGTTGACTTAGGAAGAATTCTGTGAATTTACTGGACTCTACTAATTATCTAACCTATTTGATTATTCAAATATTCATGAACTAACTGTAGGACAAAGTATTTGGGAATGAAATGAAGGTTATTCTACGGAGAAGCAATTATTTAAAAAGTGGGAGCTCTCTTGAACAAGAACAGCATTCTTAGTATTCTGTTTACTAGTTACTGTTAAGAGTCATATTTCAAAAGATAATATTTAATTTTTTTCTAGGTACATGTAAGGCAATTCTTACCATTCCTTTCAAAAAGCTTTTGAGTTCCAAATTTTCTTTCTCCTTCCCCTCAGTCCTGCTCCCCCACAGTAAATAATTTGGCATAGTTTATACATGTTCAATTATGTAACACACAGTACCATATTTGTCATGCTGTGAAAGAAGACACAGACCCAAAGGAGAAAAACCCTGAAAAAAAATACAGAAAGTCAAAAACAGTTTGATTTGATCTGTATTCAGTATCTGTACCCATCAGTTCTTTCTCTGGAAGTGGACAGTATTTTTCATCAAGTTCTTTAGAATTGTCCTAGAAGGTTGTCTTGCTTAGACTAAATCATTCACAGTTGATCATCTTACAGTATTGCTATTGCTGTGTACAATAGTCTTCTGGTTCTGCTCACTTCACTTTGCATCAGTTCATACAAATCTTTCCAGTGTTTCTAAGATCATTCTACTCATCATTTCTTATAGTACAACATTTCATTACTATCATATACCACAACTTGTTCAGCCATTCCCCAAGTTGGTGGACAATTTCCAGTTCTTACTTATCTTAAAGGAGCTGTTGTGAATTTTTTTTTAACAAATAGATCTATTCCCCCTTCCCCTCCCCTTTCACCTTTAAAAAAAATCTCTGTGATATAGATTTAAGAGTGGTATTGTTGGATAAAAGGGTATTCCCTCTGGATATAGTTCCAAATTGTTGAGAGTCCATTTAAGTTCAAAAATGACACCTCTGTCAGCTCTGTGCCAGAGATATACCATAGCTTGGCCCAAAGAGTATTTTCAATTCAGGAACCAGTATTCCATATACTCAAATGGATTTTTAACAACTTAAGCAGAAGTTCCAAAGGAGCTTAAGGTTATCTTAGGGGTGACACTGTTGATTGACTGGCAAGCATGCAGAAATATAAATTATCTGGAAGTGTTTGTGTATCTATCTTACTATTGGAAAGACAATGAAAGAACAAGAGAAGATTTATAGAAATATTGATCAACAAACATAATTAAATATTAACAATGCTAGATGTGTAGTTCAGAACTGAGAGATGCTACCTTTAATGAAAGAGTTTAAAGTAACTTTTCTTTAAAAACAATCTTGGACTCATTATATCTTCTGTTTTACTGCCCCAGGGAAAAATTAAGCATTAGTTTGACTTATATTTACAATCTTTCCAAATAGAGGTATTCAATGTATACAATATGAATCAGGTAGGGGATAGTTATTTATTTCCTACACATAAAATAGAACAGAAGAGACTCACACTACACATTGAAAAGACTTAAGCTATCAGTAACTTATAATTTATAACTTCTGTTACCATGTGCTAAGATGTTGAGTTATAAATATCTGCTTCTGAGGCAGTTTGTGGCACTATGAAATAGGCATTTTACATTTTACCTTGGCTCTGCACTGTCCAAAAAATACCTAGAATGTATTTTCTGTCACCCAGGCCAGGCTTGGGATAAATTTCTTCAATGAAGAAATTTGGTTACCCAACAAAGTTACTGGGCTTGTGAAAGGAGCCAGAGGACAGTTGCTATCCTCTTTCTAGAAACAATGGTGATACTGATTTGATTGTTCTCAAAGCCAGAGGTGGAAAGCAGTGGGTAGGATTGAAGGAAAAGGCAAATTGAAGTATTATAGAATCGTGTTTAAGAACATATTACAGGGGCAGAGCCAAGATGGTGACAAGAAGGGATCTAGTCTTAGGAGCTCTCTGATAAAATTCATCAGCTAAGGACTCTAACTAAACTTTCGAGAGACAGAACCCACAAAGGGACCCAGTGAGGCAGTTCTCCTACTCAAGGTAACCTGGAAAAGAGCAGAAAGGCTCTGCTCCCCAGGATCTGAGAGGCGTCCTGCCAGAGCCAAAGAACATCAGCCTCCCGGAGGCAGCCCCAGGGTGCTGGGAGTCTCAGCTCACAGCAGTGGGGGAGTCTCCTGAGCTGCACCCCGAGGAGCACTGGGCACAAAGTGGGGGAACAGCGGGGGACCTCTGCCAGAGCCAGCATGTGGAACCCAGCCCTCAGGGCACGTAGGGAGCAGCATGGTCTTTCCTCAGCCCTGATCCAGGAAACAGAAACAGGCATCACTGGTAAGCAGGAGCCCCCAGGGCATGAGCCCATTGAGCAGAGGGAGGGGAGTGAAGAGAGACTGCAGAGCTCTGTCCTTTGCCTCTGGAACAGGACTCTGGGGCTCTGACCACATTCAGATCCTGATAGCAATCTAGGCTCCCCCATAGAACAGCAGCCCCCCCACCACCTCAGCCCCATGGCAGAGGGAGGTGCTTATGGTCATTCACAGACCAGGAGGGAGGACAGAGCCTCACACACTGAGACCCTTGTGGGAGTGTCCCAAAAACTCAGGAAGCACCCCCAAACCAGGCCCAGGCTGGGAAAATGAGCAAGCAAAGAAACAAAAGGAAGACTATTGAGAAATATTTTGCAAATGAGCCCAAGAAGGACCAAAATACTCAGTCTGAAGATTAGGAAGCACAAGCTCCTGCATCTAAAGACTCCAAGAAAAATGGAAATTGGGCTCAGGCTATGACAGAGCTCAAAAAAGACTTTGAAAATCAAATGAGGGAGTTGGAAGAAAAACTAGGAAAAGAAAAGAGAGAGATGCAGGAAAAACATGAAAATGAAGTCAGCAGCTTAGTCAAGGAAATCCAAAAAAATGCTGAAGAAAATAGCATGCTAAAAACCAGTTTAGGTCAAATGGATAAAACAGTTCAAAAAGTTATTCAGGAGAAGAATGCTTTAAAAAGCAAAATTGGCCAGATGGAAAAAGAGATAAGAAAACTCTCTGAGGAGAACAAATCCTTCAGACAAAGAATAGAATTCAGGGAGATTGATGAATTTGCCAGAAATCAGGAATCAATACTTCAAAACTAAAAAAATGAAAAATTAGAAGAAAATGTGAAATATCTCATTGAAAAAACAACTGATATGGAAAACAGACTTAGGAAAGATAATTTAAAAATTATTGGAATACCTGAAAGTCATGATCAGGAAAAGAGCCTTGACATCATTTTCAAAGAATTACTACAGGAAAATTGCCCTGATATTCTAGAAGCAGAGGGCAAAATAGAAATGGAGAGAATCCACCGATCCCCCAGAGAAAGAGATCCCAAAAAACCAACCCCTAGGAATATTATAGCCAAGTTCCAGAACTCCCAAGTGAAAGAGAAAATATTACAAGCAGCCAGAAGGACACAGTTCAAATATCGTGGAGCTGCAGTCAGGATCACACAGGACTTAGCAGCAAGGGGCTGGGATTGGAAGGCCTGTCCAGGACCATAGGGTCAGGTGGATTCTGGGCCTAAGGGGTGGTATGGGGGCTCAGGGCTTCTTGGCCCCAGGACCAGGGATCTGTCTGCTGCACCACTCAGCGACCCTACAGCAGAGTCAGAGTGAAAGGAGAGAGAAAATAGAGTACATGGTAGTGGAGAAATAAGAAAGGAGGGAGTTGTGATCAGCAATGGCAACGGTGGAAAAATGTGGAAATAACTTTCGTGATGGACTTATCATAAAGAATGAGATCCACCCATGAAAAAAAAAAGAACATATTACAGGGGCGGCTAGGTGGCACAGTGGATAAAGCACTGGCCCTGGAGTCAGGAGTACCTGGCTTCAAATCCGGTCTGAGACACGTAATAATTACCTAGCTGTGTGGCCTTGGGCAAGCCACTTAACCCCATTTGCCTTGCCAAAAAAAACCCCCTAAAAATCCATATTACTAGGTGAGTTGACTTAGGAAGAACTCTGTGAATATACAGGACTCTATGAATTATCTAACATATTTAACCCTTGGTCTGTTCCAAATGTTGGTCTGTTCTTCAATGAAGAAATTTCCTTTTCCTTTAGTCAGTACCATTTGAAGGACTTTGGACCTCCTGAAATCATAAGACTTGCTCAAACCTGGACACATCCATATTGAGAATGATATTTAAGGGCATTCACTCAGGAAAGGAGTGAAATGGAAATGGAAGAAGGCTGCCAAGGACCCAGGTACAAACTGAGATGAGTCCAGGCTAAGGGCTAGAGGTAGGAAGTTTGAGGATGGAAGAGATTTGGAAAAGCTGCTGTGGGGAGTGAGCTCAAGAATCAGCCTTGTTGTTCAGTCAAGTCCAACTCTGTGTCTCCATCTGGGGTTCCCTTGACGAAGAATAGGGAGATTTTTGCCATTTCCTTCTCTAATTCATTTTAAAGATGAGGAAACTGAGGCAAAGGGGGTGAAATGACTTGCCTAGAGTCCCCACAGTGGGTAAATGTCTGAGGTCAGATTGGAACTCAAGAAGATGAGTCTTTGTGACTCCAGACTTGGTACTTTATCCACTGTGCATCTTGCTGCCCCTAACAGCTAGGGAGAAGTAATAGAATAGTCTTGCTTGGCTAGGGCATGGTGAGAGGAGACAGTATTGCCTTGAAAGGAATCCAGTCTGCAATGTTGTATGATCTTCATAGTCTGGGTCAGCAGCTTGGGAGTAGGGAGGAGACAGTGGGTGAGAGTAATCTAGGCTTTGGATTTGGTAAAACTTGAGCAATGATTGGACCAGAGAGAAAGGGACTTGAGAATTGAGGATAGCATAGGGTTGAACTAGTTTTAAAAAGGTTAAAGACAGAATGAAGAAGAGTGTAGACCAGGCAAGGAGTGATGAACTAGGAAAATACTGTGGGATGATAAAGGGATAGGAGGTCACTCATAGCTAAAGCACAATTTTTCTTTCCCTCCAAAACTTAGGGATATGATGCCAAAGTACTTATGATTTCAAAGAGAGAAAGAGACAGAGAGACAGAGGGAACCTCTGGTCATTCTATTAAATCGTCCAATGCTCTGTTTAGTCTTGTGATTTTTCACTAAAATAAACTATCTATTTTCCTTTTAAGGTTTAGTTGATTTTTTTTGTCTTTACATTGCCTTCATTTCCAAGTATATCCATTCTCACCCTCCCCAGAGAGTTGTCTCGTAACAAAGATTAAAGAAAAAAAGCAAAAAAAAAAGCAGTTTTGTGAAACTAACATCAACCAAGCTGACAGTATATGCATTGATTCATGTCTAGTCAATCCCACTTTTAGAAAGAAGGAAGTAGGGCCCATTTTCCCATCTTTGGCCAGATTTTGGTCATAAAATATGATTTTAATTATCCTCTCCAGTGGAGAGGAGAAACTGGTACAGATAATTCATGCTGTCAACCAACAGGTATTTTCTTAACTCCTTGTGACATGTTCTGCATTGCCTAGATACTGAGGGGAATGAATAATGACTCCTGACTTAAGGGAGTTTATAATCCAATTGAGTACATGAAAGAAAAACAAGTAGAGGTTAAACTAGACAATTTTTATGATCTAGCAATTTATGGCTTCAGTGAACAGCATAAGAACTTACCTAGTGTTAAATACTACAAATACAAATATAAATGAGAAACAGTTGGTTCCTGCTTGCAAGAAACTCATTCTTTTTTTTAAATTAATTTTTACTAAAGATAGTATTTGAGTTTTACAATTTCCCCGCCAATCTTACTTCCTCCCCCCCAGAAAGCAATCTGTCAGTCTTTGCTTTGTTTCCATGTTGTACCTTGATCCAAATTGGGTGTGATGAGAGAGAAATCATCCTTAAAGAAGAGAAGAGAAGTCTAAGAGGTAACAAGACAAGACAAAAAGATAACTGTTTTTTCCTAAATTAAAGCTAATAGTCCTTGCACTTTGTTCAAACTCCACAGCTCCTTATCTGGATACAGATGGCACTCTCTTTTGCAGACAGCCCAAAATTGTTCCCAATTCTTGCACTGATAGAATGAGCAAGTCCTTCAAGGTTGAACATCACTCCCATGTTGCTGTTAGGCTGTACAGTGTTTTTCCGGTTCTGCTCATCTCACTCAGCATCAGTTCATGCAAATCCCTCCAGGCTTCCCTGAAATCCCATCCCTCCTGGTTTTTAATAGAACACTAGTGTTCCATGACATACATATACCACAATTTGCTAAGCCATTCCCCAGTTGAAGGACATTTACTTGATTTCCAATTCTTTGCTAACACAAACAGGGCTGCTATGAATATTTTTGTACAAGTAATGTTTTTACACTTTTTTCATCATCTTTTCAGGGTATAGACCCAGTAGTGGTATTGCTGGGTCAAAGGGTATGCACATTTTTGTTGCCCTTTGGGCATAGTTCCAAATAGCTCTCCAGAAGGGTTGGATGAGTTCACAGCTCCACCAACAGTGTAATAGTGTCCCAGATTTCCCACAACCCTTCCAACAATGATCATTATCCTTCCTTGTCATATTGGCCAATCTGTGAGGTGTTACCTCAGAGAAGCTTTAATTTGCATTTCTCTAATAATTAATGATTTAGAGCATTTTTTCATATGGCTATGGATTGCTTTGATCTCCTCATCTGTAAATTGCCTTTGCATATCCTTTGACCATTTGTCAATTGGGGAATGGCTTTTTGTTTTAAAAATATGACTCAGTTCTCTGTATATTATAGAAATGAGTCCTTTGTCAGAATCATTAGTTGTAAAGACTGTTTCCTAATTTACTACATTTCTTTTGATCTTGTTACAGTGGTTTGATCTGTGCAAAAACTTTTTAATTTAATGTAATCGAAATCATCTAATTGGTTTTTGGTGATGTTCTCCAACTCTTCCTTAGTCATAAACTGCTCCCCTTTCCATAGATCTGACAGGTAAACTAGTCCTTGATCTTCTAATTTGCTTATAGTATTTTTTTTTATGTCTAAGTCCTGTAACCATTTGGATCTTATCTTGGTAAAGGGTGTGGGGTGTTGGTCTAATCTAAGCTTCTTCCATACTAACTTCCAATTATCCCAGCAGTTTTTATCAAAGAGGGAGTTTTTATCCCAATGGCTGGACTCTTTGGGTTTATCAACCAGCAGATTACTATAATCATCTCCTGCTTTTACACCTAGTCTATTCCACTGGTCCAATAACTTTTACACCTAGTCTATTCCACTGGTCCAATACCTTTTACACCTAGTCTATTCCACTGGTACCAATACCAAACAGTTTTGATGACTGATGCTTTATGATATAATTTTAGATCAGGTAGGACTAAGCCACCTTCTTTTGCACTTTTTTTCATTAAGCTCCTGGCAATTATTGACTTTTTATTTCTCCATATGAGTTTACTTGAAATTTTTTCTAACTCATTAAAGTAATTTTTTGGAATTTTGATTGGTAGGGCACTAAACAGATAGTTTAGTTTTGGTAGAATTGTCATTTTTATTATATTAGTTCTACCTATCCATGAGCAGTTGATATTTGCCCAGTTATTTAAATCTGATTTAATTTGTGTTTTATAATTGTTTTCAAAAAGATTCTTAGTCTGTCTTGGCAAAGAGACTCCCAAGTATTTTATATTGTCTGAGGTTACTTTGAATGGGATTTTTCTTTCTAGCTCTTCCTGCTGTATCTTGCTAGACATATATAGAAAAGTTGAGGATTTATGAGGGTTTATTTTATAACCTTTCAACTTTGCTAAAATTGCTAATTGTTTCCAGTAGTTTTTTGGATGATTTCTTCGGATTCTCTAGGTAGACCATCATGTCATCTGCGAAGAGTGAGAGTTTTATCTCTTCCTTCCCAATTCTAATTCCTTCAATTTCTTTTTCTTCTCTGATTGCTGAGGCTAACATTCCTAATACCTTATTGAATAGTAGTGGTGATAATGGGCACCCTTGTTTCACCCCTGATCTTATTGGGAATGCCTCTAGCCTCTCCCCACTGAATATAATGTTTGTTGACGGTTTCAGATAGATACTGTTAATTATTTTAAGGAACAGTCCATTTATTCCTACACTCTCTAGTGTTTTTTAATAGGAATGGATGCTGTATTTTGTCAAAAGCTTTTTCAGCATCTATTGATATGAACATATGATTTCTGACAGGTTTGTTGTTGGTATAATTGAGTATACTAACAGTTTTCCTAATATTGAACCAACCCTGCATTCCTGGAATAAATCCTACTTGATCATAATGTATTATCCTAGTGATAACTTGTTGTAAGCGTTTTGCTAAGATTTTATTTAGGATTTTTGCCTATATATTCATCAGGGAAATAGGTCTATAATTTTCTTTCTCTGTTTTAACTCTTCCTGGTTTAGGTAATAGCACCATATTGGTTTCATAGAAAGAGTTAGGCAGAGTTTGTTCCTTAAATGTTTGGTAGAATTCACTTGTGAATCCATCAGGCCCTGGAAATTTTTTTTTTAGGGAGTTCAATAATGGCTTGTTGAATTTCTTTTTCTGAGATAGGGTTGTTTAGGTATTTAATCTCTTCTTCATTTAACCTAGGCAACTTATATTTTTGTAAATATTCATCCATTTCACTTAGATTATCAAATTTATTGGCATAGAGTTGGGCAAAATAATTTCAAATTATTATTTTAATTTCCTCATTGGTGGTGGGTTCACCTTTTTTCATTTATGATACTAGCAATTTGGTTTTCTTCTTTTTTAATCAAATTGACTGGAGGTTTATCAATTTTATTGGTTTTTTCATAATACCAACTTTTGGTTTTATTTATTTATTCAATAGTTTTTTTGCTTTTGATTTTATCAATTTCTCCTTTAATTTTTAGAATTTCTAATTTGGTATTTAATTGGGGATTTTTGATTTGTTCTTTCTCTAATTTTTTTAGTTGCATGTTTAGTTCATTGATTTCTTCTTTCTCCAATTTATTCATGCAAGCATTTAGAGCTATAATATATCTCCTGAGTCACTTTGAATGAATCCCATAGGTTTTGGTATGTTGTTTCATTATTATCATTATCTAGGATAAAATGGTTAATTCTTTCTGTAATTTGTTTTTTGGTCCACTCATTTTTTAAAATGAGGTTATTCAGTTTCCAATTTGTTCTGGCTCTATATCTCCTTGGCCCAGTATTGCATATGACTTTTATTGCATTGTGATCTGAGAAAGATGTATTCAGTATTTCTGCCTTTCTGCAGTTGATCATTAGGTTTTTATGTCCTAGTACATGGTCAATTTTTGTATAAGTTCCATGTACTGCAGAGAAAAAGGTATATTCCTTTCTATCCCCGTTTAGTTTGCTCCATAAGTCTACCATATCTAATTTTTCTAACAATCTATTTACCTCCTTAACTTCTTTCTTGTTTATTTTATGATTCGATTTATCTAGATCTGATAGTGGGAGGTTGAGGTCTCCCACTAGTAGAGTTTTTCTGTCTATGTCTTCCTGTAGTTCTTTCAGCTTCTCCTCTAAGAATTTGGGTGCTGTCCCACTGGGTGCATATATATTCAATATTGAAATGACTTTATTGTCTATGGTACCTTTTAGGAGGATAAAGTTTCCTTCCTTATCTCTTTTCATGCTATCTATTTTTGCTGCTGCTTTGTCTGAGATAAGGATTGCTACCCCTGCTTTTTTTACTTCAGCTGAAGCAAAATAAATTTTGCTCCAACCTTTTACCTTTACTCTATATGTATCTCTCTGCTTCAAATGAGTTTCTTGTAAGTAGCATATTGCAGGATTCTAGTTTTGAATCCACTCTGCTATTTGCTTACGTTTTAAGGAAGAGTTCATCCCATTCACATTCAAGGTTATGATTACTAATTCTTTATTGCCCTCCATGCTATCTTCCCTCTGTTTGTATTTTTCCCCCTTTCTCCCCCCTTTATCCATATTCCCCAGTATTTTGTTTCTGAATACCACCCCCCGTCAGTGTGTTTGCCCTCCTATATCACACCCTCCCCTTTCTTTCCCCTTTCCCTTTTTCCCTTTTCCCTTCCCTTCCTTTTGTTATTTCCCATTTTCCCCCCACTCCCCTTCCCTTTTCCTGTCCCCCCCCTCCCCTTTTCCACTTTTAATACTTGAAAGGTTAGATATTTTATAAGTTAACTGAGTATGTGTAGGTTGACTTTAAGCCAAGTCTGATGAGAAGAAGATTCAGGTGTTTCTTATCTGCTCACTTTTTCCCCTCTATTACCATAGGTTTTTTTGTACCTCTTAGTGTAATGAGATTTACCCCATTCAATCTCCTCCCTCCTCCAGTCTCTTTCCTGTCCCCCTTTTTAAGGAGGTAGTGTTTTTAGACCATTCTATCTAAGTCATAGAAAATTCTGAGTGTCTGTCCCTTCTAGTTCAGTATAATGTATCCAATAGAATTCGGCCAAAGCTGCTGCTGGAAACAAATCCTGAGGTAGATGTTCTTTCTCCTGGCTTTTCTTTCTGGGTTTTGTGGATGGGATTCCTTTTAAGAGGTTTGTTTCATGTGATAGATGGGGAAGAGATCAGGAGACTTTAGCACTGTGCCTGTCTGCTCTCCGCCATCTTGGCTGGAAGTCAAGAAACTCATTCTTTAACAAAAAAAATCATATTTGTATTGATACCTTTTGGAGCTCAAATCCTAGAATGAGGAGACAATACTGTAGATACACCATGCTATATGATAGCTAGGGAAGGGTATTTTGGTTACCCAAGAAAGTTACTGGGCTTGTGAAAGGAGCCAGAGGTCAGTTGCTATCCTCTTTCTAGAAACAATGGTGATATTCATTTGATTGTTGTTCTCAAAGCCAGAGGTGGAAAGCAGTGGGTAAGATTGAATGAAGCATGGTTGGGGACCTAGCTAGATATCTGTGGGCTCTTGTGAATTGTTTCACAATGGGGGTAGCCTAACCCTTGGTCTGTTCCAAAGCTTAGTGGCATAGCTCATTAACCTACTATTTTGAATTATGTGATTTCTACCTTTTCTCATCCTATCTGAAGTAAATGAGGTGAGATTGAATGTCATGGAATATGGCAGAAATTGGGGCCCAACAGTTCCTAAGCCTTTCTGTTTACAATATGGTGAAGATTATGGACCCTTTATTTGAATAATGTTTTTAAATGCATAAAATAAAATATAAAATATTATAAAGGAAAACAACTATGTTGAATTATAATTATTTAAATAATTAAATAATAAATTTATGAACTCCAGTTTAAGAACCACTGGTGGAAGGTACGACTGAGTTCACTAAGTTAAATCATCACTTTCATTTCTTTTTAGGGTTTTTTTTTTTGCAAGGCAAATGGGGGTTAAGTGGCTTGCCCAAGGCCACACAGCTAGGTAATTATTAAGTGTCGGAAGTCAGATTTGAACCCAGGTACTCCTGACTCCAAGGCTGGTGCTTTATCCACTCAGACACCTAGTGGCCCATCACTAAGTTAAATCAAGACTGAAAGAGATTGATCCTTTGGAATTTCTTCCCCTCCCTGTGTCATGGTAGAAGGAAAGAGGAAGTTAATTCCAGAGGGTCCAGTCTTTTTCAGTGCTGAATCACATGAATCCTTGGAAATTATCTTGGGAATTCTGGCTTATTCTTTATTGGGATGAACTCTTCAGGCCCATCCCCATATATGTTTCTTAGGGTTCTGTTCTTCCTGGATAGTGTTGTTTTCTATCTCATTCAAGTCAACAGTAAGGATATGGTGACTGCATGATGTGGTAGGGTAGCACAGGTTACTGAAAGAATTCAGGATTTGGAATCAAGCACCTGAAGTCAAATGTTGGCTCAAGTACTTATCTATGGTATCACTTTGAGTAAGTTACCTCACTGCTCTGGGACTTGATTTCCTTACTTGTTCTTATGAGGGATGGTCTCTTTCCAAAGTTCTTTCCAACTCTAATGCCTTGGTCCTCAGAGTTTGTATAACTAAGTGCACATGAACTGATAAGAGAAGGAAGGGGCCAAGTGTAGGCATGGGGGAGGGCTTGACAATCTGAGATGAACATTTGAGGAGTTAGTTCCCACTTGAGTGCCTTATAAATTCACCGTATAATGATGAATAGACTTGTCAGAGGAAGTTAATGAGATTCAAGGAGAAACTCTCTTGGGGGGGCAGACACCTGGATTTAGTTTTCTTGTGTCAATCTTGACAAGAATATGAGGAAGATGAACAATTTCCTATTCAGGCAGTAGATCTGCCTGATTGGAAAGTGAAAGAATTTGCTAGTTAATTGCCCCAAGTGAGATCATTATCATAATATATAGTGCATGTAGCAGGTATTAGTTAGTACCATGAATTTAGTTGCATTTTGGTTGATCTCCCTTCTACAAGTCTCTCCTCACTTCAATCCATCTTTCATTCAGTTGTCAAATTGATCTTAATGTGCATGTCTGACCTGCATATCACACCTCCCTTTGTTCCTGCTCCCCACCACCCCCACTCAATAATTCCAGTGGTTCTGTATTACTTTTAATATCAAATATGAAATCTTTTTGGCTTTTAATGCCCTTTGTAACCTGGGTTCCTTCTACATTTTCATTTTCTTGTACCTTCTTTGCCTACATGTACTCTGCTAACAGGTTTCCCTGCTGTTTCTCAGACACTCCATTCTTGCTCTGGGCATTTTCACTGGTTGTCCCTGATTCCTGGGTTTCTCCCCTTCCTCTTCTCTCCCTCCTCATTCCCTTTAACTCCCACCCAGGTCTCACCTTTTCATATCCTTTCCAGTCCTCTTTAATCTTAGTTTATTCCCCGGAAACTGCTATATCTTCCATCATCTTGTGTAATTATTTGCATAATGTTTACCCCATTAGTTCCTTGAGAGAATCCACTTTTTCCTTCCTTAATGTAACCAAGAATTAATGAAAGTTGACTGACCAAATGAAATCCCAGCAAGTGAAGTCCTTCATTTATGACATTTTTTCCTCCTCCTCGTTCTTTCTTTCTTCCTTTCTTCCTTCCTTCCTTCCTTCCTTTCTTTCTTTCTTTCTTTCTTTCTATTTTCTTTCTTTCTTTCTCTTTCTTTTTCTTTCTGTCTGTCTTTCTTCCTTTCTCTTTTCTTTCTTTCTTCCTTTCTCTTTTCTTTCTTTCTTCTTTCTTTCTTTCTCTTTCTTTCTTTCTTCCTTTCTCTTCTTTATTCCTTTCTCCTTTCTTTCTTCTTTTCTCCTTTCTTTCTTCCTTTCTCTTTTCTTTCTTCTTTTCTCTTTTCTTTCTTCCTTTCTCCTTTCTTCCTTCCCTTTCCTTTCTTTCCCCTCTAACATGGGCTCTTTTAATTTTTAAAAGGCTTATTTGATGCCTTTTGTTTCATCATCACCTCATTCCACCTCTATTGAATCTTCCTTTATAATCTTCCTTTATAATATAAAATATATATATATGCATAATAGAATAAATTTAATAGAATAATAGAATAGAATAAATTTAAGCAAAGCTGACAAAAGTGCCTCTTGTGCCAGCCTGTGCAGTGCTCTGAATCCACAATCCTTCCTCTACTTACTGAAATCATAAAACTCCAAGATCGAAATGGGTCACGGTCATCAATTTGAATTCAGTTGTTTTTTGGTTTGTTTTAGTGGGATCACCCATTCCCAGGAGCTCAGCTCCCCGTTTTGCAGATAAGGCGCCCGGTCCAGAGTGACGTGCTGGGGTGGGGAGGGGCCATTTGAACTCTGCTCTCTCCTTTTGCCCGTGCTGCCTTTCCTCCTGCATCTCCCCATCTCTCTCTGAGTTTCTGCTGGTCCTTTACACCCGCGCCACGCGGCCCTCGCCCAGGCACGTTCCCGTCTTTTGCCCCCGCGACAAGTGCCCGGTTATTTGGCGGGTCCGCGGGCTCGGGCTCAGTTCTGCCCGCCCCACTCGGCTTCCCCTCTCCGAGGACGCGAACCAAAGAGTCGCCTCCCGGGCTGGATTGGCCAGCGAGGCGGGCAGGGTGGGGCCAGCGGGCTCCGGGAGACACGTGTGCAGGCAGCCCGGGCGGAAGTGACCGAGCCGGGCCGGGCCGGGCCGAGCCGAGCCGGGGCTGCTGCCGCCGCAGCTGGGGTGCCTTATGGAAGCGGCCTGGGGGCGTGAGGGGCGCCGTAGTGAGGGCGCTTTTCTCTCGTCCCACCCCCTGTCGGGCTCAGCGGGGCCCGGGGCCAGGCCCGGGGAGAAGCGGAGAAGTGTGTGGGGCTCCCGGGAAGGGCTGTCATTGTGGAGAGCCGCGGCTGGAGGGCAGCCCGAGACTGACAGGTGTGTGTTCCCGGAGGGGGGCCGGGGGCTCTCCCGCCGAGGCGGCCCCCAGGTCTGAGGGAAACTTCCCAACACGCCTTTGCCCAAATCCACACCGTCTCGTCCCATTCTTGTCGTTTGAACTGGGGGACGCGGTGTTGCTCCGAGGGCCCGAGAGCCCCGGTTCTGGGGTAGACAGCCGCGACGGTGATCAAGTGGTGCCAACGGCCACGACACATGGCTAGAACATTGAGATTTGCCAGCACTTGCCGTGCGATCACGTAGAACAGGTGCCAGGACACACGCTTCTCCTCCCCCTTCCGTCCCCTTCCCCCTGGTGACTTGAGGAACACGCGGGAAGCGCCCCGGGCAGGTGAGGGAGCCTCGCCTGGGGCCCGGAAATCCTCCTGTGCAGGTGCCCGGCAGACCGGGGCTGGGCAGGCCAGGTGGCTGGCCCTGCCAGGAGTGGGAAGCTGTTTTTGGCTTTTGAAAGAGCTTAAGTGGGTGGAGAAAAGTCCCCTCTCGAGCTAATTAATGAAATTTTATGATATTAATAGCCAGCTCATGAGTAAGGCTGAGCTTGGTTGCATAAGATGCTTTCAATTGTGATGTGGCATTAAGCTCCATGTTCCTCAGTATTACTAAAACCACCCACTCTCCGCTCGCTCCATTTATTTATTCATTTATTTAAAGGATTCTGTTTCATCCCTCTAAATCTTTCAGTGAAGGAGGGGCTGCTTTTCAACCTCTCACTTTTGGGGATACTGTTCCTGTTTTAAATACTTCAGGAGAACAAAGCAAATCAGAGGGGAAAAACAAATTAAAGAGTGGGTATGAGTGGCAGGTGGGAAAAAAGCTTTATTAAAATATCGAAAGGGCAAAAGGACCCGGCCCCAGAAGACCCTAGCTTTTTGGAGTTGTCATTCTTATTTCCATTCTTAGAGGGTTGAGGTAAGTTGAAAATCACCCAACTTGCCTCTCCATTAGGTTGATGACAGGGGAGTTTCAGAAGAGTGGTTATGGTGGTGATTGCTATGGCCCCAAATGACAGGCACTCCCTCATATATAACCATGTCTTTATACACCACTCTGCGAAAAGCATTTGGCCTTTGACTTATTTGCAGTATACATATTTAGGTTATTTTAATTTGTGTAACTTTGTAGAAGTATAAATAGTATGAAATCCTTCTACTAGTCATTGTCTATCATGGATAGTGAGCAGTGATGAAGACAGAAGTTAGGAAGACCCTAGTTTAGTAAGTGCTTGGGCCTTATTAAAGCTCTGTGCAGCACTCTGGGGGAGAGGAGTAGGGGCACTG
Source organism: Macrotis lagotis (assembly GCF_037893015.1). Taxonomy (NCBI): domain Eukaryota; kingdom Metazoa; phylum Chordata; class Mammalia; order Peramelemorphia; family Peramelidae; genus Macrotis; species Macrotis lagotis. Next base: position 207,986,290 of record NC_133659.1, read on the forward strand.
TCAGCCTCTCCCCCAGCCACAGCAAAGGGACACAGTAGCCTAGCCTAGCCCTTAAAAGGCAGCAATCCCCTTTTGATTGTGCATTTTATTACTCATTTGCCACCCACTGCTTCTCCTATAGCTAATAATTTCCCATCACTTATTTCTTTCTCTATATTACTCAATCTCCTGCTCCATGGTAAAAAAATTCCCAACCTCCATTCTCCCCAGCCTTTTTAACTCTATTCTGTCCATCATCTATTCCCATCTTGCCTAACTCTTACATTGTGCTCCCTGGAATTTTTATTTCATAGTGAACAAATTTCTCTTTAATATGAATCTCTTTCTCGCACATTCTTTCCATCTACTGGTCTACATTGAAACACTCCTCCCTTCTGCCATATTGATTACATCTCCTCTTCAGCACTGGTTTTAACTTCACTCATAGCCAGACATACCAGTCTTGGAGGGGGAAGCAGGAACACTCCTTGTCTTCACTGCTATTTCCTGATTCTCTTTTACTTTACCACTCTACTACCTTCTACCTTTTCACTCAACATTATTTTATAAAACCAGATCATGAAGGATATTGCTTTTGGTCTGCAGACCATTTTCCTTCCTTTCTCAAGGATCTCAGTATCTAGCTCTTTGTTTTTCTTTTCTTCCTAACTACTGTCTTCATATTAGTGGACTTCATCATCAGTATTGAGGATCCCTTAGACTTCCTTGCCTCCCAATTCCTCAGTCTCCTTAAATCCTACCCCTTCATTCCACTTTGACCATTCATTGAATCTCACCATCACCAGAGGTCATTCATTTTTGCCTATGCCTAACCTCTCCTAATCTTATTCTTTGCCTTCATCCCAACCTCCAGTCCTCCCCCACCTCTCAGACCATTACTTCTGCTTTGATTTTAACTTTCCTCCTTCCTAATTTCAACCCTTTAGTTAGCTAGTCCAATACTACATAGTTCTCTACTTTGGAAACCCTCCTCCATCTTGCCTAATCTCAGCCTTAGATTACTTACTATATGACTCCTTCTTTCTTCCATTTGAATTGCTGAACAGAACTAGAAGTCATACATGTAATGTCTTAATTGGTACAATATAAAGTCATGTTATCCAACTTCAAGTAGGCTCTTGATGCTGTAAGACAGGTCTGTTCTCTATTTGATGCTATATCTCCCTCTTCACAGAAGCTTTTCCATGAGTGAAATGATTATTAATAACCAATGATTTGGGGACATTTGAATTTCCCTTTTTTTCCTCTCCTCATTTCAAGACTTCTGTCTTTGAAGGTTGAGTTAACCACCATAGAACCTCATTCAACAAAACTAGAAGGTGAATTTCTTTCCATCAAGATTGGGTGGAGATAGATTATTTTGTCTATATTGTCCAAGGCTGGGAGGGTGGTCTGGGAATAGAGATAGTCTTTCTATCCAAGGGAACATGATCTCACTCTCAGCCTCTCAGAGTAATATTCATTTTCTCATTAATTGTTAACCAATTTGAGTTGATTGAACATATGTTCTTCCAAGGGCGTATAAACTATAAGCCAACCACCATTAGATCTTTGGTCTGAAAGAGAGATGGCCAAATGATCATCCTTTCATTAAAATTCTGGTATCATTAATAAAATAATTAAATTATCCAGAAATTACATCTCTTGAATCTTTTAAATCACCACATCCAAACCTCTTCTCTCTTATCTCTTCCCTTGCCTTTCCCTCACCTTTCTTAGCTGAGATCTTTGCATCTTAGTTTACTGAGAAAATTGAAACCTTTCAACATATGCATCCCCTTTCTCTTCATCTCATAATCCCTTGACCTCATTTAGTAGTCTCTTCTCCTTTTCTTGACCCTGACAGTCCCTATATTTGCCAAATCCATCTTTGTCGTTGAAAGCCTCTCCTTTCATCTTCTCCATGAAGCTCAGTCATTTCCACCTTCAATTTCTGCCTATCTATTGGTCCCTTCCATAGTGTTCTCAAACTCATCTAAGCCTTCCCTTTTTAAGATAAATTTTTGCACCCTACATCTTCTTGTCGTTATTACTCAGTTATTTCAAATTCTTTGCGAACTTTTTGTGTTTTTTTTTTTTTTTTTGGCAAAGATATTGGAATAGTTTGCCATTTCCTTCTCCAATTCATTTTACATATGAGAAAATTGAGGCAGACAGTTAAATGATTTGCCCAGAATCAGGCAGCTAGTTCTGAGATCGGATTGAATTCAGGTCTTCCTGACTCCAGGCCCAGCCCTCTATTCACAGCTCTCATACATTATGACTACTCCCCTTTTTGACCAAACTAGAAAAAGATGTCTGTACTCATTGCCTTTACTTTGTCTCCTTTCACTCCTCTACCCCTTTTATTTTGGCTTTTGAACTCATCACTCAACTGAAATTGCTCTTTCCAAATGACTAGTGATCCCTTAATTCCCAAATCTGTTGGTGCTGCTCCTTCTTGACCTGTCTGCTGCATATTATTGGCCACCTTGATTTTTTTCCTTCTTCAATGGGTATCCATTCATATTACACCCACTTTATGTCATCTTTCTTTTTCTTTGTAGACAAAGCTCAGGCATCACCTCCTTTGTGGAGCCTTTCCAGGACCCCTCAGCCTAATTGCTGGTGTGACCTCCCCTACACTCCTTTTTATTTAATTACTTTCTCTTCATGCACCTATTTTACATATACTTATTGTATCCCCTGTTAGGTTATAAACTCTTAGTCAGTAAGGATTATTTCTTTGTATTTGTAGGGCCTGACACTTGGTAGATAAGGTCAGTCCAAGGGGGCAAGTTTTTTTTTAAGTGGCAGTGGGGTTAAGTGACTTGCCCAGGGTCACACAGCTAGTAAGTGTCTGAGGCTGGATTTGAACAAGCATTTTATATATGCTAAGGGCTGGGGAGGCAAAGAAAGTTACCCCTTTGTCCTCCCCAAATTTAATCCCTGTTCTCAAAGAACTTGATCTAATATTCACTTAATACTTCCCTCATAATAAATACTTGATGTGAGTCCTTTGAGTTGCCTTATGACTTTGTATACTTACCACTGTGACTAATGATGGATTAATGACTGATGGGCTGGACAAAAGCAGAAACAAATGGACCAGTGTCACAGTGATTCAAAGGGTCAAGGAAAGATCCCCTGGTCCATGAATTCTCTAGATGACTTGGCTGAAGAATGCATTTATTTGTTCCTTGTATGATCTGATCATTATTCCCATACTCCACTTTTTTTGGGGGGAGGGGGACAAAAAGATTTATTTAGGTATTACTGTGTTTAGCCAAAGCTAAGCTAAAGGGGAGGGGGATAGAGAGAGAGAGAGAGAGAGAGAATACAGGGTTAGCAGCAGTAGCTGAGCAGGAGCCACCCTCAGGGTGTAGGCTGCATAAAGAAGGGTCTAGGAGCATGAGAGTTTACTTGGGGGGATCAGACTCCCTAGGAGTGATTGACTTCCCAAAGGAAGACCACCCTCTCCTGCATTTGAACATTTTGGCCTGATCTTCTTGCTCTGGTTTTTTCAGGCTTTGAGCAGACCACCTGGAAGCAGGGGGGTCCTGGGCTGAGTCTTTCCATATTACTGAATTGCTTCACCAAAGGGTTCATGCTCATGCTCTTGTTTTTCAGTTTACCTCTTGGGGTTGCCAGGTGTTAACAAAGAGCACAGAGAGCATTCCATCTGGAGCCCAAAAGACCTGGAGTCAAATTCAGCTTCTGTGTGATCAAATCCAGCTGTGTGAACCTGAGGAAGTCAATTTACCTTGGTTTGCCTCTGTTTCCCCAACTGTTAACATGGGGATAGCAGTGGCAGCCACCTCCCAGGGTTATTATGAGGATCAAAAGAGGTTATGTTTGTGAAGTGCTGAGCTACAGAAATGTGAATACCCATCCCTTCCCTTTTTTGTCTTTGCTCCGTGGTAGAATTTGTGGTGGCTGATTTGGAAACCACAGCCCCCGAGTTCTTGTCCAGCCTGGCAATGTTGCCTCTAGTTATATGGGCTTTGGAAAAACCCATAATATGAACTGAAAGAAGCCAGTGAATTTAGGAATGAGGAGCAAGCCAGAAGTTTGTGTTTTAAAGGACTCTGCTTTTAAATATGCAAGTTTCTCTGCTCTGTAATTTTCCAAAGCTAGAGCAAAGATGAGCTTGGCCACCAGTCATTTCTAAGCTAAGATTTTAGAACAGATAAACAGATAAACAGATAAAAGCTTGCCCAAGGCCACACAGCTAGGTAATTATTATTAAGTGTCTGAGGCTGGATTTGAACCCAGGTACTCCTGACTCCAAGGCCAGTGCTCTATCCACTTTGCCACCTAGCCGCCCCAGTTATAGTCTTTATTTTAGAGGCTCAGTTTTGTTAGAACCTGTGATGTGTAAAAGATAAAATACTTAAAATATTCATTTGAGGACACTTGGAAACCTTATTGTGGGAGAAAGGAAAAAATACTTTTTAATTGAAAAAAAAATTTTTTAAACCCTTATAGTCCCAGGTACATGTAATTTATTAATATTCTTTTCTATTAAATATTCTTCTTATAATTTGATGGGAGAAATCAGATCTGTCAGTCAGTCAACTGATATATAGTGGGCACCATGACAAGTTTGAAGTGAGGAAAACAGGAATTTTGGTGTCACCTCTGCAACCAGTGGTAGGACCATGGTGCAAATCGACAAGCCTCTGTGAGCTTTATTTGAAAGATGGGAGCAATAGTGTCCATTGTCTGGTGAGGTTTCAGTAAAATATATATATTTCTGAAATATATATTCAGTGGAATACATCTATCTATCTATCTATCTATCTATCTATATACATATATGTGTATATGTACTGAAATATTCAGTGTATATATAAAAAACTTTGCAAATTTTAAAGTGTTACATGAATGCCCATTATTTGTAATGAATTGCTATTGATGTACTTTTTGGGACTTCCCAGTCTTCTTCTTTTACATATCTGTGCCAGTTTTTAATAACTATAAATCTCTTAGGGAACAGAGGTGAAGGAATAATGTCTGTAAGTCTATGCTTAATAAATACTTGTTGACTAATTATTGTTTAATACCAATGACTGTAGTTTCTTAAAATAGACAGCAGAGGGGCCACTAGGGTGACTCAGTGGATAGAATACCAATTCTGAAGTCAGGACTTGAGTTCAGACCTGATCTCATATGTTAGCTGTGTGACAATGGGCAAGTCACATAAGAATTACTGCTCCACCTTCTTACCCTCTGCCCCTCCTCCAAGAGAAAAAGGGATAGGTAGAAGACCCTATTATGGCTATTATTATTTAAAAAGTAAGCTATAGCTGAGCATGGTGACCACTCCTATGGGGCTAAGGCTTATGAATCTCTTGTTTTGGAGCTCTGAGCTGCAGGAGGATTAAAGTCACTTACATGTCCACCAACATGGCAAGCCCTCAGCATGGCAGTGCCAACCAGGCTACCTAAGAACCCATGTAAAAACAGAACAGATTAAAGCTTTTGATCTATATTAGGATTAGGAATGAGAGTGACCAATCTTAAAGTAAGCAAACAAAAACAAAAGCAAAGGCAAAACAAGACAAAAACAAAATCAAAACCAAATTTTACCTGCCTGCCCAACTAATCTTTATAAGGAAAATCATTAATTAAGAGTATTATGATTGTCATCATGTCTCTTTGGAACTTGGTCTGGTGATCTATAAGCTATGAGAACTTTCAGGGTTTTTTTTGCAAGGCAAACGGGGTTAAGTGGCTTGCCCAAGTGTCGAGTCCGGAGGAGGGAGGCCAGGCCGACATCAATATGATGCATAAGCTGGTTCGTTTATTGATCACAGGATACATACTTTTATACTCTACATTTACGTAACCAATTAGATAAGCGTTTTAGCAAGCATTTTTTCACATGCATACCTTGTGTATGTCTTAGGTGATTGTTTTGAGAACCAAACAGTGTTCTGATAAACAGAGAGAAAATTGTTTTGAGAACCAAACAGTGATTTGATAAACAAAGTGCAGAAGGTAATTATCTCAGAATGCGCTATCTATCTGGGCCTGGGAATGTACCTCCTAGCTCACACATGCAGCTACTCCCTTGTCTAAGCTCTGAAGCACATCTTGCTTGTTAAAGCACATAACTATTTCTGTATTAACCCTTCATAGCTCTTAGCCTGGAACATATGTGACACAACATCTCCCCCTTTTCGTTTAAAGGCCTGGGAGAGCATGTTTGCTAGAGATCTCTGACAACACAAAAGGATGCATGGTCCAAACAACAAGAATATAACAAGTATAAAGCAAATTACAATTATAGGTTTAACAATTGCCAAAAGCCAAGCAGGTAATCCTAAAGATTTAACCAATCCTTAAAGAAATCTTCATGTACAGTTATTTTATCAAGATTTTCTTGTAACTTTTTGATTTTAGCATAAACTGAAGCACTATTATCTGAAATATTAAAGCAACACATGCCTTTAAATTCCTCACAACCATGATTATGTAATAAAAGCAAGAAATCTATTGCAGCTCTATTTTGTAGTGTAGCCTTGCAAATGCTCTGAACATCCGTAATTATATCCATTAAAGCCATGGACGTAATGTCAGCCTGAGCTTTTGCCCAACATGCAAGTTTTTTCATGGTATTATAATTAATAGATGCCATTACCCCTGGTGTGAAAAGGGATGTGGCTACTGTTTCTGATACTGATAGAAATTTAACATTATTATTACAGTTGGAAGCCAGGGGAATGCTCCTTGTTTTCCTAGGGCTTCTGGAGAAATTAAGGTATGGTGTGGACACTAGTGCTAATTGGCCTAGGTAACAAGGTCCTCCTATAGGACACCATGGGATAGAATGGTATGCCTTGTCTTCACATATCAAAAATACTCCAAGGGGTAATGACTTCGCTCCCTCAATTTGTACTTCAAGGAGCCCCCGTTCTGTTTTTGATAAATTCCAATGATGAAAATGCCCTGATACATTAGTGAATCGTTCCCACTTAGGGGGATCTCAAGGCGTGTTTTCTTTAAAATACTCTAAACCTCCAAATATAAAAACTCCTGTAGCATTATAAAGTTGTGGGGAGTTCACAAGACTACAATGTGGGAGATAAGTGATATTCTCTTTTATTCCAGGGGTAACACTCCACAAGAGATTTATTTCCTGTGGTTCCTGTGTAGTTGGTTTATTTAAAGCCTTTAATATAACTCTTAATCTACAACTATTTTTCAGGGATGGCCAGGTATAATTTTGCTGCTTATCACACATACACGCACAAGAACTATACTGCTGAAAACTCCTACATATTTCCTTTAACTGTCCATAGTACCCTTTCAGTCTCTGTTTGATGTTCTCTGGGTCCAGGGGGATCCCTATGAAGCATGTCTTGAAGGGATCACCAGCTGATTTCAGGGAGATACACATTTGATGCTGTAGATACTTAAGAATAAGATGAGTCACAAGAGCCATGGCGGGCAGGATGCAAGCGCCAGCAGAAAAAGTATCATTTTTCAGGTGAGGTTTTACCCACTTTGCAGGAACCCACTGTGGTTTCGATGAACCTGAAACAACACAAGCATACCCTTGTCCCCAGGTTAGTAACCGATAGGAATTGTCCCATTGGGCAGTCTTAGGATCAAAAACAGAGACAGAAATGTCAACACTGGCAAAGTGTGCCACGTTCTTTGAAAAGTGAAAGTAAAGAGGCTTGTTATCTGAGATGGAGTGCTTAGGGTTAAGCCAGTTCAAAACATAAATCACTTTGCTCACTATGTTATGCGGTGATCCCCCAACCTCCCCCTTTCTTTTAAAAACAATGCTAAGTAGTTCTTAACATCCTGATGAGCCCCGTCAGCGGCGGTTCTGCCAGGCAGACCGAGGTGAATAAGATGTGGACATGAAGCGGGGTGGGAGGGGGTTAAATCCTCCTCCTTCCTCTGCCAGCCTAGGGATGATTCACGGTGGCTGCCGAGTCAAGTTCTCATTAAGCAGGAGAGTCATTTTACTGCAGTCAGGGCAGGAGGCAACAATCATTCTAGTCTGTGTCAGGGGCAGGTTGAAGGTTTTCGCCAAAGCCTTGGCTGAGATGAGCAGGATGCAGCAGGGGGAGAGAGCGGAAGCACGGCAGTGGCTGGACTAATGGAGCGGAGGGGGGAACAGGATCGGCTTTCCTCCCCTCGGTCAGCCCCCACCCAGGCCACAGAGTGCTGGCGGAGTGCTGGTGGCCCGGGGCTCCTGATCTGAAAAGCCTGCAAGAGACAAAGGCGGCAGCGGGAAGGCTCTGGGGCGGCTCACCCGCCCGCCCTCTTCCCGGCCAGGTGGTGGGGGGGATTAATTAACACTTTTTCTGCTACAGGAGGCACATCTGAACTTCCTCCAATAGCAGTTCTTTCAGCATCAGTCACAGCGGGGCAAGCCCACAAACTTTCAAAGTCATCATAGACAATTTTGCACAGTGTGCCATACAGTTCTGCCAGTCTCTGGGCTTCCTTGTTCTTAGTTTGGACTGCTTCCCATAAGCTTTTTCCCAGCTTATCCCATTTTTCCAAGGAGAAGAGTTCTTCCGTCTTAGTAATTATGCCCTTATCTCTTCCCCAGTGTAATATCTAGGAAACTTCTGATCTCTTAACAGGCAGGTCATATTTTTTCGATAAGTCCTCTAAGGTATTGAGCGCAGTGCGCTCCGTGGCTGATACAGCTATTCCCATCCCAAATTCCCTGACTCACCGGTCAGTCGTGGCCACTTAGACCTGCTTTTCTTCTAGCGCTGAGTGAGGGGGTGTCCAGCACTTCCCTACCAACTCAAACTGGGATGTCTTCTCCCCATTCGACTCACTTCCCTCACGTTGGGGTCACCATATGTTGAGTCTGGAGGAGGGAACCCAGGCCGACATCAATATGATGCATAAGCTGGTTCGTTTATTGATCACAGGATACATACTTTTATACTCTACATTTACGTAACCAATTAGATAAGCGTTTTAGCAAGCATTTTTTCACATGCATACCTTGTGTATGTCTTAGGTGATTGTTTTGAGAACCAAACAGTGTTCTGATAAACAGAGAGAAGATTGTTTTGAGAACCAGTGATTTGATAAACAAAGTGCAGAAGGTAATTATCTCAGAATGCGCTATCTATCTGGGCCTGGGAATGTACCTCCTAGCTCACACATGCAGCTACTCCCTTGTCTAAGCTCTGAAGCACATCTTGCTTGTTAAAGCACATAACTATTTCTGTATTAACCCTTCATAGCTCTTAGCCTGGAACATATGTGACACAACACCCAAGGCCACACAGCTAGGTAATTATTAAGTGTCTGAGACTAGATTTGAACCCAGGTACTCCTGACTCCAGGGCTGGTGCTTTATCCACTATGCCACCTAGCCACCCCACTATAACTTTCAAGTAAAAGTTCAAGAAGTCTGTATTCATGGTGTCTGTCTTCCTTCACTATGTACAGGGGCTTTCAATATGATCCAAGGCTACAGTCCTGTGTTCCAAGCCTTGCTAGGGACCTTCTTCACCTGGGGTCTGACAGCAGCTGGGGCAGCCCTGGTTTTCATCTTCTCCCGTGGACAGGTAAGTGGCCTTGGGGTTTTGAGAGTTCATTACATCCTGTGAGAATCCCAATTAACTAAGCTCCAAATCCTCATGCCTTTTCCTGATTTTGTTGAAAGCAAAGTGGTTTTTGAAGCTATCTTAATGGAAAATCTGTAGTTTGGTCCTTCTGATGCCTTTCCCCAGTCCCAGTCTATTGCTACCCAGGATGATGCTAAGTTGATGTTGTCTATAATGTTGAACTAAGAACAGGGAAGGCCTTAGCTTGCAGTCCTGGGCAAGTGATTTAGCTTCACTCACTTCCTTTTTGTCATTTATAAAAACTAATCCCACAGTATGGGAGTCAAATGAGATAATGTCTCTAAAAGTGTCTAGCAAGTTTTAATAGGATATGTCAGGGCCACTGCTTATTATTTCTCCTCAGGCTAAAAGAATATGTGACAGTCAGCTGCAGCCTCCAGAGGTTGTCCCTCTCTTTCTACCCCACACAAATACCCATGGAGACCCCAATCAGGAGATGTAGGGGAGAGTGAAACATAGTTCTCTCAATCTGATGCTGCTGCCTGAGTTCTCTTAAGGGTCCTCTAATTCAGTAATTTGTTGCATGGTTGCAGTGAAGCATCCTGTCTTCTCCTTTTCTGACCTCCGTGTTTCCAGTTTCTTTGATTCTCTCCTGAGAAGAATTGACACATACATACTTGAAAAGCTGATCTAATTCTCCCAGCCCCCAACCCCCTTATGTTCTCAGTCTGCAAACTCCTAGAGATTACCATTGTGATGGGTACCACACACCCTCATTGTTTGGCACAGCAGTCTTAGAAATCAAAAGAGAGGAAAATGAATACATGATTTAAGTTTTATTTAAACATGCTGTGAAAGGGATCTGAAAACTAAAACAAGCCTGGAAAGTTGGCAGACTAGGTGCTTTTTTTGTTAGGAAGATTGGAGGCTGGTAGAGCAAATATTGATCTCATGGATAAGACTTCTTGAGATTCAGAAGAGAAGAATCACCACATATTAACTCTCTAGGCATAGGAACAATGTATATTTAAATGGAATCTAGCCTTTATATACCTCAGTTAACATATCCTTAAAAATGGGGATAATATCTACATCATTCATTTTTATAGGGCCAAGTTCTAGCACCATTTCAGATAATTAAAAACATTGTTTATGACTTTCATCATTACATCACATTTAATTCCCAGATAAATCTTCCCCCCCCCATCTAGCCACCCCATATAGCAAAGATTAAAATTTGTGTTTTGCTTAGCAGTGCCTATTTGTTATGAGAATTTTCTTTTTCTTTTTCCAATGGGGGTGAAGGTGGGAGGAAAAAGAAAAAAAGATTTTTCTTGACTGAAAAAAAAACTAAAATTAAATTTAAAAGAGGACAAAATGAAATAAGAAAAGTTTAGCAATACCAGCCAACATGTCAACCAGACTTGATGGCACATGCAACATTTTGTGCTCATAATCCATCATTTCTGTAATGAAAAAAAGGAAGATGCTTATTCAGGTTCCTTCTTTTTATTATAGTCATTGGGTTTCCTGGTTCTAGTTGTTTCTTTTTTTCCCATGCTCCTCTGAATTCTTTGTCTTGTGCATTTCTTACAACCTGGTAATATTCCATTATGTTAATGTTGCAACAATTTGTTTAGCCATTTTCCAGTTCATTGACAACTACTTTGCTAACACAAAATGTGTTGCTGTGCTGAATATTTTAGTATACATAGGACCTTTCTTTCTGTCTTTCCTCCTCTTCAGGGTACATGCCTAGCTGTGAGATCTTTCCAAGTCAAAGGGAATGAATAAGGTAGTCTTTTTTAAAAGCATACTTCTGCTTTCCAGAATGATCAGACCAATTCATAGCAACACTAACATATTACTCTGTCTTTCTACAACTTCTCCAACATTGATGATCTCTATCTAGTCATTTTTGGCAGTTTACTGTATATATGACATGAAACCTCAGTCTTTTTGATTTGTCTTTTTCATATTATAGTTTAGGAACTTTTTTATATAGTTCTTGATAGTTTATAATTCTTCTGAGAGCTGTTTATACATATTTATTAGCCACTTATTGATTGAAGAATGGCTATCAATCATATATTTGTGCCCATTTCCTATATATCTTATATATTAGACCTTTATTATAGATGTTGAATAGAAATATTTTTCCCAATTTACTCTTTCCCTTATTATCCTAGTAATATTGATTTTGTTGTAGTGCAAAAAATTTTCAGATTTAAATTTTGTAAAATATAAAATCTATATACACATTTATATATATATATATATTTAGTTTTTTGCAAGGCAAATGGGGTTAAGTGGCTTGCCCAAGGCCACACAGCTAGGTAATTGTTAAGTGTCTGAGACTGGATTTGAACCCAGGTACTCCTGACTCCAAGGCTGGTGTTCTATCCACTGCACCACCTAGTTGCCCTTATATATTTTTTTAAAGTGATCTCTGTCCCTTGCTTGAAAAAGAATTCTTCTTCTAGCCATGGTTGTAAAAGGTATCCAATGTTTTTTTTTTGTAATAATTTTATGGTATGACCTTTTATAACCAAGTTGCATAAACTCCATTTGAGTTTATTGTACTATGTGGTTTAAGATATTCTAAACATAAATATGTGTGTATATGTGTGTGTGTGTGTGTGTGTGTGTGTGTGTGTGTGTGTGTGTGTATACACACACACATATGTATATGCCAAATTACTTTCCTGTTTTCTCAGTAGCTTTTGCCAGATGGGGTGATCTTCCCCAAGTGGTTTATATTCTTGACTTTGTTGAGTGCCAGATTATTGAATTTGATTTTTCTGATTCTTGTTCATCTCATCTGTTCCACTGATAATACTTTTTTTAAACCCTTACAGATAGTTTTGATGATTTTTTTGGGGGTGAGGCACTAGATGTTACTACATTTTAATATAATTTGAAGTCTGGATGTACCATTTCCCTGATATTCCTATCTTAAAAATAATTTCCCTTGGCACTGTAACTGTTTTGTTCCTCTGAATGAAATTTTATATTATTTTTTTCTAGCTCTGCAAAGTACCCCCATTGGTAGTTTGGTATATTGATAACTGTAAATTAATTTAGGCAATAACATTTTTTATTATATTGATGACCCAACTCTGAGCAATCAGCATCTCTCTATGTGTCCTTTATTAATGTAATAGTTTCTCACAGCACAAGTGTTTCCTTTAGATATTTCTGAAGTTTTAGATTTTCAAGTCTTACTTACCTAAAGTTGACCCAGAGATAAACAAAGAGGGAACCACCAGGGCAATAAAGGATTGTAGCCTGACCAGTGGGCTTGAAAAGGGGAGCTGCTTCCTTGGTCTGAAGCCCTCTGATATAGCTCATCCTTTTGAAGAGGTGGTATTCTTCCAATTTTAGTATATGTGCTGCTGAAGTGAGCACAAGAGGTAGTATTCTTGCCAGATTGTAAATGGGATGAACCTACCTCCAGGCTTTACATTGTATATTATTGTAATAGTTGATTAAACCAGTTGGTTAGGGCATACTACTAATGAGGTCATAGGTTCTTCCCCTCTATGGGTCAGTCTCCCAGTTTGTTTTGGGAGAAATTCTGTTCTGTAGTGAAAACTGTGTGTTTGACCTCTTCCAAAGGCCAGTCACTAGGGAAACCTGGCAAGCAAGAATCTGTGCAAATCTACCTTCACGCTGGGAGAAAAAGCAGTTTTGAGCTCAAGACCCCTGATGAATGAGTCAGGCCTGCTTAGGACATAGAGTACCATATTTGGATCAGTAAGAACAGGATTCCAGTTTTGCTCAAGCTACCTACCTCTTTGATCTTGGGCAAGTCACTTAAACTTTGTGGCACCCAGATTCTTCATCTGTAAAGAGAGGATGAAAATAACACTTTTCTTACCAAGTTGTTGTAAGGATCAAATAAGATCATTTATATGAAAACCCTAACACATATGTAAATGTGAGCTATTGGCATTCTTTCATAGTTATTATTTGAATCCCCAATAGAATCACCAGCATCTTGCACAGTGCTTTGCAAATCACAGGTATTTTTTAATAAATGTTTTTTGAACAGAATGGAATTAAATGGAGGAGGTGGTGGTGGTGGTGGGGTCAATGGTAATTATTTTTCAAGTTAAAGGATGGAATCCTTTGTTTTGTTTTCTTGGTGAATCAAGACTTTGAAGTGAAGCTTTACAGAAAAAAAAAGCTTTCCTTTTGTTTTTAGAACCCACAAAAGGCTTATTCTGGACTTAAGAGTTGAATTCAAAGTTAAACTTGGGTCTGTTTTTATTTGTGTGGAACTATGAGGATCTTCTTTCCCTTTTGGTACTTGTGTGATGTCTTCTTTTCTCCTAAAACTGAAGCATCTTGTCTTCATTTACAGAGACGGATCTTAGATGGAAGCCTTGGATTTGCTGCAGGGGTAAGTAGAATCTGGTGAGAGGAGAGTGAATTGGGACATATTTATGACAGTTCTCTGTCCTGGACATTGTTAGTTTCTATTCCCATGTGACCATAATATTTCCTTGAATTAATGGCTTCCTGTTTAGTGGCTGCTTATGTTAGTGCATGTGGAACTTTGCTGCTCCACAATCACTTTTTCATGGCAGTAAGTATGGTGGTGACTGTTGGGTGATATTTCAGCCACTATTTCAAAGGTTTGTCTGCTGCAACTGCAAAATGTCTGACCAACCCCTTTGGAAGTGGCCTCATGGGGTCATCCTTGAGCTTCTCGGGAGGAATGGTACCAGATTCACTAATGTCCTTTTCCAGTTTGGGTCAGACTTTATGTTGGTCAAAGGTCATTGTAACATGGCAGAGTTACAGACGTGGTCTGGCAATCTTTCTGGATGAAGTCACAGCTCAAGTAAATGAGTGTCTGGACACGAAGTATCTTAGGAGTTATTTCACAAAAGCAGTCACCAGACTAATACATCACCAGGTCATTTTAGTTGTAGTGTCTAAAATATCATTTCTCCCATCTTTGAAGTAATTTTGAAGAAATAATGACTCATTTTTTTCTTAATAGTATTTTTTCCCAGTTGCATATAAAGATAGTTTTCCATATTCATTTGGGTAAGATTTTGAGTTCTGAATCACGGGTTAAATACATTCAATCATATTAAATATAAGAGATAAAGATTCTTAAGAATTACATTTATGAATCTTTGTAAGGCATTAACCTTTTTCCATAACTGAGTCTGAGTGATTGGTATTTACAGTGACTTCTGAGTAAAAAAAGAAAAAGCACGTGTAAGAGTCCTTACCTCCAAAGCTTATAAAGCTGAGCTAAAGGAATCCATTAGTAGGTTGATAGTGGACCTGATCTGGAAGCAGATTGTTGCAAAGGCTTGGCTGAAGCAAGATAAACCAACCAGAATTTTCTACTGCAATCACTCCTACCTAGAAAAATTTGTATTCTATATGGCACGCTTAATATAGCAAATAGATAGAAGCCCAGTAATAGATTTGGGAAGACTGGGCTGCTACCCTAGATAGAGTTAGACTTGAGAAGCAGGAAATCATCTAACTCACTCATCTCTCTAAGATAAATTGCTGATATGCATCAATGGAGGTAGTGTCCATGTTAGGAGTTTCCTGCAAATATAAAATCATAGATCTGGAACAAAAAGGAATAACTGATTCTTTAGACAGAGATGGTTGGGTTGTAGATCTAGTCATACCTGTTCATCAGATGATGTATGAATATTTAGAATAGAATTGAAACAGTTCATGGCTTTATAAGGTCAGTTCTTGAAGTACTGCAATTGAATTGCATAATTTTGATAAATGAATTTCAGGGAATTTTTAGTGCTTTGTATTGGGTAGAAAGGCACTCAACAAATATATAATTATTATTGAACTCAATTGGCTTTTGCCAGAAATAACAATCAAATTTAATTTACAGAGTAAAAAAAAATTAATTTGAAGAAAATGAACAGGGTAGCTAGGTGGTGCAGTGGATAGAGCACTGGCCCTGGAGTCAGAAAGACCTGAATTCAAAGCCTAACGCAGACATTTAATAATTACCTATCTTTATGACTTAGCAAGTTACTTAAACCTATTGCCTTGCAAAAACCAAATAAAATAAAATAAAATGGATAAAAATCTGTTTGAAAACAAGAAAAATAAAACCATTTATTAATCATCCATTTCTGTAATGGATCAAGGCATAAAATTAAGAAAAGTGAAAACAGACTGTCCTCAAGGAGGTTTCAGTCTAATGGCAAAGGCAACATGCAAACAAGGATGTACACATAGGATATATCTAGAATAAATTTGAGGCAATCTCTCAGAGAAGGCACGAGTGTTAAAGGGAGAGACTGCAACAGGTTTCTTTAAAAAAGTGGGATTTTAGTTGCAATTTCAAGGAAAGACAGGGAAGCCAGTTGGTGAAGACAAGGAGGGAAGAACATTTTAGACCAGGAGAGCTGTCAGTCAAAAGGAATGGTTGGGAGATGGAGTATTGAGAGTAAGGACACCAATGGCACTGAAACCCAGAATACATGGAGGGTTGAAAAGTATAAGAAGTTTGGAAGCATAGGAAGGAGCCAGATTATGGTGGACTTTAAAAGCCAAACTTTGGGAGTAGCCGTAGTCAAACAAATCAAATTCCTATGTTTCACTAAGTATCGATGCCTCATTCTATACCCTGAGTCCACCACTTCTTTGTCAAGAGGTAGCTCCTACACTTTTAAGAGGAATTCTCGAGTTGTGGTTGCTGGGGGTATTGCTGGAGGAAACTAGCAGATTTTCTGATTTTTTCACTTGTCTGTCTTCTTTTCTGTTTTTGGATATTTTATTTTTATTTTTCCAACTACATGTCATGAAAGCCTTTCAACATTCATCCACTTGCATATTCACAAGTTATACATTTTTCCACTACCCTCCCTTTCTACCCTGACCTCTCAACAGTGAACAATCTGTAAAAGTTGTACATGTACATCCCTGTTCAACATGCACACATATATGTCATTTTGTGTATGAGGAATTAGGACCAAGGGAAAAGAAGGAAAACCATTCTTCCCTATATTTCTACTCCATAAGGTATATGGATGACTGTTTTGCTGTGGAAGAATTCTCATGTGGTATTGACAAGACAGATTACCTGTTGTGAAGAAAAATGTTCATATCTATAGAATTTAATCTTAGAATTATTTTTTAAAATAAAAGAACCATTTGTAGTGATGAAATAGAGAAAATATCTCTGCCAGAGCATTAGAAATATGTTTAATGAGATCAATCAGTCAACAATAAATAAAATAAAAAAATATATTAAACATCTACTATAAGGTAGGTATTAGGCTCAGTGGGTGAAAAAGCCTCTGTTCTTAAGGAGCTTGCAATCTAACTGGTGGAAATGACATGTACAAAATAGCTGCTGGGTAATTTTACAGGGGAGGCCCTAGGAGCTGCAAGGATCAGGAAAGGCTACATGTAGATGTGGCTTTTGAGCTGAACCTTCAAAGAATCTAGAGATGCTGAGAGGTGGGGGTGAGGAAGGAGTCATGCAAAGGCAGAGAAATGGAGCACTATGTATGAGGAGACTAATATGACTGGACTATGGTATAGACAAGGGATGTAGTATGCTGTGAAGTTGGGATGGTAGATTGGAGCTAGTTGGTGAAGGGCTTTGGATGCTAAACAAAGGAGTCTGATCTTTGAAATAATGGCACTATTGGAACTTAATTGAGAATGACTTAGAACTGTTCTTTAGGAAAATCACTTTGCTATGTGGATGGGAGATGGATTTGAATGGGAAGAGACTGGAGGCAGAAAGGCCAATTAGGAGGTTATTGTAACAGTCTAAGCAAGAGTTGATAAGAGCTTGATCTAGAATGTTGACTGAATGATTGAAGAGTAGGGCATGGATGTGAGAAATGCTGTGGAGATAGAGAAATGAAGATTTGGTAGCTAAATGCTGTAAGGAGTCCAGAATGATCCTTGGGTTGTGAACCTGGGTGACTGGAAGGATGCTTTCTATAGTAATAGAGAAGATGGGCATGTTTTTAGAGAAACATAATTGGGCCTGTTTTGGACAGATGTAGTTTCAGTTGCTTACAGGATATCAATTTTGAAATCCCCAAATTCATTAGACTAGGATTGGATCCATAGATCTTTAGAGTAATGAATATAGAGTTGTTAATTAACTTAGTGTAAACAGATGTGTTGTGCAAGAGACAATATAGTAAGAGAAGAGAATAAGGTTCAGGACCCAGAGCCTTGGGTCGACCTAAACTTAGGAGCAATGAGTAGATGAAGATCCAGCAGAACATGCTGGAGAGGAGCCATCAGGCAGTAGGAGGGGGACTTATGAGAGTACAGTGCCATGAAAACCTAGAGCGGAAGAGAGGGTGGTCAAAAGTGGCAGGCACTGCAGAAAAGTTAAAAGCCTCAGAGCAGTTGGAATTGAATGATGAAGGTGGAGGCCAGATTATCAAAATTAAGGAATAAAAAAAAAAGAGAGGAAATTGTACATTTTTTTTCTCTAGGAGTTTGCTAAGCAACTCTTGGAATAGACACTGCCTTCACTGATACAGATATATAATTTAGGTTGTTAGTGTTGCCTTGGGTCACTAAGAGATTAAATGACTTGCACAAAGGTCACATATCCAGTAAGTCAGAGGTGCTCAACTCTTCTTGACATTGAGATCAGTCTTCTATCTACAATATCTAACTTCTTCTCTTTGGTCTCTATATAATATGGGGCAAATATATGGAAATTAGTAATAGAGATATCATTCAAGACATGTATGACCAGAAAAGTAGTTTATTTCAGTTATTTCTGCATCTATAGTGCCAAAATGTCAAAAGATTCAGTGCAAGAATAATGAAAAAAATGTGCAAGAATAGCACAAGATGAGAACACTATACTTTACATAATCTATTGATAAGAAAAGAAATACATTGAGGTGTGATAGTAATCCATTGGTTGATTATTGGCTATTTTCTTTGGAAGTCTGATTGTTTGGGACCGATAGCCTGGAATTTTTCCAGTCTTTGAAATTGTCAATCCAACCACAGTACAAAACTGTATGATAATTTAGAGACCAACTAGGTCAACCCCCTTATTTTATAGAGAAGAAAACTGAAATTTAGAGAGGGAATGTGACCTGCCTTTGTGGTAGGATTAGATTTGTTAGGTTTGGCTTCAGAGGATACAACTAAGACCAGTGTTTGTTGAAAAATGTTTTCTTTTTTTAATTATTATGAGCGTGACAAATAAAGACTAACATTTATTTTTTTTTAATTTTATTTATTTAGGGGTGGCTAGGTGGCGCAGTGGATAGAGCACCAGCCTTCAAATCAGGAGTACCTGGGTTGAAATCTGGCCTCAGACACTTAATAATTACCTAGTCATGTGGCCTTGGACAAGCCACTTAACCCCATTTGCCTTGTAAAAAAACCCAAAAAACCTCAGGAAAAGAATTATTTATTTATTTATTATTTTGTACAAATGATGCTTTTTTAAATACATTACTAAAGTATTCTTGTTTAAAAGTAAACATAATACCCCCTCCCCCCAAAAAAATATAGAACTGCATGAGTGATAAAGTAAAGGAGAGAGAAAAAAATTAAAATTAAAAATAAAAAAAATAATAATAGTAGGTATAGCCAGGTGGTGTAGTGGACGGAGCACCAGCCCCGTACACCCAACAGTCACCCAGCTGTGTGACCCCAGGAAAGCCACCCAACCCCATTGCCCTGCAAAAACCCAAAAAAACCACCCCAAAATAAAATAAAATAGTAGTAGTAATAATAATAATAATGATATTAGGGGCGGCAGCTGGATGGTGGACAGAGCACCAGCCCTAAGAAGCACCCGGGTCCAAATCCAGCCTCAGACACCCAACAATCACCCAGCTGTGTGGCCCCAGGCAAGCCACCTAGCTCCATTTGCCCTGCAACCCCCCCCCCCCCAAATAATAATAATAAAAAATGTGCTTCAGTCTGTGTTCCAACACCTACAGCTCTGTTATGGGTGGATTACATTCTTTATGATAAGTCCATCATAAAAGCTACTTCCATATTTTTCCACCATTGCCATTGCTGATCACAACTCCCTCCACTCGAACTTCCCCACTACCATATACTATATTTTCTCTCTCCTTTCACTCTGACTCTGCTGTAGGGTAGCTGAGTGGCACAGCAGACAAATCTCAGGCCTTGGGGCCAAGAGGTCCCAAGCCCATATACCACCCCTTAGGCCCAGCATCTACCTGGCCCTATTGTCCTGGACAGGCCATCCAATCTCAGCCCCTTGCAAGAAGTAAAAAGAAAATGTGTTATATCTGATCACTCTACCCCCATGGTCCATCCTCTCCTCCATCACTCACATCACTCTCCCTTCCCCCATCCCCCTTCTCTCCTTCTTACTCCAGATGTCTATACCCCATTGAGTATATATGCTGTTTCCTCTCCTAGCCACCACTGATGAGAGCAAAGATTCCCTCATTCCCCCTTGCCTTCCCCCTTCCATATCATTGCAATAGCTCATTGTAATAAAAAAATCTTATTATATGAAATATCTTAGCCTATTCCACCCCTCCTTTTTCTTTTTCCCATTACATTTCCCTTTTATCCATTGACTCCATTTTTACACCACATTATATCTTCAAATTCAGCTCTCTCCTGTGCTTCATCTATAAAAGCGCCTTCTACCTGCTCTATTAAATGAGAAGGTTCATATGAGTATTATCAGTATCATTTTTCTATGCAGGAGTACATGTATTTCATCATCATTAAGTCCCTCATATTTTCCCCTTCTCCTCCACTCTCTATGCTTCACTTGAGTCCTGTATTTGAAGATCATACCTTCTGTTCAGCTCTGGCCATTCCAACAGGAACATTTGAAATTCCTCTGGTTTATTGAAAGTCCATATTTTTCCTTGGAAGAGGACGTTCAGTTTTGCTGGGTAGTTGATTCTTGGTTGCATTCTAAGCTCTTTTGCCTTCCAGTATATTATACTCCAAGCCCTATGAGCTTTTAATGTAGTTGCTGCTAAGTCCTGTGTGATCCTGATTGCAGCTCCACAATATTTGAATTGTGTCCTTCTAGCTGCTTGTAATATTTTCTGTTTGACTTGGGTGTTCTGGAACTTGGCTATAATATTCCTGGGGGTTGGTTTTTTTGGATCTCTTTCTTGGGGAGATCGGTGGATTTTCTCGATTTCTATTTTGCTCTCTGCTTCTAGGATATCAGGGCAATCTTCCTGTAGTAAATCTTTGAAAATGATGTCAAGGCTCTTTTCCTGATCATGACTTTCAGGTATTCCAATAATTTTAAAATTATCCTTCCTAAGTCTGTTTTCCTTATCAGTTGTTTTTTTTTCAGTGAGATGTTTCACATTTTCTTCTAATTTTTCATTCTTTTGGTTTTGAATTATCGTGTCCTGATGTCTCGTAAAATCAGCAGTTTTCCGCAGTTCCGTTCTACTTCTGAAGGATTTGTTTTCCTCAGAGAACTTTCTTATCTCTTTTTACATCTGGCCAATTCTGCTTTTTAAAGCATTCTTCTCCTCAATAACTTTTTGAACTGTTTTATCCATTTGACCTATGCTAGTTTTTAACATGTTATTTTCTTCAGCATTTTTTGAATCTCCTTGATTAAGCTGCTGATTTCATTTTCATGTTTTTTCTGCATCTCTCTTATTTCTTTCCCCAGTTTTTCTTCTATCTCCCTCACTTAATTTTCAAAGTCTTTTTTGAGCTCTGTCATAGCCTGATCCCGATTTCTGTTTTTCTTGGGGTCTTTAGATGTAAGAGCTTGGACTTCCTCATCTTCAGATTGAGTGTTTTGATCCTTCTTGGGATCATAGGCAAAGTATTTCTCAATGGTGTTCCTCTTTTTTCTCTGCTTACTCATTTCTCCAGCCTGTGCCTGGTTTGGGGGTTTTTCCTGAGCTTTTGAGTATTATTGGGCACCCCCACACACAAGGATCTCCATGTGTGAGACTCTGTCTTCCCTCCTGGTCTGTGAATGACCATAAGTGCACCCCTGTGCCACGGGGCTGAGGTGGGGGGCCCTGCTGTTCTATAGGGGTCCTAGACTGCAATCAGGTTCTGAATGTGGTCAGAACCCCAGAGTCTTGTTCCAGGGACAGAGGACAGAGCTCAGCAGTCTCTCTCTACTCCCCTCAGTAGGCTCAGCACTCACACCCCGGGGCTCTTTCTTATTGGTTCCTGCTTCTGGTTCCTGGATCTGGGCTGCCCACCTGAGTGTCCTTCATGTGATTGCTCTGGCAGAGCCCCCCACCCCCGCTGATCCCCCAAGTTGTGCTTGGTGCTCCCTGGGGCATAGCTACGGCTCCCAGCACCCTGGGGCTGCCTCCTGTAGGCTAACGTTCCTTTACTCTGGTGGTGGGCCACCCCTCCAACCCAGTGGAGTGGAGCCTTTCGGCTCTTTTCCAGGTTACCTTGGGTTGGAGAACTTCCTTACTGGAACCCTCTATGGATTCTGATTGTATATGGCACCATAAATGTCTGTTATGTACAACTTTTTAAAAAAAATCTTAATTTTTAGATTTAGCTTGATAGTTCCAACATTGCCACACTTGTTTTTGACTCCTTCAGAATTTTCTATCTCATCTCTGAATTTTAAAAATGTTTCATTGAACTTTTAAAAATTTTTTGATATCTCTTTCACTTTTTCTCCAAATTTTCTCCTATAATTTCTTTTCCATTCTCTCTTCCTCTTTACCACTCCCCTCAAAACACAAGTCCTCCCTTAAAACAAATCATTATACTTAAGCAAAACTAATCCACAATTGACCAATATTTGTCTGTACCTGTCTGCCAAGAGGTGGGAAACAGTCATTTATCTTCAGTTTTCTGCAGTGGTGATTGATAATTGTATTGACCAGAGCCCTGAATATTTCCTTCATATTATTATGATCTTTGTGCAGATTGTTCTTTCTCTTATCATGATCTTTGTGCAGTCAATAGTCAACAAATAATGATTAAGCACATACTTTCTTTACAACTTTCTGTTCACTTTCTTTCCAGAGGTCCTACTCTTCCATCTTCAAGTAGAGACTGGAGGAACACATGTAGCATTGTCAAGGTTCCTCTCTACTCTGGGATATTCTATGATTCAATGATTCTATATTCTATCTGGTGAACAGTTATCCAAGATTAGTGTAAACCAGTTAAGAAATCCTCAGGGTGATAAAGATTTCTTTGCTGACTTTCTTAGACTGAATGATATAGTGAAATCTTTAATTTTGTCTGGTGACTAGAACAGTAGGGTAGTGGATGGAGGGCTAACCTGAGAACCATGAAGACTTGAGTTCAAGTCCTGCTTCTTATACAGCCACCTTATATATCCTGGACAAGCCCCTCAGGTAGCTCTCTCAGACTTTTAAGTTTCAGAAATGGTACTGTACTGTTTCAGTGGAAGGAGTTTTCATTCTGGGAATTTCCCACATCAGTGAAATTACAGTGGTATCCTCGCTCCCCAACCCTAGATTGGAACCCACTAAGATGAAATTTGTTATGTTAATTAGTTTTTTGTCTTCTAATTAGAAACCAGTTGTTTGAGTCATTTCAGTTCTGTCTGACTCTTTGTGATTCTGGGGCTTTCTTGGCAAAGATA
This sequence comes from Macrotis lagotis, assembly GCF_037893015.1. NCBI lineage: Eukaryota > Metazoa > Chordata > Mammalia > Peramelemorphia > Peramelidae > Macrotis > Macrotis lagotis. Next base: position 208,009,405 of record NC_133659.1, read on the forward strand.
ATAAAAATGATTTTATAATCATTTTATAGTTGGGGAAACTGAGACAAACAGGATTAAAAGTGACTTGCCCATGGTCATACAGCTAGTAAATGAGACTGAATTTGAACCTATGGAGAGTCTTTATGCACTGCTGTTACCAGCCAAAGTTTTTCTAATTAGAAATTAGGTTTTTGACTTGAATTCCAATAGAGTCTCCTAAAGACCTTAACAGTTTTGCATCAGTTAGGGTTCTAACTGTTCAGGTCACACAATAAGAAGTTCCAGAACTTAATTTCATTTTCTCCCTAATCTTTCCACTGCTATTTAGGGAATTCTTCTCTTTTCTTTTTTTTAAAATTACTTTTTGGGATTTTACTATGGGCAGAGCTTCTGCCTGACAAATGACAGTTTTCTAAGACATCTGTATCCATGCTCCCTGTTCCTATGTTGCCTGTTTACTTCCTTGCCCATAGTTTAAAATACAGCTCAGATGCTTCCATCTTTGATCCTGGGGCCTTCCTACTGGCACTAACAGCTGTATTTTTGCATCCCCTTACACAAATGTCCTTATTATGTGATATGACCTAATGGAGCTATTGTCTGGTATCTTTTCCTCAAGTAGTCCCAGTCTTAGTTAAGTTTGTATCTCTCTCAGATCTGTGTTCAGCTTTCAGGACTTTTTTATCTTATTTTGGTTTGGTTTTTTGGGTTCTTTTGGTATCTTTTAGTTTATTGCCATTTGAATGATCTAGGTACCTGGTAGGTGTGAATTGAGCAGCTTAGAACAATTCAGGAATGCTCCTAGTAGCAGAAGCAAAATCACTGAATGATCAGGTTTCCTTTTCTAGGTGTCTTTTAGTCAACACATCTTTTAGAGGAAGGAGGCCCTCAGGGGTATACTGAGCACTAGTCTTCAAGAAGCTGATGTCTCTTAGTTCTTTTACCAGGTTACAATCTATTAAGGACTGGGGAAAGTGAAGAAGCTGGCAGTCCCCTGTGCTGCATATTTTAGAAGGTTTGGAATTCCGGAGGCCCCCTGTGCTGACTGGTTCTTGGAAACCAATTGGCACAAGAGTACAAGTTTGAGGAAACTCAAACCTGAGCAATTATGACGTCTTGCCCAGGGGAAAGGGCTGTATTTTCCACGGGTTGTAAAAAATCTAGTTGGGTACTAAACTTTCTTCCAATTAAAGTAAATTTTGAGAAACATTTTAAAAAAAGTTTTTATTGATGAATAAACACACACACACACACACACACACACACACACACACACACTTGCCAGTATCCTAGCCCTTCCTATATGCCCCTCAGTAAAAGTAGAACACTCCCCTTTAGCAACAAACTTTAGCTAATTGACCAACATTGATCACATCTGACACTGTGTGCCTGTTCCACATCTCTAGACTATCTCCACCCCCCTCTCCAAGAAGGAGGTTGTTACGTTTTATTCTTTTTTTTTAAATTTTTTTTTTTTTTAGGTTTTTGCAAGGCAAATGGGGTTAAGTGGCTTTCCCAAGGCCACACAGCTAGGTAATTATTAAGAGTCTGAGACCGGATTTGAACCCAGGTACTCCAGACTCCAGGGCCGGTGCTTTATCCACTGTGCCACCTAGCCATCCCAAGTTTTATTCTTAATCTCTGGAGTCAAGGATCAATGATGCATCTGATGTCTTTTGGTTCTATTTTCTTTTACATTGTTGTAATTGGAAAAATTGTTCTTTTAGTTCTCTATGACTCAATTCAAACAAGTCTTTCTAAGCTTCTCTGAATTTCTTATTTCATTTAAGACATTCTCATTTCTCATGATGCACTAATTCAGCTACATTTGCATTCCATAGTTCAACCATTTTCCAGGAAATTGACATCCACTTTATTTCTAGTTTTTTTCCCCTTTCACACAAAGTGTTGCTATGAATATTTTGGATATTTGAGAATTTTACCTCAGTTTTGGATCTTCTTATGGTATATGTCCAATTGTAAGAATGATGGGTCAGAAGCATCGTGACTTTTCTCCAAAAGTTGCTGCAGATTGATTCCCATAATTGGAACTAATTCACAGATCCTTCACCAGCGAGTGTGTTTATATTCCTTGTGAAACTAATTTTTCAAGATCTTTCACAGTACTGGTAGATAGAAGGTCTTGAGCATTTGTAAGGCACAAGTTTTAGAAACATTGAATGAAGTGCAAACCTGGGTACAGATGAGATTGCCCACCTGTTTGCTTTGGACTGAAATGGGCTGGATAAATTACTGAAAGGTGGTCTTTAGGATTTAGATCCCAATTTTTGATTCAGTGTATATGGAAATAGCCATTCCTTATTTCTTATTCCTTCTGAATGAGATTTGATTACAGTATCTGAGAATGAGCACCAGCCTTGAAGGGAAATGGATTTTGCCCTTTGGACTAGGTTTCACACAAACAGAAGGATATTTGTTTTCCAATCCCATGAGGTTTCCCAGAGAGCAGCTTAGAGTGTCAGTCCAAATTTCCATCTGTTTTCTTATTATTTAATATATTCCTTGTGGGCCTTGTCAAAGCCTTTGTGCCCATCTCATGGAATAGCCTGATAATTTCTACATAGCTATTCTTGCTCAGATGGTTGTTTGATCATTGTTTATACTTAAATTGTCTATAGCAAGGATCTCTGTTTTGAGATAACTTGCCAAGGTAATAACTTGATAGCTTGTTATTTGTATAGGGGATGTCATTAATAGCTGAACTGTGGATTTGGAATTTGTTTTAAAGTCTGAAGGTCTACATATTTAAAGTCATAACAACATTTTGATGAGTCATTAAGAATGTGTAGTTGTTTTATAGCAAGGAAAATCCTGAAGAATTTATTTAGGTTGGGTTTTTTTCCTTAAAAGATTCTTCAAATAATTCATGTCACCCTTTTACTTTGTAATTGACCAAGCATCTTTACAGCTAATTAAATAGTGATTCAATCCCTTAATTTAAGTCTAGTTGTCTTTGTTATCCTTCCTTTCATAATTCCTACAGCTAGCTTTGAAGTTTGCTTTAAGCATTAATAGAAAAATCGAATTGGGGGGGTGTCTAGGTGGTGTAGTGGATAAAGCACTGGCCCTGGAGTCAGGAGTACTTGGGTTCAAATCCGGTCTCAGACACTTAATAATTATCTAGCTGTGTGGCCTTGGGCAAGCCACTTAACCCCATTTGCCTTGCAAAAACCTAAAAAAAAATCAAGTTGGGTATGGGGAATTGAGGAAGTAGGATGGCACAATGTTTTTCTTTAATCTTCCATAGATCATTATTTTTTGAAAAGTATAATTCTACATTTTGATCCTAACTTATATTTCCTTCCCTAAATTGAACTCTGCCTCTTAAAAAAAGAATAACTTTAAATAAAATAGGTGAAGTTTTTGTTTGCATTTGACAGTATCCCCTGTAGTCCTTCACCCCTCTAATGAAAAGTGGGAAGTATGTTTCATCTTCTAGTCTCCAGACTAAGATTGGTCATTACCGTTTATTTGAATTGGACTGCCGTTTAATAATGTTTTTTGTCACCATGTGTATATTATCCTCCTGGTTCATGATTTTACTTGTCTTACCTTTACTGTCTCTAAAATCTTTCCCATGTTTCTCTGAATTCTTCATCTGTATCTTGTAATGCAGTAGGGTTTTATTACATATTTATTCAATAATTTATTCAACTGTTTCCAGTATAGGGTCAACTGAATTATTTCTAGTATTTGAATATAGTATTTTTAAAAATATAGGTATCCATTATTTCCTACTTAGAATCATGGTTATATATAAATGATCAAGACCCAGAGAAATTACTATGTAGCCTTAAGACATTATTTAAATGTGAATTGTTATTATTAGTAGTATGATTATCAAAGGTCACTTAGGAGCAGCAGTGCTGGGCACAGAAAAAACACTTAATAAATCATAAGCATGTAGTAACATTTATAAGTAAGCTCTTCTCTGTTGACTATCTGAAAGAGCCTGGGTTTTCCCTTGGCTTTGGTAAAAGTCATTGATATTGATCCTGACAAGCTAGCTACCTAGATGTGCTCTTAGCTAAGTAACTCACTTAGCCTCTCTGGGTCATTCCTATTTAGTTTTCTCACATGCAAAATAAGGGATTTGAATTACTATATTTCCCCATGTATAAGACCTACCTTTTTTTGAAAAATTTGGGGTCTAAAAACTGGGAGCATCTTATACTGTGGTTGTAGATTTTTTGACTTATATTTCCCTCTTTTTTATCACTTGTCTTTGCACTTATTGTTTCACATTTGTTACTAGTATATTAGGTTATGTTTTTTTATGTTCTGCTCAGAAATGGCTCAGAAAAGATTTTCCTTCAGTGCTGAATTCAAGTTCAGAGTGATCCAGTTTGAAAAGTGAATGAAAATCATGCTGCTGAACATCAGTTGGGTCCTCCTCCAATTGAGAAATCAATCCAAGACTGGCTACAGGCAGAAGAAACCCTACTGAAAACACTAAAGTAGAAGAAGGCCATGAGAGGCAAATCAGCAAATGGCCTGGTTTAGAGAGGGAATTGAGATAGATTGAAGAGCAAAGAGCTATTGGAATTCCTGTATCCACAAAGATGGTTCAGTAGGAGACAAGAATTGCTGATGAAAAAGAAGTGACTGATTTCAAGGTAGGACACAATTGGTGCTTCAGGTTCATGAAACAGAATAGACTAAGCATGCATCCATACACCAGACTTTCCCAAAAGATGCCTGAAAAGCCATGAGCAGAAGGTCCTTGAATTGCATGATGAATAAAACTTGAATTTGATAACTTTATGCAATACATTTTTTTTTTCAAATTTCAGGTCCCAGAATTAAGGTGTGTCTTCTATAAGAGAGATATGTTAGATGGTTAAGATGTTTGGGTTTTATAAAATTACAAATCATTATAAAGAGAAGATACCAATTGTAAAGGATTGTAAATCTCTTAGTAGGGAGTGAGTAGTTTTGAAGTGTTTCAGTTATTTTTAGATTCACCTCCTTATTCATTCATTTGCTTTTAGCCTATTTTGATGGATTGTAGTTCTTTTGTGTTTGGTAAGTGGATTTGCAGAATATATTATTTAAGTTAAACTAACCCATAAAAAATGGCAAAGTGGTTTAAAAAGCTTTCTAGGAAATCTCAGATTGAAAGTAACACTAGCAGTGCAATCACAAGTGAACAAGAAAAGAGCAGATGTATATACTTCATTGGCTACACTACAAGAAAAAAAGGTGATGTAATCAGAATTAACCAAAAAATTTAAATTATCAATTTTTTGATTATTTTAAATAGGAATTTACAAGCACCATTGTTAGCCGTGAACCTTGTTCTAATTGTATATTTTATTCTGGAATATTATCTAATGATAGTTTGAAGCCAGTACAATTATTAAGACATTAAAAAAATACTAAGCATTTGTTGTTGACATGCTATCTATACAGACTCTTTTCTGTACACTTAATAAACTTGGAAACTGAAAAAACTTCCAAAAAATTCCAGTGGCTTTGTAAACAGTGAAACACCTTCTAATTAGTTTTATAAAACAACTGGTTGGCATCAGAGATAGAGATGATTTAGCAAATCCAGCCAACAATATTCTTCTACCATTTGAATTTATTTATCTTTTTTGAGGGGTTTTTTTCAGTTATGACAACTACTGAAACCAAGGACTGAAAAGAAGAAACCTAAAATTAAATCTTTGAAATATTTCATCTTTAAATCCAACCCTAAAAATATCAGTAATAAATTTTAAAGAGCAAAAAGGCTTTTAATGAGTCTTATATAATTTAATTTCACCTTATCTCCTTTGACATTTTTATTTAAATTTGTAATATATGTTATATTATTGCTGTAATAGGTTTCTGATAGAGATACATGAATTAAAAAAAGTTTGGGCAGCTGCTGATTTAGGTTTCTGATAGAGTTACATGAATTAAAAAAAGTTTGGGGATGCTGCTGATTTAACTCTTTAAGCCATGAAGTTCTTAGAGTTCTTGAAATTGTCTTTAAAAATATTTTGATGACTATGTTTAGCTATAATTGGTTTTCTTTGTAATATTATATATTTTATTTTATGCAGTTAAGAACACTATTCTGAGGAATGGACTATAGGCTTTCCCAGCAGAGTCCTGCCCAAGAGGTGCTTGACACACAAAAAAATTCAGAACCCCTGAGCTAAGGTTTATGAAATAGTTTTTATATGAGAATAAGTCATGCATACTTTCACTTCCTAAACTGAGAATCAAGGAAGGTTATCTGAGGGAGATATAGTGGTAGTGTTTTAAGATTTAAGTGCTTCTTTGTTAAAGAATCATAGAATCATGGCAACTCAGAATTAGAATAAACCCTAGATGATCTGATATTCGTCAGCTCCTTCATGATACTTTAAATTCTTTGTTATTAAAAAAAATAGCCAGGTCAAACTGATTAATATGAATAATGGATCCCCTGAAGTGGTCATGGGTATTAGAAAATTCTTCTATTTGAAGCTGTAATTATATGTGAAATATGGTAATTGGTTCCAACTCAATGGAAATATTGTAGTGTGATGTGTTTGAATAGTGAGATAAATTCAGGTATATTTTCATTAACTGGAACCTAACCTTTCTAAAGCCCTTTAGCTCAGACTCACAATATTTTCTTTTCTGATCAGATGGCCACATGGAGAAATCCAGACAACTGCAGTCAAGTGCCATCCCTATAGGTCTTTAGCCCAGAAAGCTCATCTCCTTTTTCAGTTCTCTAACTCTGTTTCCATGGTTCTATAACTCAACTGCAAAGCTGATTAGTGTAATAAAAGAGGCTGATATGAGTAATTATTTTGTATTGGTTATTCATTTCCACCTGGGAGATTATGATGTTGGATGAACTTCAACTATGGGGGGTAAATGAGCTGGAACATGGAATTTTATGATTCTATGGGAGGCAGGTTTGGGGTAAATATGGCCAGAAGACCCTGAAACAGAAAGAGGAGCCTACCAACTGGGGAAACCCACCTTTAGGCATGAAAGTGCAGTTTATTACAAAGTCTGTAATGCCATGGAGAATTAGTTTCCTCAGAGTCATAATTTTCATGAAAAGATTTTAGCTGAGACCACTTTGTCTAGCAAATGGAGAATTATGTTTTCTCTTAATAACTGTTCACTGTTAGAAGTTAATGGTGTACTCTAATAATGGTCGCTAAATTTGTAAGAAGGGTGGTGACCAGCTGTTCTCTCATTCTACCAAGGAGAGAATAAGAAGAAATTCTTAACTAGTATTTTTAGATGCTTTAATTTTTTTCTCTCTCTAAATATATATGCATATATAATGCAACATATAATGTTACATAATATATAATGTAATAATTGTTATGCAAAGCAATTTTGAAATGTTGCATATCACTTGGTCCTCTTAACTACCCTGGGAGCTAAATGCTATTATTATACCCATTTTACAGATAGGGAAACAGATACTGAGTAAGGCTAAGTGACTTGACCAGGTTCACAGTGCTAGCAGATGTCAGTAGCAGGTTTTGAATTCAGGTCTTTCTTCTCTGAAGACCAGTACACTATCCATTGTGCCCTCTTCCCAATATGTCGAGATCTAGGTCTAAGGATGGCACTAATATACTGAAATACATTACTCAGAAGTTATTGATAGAGGGATAGATCAAAGATTAGGGTGACATCAGACTAGTTGGAAGTCTTGGTGGCTATATTGATGACCCTATGAACCCCAGATTGGGGAATTACTAGAGAGTTTCACCTCTGCTGCCTCCTCATTGGTTGAAGAATAGATCATAGACTCAGACATAGGAAGCTTGCTCTCTGAGTTAGAAGATGGAGATATTTTAAAGTTTGTGTGGTTGAATTGTGTGGCATTTCCTGGAAAGACAGAAAATATGATAAATTTTGTTTAGGCCCAGCCTTGTAATGTTATTGCATCATTTCCCTGCACTCTGGCTTTCTTGTAGGGTGGCAGGAATTCAAGCTGCCCTTCGTTGACCTTGGAAGCATGTAGCGGGGGAACTCTGGGACACCTATTCAATACTTTCTCACAATGCCCAGAGCTCTGTGGGTTAACTGCCTCTTTCCTTGCAGCAGCTTTGAGGAGACCTTGCTTTGTGGAACTCTTCTTGCACTGTGGGCAGGCATGCCTCCTCAGAAGGAGCATGTCCTGTGAGCAGACTCTGGCTGTCTTTGCTGTGTGTCTTGGTCTTCCTTTAGGAAGGCATTAATGGACAGACAGGTAGAACAGGTTGCTTTCTCAGCCGCTTCCTTTGTCCTCTCCAGCTTAATGGTAGATAAAGAAGGACTTATGGATGCATTCTCTGGACAGACTGTGTCTTGACCTTGCCTTGTGCCAGCCTCTCATCTCCAGTGACCACTGTAATGAGGAAGAATTTCCTCCATTTCTCCTTCATGAGCAGAACCCCTGAAACACAACATTCTGATGGTTGGAGTGAAGAGCTGACCATTTGAGTGTAGAGCTGCTCACATGTAATTTTTTAAAGCCTCAAACAACAAAAGCATCCAATGAAGGACTTTCTGCATGTCACAGAAACCCAGAATGTGAGAGGTGGATGCTGACCTCTGTAGTCATTGAATCCAGTCCATGCACAGAAGGAATGCCCACTGTCACCATCCAGTGAGAGGTTGCCCAGCTTCTTTTTAGAGGCCTCCAGGGGAAGGGAGCCCACCCTCTCTTCAGGCAGCCCATCCCACTTTTGTATCAGTTCTGTTTGCCTCTTTACAGCCTCCCCACATATAGGGCCAAGCAGAACAGATCTCATTTCTCCTTCATGACAGCCTTCATATATGTGAAGCCCGATATCATTTATTCCCTATAGACTAAACATGTTGTGCTTCTTACACCACTTCTTATGGGATATGGACTCAAGGCTCTCACCGTCCTAGTCATCCTCCTGTAGATGCTTTTCAGCCCATTTGGAGTCTTTAAACTATGGTGCCCAGAACTGAACATTATACTCTGGATGAGACCTGAGGAACAAAGGGTACAGTGGGAGTGTTAACTTTCCTATTAATGAAAGCTTTGTCCCTCTTACTGTTGCCTAAGGTGGATTAGCTTTATGGCTGCTGCAACATACTGTAGAGTCATATTGAACTTGTGGTCCTCTAAGAGTCTCAGATCAGGGCAATGTCTTTCAGATTCTTTCCCCTGTTTCTATTGAATTCCATCTTAAGAGATTCAGCCTTTGTGTTAGCTCTCTCTACTAACTTTTTGTCATCAGTAAAATATTGTTGTATGCTAGACCTGACTCATGACAGTCTGACATTTCAAGGTTGGTATTGGAATGAATGAAACTTGTGGAGAATTTAACAATTAACAAAAGAAAGTTTACATGGCCATAACAAACAAAACTGCAGAAGATACTCAGCAAACGTACTCCTTGACTTGGGCAGATGCAGCCTCACTCTTTCCCTGACCTTACAGAAATGAGTTTGGTCACCGAGGCAGGGTGGAGTGACTTGGGCAATTGTGGGACATCTGCCAAACCTATAGGGCACTGACTTTTTGTGGGCTGACCTCTTTTAGTCCCTTAGATTGCCAGGGAGCCTCAGCTTCAGCTCCTGCCTTATTCCTCTGAGCCAATCATGCCCTGGGGACACTTTCTTTGCCTTTTAGGGAAAAAAGCAAACCCTCCTAATCAACATGACAGGAACCCTGGTCAATATTTCTTCTATTATGTATACCATTTATGCCTTTTATTCAAGTTATTGATTTTTAAAAAAGAAGCTAAGCAACATAAGACCAAAAACAGATCCCTGGGGTTCTTTACTACAGACCTCTTGCCATACTGACATTAACCCCTAGTCTTTGAGTAGAGCTTTCCAGGCTCTGAATTCACCTGATTGCATAATTTATACTTTGCTATTTTATCCATAATATGAAATATTTGATCCCAAACCTGCTAAAACTATATTCACATCATTCTATTCTATATTCACCTCACCTAGTAATTAGTAATCCTTTCAGAAAAGGAAATGAGGTTTAGTTTGGAATGACCTTTTTCTTTAATTTTTAATTTTTTTGCAAGGCAATGGGGTTAAGTGAAAAATGATTTTTTTCTTGATGAAGCCATGCTGACCCTTGGTAATCACTACTTCCCTTCTAGAGCTTCATCAGCAATTTTTTTAATGATCCATTTTAGAGTTTTCCCATATGTCAAAATTAAACTCACTGACCTATAATTTGTATATAATAGAGTCAAAATCTGAATTTGTTGATTACTTGAATAATTGGTCAGTTTTTTTGGAAGGACCTTGTGGGTGATGTTGTACAACAAATCTTAGGGGTATAGAGGCTGTATGTATGTGTGAGAGAGCGGGGAGAGAGAGAGAGAGAGAGAGAGAGAGAGAGACAGACAGACACAGACAGACAGACAGACAGACAGACAGACAGACAGACAGACAGACAGACAGACAGACTTCCTCTTGGGCTCCAGGGTTCCAGAAGACAGGTCTGCATTGCTCTTAGGGAAGTCTTTTTACCTTGTTTTCCATACTTTCTCACTGGGTACTTGTTTTGGGAAGGTCAATTTCTTTCTTCCCTCCAACCTCACATTCTGTTTTAAGAGGGAAGAAGAACTTTTCAACGGGAGGGAGTTGGTAGAGGAAGACAGACAAAAGAGAGAAGCAACATTTCAATAGAGTCAGATTATTGTTATTATTATTATTATTATTATTATTATTATTATTGTATTTTTTCTTTTCAATTTCATGCTTCAGATTTCCAATGTCATTATAAACTGTGGGGGAGGAAATGATATATTCATCTTCTATATGCAATGCTGAAAATATAGTGTTTGTCTGGGTAGAAAAAGCACATGTGCATTCCATTATCCTGCTGAGCCCTGACAGTTTGCTGGTGCATATATGCATGGAGTGAGCACTGTTGCCTTTCTTTCCATAACTGGATATCCCTTTCTTTTCTTCTGCAAACTTATCTCATCCTAAAGGCAATGAAAAGTCTCCTTGTAATGCAGTTGGTGTTTCTATCTTCATCCTGGTTTCTTCTTTGTTTCCTTCTATTATATTTATACTAGAGGCCTGGGGCAGCTGGATGCTGCAGTGGAGAGAGCACTGACCTTGGAGTCAGGAGGACCTGAGTTCAAATCCAGTCTCAGACACTTAATAATTACCTAGCTGTGTGGCCTTGGGCAAGCCACTTAACCCCATTTGCCTTGCAAAAACCTAAAAAAAAAACCCCAAAAAACAAAACAAAACATACTGGAGGCCTGGTTAACTTGTAATCAGAACCAAATCTTTGTTTGGACTAAGGGCTGGAGGACTTCTGGCCTGACTCTGTCTAGTCTCCTGAAACCTTATGTCTAATGTTTGAACAAAATGAGATATTTGTGGGTTATTTAAGAGTTAACAAAAGGAAATTTATTTAAGCATAGCAGGGGAGGAAGTTTCAGGAAAGATGTGCTTCTCACATACCCTGAGTGATGTATTTGAGCAAACTCTCCTGCCTTTCTGAAAGTGCTTGGAACTCCTTATGATTTTTTAGGTACTTAGAGGACCCAGAAGTGATTTTTAACAGTTTCAGTCATCAGTGTCTGAGCCAATCAAATTCTGAGGATGGCTTAATATTTTATAAGGAAAAAGCATAACGTGCATGAGGCTGTTTAGTTGTGTCTCCTCTGGGCTATCTTTTCCTCTTTTGCTTTTAGATGTTTTTAAAGCATCCTTTCCTTTCTTACAGAGGGAAAGGTATACATGAGTATGTTATAGATTGCCAATGAAAATGAGCTGGATAGGACTCAGAAGTAGACATGAATGCTCCCAAATAATAAGGCACCTTTGTATATATGGATATACTTTTTGTAGTTATCTACAGTTGATTTTTATTTCGCTAACTGACTGAGATTTCCTTATTTAATGTTGTTGGAGAGTAGGGGATGGGCAGAACCCTTACTGTAGGGGAGCTCTGTGGCATTCCTACAGGTAGAGCTGAATGGATGCATGATGAATCTATCAGTTCAGTCTGGGATTTCAAGGAACAGAGATGAAAAGTCGATTGATATACTATAAAGCTGATTTTGAGGACAGAGGACCATTATTGTATTGTCACTCAAGGTCTTTATATTGATTCTGTGTATGAGACCACTTAACACATGTGATAATTCTGGGCTAACAGGCTTATCCGGGATTTTGTGATCTGATTTTAAGTGACCCAAGGAAATAAGGATCAGTAAGGTCAATAAAGGGAGCTAAAATGTCTTAGAAATATATCAGTACAGAGTAAGCAGATGCTGGTGCCTTTGAAAACAATCTGATTCAGCCAGATAAGGATAAACTCAAGGGCTGGTTAGTTTCCTTTGGTATTAGAGGGTGCACTTCATGGACCCGTTAGGTTATTTTTGTCTATATGCCCTTTTTCCTCCCTCTGTCTCAGCCTGATCAGACTCTGTCAAAGAAGTTAGAAGGAAACTAAATGAGCAACTACACTGGATGGTTTTAAGTTTAACACGTTAATACCACTACTGTCGTGCTTGCCAGTGTCCCCTTTTGAACTTCCTTTTCTTTCTTTTTTGCCATCTCTATGACCTTACATCCACTGACTCTCTTTTCTCCCGTGCTACCCCATACCAAATAAGTAAAATCAAACAAAACAAGTCTACATATTGGCCCTGTCTGAAAATAATTGTTTTATTCTGCTCTGAAAGATGCTTTCAATGCATGTGACTTTTTATCAGAGAGTTACATATAAAAACTGGGGACCAACAATCTTATTGCCCCTTATTTCTGGAAGCCCTATAGCATCAGAGAGGTCTTAAGCATGTACTTTTCTCTTTTCTTTCTTTTTTCGTGGTTTGTTTTTGCAAGGCAAATGAAGTTAAGTGATTTGCCCAAAGTCACACAGCTCGGTAATTATTAAGTGTCTGAGGTCATATTTGAACTCAGGTCCTCCTGACTCCAGGACCAGTGCTGTATCTATTGCGCCACCTAGCCACCCCTAAGCATGTAAACTTTTTGTTTCTTCCTTGAGAATTTATGTTTGAGGGAAGTTGTCTTGGGATCAAGAAGTGGCTTAGAAAGGTGATGCTGCCTTGAAGTGAGCTAGATCATGGGAAGTGCACTGTGATGGTAGTTCTTGGTTACCTGTTGAGATTTGGTGGTGCTACCATCCTAGCATTGGAAGAGAGTTTTTTAGGCTACATCAGTGTCTGCCTTCATCTGGGTGAGCTGATATTCTCATATTAAGTTAGTGATCACCATGGTAACCTCTTGTGTGTTATTGATATGGCACAGGTTTCTTCTGTTGAAATCATTCCCTTCTCTGCTCTTCAAGAAAGACCATCTGGGCCCCTTTTTATTGGTTTAGCTTCTTAATAATCTTTTAAATGCCTAGTGACCTCACTATTGCTATTTACACAGAAGTGTTTTTGTACAGAGAGACAGTTGGGTCTGTCACTTTATCCATATTTTCTTTGTCCTGATTCTCAACCTTCTTTTGGGTACTTGTTCCTTGGGAAGAAAAGGTGCCATTTCTAAACACTGTCTAGTTTGGTGATTCAGAAACCTAAGCTATTAATTCAAGGCCTTGATTAACCTTTATTGAATGAGTATTTGGAAGGAGTGGAGAAAAAAAATTAGGCCTGTTTTAGGTCCTTGGAGAGGAAAATTTTTTTTCTGAACTCTTATTAGGACTTTAGCTTTGTTGTCGTGGCAACCCAGAGTCAACATTCGATATACTAAAAGTCTGTTGCTAGCAAGCAGTAGGATTTCACCAAATATCTCTTCAGATTCTGGTTAAGCTTATTACCAGGAGCCTTCCCTATAGTGGGGCAAGAAGATAGGAGAGCAGAGGATTTTATTTGTATCCTTGTGCTTGCGATTCTGCTGCTCAATTATTGGCTGATTTCATGTATGTAAAAAGAACATGATCTCAGGCAATGAGAGAGGTTTTTTTTTTAACCTTTTCCTCTACTATGACTACAATATCAGAACTAAACAGCCATGATATTCACTAGGGAATTGATTTTATTTTTTCCCGAGTAGTAATGAGAGTAGGATAGTAATTAGAAAATGAGTCTTTAGGGCGACTGGGTGGATAGTGTATAAAGCACCAGCCTTGGAGTCAGGAGTACCTGGGTTCAAATCCGGTCTCAGACACTTAATAATTACCTAGCTGTGTGGTCTTGGGCAAGCCACTTAACCCCATTTGCCTTGCAAAAAACAAAAAAAAAGAAAGAAAGAAAGAAAGAAAGAAAGAAAGAAAGAAAGAAAGAAAGAAAGAAAGAAAGAAAATAAGTCTTTGGTTTCTACTTTTCCTTATAGTGCATGCCTTAAGGCCTTGATATGTTTGCAAAGGAAAGGAAACTCTGACAGTGTTCAATGTTAAATTAAGCAAACTGGTTTTTTTTGGCATGAAAAACCCTCAATCCCTAGTTCTTGTCACCCAGTGGAATTGAGTATCTATGGGGCACAGGTGTTTTCTAATAAAAAAAAATCAGAACTCTATGGGGGTAGGGCAGCATCAGGAATCTCAGATTATATCTTTTTTAGTAAGAACTTGCTGAATTTGTTTTGGGAATGAGGTCTGTATTGGACCCTAGCAGCAAACCAAATTGAATCTCTACTTACAGCTGCCACCTTTTCAGTTCAATCAATAGAGTTTTATCAATCAGGCTCTTATCAATTCTTGACGATGATCTATGGTCTCCTAAATATTCTCCTTGCCTCTAGTCTCTGCCCGCTTCAGTCCATCCTGCATACTGCTTCCAGAGTAATTTTCTTTAACACGATCATGTAATTCCAGAGACTTTCATTGCCTCTTGGATAAAAATAAACACTTCTTTAGCTTTTTTTTTAAGATTTTATTTATTTTGAGTTTTACAGTTTTCCCCCTAATCTTATTTCCCACTTCTTTATCTTTTAAAGCTCTACACAGACATAACATACAAAAGCAAATGAGCCTAGTAGGTGAGTATTTAATAAATGTAATGACCCTGGCTATTGCGGTAAAGACTATTTCACAAAAACTGCTAGGAAACCTGGAAAGCAATCTGACAATCTGACAATCCTCCTAGATAAGCTCCAAATGAATATATGACATAGACATAAAAGATCACCTTTTAAACAAATTAGAGGAGCAAGGGATTAAAAAAAGTTTTCAGATTTATAGATAAGGAATGGTTTATAATCAAACAAAGGATTGAGAGGAACGCAGAAGATAAAATGAACTATTTTGAATTTATGAAATTAAAAGTATTTGCAAAACTAATGCAGTCAAAATGGGGAAAGAAAGCTAACTAGGGGGAAAAAATTGAAGTTTCTTTGATAAAGGTCTAATTCCCTATATGTATAGAACTGACTCATATTTCTTAGAATAAGAATTGATCTGGTTGCCACTTGGTAGAAGAATATGAACAGGCAGTTTTCCATTGGAAGAAATCAAAGCTAACTATCGCCATATGAAAAAAATGCTTCAAATCATTAATAATTAGAGAAATGCAAAATAAAACAAGTTTGAGGTTGTGTCTCACACTCACATGGTTAGAATTGACAGAAAAGGATAATGACAAATGTTGGAGGAACTACAGAAAAACAACACATTAATGCACTGTTGCTAGAGCTGTGAATTGGTCCAGCCTTTCTGGAAAGCAGTTTGGAACTATGCCCCAAATGTTGCTAAACAGTGCTTACAGTGATACTACTATTAAATATAGACCCCAAAGAGAGCCATGAAAGGAGAAAAGGTTCAATGTGTTTTAAAATATTTAGAGTAGGTTTTTGAGGTAGCAAAGAACTGGAAACTAAAGGGATAACCATTAACTGAGGGATGACTGAATAAATTACATTATTGTATGTTATAGAACATTGTTACACTGGAAGAAATGACAAAGTATGATTTCAGAGAAGTCTAGAAAGACTTAGAATCCTAATGTAGAATGAAGTAAGCAGAACTAGGAAAACATTTTATACCATAACAATATTATAAAAATGGACAACTCTGAAAGCCTTAAGATCTCTGATCAATGCAAGTGATTCTGAAAGATTTACTATAAAGAATGTCAGCCACCTCCTCCTGAAAGAGGATAGACTCAGGAATAGAGATAGACTCAGGGATAGGGATAACCTTAGTTTTTGGATATGGCAAAGCAGGCATTTGTTTTTGCTTGCCTCTGAATATTTGTTATGAGGAACTCCCCCTCCCCAATCCTCCCATATGCCAGGACAAGGAGAGATATGGGAGGATGAAAAATAAATGCTTACTAATGACACAAAAATAAAGAAAAAGAAATAAAGCACTATCCAACCTGGCTCCCAACATAACCTTTCTGCCTCATTGGACATTACTCCCCCCTCCTGCACTCTTTGATCCTGCAAATTGCCTTCTCTCTATTCCTCACAAAAGACCCCCCCTCCCATTTCTGTGCCTTTGCATGAAAAAGATGACCCCATATCTAAGTTGCATTTCTTTCTTGCCTCGGCCTCAAAGAATCCCTCACATACTTTAAGATGCAGCTGAAGAGCCATCTTCTGCATGAGCCTTTCCTGATTCCCCCAATCCCCCTCCATATTCAACTATTTTGTATAGAGTTTGTAATTATTAATGTTAAAGCTTTACTGTGTACATTTAAATGTGAATTTGTTGACTCCTATTACAATTCAAACTCCTTGGGAGAAAGATTGTTTTCATTCCTTGTATTTGTTGGCTGGATTTGCTCAATCTTTTCTGCTATAATCATCTTCTCTGATGCCAACCATTTGAACAAACTAATTGGAAGGTGTTGCATTGTTAACAAATGGGTTTAAAACCCACCAAAATTTTTTGGAAGATTCTTCAGTTTCTAAGTTTATTATTATATGTGCAATAAAAGTTTATATAGATGACAAAAGTTACTATTAGTCATATTAATTGTGCTGGCTTTCATTTATTATTAGATAATATCTCAATATACAATATACATTTAGAGAAAGCTTCATGGCTAACAATAGTGGTTAAAAAATTCATATTTGTTTTGCCAGTTACGTACTACCTATGAGACTTCTCTGGGCCTCAATTTTCTCATTTATTAAAGCATTGAATTAAATAGCCTCAGAATTCTTCTAGTTCCAAATCTATGACCCTCTCACCCTACTTATTATGACTGTTTAAGGCTTTAGCCTCATCCTCCAGAGAAAGGGATGAAAAGTAGATACATCATTAGGAACCAAAGTGCTTAAATAAATAGCTTGCTCTCCTGTGCTTGATCATTACTGTCTGGGTGTCTGGGCTCTTGATCTGGGTCCTGGCCTTGGACTGGGTCCATAAACCTCACTGGCCTTACTTTCTTTAGGATTTGGCAAATAGGAAAATGATGACAGTTTATTAGGAGTTATGGGGAAATAGCAGGGGTAGAATTCTCTCCCAGATCAAAGGAAGGAGAAGCCATGTCACATTTTCTGTACAGTGGCATTTCTTCAGGGCAGTTCAGTAAACTCTGCTCTTCCTATTCAGAAATCAGATGTGATGCAGAGAAAGAACTATGGAGTAAGAATGCAGATCAAGACATACTGTTTTTATTTTTTAATTTATTTTTAGTTTCTTGTGGTTTCTCCATTTTGTTCTGATTCTTCTTTCACAACATTAGTAATATGGAAAGATGTTGAATATGATTGTATATATATGATCTAAAAAAAGAAATCAATTATTATGATTCTGGAGCTAAGTGAGTTAATTTCTTGGGAGAATTGGATGATGGTAAAATAAATATGCATATGTATTTTCCTCCAATTATACATGTATACATATTTTGCTAATATATTATTCTAAACACATATTTATATATTTATATGTAGTGTATATATATATATATATATATATATATATATATATATATATGATAAATGCATAATCAAGGGGCTAATATTACATTTAGGAGGAAGAAAAAGACCTGTGGTGATTGCATAAGTAGATAGTATGCATTTGGGAGTGCTTTGTAAGTTTATATGAAGTTTCGAGTAATAGGGGCTATGACAAAACCAGCAGGTGGGAATAGTTTTCATGGGCTGACATAACTCGAAAACAATAAAACCTTATACATGGTGGAATAGACTTGCTAGAGTAATTTTATATCCATTATAGGACCTCAGAACCATCTTATCTAGTCTTACTGTAATAAAATTCCTTTCTTCATCTCTAACATTTCAGTTATTCCTTTAAACAGCTTTATGGTTGTGTTTTTTTTTTTTGTTTTTTTTTTTTTTTTTGTTCTGGGAATCTAACTTATCTAGGTGAGGACCTCCAGTGTGGAAACTCTTTCTACTGATAGAAATCAGTTATTTTTCTTTAACTTGGTCTTGAGAGTTGTCTGGGGGCTCAGGGAGGTTAAATCACTTGCTCATGGTCACCTATCTAGTGTATGTTACAAGCAGGTCTTTCTGGTTTCATAATTAGCCCTTCATCAATTATATCTCATTGTCTTTCTCAAATCTATGTTTTGGGTATTATTTTCCATATAGATTAGGAAAATCAAGCATAAAGAGATGAATTTGGGTTTAAAGAATCAACTTTACAAGAATAATTTAAAAAAGGTATGACTAGACAGCAGTTCATCAGAAAACAACTTGAGGGTTTTAGTGGATTCCAGACTCCATATAAAGCAGCATTATGATGTGGCAGCCAAGAAAACTAGTGTTGAGGGGAGAAGCATAGTTTTCAGGAACAGAGAGATGATAGTTCTGTTGCCTTTTTTCCCTGGTCAGGACACATTTGGTGTATTGTATTCAGTTCTCTGTATCATATTTTAGGGAAAGACTAAATAAAGTGAAGTCTAGAGGAGGCCACCCAGAATGGTGAAGGGCCTCAAGTTTATGCTATATAGAGATTGATTGAAGGAACTGAGAATAGTTAGCCACAGGGAGGGAGAAGACTTAGGGTAGGGAATCTTAATCATTTTGGGTAGTCTGGTGAAGCTTATTAATCCCTTCTCAGAAGAATTTTTTTAATATTTAAATTATATTTTTTCTAGTTACATGTAAAGATAGTTTTAAACTTTAATTACTGTAAGACTTTGAGTTTTTAAATTTTTGTTTTTTATTTTATTTTTTTCTAATTCCATGCAAAGATAATTTTTCAACATTCATCTTTTTGTAAGTTTCAGAGTTCTACCTTCCCTTTCCTCTCCTCTAACTCTCATGGCTGTGAGCAATCTGATACAATTGTATTTAACATATTTCCATATTAGTCATGTGAAATAAATAAAGAAAAAAAACATAAAAAGTTTAAAAAAACTGAACATAGTATGCTTTGGTCTGCATTTAGACTCAATAGTTTTTTCCCTGGACATGAATGGCATGTTCCATCACAAGTCTTTTAGAATTGTCCTTGATCACTGAACAACTGAGAGGAGCTGAGTTCATCGTAGTTAATCATCTCACAATGTTGCTGTTAATGTTTATAATGTTCTTCTAGTTCTGCTCACTTCACTCAGCATCAATTCATGGAAGTCTTTCCAGGCTTTTCAGAAAAAGATTTTAAAATGTATAACATCAAATACATAGGATTGGAAACCAATTATATTAAAATAGAGATGTAATTTTTTTTTCCATCCTAATTCATGTACATATGAAATGTTTCTGTGGACCACAGATTAAGAACCTGTGTCACAGGAGGAATGTGATGTCTATCTTTCAAGTACTTGAAAGCATATCTTATAAAAAAGAGATTATACCGGTTTGCTTAGTCTCAGACGACAGAGCAAGGAGCAATGAGTAGAAGGTACAAAGAAGCAAGTTTCACCTTAATGGAAGGAAAAACTAAGTAACCATTAATCAATAAGTCCATAAACATTTATTTAGTACCTTCTGTATACTGGGCACTGTGAAAAGCTCTGAGGATAAAAAGGAAGGCCAAACACAATCCCTATTCTCAAGGAACTCATGGACTAATGGGGAGGTCTTTCAAAGGGTGGATGATCCCTTCTCAGGTATATGTTAGAGCAGAATCTTGTTCAGGGACAGGTTGGGCCAGATGGTCCCTTAGGCCTATTCCATCTCTATGATTACTCTTCAAATCCAGAGAAAAAGTTATAGAATCTGAATGCAGATCAAAGCCTACTGTTTTTACTGACTTCAGATTAGCAGTAGGGTGGCTTTGCATCTGCATGGAGTAAGGGGGAATAGGATGTCTAGAGAAGAGCCCTAATCTTCTGTTGTATTTGTCCTGAACATGTTGCAGTATGCAAGATGATGGCTAATGTATGCTTGTCAAAAGGACTATTTTAAGAAGAACTCATACAGGGCAAGCATTCATGGAAGGGTCAGAAGAAATGATACAGTGATGCACAGAAGCTTTTGCTTAAGTACTTTGGAATTGATGTGAGCATGGGAGACACTGGCATAGGACCACTCAGCATGATGTGCCCTCATCAAAGAGGGTACTGTGCTCTATGAACAAGGCAGAATGGAAGCATCTCAAAGGAAACATGAGATACATAAGTTTAGAGTAACCACATCAGGTGTTCACATGAGTTATTTGTACCTGACCTGTGGTAGAACATTTTGAATTTGTGTTGATCTGATCAGCCACTGTAACTTTTCTCTAAAATAGTGACATAGTTTTGGTCTTTTTCAATAATGAAGGAATAAAATTAACCCAATTTAGACCAGTTACATTTATAGTGATGCTTTTTTTGATTCTTTTCTGAATTTGTTCTCCAATTCTGGAGATATTCCCTGTTGGAGTGTATAGCTTCACAGTGACTTTACAGTGACCTTGTCATATAATGACATATCCATTGAGTGTATATGTTAAGTCTCTTTGCATTGGCATAGAGCAGTTTTTTTTTTAACATATATTGGTAGTTTCTAGTGTGAGATAGTTCCAGTGATGCCTGTAGAGAAGCTGAAGATATACAAGCCAGAAAAGCAAATACCATTAGATAAGTACCTGAAAATTTATGTAGTATTTAAGTGAGAAGGACCTAGGGCTAGTGGATGGAGAACTTGCCTCACTGTCAGGAAGACCTGAATTCAAGTCCCATTTCCGACACATTCTCAATGTTGGATTCTAGACAAATCACTTAACTTCTCAGTGTCCTAGGCAGTTCTCTGAGATGGTAAGTTACAGAGATAATTTTGACCAGAGGTAGAGTTCCGTCAGTTTGCTCTATCTAGTTTAGCAGAATTTTATATTCAGTAAACTGATTGTTAATTTATTTGAATCCCACCACTAGTCCTGACCTACATTGGAATAGGGAGTTCCACCAATTTACTTTGCCAGTGAAGTCAACATTCATTTTTGTAAGATTTTGAGTTCCAAATTTTTCTCCCTCCCTCCTTTCTCTACCCCTTTCCCAAGATAGCAAGTAATACATGTACTATCATATTTAACACATTGCTAGTGAGACTGACTCTCTCATCCCCTCTCTATAAGATAAATGGAGGATTGGTAAGGAAGATTTGTCTATTAAGGGACAAAGTAGAGACTTATCCTCAGTCATACTGTCAATATACAAAACTGAAACCAAGGGAACCATTTAAATATGAAAAGCCAACAGGTATATGGGGGAGCCATAGTTTCCAAGGAGACTTGGTTGATCATGTGAATCATTGCCCCAGACCAAGGAACATCTCAGAGACTTAGCAAAAGAAGATTGTAAAAGGGCAAGGCCCTTGTTGCCCTGCACTACTTTTTAGGTGTTTTTTAGTTGGTGTAGACCTTAGATGTCCAACCTTTTAGCTCTTCTGGGCCTCATTGCCCAATAAAAATTTAAGGGCTGCATATAAAATTTATTATTTATGACTATAATGTATTCGTTATCATATTTATCAATGAGTATAATAATAAAATGTAATAATGCTATAAAAATGGACTTTGAGGGACACCTGGGGCCCATGAACTGCATGTTGGACACGCCTGGGCTAGACTTTCTGCAATACATATCTTTTAAATTCCTTTTATGCCTTAAAGTTTTGTATTTTGCCATGAGTGAAGAATTCATTGTTTTATATGATGAGCTTCTCTGTACTTAAGTGGACTTTTCATTGGAAAGTAGACCTAGCCTATTTCCTGGGAGTATACGTGAAGTCTTTCAGGCATGGTAGGTGCTGCTGGAGGCCATTCTGCCCTTAGACACTCTTGGAGACCTTGGGTCACCTCTTTGTTGTGAAATATCAGAATAGGACTTTGTGGAAGAAAAGGATATGAAAAGAAAAGGAAAATGCCATGAGGAGGTTGCTTGTCTTATTGGTATATCTGTAATGTCTGGAAATCTAGAGGAGGAACTTTAGTGTATTAGATGTTCCCATATGGTAGATTCATGGGAGACCATGGGCAAAAGTGGTATAAGATGAGAAGATCTTGCACAATTGGAAGGAGTTCTCTTATCAAGGACCAGAAGTATCCATAGACCCCTAGCTATATGAAATAATATATCCAAAGGTTATTAGGTAACCTTGTCCTTACTGGTTGTAGTTGTGACTTGTAGCCAGCAACTCAGAGATGATTTTGTGTAATCTGTAGCTTTTATTTATTTTGGCTCAGTTATCTAATCACTCATTAGCCTGTATCATGAAGAATTGGTTATATAAATCTCTTCAGGGGAAGATTGAGTGTACCTCCTTGGGGAAATTCAATGCCATCCGGATAAGTTGGGAAGTTTTGCCCATTTAATAGTAATAATGATAATGATGATGATAGCAATAGTTTGCATTTATACAAAGTATTTTACATGTGTTATTTCATTCTTAAGGGGACATAGCATCTCATTTTTGCTTTAATAGCTGCCATACATTGACCCATTTGTTTCTGAGGAGTCATGTTAATTGAGAAAACTGACTCATGGTATTTCTTTAGCCTTTGTAGACTCATTTTGATTATGTATAAATCCTGAGTGTGTGCTTATTTTTTATGCCTAAAATATTGGTATGAAGTGTCCAAATCTGCAGTGAGAAGTCTTCTATCTAGGGATATAAGAAGACCAATCTTTTTGATTCTCTTGATAAAGAAAGACACTCATCCAGGGTAAAACTTGTTATTTCTATGAAACAATTCAGACATTTCTCAGAGATTTAATTTAGCTTAATTTAACAAGTTGTATTTATGCCAGGAAATATCTCTAATTTGAGGATTTTCAAATTTATAAGATGGGATGAAGAATCTGTATGTGGGGAGAGATAGACTATAGTCCCTCTGATGCCTTGTGGAGGGAGGAATGGAAGAAGTCAGGTATGGAAGAGATGTATAAAGTGGCCAGCAGACAAGCATATTACTAGTTTGAATACAATAAATTATTTATGAAATAAAACTCCTGGTATGAGAACTTTTCCAAGTTCAGATTGTACTTGTTAGTTACTTAGTCTTAGATATTTCCTAAGGAATTCCCCAAGGCTAGGTTCAAATAGCTAGTGTTTAGCCTATAGTGACAGGATTATAACCCCATTCTTCATCCTTTAGACACACTACCTACTTGATAACAATAGGTTCATAAGTGGTGAAGTGAATTGGAGTTTGGAAGAGGTGGTCTTTAAAATGGTTTGTCAGTGATACTTGTACAGGATATGGGCTAACAGATTCACAACTGTTTACTTGTCCCTGAACATGTGCAACCACATTTATACATATATATTTATGCCCCATGTTTGTTCCCTCATGTCTAGGTATATTCATTCTTTATTGACTACTGACTTTTTTGTGGGGGGGTGTTGCAAAGCAAAAGGGTTAAGTCACACAGCTAGGTAATTATTAAGTGTCTGAGGCCGGATTTGAACTCAGGTCCTCCTGACTCTAGGGCTGGTGCTCTCTCCACTGCACTACCTAGCTGCCCCTGACTACTGACTTAAAAGTAAAGTAACCACATTGTTCTTGTTTTCACAATGCCTTTTGCCCTTTATGACTTCTTTACCTGGGGGTCTTTGGACTTTAAAAAAATTGATAATTTATCTCAATATTATTGGTTTACTTTATAATTCTGTATATTTTATAAATTTAAAATTGTCATTCTGAGAAGGGGTCCATGACACCCAAACAACTTCAGAACTCTTTCCTTAAAGTCATTTTACTATGCATTATCAGATTGACTCACCGCTTGTTTTCCCTTTGAGTCTAGGTGGTGGGGGGGGGGGGGGGGGGGGGGGGGGGGGGGGGGGGGGATCAAAGACTTGAAGCTTTAGGATGAAGTTTCCCTTGGTTGAGAGAAAGGAATTAATCAATCAGTCATTCAATCAGCAAGCATTTGTTAAGAAATTATGCCAAGATTTCTGGAGCTCTTCCTGGATAGGACTAGAATGATTATTGGTGCCTGTAATCAACTCCTTGTCAGAAGTTGGCAGGATCTGTTCCCTGATCTGCCAGCATTAGAAACAGCTTGGAGCTAGAGACGAAGGGTTTTGGGGAGAGCCCTTAGCAGCTGGTACAATTGTCTACTAATTGGCTAGCACTTAAAAGATGATGATGGATTGGTGGCCAGGTGCCATGTCAGGTTACCTCAGAACTGAGATGCCCTTTTGGGGTTGGTGATCAGCTGCTAGATAGGTGGAGTCACACTTTGGATGATGGTTGTTGGCACAGTGAAGGTTTCTGTGGAAACTCCTCGAATCTAAGGAGAGTGACTCCCAAATCTAATTCGGAGGAATAGCAGCAGCAATATGACCTGGAGCAGTGGTCTTGGGTGACCTAACTCTAACTGAGCCCCTGTATTCTCATTACACTTATCTTAATATGTTAATTATGTTATATATGCTTTAAAATGGCTAATAATATTAACATTTTATATAGTACTTTAAGGTTTGCAAAACACTTTACCTGTTAACTTATTTGATCTCACAGCTATCCTCTGATAAAGATAGATAAAGAAACTGAGGTTGAGAGAGGTTAAATGACTTGTTCAAGGTCATACAGCTAGTAAGTACCTGAGGCTGGATTTGAACTCAAGTCTTCCTGACTTTTAAGTCCAGCACTATTTTGTGGCTTAACTGGGCTTGTCACATCGAAGATTTTTGGGATACCTGTATACCACTGGAAACTCGAGGGTCAACCCTGATGGAAAACTTGGGTGAGAGAATGGCCAAAAGTTGGCCAGAATTGCTAGTCATGAGTTGATGGTGATTTATATTGTTGGAGGGAACATTGTGGATGAGGTTATAGAAACACTGAAGTGACTGCACATTCTAGTATCCCCATCATGTCTAGTATAATGTTGGGTGCTTACTTCAGAAGGTGTTCCAGAAAGAGTTGATTGACATGCAGCCACAATTGTGTTCTAAATTCAGGGATTTCTCTTTTTAATTTGATTTTACAGCAAAGGAAATTTTTTAGATGCCATCTCTATCTACCTTCTTTTTTCCTGCTGACTGTAATAAATCAATATTTAATTGCACCCATCTATGGTAATGCTCCAATCCATCCCTTAGGAGAATTTCCCACAAATTAGTTTATATTTACAGAATGAAATTCTCCCATAATGAATGCTAAAGTAAAAACAAAATGGTTTACCTGCTGAGGGCTATACATTTGGCTGATTATTTTAAATTACTCCTCTGGTGCCTCTGACACTAGAAGGAAATTATTAACATTATCAGATATGAATTCCTTTAGCAATTTGCCTGGGGTTTTGAAGATCAGGATCACATAATGTGTTTTGGTGGAATTTCTAGCAGTGACATGTTTTAATAGAGTGGGGACTGGCTTGAGAGGCAGGACAGATACACCTCCCAATCTCTGGACAGTTAGTTAGCCCCCTTGTGGGTTTATCTAAAGACTTTGTCCTGGCTCTTTTCTTTTCTCTTTATCTTCTCTCACTAAATAAGGTCTAGATGGGAAGAAGACCATGATATCAGGGAGGTGATGCCATGATAAGCACATGATTTGGTTTGAATGCTGTGTTAAGTCACCAGTTTCATTTTTTTCCTCCAGGGCCATCTGGATCCAGTGACCAGATATAAATTAGAATGACTGGAGCTAGTAAGTGGCAAGAGTCTGAGGTTGGATTTGAACTTCTATCTTCCTGACTCCAAGGTCAGTGCTCCAGCCACTGTACCACCTAGCTGCCCCTCAGTGAGAGAAGATAAAGGGACAGATGGATGGCATAATGATTAGAATGCCAGCCCTTTAGTCAGGAGGATCTGAGTTCAAATTCTAGCTCAGACACTTACTAGCTGTGTGACCTTGGGCATGTCATTTAATTCTGATTGCCTTGCATCCAGGGCCATCTCCACTTATCCTGACCCTCTGGACCCAGTTGGCCCTGGAGGAGAAAGTGAGACTGATGACTTAACACAACTTGCCCTTCCTCCCTAATATCAAGTTCTTCTTTGAGAATGAAGAACAAAAATCATCATTGTCTATCTTCTCATAGACCTCATAAATTCCCTTTGGTTCAATGATCGTTTCATTTTTAGTTTGTTTTTGTTTTTTTTTGCAAGG
The DNA here is from genome assembly GCF_037893015.1 of Macrotis lagotis. Lineage (NCBI taxonomy): Eukaryota > Metazoa > Chordata > Mammalia > Peramelemorphia > Peramelidae > Macrotis > Macrotis lagotis. The sequence goes on from NC_133659.1 coordinate 208,035,737, forward strand.
CAATGGGGTTAAAGTGACTTGCCCAAGGTCACACAGCTAGGTAATTATTAAGTGTCTGAGACCAGATTTGAACCCAGGTACTCCTGACTCCAGGGCCGGCGCTCTATCCACTGTGCCACCTAGCTACCCCCATGATCATCAATGATGATTTCTATCTGTTTCTATGTGAACTCTTTTAAGCTGTTAATCATACACAATTAACTTATCAGATAAGGCATCTTAAACTCCACTTATCTAAAACAGAACTAACTCTTTATATTTCTCACCTATTTCCTGAAATGATCTATTTCTGTTGAAAGTAGCACTGTGGGGGGCGGCTAGGTGGCACAGTGGATAGAGCGCCGGCCCTGGAGTCAGGAGTACCTGGGTTCAAATCTGGTCTCAGACACTTAATAATTACCTAGCTGTGTGACCTTGGGCAAGTCACTTTAACCCCATTGCCTTGCAAAAACAAATAAAAAAAATAAAGTGTATATATGAAAGAACCATTCTGGTAATGTTGGTGAAAATTTGCTTAGTGAAACTAGAATGTATTTTTGGTATTTTAAGTTAATACAATAGGCACTTGTGAATTTTGTCAGTATGGGAATGTCCCCCATCAGCCTCAGACCTAAAGGTTAGGTATATTGTCCATGTTGGTCACTCTCTTGGTAAGGTTCAGAGCAGAATTTAAACTAAGGCCTCTTGGACTCCAATTCTATCTTTCTCTGCACAGTACTTAATTTCTCATTTTTACATTAATATAATATCAATAATTACAATAAAAAGATCCAGCTAAGGTACCCCCTAAATACTGACTAAATAGTGAGTCATCCAAGAAAGGCTGGAGAAGTTGGTAGAGTGGGTAACATGAGGCCAGAACAACGGGATCAGGGTATGATTGTCATCTCTTCTCATTAATGAGCTGAAAGCAGAAGGTGCTTCTGACCAGAAACAGGAACTGAGTGGGAGGATCTGCTTGTCCCAGCTCTACAGTTTACTGATCTAAATATGAGGCTTATTGATAATATTCATACCACCAGGGATATGTATAAACATACCCATATATACACACACTGAAAAGGGACCTTTATTAATTTATTGCCAGTGACTTAGTCTCCATCTTTGTTGTCATCCAGAGAAATGAAGCAATGTACGGAATTGTCTCAGGAGAGCAACTCTATGCACAGCTTTCCAAGTGGTTATGGCTGGCATTATTTTATATTCAAGATGAGTCAGAGAGTTAGAACCTTTTATAGATGTACCAATCTAGGATTGTACCTCAGGCATTTTGACCACAATAGCATAAAGAGAAACAACTTTGAAATATTTCAGAAGTCTGATCAGTATAGAGATCACTCATGACTTTAGAAGACTGGTGATGAAGCATGCATTTCTCCTGTCTCTTGGCAATGAGGTGGTGAATTAGAGGTACAGAATGAGATATATACTTTCAGATTTATCTTTTTGAGCTTGACTATATGCTTGGATATGAAGGAGAATGACTTTTATTTGAAAGGAAGAGGATGGATGAGTGATGATAATGATACAGAAAAAGAAAAAAGAACAGAACATTAGTTCCACCTTTAAGAAAAAGTATGGAAGAGAGAAGAAAGTTCAGAAGGAGAGAGAGAAAATAAGAAAAGTTTATAGCAAAAGGTCATAGTTTTATATACAATGCTCTTTTTTCCTTCCTTGAATAATGAAATGTTAATATTTGTTGTTGTTTGTTATATTCATAATAAAAAACTTTTATTAATTGTATCCAACCTAGCAAATATTTGTTAAATAAACTCTTACTCTTTGCAAGAATTTTGCTAGTTAGTCATAAGGATACAAGGACAAAAATTAAACATCTTCTGTATTTGAAGAACTTTTAAGAGGGATAGAAAAAAAGAGGGATAGAACATATGAGGGACAACTAGATGACTCAGTGTATAGAATCTGGACCTGAACTCAGGAAGACCTGAATTCAGACTTGATCTCAGATACTTGCTAGCTGTGTCTCTGGGCAAGTCACTTAACCTCTGCCTTAATTAACTGGAGAAGGAAATGGCAAACCACTCCAGTATCTTTGCCAAGAAAATCCTGTAGGTGGCATGACATCAGGGAATTGATGCTATGTCTTGGAAGTAAATTGGATTTAAGTAAAGGGATGCTGTACAAAGTCATAAGCCTCATTCTCTTCTCTTGAGCCATCTGGGTCCATTGGCAAGATAAAGATCAAGACAACTGGAGATGGTCCAGATGCAGTGGGAGATCCTGACCTAAGGTCTTTCCCAGGTCTCAGTGTGATTGAGGCAACACCCATTCAATAATTAAGGCTGGGTAAGAAATGAGACAAACAATTATCTATCTAGTCAAAACAAACAAATAAAACACCAAAAACACCCCCCCCAAAAAAAAAAATTCTGGGAGGGGAAAGCCTCAGGGTTTCTGGCTAAAACAGAAACTGCTGCTATTCATACTCACTCTGAGATTTCTGAACCCAAACAATGACCAAATGAGACTTGGGCTGGGACCTACTCTTGGCTAATCCATGAAAGCCAAAGTCATTTGAGTTTAAGGCTTTGTCCTTAAAAAGAAATTTAACAATCTTGAGAGATCTGTTATGGATAAATGCTATCCACATCCAGAGGGAAAAAACTATGGAGTCTGAATGCATACTATGTAACTTCTTTTATGTTTTTGCTTCCATTCTCATGGTTTTTTCCTTTCTCCTTAGTTCTAATTCCTCTTCCACAACATGGCTAATTGCTAAATATGTTAAACATGACAAGTATAACTTTTACCAGACTGTTCAACTACAAGGGAAGAGGGTGGTAGAAAAACATGGAACTCATAAATTTGCAAATGAATGAATGTTGAAAAACTACCATTGCATGTAATTGGAAAGATAAATTTAAATTAAGAAAAAGAGGGGGGCGGCTAGGTGGTGCAGCAGATAGAGCACTGGCCTTGGAGTCAGGAATACCTGGGTTCAAATCCGGTCTCAGACACTTAAGAATTACCTAGCGTGTGGCCTTGGGCAAGACACTTAACCCCATTGCCTTGAAAAAAAAAGGAAATCTAGCTGGTAAACTCAAGATATCTTGCAAAGTTTCAGCAGTTAAAATTATATTCCTTTGAGCAGAGCACCAGTAGGTAAGAGTATGATTACTTCCCTATGTGGACAGAGGGAGAGGAGGGAGTGACATAAGAAAGGGAAGAAGGAAGAGAGGGAGGGAAAGAAGGAAGAAAGGAAAGAAGAAGCTGTAGCATCCAATTGTAACTGGTCAGAGGACCAGCCACTACTACTCACAGATCATTGTTTATCCTTCATTCTGGAAAAGGACCCTAAGGTCAGGAAGGTTATGTCATGACTTGCAAATGAATTGAAATAAGGGAGGGGTGAGCAACATTACTAGCCTCACTGTTTTTTCCAGAACTATTTGAGTCCTGTGATTTATAAATCAGGATGACTGGAGATGGCCCCTTAGGCAGGAAAAAAAGATAGGGAGAAGGGCAGCTAGTTGGTGCAGTGGATAGAGCACCAGCTCTAGAGTCAGTTCAGATTTGGTCTCAGATACTTAATAATTACTAATCTGTGAAACCTTGGGCAAGTCACTTAACCCCATTGCCTTGCCAAAAAAAAAATGTAGGGAGAGATGAAGAAATGGGCCTAGAAAAGAGACTGGGAGGGGGGTGCCTATATTTTTTCTTTTGCCTTTTTTTGTGTCTTCAGTGCTTAACATGGTGCCTTGCACATAGGTGTTTTAATAACTTATTATTGACTAACCATTTCTAGAGTGGGAGAGGGTGAAGATTTAGCAAAGCAGATCAGAATGGAATATTTGCCAGATAGAAGGTGAACCAAGAGAGAAATGTCACAAGCCAAGGCAGGAGATTGTGTTCTGGAGGAGGAGGTGATTGATAATGTCAAAAATTGCAGAGAGTTCAAGTAGAATATTGGGGCTAAGTGGGCAGCTAGGTGTCGTAGTGCATAAAGCACCGGCCCTGGAGTCAGGAGTACCTGGGTTCAAATCCGGTCTCAGACACTTAAGAATTACCTAGCTTTGTGGCCTTGGGCAAGCCACTTAACCCTGTTTGCCTTACAAAATAAAAAAACCTAAAAACCCCCCGAATATTGGGGCTAAGAAATGACCTTTGAATTTAGTAGATATTATTGGTGGCCATGAGGAGAGTGATGTGGGTTTGTGGTGGGGTCAGAAGTTAGATTGCAGGATATTGAGAATTGAATGGAAAGTTAGGAAATAAGGGCAATGAATATAGTTGACTTGTTCTAAAACTTTGAGTGTAAAAGGTTAGAGACAGAGAGTGATAGCTTGGGGAGTTGCAAAGTTATGAACTTTTTTTTAAGGATGGGGGAGAAGTAGACATTTTTGTGGGCAGAAAGATGGTAGTCAATGAATAAGAACAGATAGAAGATTTAAAAAAAAAGGTGGAAGTGTTGACTTTATCAAAAAGGACCATGGGGCAGTTAGGTGGTACAGTAGATAGAACACTACCCCTGGAGTTAGGAGGACCTGAATTCAAATCCTGCCTCAGATACTTAATAATTACTTAGCTGTGTGACCTTTGGCAAGTCACTTAAAAGCCATTGCCTTATATTAAAAGGGGGGGCATTTCTTATTTATTTTGAATTTTACAATTTTCCCCCTAATCTTGCTTCCCTCCCCCCACCCCCTCACAGAAGGCAGTCTGTTAGTCTTTACATTGTTTCTATAGTATACATTGATCTCAGTTGAATGTAATGAGAGAGAAATATTCTTATGGAAGAAAAAATAACGTCTAAGAGAAAGCAAAATTACATAATAATTTTTTTACATTAAAGGTAATAGTCTTTGGTCTTTGTTCAAATGCCACAATTCTTTATCTGGATACAGATGGTACTCTCCATCATAGATATCCCCAAATTGTCCCTGATTGTTGCACTGATGGAATGAGCAAATTGATTAAGATTGATCATCAACCTACAGGCTGTTAGGGTGTACAGTGTTCTTCTGATTCTGCTCATCTCACTCAGCATCAGTTCATGCAAATCCTTCCAGGCTTCCCTGAATTCCCATCCCCCTGCTTTCTAAAACAAGAGTGTTCCATCACATATATATATATATATATCACCATTTATTAAGCCATTCCCCAATTGATGTACATTCATTCAATTTCCAATTCTTTGCCACCATAAACAGGGCTGCTATGAATATTTTTGTATGAGTGATGTTTTTATGAAGGGCCACTTCTTTATCAGAGACTATAGCAAAGGAGAAAATGATAGATATAAAGAAGGAGGTTTTTGGTGATGTGAATTATGGAGGAAGAGGGAACTTTCAGCAGATGGTCTCATTTTTTAACAGTAAAATCAGGAGCAAGGTACTTGACTGAGAAAGTGATGAAGTTTCAGAAAGAAGAGCTTTTGAACAGCTGCTAAAGAGAGTCTGTTGAGAGTCAGAAGAATAAAAGAATTAATGTGTAGCAGTAAGAATTCAGTGGAGATGAAATCATGTAGATTTGTAGGCATAATGGTATGATTTTTAAAGGAATGTTTAACAGGATGTTAGGGTAGAGGAGAAGGTGAATAAATAGTGTGAGTGACCCAGAATTGGAGTTTGATAAGGCATGACTGATAAAAAGGCAGTAGGGGAAGTGATTCAAGGATTGATAGAAAATGGCTAAAATGTTTACCCATAAAATAGCAGGAATGTGATAGGAGAGCAGTGGGGCCAGAGTAGGTGGTAATGAACTTGAAGAACAAATGGGGGTGGAAGAGTTGTAAGGTCACTATGAACCAGAGAAATTGGTTAAGAGAAATCCTGTTGAATGAGAGAAGGAAGGATAGAAAATTTTAGAATTAAGGAAAGGATTTATAGTTCTTGGTTGTGGAAATAAACAGTGTTCAAGGTGGGATCACCTGAAGTCTCCATACATGAAGGCAGGAGTGGGATTGGAGAGAAAGACTTAACTAGATATTGAACTATGTGAAAAAAGGAGAGTAAGATGGATGCTTGATGGATGACTGTGACTTAAGATTTGGATTCAGTGATAAAAATAAATGAAGTGATCCTCAGAGGAAGGGAGGCTGTTGAACCTTGGAAGTGACAGTGAAGCCTTTTCCTTTTCCTTTTCCTCCAGGCTGGGAATGAATATACCTGGGGTTTGATAGCTGTTAGTTGACTGGGTGACCAACTGACTGCCCAGTATTTAAGGAGACTTGAGAAAAGGAATCTTCAGTTCTGGAGGGATTTGTGGGCTAGGTACTACCCTGTGCTTTCTGGGAGGAGGCAGGTTTTTATTCGCACAAAAAGCTAAAAAGACTGTGAAGCTCTTTATGAATTGTTTCACTCATTGTTTTTGCATGTCCAGGGCTTGGTATTTCTAGTTTTCAGTGCTTGGTGTATAGGATCTACATAATAAATGCATACCAATTAAAGAAATACATGTTTACTAAACTGAATGGGAATAAAAAAAGGGAGTTTCTTTACAGACAAGTGGAACTTTCAGATGGAACAATAATAACTGGAAGGTGGAGGAGAGCTTGAATTTGAAATTGAATAGGGATGAACGTGGGGAGGCAAAAGAGGGTGAGAGAATTTCACCCTAGCAGATGGAATCATGGTCAAGACCACTGAATTTACTTGCTATAAGATTTTAAGAGCCTTCAACTGATAGGGATTCCCATCCTTCAAAGTACTGAGATGGCTGAGGCCAGAGTCATTCATTGTTAGTGCTCACTCTCTCAGACTCTTAGAAGTGCAGGATCACTTAAAGTTCTGACACCAGAGGTTCCAGAAACAATAAAGTAGATGTTACCATATTTCCCCATATATAAGATGCACCTTAATTTTGGGGCTGAAATTTGAAAAAATGTATTATATAAAGTTATTGAACTCAAGTTTTATTCATCACAAAATTCAAGGACCTTCTGCTCAGAGCATTCAGGCATCTTTTGAGCAAGTCTGGTGTGTGGACACACTCTTAGTCCATTCCATTTCATAAAGCTGAAGCACCAATTATGTCCTCCTAGGAAATCAGTTGCTTCTTTTTCATCAGCAATTCCTCTGGCCTCATGCTGAACCATCTTTGTGGACACAGGGACTCCAGTGGCCCTTTGCCCTTCAATTCATCTCTTCAATTCCCTCTCTAGGTCAGGCATTTTGCTGACTTGCCTCTATGGCCTTCTTCTGCCATAGCATTTTCAGTAGGGTTTTCTTTTCCTGTAGCCAGTCTCAGATTGTTTTCTAAATTGGAGGGGTACCAAACTGACTTTCAGTAGCATGATTTCCATTCACTTTTGCAAACTGGATCTCTTTGAACTTGAATTCAGCACTGCACAAAGATCTTTTTGGAGCCATTTCTTAGCAGAACATGGCAAAAGTAACCTAAGTACCAGTTACATAACACTTATGTATATAAATATAGTAATATATTAATATTATATTATATAATATTAAGTTATATGTAATGTAAGACATACATAATTTGACATATTATATTAATATAATATAAATGTGTAAGATATATAAATATAACATAATAACAAATGTGAAACAATGAGTGCAAAGACAAACAAGTGCAAAAAAGTGGGAAATGCAAGTAAAATAATTTATAACCACTGTATAAGATGCTCCCAGGTTTTAGACCCCAAATTTTTTGAAAAAGGATGCCTCTTATACATGGGGAAATACGGTAAGTCCTTAGGAATTGGACTTTTTTTTAACTTACTTTTCTTCATATCAAGATGGTGGACTAGGAGGCACACACAAAGATAAATTTGTGGATGGCATGGGCATTGCCTTCCTGATAACTGAATTGTCAGAAGCAAAGGCTACCTTTGGTATACCAAGGATAGGAATCTGGGATGACTTAGAGCCTTTCAGAGCTGGCCATCCCCTGGACTGGGTATCTTAGAAGTGGAGCCTGAGATGAATGTGAGATCCTTTTCCAGAATGCTATCTGCTTGATGTAGAGACCAACTTAATGCCTGTGCTTTTCCCTTGACTTATTCTTGTCTTCTTGAAGAACTTACATTCATGTCTGTGGCATAAGGAACAATACTTAAGAGAGCCTCTTCCAAGTCACTGCTACAAGAAGGGTCTTGGAGGGAGCCCAGGTGAATTCTCTTGACATTCTCTGCCAAACAACTTTGAAATAATGCTCTAAATAAAATGTTCAAGTGGCAGAACCAACAAAAAAAAACAGAAGGAAACATTTAGGAGGTTGGCAGGAGAAGTTTTAACACCAGGGTAGAGGGATGTCCAGGACCACCGTATATGGCAGTAGCAACAGCAGCTGGAACTATAGACACAGAGATGTTGAGGTTGGACAGTTGGTCAAAAACAGATTCCAGGGAGCCCTTTGCTGGCATTGATTGACAGCTGTTGTTCATACTCAGTTCTGGGTTGCAGTTCCAGAGCAGGAAGAAAGGAATGTTGGTTGTCAGTTGCAAGGGAGCAGGAGCCAGAGCAAAAAGGAGTGATAGCACTTATGGCTGCAAGGACCAAAGGCACTTTCAGAGTCAAGGATAGCTGATAAATCGACCAGAAGATGAGTGACCATATCTCACAAGCTTTGAAACAAAGAGCATGGAAAAGCTTTGGAATAGTGCATTCCTCTCCCAAGTGAGCAGAGCCTAATGTTTTAAAGTTCAAGGTCAAGAAATAGACTGAAAAATGAACAAACAACAAAGAAATAATTTGATCATTAAAAACTACTATGGTAGCACAGAAGACCAAGATATAAACTCAGAAATCAACAATGTGAATATGACTGCCAAAAAACCCCTCAAAAAAATGCTACTTGGATCTAAATCCAATAAGAATTCCTAGAATGAAAGAAAGAGATGAGTAAGGGGCGGCTAAGTGGCGCAGTGAATAAGAGCACCGGCCCTGGAGTCAGGAGTACCTGAGTTCAAATCTGGCCACAGACACTTAATAATTACCTAGCTGTGTGGCCTTGGGCAAGCCACTTAACCCCATTGCCTTGCAAAAACCAAAAAAGAGAGAGAGAGAGAGAGAGAGAGAGAGAGAGAGAGAGAGAGAGATGAGTGATAGAGGAAGAGGAAAATTGGGAAAAGAAATGAAGAAAGAAAAAAAGAAAATTATGAATAGGGAGTCAGTCCTGAAGAAAATATTGCCTTAAAAACGGAACTGGCCTAAGGGTAAAAGAGGTTCAAAAATTCACTGAAGAATAAAACTCTTTAAGAGCAGAATTAGTTAAATAGAAAAAGTTACAAAATCTCACCCAAGAAAAGAATTCCTTAAAACTTGGAAGTGTGGGGGTGGCTAGGTGGCATAGTGGATAAAGCACCGGCTTTGGAGTCAGGAGTACCTGGGTTCAAATCCGGTCTCAGACACTTAATAATTACCTAGCTGTGTGGCCTTGGGCGAGCCACTTAACCCTGTTTGCCTTGCAAAAACCTAAAAAAACCCCAAAAAAACTTGGAAGTATATAAGTGGAAGCTAATTATTCCATGAAACATTAAGAAACTAAGTCAAAAGAATGGAAAAAATAGAAGAAAATGTGAAATATCTCATCAAAAAACAACTGACCTGGAAAATATATTGAGGAGAAATAATTAATAATTATTAGACTTCCTAAAAGCCATGATCAGAGAAAGAACTAGATGTCATATTTCAAAAAATTATCACGAAATACTTAATTTCTTGATATCTTAGATGCAGAGTAAAATAGAAATTGAAATAATCCATTTATCTCTTGAAAGAGATCCCAAAATAAAAGAACTCCAGCCAAATTCTAGAGCTCCCAGATGAAAGAGAAAATACTTCAAGTAGTTAAAAAAGAAATGATTCATATATAGCCATAGTCAATGTCTTTTAAAATTTAGTTCCTTCTACATTAAAGGAATTGAGGGCTGAGGATATGATATTCCAGAAGTCAAAGGAACTAGGATTACAAGTAAAGAGTCACCTACCCAAGCAAAACTGAGCATAATCCTTCAGGGGAAAAAAGTGGATATTTAATGAAATTGAGTACTTTCTAGCATTCCTGATGAAAAGACCAGAGCTGAAAAAAGAAAATTTAACATTCAAATACAAGACTCTCTTAAGAGAAGTATAAAAAGGTAAATTTTGAAAGTGCAATTATCAGACACAATAATGCTAAACTGTTTTCCTATCTTGGAAGATAATACATCTAACTCCTAAGAACTCCATCATTATTAGGACAGTTAGAAGGAATTTACATAGATAGAGGGCATTGGTCTGAATCAATTATATTGCACTGGGAGAAAGGGGGAAGTAGAGGTAAAATGGAAAAAAATTCTCACCTAATAGAGGCATACAAGGAAGAACTTTTACAGTGGAAGGGGAAATGGGGGTGGGATATAGTGGACAATGCTTGAACCTCACTATTGATTCAGAGAGGGAAGAATCTATAGAGACACAGTTGGGCTGATGCTAATGAGCCTTCATGGATGCTATTTTGTGACCGAATAATTCTGGTGGGTTGCTTTCTTCAGGTCATGCTAGCTGCTTCCTATTGGTCTCTTCTGGCCCCTGCAATTGAAATGGCAGAATCCTCAGGAAATTTTGGTGCCTTTGCTTTCTTCCCTGTGGCAGTTGGCTTTACCCTTGGAGCATCTTTTGTCTACCTGGCTGATCTTCTGATGCCTTACTTGGTGAGTACCACTCAGCTTGAGGCTTGACCTGGAGCTAGTGACACTACTGATAGAGTGTTGTAGAGTTCAGGAATGATGCCTGTTCCTAGCTTTGCGTAAGACATTTATTCCCATAAAACTGTGTGTCTAAATGTAAGACTTTCTATCAAGTAAGTAATTATCTGTAAGCAAATTTGTAATACTGTGTTTTTCTTTAAAGAAATCTTTCTGAGAATCCTTCTGTAAAGGGAAGAATCTTTTTGTGATGTGAATAATATCCTCCTCCTCCTCCTCATGCCCATTTATCTGTCTGGTGTGTTCAGATTTTTGTATGTCAGATTTATTATAAAAAAAGAGGCACACCTGAACTATTGCTGTGTGGGTGGGCATGTATACATTTGAGTATGAATAATAAAGAAGTAGAAGATATGGTCTGTCTTCAGAGAGCTAATAGAATAGTCAGGAAGATGTAATACATACTGGGAAAATGCCTTAGGAGCACTAACAGAACATAACCTCTCATCAAGTTTAAAAGAAGACAGTATAAATCAAGTCATTGGGTGCTAAGGGAATGCAGAGTAGATGAGGTCCATAGGTTCGGGGGAGTCAAATCTCAGCCTCTTCTTTTGTATGGGACTGATAGCTGGGTTTGCCATTGTTTACAATCAGCAAGAGCATCATAGGGTTAGAGCTCAAAAGAATTTTGAAGGTCAACACATCTTTATAGATGAAGAAATGGGGACCCAAAGAGATTGAAGTAACTTGCCCAAAGTCACAAAAATAGAGAGTGTCAAAGCTGGGGTTTGAACACAGGTCTTCTGACTCCAAAGTCATTGTTCTTTCTGCTCAAGTATATATCTGTGATTTTGTTGTGATTGTTCTGTAAAGATACCTGGGCCTAGGCCTTGATGTAAATGAAAACAAATGCTGTGGCCCATACTCCATCATACCTACAACCTGGAATCCTGGTAAAGGATCTCATGGCCCTTATCCTTGTGTGCCAGTAGAGCAGAAAGTCAGAGACTTGCAGGTATAAGTAGCTTGTCAGAAGTGAACCAATGGGAAATGGTTTTTAGGGATGCTCTCTGGATTGAGAGGAAAGTAATATTCAAAACCATCATTCCTAAAACCTTGTAGAAGAAAATCCACTTGGGTCACTGCTCGTTATTGAATGACTTAGACTACTTCAGAGAACGTGTCATTTAATTTTCTTGAACCTCAGTTTCTTTTTTCTTTTTTTTTTTTAAAGTTTTTGCAAGGCAATGGGGTTAAGTGGCTTGCCCAAGGCCACACAGCTAGGTAATTATTAAGTGTCTGAGGCCAGATTTGAACTCAGGTACTCCTGACTCCAAGGCCAGTACTCTATCCACTGCACCACCTAGCTGCCCCTGAACCTGTTTCTTCATCTGTTAAATGATAAAAAGTTAGCATCTGCCTCTTCAGTTCATTTTGAAGTTAGAAACTCTGATTAATACAATGACCCACCAAAGTTCCAAAGTACTCATGATGAAAAGTACTATCCACTTCCAGAGAAAGAGATGATGGACTCAAGATTGCAGATAAAGCATATTTTTTATCTTTCTCTTTCTTGCCTCCCAATGTCTGCCTTCCCTTCCCTCCCCTCTCAATCATGGCTTAATGTGGAAGTTTGTTTTGCAAAATTTTCTATTTGTAATAGGTTTTCTATTGCTTTTCAATGGATGGGGGAACAGGTGGAGAAGGGAGAAAATTTGGAACTTCAAATAAATTGAATTTTAAAAAATAAAGTATCTTTTAGCTCTAACTCTATGGCTTAAGGTTCTAAATCTACAATTTTATGATCAACAGTCCCTTCCATCTCTAAGTCTTATAGGATCTTTAGTAAGGCTGTAAATGCAAATGTACAATCCTACATGTGAGGTTATTTTTTGTTTTGTTTTGTTTTTGTGAGACAGTGAGGTTAAATGACTTGCCCAAGGTCACACAAGCTTGTAAGAATCACACATCTGAGGCCAAATTTGAATTCAGATTCTCCTGACTCCAGGACTGATGCTCTATTCACTGGGTCACCTAGCTGCCTCTGTTTTTCAGCAAAAAATAAGCCAGAGGAGACTTAAATAGCAAGCTGCTGCCTATGTGGTCTCTTTGACCAAAGAGGGGTTATAGTATGCTACTCTCTTCATGTTTTCTGCGGTGTAATGGGGCTGTGATCCCAGTGACCAGAGAGGCAGCCTAGGTTTTCAGATTTTTTTTTCTGAAGGAATAACAAAGACTAAAGAAGAGTTCCAAGTCACTTGGTGGATGCTTCCTGCTTGGTGAAATTCCACTCATCCTGGACATAGGGGAGGAACAGAGAGGACAATGTGTAAGTGGTTTGAGAACCCATTTAATTTTAAATGAAAGATTATCTGTGATCAGGGTTGTGTTTTTTTTTAAATAACAGTAACCATGGTGACAATGTGTTGTTCCATCTTCCTGTGAGCCCTTAATCAGGCTGTCAAGTCATCCATTTAGTAATGGGCCTGGGAGGTTCTAGATGTGAGGTGCCATTCCTGGGGCCACCAGCAGCACCACCCAGGCAAATCTGTAAGCTGGTCATTGGGTCTGTCTTCCCTGGTGGGCACAGCCCGCAGAGCCATGGCCTCTAGGAGGATGGCTTTGCAGCTTCAGCGCTGAGGGTCAGCTTCTAGCAGCTCTGGGCAGGTCTTCTGCTTTCCCCTTCTCTGCACCCCCATCTCCCCAAGCTCAATATTGCAGTGTTCAAAGACAGTCTCTAGCAACCTTGTCCTTTACAATAATTACTGTAGGTCATCATTCCCTGGGATTAGGGAGCCCTGGCTATATTTGATCAGCTGTATGGAGTTAATCATTTTCACTGGGCCCTGTAACTAGTTACTGCATGATTTTTACCCTAATAGAACTTTTCTTTCTCTTTCATCCATTTCCTTTTTTCCTTCCTTTCTTTGCTTTTCCCTTTCTTTCATCTTTGTACCAACCCATATCTCTCTGTTGGAGGTGGTCCTGCCACTGGGGAGACTGAGGAAGGCAGATGAGCTTGGCAGGTCTGATCTGCAAAGGGCTGAGCAGATTGGGCGTTTGTGCTACATTTGTCCTACGTTTGTCCTTAAAGAGAGTGAGTTCCACTTACTTAGCTAGAGCAGGAGTGACCTGACCCAGGTTGGAAATAGAGCAGGTCAAATAAAGTGAAGGAAAGCCTGTGAGGAGCTCTTGTAATTCTAGTTGGTAAGATCAGAATTTTGTTGTTCAGCCCTTTTCAGTCTGATTCTTTGTTGTTGTTGTTGTTCTTAATATAAGAAATATAATTTCTAAGAATGTTTTTAATTTAAATTTTATTTTATTTTTCTAATTACTTGAAAAAGTAGTTTTTCAACATTCATCCATTTGGAAATGTATGAGTTTCACATTTTTTTTTACCACCTTCCCTTCCCTTCTTCCTTCCCATGGCAGCAAACAGTCTGGTAAAAGTTGTATATGTACAGTTGTATTTAACAAATTACCATATTAGTAATGTTGTGTTAGAGGGATTAAAACTAAAGGGAAAGAAAAAAAAAAAACATGAGAAAGAAAGGAAAACCACAAAAGAAGTTTTTAAGAACATAGTATGCTTTGCTCTGCACCCAGACCCTACAGTTTTTGTTTTTGTTTTTTCACTTTGGATGTGGATGGCAATGTCCATACCAAGTCTCAAAGGCATCCTAGATCTCTGAACTGCTGAGAAGAGCTGCATCTTCCTTGTTGATCATCTCATAATGTTAAGGTTTACAGTGTTCTCTTAGTTCTGCTCTCAGTCAGACTCTTGTGACCCTACTGGGTTTTTCTTGGCAAAGATACTGGAGTATTTTGCCCGTTTCCTTCTCCAGCTCATTTTACATATGAGGAAATGAAGGCAAACGGGGTGAAGTGACTCATTTAAAGTCACACAGTAAGGTCTAAGGTTGGATTTGAATTCAGGAAGAGGACTCTTTTTGACTCCAGGCGTAGCGCTCTGGCTCCTGGCTACCCAGGCTTTAAAACAAACAAAAAATTGCTAGTGCCTTTCTTTATTGATCACCTTCACCTTCCATCTACTCTGTTTCTTTCATGTACCTAGTTAATAATAACATAATAGCTAACCATTTATATAGCACTTACTGTTTGCCGAGTACTGTAGTTCTTTATAATGATTACTTAATCCTTACAATAATTCTGGGAGGGAGATACTGTTACCATCTCCATTTCATAGATAAAAAAGCCCAGGAAGATAGAGACTATGACTTGCCCAGAGTCACACTGCTAGTAAGTAATTGAGGTTTGATTTGAACTCAGGTCTTTCTGACTCCAGGTCCATTGCTCTATCAATATACCTGCCAGTTATTTACACATTGTCATCCCTTTCCCCCATTGCAGTATGGACTCTTTGAAGGCAAGGGATTGTTTTTACTTTTTCTTTGTATCCTTTGTACTTAGCATCCTCAATAAAAAATCCTTGTTCACTTAATGACTTATGTAAATCCAAACTTGTTTTTTGGTTAGGAGTATGGTATAAACGTCTGAGTACAGGATGTTTGTAAAAATTCATTTGATTATTTTTAAATCTTTGTAATAGTATTGTGAAGGAGATTGAGCTAGGGTATCAGAGAACTTGTTAAAAACTGGCAAAAACAGAGAAGATAACAGAGGACTGAACTTGTGATGCCATTCATATAGGGAACTTCCAGGTGAGGAAACAGATGCAGAGCTATTCTGTCCCTTCACAACAACCAAGAATTAGTGTTGACTCAGCTGAGCATTGAAAGGTTAGTGACTTGCCCAAGGTCACACAGCTAGTGTGTGTCTGAGATCAGATTTGAACTCAGGTCCTCCTTATTCTAGGACTGGTGCTCTAGCTATGGCACCACCTAGCTCTCCTATAAACTGATGTTCTTGAAGAATAGACTGAAGAAGGACTTTCCTGAGCAATTAGCATAATATTATTTGCAGTGTGATGTGGCAGACTTTATCTGGTGTGTTGTGCTTGCCTACTTCTGCTTCACATTTTAGGAAGGATGTTGATCAACTTTGACCAGGGAGGTTAGGACATTAGAAACCCTCTCATAGGATCACCAGTTGAAGGAATTGGGGAAGTTTAGCCTGGGCAGGTAGATTTAACAAGGGCACAATAGATAGAACCTGGACCTGAAATCTAGAAGACTCCTCTTTCTGAGTTCAAATTAGTCATTAGTCATTTATTAGCTGTGTGACCCTGGACAAGTCACTTAACCTTGTTTGCCTCAGTTGTTTCAACTGTAAAATGAGCTGGAGAAGGAAATGGCAAACCATGGTAGTATCTTTGCCAAAGAAACTCCAAATAGATCATGAGAAGAGTCAGACATGACTTAACAACAACCTGGAGAAAAGACTTGGGTGTTGGACTTGATAACTCCCTTTTAGAATGTGAAGAAACATTTTCATATGGAAGGAAGGATTAGATTTTTTCTGCTTGGACTTGAAGAGTCCTAACTGGTCTGACCATGTCACTTCTCAGCTTAAAACCCTTGATTTCTTCTTACATTCCCAGGGTATTGGAGATATTTCTTTGCTCTATCTCCATCTGCTCACTATCTTTTGCTTTCAGATACATTAATATAAAAAAGTCTTAGTGAAGTTTTTAGCTTTAATGGCCTCCATTAAATGACCAGTATTTGAAATGTTATTTAAAATTTGAAAATATTAATATGTCCTACTAAAATTCAACATAAATGGGATTTTCTTCTATATATAATTCTAATCAATTTTTTGAATTTTTCAAGAATTTTAATTGTTGGTAGTCATCAAAAGAGTATTTTGATGTGACTGTCCAAGAAAAACTATAATGGAAATAGATTAGGTGACTTGAATGGTCAATCAGGAGGACCTCTACTGGTCCACTGTGATGAGAAAGTGTCTTATAGCAGTTGCCATATATACAGTGTTTATTGACAAGTGTGACCCACCTTATTAAAATTAAAAATTTATTATTCAAGGGGCAGCTAGGTGGCACAGTGGATGGAACTCCAGCTCTGGAGTCAGGAGTGCCTGAGTTCAAATCTAGCCTCAGATTTCATGTACCTAGTTAATAATAACATAATAGCTAACCATTTATATAGCACTTACTGTTTGCCGAGTACTGTAGTTCTTTATAATGATTACTTAATCCTTACA
This sequence comes from Macrotis lagotis, assembly GCF_037893015.1. Taxonomy (NCBI): domain Eukaryota; kingdom Metazoa; phylum Chordata; class Mammalia; order Peramelemorphia; family Peramelidae; genus Macrotis; species Macrotis lagotis. The sequence continues at coordinate 208,052,490 of NC_133659.1, forward strand.
ATAATTCTGGAAGGGATATACTGTTACCATCTCCATTTCATAATTACCTAATTATGAATTAGGTAATTATCTAGCTGTGTGGCCTTGGGCAAGCTACTTAACTTCATTGCCTTGCAAAAAACCTAAAAAAAACAAAAACAAAAATTTATTATTCAAAGTTCACAAAACTCAATAAATAAAAAAGAAATTTAGATGATTAAACTTAAAATTTGGGAGGGGTAAATTTGTAGCATTCATTTCTGATGTTAAAGCTTAAAATTGCATCAAGACTTTTGGGATATCTATGTTTTATAAAGGTAATTTTTTTTTGAGGAGAGTCTAGAAGCTAGGGAGATCAGGAAAAAAAATGTTATTTACAGGAAGTGATGTCTGGGGTAAGTTTGAAGGGAACCAGGGATTATAAGAGGCAGAAGGCAGAAAGGAAGATAGAATGACTTGTACAATGACCAGAAATATGTCTAGGTTAGCCAGACTTTAAAAGTGAATAAAGGGTTTGATCCAGCAATACCACTACTGGATCTGTACCCTGAAGAGATCATGAAAAAGGGTAAAAGCATCACTTGTACAAAAATATTCATAGCAGCTCTATTTGTGGTAGCAAAGAATTGGAAATTGAGTGAATGTCCATCAGTTGGGGAATGGCTTTACAAATTGTGGTATGTGTACTACGTTATGGAACACTATTGTTCTATTAAAAACCAGGAGGGATGGGAATTCAGAAAAGCCTGGAGGGATTTGCATGAACTGATGCTGAGTGAGATGAGCAGAATCAGAAGAACATTGTATGGCCTAACAGCAACATGGGGGTGATGATCAACCTTAATGAACTTGCTCATTCCATCAGTGCAACAATCAGACACAATTTTGGGATATCTGTGATGGAGAATACCATCTGTATCCAGAGAAAGAATTGTGGAGTTTGAACCAAAGACTATTATCTTTAATTAAAAAAAAACCCAACCCATTATCTTATTATGTAATCTTGCTATCTCTTATTTTTTTTTCCTTAAGGATATGATTTCTCTCTCAACTCATTCAATTTAGATCAATGTATACTATGAAAACAATGTAAAGACTAATAGACTGCCTTCTGTGGGGAGTGGGGGGAGGGAAGCGAAATTTGGGGGGAACTGTAAAATTCAAAAATAAATAAATTTATTTTAAACATTATAAAAAGTGAATAAAGGGTAATAAGCTGAGAAGTGTAGGTTGGAGTCAGACTGTAAATGATATTAAATGCTTACAGTGGTGTTTGTATTTGATCATTATGGTAATGGGGAGTCGTTGGATTTTATGGAGTGTAAACTCCAGTGACACCTGTGTAGAGAATGAATTTGAAAGGAAGAAGTTCTGAAGCAGGTAGACCAAACAGGAGTCTATTGAAGTAGTGAAGGCATAGGGTGCTGAGGGCCTGAAGTTCGGTATGGCTTTGTGGGCAAGGTGTGTGTGTGTTTGGGGGGGGGGGGGTCATTTCAAACCCTTTTGAGAAGAGCTGGCATACTGACTTCTTTCATCTCCTTCCTCTACTCATGCCCTTCCTAGGAGTTGGTGACTTACATTGCTGTAGCTGTAGATGAGAGGGTTTTAAGAATCCAGAGGACTGAAATACTGAAACAAGATGGAAAGAAACAGTTAATAAGCAAATATGTTATTTCAGCTCTAGTTCCTTTCATATTGCCTTTTGAATTTATTTTTTTCCCTTTAGGCTCCAAAGCAAAATATTTTCTCTTGCACTCAACTGTCTGTCAGGTCGAAGGCATTGTATCTTTGTTAACTTCAGATGCATCCAGTTCCTTTATTACCTGGTTATTTTTAAAATTTATAATTTGGGAATCAAATAGAAAAGGATGTACTGTAATTGTTAATGGGGGAGTACACTGACAGGCAGTTCAGAGGGACATTATTAAATAACATCTAAATGTGGGGAATGAAATGATCCTAGAAAAAAATTGAGTTTCCTGAAAGATAACCTTCCTTTTTTTTTTTTTTTTTTTTTTTTTTTTGATGAGGATTGAACCATCTTTATAGCTGTGTTCCTATGGAAGCAAATTCCTCCTACTTCGGGACTTCATTTTGGAACAGAAGTCATTTAAGGCCATTCCTTTAAGTTCTAATGGGCCCTAAATAAGCTGAAAATGCCCCATGTTTGCCTTTGTGATGGCCTGTGTTATTTGCTGACCAAGCCACCCATGTCCACACTTGGAAGCGTGATGATTTATATACCTTTTTGGGTTTGTTCACTATACTTATCATTTTATGGCAGGAAAAAAAAATGAAAGGGAAATGGGAAAGTCTTACAGTCACAGGTATGAGTGCAGTGGATAGAGCTCTGCACCTGGAGTCAGGAAGACCTGAGTTCAAATTTAGCCTCAGACAACTTGTGTGATTCTGGGCAAGTCTCTTAACTTCTGTCAGTCTCAATTCTCTAGAATCTCTTTAAATAGGAGAATAATACTCACCTCCTGAGATTGTAATGAGAATAAAATGAGATGAATATTTTTATTAATCTCAGATAGAATCAGTTTGACTCATCTTGTTGACAATAAAGAAGAGAATGAATTACAATCTTTTATTAACACAGTCCCCTAAAAGCCTCTTAGGTTTCCTTCATGGGGAGAAGATATTTTCCTCAATCCCATAGTTCTTATGTATATCCTTCTCCACAGGATCATCTTAGAGGGTAAGTTAACTATATGGGGAGGGGGTACCTATCAGATAGCATTCATGGAATCATAAAATATTGGAAGGGGCCTTTCTTTTGAAAAGCCATGTTGAAGAGATAAAAAATTTTCTGATTAGGTCATTTGCTTAAATATCTACCAACTTTCTTCTCCACTTAATTTGATATTTAGAATAGTTAGAAGGAAAAAGTCTAACTACAGGACTACCTTGCCCATAAGATATGGTTATTTGCACAGTTAGCTCATTACCCTAGGTGAGTGTTGTGTGTGTGTGTGTGTGTGTGTGTGTGTGTGTGTGTATTGTTAGGAAACAGTACTCCCTGTTCTTTCAGTACCTGGAAACTTGCACAATCAAGGGCAAATTTCCTTAATTATGGTCATATAACTTTAATCAATACTTCAGTATATAATGATAGTGATACCTATCTTCTACCTTGGAAAGTAGTTCTTGCTCCTGAGTCCTTTTTGGGAGAACATTAATGACTGCTTTTAATGTCCAAGGGGATTCATAATTGAACCAGAATTCTGAATCTCCTCACAAATAGGAGTCTTTTTTTGCTGGTACATTAGTGTCACTAACACTTTGCAGACATGATATTTGAAAAATGTCAGCATCTAGATATAGTTAATTTATTAAATAATCACCATCCAAAGGATAAATAGGTGTTGATTTCAGTTGGGAGCCTCAAAGACCTTCCTTTATCTTTGAAAGGATACTTTCCCTTTTTGATTTTATTGATATTTAGTAGAATTAAAATGTCTTTTAAAAATATTCAGTGAACTTGTTAGAAAAATGCAAATTAAAGCATCTTTGAGGTACCACCTCACTTCTCTCAAGACTGGTCAATATGATCAGAAAGGACAGTGATCAATGTTGGAAGGGATGTCAGAAATTTGGGACACTAATACATTGTTGGTGGAGCTGTGAACTCATCCAACCTTTCTGGAGAGCAATTTGGAATTACGCCCAAAGGGCAACAAAAATGTACATACCCTTTGATCCAGCAACATCACTATTGGGTCTATACCCTGAAGAGATTATGAAAAAAGGGTAAAAACATCACTCTTTGTGGTGGCAAACAATTGGAAATTAAGTGAATGTCCTTCATTTGGGGAATGGCTTAACACACTGTGGTATATGTATGTCATGGAACACTATTGTCCTATTAGAAACCAGGAGGCTATTCAGGGAAGCATGGAAGGATTTGCATGAACTGATGCTGAGTGAGATGAGCAGAACCAGAACATTGTACATCCTAACAGCAACATGGGGGTGATGATCAACCTTAATGGACTTGCTCATTCCATCAGTGCAATGATCAGACACAATTTTGGGGTATCTTTGATGGAGAACACCATCTGTATCTAGAGAAAGAATTGTGGCATTTGAACAAAGACCAAAGACTATTACCTTTAATTTAAAAAAAGCCTGTTATTTTATTATGTAATTTTGCTATCTCTTAGACTTCATTTTTTCTCCCTTAAGGATATGATTTCTCTCTCATCACATTCAACTTAGATCAATTAGGGGAAACTTAAATCAAGATTAGGGGAAAAACTGCAAAATTCAAAATAAATAAAATCTTTCTTTTATTAAAAAAATATTCAAGAGTTAAAAGATTCTTAATTTTGTGCAGGTTGATTCTAGAAGAAAACAGTGAGTTCAGATGGAGTCGATGTTACATAGATGTCTTATAGGGATTAATTAATTTGTTGGTGATGTGTAGGTCTTGTATTCTCATGTTCATATATGCTTGCCCTCTTTTCTAGTGTTTATCTCAAACTCAACTTTATGTATCTTTTTCTCCCTTCCCATTTATGTGTTCCCCTCTTGTTGATCTTTTGTAATTTGAGAGAAAGATGTTTAAGATCTGTGACCAGTTGCACAAAGTCCTTTCTCACAAACTTGCCCCGCCATCACTGCCATATTCACTGAGTTCTTTCTTTGTGAGATTGACTCTGTCTCAAAATAGTTTAATTTCTTTCTCAATCTGGTGAGCCCTGGCCAGTGAAGGAGACTCTCTATAACGTACCTTTATATTACCTTCCTTGTCCTCTACCATCTATAAAAATGAAGATAATAATAATAATAATGATGATACCTCTAAAATTTATTTTATAGAATTTGCTTCTCTTGCATGGTGATGTCATTGGTTCTCATGGGTTAACTTGTCTCTATGCAGACAATTCCTGCATCTATATATTCATCCATAATCCTTCCTCTGAGCTCCAGGCTTACATTGCCAACTGCCTTTTGGACATCTTGACCTAGGTGTTCTGTAGTCATCTCAACCTCAAGGCCTAATCATCCCATGCCTTTCAAAAAACCTATGATTGAGTGATTTAATCTCAAATGTTATAATATTATTTAAATGCTTTGTAAACTTTAAAGTAACATAGGAATATCAAGCTGTTGTTATTAATGACTTATTTTTATTCTTAGCATTTTTGATAGTTTAGATGGAAATATTCCTAGGAAAAAACTGCCTTCCTTTTGTTATTCTGCTTTATTAAATGTTTTGTGCACTTTTGAAGAGGTAGATAAAATAATGACTTTTTGTAATTGAATTATGACATAAACTCACCTTTCAGAAGGCTCACTGAAAATCATCTTTGGGGAAGAGCTCCAAGTGTTAGCTAGAATGAGAGGATACATACCTCCTTTTGTTGCTGCATGATTTTGATTTCATTGGTTAAGTATTTATATTTTAAAAGCTTTTAATACCATATAGTTTGAAGTTCATGAGAATTCAGTATGGTGTTTCTGTTAAAAAACATTTTTCTTAAACTTCTATGGATCAGTTTTATGCCTGGGTAATAATGGGCAACAGTTAAGCCAGCAGTACTCTCTGGTTCTAGTACAGTTGATTTGTTAAATTTTCAAGCATATTTAAGGTCTGTGTTGGTAGTCCTGGAATTTGTTTCCTTTTTGCTTTTTTTTTTGCCCACCCCTGCCATTTTTGCCAGCTGACCTATCACTGCACCTCTTTCTCAGGTCTTGTTTCTCTCAGGTCTTGTTTTAGATACTAGTCAATCTGCTGATATTTACAATAATTATTATTATGAATAACTAGCATGTACATATAAAAATGTACTAAGGCTGTGTACTAAGTAAGCACTTTACAATTATTATCACATTTGATCTTCACAACAATCCTGGGAGTTAAGGGATGTTTTTATCCCTATTTTACAGAGATAGAAACTGAGGCAGACAGATTAAGTGATTTGCCCAAGGTCACACACTTTTGAAAGTGTCTGAAGGCAGATTTAAACTCATGTCTTCCTGACTCAAGGTCCAGCATTCTCTATAGTTGAAAATTAAAAAAAAAGTAAAAGAGGAGCTCTTTTCAGTCTTTTAGGTCTAATGGGGGAGACAACCTGAAAACAGTCATATACAAATAGGATATTGGAGATAATTCACAGAGGGAAGGCACCAGCATTTAGAGAGTTTAGGAAAGGATTCTGCTGAAGGAGGGTTTTAAATGAACCCTGAAGGAAGCCAGGGAACCTAGGATGCAGAGATGAGAAGGAAAGTGTTGATGTTAGGTTTTGTGGGAGAATTGGTAAGGAGACTAGTGTTGCTGAATGGCCCAGTCTAGGGAAGCAGGGGCAGAAAACTGACTAGGAAGGAGAAGGCTAAGTTATGTTGAGTCCCAAACAGAGGAATACCTGGAGTATACTGTGAGAGGGGGTGACCTGGTTGGATCTATACTGCAGGAGAATTGCTTTGACCCCTCAGGGAATGATGGAATATAATGCAGAGACCCTTGGGACCAGGAGACCCATCAGCATTGATGGCCCTAGTCAAGGCAGGAGAGATGAGGGCTTCAGCAGGCACAGACTGTACTGGTTATCAAATTAATACAATGAGTCGATTGAAACAGCATTTATCAATCATTTTCTTGATTCTAGGCTAGAGAAAAGAAAAAAAGGAAGGACACTGTCCAGCACTCAGGCAGCCCCTTTTCAAAACACTTGGATACTGTTTTTCCATTTGTTTTGTTATGCTTAATTTCATTCATTTATTCAATAAATATTTATTAACTACCTGCCTTGTGCTGGGATAACCCCCCTCCCCTCAAAAACCCCCAAAAGACAGACCCAGCCCTCAAGAAAGTAACAGTCTTAAGGAGACTACAAGCAAACAAATGGATACAAAGCAAGCTATTTACAGAGTAAATGGGAAATAACAGAGGGAAGGTATTGGAATAAAGAGGGATTGGGAAAGGTTTCCTGTAGATGAGACTTTAATTGGGAGTTAAAAGAAGCCAGGGAGAGTCAAGAGAGGAGGAGAGAGAATGTTCCAGGTACGGCAGACAGACAGAGAAAATGCTTGGAGTCCAGAGATGGCGTGTTTTGTTTGTGGAATAGCCAAGAGACTGGTGGCACTGGATCCAAGAGTACATTCTAAGGATTAAGATGTAAGAAGACTGGAAAGGCATGAGGGGGCTGGCTCAAAGAGACTATTTTGTATTTATTTCCTCCCCAAAAGCAATAGGAACCCACTGGTGTTTATTGAGTGGAGGGGGGTGGGTAGGTAGAGAAAGGGAATGGGGAGGATGAGGAGAGGGGATAATGATTGGACCTCCTTTTGATTAGTTCGCTTCAGTGGATGAATAGATAATGAACTAGAGAATAGAGAGATGGGAGGCAGACAGTAAGCTATTAGAGTTTCTAGAGTTTAAGTGAAGACTTTCAGGGACCTGAGGTTCTTCAACTTTTCCTTCTTTGGGTTTAATGGTTCTTTGACTGTAGATCATATTTCATCGAATTTGGGTTTAGGATATAGTGAATTTTTATGATTGCCTTCCTTGTGTTGACAGTGTGTTGCTGTGTGAATTGGCCATGAGGATATCATTGGCAAAAGCCCTTGCCCAGAGCTGAGATTTGTTTCCAGGTTTGTTATGAGAATCCTGGTGCACAATGAAAAGATTCATATCCTCAGGCCATTTCATACACTTTTTTGGTTTCTTGCTTTCACTAGTGGGATATTGGTAGATGTATCTTTTTCCATGTGGTACTGGAATATGATTGAGAGCCATGTGCCCCACTGTCCTCCATGTCTTGCTGATAATCATAATTGTTTTGAGTGTGGCCAACACACAATCCTCTGCCACCATGTTTATTTCCTTGAGGGTTAACCAGTTTCATACTGCCACCACATCAGTTTGTCATTGCAGGGTTCCTGCCAGGCCTTCATAACATCATAACAATTCAAGGTAACCAGGACCCCACTAGTCATCCTTCCTAACTTTTCTCCTCAATCTTCACCTTTATGCCTAGGCCTGGATGGGCTGGACTTTGGGCTTTTTTGTTGCTATTTTCTCAGAAATGGGGGTGGGGGATGGGGAGGTGGCAGAATTAAAGATACTATTAAAGACAGTGTTTGAGAGTTTGAAAAAAAATCTTACAAGTTCCATTTGGCTTAACTCTCTGAGGAGGTCCTGAGAAATTTAGTCAATCTTTTCAAGACATTTACAATTATAAATTAAATGCTTCTGAGAGAAGCATGGATTAGATCGCAGAATTAGGTTGGGGATCATCTCTTAAGGTTTCTCATTTTCCACTTTTCACATCATATCAAAGATCCTTTCTTATGGCTCCTAGAAGTCTAGCTGCCTTCAAATTTTAACCCTGGGTGCCACTCCCCTCCCTTTTTTCCTTTTCCTACCCCCCCAGCCCCCCCCCCCCCATTTTCTCACTTTACTCTTCTCAGATTTCTTTTTGTTTACTTATACAGGAGCATTTTGTATCATCCAAGTAGACTGGAAGCTTCCTAAGGGACTGGTTTTTAGTTTTGTTTTCATCTTGGGTTCTGAGTTCCAAGCACAGTATCTTTTATATGTAGTAAAGGATTAATAAATGTTTATTATATTGCTTTTGAGGGGAAATGTCTGCAAATCTATGAACTTATATATCCTTTAATATCTCCATTTTTAGGAAGGAGTAATTGAGGTTCAGAAATGTCAAGAAAATCATCCAAAATACTTAATGCACAATGGATAGATTTTTTTTCAAAACAGTAATAAGTACTCAGGCTATATTCCCTACCTAGATTCAAGTAGGAGTGGATGTTGAAGTTGGAGGTGTTATGTTAACCCCTGGGGATTGGAGGTTAGAAGCAAATATGTTTTCTTTGTTTAGGCAGAGCAGAGCTGATCTGTTAAGTATATAGTTTGTTCCTTCCCTTCTTGTCACTTTCTTCTTATTCTTTCTCCAAATTATTTGAAGGTTCCCCTCAAAGGGGAGTGGGTTCAGAGTCCTGCCTTCATGCTGAGACTTTATTTCCTCCTGTATCCTCTCATTTACCAGCTGCCATTTTTATTATCTTGAAGACTTTCTTGTCATTGAGGACGGGGATTTTCTAAATCTAGGGTCTGTCACATTTCCCCAGGTCCCCAGATTAGATAGTAGTATCTTTCTAGCTACAATTTGCCAGACTATACACTTACTGTGGAATTTAGAGAAATCTTTTTGATTCTTTTTGTTTGGAAACTGCCAAATAGTGTATGAGATCTGTGCCTCTCCAGCGATGTGATTGGCTAAGCCCTGTGACTCATAGTTGAGATAGGCTATTTCTTTAGGCCAGAAGTTAACTTTTTTTTGTGTTGTGGACACTTTTGTCAATCTGGTAAAACCCATGTGCCTCTTCTCAAAGATGATATTTCTAAATGCCTAAAATAATAGTAATACAAAGGAAACAATAATATTGAAATATAGTTATCAAAATATATATTTTTTTAAATTTATACACTTGTTATGAACTCCCGCTCCAACTTATGTTCCCAAAAATATTCTGGTTAAGCACTCACTCACATTCCTCAGTGTGAAATAAATTGTTTAGAAGGGGAATGGAAGGTTCTTCAATTTTTAGTAGTTTATTACATTGTAGTTGTTATATTACAGTAATTATTGTAGTTATTACATTGCAACTTTTTGTAGTTTTATTTCACTGGATCATTTGAGTCATCATCTCCAGATACCTTGAGGATCTGTGTCTTAATGCCCTCCCTCCTCTCCATACCTTCTGTCCATCAAATAAAGATGACTAAATCTGTGAAAGTCATTTAAAGAGGAAATTACATGTGTTCCTGAAAATTTCAAAGTTTCTCCTTCCTCCCTACCTTTACATCATGATTTCCAGCTTTCAAAATGACTTCTGCAGCCTTTTGGGGAGCAAAATCTTCTGGGTTTTAATTAGTGGGCCATGAATGGGGAGTCATAACCTCCTGATCCCAAGTGTTGGCTCAAACATGGGCTCAGAGGTCACACAAATTGGAATAATTGGGTGGGAATGCCTGTGCTTGAAGAAAGTGGGAGTATGGCTGATTTATAGCAAATGATGGGCTATACAGCTGTGTCAACCCAAGACAGAAACTAGATTTATCTTTGATTTAGGGAGTTTTCTGTGTGTGAACAAGCCTCCTCCCTTCCAGAAGATAATCACTCTTCTCAATAGAGTTGACCACCTGATGTATAGTAATACTCCATCCATATATTAGTTAGCCTTTCCATGTGAAGACTTTTCCCATCTTGGTTTCAATTTATTATGGGTTGGCATTTGAAATTAAATGGGAATTTTGTTTGTGGAAGCTGTGTACAACATAAAGGCCAGCAGATGATACAGAAAAAGGTTAGAAACTCAGAAATGCATAGAATATATTTATAGAATTGTATGATATCAGCATATTTTGTCTTTTAATATCATAATAATTCAAGCTTCTCTGGTTTGGAGGAAAAGCCAAAGAATTTTACACATATTTTCCAGATTGGGTGTCACACCCCTAATCCTCCTGGTGTAGAAAGAAGAACTGTAATGCTTTTCTTTCTAGATAACTAAGTATATTTTAACAAGATTCCAAGCTCTCTCTTTATAGGCTCCTGGTCTAGATGTCAATTAGGGAGACATTTTGACAATGTGGCAAGAATCGGGAGGTAGGACATAGCTACAGTTAGAACAAGCAGGCAAAGGGGCGGCTAGGTGGCATAGTGGATAAAGCACCGGCCCTGGAGTCAGGAGTACCTGGATTGAAATCCGGTCTCAGACATTTAATAATTACCTAGCTGTGTGGCCTTAGGCAAGCCACTTAACCCCCATTTGCCTTACAAAAAAAAAAAAAAACCTAAAAAAAAAAAAGAACAAGCAGTCAGAGGATCAGTGAATATACCCTAACCCAAACCAGAGAGAACAGGGGGAAACACAGAAATGATGTTTAGAAAGAAGGTGCTGCTGAATTCATTGCATTGCATGAGGCCAGTGCTGACTACATTCACAAAGTATTCTTTGTCTGTATTCTCAGAGCATTGTAGTGTGTCCTGAGGGGTAACCAATAAAATGTAAAGCACTCAACTTGTCTTTGTCTTCTTCTTCTTCCTCCTTCCTTCATCTTCCTTCATCTTCTTCTTTATTTATTGGAACAAGGTCATATAACCAAGACCAGATTTGAACTCCAGGGTCACTGTGCCCCTTGTAACATTGATTTAAAAAAATTTTGAGTTTCAAATTCTTTTCCTCTCTCTTATTCCTCCTCTACCCATTAAGAAGGAAGGCAATATATTTTCAATCATACATGTGAAGTCTTACAAAGCGTATTTCTATGTTAGCAATGTTGGAAAAAACAAGCAAAACAAAACAAGTGAAAATATATTTCAATCTGCACTCAGACTCCATTGGCTTTTCCTCTAGAGGTGGATAGTATTTTTCATCATAAGTCCTTCAGCAGCAGCTAGGTGTCACAGTGGATAGAGCACCGACCCTGGAGTCAGGAGTACCTGATTTCAAATCCGGCCTCAGAGACACTTAATAATTACCTAGCTTTGTGGCCTTGGGCAAGCCACTTAACCCCATTTGCCTAGCAAAAACCTAAAAAAATAAGTCCTTTAGAATTGTCTTGGATCATTGTATTGCTGAGAATAGGTAAGTCATTCATAGTGAACTCAGGTACTCCTGACTCCAGGGCCTGTGCTCCATCCACTGTGCCACCTAGCCGCCCCTAGTATTGCTATTACTAAATATTTTTTTCCTGATTCTGCTCATTTCATGTAGATCTTTCTAGGCTTTTAAAGCTCAATAGTATTCAATCATATACTTCAACTTGTTCAGCCATTTCCTCAATTTAATAGGCATCTCAATTTTTTTTTCCATCACAAAAAGAGCTACCATAAATATATTTGTAAATATAGGCCTTTATTACTTTTTCTTTGATTTCTTTTGGGTATAGACCTAATAGTGGTATTGTTGGGCTAAAGGGATCACTTTTTTTTTTTCAGTTTTTGCAAGGCAGTGGGGTTAAGTTGCTTGCCCAAGGCCACACAGTTAGGTAATTATTAAGTGTCTGTGGTCACATTTGAACTCAGGTACTCCTGACTCCAGGGTCAGTGCTCTATCTACTGTGCCACCTAGTTGCCCTAGGATCACATTTTTATTGTCCTTTGAACACCACTCTAAAATGGACACCAAAATGCTTGGACTAGTTCACAACTTCACTACCAGTGCATTAGTGTCCTTATTTTTCCATATCCTCTCCATCAGTTATTTTTTTTTTCTATCATGTTAGCCACTCTTATAGCACAACCTGTTTTCTAGAAGCTGATAGATATAGGAAGCATTTTAGTGTAAATAGAGGGCACATGAATGGTATATACAATAAAGGGTAGGCAGTACAAGAAGAGTGGTGTTAGATAAAGAAAAAATATAATATGAGTGATGTCTTATGGAGGGGATTGAGGGGAAGAGGTCTTCTGGTAGACCTTAATAATGGATAGCATTTGGAGAATCAGAAAATAGGGGAAAAGGTCTTAAAATAGGGGAGCAACATCTCTCTCCACACAGACATGTTTAATACTTGTGTATTGAATAAATGAATGAATGTAATTGAGAATGACAGACTGAAGAGTGAGCTTGCTTCAGGGGTAGGAGGACTTGGGTTGCTCTAGTCATGACACTGCACATATAGTAAAGGTTCTGATTTTCCTTAGCAGAAGCAGCTCCTTACTAGAAGCACTCTGCTCTAGTCTGGTCACCAAATAAATAAATATAAATATAAATAAATAAAGATAGATAGATAACTAAATAACTCTATATTAGGCTATATATATATATATATATATATATATATATATATATATATACACATACACTTTAGGAGATATATTTGAGAGTTAAAGCAGGGACAATTTCAACCATATTTACCATGGGAAAGAGGAGAGAAGGACTAGATCATTCCTTAGGCCATAGTAGCATGCTATCCAGAGTCCTACAGTTGGTCAAGAGATGGGGGAAAATACAAGGTCAGGAAGGTGGTGAATATAGATTGTAGAGACCTGTGAATTAAGCCAAAAACAGACCATCGTGTCTATCTGGACTTGTTAAAACAATTTATACCCACAATGACTGTTTTATTCACTCACCCACATGCCTTTCAAAGTATGTATTTTTAAATAGGATCTTGACTGATTCATAACAGAATAGATTTGATGTTTAAATTGTCTGGGGAATGAGTTAAAACTGAATAGTCATACAATGCAGGAGAAATGAATATCCAGTTAAAATGATGACATAATAGGAGCTTATTTATCCCATAAACATTCCAATAAACTGTGACAAATGTACCAAAAGGAATAGTTATAAAGAAAAACCAAAGAAATATGACTTTATGCTCCCTATCTAATCAAGGACTTAACAATATGATTGCCTGAAGATTCTCAACATTCTGAATGAAGATAAGAATTGCAGAAGCTATGGTGCCAAGGAAGCTTGCTCTAGACCTAAAGGAGGAAGCAATGCCAATATAGAACCAAGAGCCTGCAGTGCTTAGAAAACCTGAAAGGCCTCAGGTGCTTTGTTTTCCAACCAGTGACTCTGGTACCATAGCTTCTGCAATCAGAAATGGCAACAGTGGAAAAATATGGAAGTAACTGTTGCCATGGACTTATCATAAAGAATGTGACCCACTCGCGATAGAGTTGTTGGTGTTGGAACAAAGACTCAGTCACATTTATTATTATTATTATTTTTTTGGGGGGGTGCAGGGCAAATGGGGCTGGGTGGTCCACCTGGGGCTGCCATAGCAGGGTGATCGTTGGGTGTCTGAGGCTGGATTTGGACCCAGGTGCTCCTGGCTCAAGGGCCAATGATCTGTGTGCCACCTAGCCACCCCTACTATTATTACTATTTTTATTTTATTTTATTTTGGTTTTGGTTTTTGCAGGGCAGTGGTGTTTGAGTGGCTTGCATGTCACACTGCTGGGTAATTGTTGGGTGTACCGGGCCGGATGTGGGCTCGGGTGCTCATGACTCCAGGGCTGGTGCTCCATCCACTGTCACCTGGCCATACCTACAATTATTGCTATTATTTTTTTAATTTTAATTTTTTCTCTCCCCTTTATCTCTCAACTGAGTCTATATTTTTTTGGGGGAGGGGGTATTTTGTTTACTCTTAAACAAGAATATTTTATTAATGTATAAAAAAGCATTTGTATAAAATGAGAATAAATAAATATTAAATATCAAAAAAAAAGATCACACAGACAAGTAAATATTAAGTATATGAGGTTGAGTTTGAAATCAGGTCCTCCTGACTCCAGGGCTGGTGCTCTATCCATTGTACCACCTAGCTGCCTCCTGCCAGGACCTTAATGATTGGAGATAACCCCAGCTTGATACTGCACAAGGAGAGATAAAGAAGGGCCCTAGGTCAAAACCTAGGTCAATTCAAGAGGAACCTGAGTCAGAAGTTAAGAATAAGTGGATATGATGGAGGAAAAAAACATAACCTTAAATGTGAATGGGATGAACAACAATAAAATGGAGGAAAGTTGAAAAATTGATGTGATACAGAGTCCAAGAATATGTTATTTGCAGAAACCCACTTTAAATATAAAAATTTACTCTACACCAATGTAAGACACTGGAGAGAAATTTATGATGCCTTAAGCAAATCAAACAAAAACAATAGAGTAGCAATCATTATGTAGCAGATAAAATAGCAATAAAAATAAACATGTTTAAAGGAGAAAAGAAAGGAAATTTATATTATGCTTAAAGGTACCATAAATAATAAAATAATATTACATATAATATAGATGCATTAAATAGCATAGTGCCTAAGTTCTTAAAAGAAAATCTAATTAAGAAATAAACAATAGGGGCGACTAGGTGGTGCAGTGGATAGAGCACTTGGAGTCAAGAGTACCTGGGTTCAAATCTGACCTCAGACACTTAATAATTACCTAGCCGTTTGGCCTTGGGCAAGCCACTTAACCCCATTGACTTGAAAAATCTCAAAAAAAAAGCAATAAAACTAAGGCATTGAAAACTTCAGCATGCTTCTCTTAGACCTAGACAAATTAAAAAAGATAAATGAGAAAAGAATTAAGGACCTAAATAGAATTTTAAGAAAAGTTAGTTATGTTAACTCTTTGCTGAATACTGAATGGTATTAGAAAAGATTATACATATTTCTTAGCTTTGTGTGACACCTTTATATAAAACTTGACCACACTTTAAGGGTCCTAAAATACAGAAAAGCAGAAAGCTTAGACTTATCTTTCATTAACCACAATGCAATAAAAATTATAGTTAATAATGGATTTTTGAAGAAAGGGTTCAAACTGAAATAAAAACTAAATGATTGAATTTTAAAAAAATTGGTGAGTCAGCAATCAAATCATAGAAATAATAGTTTCATGAATGAAAATGATAGCAGCAGGGCTACATAGAAACATATAAGAATTTTCCAGATACAGTCAAAGCAGTATATAGGGAAAAATATCTATTTTGAAACATTTTAATGTCTAACTTTAAAAAAAAAACCCTAGAAAATTAACATTTTAAAAAAAAGTAAACCCAGAAATAGAAATTCTGAAAGTCATAGAAGAGATAATAGAGAAAATAAAACAAAAACTGAATCGATAAATAAAACTTGTCTTTTGGAGGCAGGCAAAAACTATAAAAACTGCTAGCTAATTTGATTTAAAAAAAAAGAAAAAGGAAAACTAATTGTTCAGATCCAAAATGAAAAGGAGGACTGGGCCGTTCACAACAGAAGTAGAAATGAAGGAAATTATTAGGAATGATTTTATCCAGTGACATATAAATAGATAAAACTTAAGCCATGTGTTAGGCACTGTGTTAAACACTAGGAATACAAATGAAAGCAGACAGAAAGCCAATTCTTATTTGCATTCAAATTAGATGAAGATACAAATAAAAAGGAGATTAAAAATAGGGGGTGAGGGGGGGAAGGGATTCATGTGGATCCAAGGTGTAAAAATCTAGAGAATTAAGAACTGAGATAGGGTGAATTAAGAATGTTTATTATCATCTCTGTTATTTGATTTAATCATAGAAATATTGAGACAATAAAAAGAAAAATGAATTAAAATATATAGAAAATAAAATTATTTGATTTTGTGTGTAAAATGGTGGTTTACTTAGCTCTAAGATTCAACTGAAATTAATTGAACAGTGGATTACAAAGTAAACCTATAAAAAACCTATCTATATACTACCAAGAAAATCCAACAGGAAGAGATAAGAGATATTTCATTCAAAATAAGTAAAGAAAATATAAAATTTTTAGGAAAAGACTTACCAGGATACACATAGGAAATATATACAAACAACTACAAAACATTCTTTACAGATATAACAGAAGATTGAAATAATAGGGATGAATTAATTATTCATGGCTGGGTTGTGCCAATATAAATAAAATGACACTCCTACCTAAAGTAACTTTCAATTTCAGTGTCATACCACAATCAAACCAAAGAATTTCTTTATGGAACTAGATAAAATAAAAACAAAATTCATTTGAAGGAACAAGAGATAAAGAATCTCAAAGGAAATAGAAAAAAGCATTGGAAGTGAACCTATGAATTCTTTATCTCAAAATCATTAAAACACTTTGCATTGGCTAAGAGCAAAAAGTAGGATTAGTGGAACAGATTAAGAACATAAGAGCCGGGTGGCTAGGTGGCTTAGTGGATAAAGCACTGGCCTTGGAGTCAGGAGTACCTGGGTTCAAATCCGGTCTCAGACACTTATTACCTAGCTGTGCGGCCTTGGGCAAGCCACTTAACCCTGTTTGCCTTGCAAAAAACTAAAAGAAAAAAAAGAACATAAGAGCCAAGCCAAAAGATAATTTTGCATTGAATATTTTAATCCATCATTTGATAAAATCAAGGATATTGGCATACCCAAAATGTTACTAAACTGTATATATATCCTTTGACCCCTAATAATACTATTAAACTTCTATCACAACAAAATAAAAGGCAGAGAAAAATCCATATGTACAAGCACACCCAGTCATATACATATAGACTTTATTGTAGCAAAAAAATGGAAAAAAGTTGGTACCTGTCATTTAGGGAATGGCTCAACAAATTATGGCATATGAATGTAATAGAATATTATTGCTCCATAAAGAATTATGAAAAATAAATAATTAATGAAACCCAGGAAGATTTTTATGAACTGATTTCAGTTTGAACTGAGCAGAATCAGGAGAATAATTTATACATCAACAAGAGTTTTGAAAGGCTTTAGAACTATGATTAATGTAAAGACCAATCATGACTTCAGATTTTGAAGCATGCTTTCTACCTAGTGGCAAGGAGGAGTTGGATTATAGGTACAGAATGAGGTATACATTTTCAAACAAGACTTTTAGGATCTAGATTTTTTTCTTTGCTTGTCTATACTTATTTAATATAAGGACGTTATTTGGGATGGAGAGAGAGGGGCTAGTGCTATAAAAAAAACAAGAAAGAAAAAAGAAAAGAAGGCCAGTGAAATACTTTAAAATACAGCTAGACAAAAGGAGAAGGAATTTCTGAAGGGGCCACAAACAAGAAAAGTTGGTACTAGTGTGTAAAATTTTATATATACTTTAAACTAATCAAACTGTATATGGTGTGTTCATGCAGCTAGTTTGGGTGTGATTAGAACTCAGAGCCTGAAGTCAGGAAGATCTGAGTTTAAATTCAGCCTCAGATCCTAACTAGCTATGGGCAAGTCACTTATCCTTGGTTGCTTCAGTTTCTCCAACTAAAATAGGGATGATAATAATAATAACACCTATTTCTCAGTGTTGTTGTGAGGATCAAATGAGGTAAAATTTGTAAAAGTCTGACATATATAAATGCTAGCTATTGTCATTAGTTTCACATGTAATTTTTTTTCTGTCCTTTACATATGTAAAAGCTCATGTTTGTTGATAATTGTCAGATTCTTTAAAAATGTATTTATAAGGGACAGCTAGGTGGCACAGTGGATAAAGCACTGGCCCTGGAGTCAGGAGTAACTGGTTTCAAATCCGGACTCAGACACTTAATAATTGCCTAGCTGTGTGGCCTTGGGCAAGCCACTTAACCCCATTTGCCTTGCAAAAAAAAAAAAATCTAAAAAAATGTATTTATATAATCTTTCCCCAAAAAAGAGAGCCAAAGGTTATAGAACAATAGGTTTAGAGCTAGATGGACTTCAAAAGTCCCGGCTCCCAAGGTGATGAAATGTTTTATGCATTTGAGCTAGAAGAGAACCTTAGCAGTTTCCTCAATTTATCTCAATATAAAGTGCAAAGATGCAAAGAAACAGATCTAGAGATGGTGGTCTGTGCATCAGAGTGGAAAATATTTTAAAGATCTAGTAGACTGAGGAAACTGAGGCCCCCAGATGAAATGATTTGTTGTGTATCGTAGAACAATTTAGCGACAACTGGGACTATATAATCTGTGTCTCTTGACTGCCAGTCTATGAATTCTGGTATACAGTGGGTGTTGTAATCCTACTCATTAGTCTAATTTTATTCAAGCATTGATGAAGCAAGCAGCCTAGTATAGTGGATAGAACATAAGCTTGTCTCTAGAAGACTTGTATTTCAATCCTAGCTCCTCCCCATGTAACTTCAGACAAATCACTTTGATCCTCTGTGTCTGTTTCTTCCTCTGTAAAAGGAGGACATTGGATTAGACAACCATTTAGTTTCAATGTTCAGTGACCCTACTGTGCTCAGGACACAGTGCAGAGCCTCTGTTGGTGCTATGGGAGATATTCAGATGACTAAACCAGGTGGGCAGAATAGTCATAGACTTTGCCAATGCAACTTCTCAAAGATATTCTCCAGTTTGGTTCCAACCAGTGCAGCATAACCAGTATTCTGAGCAGCTACAGTGACAGAGGAGCAGACTGGAGAGAGGCAAAGATAGGGCAGTTCCTATTTATATTTAAAATTGTTTCATGCCAATTTTGAACATAAGTGGTAATCATTAATAGCCTATGCCCTTTCTCTAGAGACTGGAGTCACCAGTTCAGGAAAAGTGTGATGTTTGCAACATGGAACATTTAGGTATCTCTACCTTGGTTTTATTATTTAAGAATCAGTAAATCACACAGGACAGGAAAGGAATGAGGACAAATGGACCTCCATTGATATTGTCAATGAGTTCCTAAAAAATTATATTTTTGAAATTGAATCCCAGTTTCAGCATACTAGTTCAGATTGCTATTAAAGCAATCCTAGGGTGAATCCTACCATTCAGTGTATATGATTACTTTTTAGTTAAAATTTTTTTTGTGGTAAATCTATACTTTGTGCCTTGAAATTCCTAAGTCGAAATACACTCATGATGGTACAGTTTACTTCATTTTCCATTGCTCTTGACAGTCTTATTTGTTCTAGTGATGATGATAGTAATAATCACTAGCCAGTCATGTAGCATGTTAGGGTTTGCAGAGAACTTTTCAAATATCTCATTTTATCCTCACAATAATCTTGGGAGGGAGGTGCTATTATTATTCCCATTTTACAGTTGAGAAAACAAAGTAGACAAAGGTTAAATGATTTGCCCAAGGTTGCACAGCTAGGCAGTTGGTTAAAGATGCCAAATAATCATTAATTTTTATATGCCACTTTAAATTTTGTAAAGTACTTTGAATACCAAGTGGTAATCATTATTGATTGGTTGGTTAATTAGTTGTTGAAGTGCAGGTAAAGTGCGTCTAACTTCTGGTTAGACAAATACCAGACTGGAATGCTCTATCACAGGTTGGACACAATAGACCATTTGAACAATTGGAGTAGAGACGTCTCCAAATTTGTGTATTTCATGTTTCTTTGGAGCTATTGTAATTCTGCTTCACCCATAGAGCACAATGCCTCCTTTGATCTGGGCATGCCAAGCTGGACTGTCCTATGCCACTATCTCCTATGGTTGCCAATCAATTCCACAGGTTAGCATTTCTTGAGTTCCCTAGATTTGCTCAGTCTTCCCTTTCTTCTTCTAAACTGTTCAACAAGAGATCATTTAAAGAGCTTATTTTATGTACGCCATTTAATTAAGACATGGAAGGGGGAAATGAGTCTGCCTGGCACAAATGACTTTTCTTTGTCATAGACAGAATGCTAAGTGGGTGCATCTTTCTTTCTTTGTTTCCCTAGTGATGTAGTCTTCCTTCTGTGGTTCACTCATTGTGCTGCTACTGATGGATGCTGCTCTCCTTTCTCCAGTCTCTCCCCAATCTACTTAAAAACACTTTTCCTTCACTGTTCTCCCTGTTGCCACATCTTTGTCTGTAGGACCCTCACGAGCAGTGATGCTGTGTGGCTGCCTGAGATGAGGAGTCCACCTGCTCTTGGATAGAAATGGTTTAGGACATCTTTCATCCTTTAGAATCAAAAGAAGATTCTCCATAAAATAGTCTTTTAGGCAAATGTAAGGGCCAGACAGGTGATCTAGTTGAACTTGCTCATTTTACTAGAGGAGAAACCTGAGATCTAGGAAGGAGAGTCAAGGTCAGATCTGGGACTGGAACCCAGAATCCTTGACTCCAGGTTCAGGGCTCTTTCCATTGTGCCACACAATTGCCTAATAGGTTATAAATTTAAAGCTGGAAAAATAAAATAAAGCTTGGAGGCTATCAAATTCAACTCCCTCATTTTATAGATGAGTAAACTGAGGCTCAGTGGGGTTGTGTCCACGGTTTTACAACTCATAAAGCAGAATTTGAATCTAGGTCTTCCTTACTTTAAGTCTGATATCCTATTTACTCTGTGAACCTATTAATCATATAACCTAGACAAAAGGTTAGCTCTCCATTTTTACATTTCTTTAGGTTGTTGAGTAAAGTGAAGAATCTTCCACTCCCAAGTTTCTGGTGATTAAAGGGACATTAGAAGAAGCCAGTTAAGTGGCACAGTGAATACAGCACTGGCTTTGGATTTAGGAGGACCTGAGTTCAAACCTGACCTCAGATACTTAATAATTGCCTAGCTGTGTAAACTTGGGCAAGCCACTATTTCTTTTTGTTTTTAAGATTTTATTTATTTTGAGTTTTATAATTTTTCCCCTAATCTTCCTTCCCTCCTCCCCCATCCCCCACAGAAGGAAGTCTTTAGTCTTTACATTATTTCCATGGTATACATTGATCTAAGTTGAATGTGATGAGAGAGAAATCATATCCTTAAGGAAGAAAAATAAAGTATAAGAGATAGCAGAATTGCATAATAAGATAATAGTTTTTTTCCCCCTAAATAAAAGGTAATAGTCTTTGGTCTTTGTTCAAACTCCACAATTCTTTCTCTGGATACAGATGGCATTCTCCTTCGCAGATACCCCCAAATTGTCCCTGATTGTTGCATTGATGGAATGAATGAGTCCATCAAGGTTGATCATCACCCCTATGTTGCTGTTAGGGTGTACAATATTTTTCTGGTTCTGCCCATCTCAATCAGCATCAGTTCATGCAAATCCTTCCAGGCTTCCCTGAATTCCCATCCCTCCTAGTTTCTAATAGAACGATAATGTTCCATCACATACATATGCCGCAATTTGTTAAGCCATTCCCCAGTTGAAAGACATTTTCTAATTCTTTGCCACCATGAATATTTTTATACAAGTGATGTTTTTACCCTTTTTCATTATCTCTTCAGGGTATAGACCCAGTAGTGGTTATTGCTGGATCAAAGGGCATGCACAATTTTTTATTTTTATTTTATTTATTTTTAATTTATTTTTTGGCATACACATTTTTGTTGCCCTTTGGGCATAATTCCAAATTTCTCTCCAGAAAGTTGGATGAGTTCACAGCTCCACCAACAATGGGTTAGTGTCCCAGATTTCCCACATCCCTTCCAAAATTGATCATTGTCCTTTCTGGTCATATTGTCCAGTCTGAGAGGTGTAAGGTGGTACCTCAGAGATGCTTTAAATGGGCAAGTCACTCTTAACCCCATTGCCTTAAATAAAAAAATTTAAAAACAAGGAACATTAGAGTTCCCTTTCCTCTATCCATTGTACTGAAGTTTGAGTTGAGATTCTTAGAAAGTCAGAAGTTTTCTAGAACTCCAAATTAGTTTTTATTTTATTTTTAGCATATTGTTATATTGTAATCTATATAAGACCTCTCTCAACTAAATTCACAGATGAGGGCAGCTAAGTGACACAGTGGAAAGAGCACTGGTCTTGGAGTTAGGAGAATAGGCATTCGAATCCAGCCTCAGACACTTCGCACTATTTAGCTGTGTGACCCTCACTTACCCCTGATTGCCAGGGCCATGGCCCTGATTCATATCTGGCCATTGGACCCAGATAGCTCTGGAGGAGAAAGTGAGACGAGTGACTTAACACAGCACCCTCCCCACTCAAATCCAATTCATGTCTCTTTCATGGCATCACTTCCCTGATGCTGTGATCTTTTTTGAGAATGAAGGACAAAAACCTTATTATTATTCACAGATGAGTTACATTCCCTGAGCTAGGCTAGCTACATTTCCCCTTAGGTTTTTTCCTCCATCATCATTGACTTGGGCCCCCACTGGTGTGCTTCCCTCCAAGATTATAAATTGAAAATTGTTTGATCAGGTAGCCTAGGTAGCTTTAGAAAGGGGGTATTTACAAAGTTTAAATGATAGGAATAACTGGTATGAAATACACTCCCACAAGTACATAATCTTCTTTCCAGATTGAGCTAGTTCACTCTGCAGGCACCTAAACTTTGACTTGGTGAACCTATACTTCCTACCCTTTTTCTGTAAGCTACTGCTTTGCAGCATTTCTTTTATCAAGTTTTTTTTTTCCTCTAATATTTTCAATATTATGGCAATTCAGGTTGTTTCTGTTGCTAATGGATCTAGTTTCTCTGAAATAAATACTGTATTTCTTCTCTGCCTTGCTGAGCCTCCTCTTTCAGCTTTTTACAAAACTTCCACATTTTCTTCTCCTTGCCTCAAAAGGAAAGACTTTTAAGTTACATAAAATATTCATTATATAACTTTTACTTAGCTCTGAAAATGAAGATATTGAAACCCTAGTTGATAAATCCCATTAATCCTGTCCTTTCCAGTCAGTTATGCTTAAATTCACATGTATTTGGAGAGAGAGTTCTTGGAATACATCTGTCTGAGTTCTACAACCTGGAGGCCCATTTGTACATAGGTATATGTTTGTGAGAGCTCAGGGATTGACTCAGTTGCTGACTGGAATACAGCTGATGTGTTAAAAGGATTTTTTCACCACCAAACCCTTTGGTGTTTTCTGTTTCTGGGAATGTCTATGTTTTTGACAAAAGGGTTTTCCCCTAGGGACACCTATAATACAAGAGAATTCAGAGGCATCTTTAGTACAAGGATACATAGAGACAATTGGAAGCCAATCTAGAAATATGAGAACCCTACAGCTATATCACTCTGTCACAAAGAGGTCTTACTATTTTTCTTTCCTGCAGGTTGCTGCTAGACAGGAAGAACCTCTGGTAGGGGAGGATTATCTTTCCCCTTGCCCCTTGCCCTTTCTTCACTCTTCATCTGGTATCTCCACACTCCATGGAGCAGAAAGAAGACCTGCCCAAAAAGTACCTCTATTCTTTTGCCTTTCCTTCATTACTGTCCTGGTCAGGGGCCACTCAGGCTTCTAGGTGAGCAGCTGGTTGATGATGTCATGGCTAGTAATACCCTTGGATGAGCAACCAACCATAAGCCTGCTGGTGATGAAGGACCAAGAGGTCTTGCCATCTGCTCTGCAGCTCTGTCATCTGTTCCCTGAATATTGTCATTAGCCCATGGGCCTGACCATTTGCCCCTTCCACAAACCTTGAGAACTTCAGATCCTTCCTACCTGCATGAAATGAATTTATTTTATATGTTAACTTCTCCAATTGGAGAGCAGGGACAGTCTTTTTCTCTATCTAGATCCTTCAATTTCACAATGCTTAGTACATAATTAGATAAATGCCTTTCGATCTAGAAGTAAAATGGGTCAGCCCATTCTACTTCTCTCTCTACAGCTCTTACAACTCTTTTTTCTATTGGCTATAGGCAGCTCTACTATAGAAGAGAGATTAGTGTAGATCTTTTTTTTTGTGTGTGTGTGTGTGGTTTTTGCAAGGCTAGGGGGTTAGGTGACTTGTCCAAGGTTACAGAGTCAGGCAATTATTAAATGTCTGAGGCCATATTTGAACTCAGGTCCTCCTGACTCTAGGACTGGTGCTCTATCCATTGCACCACCTAGCTGCCTGAGATCCATGTAGATGAAACTTTTAGCAAGAGATGCTGCCTTTCTTTTCCCCTTCTTCTGTCCCCTTCTTTCCCCCAAGGCTTTCTTATATGACAACTACAATGACTCAAAAATTTAAACATCATTTGACTTAAAAACATATATATGTATATATTTAAATAGGTACTTTATATTATATGTACTATACAATACAGATATGTAAATGTATATATATATCCCTCTCTCAGTATATGTATATGTATATAGCAGTGTGATGTGAACAGCTCAGTGTTACAGTAGATAACGTATCTCACCTGGAATCAGGAAGAATTATCTTTTTGATTTCAAATCTGGCCTCAGACACTAGCCATATGACCTTGGGCAAGTCACTTAACTCTATCTGGAGAAGGAAATGGTAAACTACTCCAAGATTTTGCCAAGAAAACCCCAAATAGGGTAACAAAGTGCTGACTCAACTGAACAACAAAATGACAGTGAGCTGTAGGGAAGAAGCATTAGAGGAACATTCTGGAGGGGACCTCAGAATCTTCTAGTAATATTCATTTTTATTACTTACAGTTATTGCTCCTTTCTTCAGTTCTTGCTTAATTCAGTTTAAACCATTAAAACTTGGTTTACGTCTTGCCTCTGATACAGGCTGGTTGACTGTGGCCAAATTACTTAACCTCTTGGTGCCCAATCAACCCTCAGAGTATGAGTTGCATGTGTCGATTTGCATTGGTAGAAGGAATTTCTGATCAGATATTCAGTAAAATTACAAGTTTACACGAAAAAAAGCAAACAAATAAACTCTCAAACTCCCACTAGATATCATTGGTTTGCAAACACTGGTTTGGGAGTTTGACTGAGAAATCTTTTTTTTTTTTTTTTTTTAGGGAGAAATCTTTTCAATCTATTTCACTTCCCCATCCCATTTCTGCTTTTTTACTAGAGTGTTCCTACATAAGAATACTAAGGAACCTGCCCTGTACAGCATTGAGATTCACTTCCCAGATTCCTATTACTTTTTTTTTTCTAAATGTGGTGCTATCCTTTAATAATATAGAAACTCATTTTCGTTGTTGTGAGTACTCCTTTTTCCATCATCTCTAGATCTATAATTCTATGAACTTATTTAAAAAAATGAAACCAAATTGACCAATATAATATTGAAATTGACCAAGTATTATTCTGAATCCATAATTTACCAACTTTCTACCAAGAAGGAATAACCACTCCCTTTCCTTTCCTTCCTCCCTCTCTCCCCCTCCCTCCCTCCCTCCCTCCCTCCCTTCCTTCCTTCCTTCCTTCCTTCCTTCCTTCCTTCCTTCCTTCCTTCCTTCCTTCCTTCCTTCCTTCCTTCCATCCATCCATCCATCTCCTAGTTCTCAGTCTTGCTTTCTTGTATCCATTCTAGAGTCACTTAAACTGAGTACAAGTAGAGGTTTGCTTCTTTCTTCCTATTATGTTCAGCTACTCTGTGACTATGTAAAAAAATCCTAATATGGTCTTTGTGTGTAATTGGGAAAAAATAAAATATCATTTAAAAAAATTTTTGATCTTCTAAGGAGAAAGGAAAGTTTAGATCTATTTTAATTGACTTTTGTAGCTACATTTGTAGCACATTTATTAATCACCTGTAGCCCAGAACTGAACATGGGAAGGAGAATAGATTTGATTGCCTTTGGGACATCACATTGGCTTCTCATTGTAGAACAAAGGCCATTTTTTAAACAATAATAATCTTATGATGATATATGGATGCAAGTCATGCAGTTTCTCATTCTCTAAAGAATTCAAGTAGAAGATGACTCACAGGGTATTACAATGGTTGGTTCATGGTGGGTGTGAGAATGTGACAATGCCTCACAAACAAGAAATTACACAGGAAAATTATCATGAAGGATGTCATTAGAGAATATATAACCAAAAAAAAAAAATGATGAGTCAGTCATATAACCAGAACAGAGGAAAACCAATTACCAGCCAGCATGCTCCATTAGTATCAAGTAAAAAAATAAGGAAGACCCTAGAGATGTGTTGGGCAGATCAACATTGTGAATTTATATGAAATAGACACAAAGCATATAGGTTAAACAGGCACAAATTACTTATAGTTTCCAACCCTGGACAGAATACCTGCATTGATAAGATTATAGATCCTTTAAAACATTGCACAGTGCCAAATGAAAAATGACATAATCCCCTGCTCTCAAGAAGCTTAAACTCAATTGGAAGTAACAATAACTATACAATGAATTGACAGTGTGGTGCAGTTGAAAAAGCATTGGATTTGTGTCAGAAAACCTAGGTTTGATTCTCAACTCTTACAATTACTAGCTATATGACTTTGATCAAATTATTTAATCTCTAAGGGCCTTAGTTTCCTCATTTACAAAATTAGAGGGTTAAAAATTAGACCTCTAAGGTCCCATTCAATTCTAAATCTATGTATGATCAGTATAGTATTAGGGTATGACAGAAAACTAGGAAAGATTTTTTTTTTGAAAAAGTGCTCTAACCGGGCGGCTAGGTGGCACAGTGGATAAAGTACCGGCCCTGGAGTCAGGAGTACCTGGGTTCAAATCTAGTCTCAGACACTTAATAATTATCTAGCTGTGTGGCCTTGGGCAAGCCACTTAACTCCATTTGCCTTGCAAAAATCTAAAAAACAAAACAAAAAAAAAGTGCTCTAAGAAACTTATGGGGAGGAAGAGATCACTTTAAGTTGAGAGAATCAGTAAAAGCTTTATGGAAAAAATGTTACCCAATTTAAGCCTTGAATAAAATGATTTAGAGATGTGAGAATGTGTTCTAAGTATAGGCGATAACCTATGTGAATGGATGTGGTCAGGTACTATGATTGGAGAATAATTAACAATCTGGTTAGGCTAGAATGGAGAGAATTTGAAGGGGGAATAGGAGAAATAAATTTGGAAAGGTAGGTTGGAGCCAAATTGTGGGTCAGTTAGCTTTTTTTCTGTTTCATCAACTAGAGGCTAATTTGGCCTTCTATCTCACTAAAATTAGCTGTTAGTTTCATGAGAGACTTCTTTGAAGATTGTGGTAAATTCATCATCACCACTGGAGAAAGTCAAAGCACTGACTCAACCAACGGTTGCTGAAGTAGCTCTGTCTTCCTATACAAAGCTCTGTCTTCATATACATGTCTTTCTCTGAAGAAACCTTTATTGCTTAAAGAAAAAAAGATGGGGAAACCTGGTACTCAAGGGGAAGGGGAATGCTGTGGGCTGAGCAAGTGGTCTTTTCCTGTATTGTTGGCAGTTAAGGCCTTTAATTGGCAAATAGGGTCTTGCTGGTGCTCATTGATAATATTTGAATCAGAAAGGGGTTATCGCAGTAGCTGAAAAGTTAAAGTTGGGAGATGATGGATGATGTTGCTTTAGGGTTTTTTTCAAAGGCTTTTGCTCCTGAGCTTCTGAGGTATTTATATTTAAATAAAAATCACACAAGCCATATTCAAGACTCTGGGACTAATACTCATTGTGTATCCTTATCTTAAATTCTGAAAAATCTCTTCCCAACAGAGGGACCCAGTGAGGCAGTTCTCCTAATCTAGGTAACCTGGAAAAGAGCAGAAAGGCTCTGCTCCCCCGTGGTTGGAGGGGTGGCCTGCCAGAGCGAAAGAACTTCAGCCTTTCTCATATGAACCTTCTAAATTAACAGAGCAGGTAGAAGGAGATTTTATACATGAAGCACTGGAGAAAGCTCAATTTGAAGATAAAATATGGTGTAGAAATGGAGTCAATAGAAAAATGGGAAATGTAATGGGAGAAAGAAAAAGGAGGGGGGTATAGGCCAAGATATTCTATATAATAAGATTTTTCTTTATTACAATGAGCTATTGCAATGATATGGAAGGGGGGAAGGCAAGGGGGAATGAGGGAATCTTCGCTTTCATCAGAGATGGCTAGGAGAGGAAACAGCATATATACTCAATGGGGTATAGACATCTGGAGTAAGAAGGAGAGTAAGGGACAGGGGGGAAGGGGGGGATGTGAATGAAGGAGGAGAGGATGGACCATGGGGGAAGAGTGGTCAGATATAACACATTTTCTTTTTTGCTTCTTGCAAGGGGCTGGGATTGGATGGCCTGTCCTGGACCATAGGGCCAGGTGGATGCTGGGCCTAAGGGGGGTGGTATGGGGGCTCAGGGCCTCTTGGCCCCAGGGCTGGGGATCGGTCTACTGAGCCACTCAGCTACCCTACAGCAGAGTCAGAGTGAAAGGAGAGAGAAAATATAGTATATGGTAGTAGAGAAATACAAAAGGAGGGAGTTGCGATCAGCAATGGCAACAGTGGAGAAATATGGAAGTAACTTTTGCCATGGACTTATCATAAAGAATGTGATCCACCCGGGACAGAGTTGTTGTTGGAACAAAGACACAAGCACATTTTTTATTATTATTATTTCAGGGGAGGTGCAGGGCAGATGGGGCTGGGTGGCCTACCTGGGGCTGCATAGCAGGGTGATCATGGGGTGTTTGAGGCCGGATTTGGACCCGGGTGTTCCTGGCTCAAGGGCCAATGCTCTGTCCGACACCCAGCCACCCCTACTATTATTATTATTTTATTTTATTTTGGGTCTTTTTTTTTCTTTTTTTTTTGTTTTTTGCAGGGCAATGGGGTTCGGGTGGCTTGCATGTCACACAGCTGGGTGATTGTTGGGTGTACCGGGCCAGGTGTGGGCTCAGGTGCTCATGGCTCCAGGGCTGGTGCTCTGTCCATTGCACCACCTGGCCATACCTACAATTATTACTATTATTTTTTTTTGTTAATTTTATTTTTTTTCTCTCCCCTTTACTTTATCGCTCAAGCAAGTCTATATTTATGGGGGAGGGGCATTTTGTTTACTCTTAAACAAGAATATTTTATTAATGTAAAAAACATTATTTGTACAAAATGAGAATAAATATTAAATAAAATGCAAAAAAAAATCTTCCCAATTCCTCTGCTGTTCCTTTATAACCGTAAACAAACCAGATAATTTTATTGGTGGGCTGAGTACAAGAGGGAATGATGAGGTGATAGAGGGAATAGAGTATTACTAGGACTAATCTACTAGAAAGAAGGAAGTTCAAATACTGTCTTAGATACTAGAGATGTGTGATTCTGGGCAAATCTCTGTCTTAGTTTCCTTATCTATAAAATGGGATTGTGAGGATCAAATGGGATAATATTTGCAAAAATACTTTGTAAACCCTGAAGCATTATATAAATGCTAGCTATAAAATTATTATTTCTATTGCAAAGAATTGATACAGATGAAAATGTCAGTGGTTTCTTTAGGCTTTCTTCTGTCTTAGGCTTGCCTTTATTGCTGCTCATAGTCACATTGAAACATGGAGATATCTATGAAGATTCATTTTCATTCTTTTTTTATTACATATTTTTTTATTATATTTATTCCTACTATTCTTAGTAATAGTTTTTTTTTTTTTTGAGCTGTTTGGACCTGATAGCTAGCTACTTCAGGTAAGCGCACCATTTGGGATTAGTTACTTAAAGTTTTATGTGTACAGACCCACTGTGAGCTATATTTTGTGAACTGTGTAGGCTTATGTGTATCCTTAAAAATGATGCAGACTTGCTCTTGGGACTTGATCTGCAAATGCAGCTTTGTAGGTTGATAAACATTAAAGAAAAGCAAGCTAGAGAGATCCTCTTATTTTGTTGTTATATATATATATATATATGTATATATATATATATGTATGAGAAATATCCATATTATTTGGTGTTTGCATTGTTCAGAATAAAAACGAAAAAGAAAAAATAAGTCCTTCAGGGACTTTTAAAAGGAGGAAGCATGCTTATTTTTTCCACTGTGGCAACTCTTTGGAATCCCTTTGCCCTTACTGTTATTATACACCACTCCCTCTGGAAGTAAGCCCTTATTGTATAAGAAGGTGTTCCTGGAGCAAAGATACTCTGTCTACTCCAATGGTGTGCTTATGTGTAGGAATTAGCGAGCAGGTACAAATAGTTTACAGAAGAGCATTTGCTGATGAAATCACAAGAATATTAAAAATAATATTTACCCCCCCATAATCATTGCTGAAGGGATTACTCACCCACAATCACATACAGAGTCAGCAGGCAGATTGAGTTTACATGAGAGTGTGTATGTATTGAGGCTGACTCTTAGGCAATGCATGTTACCAAGGTAACTCCCAACACTTTTAGGTTCTCTTTTAACTTTTTAAAATTGGTTTTAATTTTTTCTTTTGTTCCAGTTCTTATTTCACAAGGTGACCGATATGGAAATATGGGCAGATCATTTGACAAGGCTAGCTTAACTCCCCATGCCCAGGCTGGGCTCTCTCTAATTTACAGAAGTCACTCCTCAAACTGTCTCCTGCCAGCTTTGTGTGGTGATTCCTTCTGTGGGTGTAGTGGGACTGGTGTGGCCAATTTAAGAATGAGAGGCTTTGAAATGAAAGAAGTCACATACAGCCCTGGAATTTTAAAAACCAGCTCAAGCTTTATTATACAAGCCTGCACAGTTTATAGATTGAAAGCTTTTCTCTTCCTGGAGAGTCAGTAAGCAGTTTGAGGACAGGTTAAATAGTCAAGCCAGGTGCCTGAGGGGGAAAGAAAGGGAAAAGGAAAATAGCCAGGAGACCTGGTTGAGCTAAATATGAAGGGAAAGAAAACCATTGGGGCTGGCTTAGTGGAGCCACCTGGCTCCAAGAGGCAAACTATGTGCAGGTCTTTCCTGTCCCAAGGTGTATGACCTCTAAGTCCAACATGCCTTTTTCTGTCACGCCAGCGCAAGCTTGACCCATCAGTGGTCAAAGTCAGGGAGAACAGAAACCAGAGGAAAGGGAATGAGCCAAGGCTGCTCACATTCAACAGTGGAGTCACTTTGAACAATAGAGTTCCCCAGACAGGCACAGACAATATTTTTCCTACTACAAAATTTGTTTCCAATCACAACATCTCCTATAAACTTGACTCCCTGAATCAAGAGCAGCTTTGCTGGGCAACACTATGGCTAGTGGAGGGGAGGGAAAGGAAAAAATTGGGGAAAGAAATCCTTTCCCTTCCAACAGGTACAGAGTGATCCTTGCAGAGAACTGGGGGGCTTCTGCATTTGGCCCTCCTCCTGATAGTCAGAGACCATATACCCCCAGAACTATCTTCTTCTTTGACTGTTTGCACGTTAGAAAGTTTGCCTCTCCTTTTAAAGGGCCACAAGAGACCTGGCTTTTTCATTCCATCACTTTTGATTTGAAAACTTCTTCACCCCTTTTAATAATATTACTAGTTAGCTTTTATACAGTGCTTTAAGGTTTGCAAAGTTTTTTACATGTGGTGATATCTCATTTGATCTTCACAATAACCCTGGAAGGTAGGTGCTGTTATAATGCCCATTTTAAGATGGGGAAACTGAGGCACCCAAGAGTTAAATTACTTGCCCAGTATCATCAGGCTAAAAGGTGCCTGAAGCAGGATTTAAACTTAGGTTTTCCTGCCTCCAAGTCCAGCCTTATTCCCTATTCCACCTTGCAGCCAGAATCTTAATAACTCCTAGCATCTATATGATACCTTAAGATTTTCAACTCTACAAATGATCTTATTTTATCTTCAGTAACTTTGGAAGGCTCATGCTGTCATTATCCCCATTTTATTGAGGTGAAAACTGAAGAAATTTGCAAATAAAAGCATGTATAAACATGAATTTTTACTTTAAGACCTCTTCTTAAAGAGACTTATTACCATATCTTTATCTATGATTTCATCATAAACTGGGGAAAAAAAGGTGATTAGAAAGAAGTACACTGAAAAATGACCCCACCCTCTTACTATATAAGTACAACATAGAATTTATAACAGACTTTCTAATCTCATTTATTTAAAGGCAGGACTTCTCTGGGTTCACATAGCCTGATTTAATCCTTGGAACCTGATCTGAAGGGACATTTCTTTGACTCATCCTCTCATCTCCAAGTGTTTACTCCTGGGAAAGTTTGTGTTGTTTTCCCCAAAAGTGGGTTACAGGGTCTCCAACTACCACAACAGGCAGGCAGGACTAGAATATGGGTTTTAAGTATGGGGTAACCTTTCTTTCACCCATTAGAGGAAAAAATCAGAAGTTATAGTGGATTTCATTAATCAATATAGAAATCAAAGAACTCTGGGAAGTTAGTTACTTTGTGGGGCTGGTAAACAAAAATGACTCATTCACTTTGGATCTATACTACCTAAGCAACTCATAGCAATAGTAGAAAACGGTTTGGAAAGGTCCAGAAGTGTCTCCTTTCCTCTAACTGAGGTAGTTATATTGTTGGTCCCTTTCCTTCTTTGAGGAGCATATGTTTGAGGAAATAGTCTTCCTATAGGAATCTGTTGCCCAAAGGCTCAAAATTAAGAACTCTCTAACTTGAAAACAAATTTTGGATTACCATTCAAAGAAGTATCTATTCTGAAGATCTCTGAATCTTTGCTTACAAAAGGGAAGACAAGGGCAGAGGGAGGTAGCCAGGAAATATAGGTGAAGGAATTCAGGTCTCCCAGGCCTGAATATATTGCCATCTCTGCTTCTTCAGACTATCATTTTCTGCTTCAGGAATCCTCCTGCTCCCAAACGCCCTCCTCTTTTCCTTTGTTATATTCTGGTCTGAAAATGCAAGGGAGAGAAAGCACATGGGGAGGGGAGGACAAGAGATCAGACTGATTTACACCTGACTTTTATAGACCTCAAGGAAGTGGCAGTTTTTCTAAGCCGAATTCATTCCCTCCTGTCTCTCAGTCACTGGATATCTTGACAGCAGCCTCCCTGGATACCTGCCAACCTCCCATGATAAGAGCCT
The DNA here is from genome assembly GCF_037893015.1 of Macrotis lagotis. Taxonomy (NCBI): domain Eukaryota; kingdom Metazoa; phylum Chordata; class Mammalia; order Peramelemorphia; family Peramelidae; genus Macrotis; species Macrotis lagotis. Next base: position 208,085,506 of record NC_133659.1, read on the forward strand.
TTCAGACACAGTAATCTCATTAAGTAATCTCATTAAGTGGACCCAGAATGGTTGGTCCCACCCCAGAGATCAGGGTTCTTGGAAAGGAAAAAATTCACAACTAACTCTGGAGGTGGGAAAGTTCAGAATTTTTTTATTTTGTAACCTGCAAAATTCACTGATTAAACTTTTTCCTGGAGAGACAATAAGTTACTTGGGGACAGGCTGAAAAACAAAGATCTACATGAGAATGCCTGAGGGAAAGAGAGAAAGGAAAATAGTAGTAAGGAAGTGGCTGAGCCCAGACTGGAGTAAGTCTTACCTCCTGTGCAGGGAAGAGACTGGGAAAAGATCATTAAAGAGGGAGCCACCCCCTCTACCTTTGGAAGATCCAGGCAGGAGGAGGGGTGGGTGGAAGGATGGGCTGAGATTTTACTTTTCTTGGCAAATTTACATTTAACCAGGAAGTTACATTGAAGAGAACTTGCATCTATTTGGGTCCATGCTACAGAGGGAGCCCTCAGAAAACATGAGACCCAGCACAAATAACATTGTTTTAATATTTGAAAACTAGACAGATATTTCTCCTTCAATAGATTCATACAGTTGATCAAGGATCCCCTAATGACCCTCCTCTCTCCTGTACTTCTTAGTCTGTAAAAAAATAGAGTTAAACTAGATAATCTCTGGTCTTGTTGTGGACAGAAACATTGTGACACAATATGAACATAATTGAAAGGACAGTGGATTAAAGGATCAGTTTTGAAATCTAGAGAAGTTGGATGACCTAACTTTTCACTGGTGATTCTGGCAACTCTAAATTACAGAAGAATTCCTGTATTGGAATTTTTGCATTGGTAGAAGACTTTCCAAAACCAGGAATCCCCTACATCTATGACATTATAGGGTCTGGACACCTTCCTTCTTTCTAAAAAATGCTCTAACATCCATGGTCCAGAAGAGAGACTTTTCTTTCCTTTGTAATATAATTTTTCATGATAGAACACCTGGAAAAATACTTTTTTATGCATGGACAAGTGAATTTATAAGGTATGCATTTTTATTGTTTTGCTGTCATCTGTTGGTAGTCATTCAGCTCCAAGTTTGAGGTCTTTTTAACCCACTAACATGAATTTTATCAATTACCAGAAAGTGTGGTGGGTACTAAGTGGGATAAAGTCTGAGATTTCTTCAGAAGAATATTATAGATTGGAGAATAGTTAACTATGTGCCCCTCCTCCCTTGACAAAGCAACCCCTGGGATACTGGTGAAGAGTCAACTGACCTCACTTTATCTGTTGAAATCCAGATAACCATTCAATCCCTTGGGGTTGAAGAGATAATCTGGTTTCCCTTTGAATTTTATGTTCTTTTCCCTAGATTAGTTTGAGGGTCTAGATTGTAAAACCGAATTCCTCATTAACAAGGGTGGGTCATTGGGGGGGGGGTGTTGGGAATCAAGTTAGGATAAATGTGATTCTTTTGCTTTTGCCTCAATCTCTGTAATTGATGGTGGCCCATTCCTCTAGCTTTCTCTTCATACCTTGAGAGATCTCCGAAATTTATTTAAGTGGCATTTGTCCCACACAGTACTTTCCCTCTTCCATGTTTTTTTTCTGCTTTTGTGTGTGTTCTTTTGATCTCTCTCCCACCCTTCACCTATCCCATCCCAAATGCTAGACTTGGGCTGTTTCCTAGTCTGGGTATGGTATTATTCTTTAGCCCTAAGATTCTTTTTTTTTTTTTTTACTTTTTTTTTTCAAGGTAAACGGGGTTAAGTGGCTTGTCCAAGGCCACACAGCTAGGTAATTATTAAGTGTCTGAGACCAGATTTGAATCCAGGTGCTCCTGACTCCAGGGCCGGTGCTTTATCCATTGTTCCACCTAGCTGCCCCTTCCTGATTAACACTTTAAACGAAGAACCAAGAAAAATCTCTCCCCTCTATACTTCTGGGTGCTTCTGACTCTTTGACTGGAGAATTGTAGGGCAGAGCAAAAAAACTCCTACCATCTATTCATGTTATAGAAGGCTCAAAATACCAGCCATGTCTTCATTTTCCATTGGCTATTCTGCTTAATTTTGACTCCAGTATTATTTTCATCATTCCACCATGCTAGCCATCCTATGGCATTCTCTCAATTTCCCCTTTCAACTTCCTTTTGTGTATTGTCTTCCTTCATTAGCCACCCCAGCCCTAAGATTCTTGAACTCTGTATTGATTAAGGCAGCAGTATCATGGAACATTGTTCTGAACCTGACTCAGGCCACTTACTTGGTGGCTTATGTTCTATAAAAAAAGGAGACAATTTTAGATCATTTCATATATAACAGAAGAAAACTACTGATCCAGAGAAGAGAAAGATATTCAGCAAGGATAAGCACTGAGGATACTCTAAGTTGCCCATTGGGATTTACATATCTGAAACTCTTTTGCTGTTTGTACTTTGTTTACCAAAAATTAAGAAACCTAACCATAGAGTTAAAATAATATAACAATATTGAAAAATAGATTAGACAGTTTAATTTCTCTGGGATATAACAATATTGAAAAATAGATTAGACAGTTAAATTTCTCCGGGATTTACTCACCACCATTAAGTAATGGAGATCTTAAGGAGATGATCTCCTTAAACTGAGGACATCAGAAAATTTTATACAGCTACAAGGGGAGCAGAAACAATATACATAACAAGAGTTGACAGAGCCTTAAACTTACCTGGAGACCATTCTATTATTTGATTTCAAAGAGCCATCCTTCTACAATACTTTTTCTTAAGGGAGGTAACTTTTTTTGAGTTTAAGTATGCAGGAGGGCAGGGTGAGTACTTGTTTTTGAAGTCTAGCCATGGAGATTTTTTCTTAATTAAAGGTGAAAAATACAAGATTTTCCTTTCAAATTATAAAGGTATTAAAGAGGACAGGACTAGTCTTCCTTTCCAGGTCTAAGGAGGACACCTTCTATTCCTCACAATTAGCTAAGAAAGCATCCACCTTTGACTAGGAAAATAGTTATAAAAACTTTTAGTAATTATTATATTTTAACATTTTAGATTACCAGAAAAGCTATCTAAATAGCCTGAAAATTTTAGTTCCCTGAACCAATCAAATCTCAAGGATGGTTTCAATGCTTAATCAATCCGGGTCAAGTAACTTTCCCAGCCAGGGTCACACACCTAGTAAGTATCATTTGCCCTAGGTTGGCTTTGAATTCAGCTCCACCTGATTCCAGAACCAATGCAAAATTTATCCATTTGTGCCACCTTAGCTGCCCCAGTAGCAGTACTTTTTAAAGGAAAAACTAGCTACACTGCATTAGGTCAGAGATTAGGACATTCCTTCTACCACAAAGGTGTTATTCCCCCTCAAAATAAGGAAGAATGTCCTACTTCTATCATGAAAATTGGAATAAAAGATAGATGTAACAAAATAGGAGTAAGATTGTGTGGTGTAGCCTGGTATAAATGTAGTAAAGAGTTGAGATATGCACGCATGTTGCTGGAGAAAACTGATTTTGAGGCCAACCATAGTAAATCACAGCCACATTGTTTCAGGCTGAAATGTTAGCATCTGGGATAATGCTGGAAGTGAAATTTAAACTTGTAGTTCCAATGTCTAGATTTTTTAGCTTTAACCCCGAGAGAAGCTTATTTTCTCCTATATGAACACGCACACACATTATTCTGGGAGATATGATTATAGAAAATCTAAGTGGACTCTATGTAGATCTTCCTCCTGAAAAAGGTATAACTCCTTTATTTTTAAAGGGGTAATAACCTATTCCCAATTCATCTATGATGTATTAATCATATATCAAAGATTTAGATGACTGCCAGATTTTTGCATTTATCATATATATATGGACAGACCTAAGAATTCAAAGGAGTAAAGCCAGGAGGTAAATTACTTAAGCACTAGAGAACAATCTTCAATTCTTTCTGTCTTTTCTTCTGTGAATGGAGCCAGAGAATGGGACTTGTATCAAGCATCCTATAGTGAGTGTAAGCCAACCCTCTTAGAGTGTAGGAAGATAAAACCTAGCACTTCTGAATTAGATGACTTCTGTGAGTTGAATGTGGTCATCATTCTTAAATCAGGGAGAGATAATAGCAAAGAAAAGAAACCACAAAGCTCCATTGCTAATGAATATCAGTGAAAAAAATGTTGAATAAAATACTTGCAGCCCTATTGTGATGGGGCTAATATTTACCAGCATTTACAAGATACATTTTCTTTCCACTCAGAATATGGGAAAATCCAGGATTTTCCTCCTTTCCTGCTTTGACAGGAATTATCTAAAAAGGAGACAAGGTGTCCCCAAGACCTCATTATCCCTGGCTTCTCTGACTCTGTTTCCTAGTCACCTAACAGCATAAAAATCTATAGAAGTAGATAGTAGGGATCTCTCAGACTTGGTGAATTTTTGAACACCACTGGAGTCTCTATGATCTTAACCATATCCTTCCTTGATTACTAGATATGTTTCCATATAGAGACAAGGGAGATGAGGAGGACCAAGTTAGAAAAGAATGCCAGTAATATATTTACTATATATCTTACTGTTTTAGGACAAATTAAATTTCCTTATATTAATTGTTCATTCATATTCATCTCAAAATAATTGTTCATTCAATTTCATCTCAACATAAAATCTAAACTAAGTGTACCTGTATTAGAGCTACCTCTAACATAATAATCCATATAATCCAACAAACCCCATGATTATGTCAATAGATGCTGAATTTTTTTTTATAAAATATAACCTCTTATGTTGAAACATTAGAAAATATAAGAATAATTAGATCATTCTTTAATGTGGTCAATAATAACTAAACCCAAGACCTAGAATCATCTGTAATGAAGAAACATTAGAAGACTGAAGTAAAGCAAAAATATCTACTGTCACAATTATTTTGAAGTAATATATAAATTTTAGCTATACCAATAGAAAAAGAAAAAAATTGAGATAATAAGCATAGGCAAAGAAAGTTATTGCTTTTTGTATATGATATGATATCTAATTTAGAGAATCCTAGAAAATCAACTAAAAACACAATTGACAACTTCAGTAGTATAACAGGATACAAAATAAGCCTATAAAAATCATTAGTATTTCTGTATATCATTAATGAAATTAAACAGGAAGAGACAAAAAAAGAAATTCCTTTTAAACTAACTAAATCTATGGGTAGCTAGGTGGCATAGTGGATAAAGCACCGGCCCTGGAATCAGGAGTACCTGGGTTCAAATCCGGTCTCTGACACTTAATAATTACCTAGCTGTATAGCCTTGGGCAAGCCACTTAACCTCCTTTCCCTTGCAAAAACCCCCCAAAAACCTAAAAAAAAACCCTAAACCAACTACATGTGTATAAATTATTTGAGACATTCACTGAAATTATGTAAACATAACTACAAAATACATGTATATAAAGGAAGATTGAAATAATTATAGAGGGAATGAATTATTCAAGGTTGGACTATGCAGGTATAATAAAAATGGTAGTATATTTAAATTAATTCATAAAATCAGTGCCATACAGATGAAACTACTAAAATATTCCTTTATAGTACCAGATAAAATAATAACAATTCATCTGCAGGGACAAAAGGTAAAGTATCTTAAAGAAAATAAGGTAAAATAATGGGAAGGAAGGAAGGAGGTTTAGCAGCAACAGATCTCAAACTACACCATAAAACAGTCAACAAAAAAAGATATAAAAAAAGTTTATTTTTCTTGTGACAGTACTCTTCTCCATTCTGCTTTCTTATGCTATCTATCTTCCTTCCTTTTCCTGACCCTATTCTTTCATTAATTTTATCAGTATTTATCAGTGTTCACACACATTTGTACTCCTGCTTCAGATGAGCTTGAAGTTCAGGAGACTGATGTTCTCTCTATTCCCAACTCCATGTTTGTATTTTCTTCTTTTGATGTGCTGCAATTATAAGAAATGATTACTCCCTCATTTGTTCTCTAATGTGTTTCTCCTCCTCCTGACCAACCTCTCACCCCTTCATTTTTTATTTTAAGTCAAACAGAACACCCATGCTCAGGGTGTGTCTTGACTCCTGAAGTGAAATTTTGAAAGCCTTAAAAGTGTTTTTCTTTTGGTTAACATTTATTTAGTCCCTTTAAGTTTCAAAAATATAATTAATCTTCTTTCTAAGATTTTGTATCCTGTGTTTGCATTTTCTTAACAGGAATGTTTGAGAGTTCTCTAAGCTATTAAAAAGTCTTTTTTTTCTCAATATATTTTCACTTTTACAGGATAGATTATTTTGGGTTGTTTGCCTTTTAAAATTTGTCCTTTATAATATTCCAAGATTTGATTTCCCTATGTTTGAGGGTGCAGTCTTGATTCAGGAATGATTAAGAATAGTAAAACCCAATTCTGGTTGGATCATGGCATTGTAGGAGTTAATCTGATTCATGCAACTCCTACCCTACTCTCCCTAATTGCTATGATGCTCTAATCAATATGAGTTCAATTGTAGGTGGGAATGGCTCCTTTGTTCCCATCTTGAGAAAATCAATTCCATAAAAGGGTTATTTCTGTTATATGCAATTTGCTCAGATTATGTGTTAGCAGAATCATTAGCCTTGGAAAGTGAATGAAATAGATTTGTGATGTTATTATGCTCCATATAAACAAATAGTCCTTTCTCCTCTTATTTTAGCATTCCTTGTTTTCACAGGAAAATAGTTTAGAACTGGGAGGCACAGTGGAATAGCTTCCAGATGCAGTGTGACTTTACATTTATTAGGCCTTTTTGAGACATTGGTTTTCTGGCTAAATCCCAATGGCTGAGAAACTTATTAAATTCTGTCCATCTAGAACTTAGAGACTAACATGCGCAGGTACAGAGGAGTTATGAAAAGGGCCAGCATAATTTGCTTAATGATGAGGAATGCGAAATATGAGTACCTTGTCTGATAATTTTCAAGTTAATGCTAAAAGATAGGCTTCTATTCAGCTTTTGTTCCTTTTTTCTTAGTTTTAAGGCAAAACTATCCCAATACTCTGTATTTAAGCAAATGAATAAAGTTAATTAAGTGGAAATGTTCATCAAATTGGGGGACTGGCCTGGCAGAAGCATCAAGGAGTAATGGAAGTTGGATATGACAAAACTACTTAGTAAAGAGTGTTGAACACCAGATGGAGGGATTTGCACTCAAGCTTATCTGCAACAGAGAGCCACTTTAGATTTTAAGTAGGAATGTAAAGTGATGAAATCACCTAGGAGGAGCCAGTCTACAGCAGAGATAGCCCATTGCACACAAATCTAATGTATCTGAGAGGCCTCCAAAGCTAGAGGTTTATTTTTTCTAATTTCCACAATTACATTTTCAGAATTCGCTTTTTTTTTAAGAGACTTCCATCCCTCTTAAATTCTGATGCCTTTAGAATTTCTGGGAATCAAATCTGAAATGATGAAAAAAGAATTGGGCCTAAAGCCAGCAAGCAATCAATTGAATCCTTTTTGTGTGTGTGTGTGTGTGTGTGTGTGTGTGTGTGTGTGTGTGTGTGTGTATTTACATTTGCTTTTGTAAAGCCTCTACTAAGTTTTGTGCTTGACTACACTCAGTCTTCCCTTCCTTGGCTAAGCTAATCACTTTTCCTTCAAGATTACCATCTCTTTTATATCTTTTGTTTGTTTTTGCAGGTCAGTGGGGTTAAGTGACTTGCTCAAGGTCACACACACAACTAAGTAAATATTAAGTGTCTGAGTCTGGATTTGAACTCAGGTCCTCCTGACTCCAGGCCTGATGCTCTATCCTCAGTGCCACCTAGCTACCTCCCCATCACTTTTGTATCAATAATTCTATCTTGATTTTGTGACATTTTGTGACATCCATATTAAAGATGTATTATAGCCTCTATTTGTCTGGGTGATCACTTATACATTCCTATTTTTTTTTACTTCCTTTTCTTTTAACCTATATGTTTTTTTGCCCTTAGGTTTTGGAATTTCTTATAAATATGTGCTTGCTTTCTTCTTATGCAGTGCATCTCTGACATGCCCTCTATTGGATCTGTTTCTTTTAAATAAAGTATATGCTTCTGTTGTAATATTCTAGTGCCAACCCTTAACTTACTAAGTCTTAGTCACATAGACCAATGTAATTGTCTTTACCTTCTTGTGTTAAAATATTAAGCTCATTTTTATTGTTGATTATATCAAGGATTCTTAACCTGGGGTATGTGAATTACATTTTTTTAATAGCTTGTATTTCTATATAACAACTATTTTTTTTATAATTCTGAGTATTTTATGCATTTAAATATGTTATTCTGAGAAGAGGTTCATAGACTTCACTAGAATACCAAAGGGATTAAGAACCTTCTGGTTATACTGCCTTGGTATATTGACAGCTGTAGTTATAAATGTATTCTTCCTTTTCCTTGCTTTCTCTTGAAAATTACTGGGCATCTCCTCTATTACTATTTAAATTTTTTTTCTGTTTTATACTTATTTTTGTCTTGAGTCTTTAATTTAAAGCTTAATCTGGGCATTTTCTTTTTCTCCTTTAAAAAAATACCTCTTTCAATCTCTCTCAATATATATGTACATATACATATAAATGTATATATAAACACTTGCGTGTGTGTGTGTGTGTGTGTGTGTGTGTGTGTGTGTGTGTACACTTCTAATAAGGATTTGTGTAGGGCATCTTGGGCTCTATTTTATTATCATAAGCCATTCTCAGGAAAGCCATTTCCTCATCTTTGATATTATAGAATGATGGAATTTTGAGATGTAAAGAACTTTAGAGACCATAGAGTCAATTCCTTTCATCTTGTAGATGAAGCAATGGAGTCCTAGCAAAGTGGAATGATGATTTTTTTTAAAGGTCACACGGAGACTGGGACCAAGATTTGAATCTAGGTTCTCTGACTCCAAATCCAGTGTTCTCTGTTATGCCACACTTCAATTTAGGCTGATGAATTTTTTTTCTACTTCCTGTGTCCTTTCTTCCTTTTCAACCACAAAGCCTTCAAGGTGTACTGTACTTCCCAAATATATGTTACCTGCCCATAATTTCATTGCCCTTAGAACTACATTTCATTTTTCTCCTGGCCATGGGATTTATTCCTATATGCACCTGTGATAATGGGTAGAAGCTTGCAGGGTTGTTATGTTTCTTCACACTCTTAGTCATATCTTAGGTAGAGGAAGAAAGTGGACATTCCAATTATCCATTGTTAGGTCTATATATGACTGTCTCCTTAATTCTCAGTAGGGATCTATCCTGGATTCAGTAATGGCTCGCCTAACCAGGATATGTGCATCTTCCTGATTTGTGTGGAGTGTAAGACTATACTTCTTCCAAGAAATAAGTGAATGGGGTGGCTAGCTGGTGCAGTGGATAGAGCACCAGCCCTGGAGTCAGGAGTACCTGAGTTCAAATCCAGCCTCAGACACTTAATAATTACCTAGCTGTGTGACCCTTGGGCAAGTTACATTGCCTTGCAAAAAACAAAACAACAAAACAATAAAAATAAGAAACCCTCAAGAAATAAGTGAAGAGATAGATTCTATAGTAGAAAACTATAATTTGAATAAAGAACTGGTCATAAACTATAGATGGAGGAATCAGGAAGTAGGGCAGGGATCAGGAAATAGGACTTTTCAGTTACTCTATTTTGGGTCTTTATTAACTAATGCCTTGACTCTTGCAAATTTTCTCTTACCACTACTCTCTCCATTTAAAAATCCATCCTGTACACTAGAGCTATTAAACATGAGGCCCATGGGCCACATGTAACCTACAATATTCAGAGTGTGGCTCAAACTAGATTAAAATTTAATTAGGAAATATTTAATAAAATAAATAAAAATATAATTAAACAAAGATAATGTTACATTTAAACTAATTCAATATGGGGTTCACAGGGATCCTTATGTACAATTTAGTGGCCTCTATTTCTGTTTGAGTTAAACATTGTTTCTGTCCATGACTACTAACAATGTAACTAAAACAATGGATTTAATGAAGTCATTCTGCTCTATAATTTTAGATGGCTCTCCCTCACCTCTGATATAATTCTTCTGCACTACATTGAATGACTCCCAAAATCTGCTGTAAACCTGTCCCAAAGGGTGGAATTGAGAGATGTGTTGAATTTAACAAAAAAGGAAAATTCACATTTGACACAAGAAAGAATTTTTAGTAATTGGAGTTGTCCAGTGATGAAATGGACATGCTGTCTTGGGAAGTAGTGTATTCTTCCTTCTTCAGGTGAAGACTGAATGACCACCTGGATGTATGATTGAGGGAGTTTTTTGGTTGATCAGATCATTTAATTTTTCAGTGTCTTAGGTAACTCTCGAAGTATTATAAATTGTAGAACAGGTATTGATCAACATTGGGCCTCCAAGTAAATTTTCTATACTGATAAAATAATGGGTCTGCTTCCCTGCTTTCCAAACACTAATAACATCCTTCTCCCCCCACCCCTCATAATATGTTGAAGTAAATGACTTTTTTCAGTACCTTTTTAACTTTAACACTTCTTCCATTCTTATGTAATCCTTTAATTCCCTCCTTCCCATAATGCTCTATGCCTTCCTGCCTCTGTGCCCTTGGCCATATCTTATCATTCTATCTATAATGCCTCATCTCTTGATTTCTATGTATGAAAATCTTGCTGTTTTAGGAGCCAGCTCAAATCCCACTGATAACTCAATCTATCCCTCTGAAATCTTGTGTCTGAACCACTTCATAATACTTACCTCAGGTACTGCCCCATGTTGTAATTATTTGTGTGTACATATATACACAAATAATTATATATGTATATATTTATATATGTATAAAATTGCTTCAGCAAGATGATAAATCTTTACAAGTTGGAAGTCTTGTCTGATCCATTTTTGTAGCTCTTGCCACCCCTTGTGTGGTATCCTATTCTGCATCTTCCATAAATATTTGTGAATTGATGACTTAGAAGGTAGGTAAAGATTTTTACACAGCTGTAATAAAGATGGGTCAACAGATTGATGAGCAATGAGGAGTAGGAATTGTTAAGCAGTGCTTGCATTTTAGAAGAAATCAATCTTTATGTTTTAACTAAAGTTGTTATAGACACATTTATTAATTTAATAAGTCCAATAATTATAACCCACTGTTGAACCAGGGGGTAAAGGTCTGTATTCTTTCCATCTTCACTATCAAACCCATCTACTCTGGACCTATCCTTTTGGAGACTGGATTAGCTCCTGGAGAAATCTGACCACCCCCACAAGAAGGGTCAGGTTCCTTTTCTTACCTTTTTTGTTATCTTATACTCTCCACTTTTATGGCCTGGGGGTAAAAATTCTTAAAGCTTGGGTTTTGGCTCTTTTCTAACATTTCCTGAAAGAAGACAATAGAAAGGTGCTAAATGTGCATTGGAAATCAAGTATGTGACAGGTATGTCTTTCCTTTTCACAAATGCAATGCTTGACAGAAAGGTTTTCAGAAGCATGCATTGACAGAAACACTTAACATTAGCTACTGTTATACTCTCTGGGTGGTTGTAATAAAACACAGGCGCATGTAGCAATTTGTGGAACTACTGAATGGGCATTTTATAATTCAGTTTGGTTCTACACTGCAAAATCCATATCTTCTGGATAGCTAGTCTGGAATTTGAGTTCATCTTCTGGCTGATGGTCATTGTCTCCAAGGAATGTTGGAGTAGATCCTGAGGACTTTTCTTTGAAATAGAACCAGCACTGACTAAGTACCCAGATCTTTGAATGTTTGCCTCTAAGACTGGATAGTCTAAGATAACAACAGATTGTTATCTGCTTAGCAAAGAACAAACAAGAGCTGTCCCCAACTCCAGGTTCAGAAGCTTGCCTACTTAAGAGGACATGGACTTTAACTGTTATGTTCTCAGTTTGTAATTTTTTGTGGGATAGGGAAAAGTGTAGCCCCTTTTTCCATCCCTCAAGATGGAAGTTTGATATAAAGGGAATTGAAAGGGGTAAGAGGGATCCAGTTGAATTTACTCTAAAGGTTCATTGAGGCTTTGGTTCTTCCTACTCAGTATCCAACAAGAAGATTGCTTCTTCAATTCCTTGTCAACCAAAATCCTTCAAGGCTGAGTTACATATTGATTACTGGAAGCACACAGGAATTTTATCAATTTTGGAGCACCCAAGAGCTGAACTGATATGTATGGTTGGACAGAAGCAGGCAGGATGGCTTTGAGCATGTCTTATCACACAAGTTGTCAGATGCCTTCCACAAGGACAAAAATGTCATCGAGATAAACCACCACATTGATGGTATGAAAGGTTACAGCTTGAAAGGCTTGAAAAGGTTAAAAGACAAGACCAAAGTAGAAGGAAAATTAGCCTGTGACTTTGTTTTCAGATAATTGCATATTCAAAGTAACTTCTGAGACTGAGCTACAACAAAGTAGGGATTGGTTCTGTGATGTTTGTTCTAATTTTGCCCCTAACCACACCAAAAAAAACAGGTCCTCCTTCACATGGTATGACTCCATCTATACATGGAACACTGGTTATAGCTAATTGAGAAATTTTGAATGCTGTGGATAAGTTTACTTTCCTTGGCAATATACTTTCCAGGGCTGTCTACATAGATGATGAGGTTGATGCATGCAATGTTTGGGAGGTTCTAAGCAAAGGGTAGAGAGAAGAATTATTAGACTGCCTATCAAACTGAAGATCTACAGAGTTGCTATGCTGACCTCATTGCTGTAGGCCTGTGAAACCTGGACATTCTACCAGCACCATGTCAGGAAACTGAATGACTTCATTTGAATTGTCTTATGAAAATTCTGAAGATCACCTGGCAAGAGAAGGTGCCAGACACTTGAACTGAGCTGTCAAGCATTCAAACTCTGTTGCAGAGAGCATACCTCCAGGGGACTGGCCATGTGGGTTGAATACCAAATGTACGTATGTCCAAAAAACTATTTTATGGAGAACTTACACAAGGCAAGACCTTTCATGGAGGTCAGAAGAAGCATTAGAGGATACTCTCAATTTATCTCTGAAGTACTTTGGGATTGACTGGAAGACATGGGAGACACCTGCATAGGACTGCTCAGTATGACAGACAATAATAACAAAGTATGTAGTTTTCAGGTATAATTTTGAATTATTTAATGAAGGACATGTGGACATATCCTTGGAATGTTAGTCCATAGTTCTTGATTATTATCTGGCCAAATGGTCTAACCTCAGAAAAGACCAACAAAATCTCTTAAAACATTTAACTCTTAAGTTTTATAATTCAAAGGAGGCCTTAATGGTGCTATAGGCTTCCATACATTGGACTAAGTCAATTTGGACTCACACTTTTTTTCAACTAGTGCACTGAAGCATGGGAGCAGGAGAGGAGAAAGTAGATATTTGGTATAATAGAGTTGGGAATTGGTGGGACATCCTCAGTAAAAAGTTTGATGATTATGAGTACTGACTGGATAGTGATCCCTTTAGTATGAAGTAGTTGATTGAGGAATCCAAGAAAAGGGTGAATTCAATGTGGGGAAAAATATATTTCTGTTAAAGTAAATAAAGTAAATCATAGACTCTTAGAGTTGATAATGGAACCTTAGCAGTCACTTTGTCCAACTTCCCACCCTTGTACTGCACTCCTGACAGGTATTAAATATACAGTGAAGATTAGGATAACTGTTTATTTCCTATACACAAACAAATATTCAATATACAAGTATAATTGACTGAAAAAATCCTTAAACAAGAAGTAGTTTAACTAGAACTATATATATATATATATACACACATCCATCCCTTGTTTCAGCACACCCCAATGATGTCAAAAACATATAGCCTTACAAGGTAGCTCTGTTGATTTTTTAAATAGTTCATTTTGTTAAATAACTCCTTATATTGAGACCCAAATGAAAGGGGAGATATGAGAGGTTAGTTTGGCTTATAATGCTATAATATTTAGTAGCTGTTGCTTGGCTACTGAGAAAGACAAGCTCTGTGGGTGTTGATCTATTTCTTTTAGATACTTTGCAATTGAGATTACTACTTTAGAACAGTGAGATTGCTCTAAATTCCATGGTTTTAGAGTTCTGGTCTTTACTTATGTGTCTTTATTATCCATTTCACTTGGAACTTTACCTATCAAGGAAGTTTATACTACTCAAGTAAGACATTAGGGGAAAACTAATGCCAGAAAAAAAGCAGATCCCCGCCCCCCCTTTTGAAACTATATTGACTTTATTTTAAAGAAAGTTAAGCAAATATTCTCTAAAGGTTTGCTATCTTCTTGCTGTTTACTTTTAGATGCAGAATTGAAGGTGGAGCATCTATCAGATGCCCTTGGCAAAATACATATTCTTTGCTTCTGTTTCACCTAGATTTCTTATCAAAATTCTTCCCTCCTGTCTATTGGAGTGTTTTTCCTTGTTCTCTGTGGTCACTTTGTCAACTGCAAGCTTGGAAATAACATTTGGAAATTTCCAATTTAGTGTTGAATTTTCCTTAATGGATATTTTAGCAACTTTTGGCAGTATGCAATAGTGCAAAAAAAGTCTCATAATTACAGAATTTGGGAATTGGAATGGATCTCTGTAACCATCTTGTCCAACTGGTACACATAAGAACTTCTCATGATAAGATGAAATCCTCTGAGAGGAAACCTGTTACTTTTCAAAAGAAGCTATATTTGTTAAGAGTGTATTTTTGTGACATCTAACCAACTTCCATTTGGTTCTAATCTACCTTATTCCTCCAGCCAAGCACAACAAATTCAATTCTTTTTCCACATGAAAGCCCTTCACACATTTGAAGAAAGCTATCAAACCCTACTTACTGAGTCTTCTCTTCTCCTAAGCTTAAACATTCCCAATTCTTTAAATCAGTCATCACTGGATGTGGGCTCAAGGAATCTTCAGTTTTATAATGTCCTTCCTTCTTTAACTGTGGTAATCAAACCTGAATACAGTACTCTAAATATAATCTGATCAGTGAAGAATACAGAAATACTATCATCCCTTTATTCCAGAAAGCTGTGCCTTTCAAAATGCTGCCCAAGAAAGCAGTAACTTTTTTGGTTGTGATCCACAGTACTGACTTATATTGAGAGTACAATCCATTAGATTTTTTAGTCTTCTTTAACATTATTGTTTTATAATCATTCTTTCTCTATTAAGTTCTGGTGAATTGGACTTTTTGACTTCGACTGTAAAATTTTTACATTTATTCCTATTGAATTTCTTCCTCCCTCCATCCTTCCTTCCTTCCTCTCCTTCACTTCTTTCCTTCCTTCCTCCTTTCTTTCTCCCTCCCTCCCTCCTCCTTTTCTCCCTCCCTCCCTCCCTTTCTTTCTTTTGTCCTTTCTGACTGTCTTTCATTGTGTTTGATATCCCTTCCAGCCTAGTATCAGGTTCAAAGTTGATAAACATGCCAACTAAGCCTTTATCCAAGTCATTTATAAAATGATGTTAAATAGTACAGGGTAAACCATAAATCCCTAGGTTATTGTACTGGAGACCTCTTGCCTCACTGACATTAAATTCAGCTTCTTTGACATAATGATATAACCAATTCTGAGAAGAGATTTAGAATGTATCAGTGTCACAGAACAACAACAACAACCCTTTTAAGATTCAAGCTTACAATGTCTGTAGTTATATAAATGTAGCTAAGTGATGTTAAGTAGTAAAATGGAACTGGGGTGCTAGTCACTGTTGACTGGCAGGTGAGGAGAACCCAACTCTTGGGGAGTTAAACTGATAATATTGGAAAAGAGATTCCTCCAAATCTTTTGGGATGTCCCTCGAATCCTGAAGGGGAGATGCAGCTGATCTAAGTTTACCAGAATATACCAGAACATGCTCATTATAGAAATATATCTAGCTTTGTTGGGCACTCCTGGTTCTTCCCTAACCATATTGTTAGGTGTCAACCAGTAGACTCCAAGAAGAATTATTATTTTTTTTTTGCCTCGAAGCTGTTTCTAGTAGGTGATTGTTAGAAGAAAAGTTATGTGTATGATTGGGGAACTGGTAAGGAGGAGGGTGAGAGGGCAGTGGGCAGGCAGAAAGCACAGTAGAGGGTTTTCATTTTTTGAAGATAAAGGAGATGAATACAATTATATGTAGCTTTCTATTTGCAGAAGGTATAGTCCTCCAAACAGCTCTTAGAAGGCAAGGATTATTTCCCCTCTTATCTTTATATCCTGGTGATTAGAAGTTTGGTATGGTGCCTGGCTCATAACTGTCACTTAATAAATGAATGTTGATTGATTGCTTGCTTGCTTGATTTGACTGTTTTTGATTGATGTTGGTTATATGGCAATCACATTGGCCTGTTGCTACATAATCTATGTTTGCAAGCAGGGAAAAACAAACTTGGAAGTAGTGACCTTTTCTTGTTAACCTTCTCTGAGAGATTTAATGATGGAAAATAATTATTAAGAATGTACTGGGCCATTCCACTGAAGTGAAATGGGAAAGTGTATTGATTAACAGAATAGCTTTTTAAAGAGCCGGCAGTATTTGTTTTTATGCATCATAAGCAGGCAACTTTTTTTCTGACTCTGTACTGATTGGCTTTTATATGGTAGCATACACAAATATTGCTTTTGCTGGGTAAATATTAGATCTGAGATCTTAAAATGGCTCTGTTGGGGTGAATCTATCAAAAGGAAGGTGGGTAGAGAAAAAGCAATTCATTTTAATATCCACACTTCCAGTGTATCTTCTTCCTTTGCACATGGACTTTTTAAATGACTCCTCCCCTCCACACACCTCCCAGCTCTACATCCCCACCCATACTACCCCAACACTAACTTCTCTGTAGCCAATTTAGCCTACTCTTAATGAGTTCTCACAAGTATCCTGATCAAATTTTGATTTCTAGTTTACTTTGGAATTTTTTTTTTGCATACATTTGATAATGTACCTGATATTCTGGAAATTCACATTCATGCTGTGTCTCCTCCTCTTTCCTTCCCATCCCTTCCTTTCCCTTTTCCCTTCTTCCTCCCCTTTCTCCTTCCACTCCCTCTTTCTCCTCCTCTTCCCCTTCCCCTTACTCTTCTTCCTCTGCTCCTTCCCTTTCCCTTCCCTTTTCCCTTCTCCTTTCTCTTTCTCTTTCCCTTTGCCTTTCCATTTCTTTTACCTTCCCTAGGGAGGAACTCTTCTCTCTTAGAGCTTTAGGGCTAGATGTTAATAACCTGGGGAAGTAATGTTGCTTAGAAGGAGTAGGAGAAAAATTGGAGTATGTGTACTGAGTATTTTATATAAAAGGAAACATTAAATTTGTTTTTACATATGCATAGTCTTCTGATAGCCCCTGAAATAAAATATAAATAATATTGTTATTCCTTGTAGATCTCCATATTTCATTGATTTAGAACTGGAATAGAACTATCTGATCCAGTACTGAACTGAGGACCAGAAAGATGAAGTATTCTGTTCCAAGGTGACAGAACTAGCTAGTGATGAGACAGGACAGGAATCCAGATCCTTCTAATCCTGGTTTCATTCTTTTCTATTGTTTTGTCTACAGCGCTCTCCATTTTCTAATATTGGATTAGTGAGAATACCATTTAGTATAGACAGATTCAGTACATTGTCTGAATTCAGGTAGCATGTTAGTAGTGGAAAATAGATTTGTAATCTGTGATTTTGAGTGTGGACTAATCTTTTATTAGTAAGACTGAACATAAGAAGGTTGACCCTCTTATGTTCTTTGTTAATTGGAAGTATGCTAAGCCTTCATTTTTCTACCTGGATTAAACTAGTCTCATGGGAAATTCAATATACACACGCACTAGTTTTTCCTTTCTCTATATGTATGTATATTATATATATATAGATATATATATATATCTATACATATATACAACACTTAGATATATATATTTATACATATATATTAGCACTTTTCATATATATGGCAGTTATATAACATATAGCACTTTGATTTAGGGTGTACATGTGAAAAATGTATGTACATGTATATATAAATACATAACACACATATATACATACACACATATTCCCATATATAAAAAATTATACACATATATACACACATACATACATACACACACACACATACGCACACACACAGAGGGCTGAACTCCATAGTTTCTTAGTTTGTTGCCTGTTTTTTGAAGCACTGCTTCAACTATTTGGCATTGTTATTATTTTGCCTTGAAGAGGAGGAGTTTGTTAGTTCAGAAATTTCACATTAGCTTTCTGCTCCAGAACTGAGTATAAATTGTACAAGGCATCCTTCATTACAAGTGGCTGGTGATTGTTTATTTCCCCTGTTTTTCTGCTTATTTTCTAACCAAATGGGGACATCTAAAAATGAATCCTTGTCAAAAATAAATTATTCAAGAATAATGGACTAAGATTTTCATTTAAAATAGGATCGTTATGCCGTTTCTAAGACAGTGACTATAGGAATTAGATGCCTTTAAATAACTGACCCTAGGATTTCCTTCTTGTTTCTTACTCATCTTTCTCTTGTTTTTTTTTTTTTTGATCTTTTTAAATCTTTTTATCTGTTAGGGCTGGTGGCTAATCTTTTTATCTCTTAGTCTGGGAAAGTGGTAGGAAAGATGGATGAACTATAAGTCAGATTTCTGTTTTATTTGTATCAGTGAATCCAAGTGATATCTGATGACCAAACCAGAAATCACATTTTAGCCAGGAGATTAACCATATCAAACTTATTACTAACATGACTTCTTAGAAAGCTTCAACAAGTATTAATCCAGTTAAGTAAAAGTTTTTGTTTTACCTCTTCCTTTTTGCATGGACTTCTTCTGATGTGGATGCTAAAATCAGTGAAAATGATGCATAGATCCTAGAATGAAAAGATTTAGATCTTGTAGAAGTGACCTTGGACACCATTGAGTTTAATCCCTTCAGTTTTAGAGGAAAAAACAGTGAGATGAGAATGAGAAACAATGAGTTCATAGAGATGGACTGCTTTGCCTAGTGTGGTAAGTAGCAGAGTTAGAACCGAAACCCAGACCTCTGACTTGAAAGTTAATGCTCTTTCCATTATTCCTTACTATTATTATTATTGTAGTAGTAATATCATCTATACAGTGTTTTAAGGTTTTCAGAGTGCTTTACTAAGTTATATCTTGATCCTTATAATAACCCCATGAGAGAAATACTATTATTATTCCCATTTTACAAATTAGGAAACCGAGGAGTCACAAAGCTAGTTAGTGTCTGTGACAGAATTTGAACTCACATCTCTCTGCTGTAGCATCAACTCTATATCCCTCTGGTGAGAGATTCTGACAGGCTGCTTCAGCTAAATCATAAAAAGATCTCTCCCCATCTAGTTCCCAACTAATATTTCATAGTAATAACTATGAAACAAAAGTTGCATTTCCTTAGCAGTTAGTA
Organism: Macrotis lagotis; assembly: GCF_037893015.1. NCBI lineage: Eukaryota > Metazoa > Chordata > Mammalia > Peramelemorphia > Peramelidae > Macrotis > Macrotis lagotis. The sequence goes on from NC_133659.1 coordinate 208,104,864, forward strand.
GGGTCTGATATTTAGCAGGTGCCTAATAAATAATTCCTGACTGATGGATACCAGTGGTTTCCAAAGTACATTGTTAGGGTTTGTAAAATTACACACCATAGTGATTATCCTTAGAGAAGAGAATTTCTCTCAAACCAAATTTAATGACTCTCCTTTTCATTCTGATTTAAGGTAAGCAAAAGGCTTTGGTTAACAAATTAATTTGTTCACTTTTAATTTGGCCACCAGAAGTTCTTTCTAATGATCTCACTCAGGCCTTACTTTCTTTGGGGAAATTAAGTTCATCCTGTTCCATTCAGGTGAAACTGTTTTATGTCTTTGATTAAAGGGAAACAGAGATCTAAATCCAAGACTTCAGGCTATATATCACTATTATAATATTAATGATGATTTTCATAACTCAGCTGATTTCTTGGTGCTGTATGTTTCCACACTTCCCTAGAGAATTTGCCTACATTGTGTAGGTTTTTTTTTTAATAGATGTAAGATTAGAGTCACTGGGAGCCAAATCCTAGTATGTTAGAGCTAACTTAATTTCCCCCAATAACACATGCAAATTTAAATTTTTCTTTGGATATTAATATAGTAGAACAGTTCCCCTACTTCCTTTCCTTCACTCAATTAGAGGTTCCTCTTCTGTGCCCATTAGAGCATTTGACATAAGTGTCCTGAATTGCTCTTGGCTCAGACTCAGCAAGAACATCTAATATGTACTTGATAGAGCTTGTTCTAAAATGTTGCCATTCCTGTTTGGCTTTTTTACCAGGAAGAACAACATCACCCAAATAGAACTGACATTGTAATAATGTGAAATGTGACCAAGAGGAACACAGATCATTAAGGGGGGATTTGGTTTTCCTTGTTGATTAAAAAATAACTGATTATTTTTATTTTTCTGAGCAGAGAGGACTTTCTGAGGCTAAATCCCTCTTCAACTTCCACTTTCTCTTTCTATAACAGGGACTGACTGATTTTACAAAGTTTGATTTTATTTCTCTTGAAAGGTTTGGAATGCTCTTTCTATTACTTGAATAGAAGACCAGAGATGTATTGGCACTGGAAGTTTACAGATATGAATTAAAGAATTGTAAGGTAGCTAAAGACCAAACGTGAGCTTCTTTTTCCTTATGGACACAAATAGCATCTCTTGAAATCAAATTCATCTCATTCACATTCTATAATTACTTGTTTATTTTCCTCCTTCCTATTTTCCTCAGTATCCTTCTCATCCTATTTCTATCTTTCCTCATTCCTCTGCTTTACTTCTACCTACTACCTTGCCCTCCTGGTCCTTAAACTACCCCCCTCCAAGAAACCCCTCCTTATCTTTTCCCTCCACCCTACCCCCTGCTCTGTTTCTATCTGAATATTTTATACTTTTCCAAATATTTTTGTACTTCCCTCTTTATTCCATTCCTGTTAATCTATATATCTTTTTATATCCCCAACCCCTTATCTGTTCTCTCATCCTCTTATTTCTTTATACATTTAGAAGACTTTTATACCCTTTCAGATATATATGTGTAGTGGGTTGAGCATGTCCCTGGAGTCCAGAGGACCTGAATTCAATTCTGGCCTCAGACACTTATTTAATTACCTTGCTGTCTGACCTTGGGCAAATCATTTAACCCCATTGCCTTGCAAAAACCTAAAAAGATAATGTATATATTGTTTTCTTCTTTAACCTAGATCTGAGGTGAATAGGATTAGCTCTAAGAATCCCTCCCTTATGTTCTCTTTTCTCACTATTTTTCTTACCCTCTTATTTCTTTCTAAATTGGAAGGCTTTCATACATACACATATATACATATATGTGTGTACACACACACACACACACACACACACACACGGAACTTTGGAACTTTTTAGCCAAAGTACATGGGGTTAAGTGGCTTGCCCAAGGCCACACGGCTAGGTAATTATTAAGTGTCTCAAACCAGATTTGAACCCAGGTACTCCTGACTCCAGGGCCGGTGCTTTATCCACTGTGCCACCTAGCCGCCCCCTCAGTTTTTCTTTTGAACTAATCAATTACTAATGACAACTCTTAGATATATGGTTTATGTTTCCATATATAAAAAGTAAGTAACTTGTCTTTATTTAGTTCTGCGTAATTAGTCTTTGATGTTTATCATATATTTCTCTTGGATCTTCTGTGTCATATTTTCTATTAAGTTCTGGTCTTTTTTTCAACAAAAACCTACAAGTCTTTGAATTCATTGAATTTCCATTTTTTTTCAAGCAAGATTATGCTTAACTATGCTGGATCTATTTTTTTCTGCAATTCTAATTCTTTTGTTCTTTGATATATGGTGTGGTGTTTTAGTGTAGCTGCTACTAGATCTCATGTAGCAAATTGTGCCTCTGCTGAATTGAATTGTTTTTTTCTTGTTGCTTGTAATATTTTCTTCTTAACCTTGGATTTTCAGAATTTGACATGTCTCATTTTTTTTTTTAGGTTTTTGCAAGGCAAATGGAGTTAAGTGGCTTGCCCAAGGCCACACAGCTGGGTAATTAATTATTAAGTGTCTGAGCCCGGATTTGAACCCAGGTACTCCTGACTTCAGGGCCGGTGCTTTACCCACTGTGCCACCTAGCCGTCCCTGACATGTCTCATTTCTGTGATATATAAAGAATTCATTCAAATTTAAAAGAATAAGAGATATTCTCCAATTAATTAATTATTATTAAAATGATCTGAATATTCAGTTTTTAAGGTAAGATATCCACTTATCTAAAACTATATTAAAGAAATACAAATTAAAGCAACCCATCAGGGCTCTTGCCCACACTCATCATACTGACAAGTTGACAGAAAAGGAAAAGAACAAGTGTTGGAGGGACTCTGGTGAAGCAAGGAAATTAATTCATTGTTGTTTGAGCACCAAAATTGGTTAACCCATTCTGGAAACTAATTTGGAGCTATCCTCAAAAAGCTATTATTAACCTGGCAGTACTGTTAGTAGGTATATACCCAAATAGATCAAAAAAGGAAATATTTATAATATCTCTTTTTTTAGTGGCAGGTGGAAACTAAATGAATGCCCATCAGTTAAGAAGTAACTGAAAGGCGGTGGCTAGGTGGCGAAGTGGATAGAACACCGGCCCTGGAGTCAGGAGTACCTGAGTTCAAATCCAGCCTCAGACACTTAATAATTACCAATTTGTGTGACCTTGGGCAAGCCACTTAACCCCATTGCCTTGCAAAAAACTAAAAAAAAAGTAACTGAACAATACATGGCATATGAACTTTATAGAAAGTTATTTTGTCATAAGAAATGATAAAAGGAACAGTTTTAGAGAAACTCAGGATGACTTGAACTGATATAGAATATAATAAGCAGGGGAACAATTTATACAGTAATGGCAGTTATAGATATAAACCTGTTTAAAAGAACTGAGTTCTTCTGATAAACAGAAGGGTCAACTATGATCCCAGAAGGACGGGTGGTGAAGCATACTCCTTATCTTTGGAAATGACTGATGTGAGAATTTATTTTGCTAAACTATTCATTAACTTGTTACAAGGGTTTTGAATTTTTTTTTCTTTTTGAGATGGAGATGAGAGGAAGAGAAAAAATGCTTATTAATTGGAAATGATAATATTAAAATTGAAAAATAAAATCAATAAGAAAGGTAGTAAAAATTCTATTGTTGCCAAAAACACTGGACTTTTGCAAGGTAATTTGGGATTATTTGCATTTTTAATGTAGGAGGTAGTGAAGTGTTTTTGGTGATGACTCCTAACTTAATTCAAGAGTTGTGCATGATATCATGTAAGGGGAAAGGTCACCAAGAAACCTTTAATTTTATTTAAAATTAGGAATGCCTTCGTGAGATTGTTTAGCCAGAGAAAGAGGATTGCTATACATTATTACACTAAGATTTCTTTCCTCACTAACTAGGATGTTTTAATGGAGGTGTTATTGGGACAACTAGGTGGCACAGTGGATAGAGCACTGGCCCTGGAATCAGGCCTCAGACACTTAATAATTACCTAGCTGTGTGACCTTGGGCAAGCCACTTAACCCCATTGCCTTGCAAAAAATCTGAAAAAAAAATGGAGGTATTATTGTCAGTGGAGTAAGCAGCAGTGAGAATGGATTGGGGATCTTGAGTACTACAAATGAGGGCAAAGAATTTGTAAATGCAATTTAAAATTCACGTGAGCATAATCCAAAGGCCAGGGTTTCTTCAGAGCCAAATAGAAGGGGATGAGATTTAAGACAGTGATCATGAAACAAAGTCACAAGGAGTGTCTATGAGCCCCTTTGAAGTGATCTTCTCTATGGCCTGCTAGTCCTCTTCCCACAAATATACTAGAATCAAATAGTGTTGACGATTTACTGCTTGGCAAAAGAATTTGAAATCTGGTATTACTTGACCCCCTTCTTGTCTACTTTTTTTTGGCATAATTTGCCTTAATACTCTTTATCTATTGATTCTGTAACTGAATTTTGTTACATTTTTGTCTAGTTTTATAAATGACTCCCTTGAGTTGTTGGAATTTGCTTATTATTTTGTAGTATTATTTTTTAATATATTTGCTTGGCCTTATTCATGAATAATGAATAATTCTTGAATTATTTGTTTATCTTAATTTGTGTAATTGTATACTTTTTGTAATTTTATAATTATATTTTTGTAGTTGTATAATATAGTTCTTTTGAATGCCTTTTAAGGTACATTTCCAAAATATTTTATGCATTTTGAGTTTTTTTTAAAAATGGAAGTTCTCTTAACCTTCTTGCTGGGTTTTCTTAGTAATACACTGAAATTCTGATGATTAATCTTATTTCAGTTAATTTTTACTTTACTCTCTAGATTCTTTGAGTAAACCATAATTTTTTTTTATGGGACAATGAGGTTAAGTAACTTGCCCAAGGTCATGGTAAGTATCAGGTATCTGAGGCTGGATGTGAACTCATTTCTGTAAAAAGCATTGATTTTGTTTTTTCTTTGTCTATACTTATTCCCTCAATTTATTTTTCTTTTCTAACTACTATAATAATATCAAATAATGGTAGTATTAATGGAAATCTCTGTTTCATTCTTCAGCTTATTATAAAAGCCTTTAGCATTTTTTTTGTGATGACTGTTGGTTTTAGATAAATACTATTTAGCATATTGTGTAAAAGTACATATTTCTCTACTTTTTTGTGTTTTTTTTTTATCAGAAATGTCTTGTATTTCTTTTATAATTTTCCTGATATTGAACCAATCATACATTTCTGGCACTTAAATTCTACTTGGTAATAGTATATGATCTTTCTGATTTGTTACTCTAGACTTGATGCTGATATGTCTTTTTTTTTTTTAAGGTTTTTGCAAGGCAATGGGGTTAAGTGGCTTGCCCAAGGCCACACAGCTAGATAATTATTAAGTGTCTGAGGCCTGATTCCAGGGCAGGTGCTCTATCCACTGTACCACCACCTAGCTGCCTGGATGCTGATATATATCTTTTAATATTTTTGCATCATTATTCATTATGGATATTGATCTATAATTTTCTTTCTCTGATTGTGTCTCCTTTAGGTAGCAGGACTAGATTTCTATCATAAAAGGAATTTAATAGGATCCCTTTTCTATTCTAAAAAAAATCTTTTGTCATTTTGTAATTAAGTGCTTCTTGAATAGTTGATAAAATTCACTTGTAAATTTCTCTTGTCCTGATAGGATTTTTTCTTTAGGTTATTTATGGTTTTCTGAATTTCCCCCTCAACTCTCCACATTATGTTATTTAAGCTCTCTGTTTTTGATTCTGAATCTGAAAAGTTTGTACTTTTGCAAATTTTTATCTACTTTGGTTAAATCATTAGTTTTGTTGACATATAATTGAGTAAAAACAATTTCTTGTAATTTTATTTTTTCTTCATTTGTTGTGATTTTTTTAATATTGTTTCTTTGATTTTCCTCTGCCTTTTAAAACATCAAACCAGTTGATGGCTTATTTTTTCCAAAAGAAAAAAAAAACAACCCCAGCTTTATTTATCAGTTCAATGTTTTTTTTCTTTTAATTCCATTAATCTCTTTGATTTTTATAATCTCCACTTGGGTTTTAGGGTTTTTTCTATAATCTCTACTTTTATCCCTTTAACAATTTTGCATAGCTAATTAATTATTTATGATTTCTCTATTTTCTTGAATAAAATTTTTAGAGATATAAATTGTCTCCTATTGTTTAGTCTCCATTCTAAATATTTTGTTGTATTGTCTCATTGTTTTTCTTATTTAAAAAATGTAAGTCTCATTTATTGAGATATTTAAAATAAATTCTCCCAAATATTAAATAAAATCTACAGAAATAACTTTAAGTCAAACTAATTAATGTTTGGAAGAGTGTTAAACCACTCATTGCCACAAAGAGCTCAATGATTTTAGTAGACAATGACAGATAGCTTTGAATAATATGTGAGACTGAACACTATGGAAAGATTAGTTCACCTCCTTTTCAGGACATTTATGCAGAAATGCAAGAACTATTCACTCATGTAAAACTAATGGTTTCCTTCAAGTGTTAATGTGAAATTAGAAAGAGAAAAATTAGCTAATACTATGGGATTTCCACTAAATTCCAAATTATTATAATCAGGCTTTTAAGAATTATGAAATCATATCCCTTATGCATCAGCATGAGAATAATCTGAATAATAAGCTTTTGGGGGACGGGGTGGGGGGGTGTGAGGGGTGGGTGGGATCTTTGTTATATTCTATTGATTGCATTATTTGGATGTTTCTTGGTGGTTTATTTTATTGTATTTTTTTTAACTGGGCCTATCTTGTCTAGACTGGATGTGCCATGGCAACTCATGGGTCTGATCCCAGTACTTATCATTAAGTAATCTTTAACCTGCTATTTCCTCTCTGGCCTGCTTTATTGGAGCTTTAGGTAGCCTGGGGGAGTTCCCAGGAACCCACCTTATTGCTGCCAGCCTCATTGTGATTGTTTTTAGCCATGATGAAGCTTAGAACCCCTGAGCTCAGGAGATCTGCCAGCCTCAGTCTCCTTGGATGCAGTGATTATATGCATGTGCCATCACATCTGTTACATTTTAACATTAGAAGGATGATACCTTGGTTGTTCAAAACTAATTATTTGAAATTACTTGCATAGTTTAACTAGTGTCCAAGGCAAGATGTCAGAGTTATTAAAGTCTAGCAGAATAATTGACACAATATTATGATTTCATTTGAAAGGAATATAATTTTCCAGGAAAAGGTCATTTACCTTATTTACTTGCACGCAATAAAATATTTATTCACATGAATGGCTTCTTAATTACTTTATATGATTATAGCAAGCATCAAAAGGCATATCAGTCCTGAAGAGGCTAAAGAATATAAAGATGGAATGACTAGAAATTGTGGAAAAAACAATTCCTAGATACAGTCAATTTATTTTACTAAAGGCCAGGCCAGGAAGGACTTGGGTAATTTAATTCCAGAATACTACCATATTCTGTATGTTTCCTAAGCCATGTGACACAATGGATGTGGGGTTGAAGGAAGTAAGCTCAAGTACCAGTTCTGCTACTTGTCCATGTCACCTTGGGTAAGTCTTTTATGTTGTCTTGGCTGTAATTCCTTATCAAATGAGATTAGATAAGATGACCTCCAAACTCCTGCTAGGTCTAAAACTGAGGTTCTTTGATCCTAGAAAAAAAAAATGCTTTTACATCCTGGTGAGGCAGTATAATTAGACTTCAAAACTTATAAAGAGAAAGAATTGGTTCAAAGTTATAAGACTAGGAAGTAGAGGTCCTGAGATTCTAGTCTGGGTACTAAAGTATATGCCTCAGACATCCATTTTAGTTGATGGTTTCAACACCCTCTTATAGAAAGGCCCTTTTCCCAGTACTTTTAACAAGAAACCAAATTCTCCTTTGATTTTCCTTTTCTCTGATAAGGAAACCAACAGGACAAGAAATTCTATATCAAGATAAAAGAAGCAGAAGCAAAAAGTCAGGATAGTTCTAAAATTGTGCCTGGGGAATCCAGCAAGGTCATGTTATTTACCTTGACTAAGACCATTCAGTCTCAGGGAGAGGCAAAAAGCCTTGTCCAAATGCACATATTTTTTAGATCAAAACATTGAGGGCATTTCTATTTCAAAGATATTATTGGGATCATGATGGATTTCAGATGCCAGGCTTCTCTCAGGCATAAACCTTTTAACTTTGCCTCTCTTCTCTACTCTGAGTAACTCAGTGGATGCCTGTTTCCCCATTCTCCCAGTATAATAGCATTTTCAGAAATGGAACTGATGTCCGTTAGTTGAGAGTTTTCTTATGAAGGTGATCATTATATCAGTGAAATCACAGGTGTGGTACATAATTCCATCCTGTAGTAGGGCATTTGTTGGTTTTGTTGTTACAATTTTTTATTTTTTTTCTAAACTCCATATTTGAAGAATGAATTGCTGTTATCCTGTTTTCAGATCTTGCCTCTTCAACTGATTAATGCAGTCACTAGCTTTTTATGAGTCCCCATCAATTCTATTCCATTTCATCCTGTCAGCCAGTAAGCTTTCTGAATAACATATTTCTGGTGCTGGACATCACTCTTGATGACCACAGACTTCACTTCTGCCCTTCGAACATAGGTGTCAAGCATGACAAACAGAATAGGAGCCATGAATCAGGTCCAGGTCTGGTTTGTTTGATAAATTATGAGAATGATTCAAATGGGGAGAGTGGCTCCAGTTGACTCCAATTCAGTTGTTGATATTGTTGCCACAATCAGGAGAGGAAGAAGTGTTCATTGTTTTTGTTTGATGACATTATTTGTTTTCTTATCCAGCAAATTTTTTGGATCAGATTATTATATATTTAAGTTTGAATCCTTTTACAATAGTTTTTTTGTTGATTAGAATTTTATTGTGTTACAATGAGTGAAGGTTGTGTTTAATATTTCTGCTTTTTTTCATTCGTTTATGAGGTTTCATGCCTTGCTACATGGTCAGTTGCTGTAAAAGTACAAATCACAACTGAAAAATTTGTATAATATTTTAATTTTTCATTCAGTAGTCACCAGAGACTTCTCATATCTTAACTTTTCTAAAATTCTATTCAGTTTTCCTATCTTTACTCTTTTTTTATCTTTTTTGTTAGCTTTGTTTAGGTTTCAAAGTGGGTGCCTTATGGTCTCCAGTTATTGTGACTTTGCTGTCCATTTTCCCCTAGCAATTGGATTTATGTTTTCTTTAAATTCTTAGATGATATATTACTACATGTAATTTCCTTATTTAACTATTTTAACCATTTCTATTTTTACCTGTTGCCTTGCCCAAGATCATGATTTATACTCTGCTTTTTGAATTTACTTGAGGCATAATGAATTCTTCTCCAGACCATATTTTTTTAACTATCCGTGAATTTTTCTGTTTCAAGTGTGTTTCTTGTCACCCACCTATTGTTCAATTGTGGTCTCTGATATATTCTGTCATTCTCTTTTATTTTCTGTGTAAATGTACACCATTAGGTTCATGATTGTTAATTATGTATTTCCCTCCATGATATTCTCTCATCCTTTTCCCTCCCTTTGTCCTTTTCCATATTATAGAGAAGAAATAGGTGGTCAAAAGGGAGTATGTTTAACATTACTAGTTTTTAACTGAAATGACCCATTCCAGTTCTTCTCTTTTCCTTATCCAGACCCCAATTAATGTTTCTTTTTTAAAAATTAAATATGTTATTTTATTTATTTTTCCAACTACATGGAACAATAGTTTTTCAACTATTACCTTTTGCAAGGTTTTGAGTTTTACATTTTTCTCCCTCCCTCCCTTCCCTCTTTTCCCTGACAAAAAGCATTTTAACACAGGTCATACATGTATTATCAAATCAAAATGGAGAAAAAACAATGGGGGGGAACATAATACATAAGACAACTTTTAACTTTTAGATCTGCATTTAAACTCCACATATCTTCTGTGGATATGGATAGTATTTTCCAACACAAGTCTTTTAGAATTGTCTTTGATTATTGTGCTTCTGAATGAACAAGTTCATCATCATTGATCATCACCCAGTATGGGCTGTTAGTGTGTATAAAGTTCTGGTTCTGCTTACTTCACTCAGCATCAGCTCTTGCAAAGTCTTTCCAGGCTACTCTTCTGCCATCCCATTTCATCACATTCATGTACTACAATTTGTTCAGTCATTCCCTGATTTCTAACTCTTTGCCACTATGAAAAATGCTGCTATGAATAATTTTTGTTCAAGTGGGTTTTTTACCCTTTTTCATGCAATTAACATTTCATAATCTTTCTTTTTGTCCCACTTTGAAATTTACCTTCTGAAGATGAAATTTATTTGGCTTGTTATTCCCTCCTCAATAGTTAGTCTGCCTGGGCTGAAAAGTATTTCTTCATTGTTAGGGTCCTTTTCTCTTAATGTCTGTTAATTTTTCCTACTCCAGTCATCTTTTATATCTGCATTTATTAGTCACTCTGCTGTTCCTTGCCCTGACTGACTGCTCTTCTTTCTGTCCATGGGTACTGCACAAGCTCTGTGGCCCTCAAGTGTGGTGGATGACTCATTGATTGGGGGAAAAATGAGAGAGGGAGGATATGGGATTGATATGGTTGTCTAGTAGTGCCACATAAATATCTCATTTGATCCTCACAGCCACCCTGTAAAGTAGGTGCTGTTAATTATCCCTATCTTACTGTTAAGGAAACTGAGCCAGAGAGAAGTTAAGTGACTTGCTCAAGGTCACACAACTAGAAGGTATCTGAGACTGGATATAACTTAGATCTTCTTGACTCCAGGTTTAGCACTCTATTCATTGCTGCTTATCTCTCTGACTCTCTCTTTCTCACTCCATCTATCTGTCTATCTGCCTCAGTATGCTGGAAACATGCTGTAAAGGAGACTCTAAATGATCATTATGTTTAGACCTGTTCTCTTCCTTTACTAGTCCCACTCTTCTGAGCCTGCATTCCCTTCTCATTCTAGCTTTTTTAAGCACCTAAGCTGGTCCTGAGAGAGGATTGGGGTTAGTTCCTTGCTGTGGGACACCTGAAAATCATTTGGTAGCAGGTCACTTCTCAATTTATCTCATCCCTCTAAAGTCTTGCCTATTCCTTCTGTTATAATTTTATTTGCAGACTGAGTCTGCCCTATCAATTCCACAGCATCAATTGTTTTGGATATTTCAAACATAACCAAAACTGAACCCACTCTCTTTTCTTATGTTCTTCCCTTTTCCAACTTTGCCTTTGTTATTATTTTTCAGTTGTTTCAGTGCCTGAATTGACATCTTTTGGGGTTTTCTTTGTAAAGATGCTGACATGATTTGTTTGCCAAATCCAATCCCATGACTGTTAAATTTTCAGAGTGCAAATTTACTTCTTGGAAATCAAAAGTTACAACTTTATTTACTGTTTTGTTAATTGTCTAAACTTGTGATTAAAATGTTAATCATGCAGCTTAAACTTTAAAGTGGTGTTTTGTTTTGGAGAACTGGTTGTTTACATTTACCAGTTTGCCCCTGCTTGTGACTAGCTCCACACTTTAAGGTCCTGAAGGTCCTGAGAGTCACCTTCTTTACTTTTGCTTCAGCCTTGAAGCTCGTCTTATTCATTATTGTTGTTGTTTAATTTTCAGTAATGTCTGACTCTTCTTGAACCTCTTGGAAATTTCTTGGCAAATTTACTGGAGAGGTTTGCCATTTTCTTTTCTAACTTATTTTACAGATGAAGAAACTGAGGCAAACAGGGTTAAATGGCTTGCCCAGGGGTCACACAACTAGAAAGTGTCCGAATTTGCAGTATTTGAATGCAAGTCTTCCTGATTCTATGCTCAGCACTTTCACTATTGCACCACCTAGTTGCTCAGTTCTTGTTCATAGGCCTCGATTTGTCCAGGTCTGTTTGGGAGCAATGTCCCAGTCTTTGTCTCCATGCAAGTCAGACTAGGTCATACTTAAAACTATTCTCAAGATTTAATTGATTCAGATGGCTGAAGGCTGAGACTTTTAACTTCACTTCCTGGTTTTGAGTACAAAGGAGCTCCTAGGAATTCTTGCTCTCTGACCTTGGGCAGCATTGAGACAGGTGGGTTTCACTTGCTGAATTTGAATCTTTGTGCTGCTCCTTGTCGAAACACCTTCCTTTGATCTGCCAGGTTAACTGTTGAATGACCAATGAATGTTTTATTTTATTCTATTGTAAAAGGAGTTAACATGAATAAAGCACTTGGTCCACCCTAAAAGGCAAATCCTCTCTATGTTGGATTTTGGTTTGATTCAAGCCCAGACCAGGATCTTCTCCCATCAGCAAATATTTATTAAGTATTTGCCACTTGCCACATCTTGTGAAAATCCTGGGGATAGAAATACAAAGACAGAAATGATCTTCATTTGCAAAGAGCTAATTGGGGAGCTAACATACATAAATAAGTAGTAACCAAAAAAATAATTAAAGGAGACTCTAAATGATCATTATGTTTAGACCTGTTCTCTTCCTTTACTAGTCCCACTCTTCTGAGCCTGCATTCCCTTCTCATTCTAGCTTTAATAAATATAAACAAATATAAGGTAGATTGGGAGAAAAATCACTGGCAATTGGGAATAGGGTTTGGGGAGCAAAAAAGGCTTCATTTAGTTAAAAGATGGTGCTTTAGATATACTCTAAATAAGAAATAAGCTCTGGGGGTGGAGGTAATGACAGGTTCCATCCAAGAACAGCCACTCAGGTGAGAGAGTTGTCTTATGATTAAATTGTTGCTTAAGGAAAATTACTTTCTAATCAATGTGTAGGAAGAATTGGAATTGTTGCTTTCATAAAAACCTTTGCAAGTTACTTCAGCTATTAGATAAATTATACATCAATAAAACTTAATGTAGCCAAGAGAGAGAGACTTGAGACAATTAGGAGGTTGTTCCAATGATATGAGAGATATAATGAGGGTCTGATTAGATTACAAGATTGGTATCTATGAGTAGGAAAAAGGGTTCAGATGTGTGGGAGATGTTATGGAAGAAGAAATGGCAGGATTTGGCAATTATTGGCTATGTGGGATAAGAGAGTAAGAAGTTGAAGAAAATATCAAAGTTATAAAGGCGGGGTAACAGTTATGCTTTGGACAGAAGTAGGAAATTTAGAGTTCAACTAGAACTCATACACTTTACTAGCTGTGTGATCCTGGGCAAGTTATTTAATCCTGTTTGCCTCAGTTTCCTCATGATAAAATAAGTTAGAGATGGAAATGGCAAAACACTCTAGCATTTTTACCAAGAAAACCCCAGAAAAGGAGAATGAAGAGTCAGAAATGACTGAAAAATAACAACAAAGTGAAATTTGGTAAAGGGAAGGATATAGGGAAAAAGACAGTGTGTTCAGTTTTGGTCATATTAAGTTTGAAATGTTAAAAATGCCCAGTATACAGTTGGTGGTGTGGAAGTGAAGCCACATTTAGGATATAGTGAAGAAGTCAGACAGGTAGTGTAGCTGCTGGCTACTTGAACTCAGTTCTGCCTATGAGGAATCATTATTCAGACTGGGGGAAAACAAGGGTGGGAATAAAACAAAATTTTATTAAAGAAGTTACAACACAAGAAAATGGTAGGTAAAGAAAGAGAGAGACAAAAGAGCAGTCAAGCTGAGCTTGACAGGGCCAGCAAGTCAAACCAGGTTTTTATATCTTTGCTCCTCATCCAGAGGGCAAAAGGTGAACTCCCTTCTCTTTATTATCAGACCAGAATTAGTTAGAGGGTAAAGGCTAAGTAGATCAGGATACAAATTTTGCATTAAACAATGAAACAACAAGATTTAACAGCCCTTTAAGATCACAGATTTAGTTTCTGCTACATTCATAGTTCTCTATATCTTTTCCATGGTAGTCAATTTACATCTCCACCCAATTTCCACATTCATAATTTTCTATGTTTTTTCTTTGCATTAGTATGATGTGATACAAAGGAGTACAGTTTCATGAAAGTTCAGAAAAGAGAGAATATACAGGTTGATGGTCAACAGGATCAAATGTGTCAGGTAGATTGAGAAGGAAGTCCTGAGAAAAGGCTATTAGATTTGACAATTAATAGATCATTGATAACTTTGAAGAAAGTAATTTCAGTTGGAATGATGAGGTCAGAAGCCATATTACAAAAGATTGGAAGAGTAAGTAAAGAGAAGTTGGAAGAGCAAGTATAGACATATTTTTCAAGAAATTTAATGGAGAAAGGGAGTAAAGATAAAGGATAACAACTTCAAGGTATGCTAGGCTCTAATAACTTATGTCTAATAACTTTATTTAAAAAATAGGAAAGACTTGGGCAAATTTGAAGGTAATAGGAAAAGAGTCAGCACCTAAGGAGATGTTGAAGATTTGGGAAGAGGTCATTGGGATTGTTGGAGAAAGTAGAAGAGTATGGGAGCAGACAGAGGTATAGAGGTGTTGATCTTGGCAAGGAGAAGGATTATATTTTTGTTCAAGATTGGGAGAATAAATTAGTGAGAGATATTGTGAGGTTTTAAAATTGTCCAATTTACAAGAAAAAAAACACTGAGCTATGAGCCAATTATTAGAGGGTCCATGTTCCCCTGTAATGAATGGATCTAGATCTGTAACATACAGAATCTCATTGATTGATAGATAGACCTTATTCTTGAGGACCCAAAAATGACCTATCACAAATTGGGTGTAGCATAGGGCATCTACACTAAGTGATCATAAGATGGTCACCTGCTTATGAGAGGGTGGTCTGGAGGGACAAAAATAAGTTGAAAACTTTCCAAAGAATCAAAATAAACTACCCATGCTGAATTTGAATAAAACAGGATGGAGATGTATATATATATATATGTATATATATACATATATATATATATATATATTTGTCAGCATTCTTGTGATTGTGCAAGTGAACTTTATAACTGGTAAATGTATGGTGAAGGGGAGTTTATTCAGTCAGGAACAGCGACCCCAGAGACCATGGTGGAAGGACAGGCAGAATTGGAGTGGGGTTGACTCCAAAAGTCTGTCCTTAAAGCTGCTGCCATCATTAGGACCATGGGCTAAGTCCTGTTGGTGGGACAGAGAAGGGACTGGTAAACTGACTTTCAGTTATATTTTCTTGTAAGAGTTATCTAGTGTGTAGCAGTTTCTTTCAGATTCTTCCATTCTTGTTATTGTTGCATTTTTTTCCATTTGGTGGTCATTTTAATAGCTTATTTGAGTAGTAATTTAGAGGAACAGTGCTCTGGGTTACTTTTCACCCTATCTGACATTTTCCTTGGATTTTCTCCCATTTATTTAAAATAGACAAATCTGTGATTTGATTATATGAAGTAATGATCCCTAAGACCAACTGCTTCCTTCCCAGGCCATATCCCCAGAGCATTCCAAAAAAAAATTTAATATTAGTATATCCTCATATGATTTCTTTTTAAAAAGGAAATGTCATTTTTTTTCTCTCTCTCAAGTTTGACTCTAAATAAAAATATCTCAGATTTAGCAATAGAAGTTTTTTTTTCTAGACACACCCCTGGAAGCTGGGGAAAGGCAAAAACATTCACTACCAAGGGTGGGACTTAATAATAATCCCTTTAAAAAATTCTTAAAGTATAGTCCTGACTGCAAAGTACTTGGCTTACAATTGAGTTTGAGCAGCATTAATCTATGATACAGTGAATGCTGCAGTTATTCTCTTGCTTTATATATTCATCAATGAAACATGGGCATTTAGAAATACTGATTCAATCACAGCACTTGTTACCTGCAGATCTAGCAGACTGTTCTTCTTTAACAAAGCGTTTCCTTTGTTTCTTATGCAAGGATAGGATAGTCAATGTATAAGAAAGTCACCAGAAATTACAACACAAACCTGACTGCCATTTTGTGCATTATACTTAAAAAGTACAATGTCTGGTGTGTTTGGGATTTAGTCAACTGGATCAAGGTAAGGCTCTGGATCAGAGATCCTGAAACCCCCTTTACCTCCAGATCTTTTCTTCTAGCCTCTTTCTGCATCTGCCAGCCCCCCAAGCCTTCCTGTTCACTTTCCACTGTGGACTGACCATATATCCTGTGGTCCCTCCCTCCTCACTGTCTGCCCTGTTACTATTTCCATTCACCCTGAAGGCCCATCCCTGCCTATCTGGTGCCTTACCTTGTGATTATCTCCTCCATTAGAATGGAAGCCTCTGAGAGCAGGGTTTGCCTTCCTTTACTATTTGTATTTCTACTGCTTAATTTAGTGGTAAGTGCTTAAAAATAATTCATTTATAGCAGTTGCTCTGGAAAGAAAGGGAGATGAAACCATCCCTGGACCCTGTCCCCATAAGGAAAGACTTTTAAATCACAGGCAAATTCCCTTTGGTGAATTCTGAAGTATCAACCCCAGGCACCCTGGCATCGGTCTCTTCAGTTGTCAATTAACATGATCACAGCCAATTCCTGGATGCCACTTTCCAAGGGAATATAGATGCCCCCAGATGTCCAGTTGAATCAGTGGGGCCCTCGAAGGGTGACATAGCAAGCATTCACACAAAGAGAAGAAACTCTAGACTTTCCAAAACTCATTATATTTATTTAGAGGGATCCTCCTTCCCTGCCTGGTTAAACCACTCAGATTCAACCTGCAATTCCTTGAGAGCAGGGATTGTGTTTTGCCATTGTATTAGTCTTATTTCCTCATCTATTTTTTTTATAAACCCCATTTTTCCCCCCTCCATTGAGGGCAGAACACCTGGGTTTGAGTAAGTGAATGAGCAAGTGACACTGAGAAAAGACTCTGGTTGATAATTTAAAAAATACTTCTAGGGGCAATCTAAAAATGCACCTAAAAATGTGAAACCCATTGAATTGCTTATGATCTAGCCATATAAGGACTCAGGAGTATTCTTAGTACCAATATAGCATGTCAAAGAAAGGGAAAAAAAATCCATTATTCAGACTGTGCAAATGAGGTAGCACAGTGGATAGAGCACTGGCCCTGGAGATAGGAGGACCTGAGTTCAAATCCTGCCTCAGAAACAAAACAATTACCTAACTGTGTGACTTTGGGCAAGTCACTTAACTCCATTGCCTTAAATTTAAAAAAAAATCAAATAACTGAAAAAAGTAATACCAAAATAAAGTTAATAGGTGACTTATGCTCCCAGGAATACCTTTCAGGACACTTAAGTTCACCACCATGAACCTTATGGTTGATGCATTATCACTGCAAGGAAGCAAAGGAATAAGACCAAATGAGAATGTGTGAATGATTGCTTGGATGGAGTTTAATGCATCATCATCATCATTACTGGGAAAACCTCATAGTCCTGTAAAATTTAATCTTCCTTATACCTTCTTATTATCCTCTGCCCCTCTGAGGATAGGGAAGATCCATGAACTCCAAAATCTTCATTTAATGAAGGGGGCTCAGGACAGATATTGCTGCATTTCCCTTTGACTTTGGAATGTTTCCACCATGCCCCCATTTTGAGTACCTTGCCCTCCCTTCTCCACCCCAACAACTTTTTAACATCTTTTTATGTGTTATCTTACTCTGTAAGACTGCAAGGTCCTTGAGGGCAGGAATTGTCCTTTTTTTGTTTTATTTTAATATGTATCCCTAACACTTAGCACAGTGCCTGCCTGGCACATAGTAGGCTATTAATAAACATTTATTGACTATTGACAATTAACTGACTTTTGGTACAGAAGAGATTGTATTGTAACCATCCAACAGGATGATGTCCAATTGAACCAGTGGAGCCCTCATCAGTTGACAGGATTGTGGCCCTTGGGGTCACAGGTAAGGAAGTGATAAGAAGACTGAGGAATGAATGACTTGTCTGTGGTTATTAGTGCTTTAGTGGGAGAGTGGAGCCGAAGAGGTCCAACAACCACATTTCGGGGAAGCCAGGAGACCTCCTACTTATTTCACATCATTTTCTTATAGGTTTCAAGGCCAGCATCACCTTTGCAGAATTTTCCAGGAAAGAATGGCATCCATTGTAGAAGGGTCAGTTGTTTTCTAGTTAGTAAAAAGGGCAGGGTTTAAGTGTTTTTCCATTATGTTGTTCCATTTAAGTTGTGTCCACTTGTGTCATTATTATTTCAGTTTCTCAGTAATAAAACATTAATTATTTAACATCACCTCCTGAGTCTGTTTGAAACAGGAAGAGTGGGAGGAGTGAAAGGAGGATTTAAAGCGATCAAAGGAGAGCCTAGTAAAGTCACCTCCTGCACCCCTTGCCACAGCAGGAGAGGAAGTTTTGCGGGGAGAGAGTGATTTTCAAGAGGCCCACTCCTTGCTCTACTGCTGTGAAACTCTTTGCCTCTTTTAAAAAATTAGCTAGAGTGAGCAATGATCCCCAATTAGTCCACCTGGCCTTTCCCTTTGCTCTTCACCCAGGAGTTTTGACCTGCTGACAAGTCCCAATTAAAGGGCCTGCCTAGCATGGTGCAGGCAGAGGCTTAGAGGGTCACAGCTAGAAGAGATGACATCCAGCAGGGAATATTAGTGATGGTTTTTCTTTTTCCAAATGAATGAGACAAAAGGCATGTGTGTATGTTTGTGTGTGTGTTGGTGAAGGTCAGGCTTTCCTGCATTTAGACAGGGAATATCCTGGAGAAGTTCAAGAAGACAGGCCCTTATTGTCTTCTCCTGCCCTAGGTGGAAGTGGACCAGAGACATCTTTGACGTAATCTGACAGTGAAGGAAATGATGAGGGGCAAGCCGTGGTTGGAATACAAGTCCAAGGACATTAGCTGTTGAGAATTTGGACAAACACAGATGGCTTAGAGATAAATTGCTGGTGCTGCAGGGTAGCTTAATGACACTTAGCTAGTTGTTGCAAAATATCAGTGCATTTTGTTTTCCATTATAAACTTCATTTGGGGCTGGTCCCAGTTCTGTTGGGCAGTTCTGCTCTGAGCATTTCATTTAGTGATATGTTTCTGTGACTCAGTATCAAACAGCAGCCAGAGACCTTCCACCATAATGAACTGTGTGTAACTTCTCTTTCTTAAAGAAGAGATTTAAAAGAAGAAGAAGAAAAGAAGAAAAACAACAAAAATATGTACTTTTCATCTGTGGCATATCTCAGCAATCTCTTTCTTCTTTTTTCCCCCCTTAGTTTCTTTTTAGAAAATGTTGTTCTTCTTTAGTCAGGGGTATTCTGTGGCTTCTCCACTGGGAGAGGAAGTAGATAATAAAAAAGACACAGGATGATGGCAATTTCATTTTCTGAGGATTTTTGTTTCTGTGTGTCTCCTGGCAGCCCACTCCCTGTTCTTTGTGCATTTGAGATGGCTTACCAGGAGGGAATGAAGAAGGATTAAGTAGGGGGATGGAAGAGGAAAAAGTAGAGGGACTTTTTCAACTTTGCACAGAAGCATTTTAAATGTTTTTCACTTGGGGAAATTGCAGGTTAATGTAGCAGAATTGCAATGGCATTACCTCCAAAGGACAATGCTCCATGATTCATCACCTTGTGGAATGGAAAACAGCTTCAGACTCACTATTTGGTGATGAAACAACTTTTAATGGTCAGATGCTTTTACAACAGCCTCATTTTTTTTTTTAAAGATTTTATTTATTTTGAGTTTTACAATTTTCTCCCTAATCTTACTCCCTCCCCCAACAGAAGGCAATTTGCTAGTCTTTACATTGTTTCCATAGTATACATTGATCCAAATTGAATGTGATGAGAGAGAAATCATATCCTTAAGGAAGAAACATAAAGTATAAGAGATAGCAAGATCAGACAATAAGATATCAAGTTTTTTTCCCTAAATTAAAGTTAATAGTCCTTGGTCTTTGTTCAAACTCCACAGTTCTTTCTCTGGATACAGATGGTATTCTCCATTGCAGACAGCCCCAAATTATCCTTCATTGTACAACAGCCTCATAATTGTTCTTCTTGCTTCCCATTTCTCCTTTCTCCAACTCATACTCTAAACTGCTGGCAAATTCATATTCTCAAAACCTAGAACTGACTATTTTATTTTTCTCTATTCATTTCAGTCATGTCCAACTCTCCATGGCCCTATTTGGGTTTTTTTTAGCAAAGATATTGGAGTGGTTTGTCATTTCATTCTCCAACTCATTTTACAGAAGAGAAAACTGAGACAGAGTTAAGTGACTTGTACACTGCAGTGCATGTCAGAGGCCAGATATGAACATAGGAAGAGGGGTCACTCTTTCTCAGTCCCCTTTATTGTATCTTCTTTTAGGTTATTCCCTGGCTTTCTTTTGCTTGTTGATTTTATCAACTGCCATGTGTTCAATTATCATCTCCCTGCAGATGATTCTCAGATCTGTATATCTAGTCCTAATACTTCCTAAGTTCCAGATTTACACCATGAACTGTCTTAAACATCTTGAATTGGGTATACTATAGACATCTCAAATGCAATGTAAAATAGTTAAAATAAAACTCATTACCTTTTCTCCAAAATCCTGCCCTCTTCTTAAAATTTCTTTTCACTGTTGAATGCACAACCATCTTTCTAGTTATCTAGTCTTATCAAGATGGCCAACACCTCATTCTCACTCACTCCACATATCTAATTATTGTCAAATTTTGTATTTTTTATCTTCACCAAACTGATGTCTGCCAATCTTTCAGTCCATCTGTCTGTCTGTCTCTATGCATCCATTCTCCATTCAGCTGCCACAGCCTTTCTAGAAGTCTAGGTCTACTCGTATTACCCCATTCCTCAATGGACTCCTATGATTCCTGTGTCCTCCAGAATCAAATAAAAATGCTCTTCTGTCTGGCCCTTCACAGCTTTACCCCTACTTTTCCAGTCTGCTTACACTTCTTTCCATTCTTTCTGGGTAATTTTTCCCATGCAGTTCATTGAGCATGCCACTTTCTAGCTTGGAAGCCTCTGGATGCTACCCATTGCCCATAGAACAAAATACAAATTCCTTTTTTCTGGTAGTCAGGGAACATGACCTGCCTTTTTAGACCAATCCCAATGGCCTGTTTATTTCTGTAACCTGGACAGGAGTTTCTATTTCTAGACTCCTTGCCTTTTCACTGGCCGGTCCCTCTTTTACCTCTGCCTCCTGACATCTTCAGGATTAGTGCAAATCTTACCTTCTCTTCTAGAGGCATCTTGAATCTCCCTACTCCAAGTGTCTACCATTTGAGATACCCTTCCATTCACTCCAAATATATCTCATGTATATATAGCTGTTTGCATGCTGTCTCTCTTCTTAGAGTGTGAGCTCCTTGAAGACCATTTTCTCCTCTTTCTTTGTAATCTTGGCACTTAGCACAGGGCCTGAAATATAGCAAGTGCTTCATAGATCCTTGTTGACACAACAAGGAGTTTATAGGGGACATATGTATTTATTCATTTTTTTAATTTTATTCTAAAAATTTTTTCCCCTCACTTACATGCAAAAACCAGTTCAACATTTACTTCCAAAACCTTGAGTTCCAAATTCTCTCCCTTTCTCTCAGCCTACCCCTCACCTTGAGGAAAGCAAGTCATTTGGTGTGAGTTAAAAATGTGTAGCCTTGGGGCAGTTAGGTGGCATAGTAGATAGAGCACAGATCCTGGAGTCAGGAGTACCTGAGTTCTAATTGGGCCTCAGACACTTAATAATTGCTTTGCTGTGTGACCTTGGGCAAGTCACTTAACCCCATTGCCTTGCAAAAACAACAAAGAAAAACCCAAACAAAAATGTGTAGTCATGAAAAACATTACTGTAATAGTCATGTTTTAAAAGTAAACATACCCCACCTTTCCCCACAAGGAAAGGGTAACCTCAAGAAAAATAAAGTGAGGGGGAAAGAGTATGCTTCAATCTCTATTCATACACCATCAGCTCCTTCTTTGGGATGGATAGCATTTTTTATCATAAATCCATCAGAAAAATTGCTTCAATTTTTTTCCCTCCACAGTTACTTTTGCTAGCTGTATTTCCCCCTATTCTATTCTCCTGTTGAGTCCCTTTCCTGAACTCTTATGTTGAGTCCCTTTTAGACTCCCTCAATCTTCCCCAGGAAGTGTTGGAGGGCTGGGAGACAAGGATGACAAGGGAGACAAGTATTCCATCAAGATCTACAAGTGCTCTGTTTATTTACCAAAACACTAGTGCTTAAATACATTTCCAGTCTCTAATCCACTCCTACTCCCTTGGCACTTAGTAAGATGAGACTGGTGCTCAAGGATACCAGGTAATGATAGTTTACTATGCTCCCATACACAAGTCCCAAACATCCCCCCCCCCCCATTTATTCTATTCTCTCTCTCTCTCTGTCCTTTCACCCTGTCCCTCCTCAAGAATGTGATGTGTTGTATCTGACTACCCTCTTCCTAGATCTTCCCACTCTTCTATCACCTACATCCCCACGCCCCTTGTCTCCTTTTTCCCATCCCTTTCCTCTTCTAATTTCTTCTAGGGTAAGAAAGTTTTCTATATCCAATTGAGTGTGTATATCCTTCCCTCTCGGAGCTACTTTCTTTTTTTTTAAATTTTTATTTATTTAAGGCAATGGGATTAAGTGGCTTGCCCAAGGCCACACAGCTAGGTAATTATTAAGTGTCTGAGACTGGATTTGAGCCCAGGTACTCCTGACTCCAAGGCTGGTGCTTTCCACTACGCCACCTAGCCACCCCTATGAGTCACTTTCAATGAGAATAAGACTTCTCTTCACCTACCTTCCCTTCTCCACTGCAAAAGCTTTTTCTTGCCTCTTTTATGTAAAATAGCTTAGCATAGGAATTAGATTTAAAGACATCTGAGATCTTTTCTGTAACTATGTCTCTTCTAACTCTTAAGGTTCTAGGAGTTGATAAGTGTCTCAGATCTCAAGGCAAAGATAACTTTGGTCTAAGAAGTTGAACTAGGTGACCTTATTTTGACATTTCTCTGTTTCCAGTGAGAGGGAGCCTAGAAGAAGCTATCCTTTGTGATTCTCAGAGTATAATCCCATCCTGAAGGTAAAGTTTAGACAATCTCTCCCACACAGGGAACTGATCATGTCTCTCTGCAGCTCTGAGCTAATAGGAAGTGCTACCCATTGTCTTTAGATAAAATACAAACCTTAATTTTATTTCCTTCTTCTCACTGATTTCATTCTGTCCCCTTTTACATCCTTACATGCCAGTCATCCTTGATGCCTAGACAATGGTCCCTTGGCATCTTCACCTTGTAGAAATCCTCTTCCTTCAAGGTCCAATTCAAGTATACTTCCTCCTTGAAACCTTAACCTCTCTGCTAGAGGGAAGGTTGGGTTACCTTTCTGTCTCTTTTACTCAGCATATAATAGCTTCTGAGTTAATCTTTTAAAAATATTTTATTTATTTGTCCAAGTACAAGCAAGGATAATTTTTAATGATCATTTTTTTTTCAAGGTTTTGAATTTTACTTTTTTCTGAGTGAATAATTTTTAAGTTGAATTGAATAGGCTGGCATGGGGAAGAGGTGGTATTGGAAAAGAGTGGGAATATTATTTATTTGGCTCCTTTTAAAATGGCCAGAGGTAGATAATCATACTTCAAGACTTGAGAGGGTAAAAGGAGGAAATTTGTTGGACTATGCAATTGTACATAAGCCTAGTAATTAAATGAAAGGCAAAATGATAAAAGTGCAAAAGCATATTGAGCTGGAAGTGTGGGTTTGAGGTCTAGGGTGTTTTTCTGTTGGTTTGTTTTGTGTAGATTAGAAATAATAGTTTTTTATATTACTCTTTATGGCTTGCAAAGTATTTACTTCACAGAAGTCCTGTGAGGCAGGTAGAGTAAATATTATTATCCCAATTTTACAAATTAGAAAAATCAGACTCAGAAAGGTTATTTGGTTTACTGAACATCACAGAAAATGTGAATTGGGGACCAGTGGCCCTTAGACTAATTGGAATTCAGGTCTTCCTTAACTCCAGGAACAAACAAAAAGAACAACAAAAAGAAAGTGGTTTGCTCCTTTGAGGAATTCTTTCTTCTTGAAGGAGTTTATAAGAATTGAATCCTTTCTGAGGAGGGAGAACTTGTGAGAGTTCCATAGCATCAGTATTTTCTAATTCCTTAAGGACCTAGTCACCTAGTCACCCCTTAAATATTGCTAAAAACTAAGTAGGGTTTTATGCTGACTATCCAGAAACAAGAGGATCACTCCCCCAGGCCTCCTTGCTTCTGTATTTCATTTGTTGTTTCGGTAAATAACAGCTTTAGTGCTTATGGATGCCAAAGAGTCTCTCTTGGAATGAAGTGATTCTTTTTTCATATCCCACCCCTAGTTAAGCATCCATCACATTATAAAAAGAAAGAAAACAACAGGAGGGCAATCAGCTGATGTCTTCTCATAATGAAAAATTCTTTTATTCTGGCAATGATTTCTTAGATATCTGCATAAGGAGATGTAGAATTGGAAATAATTAAAACATATAAACAAATCCAAGAGCTCAGAATATATTGCTGGTGCTGACACCAGCTGGTTTGGGGGTAGTTGGACAATATCTAGGAGGCAGACTTGATGAATTCTCAAATTCCCTTCTATATCTGATCTTTTTTTCTCAGTCTAGTTTTAAGGTAGTCCCGAGCCATCTTGGTAGGTTCTCTCTTTGTGTGATCCCCATTGAAGTGATGGAAGCATTCCTGAGGTTCCCTGGGGTGGGCACTGGTGGGGACTTCTGAGCTTCTCTGGGAATAGTTTTCAAAGCTGCTTGGGGAAAAGCTCACAAAGAGACCATAGAGCTTGACTTTCAGAGCCAGGAGGGCAATTGTTTAGTAGAGCCCCTAATTTGGGAGTTAATGGAGGTACTGCTGTCCTCATTAAACTGCCTGGAGGAAAGTAATAAGTAGAATAAAGGAGCAGCCAATGTTATCCAAATGGAAAGATAATAAATGATGGATTTAGTCAAGCCATTACTTAGAAAGAAAGAAAAAGAATAAGGCATTTTCATCCTCTTGGTTTTTAACCTAGTATCCATAAGAGGTCTGTTGACAGATGTCAGGTCTGTGAGCTTAAATGGAGAAAAAATAATTACATTTTTATTTCATTATAATTGATCTTCTTTGTAATCCTATTTTATTTTATGTGTTTAAAAATATTATTCTGGGTGCAACTAGGTGGCGCAGTGGATAGAGTACTGGCCTTGGAGTCAGGAGTACCCGAGTTCAAATCCGACCTAGCCGTGTGGCCTCAGGCAAGCCACTTAACCCAATTGCCTTGCAAAAACTAAAAAAAATATATATATTATTCCGAGAATAGATCCATAGGCTTCACCAGACTGCCAAAGGGATGATCCAAAATGGTCTAAGGTCTTGTTCTCAGTTATTAGAACTGAGACTTATAGGGAAGACAAAGACTTTCAACCTCACAGATATCTTTTGAGATTTTATTATGAAAGCTATTATTTACTGGTTAAAGAACTATAGTGAATTGTTTGATCATTTTTCCCCATAAATGGTTGCATTTCTGTTTTTTGTTTTTTGTTTAGATTTTTCAAGGCAATGGGGTTAAGTGGCTTGCCGGAGGCCACACATCTAGGTAATTATTAAGTGTCTGAGGCCAGATTTGAACTCCGGTACTCCTGACTCCAAGGCTGGTGTTCTATCCACTGCACCACCTAGCCACCTCGTGGTTGCATTTCTGTGTAAAGATCATAAACTATCCCTAATTCTCATTTTTTAAATTGAAATAAATTGAAATAAAGTGTTATATTTTTTAATAAATATTTTTGTGTAAGTTGAAATTCAAGAAGGGAAAAACATATACTGCCTTTTTCATTTGAAGCTGATGTAGTGTAAAAATGGTGTAGTGCAAAAATTTGAGACTGAGAATCAGGCAATCTGAACTTTAAACATAGTTATGTTACCTTTGAGACCCTGAGCAATTAATTTCTGGGCTTCAGTTTCTTAATCTATGAAATGAAGGGAAGTTGGAGTAGGATCTTTAAGGTTCCTTTCTGCTCTGTATCCTATGATCCTATGATACAAAACCATCATCAGATCACAATCTTTAAGGAGTTATTTGCAAAATGAAGATGGGTTACGCTGGGCCATTTATAGCGTCTTGCCCTTTCCCTCACCCCAACTCCCTTTGTGACCACTGTTTTAATTTCCAAAATGGTAGGCCATTATTTGGATCAGGAGTGTTGAACATGAGGCCACAAGTCTTCCTTGGGCAGTCAGATCAGATTAAAAAGAAGTATTTAACAAAATATAAATAGGTAATATTAACATTTGGTTTTCTAAGTCAATATCTAACCCACAAGCATCCTTATGCATGATTTCCTGGCTCCCATATCTATTTTAGTTTGACTCCATTGGTTTGGAATAATAACTTTGGCTTTGGAATAGAATAAAAATTGCCCAGGTGGGTTATAGGACCCATTATGTTAGCTTTTTAAGTACTAAACAATGGAATTAGCCAGTTAGAGAAGGGGTGAAAGGATAAACCTGCATTTTAGTGTTCTGACAAGGTAGAATTATAAGTTTTCTGAAATATTGCCTGTAACTAATGTAAAAACTCACCTGTAGTTCTATTATTTATTCATTTGTTCAGGAGCCATTGTTTAGATTTTTTTTTATTTTCTTGGTCACATGAGAAATGGAAAGATCACTTCTTTAAGCTTCATTTATAATATTATTCTTGATATCCTGGTAGAAGATATCCCTGACTTTTGGGAGGAAACTAACATGCAATGAGTTTCTTTGGTACTATTGGAACTAAACAGCATAATAAATATGCTTTATAAAGAAACTGCATTGTAGTGAATAGTGTTATAGTGAGGTTTTGTTGTAAGTTCCCTAAATGTGTTAATATTCTCTCCAAAGGTCAAGTCAACAAACATTTATTAATACTCATTTTGTAGCAGCCACTGTGCTAAATAAATATCCTCTATGGAGACAAAGAAGATTCCTTCTTGGAGCTCACAATAATGGAGGACATAACATGTAAACTATGCCCATACAAGATACACAGTCTAAATTGGAAGTGATTTCAGAGGGAAGGCACAAATATTAATGGTCCTGGGAAAAACTTCTTGTAGAAGATATGATTTTACTTAAACAATGCTAGGTGGACAAGGTTCCTGTGGATTTGTTATTTTACAGCTGTGTGAAGCATCAGTGGGAAAGAGGGGAAAAACTGCAATCAGGGAGATTCATTAGATAACTATTATTGTAATTCAAGGAAGCTATAATGAGGTTTGAAACTAGGATTTTGGTCAGGTGAATGGAGAAAAAGGGACAGATTTGAGATATGTTGTGGTAGAACCAGCAAAAAAAGAAATTATTTGATTATTGAACAGGAGAGACAAAGATGAGTGATGTGGTCAGGGAGAAGAGCAATAGTAGGTGGGATGATGATGAATTTAAGTTTTGGACATATTAAGTTTAAAATACTTGTTAGGATATTATAGATTCTTGGAAATGTGAGAACTGAAACTCATGGGAAGGATTAGTATTTGAAGATTATCTTCAGTGAGATGAGGAGAGAACCATGGTCTTCTACAGAGTCTTGGCCTGGGATGATGCATCAGCAAAGATAATGAAAAAGAGAAAAGAGCAATGTCAAAGAGTCCAAGGGAGGACAGAATATCTAGCAAGAAGAAATGGTAAGCAGTATCAAAGATGTCAGATGGAATCAGGACAGATGACATGAACTTAGTATCTAAAATTCTGTTATTTCCATGCCTTTCTGTGACTAAGCAGAACTGGGAAAGCTATGTACCCTGGCCGCAAATCAATTACTTATTAAACTCCTATGTGCCAGACATTATCATTATGTGTGTGTGTGTGTGTGTGTGTGTGTGTGTATGTATACCTACAAGAAAAAGAGGAAGTAATTGACAGAGGGAAGGCAGTTGAATTGATAGGGGTTGGGAAAGACTTCCCATTAAAAATAAAGGGGGGGATTTTTATTTGGGACTCAATGAAGTTCAGTATATATATATCAAGGATTTAGGTTTAAGGGTATCCTTAGAGGAGGGGCAGCCAGGTGACACAAGTAGAGCACTGACCCTGGAGTCAGGAGAACTTGAGTTCAAATCCAGACTTAGACCTTTAATAATTACCTATGTGACCTTGGGCAAGTCATTTAACCTCACTGCCTTATAAAAAACAACAAAAAAAAAGGAAATTGGGAAGGTGGTAGGGGTCTATTTGGTGAAAGGTTTTGAATGTTAGAGTATATGAAGGCAGTAGAGAAGAATAGGGAGGGTGACATGGTCAGCCTTTTGCTTTAGGAAAACCATTTTCATGACTGAATGGAAGATGGATTAGAGTAGGGAAGAGATTTGCCTAAATAGAAAGGACTATAACAACAAATTAGCCCGAACTTAATGCTGCATATTTATAACCATCGTGCTTGGTACCAAAGAAAATTTATCAGATAATGTATTGTTCAGTCAGTTTCAGTCTTGTCCAACACTGTGTCCCTTTGTGATTTTCTTGGCAAAGATACTGAAATAAGTGGTTTGCCATGTCCTTCTTTAGCATTTTTGAAGAGGAAATTGAAGCAACCTGCCCAGAGTCCCACAGCCAGTCAAATCTGGCTTGAAGCCAGTTTTGACCTTAGGAAGATGAGTTTTCCTAACTCCAAGTCCTTAGGAAGATGAATCTTTCTGATTCCATGTCCTTCACTCTATCCACTGTGCTACCATGCTACTCCTATCAGATGATACCCCCCCCCCTTATGTGCAAAGTTTGGGGTCACAGGTATTGAACACTGCCTATAACAAAAGATTTTTTTTTGTTATTTTGGTTAGTTTTGTGGAATTGTTTGACTCTCTGAGATTCTCTGAGAAGGTTTACAGGAATGGTAAAATGGGAAATGTAGATAAATAACAAGAGATATGACTAAAATATTTTATAAGGCAACCTGAGTTCAATTTTGACCTCAGACACTTATTAGCTCTGTAACCCTGGGAAGTCATTTAACCCTGCTTGCCTTAGTTTCCTCATCTGTAAAATGAACTGACAAACCACTCTAGTATCTTGGTCAAGGAAATCCAAAATGCAAAGAACTGGGCATAAATGGAGGTGACTAAACAACAGAAATATCTCATTGGTAACCTTGGAGAGAGTGGTTTCAATGAAGTTATATAATCAAAATACTAATTGTAAGGCACTAATGGGAGATGAAGTAGAAGCATTGAGAGTAATTTTTTTAGCATTTTAGAAGTAAGAAGAGAGAGCTATGGGACAGAATAACAGGATTAAATGATTGTTTTATGGATGGAGGAGAGCAAGAAGTCCCATGTTTTATGGAGATTTGTGAGGTACTATAGAAGGGGAAAGAGGGAAGACGAGAAGGGAGAGTATGTGGTGGGATAGGCCCTTAGAGGAGATAGTATGGGGTTGGATGAAGGGCACAAAAAGGGGGCTAATCTCAAAAAAGAAGAACGGATTTTTCCTCCTCTAGACTAGAGGAAAGGAGAGAAAACAGAAGGGATCAAGTCAGGGACAACCTAGACTGAAGTCACTATCCAGGCTTAAAACTTATAATCCTTTCAAAGTCAACTTTAGGTCAATTACATTTTAAAATATAAGACTCCCATCACTATGTCTCCTGTTTTTGCAGGTATGATTATTATTCCTGAGGAATTTTCCTGTATTGAAATAATGGAAATTAAAAGAGAAAGAATAAAGACATGCCCCAAACATACCTTACTCTACCATACTTGAATTATTGCATCCCATTCCTTCTACAGATACATAGAATTATAGGCAATTCTCTATTATTTTTAAACAAAGACATGAAATTCAGTGATTACTCAAACAGCTCATTTCTAAGAAAGAGAATCTGTGTCCTCCCTAAACAATATTAGTTATGTCACCAAATTGCTAAAGTGTGATAGTAGAATCATTAAGAATTTACCTCACTTTTTTTTATTATTGCCATCAAATGAAGGGAGAAAGAAATGGAAGAGAACCAGTAGATTTAGAGGATAGTAGGACCAAAAGAATTTGACTTATTATGGATATAGGGAAACTTCACATGCTTTTTAGGCAGAAAGGATGAAACCAGCATGTGAGGGGCAGAAGTGCTGACTTTTCAGAAACAGTGCTAAATTAGTCTAAGCCATAGGCCTCAGTTTCTATTTCTCAAGAATTAGGTGAGCCTGAGAACCTGGATCTCTGGCTAGAAAAATTATGTCACCCTAACCATACAAGATATAAACAAAGACTTAACTTTCCTAGGAATGCTTAGGTATATTCCCCTTCTCTTCGGACCATCAAGTTTGACCAATTGTTGTAAAGGTCAGCAGAAAAGAGGAGGGGGAATGGGTTGTGGTTTTTGTGTTTTTTTTTAACCCTGGTTCAGCTTCTGTAATTCAGCTTTTCCTGCTCTCTCTCTTTCATAGATAGTTAGGAACTGCCCCATTTCTTGCAAGAACCAAATAAAATTTTAACTCTTTGCTGCCACTTTGAGAGGACTCCGAGTAGTCATTTTGGGTTAGGGTTTCAGTACCCCTTACAGGCAGAAATGAAGAGATTGAGGATGAGAGAGAGGGAAGGCAAGACTGATTAGGGAAATCTCTTTAAGGAGATTATAAGGGACAAGATTAAGGGCACAAATAGAGTTGATATCAACAAGGAAAGGGATGTCTTTTCCTTAAAGACTGACCCAAAGGAAGAAGGAGGGGAGAAGATAGAAAGTTGCAAGACCAAGAGTGATCCAGATTTTTAAGACCTAAAATTCATTTAAACACTGAATCAATTTTGCTATTTTTATAGGCATAATCATTGTTCCCAGGTGAATTTTCCTGAATTGAAATAATGTAAATCAGCAAAGAGAAAATTTTCTAATGAGAGATCCTTCTCCTAAACTGGGAACCATTTTTGTACACATATCTAAGAAAGGTGTTTCAAAATGAATATTTATGCATTTATGCCTCCTCACAATCCCACATAAATGCATGCCCCAAACACACTTTTTCATTAGCCATACATAAATAGCTTATTATACCTCTTGCATTCACATAGAATTATAGGCAGCTTTGTTATTTCTGGGGGGAAAATATACTTGCAATTCAAAGGTAATCAAATCATTCATTTCTACAAAGAATTTATTTCCTCTTCAGACAGACCTGTTAGTGTAGATGAAGAGCTATCACCCCATTTAGACCAATTTGTTAGAAGTTGTTGCCACCCAAATGAAGAGAGGAAAAAAAGCAAGAGAGTCAAGTGGCCTTCCAAGAACCAATATGACCAATGGTCAATATCTATCTAATCCTTGAGTACTGCAGATATCTCTAAAGGAAAGAGAACAAACAATTATAAACAGTACCCATTATATTTCAGGTGTGTACTTTACACCACCTACCTTCCTTACAGCATCTAGCGCCAATATCTTTTTTTTTTTTTTTTAGGTTTTTGTGAGGCAAATGGGGTTAAGTGGCTTGCCCAAGGCCATACAGCTAGGTAATTATTAAGTGTCAGAGGCTGGATTTGAACTCAGGTACTCCTGACTCCAGGGCCTACCTGACTCCAGGGCCAGTGCTTTATCCACTGTGCCACCTAGCTGCCCCGAATATCTTTTTTTTTTAAAAGAAAATTTAAATATTTTATTTCTTTATTTTTCCAACTATATGCAATGGTAGTTTTCAACAATCATTTTTTGGGGGGCAGGGTTTTGAGTTTTACATTTTTCTCAGAAAGCAATCTAATGTAGGTTCTTTTATAACCATGCTAAACATAGATCCATAATAATCATGTTGTCTAGCACCAATATCTTGCACAGGTTGGTCTCTCCTAAATATTAATCTGATGTTTGGCCAGAAACCAAGAGCATTACCCATGAGTTTAGACTGTTGGACCTTACCAATACTTCAAGTTCAAGGTTGTTTTCCAGATCTGATCATGTGACTGTCAACTCAGTGACTCTCTTATTGTCTGTAGGATAAAATAGAAACTCTTCTGTTTAGCTTTTCAAACCCTTAACTACCCATTTTTCTAGCCTCATTGATCAGTATTCTTCTTCTATAGTCTGCAAACTGGTCACGCTGGCCTTCTCTTTGTTCCTCAAGAAGGATGTTCTCTGCTTCCCAGCTCCTTGCTTTCTTTGCATTGGCTCTCTCAGATCCCTGGAATGTACTTCCTCCTTACTATGGCAGCTTTTTCTGATTCTTCCAAATGCTAGTCTCCTCTTCTCTTTGTTTCTACTTTGTTTTTAGTTTCTTTATATATTATGTCTATCCTTATATTAGTACTTGTTATTGCTTATTTTGTATTTGTAAACATTTATGAAGTATCTAGTATGGGGATGCAAAAGAAAAATTTTGTCCCTGAAGAAGACCACAGAGAAACAATTATTTATCAACAAACTGTACACTGGATCACTAGGAATAATCAACAATTAATCAGCGCTAAGATGTTGAGAAGTATTTCCTGTAAAAGATGGAATTTTTGCTGGAAATTAGAGGAAGGCAGACAACCCAGGGATAAAAATGAGGAGAGATCGCCTTGCAAGCATTGAATGTATCTTGAGGGTCTTGCACATAATTTAGCGTTTAATAAATAGTTGTTACCAGCTTGTTTATGGAGAGAGAGGACTGTTCCATTTCTGCCTTTTTATACCAGATGAGTATTATGGGGAGTGAACTGCATCGTAGACACTTGATAAATGCTATTGATTATTCACTGATGGACATCACATTGACTTCAATGCTTCTTGTTTCAGGGTATGACTGAGGACTCCCAAATGGCCTTACTGCTGAGCTTGGACTACAAATCAATGAAAGAGAAGGCCAGTGCTGAATTACCCCTGCCTTTCCATGAAAATGAGCTTTCTATCCGTATAGGTAGAACTGGACTTCATTCAGGTAAGTTTTTCAGCTCAACCTCCTACCCTTTCTGAATTGCTAAGTCAGTTTTATAGAAAGGGGCTTGGTTACTGTAAGAGTGACTGTAGGGACTTCCCATTTTTTTTTTATCTGACCTTACCAAGTGAAATAATAAGTGGCCGTATAGTTATAGAACAGTAGTGCTGGTTGAACTGAACGGGAATTATCAGTCAAGGAGCATTGTGTCCTTGTTGTTACCTTTCTCATTAGCATATGCTATTTTAAAATGTCTTTCTCAACTGTTTCCTCATCAAATGGTGACTCTGAATTACTGAGAAGAGAGGATCAGGAGCTGAGCAAGTCCAGGATCTTGGCTTCATACAATCAGTCAATCAAACAGAAAACATTTATTAAGTGTCTGCTTTGTGCCAGCCACTAGATATGCAAGTTCAAAGAATGAGACCAACTTTCTTTGATGGGAGCTTCCATTTCAATGGGGGGGGGGGTCTAGCAAGTATGCACATCAACAGAAAGTAGTTAAATGTAATGTAGTTTGAGAGGGAGAGAGAACATTAACACTTGGGGTCAGAAGGAGATGAATTGTTAAGAGATTCCAAAAGAGCTTCTAGGGTTCTCTTCATTAATAACCTATTGGAGAGATACAGAATGTCATTTACTAATAGCATTATCATCTTCTTGTAGTCTTGTGGCCAAGAAGCCTTTTCTTTAAATTTGCTCTAAGATTCTGCTTTTCTTTGTTCCTTCCCCTTTTTACCATAATGTGATGTTGTTCCTTACCCATTTGAAGATATGAACTTATTGTTACTTAGACTGACATTAAAGTACTTGAGAAAGAATGGGATTCACCTATCTTTTCTTTGTAAAGATTCCCTTCATACTCTACCTCCATTTTCCAATTCAAACCACCTCCCACCCAGTTTTGCCTAGGCTGCTTTCCCCTGGCTTATGCTAATCTTGATCCACTCCTTAATCTTTTTCAGAGTACCCCTGGCCATATTTTCCCACAAATTGCTTTTTTGTATCCCTGATTTTTCCCTTTCCCTCATCCCATCTTCATGTTTTATTCCATTATACCTCACTCTGCTTCATATATATATTACTTATCCCTCCATGCACAATAGTATTCCTTCCTCCTCAACACTACCTCCTTGCCCTCTATTATCAGAATAAGATGGCTGATAAGTGTTATACTGAGTCAGGATAGCCCCTCATACTGTATGAAACTCATCAATTTTCTTATTCATTCCAGAGGGAGCCAGGCAATTTTTGATAAAAATAACCCTGGGGAAGAATCATGAATACCACAGAAACAAATTCAATGTCTATACAGACCAGAGGAAGTAAAAATGTAAATTCCAAGGAAATGTCACAAAGTTTTTTAAAATTTAGCAGAATTGATTGATAAATTCTGAGGAAACAAGATCAACTTAGTAAAATCCAGATATATATATAGAGATTTACATTTCAGGGGTTCACTGTTAACTATAACATTTGGGGAATAAAAGAAACTTTTCCAATGCAAGAGAAGTTGAAGTAAGGTTCTTAAGAGTTTTTGAGGACAACTCCTTCAGAGATCACAGAAAGCCTCCTGTTATCATTGGGTGTGAGTGTAGGAAAAAAAATCCTAATTGATATCAGAGGGGAAGGGGGGAATTGTGGGAAAATTCCATTTGATGTCACAAGGATGGTGAAATAATGATTGATTGATGTTATAGTTGTCTGGGATTGTGGGAAACTTTCTTATGCATTCATGTCATCCAGGGGATGGGACTAGAGAGATTGAGTGACAGTGTGAGAGTCTATCCCAAGTACTGTCTTTTTGCAGATTTTTCTGGCTGACTTTGATCAGGGAAATCTTTGGAATTCAGTGTGGTATTGGATTCAGGTATCAATCAAATTTTTCTAAGCACCAGCCTATTATACTTCATATAGGAGAAACCTCTTATAGATGTGATTAATAATTAATATAGTAAAGGTTTCCTTCAGATACCAGCCATAACTATTTGATCAGAAAGTCCATTTAACATAGGGGTGGGCACAGAAGCTATAGCCAACACTTCCATTTTTATAGACATCTGAAAATTTCCTCTCTGTCTCTACTTCATGTGGAAAATGATGCCAATCTGCCTGCTCATGATAACCCCTACTAAGAAGGTAATAATGACATGAGAGAGAGCGCAGATTTTTTTAAAAACCATCTCACAATTAGCTGGGATGATAAAGACATAATAAAGAACAGAAATGATACTGCAATTGATGGGATGAGTTAATGATTCAGTTAGACCTTCTTGATAAGAATCCAGACAGGAAGATCAAGAGGCCAAGGGCATACTTTGAAACTTATTGAAATTGTAATTTATTATGCATTTGAAGAGGTTTAGATTTTACTGTACTATTGAGGGCCTTATTGAGCACTTGAGCTGTTCCTAGTGTGGTGTTGTAGAAAGAGTATTTGATTTGTAGAGAACAAGGGTCAAAGTTCAGCTCTACCACTTACTTTTCAACCCTGGGTAAATCCCTTATCCTCTCTGGGCTTGTACATTGGGTGGCACATAGTCGGCACTTAATGAATAGTCGTTGCCTTAACCCACTATAAAACAAGGAAGTTTGGATTAGATGATCTCCAAGGTCTTTTGGCTCTGAATAGCATTTTCAGTTTTTCTTCAAGTAATAGAAGCAGTTCTCTCATTTACTTTAACCCATGCTCAACTTTTAAAAAATTACCCTCCTATGGTGGGTAAAGTGGTATATGGAAGTTTTGCTTTTCTTTGTCCCTATTTCTGTTTTTGCCTCTTGCTGGCTTTATTTACTTGTTATTGGGTTGGAAGAGCTGGACTTTAGAAGTGACATAAAATAGAGAACAGAGCTGGCAACTGAAAAAAAAAAGGGGGGGGTGGGAGTATTATTTAGACCTGAAGTTCTGAGTACTGCTGTGTATATTTTAGGTTAATGATGCAATCAGACCCACATTTATTAAGCACTTAGTACATCTAAAGAATTATGCAGAGAACAGTTGGAAATAGTTAAAATTAGATAGTTCCTGACTTTACATAACTTACAAGTGAAGAGGAATTTGAGAAGCTTTGCTCCTCAGACTCCCCAAGTAGCTTTCTCACACTGTTTTGGATGAAAGATTCAGAGATGAAAAACTCCTTGCAATGAATGTCCTCAGCTGTGTTCACCTCATCTCAAACTGGAGAAAACACTCAACTGTCAGGACCCCACTTGTCCTTCTTTCCCTAGGTGGGAATTGGGTCAGTTTCCACTAACCAGGAAAGGAAAGGTGTGAGGGTCAGAGAAAGACAGTTGGGGCAGACATAAAACCCTTTGCTTGCTCTGCACTTCGAGCAGCTGCTGGAGTTTGGTTTGAAATTTTCACAAAGTGCTGGGAATTCTATCTCTTTATGCAACATATATAACATTTGTTTAGTGGCTTCTATTATTCATGAGGATTTTGAGTTATTCATTCCATTTTAGTAATCTTGAATAGATGGGGAAACTTGCTTTTAATGTACACTTGGGAAATGCAATAGCTAACTGGATTATGCTGGTTCTCCCTTAGAAAAATCCTACTAAACCATTATTATTCTTGCATTTAGGCAATAGCTGTTAAAAGAACATAGTTGTTTTTTTTTTTTAGGTTTTTTGCAAGGCAGTGGGGTTAAGTGGCTTGCCCAAGGCCACACAACTAGGTAATTATTAAGTGTCTGAGGTCGGATTTGAACTCAGGTACTCCTGACTCCAGGGCTGGTGCTCTGTTCACTGTGCCACCTAGCTGCCCCCCAAAAAAGATAGTTTTTAAAAAATTTCTACGTACTTCTTAAATATTTTTGTCTTTTTGTAGATGTAAATTTTTTTTTTAAGCATTGAAATTATATAGACTTGGTCATCAGGTCAAGGTTTGATGTCTCTTAGAATTTTAAATACTTCAGTTTTCATGACTGTTTAGCCCAGAATTTTGACTTTTAGTGCTTTGAACCTCATGGAAACCTTTCCCCTCATTACTTGAGCTCATGTGGTTTATTTTTATTTTATCAGAGAAGACACAGAACTCTATTATTCTTTTAAAATTAATTCAACTCATTTATACAGGACTGGACCAGGGGATTTGACTTGTTTATTCCTGACTCAGCCATATTGGGCAAATCACTTTACAGCTTTGTCCATTTTCCAGAGAAATTAGTGTTTCTTTACTTATCTGATTACCTGCTAATAACAAGACCTTACAGGTATAGAATATGTTTTACTTTTCAAAATACTTCCTCTGAATTAGAGAAAAGAGAACTTTTTATGTATATGGTGACAACAACATTATGAAGAAAAACAACTTTGAAAGATTTTAGAATTATGATGAACATGATGATAAACCAGGAGTCCAAAAGAATGAAGATAAAAACTTTTACTCACCCTCTAATAGAGAAGGAATGAAATGAAATTGTAGAAAGAGGCAGAGAATTTTGGACACTTTTAATGAAGAAATTTGTTTTGCCAAACTTTAAATATGGATTGGAGAGTTTGGTTTTTATTTTCAATTTTTTTCCTCTTTGCCCTGGATGTTTTTCCCCTCTCCAAAACAAAATTTAAATAAGATTTTCCAGTTCATCTTTATCTGAAATGAGGAAACACATGATTTGCAGAATTAGGGAACCAGGCAGTAAATATGAGCTTGTAGTCATATGAATGGAGGGCAGTTTTTTGGAAGGTATTCAATTCCCCATTTCTTCAGCTTAGAAAAGGAGATAAGGAACATGTATTGTTTAAAGACTTTGAGATCTCTGAGTACAAGATAACTGAAATACAAAAACTCATTTGAGCATGTTATTTATATTAAAGTCTGTTTCCTTTCTTTTCAATTTTCTACTCAGTGCCATGTAAAGAAAGAAGAACTTTTTAACAAATAGAGCTATGCAATATTGGAACCCTTTCCTATGAAATAGAGAGACTAGCTAACTACCTAGGTTTTTGTGACAGAGAATAATCCTCTATGGAATAGGAAGTCCAACTAGACGAACTCTATGTTCCTTTTCAACACTCTAAATTCTATGATCTCAAACAGAACATTGTCCAATATTGAACCCACTAACTTCTCACCCAAATTTGCCTGTTCTCTTTGGATTCTATATCTCAAGTATCTCTTGCATTATTCTCAAGCTACACAGCCACTATCCTGATTCATAATTCTATCATCTTTCACCTAGACTTTTTTATATTATGAACCATATGATGAATCTTGTGAACTCCTTAGAAGAATGTTTTTAAAAGCATAAAATAAAATGCTTAGGATTATAAGGAAAACCAAAGATTAGTGAAAATAAAGATGTAACTTTTTTTCCCATTCAAGTTCTTGGACTCCCTGAAATTGAATTGTCTTCTCTAAGTTAAGAATATCTGGCCTAGATGATTACAAATCTCCTCACAAGTGTTCTATCCATTTCTTACTTCTCCTTTCCCCCTTTCAGTCTTCTCTCAAATAGCTACCAAAATAATGTTCTGAGTCCTCAAGTCTGACCGTATCACTGCCCTAGGTTTTTGTTTGTTTGTTTGACTTTTTAAATGGTGATCTTTTATTATCATTAGGATAAAATACAAACTCCTTAACCTGGAAAATAAAAATATACATTATTTGACTCAAACCTATTTTTCCCTTTTGATACACCTTTCTTTCCTTGCCACACACTACTCCAGCCAAACCAGACCATTTAGTTTCTTTAATAAAACCTTCTATGATACATTCCCCCCACATACACACCCTGAAAATAATCTTATTTCTTATAACATTTTGTCTGTATTTCACCTTTGTGTTTATCACATTCTAGCTTGTTTCATATTTGTTTATATATTTCTCATATCCCCATATTAGATTGTGGGCCTTGGGGACAAAGATTGAGTAATTTTTTAATCTTCATCTAGAATAGTGCCTTGAACTTAGCTGGTGTTTTAATGAATGTTTGTTTGAATTAGTTCTTTCATTGGTATTTCTCTGGGGGAAGTGTTAACTCAGCAGGCCTTTTTTGCCTTCTGCTATATCTGCCCAGTAGTTTGGGATTGGAAATGAAGAAAAAAAGCAGGAGCAGAAAGAGAGGAAAAGGGAATAGGGTCTTCTAAGCCTTAGAAGCTGTACATAGGAAATGAGATAAGGGTCCAACCACCATTAAAGTGGCCCTCTGGAACTCTCCCTGGTCCTGAACAGCAATATCCCCTCTCCATGGGCTCATCAGGATATCCCATTCTCCACCCTCTGCCAGCCCCAGGCACCACAGTGTGGAGGAGTGACGCACAAGCTAGCTGGCTCTGTATTTTTCTCTTTGGCCATATGTAACTCTATGGGCTGCATTTTTGAAATGCCACTGCAGACAAATAGAGCAGCTTGAAGGCGTTGCTATAGTAACCTTTTTCCTCTTCCTGTAATGCAGCAGTATATCTTGGC
Source organism: Macrotis lagotis (assembly GCF_037893015.1). Classification (NCBI taxonomy): domain Eukaryota; kingdom Metazoa; phylum Chordata; class Mammalia; order Peramelemorphia; family Peramelidae; genus Macrotis; species Macrotis lagotis. Next base: position 208,144,005 of record NC_133659.1, read on the forward strand.
TTAATTAAAAATGGGTCTCCCTTTCTATCTCTCTCTGACGGGTTGTATTTCTCCATCCCTGTCTTTCAATGTTGATCACTATCTAAGTTTGTCTGATTATCTTTTTCAGTGTAATGTTGTTACTTTGCATCTCTATCTAGAATGAAATTTTGACAGTCTCAGGACTTGAAGACTTTTCCATAGCAGCTCATAAGAACATTCTGTACATCTGTGCATTGCCTAGGTTATACCATCTTCACATTTCCCTTCACCATTAACCCTTAGGTGCCTCTAATTATGATAATTCTTTGGAGGTTTCCCCTTAATGGAAGATCTTTGTAAACAAGCAAGAACAGATTTGGCCCTCGAGTCCCTTTCCTTTCTCTGAGAAATTCGATTTGAAAGAAGTCACCCACCAGGCTGCACTTGTCTCTTTGGGTTAGCTAGGCATGGTTGTGGCCCATTAGCCAGCAATACTAATTAAATGCACTCAAGCGAAAAGTTGTTAGGGTTTGACTATAAATTCAGGATTGTGAACAATTGCAAGATTAAATTGTCTGATTTGGAAGCTTAGTGAGATGTTTATTATAAAGGAGACTTTCACTGAAATCACCCTTTCCATTGAGCTCTATGACCGACCTCTGTTTTATATTTATGATGATATCCAATTCCTCAGCTTTCCCAGTAGTCTTGTAGTAGTAGTAGTATTAACCACTTAAATATAAATTGAAGCTTATTTTTCTGCATCTATAGTAGACACTAGAAGAATAGAGCTATTAATTTTGTTTTTTAGCCCCATGTCCCATGACTATTTAAATTTAATAGACTAATTACAATATTTCCCTCTAAACTGATTGCCTTTAAACTGATTTTGGCCTGACCTAGAAGGAAGGGAGGGAGAAAAAAACAACAGTAGGGACATACACAGAGATTCTGTCCTGGCATCTGAACGGCTTTTTTTTTTAATTCAACCAAGATTACAAAGCTGTTTCTTGCCAGCAATTGTATTAAATCAGCTTAGAGTCTCTTGGCTCAGTCAGGTTTTTAAGTTTTTGTTTTGTTTTGGTTTTTGCTATTGAGCACAGTGTTGAGCATTAGAGCAAGAGATGGCAAAGGCTACAGCAAAAAATGCAATTTAAATACTTCCCCATGAGCTAATGAGCTGCTACTTGCTCCCTTGATAGCCTGTATTGGGGAAACAGTTGACTCTCTAAAGGGTCTTTTTTTTTTAAGGGGACTGTGAGAAGGGTCTTTTTTTTTAGGGGAAGCTCATTTAGTAAGGTATAAGCAAATAGAGGATAAAATAAAAACACATTTTGATCATGCACTGGAACTGACTGCAGAGCAGATTTTGAGCTTTGAGTCTAGACTTCCTAATGCTCAGTTAGCAGAGGTTTTCCTGGGAAAGACCAAAGATGAAAATGTTTATCTCGCTTTTTAATTACATATATAAAACTTAAAGACATTTGAAGATCACATTTCATTTACTAGAGTAAGGTAGGTAAACCTATAAAACTTCCTGGCAGGGACTCTTCAGCACTTAGATTTGTTTTATTTACTAAGTATGATCTCTTATTTGATTGACTTTGGGAGTCATTATCCTCAATGTACTTAACAGAAATTAAAAACAGATTTCAGGAGGTCTGAGACCACAAGGATATTAACTAGAGAGAAATGCAGAATCAGGAATAGTTGGTTAAAAGGAAAAAAAAAACTTTTAGAGTTCCTATCAGAGGGACTTTGTTCTGTGTCTTTTTCTTTAAAACTTGTCATGATAGATAATTAAAATGTTAGACGGAAAATGATGGTAAGATCCTTCCAATACCTATTTCAACACTGCAGAAGCTGGTCTAGGAAACTTGCTCGAGGACCAAAGAAAGCAGCTAATGATCAAGAAGTTTCTTTTTTTTCTTTTTTTTCTTTTTATTAAAGATATTATTTGAGTTTTACAATTTTCCCCCAATCTTGCTTCCCTCCCCCCACCCCCACCCCACAGATAGCACTCCGTCAGTCTTTACTTTGTTTCCATGTTGTATCTTGATCCAAATTGGGTGTGATGAGAGAGAAATCATATCCTTAAAGAGAACAGAATTCTCAGAGGTAACCAGATCAAACAATAAGATATCTGGGTTTTTTTTTCCGAATTAAAGGGTATAGTACTTGTACTTTGTTCAAACTCCACAGCTCCTTATCTGGATACAGATGGTACTCTCCTTTGCAGACAGCCAAAAATTTTTCCCAATTGTTGCGCTGATGGAATGAGCAAGTCCTTCAAGGTTGAACATCACTCCCATGTTGCTGTTAGAGTGTACAGTGTTTTTCTGGTTCTGCTCATCTCACTCAGCATCAGTTCATGCAATTCCCTCCAGGTTTCCCTGAAATCCCCTCCCTCCTGGTTTCTAATAGAACACTAGTGTTCCTTGACATACATATACCACAGTTTGCTAAACCATTACCCAATTGAAAGACATTTACTGCATTTCCAATTCTTTGCCACCACAAACAGGGCTGCTATAAATATTTTTGTACAAGTAATGTTTTTACCCTTTTTCCTCATCTCTTCAGGGTATAGACCCAGTAGTGGTATTGCTGGGTCAAAGGGTATGCACATTTTTGTTGCCCTTTGGGCATAGTTCCAAATAGCTCTCCAGAAGGGTTGGATGAGTTCACAGCTCCACCAACAGTGTAATAGTGTCCCAGATTTCCCACATCCCTTCCAACAATGATCATTATTCTTCCTGGTCATACTGGCCAATCTGAGAGGTGTGAGGTGGTACCTCAGCGAAGCTTTAATTTGCATTTCTCTAATAATTAATGATTTAGAGCATTTTTTCATATGGCTATGGATTGCTTTGATCTCCTCATCTGTAAATTGCCTTTGCATATCCTTTGACCATTTGTCAATTGGGGAATGGCTTTTTGTTTTAAAAATATGACTCAGTTCTCTGTATATTATAGAAATGAGTCCTTTGTCAGAATCATTAGTTGTAAAGATTGTTTTCCAATTTACTACATTTCTTTTGATCTTGGTTACATTGGTTTTATCTGTGCAAAAGCTTTTTAATTTAATGTAATCGAAATCATCTAATTGGTTTTTAGTGATGTTCTCCAACTCTTCCTTAGTCATAAACTGTTCTCCTTTCCATAGATCTGACAGGTAAACTAGTCCTTGATCTTCTAATTTGCTTATAGTATTGTTTTTTATGTCTATGTCCTGTAACCATTTGGATCTTATCTTGGTAAAGGGTTTGAGGTGTTGGTATAATCTAAGTTTCTTCCATACTAACTTCCAATTATCCCAGCAGTTTTTATCAAAGAGGGAGTTTTTATCCCAATGGCTGGACTCTTTGGGTTTATCAACCAGCAGATTACTATAATCATCTCCTGCTTTTACACCTAATCTATTCCACTGGTCCACCACTCTATTTCTTAGCCAATACCAAACAGTTTTGATGACTGATGCTTTACAATATAATTTTTAGATCGGGTAGTACTAAGCCACCTTCGTTTGCATTTTTTTTCATTAAGCTCCTGGCAATTCTTGACTTTTTATTTCTCCATATGAATTTACTTACAGTTTTTTCTAACTCATTAAAGTAATTTTTTGGAATTTTGATTGGTAGGGCACTAAACAGATAGTTTAGTTTTGGTAGAATTGTCATTTTTATTATATTAGCTCTCCCTATCCATGAGCAGTTGATATTTGCCCAGTTATTTAAATCTGATTTAATTTGTGTGAGAAGTGTTTTATAATTATTTTCAAAAAGATTCTGAGTCTGACTTGGCAAATAGACTCCCAAGTATTTTACACTGTCTGAGGTTATTTTGAATGGGATTTCTCTTTCTAGCTCTTCCTGCTGTTTCTTGCTAGTCATATATAGGAAAGTTGAGGATTTATGGGGGTTTATTTTATAACCTGCAAATTTGCTAAAATTGCTAATTGTTTCCAGTAGTTTTTTAGATGATTTCTTGGGATTCTCTAGGTAGACCATCATGTCGTCTGCGAATAGTGAGAGTTTTGTCTCTTCCTTCCCAATTCTAATTCCTTTAATTTCTTTTTCTTCTCTAATTGCTGATGCTAACATTTCTAATACAGTATTGAATAGTAGTGGTGATAATGGGCACCCTTGTTTCACCCCTAATCTTTTTGGGAATGCCTCTAGCCTCTCCCCATTGAATGTAATGCTTGTTGATGGTTTCAGATAGGTACTGCTAATTATTTTAAGGAACAATCCATTTATTCCTACACTCTCTAGTGTTTTTAATAGAAATGGATGCTGTATTTTGTCAAAAGCTTTTTCAGCATCTATTGATATGATCATATGGTTTCTGATAGGTTTGTTGTTGATATAATTGAGTATACTAACAGTTTTCCTAATATTGAACCAATCTTGCATTCCTGGAATAAATCCTACTTGATCATAATGTATTATCCTAGTGATGACTTGTTGTAGTCATTTTGCTAAGATTTTATTTAGGATTTTTTCATCTATATTCATCAGGGAAATAGGTCTATAATTTTCTTTCTCTGTTTTAACTCTTCCTGGTTTAGGTAACAGTACCATATTAGGTTTCATAGAAAGAGTTAGGCAGAGTCCCATCTTTCCCTATTTTTCCAAAGAGTTTATATAGAATTGGAACCAATTGTTCCTTAAATGTTTGGTAGAATTCACTTGTGAATCCATCAGGCCCTCGAGATTTTTTTTTAGGGAGTTCAATAATGGCTTGTTGAATTTCTTTTTCTGAGATAGGGTTGTTTAGGCATTTAATCTCTTCTGCATTTAACCTGGGCAACTTATATTTTTGTAAATATTCATCCATTTCACTTAGATTATCAAATTTATTGGCATAAAGTTGGGCAAAATAATTTTGAATTATTACTTTAATTTCCTCCTCATTGGTGATGAGTTCACCTTTTTCCTTTATAATACTAGCAATTTGGTTTTCTCTTTCTTTTTTTTTAATCAAATTGATGAGAGGTTTATCAATTTTGTTGGTTTTTTCATAATAGCAACTTTTGGTTTTATTCATTAATTCAATAGTTTTTTTTGCTTTCAATTTTATTAATTTCTTCTTTAATTTTTAAAATTTCTAATTTGGTATTTGATTGGGGATTTTTGATTTGTTCTTTCTCTAATTTTTTTAGTTGCATGTTTAGTTCATTGATTTCCTCTTTCTCCAATTTATTCATATAAGCATTTAGAGCTATAATATATCCCCTGAGAGTTGAATGAATCCCATAGGTTTTGGTATGTTGTTTCATTATTATCATTATCTAGGATAAAATGGTTAATGCTTTCTATAATTTGTTTTTTGGTCCACTCATTTTTTAAGATGAGGTTATTCAGTTTCCAATTTGCTCTGGGTCTATATCTCCTTGGCCCAGTATTGCATATGACTTTTATTGCATTGTGATCTGAGAAAGATGTATTCAGTATTTCTGCCTTTCTGCAGTTGATCATTAGGTTTTTATGTCCTAGTACATGGTCAATTTTTGTATAAGTTCCATGTACTGCAGAGAAAAAGGTATATTCCTTTCTATTCCCATTCAGTTTCCTCCATAAGTCTACCATATCTAATTTTTCTAACAGTCTATTTTACCTCCCTAATTTCTTTCTTGTTTGTTTTATGATTTGATTTATCTAGATCTGATAGCAGGAAGTTGAGTTCTCCCACTAGTAGGGTTTTGCTGTCTATGTCTTCCTGTAGTTCTTTCAGCTTCTCCTCTAAGAATTTGGGTGCTGTCCCACTGGGTGTATATATATTCAATATTGAAACGACTTTATTGTCTATTGTACTTTTTAGGAGGATAAAGTTTCCTTCCTTATCTCTTTTAATGCTATCTATTTTTGCTGCTGCTTTGTCTGAGATAAGGATTGCTACCCCTGCTTTTTTTACTTCAGCTGAAGCAAAATATATTTTGCTCCAACCTTTTATCTTTACTCTATATGTATCTCTCTGCTTCAAATGAGTTTCTTGTAAGCCGCATATTGTAGGATTCTGGTTTTTAATCTACTCTGCTATTTGCTTATGTTTTAAGGGAGAGTTCATCCCATTCACATTCAAGGTTATGATTACTAATTCTTTATTGCCCTCCATGCTATCTTCCCTCTGTTTGTGTTTTTCCCCCTTTCCCCTCTTTTTATCCATATTCCCCAGTCTTTTGTTTTTGAAAACCACCCCCTTCAGTGTGTTTGCCCTCCTATATCACACCCTCCCCTTTATTTCCCCTTTTCCCTTTTCCCTTTTCCTTTCCCTTCCGTTTGTTATTTCTCCTTATTTCCCACACTCCCCTTCCCTTTCTCTGTCCCCCCTCCCCTTTTCCCCTTTTAATACTTGAAAGGTTAGATCTTTTATAAGTTAACTGAGTATGTGTAGGTTGACTTTAAGCCAAGTCTGATGAGAAGAAGATTCAGGTGTTTCTCCTCTGCTCCCTTCTTCCCCACTATTATTACCATAGGTTTTTGTGTACCTCTTAGTATAATGAGATTTACCCCATTCAATCCCCTCCCTCCTCCCGTCTCTTTCCTGTCCCTCTTTTTAGGGAGGTAGTATTTTTTTTAGATCATTCTATCTTTGTCGTAGAAATTTCTGAGTGTCTATCCTTTCTAATTCTGTATATTATATCAAATAGAGTCAAAATTCCTGAGAGTTATTAGAGTCTTTCTCCCAAGTGGTGTTAAAGCCAGTTACATCCCATTAGATATCAGTCTCATGGATAGGTCATGAATGTCCATCATTTCTGGCTAGGTATATTCTCTCTGTTAGAGTTACATTTCTCAGGATTTATGAGAGTCTCTTCCCCCCCACCCCCATGCTGGAATATAGCCAGTTTCAACTTACTGGATTACATTTTTTTCTTTTACCACCCCCCCTTTTTTTTTACCTTTTCATGTGTCTCTTGAACCTCCTGTTTGATATCCAAATTTTCTGTTTAGCTCTGGTCTTTTCATCAGAAATTTTTGGAATTCTTCCATTTAGTTAAATGTCCATATTTTTCTCTGGAAGAGAAGGCTCAGCTTTGCAGGAAAGTAGATTCTTGGCTGCATTCCAAGCTCCCGTGCTCTTCGAAATATCTTCTTCCAGGCCCTTCGATCCCTTAAAGTTGATGCAGCCAGGTCCTGCGTGATCCTTACTGTAGCTCCTTGATATTTAAATTGTTTCTTTCTGGCTGCTTGCAGTATTTTCTCTTTTATCTGATAGTTCTGGAGTTTGGCCACAACATTCCTTGGTGTTTTCATTTTAGGATCTTTTTCTGGTGGGGATGGATGTACTCTTTCAATAACTACTTTGCCCTCTGATTCGATGATGTCAGGGCAGTTTTGCATCACTAGATCCTGTAATATTAAGTCCAGGCTTTTTTTTCTCTTCAATGTTTTCAGGAAGTCCTATAATTTTCAGGTTGCCCCTCCTCGATCTATTCTCGAGGTCAGTGGTTTTGTTGATGAGTTATTTCACATTTGCTTCTATTTTTTCTATTTTTTGATTTTGTTTAACTGACTCTTGCTGTCTCACGGAGTCATTAGTTTCTGTAGACTCCATTATTTTTTGAGGGGAGGAGTTTTCTTCATTAACCTTTTCCAACAGGTCAATTCTACTTTTGAAAGTGATTTCGATTTGACCAATTGAGGTTTTGAGAGAATTAATTTTTTTTTTTGCATTCGCTCATTTGAGGATCTGAGAGAATTGTTCTCATTTTGTAATTGTCCAATTTTACTTTCTAAGGTTTTGTTTTCTTGTTGCAAGGTTTTAATTGTCTCCCCCAAATTTTCCAGTTGATTTTTAAACTCCTTCCTTATTTCTTCAAGGAAGTCTTTAAGTGCTGGAGACCAGATTGTATTCTCCTCAGATGTTCCAGGTCTCTCTGGGTTGGGGTCTTTCCCTTCCAAGAGTTTTTCTATGGATCCACCTTTCTGCTGACCCTTCTTCATTATGCTAAGACCTTGAGTTGGGTGGGGCTGGTTCCCCTGGCCTTGGGATCTCTAAAGGCTTTACTGAGTGCAGTTTCTCTGGCTTGCCAGTAGGAGGAGCTGGTTTCCCTCTCTGGGGTGTCTGTGACCTTGGTTGAGAGGCCTTCTCCCTTTGCTTGAGGGAGGGAATTGGAGCTATTGAATTCTTTTGCCTTCAATCAATGGTGGGCTTTACCCTGGCCTGAGGTGATTGCTCAGCTGGGCTAGTTCTTTTGCTCACACACCTGGGCTTGAGGCAGAAGTAATTTGCATTTATTTGGGAGGAGGCCTCAGTGCAATGGAGGCGTGGGCTCAGAGTTACTCAGACCTGAGGAGCCCAGGGATGCAGCTCTCCTGCACCAGACCTCTCACTGCAGCCCCTTCCCCAAGCTCCAGCGGGACAGCACCAACACCCGCGCCTCTGCTTCCCCACAGACCCAAGCCCCCTTCTTCTAGCCCCAGCGCTGATCCAGCAGGTCCCGCTCTCCGGCCCTCAGACTCCTGGTTCCGATTCAGCTGTTGATCTGGCTGATCCCAGGCTGATCTTCCCTTGGAGGTCAGACTCACCTGCAGGTACTCAGCCAAGGCTGCTGAGGGAGACAAATCCTGAGGTAGATGTTCTTTCTCCTGGCTTTTCTTTCTGGGTTTCCTGGTTCGGATTTCTTTTAAGAGGTTTGTTTCATGTGATAGATGGGGAAGAGATCAGGAGACTTTAGAACTGTGCCTGTCTTCTCTCCGCCATCTTGGCCAGAACCAATCAAGAAGTTTCTTGAGAGCATTAACCTGAAACAACCTCTATCAAGTATCCACTAGCTCCTGTAGGTACTTGTTGCCTTTCATTTGGTACCTACATGTAGCACTTCAGCCTAATAAACCTTTTGAGATTTCTCCCTGATCTTAAAAAAAATTAGTTTCAGCTTTTTAGTTAGTTTAGAAACAATGCCACACAAATAAAATGAGCAGGGTTGGTCCTGTGGAAAAGATGAGAAAATACATAACCTTTCTTTCCTTGTAGAAATTGAGGTATATGGGAGAACTATTAGTGTGAAACAGTATATAGATTATCAGATTCGGTTCATGCATTGGTTAGTTTTGTTAAATTTCTTTTTCTTCTTCTTTGCTACGTGGGGTGGCTCACAGGTGGTGAATGGAAAGGGAGAGCACTAACAACAGGAGGGACTGAAGAGGGCTTCACAGAGGAGATGGCACTTGAAGTGACCATTTTAGGAAGACTGGGTCCCCAAGAAGTGAAATTTTGGAGGAGATGCTTTCTAGGCATGAGGAATGATGTGTATGAATGCATAGGAGTAGTAAGCAATTTAGAATTACTCTCCAAAAATTACTAAACTATATTCCCTTTGACAGAGTATATACCTCAGAGAAGTCTAAGAAAGCAGAAAAGTACGAAGATCTCTGAAGCAGCTCTTTTAGTGGTGTTTAAGAACTGGAAACTATGGGAGTCCCATTAATTGGTCAATGACTGGACAATTTATGATCTGTGCATGTAATAAAATATTATTGTTGTAAGAAATGGTGAAATGATTTAGAGAAAATTGAGAAGAAATCTTTGAATTGATACAGAATGAAGTGAGCAGAAGAGAGCTATTTATTCAGAGATAATATTATAAATAAAGCAACCTTGAAAGACTTGAGAACTCTAATCAGTGCAATGATAAATCATGATTTTAGAAGAATGAAGTTTTAGCACACTGCCCTGCTCCTTCCACAAATGAATTTAGTAGGCAGAATGAGACATACATTGTTTGACATGGCTAATGTGAAAATTTATTTTACTGGCCTATTTGTTATGAGATCCTCATTTTTATTGTTCAAAACTATAAAGTTTGTGTTATCTTACTATGTAATTTTGCTACTTCTTAAACTTTATTTTTCTTATTTAAGGATATGATTTTTCTCTCATCACATTCAAATTAGATCAATGTGTACCATGGAAATAATATAAAGACTAACAGACTACCTTCTGTGGGGGGTGGGGGGAGGGAAGCAAGATTGGGGGAAAATTGTAAAATTCAAAATAAATAAAAACTTTCTTTTAACACCCCCCCCTCCAATAAAGTTAATAAAGTTTGGAAGTGGGGAAGGATCAGAGGAAATGAGAGGGACAGAAACTAATTGCATTTAAAAAATAAATGCAAAAAAAGTACATGGAGGTGAGGGATAGAATGACAAAGTCAAGAAATAATTAACAGTCCTGTTTGATTAGACTTAGATTGCATGAGGAAGAGTATTGTGAAATAAGACAGGAGAGCTAGGCTAAAGGAAGATTATAGAGGGCCTAAAATACCTGACTGTTTGAAAAAACAAACAAAACAAAAAGCTAAAATCTGTTGATTAATACCTATTGTTTTTATATCACAGTCAATTCTAGGAATTAAATTCTCTTTCACCATGAATTGAAATCTCTCTGGATAAAAGAAAATAGTTAAAAGTATTTGATACAGTGACCTCATTCTGTGTCTCCTGCATTTTCTGTCATGAGCAGGGAAGTACATTTGATTACCTGGTTTTTGAGACTCATTTTTAAAAAATCTTCTATATAAAGTCTTGCCTAATTCCCAAAATAGCTAGTGCCTTCCTAAACATCATTTAATTTAACTATTTTGTACATATCTTTGTATCTATTAACTTTATATTTATGCTATATATATTTTTATATGTATTTGTTTCCCTAATTAGAATATAAACACCTTGAGAGTATGAATTGTTTCTTTTTTTCTGGTATTTACATTCCATATCTAGACCCTTATCTATAGTACACACTTAATAAATACTATTGATTAATCAGTCTATTGGTTGATTATCGAAAGTTTGACATGCTTTTTATTGATCATTGTTGTAACCACTGTGTATACTGTTCTTTTGTATGTTAATTTTTTTTGTATCAGTTCATGTAGACCTTCCCATGTTTCTCTGAATTCCTCTTGTTTCTCTAACTTCACAATAATATTCCATTACATTCATACAATAAGTTTTTTGTTTTTCAGTTATTTTTCATTTGGTTGGTATATACTTTACTCACACTTTACTTACACCAAGAAAGCTGCAACTAATATTTTGGTGTACACTAAATGTTACATCCGGTCTTTGATTTCCTTGGGGAATGTGCCAAATGATAGGATTTCAGGGACAAAGGCGTGAAAAGTTTAATTATAAATTGATATTTAGAATGGTTGTATCATTTAGGATGTGTGGCTAATACACAGCCCTTGTAACATTGAATATTCCCATTTTTTGATGTCTTTGCCAATTTCTAAGGAATTGGGTGCATCCTCAGAATTATTATAACTTAAATTTCTTTTATTGTTATTAATTTGAATCGTATTCTCATGGGATAATTTAGAATTTGTAACCCTTTTTTTTTGAAAGCTGTTTCTACCCAATCAGATTTATATTTGGAAATAGATCTTGGTCTTGCATATTTGTGTCATTTCTCTATGTATTTTGGATATCTGACTTTCTTCCCTTGATATTTGCTATACATCTTTTCACTGCTTTGTAATTTCTCTTCCTATTCTATCTTTACTGCTTTTGTTCATGACAGTGCATTTTTATGTATTTTATTTTATTATTTGATCTCTATCTCTTTTTTATTAAGAATTCTCCTATTAGCCAAAGTTGTGAAGGCACTTTATCTTATTCTTTTCTGTTTTATGATGTGAATTTTTATATTAAGAATCAATTTTAAAGATATTATAGCATATAATTTGAGATGTTGGTTTAATTTTTGATAAATTACTTTTCAGTTTTCCCATTAATTCATAGCAAAATGGAATGCTTTCTAGAGTCATTTATGTTCCTGAGTTTGCCAGGTGCTGGGCTATTGGTGTTTATTATTTGATTATCTAGTAATAATGATCTCCTGATCTATTTTTCTATTTTTTAATGAGGACCAAACTATTTTGATATTTAAATCTACTTTATAATATAGTTGAGGAGCAAATAATGCTATATTCCTTTCATTCATACTGTTTCATTATTATTATTATTATAATTTTTTTTAGTTTTTTTGTTTTTGCAAGGCAAATGGGGTTAAGTGGCTTGCCCAAGGCCACACAGCTAGGTAATTATTAAGTGTCTGAGGCTGGATTTGAACCCAGGTACTCCTGACTTCAGGACTGTGCTTTATCCACTACGCCACCTAGCCGCCCCTGTCTCATTATTTCTTGTGATAACACCAATTTTTTTTTACTATTTGAAATGAATTTATTATTTTGTCTAGTTCTATAAGGCATCATTTCAGTAATTTTATTCGTATGGAACTAAATCTATAAATTAATTTATGTAGTTTTGTCACTTTTATTATGTTGACATAGTCAACTGTATTCAGAATGATTATCTCTAAATATATTACCTTTTATTTCTGGAAAGAATCTTTTATATAATTGTGCTTAGATAATTCATATGCATTTCTTAGTAGAATACTTAGTAGAATACTTCCTGATATTTTATGCATTTTAAAATTATTTTGAGTAGAATTCCTTTTTTTATAATTCTTCCTGGTTCATAGCAATTTTTATGTATTTGTTTTGTGTCCAACTATCTTATTGAAGCTACTAATCTACTCCATTTATTTATTTGATTATATATTGTAATTTCCCAATCACACTATCACGTTATTTACAAATAGGGATGTTTTTCTCTTTTCTTTCCTAATGTTTATGATTTTTAATTATATTCTCTAGTTATAGAAATAGCTAAAATTTATAGAACTATGTCAAATAATAGTGGAGAGAAGAAATGTTCTTTTGGATCCTCTTTTTGTACTGAGAAAACCTCTAGGGTTTCTCCATGGCCAATACTACTAGTTCTTCATTTTGAAATCGGGCTTCCCTTCCATATTTTTAACACATCATTAAAATTCGTTCTTTTTGTTCAATGTTTATTTTTTTCTTTAGCTTTTGTTTTAAAGTTACATTTATTTTTCAGTGTCAGTTGAGTTTTATTACTCTTTGTGATAACATATTTTGACTTTTCCTTTGATTTACTGTTAAACAAGGAGCAATCCTATGTTATTCTGATTGATTTGTCTTAGAATGTGAAAGGTGCTTTTTTCTTCCCTGCCTTCAGTGGTTATTATTTGATATTGTAATTATCAAGTTTTTCTATGATTTTTTCCCCTGTTGGTGTTGTATGAATTTTCTCAATCTTTTCTCTGCCATCTGCTTCTAATATTTCTGTGTAATTTATTAAAGTTTGATTTTAAGGATTTCTTTCTCATGTTGCTTTTTTGAAGATTGTTTTTCCATTAGTTACTTTTTATTTGGTTTGGTGCTTTGTTCATAGAGTTTTCATATAGTCTTCTATTTTTTTTATCTTAATATGAAATTTTACTTGTCTCAGCCTTTTTCTTTATTGCAAATCCTGTTTTCTTTTTCAGAGAACCTATGGTTTTGCAAAGTGTTTTTGTCTTTTGTCCTAAATTTCCAACTCTATTTTTATATTTACTGATTTCTCCCCGAAGAAATTGAATTACTTTTCTTAATTCTTTGATAAAAGATATTGTGCCCAACTAAAGTTCAAGAATGTAAAGGAAAGTATTAGAAAAAAGTGGGAAGGAGAACTGGCCCTGGAGTCAGGAGGACCTAAGTTCAAATTTTGCCTTAGACACTTAATAATTACTTAACTGTGTGACCCTGGGCAAGCCAGTTAACCCCATTGTCTTGCAAAAACTAAAAAAAAAAGTGGGAAGGCTATAAACAAAGCAGAACTAGATCTCAATAGATGTAGGGTGGAGCCAAAATGGAAGCAGGAAAAGAGCCTCTCTTAGGTGATCTCTCCAAAATAATTTCAAAAACCTTAAAATTATGACTCTAACTAAATTTTTGAGAGACAGAACTCACAGAAAGATCCAGTGAGGCAATTTTCCAGCCCAAGGTAACCTGGAAAATAGTGGAAAAACTGTGTTCCATGGTTTTGGAGGTGTGGCTGTGCCAGAGTGAAGTAACTTTAGCCTCACAGGAACAGAACTAGATCTCAATCTATACTACAGAGTAGTAATCAGCAAACTTTTAGATATTAGTTAAAATACAGAAATGTTGATCAGAGAAACAAATTAGGTACATGAGACCTAGAAGTAGTTCATTATAGTAACCGGTCAGAATAACTTTAATTGCTGAGGTTAAGAACTCACTCATTCTAGAAAACTGGAGAGCTCTCAGGTAGAAAATATATTTAGATTTAGTAGTTTCTTAACCTGTTTTTGTCATGAACCTCTTTTATCATTTAGGGAAACCTGTGGATTCCTTCTCCCCTCCCTGCTTCCTCTCCCTCTGATATCTATTTTTGTATAAGGAAATTCACATTGGTTTTATTTTTGTAAAATTCATAGTAATAAAGAAATATTAAAAGGAAATCTGATAAAGTAGAGATTTAGGGTGGCTAGGTGGCGTAGTGGATAAAGCATCGGCCCTGGAGTCAGGAGTACCTGGGTTCAAATCCAGTCTCAGACAATAATTACCTAGCTGCGTGGCCTTGGGCAAGCCACTTAACCCCATTTGCCTTGCAAAAACCCAAAAAAACAAAAAACCCAAAAAACCCCAAAAAGTAAAGTAGAGATTTAGAGGACAGACATGCAGAAGAAGAGAAAATGATCAAAAGGATAGACTCAAAAAACTGAAGGAGGTGGTGATGGGGGGTGGGGTGGAGAATGGATCAAGAGTACACTTAGAGAGCTTGGCCTTGGCAAAAAAAAGAGAAGCTACTCTTTTTCTCAGAATCAAAGGAAAAAGAAGAAATTGTGACATTAAAATAACATGACTGATTATTTAATAAATATGCCTAAATGCCTTCTTGTCTAGTCTCTGATTCCTTTAGAGCAACTGTGCCAAATATTCTTGTTTAGGAACAGAATAGGCCCGATAGCACCTCCTATACCAACTCAGGCCTGCACCAGAATGTAGCAGGATCAGAGAAAAGAAGGAACCATATTCAAGATATATTACAAAACTGAAATTTAAAAACCTTAGCAACAGTTTGGATATGGAGGGAGGAGGGAATAAGAGATACATAGTGAGGGGTCCAGGATGACTCCTAGGTTGTGAGTTTGGGAATTGGGAGGATAATGTTGCTCTCCACAGTAACTTGGAAAGTAGGAAGAAGAGGCAGTTTAGGGGAAGAGATAAATGAGTTCTATTTTAGACATGTTGAGTTTAAGATGTCTGTAGACTTCTACTGTGAGATGTCTGAAAGGTGGTTGGATGTGAATTGGAGACTAGAGAGTTCCAAGTTGGAAAGGTTGATTTGAGAGTCATAAATATAGAGATGAGAGTTGATGAGATCATCAAGTAAAGTAATATAGAGGGAAAAGAGAGGAGGACCCAGGGCAGAAACCTGAAGAATACCAATGGTTTGAGGGACTGATCTGGCAGAACATCTGGCAAATGGATACAGGGAAGTAATGGTTAAATGGGTAGGATAATAATCAAAAGAGAGTATGTTCTGAAAACCTAGAGGGAAAAGAGAATCAAGAAGAGAGTGATTAACAGTGTCAAAGGCTATAGAGAGGTCAATAAGAATGAGGATAGAGAGCAAGTCATTGGATTTGGCAACTGAGATCATTAGTAAATTTGGAGAGAACAGTTTTATTGGATGCTATGCTCAAGAAGCCAGATTTTGAGAGAATAAGCAGAATAGCAGGAGAGAAAGTAGAGGCACCTCTTTTAACTGGTCTTTTCAAGTTTAACTGTACAGGGCAAAATAGATATAAGATGATAGTCAGAATGGAAGGATCAAATGAGGGTTCTTACATAGGCATGTTATATTGTAGGCAGAAGGGAATGAACCAGGAGATAATGAGAGTTTGAAAATAAATGATAGAGTGGGGAAAGTCTGTTGGAAGACCTGATATGGTATGGGATCTCTTGAACTTCTTCATGGGAGACAGGAGTGAAGGAGGAGAAAATGGCTGAAGTCACCTCTGTGGTGGAAGGTGAGTAAGAAGAGAAAAGAGGAGTTTATGGCAAATGGTCTTAAATTTGTTTTCCTTTGGTAAAATATGAGTAAGAAGTCTCAATTTACAAAATAGAGTAAAAGGGAGCCAGGGAAGATTTGAGGAGGTTTGAGGGAGCCCTAGATGGGTGAGGCCATCATGATGCTCATGTGGAGAAAAGCTAGCCTTTCCCCATCCTTCACTGGAATTCTTAAAAGTTACATGATGCCACTTGGAAGGCTAAAGGAAGAGATCGAGTTGTAAGTTGTGTAAGGCAGTACTCTGCTTCCCTGCAGGTGGAGTGGGGAGAGGGCCATTTGTACCAATACAAAAAGTCTTTTTCAGTGCTGACCAGTAGCCACCAAGGAATTTGTTATCTCCAATGTGCCCAAATGCCAGAAGCAGGCTGGTGAAGTCTTAACTCTTCAGAATCTAACTTATCCACTTTACCCTAGAGTTTAGGTTAATACATTGTTTTTCAAGATTATGTCCCTGCAAAAGTCACAAGTCAACTACATCATTTAATTTCTTTGGGTTTAGGTGAGCCTAATATTTAGCTTATTAGATCACGTACTCCCAAGTTGATTGACTAACATTTCTTGTTTGTCACAAAGAAAAAAAATGGCCCTTACACAAAAACTACTCTATGAATACAGAGGACCACAACTCTTTTGTGTGTGAGAATGTCCTAAGGTAACCCTGGGTATTTATTTAGTAGCTAATACTAGAGTCTGGCATGTAGGTCTGTGGGTCAGGCAGCAGGCATGTATTTATACAGAGGAAAAAATTAAGATTCCTTAAAAGTAATGCCTGGTGACAGTGGTGATTTTTAAAAATGGATTGAGGGGCATTTGGGTTAAAACAACTTAAAAGCTCTGAGCTTAGGAGTGTGAGCCATTCCAGCTTGACTGTTTTCAGAAACCATCTGTGCCCTCTGCAGTATATTCTGTCATTGGACTCAGCCTGGCTTTTTGTTCAGCACCGTGATTAATAGGGTGTGAACACACATCACAGTGTGTGAGAAAGTGGTGCTATAGAGGGTAGCTAGAAATTCTGGCCTGTTTGGAGGCTACTTAGCTTCAGAGTAGCAGATGGCTACTGGGCAGAATTAAGATATGCTCCCCAAAGCATGCCTAATAAAAAAAAAAGGCAAGCCAGGTTTGGCTACTGTAAGAGCCCAATGGAAAGCATTATGTAGAATGCTGTTGGCGACCACGTGAGCAACAGATACCAACAACCAAATTTTATACAGTTTCCTTTTCCAGTTTTTTTTTTACTTGATCTGCTTTAGCTTCTTAATGCTGGAATTTGGATTGCTTTTGGAAGTTGAAAAAAATTCTCTAGGGTATGGAGACTAGAAATATTTGCATTTGACACTACAGAAAACCATTCTGGATATATTTAGGCTGAGAATTTCTACTCTTCTGCAATGTTCCTTGTGTGATTTCTCCTAGCTGTGACCCTAAGTGGAATTGTGACAGCAATTTCACACACCTGGTCCATAAGGAGGTGAATTTTCATCATTTTCTGTGGAAATCTGGGGAATGCTAGAATTCTGAGCACATCTGTATAATAGGATCAAAATAAAAATCTTCAGTTCCCTGGATGAATGGATATAAAAGTTACTGTATTGCAGTTAGGGGTAAATTCCAGAGCTTAGGATTTGGTGTAATGGATTGGTAGTACTGGAGGAGCTCCCACTAGCAGGGGTTCTTAAATATTATTTGTGTCATGGACCCCTTTGACATTCTGGTGAAACCTGTGATCCCCTCCTCAGTATAACATTTTTAAATGCATAAAATAAAATCCGTAGTGTAAGAAGGAAGAGCAATTATATTGTAATACAGTTATCAAAATTTTTAAATCAAGTGTATGGATCCCAGATTTTCATTATATTATATTAGTTTATTAGAAAAAAAAATGAAGAACTGGAAAGTTTTCTTGAGTAGATTGGGTTGATTTATTTTGAGCTTCTTCCCGACAGTTGAATATGAAGGGTTCCTTCATCAGAGGGATCCTCACTCAAGAAAGTTATTAGCATTATAGGAAGGCTAGTGTCATAGTTCAGAAAGCAAAATTCATATTTATTTTTTTAATTTATTTTTATTAAAGATATTATTTGAGTTTTACAATTTTCCTCCAATCTTGCTCCCCCCCCCCCCCCAGAAAGCACTCTGTCAGTCTTTACTTTGTTTCCATGTTGTACCTTGATCCAAATTGGGTATGATGAGAGAGAAATCATATCTTTAAAGATAAGAGAAGTCTAAGAGGTAACAAGATCAGACAATAAGATATCTTTTTTTTTTCTAAATTATAGGGAATAGTCCTTGCACTTTGGTTCAAACTCCACAGCTCCTTATCTGGATACAGATGGTACTCTCCTTTGCAGACAGCCCAAAATTGTTCCCGATTGTTGCACTGATGGAATGAGCAAGTCCTTCAGGGTTGAACATCACTCCCATGTTGCTGTTAGGGTGTACAGTGTTTTTCTGGTTCTGCTCATCTCACTCAGCATCAGTTCATGCAAATCCCTCCAGGTTTCCCTGAAATCCCGTCCCTCTGGGTTTCTAATAGAACACTAGTGTTCCTTGACATACATATACCACAGTTTGCTAAACCATTCCCCAATTGAAGGACATTTACTGGATTTCCAATTCTTTGCCACCACAAACAGGGGCTGCTATAAATATTTTTGTACAAGTAATGTTTTTACCCTTTTTCCTCATCTCTTCAGGGTATAGACCCAGTAGTGGTATTGCTGGGTCAAAGGGCATGCACATTTTTGTTGCCCTTTGGGCATAGTTCCAAATAGCTCTCCAGAAGGGTTGGATGAGTTCACAGCTCCACCAATAGTGTAATAGTGTCCCAGATTTCCCACATCCCTTCCAACAATGATCATTATCCTTCCTGGTCATACTGGCCAATCTGAGAGGTGTGAGGTGGTACCTCAGCGAAGCTTTAATTTGCATTTCTCTAATAATTAATGATTTAGAGCATTTTTTCATATGGCTATGGATTGCTTTGATCTCCTCATCTGTAAATTGCCTTTGCATATCCTTTGACCATTTGTCAATTGGGGAATGGCTTTTTGTTTTAAAAATATGACTCAGTTCTCTGTATATTATAGAAATGAGTCCTTTGTCAGAATCATTAGTTATAAAGATTGTTGTTTCATTATTATCATTATCTATGATAAAATGGTTAGTTCTTTCTATAATTTGTTTTTTGGTCCACTCATTTTTTAAGATGAGGTTATTCAGTTTCCAATTCGTTCTGGGTCTATATCTCCTTGGCCCAGTATTGCATATGACTTTTATTGCTTTGTGATCTGAGAAAGATGTATTCAGTATTTCTGCCTTTCTGCAGTTGATCATTAAGTTTTTATGTCCTAGTACATGGTCAATTTTTGTATAAGTTCCATGTACTGCAGAGAAAAAGGTATATTCCTTTTTATCCCCATTCAGTTTCCTCCATAAGTCTACCATATCCAATTTTTCTAACAATTTATTTACCTCCCTAATTTCTTTCTTGTTTGTTTTATGATTCGATTTATCTAGATCTGAGAGTGGGAGGTTGAGTTCTCCCACTAGTAGGGTTTTGCTGTCTATGTCTTCCTGTAGTTCTTTCAGCTTCTCCTCTAAGAATTTGGGTGCTGTCCCACTGGGTGTATATATATATTCAATATTGAAATGACTTTATTGTCTATTGTACTTTTTAGGAGGATAAAGTTTCCTTCCTTATCTCTTTTAATGCTATCTATTTTTGCTGCTGCTTTGTCTGAGATAAGGATTGCTACCCCTGCTTTTTTTACTTCAGCTGAAGCAAAATATATTTTGCTCCAACCTTTTATCTTTACTCTATATGTATCTCTCTGCTTCAAATGAGTTTCTTGTAAGCTGCATATTGTAGGATTCTGGTTTTTAATCCACTCTGCTATTTGCTTATGTTTTAAGGGAGAGTTCATCCCATTCACATTCAAGGTTATGATTACTAATTCTTTATTGCCCTCCATGCTATCTTCCCTCTGTTTGTGTTTTTCCCCCTTTCCCCTCTTTTTATCCATATTCCCCAGTCTTTTGTTTTTGAAAACCACCCCCTTCAGTGTGTTTGCCCTCCTATATCACACCCTCCCCTTTATTTCCCCTTTTCCCTTTTCCCTTTTCCTTTCCCTTCCGTTTGTTATTTCTCCTTATTTCCCACACTCCCCTTCCCTTTCTCTGTCCCCCCTCCCCTTTTCCCCTTTTAATACTTGAAAGGTTAGATCTTTTATAAGTTAACTGAGTATGTGTAGGTTGACTTTAAGCCAAGTCTGATGAGAAGAAGATTCAGGTGTTTCTCCTCTGCTCCCTTCTTCCCCACTATTATTATCATAGGTTTTTGTGTACCTCTTAGTATAATGAGATTTACCCCATTCAATCCCCTCCCTCCTCCCGTCTCTTTCCTGTCCCTCTTTTTAGGGAGGTAGTATTTTTTTTAGATCATTCTATCTTTGTCGTAGAAATTTCTGAGTGTCTATCCTTTCTAATTCTGTATATTATATCAAATAGAGTCAAAATTCCTGAGAGTTATTAGAGTCTTTCTCCCAAGTGGTGTTAAAGCCAGTTACATCCCATTAGATAGTAGTCTCAGGGATAGGTCATGAATGTCCATCATTTCTGGTTAGATGTATTCTCTCTGTTAGAGTTACCTTTCTCAAGGTTTATGAGAATCTTTTTTTTCCCCCATGCTGGGATATAGCCAGTTTCAACTTACTGGATTACATTTTTTTCCCTTTTACGACCCCCTCCTTTTTTTTTTAACCTTTTCATGTGTCTCTTGAACCTCCTGTTTGATGTCCAAATTTTCTGTTTAGCTCTGGTCTTTTCATCAGAAATTTTTGGAATTCTTCCATTTCATTAAATGTCCATCTTTTTCCCCTGGAAGAGGGGGCTCAGCTTTGTAGGAAAGTAGATTCTTGGCTGCATTCCAAGCTCTTCGAAATATCTCATTCCAGGCCCTTCCATCCCTTAAAGTTGATGCATCCAGGTCCTGCGTGATCCTTACTGTGGCTCCTTGATATTTAAATTGTTTCTTTCTGGCTGCTTGCAGTATTTTCTCTTTTATCTGATAGTTCTGGAGTTTGGCCACAACATTCCTTGGTGTTTTCATTTTAGGATCTTTTTCTGGTGGGGATCGATGTACTCTTTCAATAACTACTTTGCCCTCTGATTCCA
This sequence comes from Macrotis lagotis, assembly GCF_037893015.1. Taxonomy (NCBI): domain Eukaryota; kingdom Metazoa; phylum Chordata; class Mammalia; order Peramelemorphia; family Peramelidae; genus Macrotis; species Macrotis lagotis. The sequence continues at coordinate 208,165,094 of NC_133659.1, forward strand.
TGATATCAGGGCAGTTTTCCATCACTAGATCTTGTAATATTAAGTCCAGGCTTTTTTTCTCTTCAATGTTTTCAGGAAGTCCTATAATTTTCAGGTTGCCCCTCCTCGGTGTATTCTCAAGGTCAGTGGTTTTGTTGATGAGGTATTTTACATTTGCTTCTGTTTTTTTCTATTTTTTGATTTTGTTTAACTGACTCTTATTTTTTTTTGTTTGTTTTTTAGGTTTTTGCAAAGCAAATGGGGTTAAGTGCCTTGCTCAAGGCCACACAGCTAGGTAATTATTAAGTGTCTGAGACCGGATTTGAACCCAGGCACTCCTGACTCCAAGGCCGGTGCTTTATCCACTACGCCACCTAGCCGCCCATTGTTTAACTGACTCTTGCTGTCTCATGGAGTCATTAGTTTCTGTAGACTCCATTATTTTTGGGGGGGAGGAGTTTTCTTCATTAACCTTTTGCAACTCCTTTTCCAATTGATCAATTCTAGTTTTGAAAGAGCTTTCCATCTGACCAGTTGAGGTTTTGAGAGAATTAATTTCTTTTTGCTTTTGCTCATTTGAGGATCTGAGAGAATTATTCTCATTTTGTAATTGTCCAATTGATGATCTGAGAGATTTATTCTCCTTTTGTGTTTGTCCAATTGTACTTTCTAAGGTTTTGTTTTCTTGTTGCAAGGTATTAATTGTCTCTCCCAAATTTTTAAGCTCCTTCCTTATTTCTTCAAGGAAGTCTTTCTGTGCTGAAGACCAGATCATAGGTTCCAGGTCTCTCTGAGTTAGAGTCTTTCCCTTCCAAGAACTATGGCTTCACCTTTCCGCTGACCCTTCTTCATTTTGCTAAGACCTAGGTTGGGGAGGGGCTGGTCCACAGGGGCTTGGGATCTCTAAGGGCTTTACTCACTGAGTGCAGATTTTCGGGCTGGCCAGTAGGAGGTGTTTGTTGCTTTCTCTGGAGTGTCTGTGACCTCGATTGAGGCCTTCTCCCTTTGCTTGAAGGGAGGAGTTGGAGCTATTGTATTCTTTTGCCTTCAATCAATGGTGGGCTTTACCCTGGCCTGAGGTCATTCCTCAGCTGGGCTGGTTCTTCTGCTCACACACCTGGGCCTGAGACAGAATTAGTTTGCATTTATTTGTTTGGGAAGAGGCCTCTGTGCAATGGAGGCGTGGACTCAAGAGTTTCTTAGACTACAGGAGCCTAGGGATGGTGTCCATAGCTCTCCTGCACCAGAACTCTCCCCCCAGCCTGGTCCCCAAGCTCCAGGGGGACAGCACCAATACCAGCGCCTCTGCTTCCCCACGGACCCAAGCCCCTTTCATCCAGCCCCACCGCTGATCCAGCAGGTCCGGCTCTCGGGCCCTCAGACTCCGGGTTCCAATTCAGTTGTTAATCTGGCTGATCTGGGGCTGATCCTCCCTCTGATGCCAGACTCATCCACCCGAATTGGCCAAAGCTGAATTCAGCCAAAGCTGCTGCGGGAGACAAATCCTGAGGTAGTTGTTCTTTCTCCTAGCTTTTCTTCCTGGGTTTTATGGGTCATATTTCTTTTAAGAGGTTTGTTTCATGTGATAGATGGGGAAGAGATCAGGAGCTTTTAGAACTGTGCCTGTCTCCTCTCCGCCATCTTGGCCCAGAAGTCCCAAAATTCATATTTCTAAAGCTTGGTGATTGCCATGTTTGGAGGGTGGGGTGGATGGGAGGCAGAGAAGGAGTTATATTTATAAATCAATGATTACCCATGTGGGTGGTTAACATTTTTGAAAATTAATTTTTATTGTCATCTACTTTTATATCACCTTCATGTCCAAAAAGAATCCCTCCCCTTTGGATGTTGATTTTCCTAGAATGGAAGGATCAAATGAGGGTTCTTTTTCAGGATGAAGGAGACATAGGCATGTTATGTTGTAGGTAGAAGGGAATGAACCAGGAGATGATGAGAGTTTAATGGGAAACTAAGCAAATGAAAGGCTGATACATACATATGAATCTAAAAATGAAGCCTGGGTTTGCTGTCTTTCAGCTCTCTGAGGTTTTGGGGAGCTACTTATTTTGCTTTTATATTTACTGAGTTCTTTTAAGAGATTATAAACTCTCATTATTAAATCAATCAAACTTGTGCAAGCCTGAAAGGGGTTCTGCGTCTTAGACCAGAAGTCATGATTTTCTCCAGCCCGAGTGCTTTCTTCTTTGCATCCAGGTAATCTTGAGTCAGCAGGAAGTAGCTAGAGCTTGACTGTGCCCAGTAAATTGGAATTTGCCTTTGAATTGTCTTGAGAAACTAGTGAATATGCCTCTACATAAGAGCATACAATCTTAGAGTCTTAGGGCTCCTTATAACTTCACCCCTCCTTTATGCATCTTTATAGGCAACTTTTCACTAGGGCACAGCCAGCCAGGGGTTTATGAGATATTTTGTTAAATGAAGCTTGGACTATAAGAATCAGAGGCAATAAAGGTAGTTTAGATTATTGAAGAACAATCCTTGCCTAATTGTGTCACTCCCCTGATCACAAACCTTCAGTGACTCCCTATTGTCTATTAGATAAAGTACAAATTCCTTAACTTACTAATTCTTTATTGCCCTCTACAAAGTCTAATCCACTTTTCCAACTTTATTTTACATTACTTCTCTTTATATAATCTATGTTCCAGACAAATATGACTATTAGCTCTTTTCCAGTATCTTTTCCAGACTCTCCTCTCTCTCTTGGTTTACATAGACTTATTGAAATTATCCTTTAAGGTTCAACTCAGATTCACTTTATTTTACTTTACTTCTCTTTATATAATCTATGTTCCAGACAAATATGATTATTAGCTCTTTTCCAGTATCTTTTCCAGACTCTCCTTTCTCTGTTGGTTTACATGGACTTATTGAAATTGTCCTTTAAGGTTCAACTCAGATTCAATCTCCTCCATAAAGTTTTCTCTGATTCCCCCCAACAGAAAATAAATTCTCTCTTTTTAAATTTTCCTCGGTTGGAGACCTCAGTTCAAATTTGACCTCAGACTACTTTGCTGGGTGACCCTGGGCAAGTCACTTAACCTGAATTGCCTCAAAAAAGAAAAAAAATGTCTCAGATTGATCCCCAAAGGTTTTGCAAGAAAATTTTCCTAGGATGCTTTTTCATGAGTCCTTTTTTGCCTCTGTCACATCTTATGTACAGTTGTGCATGTGCCAAATTCCTTTTGCAAATACTCAAAAATTCCCAAATGGATCTATGATCTCATTGATATAGCTGTCTACTCCATTGATTATTCCCCATCTTGTACAAATCTTGTTTTTCTTTTTCCATGAGTTCACCAAAGGGTATCTATCCAACTTGCTAGAGATTGTTTTCATTTACTTTTGACATTGAGAAAATACCATGAGCTATCCATCACTTCTTCCTCACTTTTTCCAGATGACCACTATTCTTTGTCACTTTTTAAAAAAATCTGATAATGTTCTTTAATCTGTTTTTTCTTCATAGTTCTACATTTTTAATGTAGTGCTTCTTGCTCTACCCCACCATATTCTTCTTTGTTGTCATCTGATTGATATAGGGTCTCCATAGGCTATATATATGGACTTGGATCTGACTTTTGATCATATTCCAAATTGGTAGAATTTCAATTTTTTTTTTTAGAATTTCAATATTAAAAATATCTGTCTGATTCAAAGAAAAATTTGGAGTTCTTGTTGCAGTTTTCTCAAAGACAATCTAGCATATTCTCCTCCTCCAATTTCTTGGTCCAACTATTTCACTTTTTTGAATTTCTCCAAAATATATATACTGATAGAAAAACTCTGTTGATTCTCCATATAACTTCATGTTGTTAATTAGACAAAAGGAATTATTTATGCATTTGATTTTTCTTTTGTGGATGTTAAATCAAGGGTATTTAAAGATGAAATTAGGAGAATAATAAAATATGGAAAAGTTATATAAAAATTTTTCTTCTAAAGTAGTGGGGTTATAGCTTAAATCATACCATCAAAGTCTCAGGATATACTTTTAGAAGAAGTAGACATGTCACTATTGAGAACAAAGATAGGAAAATTAGCTAGTCTAAGAAAGTTTGAAAGTATGAAAGGAAGAGATCTTTGCTAAAGCAATACATTTTTGTTTTGTTTTGTTTTTGGCAAGAGTTAAGTGACTTGTCCAAGGTCAAACAGCTAAACAAGTATCAAGTGTCTGAGACTAGATTTGAATTTAGGCCCAGGGCTGTATTCATTGTGGCACCTAGCTTCCTCCAACACATTTTTGATAATATTCAGAGATCAATTTATGGTGTATCAGAAGGAGAAAATGACAAAAGTATGGGAAAAAAACCCCAGACTTTATAAATACCAAAATAATATTACTGAGAGAATATGAGCAACTACTTACCTACATGTGTCTACTCTCCCATCTCTCTAAGTCTTTATAAGACTATATTAAGTGAGGTGGCTAGGTGGCACAGTGGATAGAGCACCGGCCCTGGAGTCAAGAGTACCTGAGTTCAAATCCGGCGTCAGACACTTAATAATTACCTAGCTGTGTGGCCTTGGGCAAGCCACTTAACCCCATTGCCTTGCAAAAACTGAAAAAAAAAAAGAAAAAAGACTATATCAAGGGCATCTTGGTATTATGTTTATTATTTATGGAATAAGCAGACTTTTGTAAATAATATTATACTGTAGATCACATCTTTACTGTCCCACAGTTGGATGAAAGATATAGAAAATATAAGAGATTATTAGATTTAAGATTTGTTGGTCATAAAACAATCATTTGATATAAAAATTATGGAAGATTTCTTGCAAGGTATATCAATAGACACTCTTATTATTTTCTGATCATTAGGCATACTTACCAAAGATATATCTCCATTGTTAGCTTGTAAGCTCCTTGAGGTCAGAGGCTCTGTTGTTTTTCATTTTTATTTCCCTTTATTTCCCTATCATACTGTCCTATATAGAGAAGACACTTTATAAGTACTGAATTTAATTACCATTCATTTCATTCAGTCAATAGGCTTTTAATGACTTTGGGGTTAACCCTTTCCATAATGAATTAAATGATTCCCTACCAGGCATAATTTGAGGGTTGCTGGAGGGCTTTGCTTGATTAAAATTATTTCTCTTACTGGACCTCATTGGAAACTCCCAGTATTAGAGTTACTCATTTGAGCTAGACCAAAGGCGCAGAAATATTAAATTTGGAAGGCACTGTTAAGATACATATTATCTCATGCTGCATGTTGACTCCCTAGGACTCTTTGCCTTACCCCAGATTAATTTAGCATGATAGCTAGTTGGTACTTGGGATGATCAAGATTTCAGCCCTGAAGTGATGAGAGATATAGAACTAAAGAGAGCACAACAGGGAAAAGTCCATGAGATATATTGCTAGGGAAGATTGGCCCAGGAGGGAGAAGCACCCAAATGAGAAAAGTACACAAAAAGGGTATCTGATTTCCCACTTGGTACTCTTTTTTTTTTCCTAAGCAGTAGCTATAGTTAATCCTTATTAAGTATCTATTTTGCATTTTGATCTTTCTTTTTAAAATAATATCTTATTTTTACCAATTACATGTACAGAAAATTTTTAACATTCATTAAATAAATTTTTTTGGAATTCCAAATTTTTACCTTCCCTTCCCCCTCCCTTTCCCTAAGAAAGCAAGCAATTTGATGTAGGTTATATATGTGGCATCATTTAAAACATATTTTCATATTAGTCATGTTGTAAAAGAAGAAGCAGGTAAAAAAGAGGGGGGAGAAACCATGTTCAGGTTTTTATTTAAAGTCATTCATTCATTTGTAAGTATTTTTGTTGAACTGATCTAGTATTAGCTTTTATTTGGGGGGGGGGGGGTCGGGAAGAGCAGACCTATAATTTCATTCCTGTGGGAAAGCCCTAAAGTGGATGCTAATGATGCCCCTTGGGGCCTTATCTATGATTTAGACTCTCAAGTCAAGCTGACTGCTCTTGGTCTCATAACCGGTACATGACGGGGCAGATCTTGAACCCAGGTCCTCCTGCTTCAAAGGGTGACTATTCAATATAACATACTGCCCTTTGAAATTACATTGTACCTTTGTAAGTATATTGCTATGCTGGGCTCTCAATTTTGCTATAGATTGGAAAGATTAGAGTTGATGTAACTGGATTTCATTTAGTCCTTTAATGAGATTTATTTAAGGAAGTTCTGCCAGTGGATATTATGCTAAACCATTAAAGCCATATTGAATTAAACAAAATCTGCTTTATATGGGCTGCCCTGCATCAATGTTTACAGTTGCTGGGGTTCAGTTTCTTTTAAGTTAATATTTGTTGTGACACAAGAAGTCCACTTGAAATAGTATGCATATGTTCTGGGAAGTATTTGGAGTACCTTGGTGGGAGCCACCTGGTTCTCACCTTCTTACTCTTCCTTAAGCCAGGGGAACCTAAGTGGTTTTATCCCATTCTTGCTCTGAAACCAGTTCTAGCTCCGAGTAGGAAATTTGTAATGAATGCCTCTTTCAGAAGGTTGGTGGACTCATATCAAATTCTATTTTTGTTCCAGGTTCTCATACCTGGATCCTGTCTTCTAAACTTTTGAATCCAGGTTCCTGAATCTATTGCTTAGATGCCTTTCCTGCTGCCTGGTTTCCTCTAATCTCTTCTACTGAGTTTTTCATTTCTGCTGATTTCCTATCTCCATAATTCCTCCCTCATTTGACCTCTAGTCTGTCTGACTTACGATATTTGCCAACCCTACTCCAGTGTGGTCAAATAGGAAAGATTTTAAAAGGAAATGTCCAAAACATCAAAGGAGGAATAACTATCTGAACAATTTTAAAGAGAGGTTTGTGATCATGCTGATGTTCTCAAGGGTATAGAATGAGCTTTGAAAACTACTAAACTCTTTAAAAACATCCAAGCTAACTAACAAAAAAAAATACAATTCTAAATTGAGGGCAGAAAGAAAGAACAAGATAGGACTAAGGTCCCTGATATAGTTAATTGTTATAACATTCATAGAAGTTAGAGAGGGAATGAAACTACTTCACTACTTTTTTGTTTCTGTGGTCTCTGTCCTGGACAGTGATCTTCAGACCAAAAATACTTAAGGGGTAATTGAAGCTTGAGAGAGAAAGAGACAAGCTCTGAGGTGCTCTAAATTACTTCACATCTCTGGCTCTGATTGTTTATCCCCCAGGGATTGAAAGGACTCAGATATGATTGCCCATTTACTGTTTTCTGACCTTCAGCAGTGACTGAGAATATGAGAGATGTCTAAAGACTGTGAATGGGCAAAAATATCTTAATTTTCAAAAAGAGGCAGATTCTTTAAGATAGAGTTTCAGAACTGATGTTATTCAGGAGTTCATGAGAAAAAGACTTCATGGCTTTAGTTGACAAAAAACTACATTATATTACAGACTACAGTTATTAGAAGTATTGTCTTAGTCACTCAAAAAAAATAAGCATTTATGAAGCACCTACTCTTTTCTGCACTATGCCAAATGTTGGAAATACAAAGACAGCCTGCCGTCAAGAAGATTATATAATAATGGAGAAGATAGTCTGTACACAGATAGGTATACTTTACATAAGATATATAGATATCCTCCTTCAAGATTACCTTGTATTTCATGTGTGTGTGTGTGTGTGTGTGTGTGTGTGTGTATATATATATATATATATATATATATATATATATATATATATGTATATGTATACAAGGTAATCTTGAGGGGAGGGCATCCACCAAAAAAAGGCACTAGTACCCTTGTACTCTTTGCTGATTAGATCATGCTATGTTCAGTCCTGGGAAGCAATACATTTTAAGAGAGATGCCAGCATGCTAGAATATGTCCAGAGGGAAAGGGCTAGTTCAATGAGTGGATTCAAAACCATGGCACATAAGGAAAGCTTTCAGGAGGAAGTAGCCAGTTGAGCTATTGAATGCTGTGTGGCTTGGAAAAGAAAATGATACATGACTATTGTCTCTAAGTGCTACATCCTGGAAAGGAATGCATATAAAATGTATTCTGCTTAATTTCAGAGAAGCAATAGGATCAATGGGTGGAAATGATATGGAACCAGAATTTGTCTTTGGTTACAATTCCTGATGATTGGAAGAGTTGTCAAAAATAAAAAGGGTTGCTATATCTGACATGAGTTCTTTACTACTCACTATGGAAGTGATGTTTAATTAGAACCTGACCCACCAGTGTTTAAGGTTTTTGTAGAAAAGATGTATAGATTAAATAGAGGGTGAACTACATGCCTTATATTGTAATTCTCTAGATTTTCTGATTCTGTGACTTATTTTCACTTTTGTGCATGCTGGTAGTTCTATCATGGAAAACTGGACATATTCTAGCATGTTTAAGGCTAGATGTTAAGTAGAATTTCCTAAAAATTTAATATTATATTAGGACAAGTTAAATCAACAAGTATTTTTTAAGTACTCACTTAAACATTTAAGCTCTGTTCTAAACCCTGAGCACCTAAATACAAAGAGTTCATATTCTAATGGGTGAGAGAATCTGGGAAAACACCTTTTCTGGGTTCTTTAAAAATGTATAAGATCTAGGGGTAGCTAAGTGGTGCCTTGCAAAAACTAAAAAAAAAAAAAAAAGAATGTATAAGATTTAGACTATTTGAGATGGACCAGAGCAGTGGTTCACAAAGTGTGGTCTGGGGATTCTTAGGAATCTCTGAGAGTTTGGGTTCCTGAAGATCAGCATTCTGTTTTTATCTTAAATTTTTTTTATTGTTTTTTGAATTTTACAATTCCCCCCCCATCTCCCTTCCCTCCCCCACCCCCACAGAAAGCAGTCTGATTGTCTTTACATTGTTTCCATGCTATACATTGATCAAAATTGAATGTGTTGAGAGAGAAATCATACCCTTAAGGAAAAAATAAAATAGAAAAATTCCATAAGATAACTTTTTTTTTTAAAGTTAGGGGCAGCTAGGTGGCTCAGTGAATAGAGCACTGACCTTGGAGTCAGGAGTACCTGAGTTCAAATGTGACCTCAGACACTTAATAATTACCTAGCTGTGTGGCATTGGGCAAGCCACATAACCCCATTGCCTTGCAAAAAACAAAATTAAATTAAATTAAATTAAAGGTGATAGTCCTTGGTCTTTGTTTAAACTTCATAGTTCTTTCCCCGGATACAGATGGCATTCTCCATTGCAAATACCCTAAAATTGGCCCTGATTGTTCAGCATTCTTTTTAGAATAGTACTAAGACATTTCAATTTCTAATATTGCAAATATCAATGGCTATAAACTATATATATTAAACACTTGCTCTTTGCAAGATCCCACATAGCTTTTAACACTACTGAGGGGTCTAGACCTCCAAATGCTGGATAGCTGCTAGGTTAGAGGTATCTTCTTGGAGGCCCCCCCCTCCAAAAAAAAAGTCATGAAAAAGGAGAAGAGATGACTTTGAGGTTCTGGAAACTTGATCTATTTGTCCATGTCCATTTTTCATGCATGAGATTTTTTTTTAAACATATCTAGCTATTTATTCTATTGAGAAGGGAGGCAAGAAGGACTTGTTGAGAGAAGATAGTAGTTTTAGGAGTTATAGGAAGGGTCACACATTAGGTTTTCCACCCCTCCTTCAAAAAGAGGCAGCTATAGGTGGTACAGTGGATAAAGAACCAGCCCTGGAGTCAGGAGGACCTGAGTTCTAATTTAGTTCAGACACTTAATAATTACCTAGCTGTGTGGCCTTGGGCAAGTCACTTAATCTCTTTTTTAAAATTTAAAAGTATTTTTACAAGTCACTTAATCTCATTACCTTACAAAAAATGACAAAATCAAAACCAAACCAAAAAGAGCATTGACCCTTTAGGTTCTCTTGAGATCCTCTTCTCTCCCCATTCTCTTTGATTTGAGAGACTGATTGGAGCAACATCTGTTTTATATAGATTGGGCTGTTTTCCCTTTAAAGGGGCTGGATGACTGGGTTTTTTTGGGGGGGGGGCGAAGAAAGAGGTTTAAACTAGCTTCTGTGGGTAATGGGAATCAGTTAGGGAGGAGCAAAAATTATTTTGCTGTTTTGAGGGATCATTTGAAGTTAGATCACACAAGTTTGTAGTGAATCTCTTCAGTTCAGTTGTTTCCTTATGAATTTGTCTCTCAGCAGCACATGGAAGAAAACAGAATAGGTAGGTGGTGGAAATAATCTAGGGTTAGGTTTTGGCAAGGCATAAGTAATGACAGGACTAAGAAACAAATATTTGAATAGAGTGCAATATGGACTTGAACTGGTTTACTCTAAAGTTGAGATTGCTAAGGGAGGGAAGTGAAATAATAGCAAGAATAACAGCTTAAGAAAGAACTGAAGGGTGGAACAACTGAAAGTCAGGGTGAGGGTGATGAATAGAATTAGGTGGAAAAAGAGCTAGGGATGGAAGCACTGACTCTCCCTGTGTTGAACTGGAGTGGAGCAGGAGGTCCAGGGATCCAAGAACATGGAGAGGTTGGGGTGTTTGAGGAAGCATCACCATGTATGTTGATGTACAAGTATAAGTATAAGATCTAGGGAGGAGAGGAAGATAATGTGTCTGGGACTGCACTACTTGAGAAAGTAGAGGAAAGAACTGGGGGATCTGGTATTAAGGGTAAATAGTGATGGAATGGACTTTAATGGAAGGATGGTTGATGAGTGATGAGACTGAGAGTCACAAGTGGTAGTGGGATGTAAAGTTTATTCTGATGAGCTCTCTACATCTAGTATATGTGCGTGTATGTGTATGGGGGAGAATTGGCATGAATATGAAGGAAGGTACAGCCAGTGCTGGAGATGGTAGGTACAGAGAAAAGGGAGTAGGCAGTGTTGGAGTGGGGCAAAGGAAGGATAACGTTAGGGGAAAAGATTAGGCAGGGGGAGGGTTTACTCTCAGACTTCTTTTATATATAGTGTTATATAAAATTACATATAATAATGTATGGCATGGTAGGAAAGAGGCATAAGTGAAAGATGGACAAGAGACAAGTGCAAAGGATTCTAAAAGAATGCCTTTCAACAATTTTCTGGAGTACTCTCCCTGACCCTTTGGTAACCAACTATGAGGGATAGCCCAGGGAGTGAAGAAAAGTCAGCTGCAGAACCCAGAAGAGTGGAACTGGTAAGGATAGTTTTTAGAGAATAGTTTTTATAGTGTAATTTACACTCATTCCAAGAGGCTACCCAGAGTCTCTGTGCAGTGGTTTCTTAGCCAGTCACTTTCATCCCAAGAACAACAAACCAATCCTGATAATTTATGAAAATAGAGAACAGGTATTAAGGACTGTGGAAGAAGTAAGCCCACAACCTTGGACTTTCAAAAGAAAAAAAGAATTGGTGATAATAAGCAGGTTTGCAACAAGAACATTAAAGAATTCAGAGTAATTGATAAAGGCAGATAGAAACTGAGGAGAAATAAACATTGAAATAAAAGAACAATTTTTTTGGTAAATTTTTATTTTAAATTTAAATACAAAATGAGAAAAAAATCATTATGAACAGACAGACCATAAAAGAGGATTCAGGATAAAATAAATTTTTATTTCAAGAAAAACCATATAATATTAAAGATTTTATTTGAGTTTTACAATTTTTCCCCCAATCTTACCATATAATAAATAGTATTATTTCAAACCTCTCCAGCTTTTCTTTGCTTCCTTGTTCTCTGTTGTGAACTCTATTTTTTTTCTCTTTCCCCTTCCACCCTCATAAAGAAGGCTATAATTAAGCAATTAAGCATGGATATATATTTGTGTGTGTGTGTGTATATGTATATGTATATGTATATGTATATATCTATAAGCATATCCATATATATTCATACACATATGTAAGACTGTACTGTACTATTTATTTCTTCCTTTCTATTTCTCTGAAGGTGGATAATATCTTCCTTCATGAGTCCTAGTCTTTCCATGTTTTTCTAAATTAACCAACTCATTATTTCCTCACCATAGCAATATTCCAATTCAGTTACATACCATCTGAAAAGTTGTCTATGGAAGTTTTTTCCTGGTTTTTTGCAATTTCCAGATTTTTGTATTCTTGGCTATATGGGTTTTATTTATTCAAGAAAATTTGAATTGCAATATCAAAATTATTGTTTTTACATTTACATGATACTCTCACTTATAGTATAATTTAAGATCTGATACTGCTGAATCTTTTTTTCCGCTTTCTTTGAAGTTCCTGACTTTTTGTTTTTCCCAATGAACTTTGTTATTATTTTTCAAACTTGGTAAAATAATTTTTTATTAATTTAATTGGTATGACATTGAATAGATTAGTTAAAATTGTCATAGTAAAAATTATATTGACTTTACCTGCCCATGAACAATACATATTAGAAAAGAACAATTTTACTGGATAGCTATTACACAAAGGAAAACTGAATTAGATTCTCCTGGGGAATGTGAAGGTAGTTCAAACAATTCTTCTATAACTACAGTAGAACAGCTCCAAGAATCTCCAGACAAGTTCACAAGAGTAATAAAAAAAATTAGGTAAAATTTTCAAAGAAATAAGAGTAGAAACTAAAGCCCTTCAACAAAAGAGTCAACAAGTCTTACTAGAGAATTTAGAACAAAGAGATATTCTCTATAACAGAACAAAATGGGACAACAGAATTAAAGTAAAGAAACGTGGTGACAGTAGAAAAGTAATAGAATATTTTTTTTCTTTATTTATTTTCCAATTACATGCAAAGATAGTTTTCAGTATTCATCCTTTCGCAAGCTTTTGAGTTCCACATTTTCCTACCACTTTCCTACTCTCTCCATGGCCACAAACAATATGATATAGGTTGTATATGTTAAATTGTGTTAGCATATTTCTATATTAGTTAAACTATGAAAGAAGAACTAGAACTAAAAGAGAAAAAATACATGAGAAAGAAAGAAAAAACAAACGTTTTTAAAAAGTGAACATAGCATGCTTTGCTTTGCATTCAGATCGATAGTTTTTTCCTTCTGGATGTGGATGGCATTTTTCTTAACAGGAAGGAATTGTCTAGATTATCTCTGATCACTGAATTGCTGAGAAGAGTTTCACTGATCATAGTTGATCATCTCACATTGTTGCTGTTCATATATATAATGTTCTCTTGATTCTGTTCACATTACTCAGCCTCAATGCATGCAAATTTTTCCATGCTTTTCTGAAATCAAATTGCTCATGATTTTTACAGAACAATAGTATTTTAATACCACATTTTGTTCAACCAGTCCCTAATTTGATGAGCATTCCCTCAATTTCCAATTCTTTGCCACTACAAAAAGAACTGCTATACTTTTGTATAGATGGGTTCTTTCCCCTTTTTTATGATCTCCTTGGGATATAGACCTAGTAGTGGTATTGCTGATCAAAGGGCTTGCACAGCTTTATTGCCTTTTGGGCATAGTTCCAAATTGTTCTCCAGAATAGTTGGATCAATTCACAACTCCACCAAGAGTGCTTCAGTGATAATTTTTCTTTTTTTGTCATCTTAGTCAAACTGATAGTTTTGAGGTGGTACAGCAAAGTTTTTTGTATTTGCATTGATCCAATCAATAATTAACCTTTGGTTAATCTGATTAAAAAAAAAGAAGCAAGATAGCCAAATTACCGGTATCAAAAGTGAAAAAGGTGAAATCACCATCAATGAGGAGGAAATTAAAGTAATAATTTGAACCATTTGGCCCAACTGTATAACTAATAAATTTGACAATCTATGTGAAATGGATATTTACAAAAATATAAGTTGGCCAGACTGATAGAAGAGGAAATAAAATACTTAAATAATCCCATTTCAGAAAAAGAAATTGTTTAAACTGAGCTTCCTAAAAAAAATCTCCAAGACCAGTTGGATTTATTTACAAGTGAATTCTCCCAAACATTTAAAGAATAATTAACTCCAATTCTATATAAGCTATTTGAAAAAAATAGTTCTGCCAAATTCCTTTTACAACACTAACATGGTGCTGATACCTAAACCAGGAAGAGTCAAAACAAAAAAATGTTAAAGACCAGTCAATCTCCCTGATGAATATTGATGCAAACTTTTAAATAAAATTTTAGCAAAAATTTTATGTGATCAGGTAGGATTTATACCAGGTATGCAAGGATGACTCAATATTAGGAATCAATCAGCATAATTGACTATATCACTAACAAAAACAAAAGAGATCATATGATTATCTCAATAGATACTGGAAAAGCCTGTGACAAAATATAGCATTCATTTCTATTAAAAATACTAGGGTATAGGAATAAATGAAGTTTTCCTCAAAATGATAAGCAGTATCTATCTAAAACCATCAGCAAGTGTTATACATATTGGGGATAAACTAGGGGCATTCCCAGTAAGATCAGGGGTGAAGCAAGAATGCCCAATATCACCCCTACTATTCAATATTAATTCAGAAATGTTAGTATTAGCAATAAGAAAAGAAAAAGGAATTGAAGGAATTAGAATCAGTAATATGGAAACAAAACTCATTATTGGCAGATGGTATGATGGTATACTTAGAAAACCCTAGAAAATCAACTAAAAATTACTTGAAATGATTAGCAACTTTATTAAAGTTGCAGGATATAAAACAATTCCATATAAATCATTAGTATTTTTATATCTTACCAATAAAGCCCAGCAGCAAGAGATAGAAAGAGAAATTCCATTTAAAGTAACTATAGAGAACACTTCTTTAAAAAAAAATTTTGAATAATAGATGAGTTGTGTGAGACTAGATTACTGAATATGAAGATAGGTTATAAGAAAATAATGTAAGAACTCCTGGTATTCCAGAAGAATATAATAAGATTAAAAATCTGAACTCTAAATTTCAAGAATATCCAAAAAACTTTCAAGAAATATAAAAAAATCCAGAATTATTGGAAACAGCAAAATATAGAAAAAAGAAAATCTATAGGATAGCATCTATAGGATAGAAAGAAATTCCAAGTTCAACTTATCCCTAAAATTGTAATCAAATTTCAAGATAATATCAAATAATAAATTTTGCCTACAACAAGAAAACACAAACTTTAAATTCCAAGAGAACCCATCAGAATATCTCAGGCTTATTCAATAATTAAAAGAACTGTGTGTGTGTGAAAATAATATCCTGCAAACCTTAACTTAAACATTAAAAAATTATTAGAACTTCAATAAAAGGTAAAAGAATTTAGGTGGCACAGTGGATAGAACACTAGTCTTGGAATCAAGATGACCTGAGTTCAAATCCAGTCTCATACACTTGACACTAACTAGCTGTGTGATCTTGGGCAAGTCACTTAACCTGGATTGCCTCTTTTCCAGGGCCATCTCCAGTTATCCTGATCCATATCTAGTCGCTGGATCTGGATAGTTCTGGATGAGAAAGTGAGTCTGGTGATTTAGCACCCCCTCACTTAAATTCAGTTCACATGCATCTCTTGGCATTACCACTCTGATGTCATGATCTTCTTTGAGAATGAAGGACAAGTAACAACAACTAGTATATGAATTATTCCTTTAAAAGGACCTAGGACTGAGAAGAAAATTAATTTTATAAACTGACCAATAGCATAAAGTTAAAGTTTTTTAAAAGTAATAAAAGACTAGGAAATGATTATTCTGTGCATGTATCTGTGGGCTAGTGAGTTTATTTGATTTTTGTTGAAGACAGACAGACAGACAGACACACACACACACACACACACACACACACACACACATTATATGAGATATGTTGAAAAGACCTAAGAACCTTAATGGCTTAATGAAGCTAAGATTTAAAAGCCTTAATGGGAAAGCTCAGAAGATGAACAGGTAAAAGAAACAAATTGGTCTTTCAGGAGGAAAATCTTGTTCCCTCAATAAATGATTATTATAGTGAAATAATACAGAGGAATATGTTAGATAGGAGAGGAAAGGAAGGGTATAGATTAAGTTTCAAGAGAAAGGGTGGATGAGAGGTTTTCTATTTCCCTCCTTGCCTTTATAGTGGTGGATAGAACAGTGGGGTGCAAATTAAGGAGGGAGGAATGACAATTGACTATAGGAAGAAGAAAGGGAATAATATGGAAGCAGCTCAAAGTATTTTGTCATCAGAGGTAAGATAGGGTGAGACAAAAGCTTGTAACAAATTGTAAGTGAATTTGGGATTTTCAGCAAATTGATTTCTTCAAGTCTGAGTCATAAGTCTTGGGGGGAAGAAGTTATTGGCATTCTGTATAACCACAACTTTATAAGTTAGAAATAGGGGTCATGGGTTCAAAAGGAACAAAAGATGAAGGAAGAAGAAAAAGAACAGAATTCCAGTCTTCTTTATATATGCCCTGAAGGCTGATTACAGAATACTGCCCTCTTAAACCCTCTGCTTCTACTAATAATTATCCCTGCTTAAGTAGATTTTAGGGAATCCTGGAAATGTTAGGAAATAAGAAAGAGGATGGAGGGAAAAACTACACTTCTTGGAAAGAGACTTTACTAATTATTATCATTTAAATAGGAGAAAAGATAAGATAGGGAGTGGGGGGGCGGGTAAGGCAAGGATTGAGCACTCCATTCTTGCCTTTCTATAATCTCTAGTTTCTTCTTAGCCAGTGATTCCCTTCCCTGCTATCAACAAACACTTCTGAGTGTCAGAAACTCCTATTAGACTTAACTATCCCCTCAAATTATCATTCTATATCCTATACACTTTTAGCCACACTGAGAAAAAGCAATATAGACTTGATGTCTCTACTTCCTCTTTCCACTACTTTTCAACCTTCTTGATCTGACTTTAAATTTCATCACACAACTGAAATGAGTCTCTCCAAAGTTAACAGTAATCTCCAAATTTCTAGATCTGATAATTTTTTTTTCACATTATTCTTCCTTGATGATCAGTCTCCTCCCATATACTCCATCCTCTGTGGCTCATTATTCTACTTTTTTTTTTTTATTGATTGTCCTCTTGCTTGTTGACCATTCCTCCTCTGTCTCCTTTATGGGATCCTCATCCTTATACAACCAAATTGTGGGGATACCCCAGGACTGTGGCCCTTGTCCCATCTGCTTTCACTTTGGTGATTCCATCAGCTAACATGGGTTAAATCATCACTATGCAGATGAATCCAAGAATTGTCTCCAACCCTAGTCTTTCTCCTGAGCTCTAACACCATTCTCCCTACTGTCTCATTTCTATATCCAGTCATTTTCCAATTCTACCCTTTGCAATATATGTATGTCCTTTATACTCCATGTCCCTAATGCCGCCACCACCCTGGTGCAGGTCCTTATCACCTTATTCCAAGACTATTTAAATAGCCTTGTGATTGGTCTCCCTGCCTCAAGTGTCTTCCTGCTCCAATACACCTTCAGTGGTGGGGGGGGTGGGGAGAGAGAGACACACACACACACACACAAACACACACAGAGAGAGAGAGAGAGAGAGAGAGAGAGAGAGAGAGAGAGAGAGAGAGAGAGAAAGAGAAAGAGAGAGAAGAAGATGAGAGTAGGGGAGAGGAGGAGAGATGAGGAGAGAATATCCCCAGGCACATTATTGGGAGAAGGAAACTGGGTTCACATTACTGTAGGCAAAACAAACCTGGAGACAAAATGCTGGCTTTAGAGAGGAGGAAAAGATGTGTATTTTTATAATTTTAGGAAAGAAACAAAAGCTTAACTATTTTATAAAACTAAATTTGATGCTTTAAATTCTTCAATATAAAGGGAAGGAAACAAAGGAATGGATAAGAAAACAAGCTCAACAGTTTAAAATGAGTTAACATGTAAAGTACTTTGCAACCTTAAAGCTCTATATAAGTACTTGTTATTAGCTATTCTTAAAACATTTGACAGGGCAGCTAGTTGGCACAGTAGATAGGGCACCACTCCTGGAGTCAGGAGGACTTGAGTTCAAATATGGCTTCAGACACTTAATACTTACTTAACTGTGGGATCTTGGGCAAGTCACTTAACCAATTGCCTTGCAAAAACCAAAAAAAAAAAACCCCAAACCCTAAAACATTTGACCACATATAGAGCACAATGTACAGTGATTCAGGTCATGTAAATAAAAGTAGCATTTATAATCTCATGCAAGACAACAAATTGACAAAATCAAGAGAGACAGAAAGGGGAAACAACAGTATGTTCTGGATCACCTTAGACAATGAAAAAAATAAATGTTAAACGTGTGCACCAAATGTTGTGACTAAGTGCTTAATGGAAGAGATTAATTGGAAAAAATATTCATAATGACTCTAGTACTCAAATTAGGAGACTTTACTTCACTCAGAAGTAGATAAATCCAGCAGAAAGGTAAGTAAGAAAGAAAAATATAATTGACCACATTGTTGGAAAAGCTAGACTTTTCTGTCCTATGTTGATTTTTTTGGATAGAAGTATTAAAGAATTCATGAATTTTTCAGCTTTCCATAATAGCATTATAAAAATTCATTATATTCTAAGACTAAAAGTAATAATAATAAAAGGGGAAGATATGAGAAGCAATAATCATATTATCTATCATTTGTATAGACCTTTTATGTATCAGGTCCTGGGCTAAGCACTTTACAAAGTGATGATCTTATTTGATCCTCACAACAGCTCTAGAAAGGAAGGAGCTATTATTATCATCAATTTAATGAATGAGGAAACTGAGGTTAAGTAACTTGTCCAGTGTTTCACACCACTAATAGAGATTTGATGCTGGATTTGAACTCAGATCTTCCTGACTCTAGGAAGCTAGATTGCACAGTGCTGGGCCTAAAGTCATTTACTTCATCTTCCAGAGTTCATATCTGACTTCAGACATGTACTAGCAGTGTGATCTTGGGCAAGTCACTTCACCCTGTTTGCCTTTGTTCCCTCATCCATAAAATGAGGCAGAAAAGGAAATGGCAAATCGGACCACAAAGACCTGGACAAGAGTAAAAACCAACTTAAAAAAGAACAACTTCCTGAGTTCTTTGTCAGCACTGTCTAGCCACTGGGCCCCCTAGCTGCTTCAAAGAAAGCAGCTTTCTAGAGATATTAATAAATAAATAAAGGAAATAGGATCAAATGATTCATACCTAAATAAAAAATAAGTAATGACATACTAAAAAGTGAATCAGGCAAAGAATAAATCATGGAAGCAATAAATAATTTTGCTAAAGATAATAATGACAGCAAAACAATAAAATAAAACATTTAGATGTAGTATTCAATGGTGGAAATTTTCTCTCAAAATTTAAGTTATTGTATTTAAGTTAATTAACAAACAGAGAGGGATAATGAACTAATAAGCATGTGATTTATTTTTTTAAAAAATTGTGAATAGTTTTGTTTTATATCATTTTTATTTTTCAATAAATCCCTTCTTTTCTCCTACCATTAGAGCCACTCCTACTAACAAAATAAAAAGAAAGGAGAAAAGAAAGCAGTTCAGCAAGAGTAACCAATGCATTAGTCAAGAGTAACCCTTTATGCATTGTTTCACATAGCAGCTATCTCTGCAAAGAAGGGAGGGAGCCGGATTCATATCTTTTTGAAAACAATAAAACATTTCATTTCATTTTATTTTATATTTTTCCATTTACATTGTTGTAGCCATTGTTTGTATTGTTTTCTTGGTCCCACTTCACTTTGTATCACCTACCATAGCAATATTTGTATTCTCTTCAGTATTCTTCATATTAATTTCTTATGGAGCAATAGAATTACACTATTTTCATATGCTACTGTTTCTTTGGACATTTCCCAGCTGATAGATAGACATCTACTTTGTTCTAAGTTCTTTGTTACTATGAAAAGTGCTGCTATAAATACTTTGGTGTAAAAGCATTCAATTTAAAAGATAAAAAAATAAGCAAATTAGCAACCCTAAAAAAACTTCATTAAAAAGAAAGCATGAAATAGAAGAGAAATAAGGAGACTCTAAAATGAAAAGAGTATAGAACTAATAAACTAAGGGCTTTTTTTTAAGTCAATCAAAATTGATAGATTATTAAGTAAAATGATTAAGAATAAGAAGAAAATCAAATTAATCAAATAATGAATAATGGTGAATTCAGAATAGAAGGGAAATAAAGAGAACTATCAGAAATGACTATACAAAAATATATGACAGCAAAGTTTTAAATCAATTATTGATAAGTGCATGTAACAATATAAAATGCCCAAATTAGCCAAAAAAAAAAGAAATGGAGATCTTCCCCTTGCCCCCAGCATGGCCACTTTATTTTATTTTTCTAATTAACATTTTATTTTCTTTCCATCCCTGACTTTTGGGAAAAAAGACCAAAACCATGGCAAGAAATATTCAGAATTTCAAAAAAACAAATTCTCACCTTGGTCTTGTTCAGAATATGTCTCCTTTTTCTTAAGTTCATCAGTTCACTTCTCTGTCAGGAAGTAGGTAGCATGTTTCATCATTAGTTTTCTTGAATTTTGATTTGGTTCTCATATTGATCAGAGTTTTTAAGTCTTTCAAAGTTATTTGGCTTTATAATGTTGTTATTGTACACATTCTCCTAGTTTTGCCCATGCCATTCTGCAATCAGTTCATATAAGTCTTTCCGTGTTTCTTTAAAACTGTTCTTCTCGTTTCTTACAACATGGTAATATGCCATTACGTTTATATATCATAATTTCTTTGACCATTTTCCACTTGTTGAGTTATCTCTTTAGGTTCCATTTCTTTGCCAGCATAAAAAAGACCTGCTATAAATATTTTTGTAGCCATAAGACCTTTTCTTTTTTTTTTAATTTTTTTTTTTGGAACAAGCCTAGAAAAGATGAAGATCTTAACCACTTAGAGTAAGAAATCAAGTAAGGTGTAAATTGCCAAGGGGAAAAAGCAAACACAGACCAGATGGATTTATAATTTATAATTTGTTCCAAATCATTACTAGTAAATGTTCCAATAATTAAAGATCAATTAATATCTATGGTTAAAAAATTTTCAAGAAATACAAGATAATCAATCAAAACTTTTATAAGATAAATATGGTTTGGGTACTAAAGTTAAGGAAAAACTAAGCTGAAGAAGATAAAGAACTATAGACTAATCTTACTATTAATATTTTTCATTATTTAATATTGATGCAAAAAATTTAAATAAAATCCTTTCATAGATAACATAATAATATACACAGATGTAATTAGCCTTAATCAAGGTAAATTCTTACCAAGAATACTGGTAGTTCCACATTGGAAAAACAGTTAATTACCACAGCTAATTAAGTGAATAAAATTCACAAAAGCAATTATTGCAATAATTGTGAAAAATACTTTTATACATCTCCTGAAACTTATAGGTATGGAAGACCAAATATGACCAAAAGCATATATTTAAAACTGAGAACTAGGGTTGGCTAGGTGGTGCAGTGGATAGAGCACCGGCCCTGGAGTTAGGAGTACCTGAGTTCAAATGCGTCTTTAGACACTTAATTACCTACCTGTGTGGCCTTGGGCAAGCCACTTAACCCCATTTGCCTTGCAAAAACGTAAAAAAAAGCACCCCCCAAAAAACTGAGAACTAGCATTGTTGCAACAGGAAAAAGAAGCATCCACTTTTAAATAAGAATTGGGAAAACTGAAAGCCTCATGTTAGACATTAGCATTAGAACACTATTTTGGTTCATTTTCCAAAATATATTCAAAAATGGTTATATTTGCATATCACAGCCATGGCTAGAGGGCTTAACCAATGTACAGATAAAATAATTGGATCCTAGATTTATAATTAGAAGAAATATTAGATGCTTTCTAGTTCAATATCCTTATTTTGCAGATGAGGAAGGGAGACCCAGAGAAATTAAGTGACTTGTTTAAGGTCACATAGCTAGTAGCAGAACTGTGATTGAGATCAAGTTTTTTTACTTTCTGTGATTTGAAATGCAGTGTTATTTTCTACAGTACAGTGCTTTTATCTTTTTTTTTTTTTTTTACGTTTTTGCAAGGCAAATGGAGTTAAGTGGCTTGCCCAAGGCCACACAGCTAGGTAATTATTAAGTGTCTGAGACTCGATTTGAACCCAGGTACTCCTGACTCCAGGACCAGTGCTTTATCCACTGCTCCACCTAGACGCCCCTGCTTTTATCTTAAAAAAGATAAAATCATGAATTTTGCTTATATAAAGTTAAAATGATTTTGCACAAATATTATTAGTGAAGATAAAATAATAGCAATTGTAGAGAAGGAAAAGTGTTTGCCTTAATATCATCCATGAAATCTGTTATCCAAAATATAGAGAGAATTGACACAGATTAGTAATATCAAGAGCCATTCCCTAATAGGCAAATTATCAAGAAATATGAGCAGATTTCAGAAGAGTAATTTTAAATGATAGTTGTTCACATGAAAATTTATTCCAAATCATTACTAATAAATGTTATGCAAACTATTGATATCTTTGATTCAGTTTCTATTGAATATATATATATATATATATATATATTCAAGATTTCAAAGACAGAAGCAAAACTCCAGATTAATCCAGATATTAATTATACTGCTCTTTATAGAAAGAAAGTAGTTGAGGAAAGACTGAATATACTGAATATGTGTGTGTGTGTGTGTATGTGAAAGAAATAGAATTTTATTATGCTGAAAGAAATTATGAATATGAAAAATTCTGAGAAACATGGAAAAATTTGTATTCTGGATCCAGTTTACTTTCTGGTATAATGGAAACAAGCAGAAACCTAAAGGCTCAGGTAAAGTAGTTATTCTGCTTAAAGCATACCCATTAAAACCTTAGATAAAAAGATACCTGCAAGGAAATTCTATGGTATCTTGGGAGCCTTCCGTTCAATCCAGAACGGTTCTTATATTATACTCCTCATCCAGAGAGCCACAATTAGGTTTCAAGTCTGTCAACAATGGGGCAAAGTTTGGGGCAGCCTCCATCAAAGCATCCTGAGCCATTACAATTTGTATGAACTGATACAAAAATAAATTAGCTCAAGAGAACAATAGGCACACTGCCAAGAATGTAAATGAAATAATTCTAACAAGTCATTCCCAGAGAACAGATAATGAAACCTGGAAGACTAGTAGGACATAATACTATGCACACTGTCAAATGTAGTCATTGTACCATATGTTTCTCTTTTTTTTTCCCTTTATCACAAAGAAAGGCTTAATATGGGTGTTGGGAGTTGAAATGGACATGATGTTAAAACAAATGGCATCAAAATAGCTTTTTAAAAAATGCTTATTAGAATGGAGTGAATCTTTCTAAACCTATTAACTCTTACTCTGTCTATAAAGGAAACGAACAACTATCTTTTGTACATCTTTTGAAAGACATCCCTCAATTTTCTATTCAAAATGATAAATATTCCAGTTCATTTTGATTTTCTTTCATTCTTTGAGTATCTTCTGAATTTTCTACAAATATTGTAGATATTTCAAAAGTTAGAGCTCTTCAAAGAAAATCCAGAGGCCTCTATAATGCCCCTGGAATAGATACAAACTTCCCCAGAAAGCCATTGGATTTGCTCCTGTGGGCAACATTTATTTTTTGTTGTTCAGTCATATCAGTTGTGTCTGACTCTTCAGGACACCATTTGGGGTTTTCTTGGCAAAAATATTAAAGTGTTCACCATTTCCTTCTCCAGATCATTTTACAGAAGAGGAAACTGAGGCAGCAAGGTGAAGTGACTTTCCAGGGTCACAGAGCTAATAAGTCTGTGAGGCTGGATTTGAACACAGGAAGAAGAGTCTTCCTTTCTCCACGTCCAATGCTCTATCCATCTAGCTGCCTCTTAACCTTTACTTTGAGTGGGAACAAAGGCAGAAGAAATTCAAGTGTTTGTTAAACACCTGATATGTAAAAGTTACTATGCTAGAAATGGCTTAAGATCTGGAAAACCCTTAACAACACAATGTCCTGGATTCATATTGATGACATCAAAACCATTTAAAATTTTATAGTTTTTAAAAAAAATTTGTAAGATAATGGGGTTAAGTGACTTGCCCAAGGTCACACAGCTAGGTAATTATTAAATGTCTGAGATCACATTTGAACTCGGGTCCTTCTGACTCCAGGGCTGGTGCTCTATTCACTGCACCACCTAGTTTCCCCCAAATTTTATAGTTTGCAAAATGTTCTTAACAATACCCCCCCCCCCAAATAGTTCTGCCTGATAGGTAGTAGGTAATATAAGTTCAGTAATTGGTATGTGTGGTAGGAGGTATTAGGCTGGTGATTAGGGACCTAGTTATTCCTTAAATTTCCTTCATTTGTGTGGGTGGCACCATTTTTTTCACAGATCTTCCCTCCAACCTCCCTCTAGGGATGACATTTTCTTTAGTCACTCCCTCAGCTCTATCTCTGTAATGGGGGGGAGGGTTTTCCTTTCTAATGGACCTCAGAAGGAACATGTCTCAAGTATCACTTCACAAACCTGCCTTAATCTCTACCTTGTTGCCAATCTCATTTGCCTGGGAATGAATATAAATCCACAATTTTCATTGCCTTTGAAAGGATATAAAAATAAGAATTAGTAAAGTTTCTCTTTTCCTCTACTCTGAGCCTCCATACTGGGAAGGTCTCAATAATCGAAAAGAGAATCAATCTCTCTCTCTCTCTCTGTCTCTCTCTCTCTCTGTCTGTCTGTCTCTCTCTCTCCTCCTCTCCCATTCTCCTTCCACCCCCCCTTTTTTTCTTTCTCCCTAGTCATTTCCCCCACTCTTATCTCCTACTTTGACTTTTTGTATCCTTTGTGGTAAATACTACTTCTCTCTCAAATGCATTTGTATAATGAAACACACTAATTAATCATTAATCATGAATTTTTCTCTATGAAAAACCAATTTTAAAACAAAGGCAAAATATAGAAAGCAACAAAATTCATCAGAAACTGAGATGGAAGGGGGGAAAAGTATGCCTTTTCCCTAAAAGAAGAGCAAAGGGCAGGAACAGTGGTAGAACTAAGGAATAACCAGCCTTATATCTATACTCAGTATGTCTTTTTAACAAGACAGTATACTCCTCAATACACCTCAAAGCCTGGGAGACTGATGCCATCAGCCCTATTCCTGTGTTCTCCTGCCCCTGGCTTCTCTCCTGGCCTTTCATTTCATGACTTGTAGTTGCTTTGCTGGCCATCTCTTCTCTGTGGACTTCTCTGATAAACAGTCACCAGTCCCCAGCCCAGATTGGGATGGTGTCACTCTGCATGCCTCCTGCTTGGCTATTCTTACTTTCTCTGTTGAACTCTTCATACAGGGGCCAAAGTGATGGGGTCTCTGGCATTTGTTCAATTCCAACATACTCAAGTGTTCCATGCTTATTCCTGTCCCACATTTAAGATGGTAAAGATTCCCCAGGCCTCAAGTAGCGAAACAGTGGGAAATTTCCTCCCCATCATTTATCCTCTACCTGTCTTCCTTCCCCTCTACATTTGTTGATCTCATGGCCCTGTTCTTGGCTCTTGGACTTCAGAACTATGGCCTATGCAGTTATCTTTATTCCTCCTCTGTGATCCATTCTTCAGATTTTTCAGCTATCTCCCTTTCCTGGGTTGAAAGTTCCATGAAGGTAGGGACTATCTTTTTGCTTGTATTTATATCTTCACTGCTTAGCATAGTACCTAGCAAATAGTACTTAATATATATGTTTGTTTCCTTCTTGCCTGCCTGTCCATCAGCACTTGGTCTCCAACATCCAGTTATTATATAAATACTATTTCCATTTTCCAAGTGAAGAAACATTGAGTTTCTGTGAGATCCTAAAATTTGCAGCTAGAAGGGACCTTAGAGGTTATTTAGTTCAGCTACTATGTTTTGCAGATAGGGAAACTAAACCTAAGAGAGATTTTTTTTTTTTAATATGAGAAGTATGGTATAATGAAGAGAATATCTGGAGTCCTTGATTCAAATCCTTCCTTAGAAACTACTAATTATGCTACTAAGCAAGTCACTTATTTTCTTAAAATCTGTTTTCTCATCTATTAAAATGGGGATAGTATTTCTTCTATGACTTTTGTCACAGAGTTGTTCGAAGGAAAATGTTTTGGGAATCAGGTGCAAATATGAGTAATTATTACTACTGAAAGTTCTGCCCAGATTCCATTCTCAACATCTGTTCAGAGTTTAGCTTCATTATCTATTGCTAGGTAAATTGATTAGAATAATAATAAAAACTAGTATTTATATAGCACCTTATACTTTATAAACATTAGTAATTTTTTTCTCACAGTTATGTTGCCGAAGACCTCATAGTTGGAAAGTTTCTGAGGTCATGTTTCCTAATTCTAGGTTCAATCCAGCAATTGTGCTCCATAGTTATCTTACCATCTAAATGATGCAAGGTTGTGGTGAGGGTTCAGTGAAATTTATTTACATATATTTAACCATATATAATTTATATTATATGTGTATATGATAGGCATGCATGTACACATGTAATATAAATTATATATTATATTTACATAATATTAATTGGACATTTTATAGATATATTTTATGTACTATATAGTCTGCAAATATGTATGTGTATAAAATTTCATTTAACCCATATATATTACAAATATATGCATATTTATACTTTGCAATTCTTAAAATACTTTATAAATGTTAGCTACTTGAATCTATACTTCCTTGACTGTTTACATTTTTGTCAAGTGATTAGTTCCCCCCCCCCCCCAGTGATATAAGGAACTGGGGACACTTGACCTGGAGTAGACAAGATGTAGGGAAGATATGGTAGCTTCTACTAGGCATTGGAAGAGCTCTTTCTTATTGGGAAGATAACTTGACTGACCCTAGAGGACAGAACCAAGAGGAGACTGCACAGGGAAGATTTAGATACTTTGCATGTAAGGAAAGCCATCCTACTACAGGTCTACCAGGGAACACTGCATGAATATTTGTTTTGGATAGTGTAGACAAAAGTTTTTTAAAAACATATTTTATTTTTCTAATTACATACTATGGTAGTTTTTCAACATTTCATCCATTTGGAAATTTATAAGTTACATACATTTAAAATACTTCCCTTCCCCCTCCTCTTGGCAATGAACAGTCTGATAAAAGTTGTACATGTACCTTTGTGTTCAATATATTTTCATATTAGTGTAGACAAGATTCTTCTTTACTTGCAGGTTGGAGCCTATGACTTTTGTGGTCTCTCCTAATACTGAAATTCTGTGATTCTGAGTCTGTCCTATGGTGAGCATATGACAAAGGTGGTAGAATCCACATTTTCTGGTTCTCAGCAGGGTACTCCTCCCCATCTTGAGCATTAGTACAAACTGCATTCATTTCTTATTTCAGGGAAATGGTGCTTTTATCTTCTCATACTTCGAAAAATAAAATTTAGAAGGGACAAATAAGAAACAATGAATACTTTCAAAATTCATGCAGGCCTGCTTAAGAAAACCATCAATAGTAATTTTATCATATAGAAGATTCCAGAGAAAGAATACATTATAACCATTCCAATTATTTTGGGAGAGCACCTGTCCATTTGTAATACTATTCTTGGCACTTTGTAGATTTAAAAAAAGATTACCACTGTCTGTAGCCTAGAACAGTTTAGCTAGATTAAAAAATAGAGGAAAAATACTAAAGGCCATATAACGACTATAGCTATATAGAAACAGTTATATGAGTCCTGGGGGGGGGGGGAAACTAGAGTGAATATAATCACTTGGCTAAAATGGAAACAGTCAAGAAAGTATTCATGAAGGAGAAAGCCATCTTTTTTTCAAAAACATCATTGAGTACCTTGAAAGGCTTCAGAAAATGCAGTTTTCCCCATACATACTTGCTATGTTGTGATTTTGTTTTACCACTTAAATAGAACTGGAAGAAGAAATAGAAATAGATGTCTGCTGAGAAGTTCATATTTCTAAGTATGCTTTTGCCCTTATATTTTGGATATAGCTTAGAGATCATATGCCCAAATAGTCATAATTTGTAAACTATATCTGACATACTTTTTTCTGTGAATTCCTTATGTGCTTTTAACTTAATTAGGAAGTAAACAGTATTTTGCATCCATAATAGGGAAAAGAGTATGGTTTTACATACATTTAAGTAGATACCTAAAGAAGAAATTTTTAATTCTGCATGATTCTCCTCAATCAGACAGAAAAAGGAAGGGCCTATGAACTCAATCTAATATTGCCAGTTGACATTTCTCTTTAGAAATCCTGGTCAGTCACTGATGATCTTGGGACATAGGGACAGGATAAGAAAGATGAAAAAGAATGCCAAATTCTTGGGAGAAATACTTATGGTATGTATGATTTTTGTTGTTTTGAGGACTTGGGACTGAAAGTAGAGTCTTTTTTACATTTCATATACTCTGACACCTAAGCCCCACTCCTGACTCTATAATTGTCTGGTCTAAATTCATAGATATGAGATTGACTTGGATTTTAAAAAAAATTCTAAATTTTTAAATTTATTTAAGGCAATGGGGTTAAGTGATTCACCCAAGGTCACAGAGACTGGATTTGAATTTAGGTCCTCCTGACTCCAGTGCCAGTGTTCTATCTACTGCTCCACCTAGCTGCCCCAAGATTGACTTGTTGATTCACAATTGGTATCGTTATATTCTGAAGAATGACATCTTGGCTATCAGTGATCACAGATAGTTATGAGAGATTATTGAAAAACTAAATTCTCAACCAAGAATGGAATCCTTGAAGTTGTTGACCAAACACATGCCTTATCAAACAAGATCCGATCCTTAGTTGTACAATTTGGAAGGATCAGCTTCCCAAGTGCTGGGAACAGACTGTTGAAACTAATAGACGAGGTAATTTTAGGGTGAGGAAATGCACAGAGAAACTTGGAGATTGGTATTACAATGCAATCATGGTCCTTAACGGAAATTTTATAACTTAATGAAAAATAAGCATCATCAGAAATCCTTGAGACAATCATATAAGAGCTATTATGTGCTGATGGTTGTAATCTAGATGTGCATAGAGAAATTCTGGAGAATCCAGAACCTTTAAATAGACAGATTAAGTTTGTGGAGGTTTAAACATTCAAAAAGTTCTAATTTTGTCTCTCTGTATATATACATACATATATATATATATATATATATATATATACATATATATATATATATATATTTTTTTTTACCTATATCACAACACACTCTCATCTTTAAACACAGTTTATTGAGTTGCTATGGCTAAAAAAATTAATCATTGGGTGGCAATCCCTTTGATAATGAGCCTCTAGCAATTTAGCTTCTCTTTTCATTGAATAAGAAGTACAGTCACAGGATCACAGAATATGAGATTTGTGAGGGACTTTGGCAGTCATCCAGTCCAAACCATACACCAAAGCAGTCTTCAGTATTTCACTATCTGAAAAGTGGATGTCAAGTCTTTAAAGATTTTATCACCTTCCAAGATTTTAGTTATCATTTCTATGCATATGACCCATATATGTATGTATTTATCCATATACCCATATATCCATACATATGTATATAATAAACATTTGTGCATCTACGTATACTGTATATATATATATATATATATCCTATGCTGTATGATACTATAATATGAAATATGATATATGAGTGTGTCTAGCTTCAGTTCCTCATCACAAATTTCCCATTAGACATAGAAACCAAATGTCTTAGAGATAACTAATATTCAACATGTCCAAAATTAAACTAATCGTCTTTCCCCCAAACCTTTTTATCTGACATATTTGCATTCTCTCATGTTTGTAAGCTTGAAATTATCTTTGATTATCAGCCCTATGTTGTTTCCAAATCTTGCCATTTCCAACAATTTCTCACATTTGACTCTGTCTAACTTATACATTCCCTCTGTTTCATCCCTTATATGTCTTTGTGAATTTTTACTATAGCCTCCTAATTAATTTTCCTGTTTTTATCCCCACCCCCACCCCGGTCCATTTTACATACTGCTACCAAAGTAATTTTCCATAAGGGCAGACCTAGATTCCCTTGCTTAGTCATTGACCTCCTTTTGTCCCTGTGATCAAATACAAAGTCTTCTATTTAGCTTTTAAAACCTATTCACTACTTTTCAGATTTTATTAAACATTATTAATCTTCTTGTACTTTCTAACCTAGCCAAACTGTTCTACTTTCTATTCTTCCATATCACATCTATGCCTTTCTATTGGACATTCCTCATGCCTGGAACAGGCTTCCTTTTTACCTCTGCCTCACAGTCCTTTTCCTTTATGATATAATTCAAGCACTTTTCCTAATCCACCCAACTGCAAGTGCCTTCCTTTCCAAACTAACCATATGTATTTGTACTTATTCCTTTTATAATAAATATTATTATTGTTTGCATTTATATGGCAATTTAAAATTTGCAAAGGGTTTACCAACATTTAACCCTCACACACCCAATTCCTTTAGTTGATCCTTATGATATGTATTCCAGATTCTTCCCCATCCTTGTTACAACCCTTTAGATGTCCTTTAGCTTATTCATGTTCTTCTTAAACTGTGGCACCTTTAACTGAACTCAGTATTCCAGATGAGTCGGATAAGATGCATCCATAGCTAAGCCTGTACTTGAATCTTTTCCAAATTGGTAGAATAAACAAAAGCTGAATATTGCTGGCATAGTCTTACAAAAGTTAGAAAACTCCACATTTTGGTGGAGTGTCATATTAGAATTTTAGTCTCTTTTAATTATAAATCAGTCATGTCCATACCTAAAATTTTCTCTAGTGACTTAGCACCCACCACTCAATCTTTGACTTCTTATTGATATGCTTTCAAATACTATGCTGATAGAGAAATATAAATGATCATGAAAGCTTAAGTAGGTCCCTACATATAGCTTATATTAGAATGAATTAATATTGCACATGACAGAAAGTGAGAGATATCATACCTTGCCTTCAAGAATATTATAAATCAAGATAAAACATAGTTGTACATAGGCATAGAAACTAGTATCTTTCAAAAATTTTCAGCCCAAAACAATCTTTGGTGGAACAAAATGTTTTGTGGGCTACCAACAGATTTGTCACTGAAAATATTTTTAAAATACTGGAAAGAGTAAATGTTGTGTTTGAGGAGATATTGATGAATTGCCAAAGAAATAGTTAATGCAGGAACAAACTTATAGATGTCACATTTTAAACTTCAGTAGGACAATTTGGTCCATTGTTATCAAATATTTGTTAACCATCTGCTGACTACACTTTGAGAACCTGTTATAGAAAGAAAAGACACTGACTATAGAACATGTATTTAACTAAATATTAAACAGATGTTTTTATTGTGTTACCTTGTACCAGATTGGCAGACAGTATGTTCTTATATTTTTATTATTATTACTTTGTTCCTATTTTCTCTGTAAGGAAGAATGACCTTTATATTGGAAATGACAGAATGAAAATGACAAATAGGGTTAATACCCAGGATAAGTAGAGAGATGTTGGAGAGCACCAAACTGCCCTTGATGAATTCAAGTCACTTGGCTCAGATGAATTACAACCTTGGTACCTGAAAGAACTGGCAGATGAGATTGCTGAGCCATTTCCAGTGATATTTGGAAGACCATGAATAACAGGAGTGGTCTGACAGGACTAGGGAGGGACACTTGTCCTGATTTTTTAAAAAGGGAAGAGAACAAAGTCAACACACAGTATTCTAGTGGATTTGACTGTGATTCTGGGGGAAATTCTTGATTGTATTAAAAGGGAAACATTGATTACAGATTAGCATGGCTTGATCAAGAACAGGTCATACAAGACTAACCTTATTTCTTTTTTTCGACAGGGTTACAAAAATGTAGAGAGGAATGCTGTAGATATATATTATTTTCTTAGGATTTGGCAAAGTATTTGATTACATTTTTCTTTCTAATTCTTTTATTATTTATTTATTTATTTTAATGGTTTTTTTTTTCTTTTTAACTTTTGAATTCCAAATTTTCTCCCTCTAAGCCACTGAGAAGGCAAGCAAAATGATGGCCTTTTTTCTTATCATGGCTTTCAGTTAATCTGATATTTCTTAATTTAGCTCTCCTTGATCTGTTTTCTAGGTCAGTTGTTTTTTCAATGAGGTATTCACATTTTTCTTGTAATTTTTCATCTCTCTTATTTTCTTTTATTATTTCTTGCTGTCTCATGGAGCCATTAACTTCCACTTGCCCAGTTATAATGTTTAAAGAATTATTTTCTTCAGGGAATTTTGTATGTTTTTTTTCCCCCATTTGGTCTGTCCTGCTTTTTAAGGAGTTCCTTTGTTGAATTTTTAAATTGTGTCTTTTACTGTAAGGTCAGTTAGTTCTGTTTTTTAAGGTGTTATTTTCTTCAGTATTTTTTGTGCTTCTTTTATCACGTTCTTATTTTGTTGTCTCACTCTTGATTCTTTTCCTAATTTTTTCCCCCTCTACCTCTTATCCCTTTAACTCTTGGTGCCTTTTTTTTTGTTTACTTGTGGCAATGGTGTTAATGACTTGCCCAGGTTCACACAGCCCTTTTAACTCTTTCAGAAATTCTTATTTGGTTTGGGTTCAATTGTCATTTTTTTTGAGATTTTGCTTATGGCTGTTTTTACATTATTGCCTTCTTCTGAGCTTCTATCTTTTCCCTCTTTATAAGTGTATTAGTTTTTTATGGACAAGTTTTTTATTGTTTGTTTAGTTTTCCAGGTTTTCTTAATTTTGAATTATATTAAATTATATTAAAGTTGGGCCCTGATTACTTTGGGGTGGGGAGGCATTGTTCCAAGCTTCAGGTTTTTCTCATGATGCTATTTTCAGAGCTAGTTCTAGGAATCTGCAAGTTTTTAGTTCTTCCAAAGTAGTGCAATCGGGGGACAGGTGTGGTCACTGTTCTTATAGTTTGTACTTGTGCCTTTCCCTGGTCCTCTGTAGCAAGTTTTAGTGTTCCTCTTAGCCCTATCAAGAGTTAGCTCTCTTCTTCACCTTGGAACTGGAACCAGGACCCCTTCTTCTTGTGACTGACCAGCAGTGTGCTCCATTCTGTCTTGAACTGTGACCCAGAACTGTGTAGGGGCAATAGAGCTGCACCCAGAGTCAGGAAAGGGTCCTCTGTAATCTTTTTCTGACCATTTGTGCAGTCCCTTTAGCATTTCTGGATTAAGAGCTTCTGAAAGTGATGCTACTGTTGCTATTGCTGCTATCACAGCCACCTTCAAAGTCCATGGTTCATACTGCTTGATGCCCTCTAGCCTGATCTAGTCTGGTGTTACAGACTTCTCCTGCTGACCTCCTTGTCTTAGACTAGAAAATTCTTCTCTTTGACTTTTTGTTGGTTCTGGTGCTCCAAAATTTGATATGAGAAATAATTTTTAAATTATTTAAAGGAGAATGTTGAGAGGGTTAAAGTGGGTGTCTATTCCTAATCTGCTATCTTGGCTCTGTCCTGATTAAGTTTTTCCTTGGAGAAATATGGATTAAAAGATAACAGAGGGGCGGCTAGGTGGCATAGTGGATAAAGCACCTGCCTTGGAGTCAGGAGTAGCTGGATTCAAATTTGGTCTCTGACACTTAATAATTACCTTGGGCAAGCCACTTAACTGCATTTGCCTTGCAAAAAAAAATAAAAAGATAACAGAGTTAGAGAGATTAGGATCTATTTGAGCCATCAGACTCAAGAAATAGTTGTTAATGGTTCAGTGTCAACAAGTCAAAGAAGTCTCTACTAGAGTTTAGCCCTGTGCCATTGAATATCTTTTTTAGTCACTTAGATAAATAAAGACATAGATAGAATTTACATGAAATTCATAGACGATCCCCAGAAAGGATGAAACACTGGATGACGCAGTGTCTACAAAGATCCTCTTAGGTTATGATATTGGACTGAATCTAATTAGATGAATTTCAATGGGGAGAAATGTCAAATCTCATGCTTGGGTTAAAATAAATTTGCTTCAGAATTACAGCATTGGGTGGTATTTTCTGAGGGGTGTCTAGGTGGCACAGTGATAGAGCACTGGCCCTGGAGTCAGGAGTACCTGAGTTCAAATCTGACCTCAGACACTTAATAATTACCTAGCCGTGTGGCCTTGGGCAAGCCACTTAACCCCATTTGCCTTGTAAAAACCTTTAAAAAAAGGAAAGTAAAGAAAGAAACAATCATTCTGGAAAAGATTTAGTAAATTATATTTAGTAAACTATAAGCTCACTGTGAGCCATCAGCTTGATGCAGCAGCCAAAAAAGCTAATATAATCTTGGGTAGAAATGTTGAGTTGTATTTATTATTACAATTATATTTTAGTATTGTATTTAATATTTTTTGAGGGTGATAGAATTTAGTCTAATTTTATTCTACCCTTGTTAGACCTTATTTTTGTTTAGTTTGGGGTGTCATGGTTAAATAAGATTATTGATAAGATAGAATGTGCCCAGAGATGGTCTGCTAAGATGGTTAAGGATCCATGATATATAGGAATTGACTGAAATACCTGGATATGCATAACATGGAGAAGAAAAAGAGCAGGGTATTATGATAGTTATGATCAAG
This sequence comes from Macrotis lagotis, assembly GCF_037893015.1. Lineage (NCBI taxonomy): Eukaryota > Metazoa > Chordata > Mammalia > Peramelemorphia > Peramelidae > Macrotis > Macrotis lagotis. The sequence continues at coordinate 208,199,488 of NC_133659.1, forward strand.
TGTTTGAAAAGCTGTTATGTAGGTGTGGCTGGGTGGCATAGTGGATAAAGCACCGGCCCTGGAGTCAGGAGTACCTTGGTTCAAATCCGGTCTCAGACACTTAATAATTACCTAGCCGTGTGGCCTTGGGCAAGCCACTCAACCCCATTTGCCTTGCAACCCCCCCCCCCCCCAAAAAGCTGTTATGTTGGAAGAGGGTCAAAACTTGTCCATTATAGCCCAGGAGATACAACTAGATAATAGTTGGAAATTGCAAAGAAGAAGTTTTAGGTTCAGATTCTGAAATTCTGTTATTTTGTGATTGTCTCAGTGCTGCATCTAGCTCTTAGCAATAATTTCAAACATTTTTTTTAGATTTTTTTTTCAAGGCAATGGGGTGAAGTGGCTTGCCCAAGGCCACACGGCTAGGTAATTATTAAGTGTCTGAGGTTGTATTTGAACCCAGGTACTCCTGATTCCAGGGCCAGTGCTCTATTCACTGCGCCACCTAGCCACCCCTAATTTCAAACATTTTAAAAATTGTATTTTGTACCTTTTGTTTTTACATCATGTACATTTCCAAAAATGTGCCTCCTTCCTCTTCTCTCTAGCAAACCATCTGCTGTAACAAATATTTAAAAAGAAAGGGGGGAAAAGCTATTCAGTAATTCTATAATATCAATATTACCTGACAGTATTAGTAATACTTCACACTTATAGCTCCATACCTCTGCAAAAAAGGGACTGAGATGCATTTTCCTCAGCTTTTCTCTATGGCACAATTTGGCCATAATTATCACATATTGTCATTTTCCTTCTTTTGAATCTTTCTGTTCATGTTGTTGCCATTTCATGCTTGTTTTCCCTTTTCTGTTTACTTTATTATTTATATATTACTTCCTATGTTTCTTGGAATTTTTCATACTCATTGTTTCCTATGGTACAGTAATTAATATTTCATTGCATTCATATATCACAGTTTTTTTGTTGTTCTTCTATCAATGAACTTGATTTCTAGTTCCTCACTGCCACAAAAAAGTGCAGTTACAAGTATTTCTGTCTTTGACACCCTTATATTCTTAGTAGTGAAATCTCGAGCCAAAGATATGGACATGTTAGTCATTTTCTTAGCACAATTCCAGATTGCTTTCCACAATAATTGGTTCAATTTGCAAGTCCTCTAACAGTCTTCTAAAAGTCCTCTAACAGTATTGGTGAACCTATGGTTCCACAACTTTCCAAGTTGACTACTCCCACCTGTTGACATCTCTTGTCAGGTTGCTGAGTGTGAGATGAAACCGTAAAATTGTTTTAGTTATGTTTCTTTATTATTGATATTTTCTTTTTTTAGTTAATAACATTGGGCAATTCTTTCTTTGCAAATTATTCAACTCTTGTGCCTTAAGAAATGATGAGCAGAATGCTTTCATGAAAATCTGAGAGGACATATGAATTGAGGAGAGCCAGGAAAACATTGTACCCAGTAATAGCAGTATTGTATTGATGATCAACTGTGAATAACTTAAATTTTCTCAGCTCTACAATGATCCAAGACAAAATATATGTTGTCATTGTCCAATCTTTAGCACAGATTAAGAAATTTTGACTTTTAGAGTAAGAACGGACCACAGTAGCCTTTATCTGTAAAAGAATCCTTTCTTCTACATCTCCGTAAGTATCATCCAGACTATTCTTGAAGAACTCTAGTCTTTCAGGGTAACTGATTCTGCTTTTGTATAGTCCCACTTGCCAAGAACATTTCCCCAATATTGAACAGAAATATACTTTTCTTATCCCTACATCAGCTCCCAGTTCTGACCACTGAGGGACAAGCATAAGAATTCCAGTTCCTCTTGAGTGCAAAAATATTTACTTATATTCTATATGACTATGCCATAATTATATGTGGTAGTGCTTTTGAACTATATTTAATATTAAATATCAGGGCAAGGTTGGGTTAATATGATAGGCTTTCTATCTTCATTGACACCACTCCTGGAATTGGAATTCATTAATATGACTATATCTCAAGAACATAACATTTTATTTTTAATTAAGTTGTGGCAATATTTCCATAGCTAACTTTTGATACATACTTTGATACATATGTAAGGGTTTATATGGATACTTTACACACACAGACACATGTACACACAAACACACACAGATTTACCTATATTTATTCCCACGAATGTATTTATATTTTTAAAGAAATTTTAAGTGTAATTAAGGTATAGTGAACTTCTTTGCTTTACAATATAGATTATGGAATATAGAATTAATTCGATTTAAATCAATTCAATTTGTCAGATGTTTATATTGGGGGGCCAAGGATATTGGGGTTTTTTGGCTAGGCAGTGGGGTTAAGTGACTTACTTGCCCAAGGTCAAATAGCTAGATAATTATTAAGTGTCTGAGGCTGGATTTGAACTCAGGTACTACTGACTCCAGGGCCAGTGCTTTATCCACTGCACCACCTAGCTGCCCCAAGGATATTGTTTTTGAGTCAATACTTTGTCTAAGTTCCAGGTCTACCACTTGCCACCTGTATGATTGTGGCCGAGTTATTTGCCTAATCTGTAAAATGAGGGACTTGGACTAGATGGCTTCCAAGTTCCCTTTCACTTTTAATCATATGATCTATATAATGTATTGTGCTTGGATATGTAGAAAGATATGTAATAGCCAGCTTCTGCCTTCATGGAACTTCAAGTCAACAAATTCAATAAATATTTTTAAAATGCTTACTATGTACCAAGTATCAAATGTAAATTCAAATAAGGACAAAAAGACTGTTCCTGCCCTCAAGGAACTTACAACCTAATTGGGGAAGGCAGTACTATAAAGGAAGCTGGAAAACTGATGAGGGAAGGGAGGGACTGTAGTTAGGAGAACTTGAGTTCAAATCTAGCCTCAGATACTTACTAGTTATGTAGCTTTGGATAAGTTACTTCACCTCTTTTGCCTCAGTTTGCCTCAATTCTAAATTGAGAATAACAATAACACCTGTCTCCCAGGTTCATATTGAGGATCAGATGAGGTAATCATAAGACCCTAACACAGTACCAGATACATAGTAGATATTGTATAAATACCAAATATTATAATTATTATCATCAGCAGTATTACTTTTTAGGGAAATGATTTGCTATAATAATATAAAGGGGGATGTCATCAATGCCACACAAGAAATGTGAACAAAGTGCTTCAGGAATTAAGGGAAGAGAGAGAGAAAGAGGTTATCCCCATCTGAGAAGTCAGACCTGCTTTATGAACTAGGGTAATATTAGAATTAGGTCTAGAATTATTAATGGGGGCCTTTGGAATGCCACAGAATGAAAGAGTAATAGAAAGGCTAAAAGCTAAGTATTGGACATCAGAGAGCCTTGAACCAGCATATTCCTGAAAAGTGCTAAAGAATTCTCAACAAATGATCCAAGGATAGACTGTATATCTCCAGACATCCCTTCTTGGAGAAGGAATACATGAGAGTGTCTAGCTAAGGAGTAATCTAAATAGGAGTTGATTTGATAAACTGATTGAAGGGAACCAGGAAGCAGAGGTGTTTATGATGAGAGCCATGGAGCAAGGAGAGTAAACAAGGCAACCATAGGTCCATGAATAAGTGAAGGAACTAAACTTAAAGGCTTTCTGTATTCAAAGCACTCTACTAAGTAGTGGATATACACAAAGAAATCTCAGCTTTTGAGGAGTTTATATTTGAATGGGAAAGGTTTCTGATACAGTCAGATGGAAAGGTCTTGTGCTCTTAGGGTGCAGCAGCCTATTAGATGATAACACATTTTCTTTAATTTCATTTACACTGATAAAATCATAGCAGTTTCTGATAATGATGCATTTGATAGTATCAAGGATTTCAGTGACAAGAACTTTCTTTTCTGGTTTTGAGTAGATGCATACCAGGAAGAGAAATTGTCAGGCTACAGTCTCTATAAGACTCACTTCCCCAATTGATGAACAGGCTGTGGAAGCATTGCTGTACCTAACTGCAAAGACTCTTTGGTGTAGGACCTGGGCTATTTTCATTGGATTCTAAGGTAGATAGTAGTAATGGTGTTGGTTTGACTTACCTGACATACATTGCCTGTTCCTCCTCATCATGCCTTCATCATGATTTGTTTGCCTGTCCTATGACTAGCGGGTAGGGATGATTAACCTTTTTTCCAGAAGCCACCTCCCATGATGATGACTGTGAGGTCTTCTTTAGAAGCAAGATTGATGGTCTGGGAGTGCTGTTATTCTCAGTGTTCTTTTATTCATCTGCCCATATGTGGTATTTGGCCAGTAGTTGTTACTGATGGCAATGAGGAAAATGAATTCCTCTAAAACTGATTTCTTCCCTCTTGGTGATGGCTGTGAGAGGCTAGGCTGGCATCAGGTCTGGTGTTTTGGGGGATACCTCTCTTCCCTACATTCTTGGGTTCAAGATCCTGGGGTATGGTGGTGGTGGTGGTGGTGGCTTATCTTGCCTGGCACATGCTATCTTCCATTTCCCTCTCAGGATACATTTGGGAAATGATGAAATAGCCAGATGTGTAGTTCTACATGTAATTTAGCTCTTATACTACCCGATGATTTTTTTTAGGTTTTTTTTTTTTTTTTTGCAAGGCAGTGGGTTTAAGTGGCTTGCCCAAGGCCACACAGCTAGGTAATTATTAAGTGTTTTGAGACCGGATTTGAACTCAGGTACTCCTGATTCCAGGGATGGTGCTCTATCTACTGCGCCACCTAGCCACCCTACCTGATGAGTTTTAAAAGACCTTTGCCTCCCTCTTTGATTCTGAGACAGTATATACAGGAAGGACAAGTAGGAAAAATGAAAAGGTGAAAAAACTTTGGGAACTATGAGTAATCTAGTTGGACTAGAGAGGAGAATATCTCTAGGGCAGTGGTGCAGAAAAGACAAGAAATATAAGTTGGGGTCACACTTGTAGATGACCTCGGATGCCAGGCTGAAGAATTTGAGTTTAATGGCTTTCCATTATCTGTGGAATAAAGGATTTTGAGAAATATGGTGAGACTGATCTTTTGAAAGTTTCTTCCTGCTTAGAATGTATTGAAAGGGGAAAAACAGCTGGAGATAGGAGTCCATTCAGGAGGCAACTGAAATAGTTGGGGCAAGATATAATGAGAACTAAGAGGCAGAGTGATAGTAGTTGGAATGAAAATAAGAGGAGAGAAATGAAGCCCACTAGAAGAAGAATTGATTCACTTTAACTGGTTGGATGTAGGAGAGACAGAAAGTAAAGAATTTTCTAAGGTTTTGACCCTGAACAACTACTCAGAAAGAGTTGGTATCATTCTTGGGAATGATTAAGTTTGGACATAATAAATTGTGGTGCTATTAGGATATCCAGCTGGAGATATTCAGTATGTAGTTGAAAATGCAGGCCTAGAATGAAGGGGGAAAAAACCTCCAGGACTGGAGGTCTGCAATTTTAAATTGTTTGAATTAGAAGTGATGATTGAAGCAAGGGAAATAGAAGAGCCTACTGAAAGGAGGAAGTATAGAGCATCAGGGATAGAATGGTGGGGGAAAAGGTTCATATAGAGGAAGAGGAGACAGAGGTTCCTGTGATTATAGAATCATGCATAGATTTGGGCTAGAAAAGTCCTCAGAAGTCATTCAATCCAACCCTCTCATTTTACATATGATAAAATCAAGGCTCAGAAAGAGTAAATGACCTTTTCAGTTAATATCAGAGCTGGGGTTGAACTCAACTCTTCCTGATTCTGTGTTCACCATTCTTTCTACTCTACCATGACAGAGATGGAAAATTGAGTGGCATTTATGCTGTGAGAGCCAACATGAGAGGTATTTTTCCCTCTCTTTTTTTTTTGTAAGGCAATGGGGTTAAGTGATTTGCCCAAGGTCACACAGGTAGGCAATTATTAAGTATCTGAGGTCATATTTGAACTCTGGTCCTCCTGACTTCAAGGCTGGTGCTCTATCCACTGTGCCACCTAGCTGCCCCGAGAGAGATTTTTAAGGAGGCTATGATCTACTATTTGAAATGCTGGAGGAGCTAAGGATGAAGACTGAGGATGAAAAAAAGAAAAAAGGAACCTCTCGGATTTAATGAGTAGGATGGTATTGCTGACCTTCAAGAGAAGTTTTAATTAAGTTGTTAAGATAGAAGTCAAACTACCAGGAGTTGAGGAATAAGTGAGTAGTAGAGGCAAGAAATGTGAAGTATATTTTCAAAAAAAGTCATAGTTTCATATACAACCACTTTTTTCTTTTTCTAATGAATTATTTTAAAAATTAATAAGATAATGGATTGCAATTTACAGGTCACATTTACAAAGTGTTTTTCTCATAATACTGTGAAGTAGGCAGTGTGAATATTATTATTCCTATTTTACAAATGGAGAGACTGAAACTCAGAGAGATTAATTTACTTGTTCAGGGTCACACATGACTAATAGTTGAGCCAAGGTATAAGCTAAATCACAACCAACTTCTTTCTTTTAGTGTCTTCTGCTTTCCATCTAAATAAGAAATTTCTTTTTCTTTGTTTCTTTTTTTAAAACAAACCTATTTTACTCTCTCTTTGATAAAAACTGCTGGGAAAATTGGAAATTAGTATGGAAGAAACTTAGATTAGACCAACACCTCACACCCTTTACCAAGATAAGATCTAAATGGTTACAGGACATAGACATAAAAAACAATACTATAAGCAAATTAGTCTACCTGTCAGATCTATGGAAAGGGGAACAGTTTATGACTAAGGAAGAGTTGGAGAACATCACCAAAAAGCAATTAGATGTTTTTGATTACATTAAATTAAAAAGCTTTTGCACAGATAAAACCAATGCAATCAAGATCAAAAGAAATGTAGTAAATTGGGAAACAATCTTTACAACTAATGATTCTGACAAAGGACTCATTTCTAAAATATACAGAGAACTGAGTCATATTTTTAAAAAAAAGCCATTTCCCATTTGACAAATGCAGCTTTCAGATGAGGAGATCAAAGCATTCCATAGTCATATGAAAAATTGCTCTAAATCATTACTTATTAGAGAAATGCAAATTAAAGCTTCTCTAAGGTACCACCTCATACCTCTCAGACTGGCCAATATGGCCAGAAAGGATAATGATCACTGTTGGAAGGGTTGTGGGAAATCTGGGACACTATTACATTTTTGGTAGAGCTGTGAACTCATCCAACCTTGCTGGAGAGAAATTTGGAACTATGCCCAAAGGGCAACAAAAATGTGCATACCCTTTGATCCAGCAGTACCACTACTGGGTCTATACCTTGAAGAGATGATGAAAAAAGGGTAAAAACATCACTTATACAAAAATATTCATAGCAACCCTGTTTGTGGTGGCAAAGAATTGGAAATGAAGTAAATGTCCTTCAATTGGGGAATGGCTTAGCAAACTGTGGTATATGTATGTCATGGAACACTATTGTTCTGTTAGAAACCAGGAAGGATGGGAATTCAAGGAAGCCTGGAGGGATTTGCATGAGCTGATGCTGAGTGAGATGAGCAGAACCAGAAAAACACTGTACACCCTAACAGCAACTTGGGGGCGATGATCAACTTGATGGACTCGCTCATTCTATTAGATCAACAATCAGGGACAATTTGGGGCTCTCTGCAATGGAGAATACCATCTGTATCTAGATAAAGAACCATGGAATTTGAACAAAGTTCAAGGACTATTTCCTTTAATTTAGGAAAAAAACTGATATTGTCTGATCTTAGATATACTTTGTGTTTCTTCCTTAAGGATATGATTTCTCTCTCATCACACTCAATTTGTATCTATGTACAACATGGAAACAATGTAAATACTGACAAATTGCTTTCTGTGGGGGGTGGGGGAGGGAAGTAAGTTTAGGGGAAAAATTGTAAAACTCAAAATAAAAAAAAATCTTTAATGAAAAAAAAGAAAGAATCCATTTTAGTTAGGCCCCAGGATTTTTGTAGATTTTTTTTTAGGCTCAAGAAATATGTTTGGCTTACCTATGATCTCTTCACAATTTGTTCTTGTCATCGAGTCACATGAACAATCACTTTAATTCAAAAGCTATGACTGTAGTAAATTACTTATATATAGGCATGTGGTGCAGGTTGAGAATGGATTGATGTTGAGATTTTTTTTCCTATGGATCACATGAAGACTTTAGCTGAAATGCAAGTAGTCTTTCTGTATCAAAGTTGGATGTTAACTGCACCTGGCCTGGGTATCTTCAGAATGGATAATAGAATAATACTGAATGGAACCCTGGTATGGAAGGTTGAAGAGTAGATTGAAATAATGTTTTAAAGATACTCTGAAATACAACAAGTTTACACTATAATAAAGAGATTAAATTCAGAAATTTAATTCTAAATATTATACTTGGACTTGCTAGGTGGTTTTTGTTTTTCTTCCTCTTATACCATTTTTCTTTATGTGTAGGGTCAAAGATCATTTCTTCAACATGCTCTCACTTGGAGTTCTTAGGGACAGATTAATTCTAATACACTGTTAACAGCTCTTATCATCTTAGAGTTATTGATGATAATAGTCATCATTACCAAATAAACTTGGATAGGGCCACAAAACTAACCAGCAATTTTTTTTAAGAAAGATTTTATTTATTTTGAATTTTACAATTTTTTCTCCTAATCTTGCTCCCCCCCCGCCCCCAGGCAGTTTGTTAATCTTTAAATTGTTTCCATGGTATACATTGATCTAAGTTGAATGTGATGAGAGAGAAATCATATCCTTA